>NW_027093973.1:0-1200000 GCF_022343315.1 Plenodomus lingam
TAACCCTAACCCTAACCCTAACCCTAACCCTAACCCTAACCCTAACCCTAACCCTAACCCTAACCCTAACCCTAACCCTAACCCTAACCCTAACCCTAACCCTAACCCTAACCCTACTATTGGGTCTTCCTTGGGGTCGCGTGGGTCTTGCTACGTCTTGCTAACCCTAACCCTAGGGTTTACTAGTAGGTAATAGTATATTTATTACCTATATAGAAAGGTACTACCTTAGGGTTAAAGGTACTAGATTTTACCCTATAAAGTAACTTTAAATAGTAGTCTGTGCGTTAGGGTTAGGGTTAGGTAATAGGGGTAGGTAGTGGGTGCTAAGGTAGGTGGTGGGTGGTAGGTGCTAAGGTAGGTGGTAGGTAGTAGGTGCTAAGGTAGGTAGTGCGTGGTGCGTGCTAGCGTACTTTTACTATCTAGCGTACTTTTACTATCTAGCGTGCTTTTACTATCTAGTATACTTTTACTATCTAGTATACTTTTACTATCTAGCGTACTTTTACTATCTAGCATACTTTTAGTAGTTTTAGTAGTAAAGTTAGTATAAAAGTTTTAATATTCCTTACTAAGGTAGCTAGCGCTAGCTAGTGCTAGCTAGCGCCTAGCTAGTGCTATCTAGTGCCTAGCTAGCGCTATCTAGTATCCTAATATATAAGCTAATTTTTTTATACTTTAATAGTAAAAGTTTATAAACTAATATCCTTAGTCTATATATTAGGGTTAGGGTTAGGTAATAGAGGTAGGTAGTAGGTAGTAAGGTAGGTAGTAGGTAGTAGGTAGTAAGGTAAGTAGTAGGTAGTAGGTGCTAAGGTAGGTAGTAGGTAGTAGATAGTGCGTGCTAGTATACTTTTACTATCTAGTATACTTTTAGTAGTTTTAGTAGTAAAGTTAGTATAAAAGTTTTAATATTCCTTACTAAGGTAGTAAGTACTAGCTAGTGCCTAGCTATTACTATCTAGTATTCTAATATATAAACTAAATTTTTAGTACTTTAATAGTAAAAGTTTATAAACTAATATCCTTTAGTACTAGATTTTAGTTTATTAAGTAATATATAAAATAAGTTTAGATACTAAAGCCTATAAAAAATATATTTAAGGTTTAAATATTTATTAAATAAGTATTACTTATAAGAGTGTAGTAATATATAGTCCTTATTTATACTTTATAATATACTTTTACTATCTAGTATACTTTTAGTAGTTTAAGTAGTAAAGTTAATATAAAGGTTTTAATATTCCTTACTAAAGTACCTACTACTATCTAGTATTCTAATATATAACTATACTCCCTAAACCTTAAATAGTAAAGGTTTATAAATATATATTCTTAGAGAGACCTATTAAATAGTAATCTATATATTACTTTCTAAGTACTAAACTAAGCCTTAGATTTTACTTTAAAAGTTTCCTTTAAATAGTACTTTATATATTAGGGGTATAGTATTTATAAATAAAACTAAGCTATTACTAATAGATATAATATATATATATTAGGGGTAGTAGATAGTAGGTAGTAGATAGTAAGTAGTAAGGTAGGTAGTATAAGTAGGCTATAGATAGGGTATACATACTAGGTATAGTAGCTAGTATAGTATATAGTATAGATAGTAGATTTTAGGTAGTAGAGGTTATAAGAAATTTTATAAATATATAGTATTAGGTTATAATTTTTCTTATATAGTTATTTTTTATATAATACTAGAACTATATAATTCTTTTTAAAGTTATAATCTAATACTTTAGATATAATATATAGTCTAATTATATTTTTAAATAAATACTATATTATCTTATTTACTAGGCTTAGCTTTACCTTTATAAATATACTAAGCCTCTTTAGTTATAACTTTATCTATTTCTAATATAAGTTACTATTTTAATATACCTTTTAAATATTTACTTTCTAAGTACTATTTAATATTATAAGTTAATATATATATATATATATATATTAAATTATAATTAATATTAATAATAATATTATAAATACTTATATTATATTTTTTATATTTTATTAAAATTTTATATATAATATTACTTATTATAAACTAAGAATAGGGTAAAAGTAAATACTATTACCCTATGTTAATAAAATAATATATATAGTAGGATATTAATAAGATATTATATTATAACACACCCCCTAGTTAAGTAAAGGTGTGAATACTTAGCTAAAGAAGTGTAATCTTATAGTTATTATTAAGTATTATTATAGTATTAATCTAAGAGAAATATTAACCCTATTAAGTAGTATAGCTAGGCGCCTCTAGAGGCTTACTAATTAGGACCTCTTAAATTATAGTATTCTAATACTATAATTTAAACCTATATCCTTTATAATTTTAACCACGCTCTACTAATATATATTAAAATATAGTAATAATACTACTATACTAACTAGGCTTATAACTATTATAAACTAAGAATAGAGTAAAAGTAAATACTATTACCTTACCCTAATAAGTTAATATATATAGTAAGATATTAATAAGATATTATATTATAATACTACTTATATTATTAGTTTATATCTTTACTATACTAAAATAAATAGTATATTAGTAATAATTTACTATATAATATAAATATAATTTAATTTAAGTATAGTATAGTCTAGTATAGTATAAGTTTTAAAATAATACTATACTATATTAATTATTCTATATTTATTTATTTTATACTAATACTAGTATATATACTAGTATAAGTATAGTTTTAAGACCTTTAATTATAAAGGTTATACTTACTAGATACCTAGGCTACCCTTAAGAAGAGTATATTAGTTACTTCTAGGGGCTAGTATAACTATCTATTATAACCCTAATATATATATTATATTTTATAAGAAAACCTATTTTAAGTATTCTAATATAAATATTATTACTAAACTAGTATAAGATAAAAAGATAGTATAGTATTTTTATATTTTAGATTAACCTAGAATATTATAATATTAATATACTATATATCTATAATTTTAAAATAGTTATAGAAATAACCTTTATATTAGAAGTAGTTATAAAGTATAATATATACTAAATATTAAATAAATAAATACTATTATTATATATTACTATTATAAATAAATAGCTATTTATTTACCTAAAATATATATATTATAATATACTATATAACTAAATAAGTTAATATAAGTATTAAAATATTATAAATAGGAGAGTATATAAAAATTAAAAACCTATTTATATATATAGTAGTATTAGAATATAAGTAAGTTATTATTTATACTATTCTAAATTTAAATAGCTAGTATTTACTAATTATATATTAGGAAATATATATATTAAGGCACTTTTATTACTTAAACCTAGTATTCTTAGGTATTAATATATTAAAAGGTTATAATATTATTAATTTAAAATAGTTAATTCTTTATATACTAGTATTCTTATTTATAAAATTCCTTTAGATTACTATTACTTTAGAGTTTTTTTTTTAATATTTAACTTTTAAACTTTATATTTAATAAATTATCTTATATTTCTTTCCTAAGTAAATACTACTAGAAGCTTAAATTATTATATCTTTTATAGCTTTAGATTATATATATCTTTAAATTAGTACTCTTTTATAATTTTTAATAAGTAGATAACTAAAATATATCTTTTAAATAATAGTTATCTTTTAAACTCTTTTATAGACTATAGAATAGTATATATAATAAGTAGATAATTAAGATTACTTTATATATAGGTATCCTAGAAGTTATTTAAAGAATTTTAATTAGGTAACTATAGAATAGTATAGTATATCTTATATAACTTTACCTAGATCCTATACCTTTAGCTCTATCCTATAACTTTATATATCTCTATATTATAGGTATATATAAGGGTTATACAGAGTTATTTTTATACACGTATTATTAGTAGTCCTATAATTATAGAAAGTAAACTATAACCTATAAAATATATTGTATTACTTTATAAAGACTACTCTAGCTCTTCTAATAAGATAGTACGAACATCCATTAATGCTTTACCAAGCAAGTTCCTTCCTAGAAAGTATCCTTGTTAACGAGCCTTGCTAGCAGTGCACCTAATACCCTAGACACGATCTAAAGGAGCAGCCTCTTAAATTTCAGCCTTTCCTATACCTAATAGAACTAGTACAATTATGTTAGCGTGTTAGGAAATTATAAACTTTAGGTAATTTGCCTTAAGCACAATATTATATGCAACTTTCCTAATTAGCATACGCTTTATAATATTGCCTATAGCATAAATACCTTTGCTCCACTTATGTTTGTTAAAGTTTGCGACTCTTTAACCAAGACGCTTTACCTTAAAGGGGTCTAGTGTCTGCAGAATTGCTTAAAGAGTTATATGCACTTAGTGTTAGCATATAGTAGCAAAGACAGATTTACAATACATACTATGTCACTAAATAGCTTTACCTTAGTAGCATGGAAATAGTGCTCTGTACTATAGTACAGTACTCCATTATAGGTAAAACTAGATAGGTACATTTAGCTAAAGCATGCATGCTCGCCCTGCCTACTATAGAAGTAAATAGGATCTATTTTCAGTTAAACAAAGTGGAGGAAAGAAGTAGTCGTTAAGGTTAGCCAAAAGATATAATTATATAGGTTTAAAGACCTAACAGTACATACAGTTAGTAATATTACTATAGTAATAGTTATATAATATATTCTATAATAAACTATTCTATATATAGTAATTATACTTAACCTATTATCTCTTACTATAACTAATAAGTGTAAATATTCTCTATAGTATAGTTTAACTTATAAGACACTAGGCCTTATAAAGGATAGAACACTAAACTCCCCTATCTTAAACTACAAGGTATCTAGACCTATTGCAGTGTCTCGTTCCTTGTTATTAGTTTGCAAAGGGCAAAGGAACAAACTATTACTTTAAAATAAATATAGGATAATCTTACACAAAGAAGACAGCGCAGGACAATATATAACAGCCAGGGGTATTCCAGGATAGCAAACAAGTAGAACTAGAATTGCCCAGGATCCTGTAGGATAAAACTTTATTCTAGGTAAGTAAACATGCATTTAACCTCTAGAATTCTAGCAGTTATTATAGATAGGGTCTAGTTATATTTAATATATAGCCAGCAGAAACCCTATTTAAACTCAGAGACTAACCAAAACCTAATTAAATCTAATTTGGACTAACAGGGCTATCAACACCACTAGTTTTGTCATGCTTGCTTAGCCAGCTTAGATGTCGAGAGTCCTGCGAGGACGAGTTAAGGACGAGATATTAACCATCTTATCTTCGTCCTCACCCTCCTCGCCATTATTGCCCTCGTCACCCTCTTCGCTATTATCTTCCTCTTCATCTTCGCCATTATTGCCCTCGTCTCCGTCCTCCTTACTATTATCCTCACCACAATCCTCACTATAATCCTCCTTGCTATCATCCTTGTTCTATCTGTTATCCTTATTCTATCCGTCATCCTTATTCTATCTGTTATCTTCAACCTGTCCATCATCTTTAACCTCTTCCTCTCTATCCTTATTATTAAACCACTTAACCTCAGCCTACTTAGCTCCAAAATCAACCTCTTCCTTAGACTTGTCTTTATAAACGTTAATTATTTTAGGTACCTCCTTATCCTTAGCTTTTTACTTTATAGCCTTGCTAGTGTCCTTTACTACTGCCTTCCTCTTGTTAGTTATTGCCGCGAGCATCGCCTTTGCGTGGTCTTTAGCCACAGCTTCCGCTTTAGCAGCAATTTCCGCCTTTAAGCGGTCTCTAGTCTCCTTATTAATAGGCTAGGGGGTAATCTTCTTCTTAGGAATAGGACTAGGAACCTTAGATATAAACTTTAGTACAGTATCTGTCATATCTATGTCTAAGTTACTATTAACTATCTCTTTAGAGAGAAACAGCCTCTATTACTTAGTAGGTAGTTTAGTATCTTGTGTAGTCTTAGTGCCCTTACGCTTACAATTAAGTAGAAGTAGAGCGTTAGCTAGGCTGTTAGAAGCAGTAGCATCAGAATCTATAGTAATGGCAGTCTCCTTCCCCTTCCCCTTGCCACGGTAGGCCAAGTCTTTAGACCTAACTCTAGTAGCTAGGTTAGATAGCAAATTAAGCCTCTTATAGAGGGGTCCTAGCAGATCCTAAGCGTTAATATTCTTACTAGTCTTCTTGCTAGTCTTCTTGCTAGAAGAGGGACCAGCTATGCTAGACGAGGGACTGGCGTTGCTAGAAGAGGGCCCAGCGTTGCTAGAGGGACTAGCGTTGCTAAATAAGGGACTAGCCTTACTAGATAAGGGAGCGCTAATAGGGCTTGGTTTAGTAGGCTTTTTAGTAGGCTTTGCTAGGACAAGGGGTAATAGGGTTAGTTCCTTGCCAGTGTTAGCCTTACTAGTATTAGCCTTACTAGTGTTAGCCTTGCTAGTGTTCGCCTTACAAGTTAGCTTAATAGGATAAGCAGCAGACTTGTAAGCAAGTAAGGCGGCGCGCTCTGCTTTCTTAGCGGCCTAGGCTAGGTAGTATTAGCAACTGCTACACTAAATATGTTTGCACATACCTTTTATAGCGGAGTTGTAGAATATATCCCCTAAGTTAATCCTATTCTAGATACTTAAGGATTTTATTAAGTAACTAAACATCACCACTTTATTCTTAGACATAGTCTCCTAGTTAAGGGCGTTGCAGACTATGCAGAAGTTAGCATGTAAGTCTATTACAGCCAACTAGCAAATTCTAGGATACTTGCAATAGGTTGCAACAGCGCTAAACATCTTAACACATAAGATCACCTCGCTCTGCAGGGGCCTAGTAGGGACGGCGGTAGATATAATAGGTAGGATTAGGCTAATAGGTAGGGTAGGCTAATAGGTAGGGTAGGGCTAATAGGTAGGGTAGGGCTAAGGTTAATTAAATAGTAGGTATAAAATAGGTAGGATAGTAGAGTAAAGAAAGAGCAAAGAAGGGAGGGGGGGAGAGGGGGTTTATATATTCACGCTAGGGCTTATGTAGGGCAGATAACATAACCTGCAGCACTACTAGCGGCGCTAGTAACTAAAGTAAAGGTAAATATTAAAGTCTTGTAATATGCGCCCTAATATAGCCAGGCTAGTACTACAGCTTAGTTAAAAATAATAATATTATTAAAGAAGGAACTAGAAGTTCCTACTTGCTTGTATAAGAATGCCACTTTGTAGACCTTAACATAGGCTTTTTTGTAGGTTTTAAAGTGCATTATATAAGGTCCAAAAGAACACGCAAGGGAATTTATATAATAGCACATAAGCATATTTAGGATTATTTCAAAAATACATAAGGCTATTTATATAATTACAAATAAGATTATTATTTAACATTACTTTATTATCGTGCAAGTGTTAATTTTAAAATATATTGTGGTGGTAAACCTATTATCTGCTATGTCCTAACCACTACCTAACCTCCTAGCTACCCTAACTCTATTACAAAAACCAATACCTAGCCCTAAATAGAAAACCCTAATGCTTGTACCTACTTTGTACAATTTCTCTAATATTATACTCCCTAAAGTCCAATTCTATAGCAAGTTCCATGTTAGCGTCTTTAAGAATTAGCGTAAGTTATTCTAGAACTGCCACATTATCTACTGCCTCGCAGCGCCGCTTTAATAACTTGCGCACTCGCGTTAACTAGCTGCCAGTAGCTTAATTAGTATCTAGCACCTTAGTAAGAACGCCGTCTATCTATAGGGAGTCTACCTCCTCTATTATACCTTCTAGTGTATAATGCTAGTAGGCACGCTAGCCTCAAACACCTAGTAGTTTCTAAGGGGTGTTAGGGATAGAAGACCGCGCCTTAGCAATATAACTGGTCTAAGACAGCTAGACTACATTATTAGTATCTTAGGTAGCCTAGTAACTCCGTGCATTAAGCTAAGCATAGATTACAGTTAGCACTTCGTTTGGGCCTAGTCGTGTAGCAGTTAACAAGTCGTCTTCCTGTAGGCTAGATTCCTTTGCTAGGTTACTATTTTTAAGTTAGACAAAGCTATCCAAACTATTAGCTAAGACTGCCGTGTCCTAGCTAACTTTATTATTATCTTAAGAACTAGAAAAGATCTAGGACAGAACTTTAGTATTTAGGTAAGCATATAGCATAGGTAGTGCGTGCTTAACAGCCTATATAAAGGTGCGCATGTTAAAGGAGTTGTTGTTAAAGACTTTAACAATAACACATGCATAAGACTATTTAACGCGAATAATACAACCACAGCATTAGTAGTAGGTAGCGTTAGAGGGTGTAGGGCTAGTAAAAATCATGTAGGAGCAATGCTTCTAGCAATTAGTGCTAGTACCCGCCTTCACACTCATAATTAAGACTTTAATCTTAGAGTCCGCCTCCACGGCTGTGGTGGCCCGTCTAGAAGATGCAGATAGTAGCTACTTAAAATAGTTAAGTATAGATGCCTTATTAGCAGCGCTGTATTAAGCTAGGAGAGTGACTAATTAGACCCCGCACAGGTTTAGGATAGCGTTAAGCAGTTCTTGCTTAGTAGGGTTTAAAGCCTAGATAAGGACTTTATAGCCCTACTAACCCACCTAGTCTGCAATAAGGGCTAGAATTAGCTTAATCCGCTTAGACCTTAAAACAAATATCTAAACAATCTCACCTATCTTAGACTAGGAAGGCATACAGGCAGCAGGCTAGTTACTATTATTACTAGGCTTTATATACGGGAACAAATATAAGTAGCCCTTAGTAATAACCCCCTCTTAAAACATATTCTAAAGAACCTTAAAGAGGTAGTTAGTATAATAGGCGTTATTATAGAGGCGCTAGTACTCTAGTATAGTATTATTTTCCCTAACGTCGTGCATATTAGTAGCAAAGAAAAGCAACACGCAGAAGGAGCTAAGGTTAAGGATGCGTTAGAATTTGCTATTAACAAGGAGCTTATTAGTGTTAGTCGTGTCCAAGCGGTCGCGGTAATAGAGCTTCTACATAGTAGGGCCGCTCTTATTAATCTAAACGTCACAAACCGCGTTATTATTAGTAATATGCACGCGAATAGGCAGACTTAGCAGCATTAAATTAGCTATAGAATAAGTGTTACTAGATAGGTAAGTGACACATTAGCTCTAGTACGTCCTATAAAGCATAACTAATCAAAAAACAAGCGCTAATACACGTCCTTATTTAACACTAGTAGCGTTACAGTTAAAAAACTTAACAAAGGCACTGTAGGTAGCCTAGTACTTTGCGTGCAGGTCATCTAGCAAGAATCTAGGGCCGTAGACGTTAGTAAGCTTTCTACCTGCAATAAGCCACTTAGCTTTAGCATCTAGAGCTAGATCTTGCAGAACTATTAATAGCGCCATAAGCTTGTCGCCTACCTAAACAACAGGTGTAGCTATTAAAAGATAGTAAAAAGATGCCCGCAGCTAATAGATAGCTACCTAAGCATCCACGCCCTTACTACTAATATTGTGAGCTTTATTAATCATAGTAATACTAACTTAACCTTAAAGGGAATACAGAAACCACAAAGGAGGGGCAGACAGCGTCCTTAGAAGAGATTTATTATATAAGGACCGCGACTAACGCTTAGCACGTCCAAAATCTACTATAGTATAAGGGCCATATCTAGAGGCTAACGTTCCCTTACTTATCACGACGACGACATGCGCCTTAAGTAGATTATTATTAGTTAACAGCACGTCGTCAATTTCTAGGCGCTCTATTAACTGCTAAATGCTAGCAGGCAATTTAAAGGCCTTATCGCGCTTGTTCTAGTACACGTAGATAATTAGGGTATTAGAGAATTAATAAATATCCTTAGCAGCCTAGGTAACCAAGTGCAAATTAGTAATCTATAAATAGACTCTTGTAGGCATATTACGGGCGTACATGCTAATCTAGTTAAAACGCTTAGCTTAACGTAAAGCGTTTAAGTCAAAGGCACGCTTATTATTAACCTATAGCAAGTTAGTAAGTGTTAAAACCACCGCCCATAACATAGCAGGACTTTCTAGCACATAAAGCTAATAGATTTAGCCTAAGCCTTACAGCCACCTAGCAAAATCTAGGTACTAATAGAGCTACTAGAAATAGCCAGAGGGTTAAAGGGCAAGGGACATAGTGGGCTAGAAAATCACAGGGTATTATAGGGGGATAGGGACAGGAATGTAATATATACTTACGCCTAGTATAGTGCTAACCATAATGTTAGACTTACCAAGTCTAGTACTATCTCTAAGGTAGATACTAACTAGTCCCCTATTATTCCTTATTTACTGTAATGCTATTTTAACACTCTTTACAATAGCCACGCTTTAGCTCTATAGCAGTGTCTCTCTATTTTAGCCTAGTATTAGTAGAACTAAACACCTCTTAATATATAGCTTAGATAGGGCATTCCTATACTCGCTCTATTAAATAGGGGGAGAAACAAATACGCCTAAAAGTAGCTTCTAGCGCTCTCGCCACTCTGCATCATCTGTATTAATAGCAACTAACTTACCTCCCTTAGTGTTACTACTACTTAGATGCTAGTGACTACAAGTAGGCATGTCTCTAGTGACTTCTTTTAGATCTAAAACTACTAAGTTCTTATTAGCGTTTGCTTTAGAAATCTTAACAGTTATATCTTCTATAACAATAGCTACACCTATAACGCTGCAAAGATGTGCGGATTTCTTATAGTACTCTAAACACTTCTCTAATAGCTTAAATCGCGATTTAGCAAATTCTAGCTATATAGGAAACATTTCTCTAATTACTTAGTTAAGGTTATTGTATAGGGTAGTGCTAGTAGGACGCAGTATCTTAAGATACTTTAAGGCAAACACGTCGCCGCAACGTGCTGCCGCCTCTACTTTATCTACAAGCTACTGCGCAGCAGACAGGTCTAACTTAGTTAATACAGCGACGTAGTTAGCAATTAGCAAGCTGCTGTAGTTCTTCTTATTAATCCATTAGTTATCTTAAAAGTCTACTAGCTAGGTGTAGTTAATATTAAAGAGGTAGTTAGACCCTAGCAGGCGAGCTAGGTTGCCTTCTATACTGCAAAGTTAGTAGAAATATTTATATAATAGATTAAGCAATATATTGTTGCCCTCTATACCTCGCAACTCACAGGCTAGGCGCAGTAGGCGTTAAATAGTAAGCTAGTTAATCACTATAATAAATCTATCTACAAACGTTAACTGTGCTATTGTATCTATATTAGATAGGGGAACAAAGTCTTTGCTTAAATGTGCCTTGCCCTTAGGCCTATCTAAGTCCTTATTACTGCCTAGTATATGGCCGTTAAGTAAAGGACCTATAAGGGCGCTCTCTGCTGTAGCTTCTTAATCGTCTGCCTTACTACTAGAAGTTTTATTAGTATTGTTCGAGGATTCATCCAAGATTTTATCTAAGGACTTATCCTCTAACTCTTCTAACTAGGCAGTGTGCACGCTTAATATAGCAGGGCTAGCAGCTAGCTTATCTTTGCTATTATCTAATATTGCACTCGCAGCTAACTTGCCTTAATCTACAGCCTAATTCCTAGTCGCCTTCTTCTTTGCAGCATGGTTATAATCCTAGCGCCACTTTAATATTAACAAGTACGCTGTATAGGCCCTGTTATCACAGAGATAAACAGGCATAGTGTTAGTTATATAACTAACCAAACTATGCTCCTTAAAAAGAGCTAGACGTGCATAGTAGACAAAATAGGCGATCTACTCCTCTAGTAGCTAACTTAGCATCCCGCAAAAGCCTAGGATAACTAACAAGGATCCTAGAGTAGAGCGTGCCTAGCTAAGCACCTGCTAGACCTTAGGGAAGGTTG
This sequence comes from Plenodomus lingam, assembly GCF_022343315.1. NCBI lineage: Eukaryota > Fungi > Ascomycota > Dothideomycetes > Pleosporales > Leptosphaeriaceae > Plenodomus > Plenodomus lingam. The sequence goes on from NW_027093973.1 coordinate 11,799, forward strand.
CCCGCTTACCTTTAGTAATGCCTTAAACCGCGCTATATGTCCGCTAGAAGTTATCGCCTAGCTAGTTATTAAGAAGACACCTTAAAGTGGCGGTATTATCTAGGCCAAAGTAGGGGGCAAGTACCTTAGCAGAGTTATATAGCCTATAGTTACCTTTAGCAATAGCTACGCTCTTATACAAGAGCAGATTCAAGGTTATTATAGGAAGCAGATTAGGACTTTAGGACTTATTATCGCTTAAGAACTCTATATTATTGTCTAACATAATTACCGTGCGCAGGTGCGCCAAGCCCTATTAGTAAGGCAGGATATTCTAGACTAATATCCTCCTAGATTTAACTAGGTTGCTGTAATACCTAACGCTTAGTTAGATAGTGTGGTAGGCAACAGGAATTAGCTAGGGCACTGCTAGTGAATATAGGTGCTATAAACACAGTTAATTCTAATTAAAACTAATAGTTGTTATGCTATGTTACAACACTATTATACTAGTTAATACAATACTAGATATTTACCTTAGCTGTACTTAGGTTAGCTTCTATAAGAAGAAGGGAGTTTCTAGGATTATTAGTAGTGGGATTGCTAGGTAATTGTAATTAAAAGTCTGTTACCTTAGGGGGCTCTAGGTTAATCTTGCTTGTTAAATCTGTAAGTTAAAAGCAATTAGCAGATTAGAGGATAGGAGGGAGGGAGGCAGGTAGCTAATAGATATCTATTGCAATGTGTCTGTGCGCAGCAGCAGTAGTCGTTTAACTGCGCTACCTAATAGGTACTATTTGCTGCACTAGCAACAGCCTAGTCCTATTAAAACCTACTACTATCTAGTTACATAACCTCCTTTTCACGCTAGGCAGTATAGCTACATAAATCTAGAATAGGCCTAGTTATTATACTATTAACGCTAGTAGTAAGGCTACGATGTTGTCGTAGGTGTCCCATATTCTCTAACCTAGAATCCGCTAGGCTAGTGTAAGGTCTAGCTTTTCTTCCTCTATATAGGTTCAAATACTTACTCCTCTATGTCTTCTTTTAGTTTAACTAAGGGATCTTTTTTCTCTAGTATAATTTCCCTCCACTAGTTACTATACAGGAAATATATTTGCGTAATCTAGTTCACGTCTAAATATAGCTAGTTAACTTTATAGTTATCTCTATAGTGCACCATTTCTTAAAAATAGCTGCGAAAGTCGCTGTTGTTTATAGGCACGAAGTTTAGGTTAACCTTCTAGATTCTTTCTAGCTAACCTATTTGTGCTTTTAGCCATTGCTCCTAAAGACAGATCTAAGCGTCTATAATCGCCTATCTATTAACGCACTCGCTATTGCTGCTGTTATTACTCTATCTTAGGTAACTGTTTATTAGCATTATGCATTTCTAACACATGCCTTTGCCCTAGAAGTTGTTTATCCTTTACTAATATTAGATAGTAAGTAAGCTAAGCAAGATAGAGTATTTAGCGAGCAGGTAATTATAGCTCTTTCTATCTATAAAACAAACCACACAATATGTAATCTAGTAGCACTATGTCTCTAGTAGTTCCTTATAAAATAATTAAGTGCGCTTAGCCTAGACTTCTATTAGGGCGTTTACGTTAAAATCCAATTCTTGTGCTTGTTGTACAGCTCTAAAGGTTTAACTCGCACTCCCTTTAGGATCCTATAGGCTAGCAACTAGTGTGTAGTTAGTTACAGTCTAAATAACCTATATAGGTAAAACTCACTTTCTTTATATACCCGCTTTATAGGGGTTTAGATGCTTTTAGGTAGTAGTTAAGATAGCACGTAAGGTCTAGACTCTTATAGTTGCTGTGTTAAGGACTAGGGCTCTAGGGAACCGTTCTTAGCAGTTCCCTAGCAGACTAATAGGACCCTGTAGGTGCTGCGTAGGGGGGAGATAGTAAGGTTAATTAGAGAGGATGTGGTATAGCGTTGTGCCGCTTATACAGGTGTAGATAGTAACTCTAACTAGAACAAGTTTTGCAATATCTAACTTAGCTTTTCTATAGAACTGCTAGCTATACTACTATCTATAGAGTTAGGTTTACGCAGCATACGTTTCTTACACACATTACATGCCTATTTATCTACCTAGCACATCTAGCGTGTTGTATTATTATTAAAGTATTCTCTAAGCACTTAGCGCTAGCAGGAGGGTTAAGGCACATCTTATTAGATAAATGCATCTACCATAGCCTTAGCTGTTATATCTGCCTTATAGTAATACAGACTAGGTAGTTGTGTAGAGAGGATTATGCGCACAACATATAGTTGCCTATCTCGCCCACCCCTCCCACCTCCCTAAACAAAGCTAATTAAGTAGTCTAGTAGCCTAAACTAAAGGACTGCGCGAATGTTTAGCACATAGACTCTAACTAGGAAAGCAGTAGTTACAATAAGGATCCTATTAGGCGCTGTGGAGAATGCATCTTAGCTAGCTTACTACTCCCCTAGGGGCATTTTGCTATAAAACTTGCTATATTAGATTTAGCTACTTAGTGCTTCTACAAGCGTGGTTATGTTACAATAAACTAACACCTTGCTATATTACTAGTGCTAAGCCCTAACGTACTTAGCTATATTAGGTATGTTTTCTTTGCTAGACAGGTTAATAGTTTATACCTGCCAGGCAAGATTAGGTTGTAAAGTAGAGACACGAAAGGGGATTGTGTTAGTTAGCACGCCTAGTAGTTAAAAGGCATCTACTTACTGCTAGGCTAGTATAGTAGCTAAGAGGAGGGTAAGCCTTACCCTAAACTAAGTTACCTTTCTTAAATCTAGCAGGTAGGGTTAGTATATGTAGTCAGGAAGCAGCATATAGTAGAACTTATTAACAATAATCTACTCTAGGCTACTAGTGCTACTAAGGCGCTGTGCCATCTCTACAAAGCTAGGTTAAGCAATACATTTAGGCGTAGCTAGGATAATTAATGCGCTTTAATCGCAATGTCTATCTACCTATACACTAACCCTAATACTATACTACTTGCATTGCTCTGCAATGTTATGTTAAAGGGCAGCTAGGGGCACAATAATAATAGTTTAACCATAGCTAGGAAAACATGCTAGAAGGAGAAAGGTTAAGCTTTTGCCGCTGCTAGTCCTAGCAATAAAGGTAACCACAGTTTCCCCACTTATAATAGCTCTAATCACCTTCTCTTATAGGGGCTAGAAGACTGCTTACTTTCTAAAGTTTTCCCGCAGCAGCTGTTTGTAGTTGCATTAGATGCGGTCTGCCATATCCTTTATTTTAGGTTTAGGCTTTAGCAAGTCTAGGGACTTATCTAGCTTAGTTGCTAGTTAAAATCTAAGGGCAGCGTGCCACTCTTTTAATACCTAGTACTATCTATAGGCCTAATTAAACCGCCTAGTAAACATATACTAGATATCTAGGGCGTAAATTATGCGTGCTATTAGTGCAGTGTGTCCTACTTATAACTTGCGTTCTTTATCTTCTGCTACATCTACTATTTTATCCACTTCCTCTTTAGATAATTCACCTAGCATTTAATTAGCGCTACTAATCCTTCATCCTATAGCAATTAGCAAGTGTCGCATTGTGCTAAGATTAATCTTCTAGCCCATCTATTATTTAGTTGCCTATTTAATGCTCTGCCTTAGCTATTTAGAAGAAGTATGTTAGGTGCTACTAGCTTTAGACCAGAGTAGGGAGCTAGTAGCACGCGCCAAATAGCTTTCTTAGACACTTAGGTAGGCGTTATGTTAAATTAGTGTATAGAAAGGGCGTATAAGCCACAAGTACTACACAAAGAGACTACTAATACTTTAAGGTAAAAAGCAGTAGACTACCTTAAGTAATTTATCTCTATTATACCCCTTGTAGTACTATAGAACCACAGCAACAAGTCCTTAGTACAAGAAGATATTGCGCAGCATGCTATTGCCAGGATTCTCATAGTAGATACTAAGCAGTTCTATGCCTCTAGCTAGTTAACCACTACTATAGTGGAAAAGTCTAGCTAGATATTAAAGAAATTCTTGCACTTTCTCACAATACTTAAGCACCTAGCGTGAACTCTACAGGTCTTGCAGCAGCACAGGGAGTCCCTGCTTGCATGCAGAAAGGAGCTGCTCTAAGACAAACTTTAACTACTTAGCAAGAAGTAGGTTATCTAGTAAGAAGACACTAAATCCTAGGGCCTTAGTATTTAGGTCTTTAATAAGATTATCCTAAGGAATATTAGGCAGTGTGCTACGCTATGCCATAAAAGCAAGCTTATATAGTAAAGCAGATGCCCTTTTATACTTATTATAGACCATAGATATAAACTTAGAGAGTATAGTGCGCGTGCCACGCACAGTTACAGTATCGCCACTCTAGTAGATAAAGGTATCTAGGTTCTTACTATAGCGAAAGCGGCTAAGGTACCAGGCTATGTTAATTAACTAGTTTATTAGAGTAGGGTACTCTATTATTAGGTAGTTGCATACCTATATCTTAAATATGTCTGCAAGAGATTAGTGTGCTACCTCTTATAGGTCCTACAAAGGTAACTTTTAGTCCTTATATGCTTATAGTTGTTCCTAGAATAACAGCATAGCTTCTTCGTAGCTAACAGCGCTATCTATGCTAGTAGCTTGCAATACTTTTAAGTTACTAGCAAACTACTCTCTAAACTTTTAGATGCTAGCTAGGCGAATCATCTTCTTTAGAGCAGTAATATCAGTCGCAAAGTTATATCCTTCCTAGAAACGCTTAGCTTGTAGAGAGATTATTATAAAAGCTATAGCTACCATAAGGGCAAGCTTAAAGTTGTCCTCTATGCTAGTCTGCTTAATAAGGGAGAGAAAGAAGGTGTAGCAAAGCTATTTAAGTAGCTCCAGGTAGGTCTAGTTATAGAATACGTTCACCTCTAAGGGATAGGTGTCCTAATCCAAGTAATACACAACTTAATTCTAAGCATCTTATTAGGGCAGGGATAGTTATAGTTAGGTAGGTGCCTCTAGTTTCTACACATACACCTAGTAGAAGAAGACAAAGATCTTTTGCAATAGTAGTGCATGCTAAAGGGAGAGGGCTTAATAGGTCTTAAGAGGATACAATAGGATGTTATGCACATCCTCTTATATTACCTAGATCTAGGTATATTAAGAAGTTTTTACTGTTAAATTTTACTATATACGCACTATACTTTTAACAGTAGAGTAGAGATAGTACAGGGCAGGGTCTTATAGTGCTGTTAGGGTTTACATATATTAGAGACCTTTATCCTAAGTTACAGGCAAAACCTCTAGGAACTAGGTGTAGGCAAGCCATAGGTTAGTCTATATAGCATCCCCTTAAGGCACAGTGTTAATACAATCCTTCTACTCCTTCTAGGCCTAATAGGTTGCGCTTTCTAGTTGCGCTTAGAGCCACTCTAACAGGCCTAGAGATGCATTTCTAGATGTATAGGCAGTGTCTTCCTCTAGGGTGTCTTATAGCTAGTGCGCGGTAGGTAACAGTTATATTTACTTATTAGTAGGTGTAGAGGGAGCTAGGGTGCTAGTTATCTAGGAAGGGATCACTTTAAAAAAGCGGTTTATATTTAGGCCACTAGCCTCGCCTAAAGTCCTAGTAAAGTATCGCTAGCTAAAACCTAACCGCACGAGGTTAGTAATATCCTCTAGAGTATTAGAATACTTAGCTTTAGGCAGATTGTGTGCTTTGCGTATGTGCTCCCTTATAGTCTTATAGGCACTTTTCTTAGTATAGATGTGCCCGCAAGATTTGCAGATTATACATGCGTGCAATTCAAGAAAGGCAATTTTATTAAGAGGGCTACTATCTAGTTTAGAGAACTAGAAGTCAGCATAGGCTAACTTAAGTTAGGTAGTCTTATATAGCTTGTCCACTTCCACTTAAAGCTAGACACGGTCCTTAGGTGCAACATCTTAACTGTGATATTTATTAAAGTATTTTTTAACACAGCTAGGTAGGATAATAGTTCTATGCAAAGCGTAGATAAGGATCCTATAGACTTTGTTCAGGTCAAGATAGCAGGAGAGCAAGGATATAGTAGAGGATATTTTAGAATATAGAAATAATAGAGATATAATAGGTAGTATTAAGGGAGATAATATTACAAAACTGTAGCTAGAATAAGGAGTGTGTAGTATGAGGATTCCCCTTACCAGGTAGATTTCTACATACCTGCGTTAGCAAATCATTAGCACTAACTAACCTTAGTATAATAATTTAGCCGCGCGTTGCGCTAGCAACCCTACTAGCTACTCCTAACTGCTTAACCTATATGCAAGACAGCTTTATAGCACTTTTCCTAGACACTACTGCCTATACTATAACCTAAGGGACTCTAGGATTGTCTCTAGTAGAGATTAAGGGCGACACTAACCTTTCTTACCTAGTCCACGGTGTGTTTAACGAGGTAGACCAGGACAAACCAAAATTCTGCTTTATTACACACATAGCAGAGCCTATCTAAGCATTTATCGCACATAACCTAGACGCCGCACTAAAATAGATATATTAACATGTTAGTAAGGACTAGCTTTTATAACTTGTTAACAATATCTACAAGGAAGCTATTAGCGTAGTGCTAGATTCCTTTAATAAAAACGCCGCAAAACGCACCTATACCCGCAAAGAACCTATAACTCGCTAAGTTAACAAGCGACTTAAGGAGAAGTTTAACATTGCTATATTAGAGGCTATTGCAAATACACAGGACTTTATCAAAGCTAAGCAAGAATACATTACATATAATTCTACTAAGCAATAATACTAAGCGTTTGCAAAGTTATTACGTGGCATTAGTGTAAAGGAAGTCGCTAAAATAATACACTAGGCAAGTACAGTAGCTACGGTCGACTATTTACAGGATTAGCGCGTTGTCTTAGATACCTAGCGAGAACTTTATTAAGAGGGCAAGAGGCTCTTTGCAAATATAGGGGTGCAGGTGCTAGGGCTAATAGACGCTAGCATAACAGAATATGCCACAGGCAACGAAAGTATGCCAGCAACCTAGCTTACCCAGACACGTAGCGCAGGGCAGGGAACAAGCCTTGCACTTACAGGAATTAAGGTTGCGAGCTTTCGTTAGCTATTAGCTATAGTAAAGCAGAGCGAAACGGCCAACATCTTAGGAGATATACAGCACTAGTAGGTGATAGTAGCACTGTACAAGGAGTATAAATGTTTAAAAGGCCTCTTGCAGCAGAGAGTAAAGTTAACAGGTTAGTAAGGGAGGGGCCTTGCTACAGTAGCAAGAGAGCAGTTATTTAGTAAGGTCTATTAGGACAAGAATAGCAACACTATATTAGTGCAGGACAATCTAACAAGCTATTAATCCTAGTCCTAGTACCTAGAATATAGCAAACAATAGAAAATGTTAAAGGATAGGTTTAGGGTTAGGATTTTTGCCCTTCTACTAAGAGGTGGCGTACCAAACTCTTTTGTGGAAAGAAGACCCCTACAGGTCTTACAAGAATAGATTAAAATAATTACGCGATGTAACAAGAGGGTTAAAGACATAGCTAAGGCAATTAAACCATTATTACTAAGCTGTCTGCGAGAAGAACAGCCACCAGGGGAGCTATTATTAGAAACGGTGGATAGTAGAGAACTTAGAGAGTATAACTTGCTAGATTTGCTTCTGCCTACAGTAGACACGCAGAGAAACTTTAAGGTAGTATTAGATAACATAGACGTTCCTAACTCTTAGTTAGTAGCCTCCTAGCTATTAATATAACGTAGGGATATAGTAAAGCACCTATTAGCAAACCGTGCTATTCTATATAACTAATACTTGATTTTATAGTAAAGTAAGCTTAGCTAGCTAATAGCAGGAAATTACTTAGCTAGAAAGTCCCTAGTTTACCTAATATAACAGCGCAAGTAGCAAATGCCCTATAGCTAACCAGTCTATTCTAGGTTACCTTAGAGCGTGGAAATGCCTAGTAGGTTGTTAGTCCTCTTATGCCTAGCATTTTGGGCGCGGTGTAGGTAGAAAATTCCTAAGGATCCCTATAATCGCTAGCTTTGCCCGTCGCAGTTGCTAGCACTCACTATACTGCCATCGTCCCCTATTAACACTATTGCAGTGTTTGCATGTCCACAATTTCACGCCTCTTCTATGATTTCTAGCTACTTAAGGGATTAAATAGACGTTGCCAAATTGCTGTAAGTGTAGGAAACTGTAGTGTTAATAGCTACCACATAGCTTTCCCTAGTTTTAACAACCAAGTTTGCGTCCAGGTTTTAGCATTCCTTGCCAAGCTAGCTTTTGCTATCTAGCGTACTTTTGCTGTCTAGCGTACTTTTACTAGTTTTAGCGGCAAAGTTCGTTCAAAAGTTTTGATGTTCCTCGCCAAGCTAGCTTTTGCTGTCTAGCGTACTTTTACTATCTAGCGTCCTTTTGCTAGTTTTAGCAGCAAAGTTCGTGTAAAAGTTTTAATGTTCCTCGCCAAGCTAGCTTTTGCTGTCTAGCGTACTTTTGCTGTCTAGCGTCCTTTTGCTAGTTTTGGCAGCAAAGTTCGTGCAAAAGTTTTAATGTTCCTTGCCAAGCCAGCTTTTGCTGTCTAGCGTCCTAACGCACAAGCCAATTTTTTCGTACTTTAACAGCAAAAGTTCGCAAACCAATATCCTTAGGCTATTATAGAGATACTAGTAGTAGTTATTATTTATTAAAGTTAGGTTAACGCAGTTAACCTTATATATTAACTAGCTAATAGTGTAACACGTACTAATATTATCCACAATATAAGAAGAAGAATAATTGCAATAAATTATATAGCACTAAAATAATTTTGTAAGAATAGGCCTAGTAGTAATAGTATTAAGATAACGCTTAATAACAAACTTCTTAAATGCAGTAGCAGTGAAGTAATAGTTATAGTCCTTAGGGCGCTTTAGACAATTCTGCGAGTTTATTTTGTAAGGGTTATTAAGGATAGTAGCGCATAACTTGTTAAACTTAGCTCTATTACTATAAATATAATACCTAGTAACTACAGCGTCCTATAGTAACTAGAGGAAAGCTAGAAGGCTAGTAAAGTCACGATAGTGCTAGGGAAGTAGGGTGGCTATAAGCATAACATGCTATAGAGCGCGCAGACTGCGTATAGCGTATAAGGAATAAGACTAGATGCCTGTTAAAGTATTAGTTAAATAGCTAAGGGGTAGATAAAAGAGAGGTTCCTATAAGGGCAATAAGCGGGGGGCTTTTCACAAGGGCAACTAATAGGGCTAGAGGGGGGCTTTTTATAAGGGTAATAGTTGCCCTTATAAAAAGACCCCCTAAGACCCTACCTGTCGCTCCTATAGAATAATATAGAGAAACGTACCTTTTATATTTTGCGCTTTATCTAAACAAATCTTAGAAAATAACTTATTAAGTTTAAACAAGGGCCACTATACTAAGTCTCCCTTCTACCTTACTAACTTAAACTAATTTAGGTAGGCCTTTTGCTTTATTAAGCTAGTTTTACATAAATATCTAGTAATAGCAGCAGGACTATAATAAACGTAGAATATTAGATATGCGCACATAATAAAGACCTAGCTATTTAATTTGTTTTTTAGGTTAAAGAATAGACTATCCTGTGTAAGTTATTTAATAATACGTGTAATACTAGCTAGATCTAAGTTAGAACGCGCACTGTAAATATAGACCTTAAAGACGCTAGAAAAGTTAGCTAAGGCGCTTGCTATCTAGGTAACAAGATATAGTTAGGTAAGTATTAAATATAGCTTAGGCGCTAGGTAACTCTCTAACGCCTTAATATCGCTAGCCTGTATTATAGTTAAGAGGTTAAGTTTGCGTTAGTTAATTTACTATCTTACTATTAGCTATAGGTAATAGGAATAAGGCCTAGGTTTCCCTATAGGTAACAAGAATACTTATAATAAGGCACTGTGCGGTATATATGTTAGTTTTCCTAATACTAACTTTATTAGTATAGATAATACCCTAAGGCACTCCCTTTTTAGACTTTGCAAGCGCGTTTAGGTTATTAGCTTTAATTAGCTTTATTAATTATAATACGCGCAAGGTATCTACTGCCTCTCTCCTCTTTATACCCTTAGCAGCACTAGTAGTCTGCCACTACAGTATTAAGTGCCTGTTTAGGTTCTATCTAGGGATCCTTAGTACTTTGCAATGTGCAATTTAATAGATATTTAATACCTTCTTATAGTCTTTAGGCTAGTAGGCAGAGTTATCTATTAAGTAGACGGCGGTTTTAATATTAAGTTGCAGGCTAGGATTATTAATATTAGAAGAATAGACGTTAGCACTATCTTTAGCTTTATCTAACTACTTATTACCCTACGCACTTAGCTTAATTCCCTTATAAGCCTTGTCTATTAGAAGCTGTATTAAAAATAACAGTTCCTCTACTACTTTAACGCTTACACGTGCCTTTACCTTGTCCTAGCTAGTTACTTTGCGCATGTTAATAAGACAGGACATACGCTAGGCTATAGTTAATTTGCTAAGTTCTGCAGCTGCCTAGTTAGCCTTTGTAATCTCTAGCGATAGCTATTCTTTGTCCTTGTCTTCCTTGCTAGTGTTCTTGTTAAGGGAAGCGGCGCTAAGGCCTTTAGTAATTTTAGTAGCACTTAGCCTACTAGTAATAATTAGAGCTTTATATTAGGTATTATAACTACTAATAGTAAATATAGGATTACTAAGGTACAAATACTAATAGGTATTATAGGAAAAGTATATTAATTTAAAATCTAGAAGTTTGTCTATATAGTGCTTAGTAACTCTAATTAGTAATCCTTAGAAGAACTATAATATACATAGGTTACTATTGTCCTTTATATACTTAGAGTTTATATAGTTAATTTAAGTTAAACCTTTAGACTTAGCTATTATATTAGCAAGACTAGTATTAGGAGGGTGTACAAGCTTAATTATGTCTAGATCTAAATTGCTATAAAGACTTAACTATTTTATATTAGCAAGGCTACTAGCAGCAGTATTATATTATAGTTTTAACTCTATTAAGAGCCTCTTCTTTTCTATAGTGTTAATATTATCTCTTTCTTTTAAGTCTATGTGCTTGCCCTCTATATCCTACGCTTCTATAGCTAACAACGTCTCTAGTTACGTCTTCTTAAGTTTAGCATGCTTACGTTAAAGACGTTAGGTTTTGTAATTATACTTTACTACTACTATAAGGTAAGCCTTGTTACAGCTAGACTGTTTTCGTAAGGGCAATAAGGGCGTACTAGTAGTATTAGCATCTTTAGCTAACTATTAGGCAGCTTTAACAGTCCTACTCTGCCTAGTAATATGCTTTAACTTGCGTTTAGTATTAATAGCAAATAGCCTAGTCTTCTTTTAGTTATATAGTTTAAGTAGGGCATTAACGCAGTCTATATATAGGGCTAGAGGGATTAGATAGCTACTAAAGGGAGCGTTGCTAGCCTAGAACTAAATATTAGCAAAGCAATTGCATATAATCGCGTAGATATTATTAATATTAGATAGCAGATTGCTACGTATATCCTGCAAAGATATATTAAAGAGGTCTCTACTAGTAGTATTAAGATAAGTAATAGCTGTAAGTATATGTGGTAGTTTAGGGCGTGGTTATTTCTCTAGCTTATGCCTCTTATAGAATTTATAACAGGTCTTATTAAAGTTAAGAATATCTATTATAATGCGTGTAGTTTTAATAAAATAGTAGAAGTCCTTAGGCTTTAAATAGCTAAAACTTTAACTAATATCTTTAGCAGAGTAGACGTAAGTAATATATACAGTTTTAAGTTTAGGGAAGATAGCATTAATATTAGGGATTTCCTTATATTAATCTTTACAAGGTTGTGCTTCTATAATAAGGGCAGCCTTATACTCTTATACCTAAGCGGCTAAGGCGTTGTTATCCTTAAAGGTCTTGTTATCTATATCGCTTAGAGGGTCTATTACAATATTATAAGGTAGTATAGTAGCTATAGCTAAGCTAATCTGTAAGTATTGTTAGTAACGTGTGTAGTATAATAGTATAGGGCTGTTTTTATAAGGGTAACTAGGTATAGAGACTAGGGTTATTTTTATAAGGGTAACTAGGTATAGGGAAGAGGGTTATTTTTATAAGGGTAACTAGGTCCCTATAGGTAAGGGGGTTATTTTTATAAGGGCAACTATTGCCCTTATAGAAAGGCCCCTACTAGACCCTGTAGTGTTGCCCTTAGGAAAAGACCTATCCTTATAAGTGTTTTTGCTGCCCTTATAAAAAGCGTTATTAGCAATTAATTTGTGCTAGCTAGTTTAAGTTTTAGTTATTGCCCTAAAACTAAAGCGTTCTTCCTAATTCCTGCTTAAGGGTAGTAGTAGTAGGTAAGTAGGTTACTTACATCTAATAGGTCCTATGTAAGGGAATTACTAGGGGGGGGGGCTTTTACTAAGGGTAACAAATATCTAATATTAGGGCGGTGGGTAGGCGGTAGGTAGCGGCTAGGTTAAGTCTGCTGCTAGCTTAAAGGACTACTAACTAATTAGCTTTGCGCGCGCAATTAACGCGCTAATAGACTTGCCTATTACTAGTATTAGTATCTAACTACTAGTATTAAGGATTAGTAGCAATAGGTAGGGTGGCAATAGGGTATAAGTAGTAGCTTAGCTAAGTTTGCTGCTAGCTATAAACACTACTAAACTATTAGCTTTACGCGCGCAATTAACGCGCAAATAGACTTACCTATTACTTATACTAATTGCTAATATAGTGTTTGTAGTAGGTAGTAGTAGTAGGTAGGTAGGTAGGTAGTGGTGGGTAGGTGGGTAGTTAGCGTGGTTAGGTTATTAGTGTAGTAGAGGAGAAGGTTTTTAAAAAAGATTTAGATTAAATATTTTTGCCAAGATCGCGACTAGCGCCATTTACTAGCGCTAGTGTTAGGTAATGTTATTGCCTACGCGAAAACACTGCCCCCCTCTCTCCTCCCCCCTTTAATTTCTATTAACTAACGCTCCTATACTCTAGGGTAAAGGATATAGACTTAATAAATTAAGTGCCTAGTAGTAATCTAGACACTAATTAGCTTTTACGCAATAGTTAGTCTTTAATAATACAAATAACTTTTAATACTTAAATTAAGACTTTAGGTTACAAAAAATATAGGTTATAGATTTTAGATATTAACGCCTAAGGATATTACTTACAAAGACACTATCCTTAGCTAAGGGGGCAATTACACAAGGGCAACTAGTTACCCTTATAGAAATAGCCCCCCCTATGCCTTTTACCCACGTTCTAACGTGGTTACTTCCCTACCTACCTTTGTAGTTAATAGGTATGTCTATATAATCTAATTTATATCCACAATAATACGTAAGATAGGTTATATAAAGCCTGCGCTTACAGATTGTTAAAAGTACGCTGTAAAGTTAGCTTCCTCTTCCCTATTAAGAAGTCTATTACTCTGCTCCCTAATCTAGTCTAACTATTATAATTTTATCTTACTAGAGAACTCCTATAGATAGGCCTATATATTAAGGAACACTTATAGATACATGTAGGGTTTGTTGCGCTTAGGCTAAGTAAGCGTCTTCCCTATCTCTTAATTTAACTACTTTATACACATAGCAAATAGCAAAGCGCAATAAAAGTAGGACCCTATAGGAAGCTTGCCCTTTATCTACTACCTTTAGTATTCTCCTACTAGGTTGCTAAGATACAGTGTGCACTCGCTTTATAGATAGTTAAAATCTTCTCTATCTACAAAGCACTTTACGCAATTATCTATCTACTACTATCTAGTTTCCTTAAGCTCCTCTTATTTAATCCTAGCGCCTTCTTTATTCTATACTATAACACTTTGCTAGTTCTACTTTAATATCTAATTAACTCTTGCCTTCTTAATTGTTACTGTTGTTGTTAAGTCTGTAGTCTCTAGGGTAGCAGGAGATAACTAGGCCTACTTGCTTGCAGTTCTCTTATATCCTCTTAAACCTAAAGGTAATAATTATAGTAGAGTAGGCTATAACGCTAGAGACCCGTGCTTAACGCTGCTAGGTTCTACTACATTAAGCGCTGTAAATAGCGTAATAGGAACGCAATAGCCTCCTACTACTTTAGAACTTTCTACTTGTTATTAGGTTAAGATAGTAGTTATAAATTATAAGCCTAGTAGGGATAACAAAAGATTAGAGTCTAATACTATAGCTATAGCCTAGGAGTGTCGCTTTAATTATTATGTGTTACAGCTTGCTTCCCTTGTTAGTATAGCTATAATAGCTAAATATTTTTGCGCTATAGTATTTTAACTTTCTATCTAATATCTATATAGCCTCTAGCAGGCACTACACTAAGCCTTATTCTCCTAGTAACATGTTTAGCTTTATAGTCTATTAAAGTAATTATTAAGTAGAATCCTTATATATCTTGTATCCTTTTCTCCTTAGCAAATATACTCTTCTATTATAATTTTTTCTATACCTTGCAGCTTATGCGTAAAAGATAGGATATTCTTCCTAAGAATAATTCTTGTAATGCATTTTCTCCTATTACGTCCTGCTTGCCCTACTTCTTAATAGTAGGTAATAGGATAGTTAGGTATCCTAAATTAAATTATAATATTAATATTAGCTATATTAACTCCTACGTTAAATACTATTATTATAATTAAGACTCTATTAGTTTGTATTAAAAAGGTTTGTTAAATCTTGTCGCGTTTAGCCTCCTCTAGTTTTCTATAGTAATATGCACATCCTAATACCTTACTAAGGTCTTAGGTATTATAGGCTATAGCAATATAGACAATTACCTTATTAGCCTCTAGCTCTAATTATTCTATATACTTTGCTATATATTCTGTTATAACTAGTTCCTTATATAGAAACCTTTCCACCTTATACTAGATATTAGACTAGCTAGTAGGTTCCTAGAAGGACTAGACACTACGCTTAATTCCTAGTAGTTAAAATGCTTCCTTTTCTTGCTATTTTAGTATTGTTGCTAATAGTAGAGTAATTCTAACACTATAGACAGCAATGTCGTGTATATCTAGTAAACTAGGCTAATATTCATAGTCTAGTAGCAGGATGTAGTAATATTTATTAATTACTATCCTATCTAGGCTACTAGTGTCGCGTAATTAGTTAACTAAGTCTACAAACTTCTTATTACTAAGGTGTTCTAGTATAGCAAAGATAATTTAAGTAGTGTTAGTAAAGCTCTTGCTACTAAAGACTAAAGTAGTAACCCCTAATATATAGCATTGTTGCATTTAATTAAAGCGTAGGGCTACTAATAGTGTAATAATAATAGCTTAGCTATAACCCTTATAAAGTGCGGGCAGTAGGAATATAAGACTCTTCCCGCTGCCTATGCTAGTAATATAGGATACTGCTAGCTCACCTACTATAATACTTTTAAGTATAACCCTTTACTAACTATAGAAGGTTGCTAACTAAGATATATTAGCTCTTAGGACTTGCTTAAGGTTAATATCTATCCTTTTTGCAAACTGCTGTACTTAATTATCCTCTATATACTACTTGCTTACTCTTAGTAGCTTAAAGGCAAGCGCACTGTGCTATTTAGCTAATATAGAGAAGAATACCTAGGTATCCCTATCTACTAATTAAAACTATAGGGCTATTGTTTAGCTATAAATTTAGAGGCTAGTATTAGGTTTATACGCTGCTTAACGCTCTGCAACCTTATCTTCTTAGCTATCTAAGGCCTCCCTAACTTCTTCTAGTAAGAGCGCAACTAGCTTTCCTTACTTAGTCTAGTCTTAATTACGCCTAAATATAATAAGTAGATGCTATATAATACTAGGGCTAATCTCTTATCTAAGGTGCAATAAGGTAGCGTCTTTTATTCTAGATCTAAACCTAGTAGAGGACTAGTAGTGTTTACCTTTCTTGTTAGGCTAAAGAAAGGCGCTTCTTGCCTAGTACTATGCAGGTGTCTTGTCTCCTTTAGCCTAGTTTATAGTAATAGTAATGCAAAATAGCTTTATAAGCTAAAGATACTATATAAGTAATAATCTAATCTTCTAAGGGAGGAAGCAATATACTACCTTTAAAGACTTATCCCTATTATATCCCTTATAGTATTAAGGAACTAGAGCTACTAATCTATTAAATATAAATAGGTTTTAGCTCCTATTACTAATAGTATTCTAGGTTTAAATGCTAAGAACCTTAGTTAAACGTCTAGGCTGTCTACTAGTAAAATACACAAGTAGGAAAAGAAGATCTAGGAACTCTTATACCTAGGCGTAATATCGCTTTACTTAGTTAAAATCTTGCAGGTCTATAATAAGAACCTTAGAGGGATAGATAGCCTGTATTACTTAGAGTATTTGTTAGCTAGTAAAACTAGAGTAGCAAGTAAGAGCTAAACTTTTTACTAAAAATAGGGTGTAGCTAGGTTAATTATTAGAGGGATTGCAAGATAGGTCCTCCTATAGAATTACTAGTAGTGAAGATTCCTCTGCTATAAAGGTAATATCTAGTAGAGTATCTATAGCCTAGTTATATATAGCCTATACTATACTATAGTATTACTTAAATAAGGTGGTAATATATTAAATAGTTATAGTTAAGCTATTCTATTAAGTAAAGGAGTCTACTATTTATCTATATCTAAATTTGGCGATATAATATATAGTAGTAATAACCTAGCTAATAGAGGTTAAAAATTTACTAGTAAGGTAATAGTGAACCTAAGCTTTAAAGTCAGTGTTTTTTGCCTAGGCGTTCTCCTTATCCTAGGTATATTCTAGCTTTATAGCATCTTGTTGTTAGATAAGAAAGGTAGCTTCTACTTAACTTATAGGGGGCTCCTTACTACTAAGTAGGCTATCTACCTTTATATAGGTAGAAGTATCCTTATTATTATCTACTCTATAGAATTTGTAGCACCCTGCTATACGTGTATATTTCTTAATAGCTAAGCAGTCTATAGCAAAGTTATATACCTCTTAAAATTAGTCTTACTAGATATCTATAGCTATAAAAGCTAAGGGTGTAATAAGGGCAAGGTTAAAGTCACTATATACGCTAGTTTACTTAGTAAGAGATATCTAGAAGTTATAATAGAGCTCTTTAAATAGTGTAAATGCTTATTACTTATAGTAGGTATTAATAGTAGGGTATTTATTGTTTAGGCTATCTAAGTGTGTCTAAATAGTAGTCTAAGCTACTACTTGTCTTTTAGTAAGGGAAAAGGTTATTAGGGAGGGAAGCTATTAAGAGAGAACCTAGTAAAAGAATATAAATATATAGATAAGTGTATTACTATGCTTGTTATTAAAAGCTAAGTATAGGATAAGGGGTGCTATAGGAATATATTAGAGATACTCTTGTATAACCTAAATATGTGCCTAATATAGTGTGGATGCTGTTATATACTAGTATATAAGCGTGGTGCTCTAAATAGACTTTTTAAGGTAATTAAGGGCTAGGGTAGTAGTAGGGATAATATATTCCTAAATTTCTGCCTAGTCTAGCCCCCCTAGGTAGAGCTAAAATTTTGTGTGCTTAAGGTATAGGTTAGTCTAGCGCAGTAGGGCTAGTAGGATAATAGTAGTAGCTATTACCTCTTCTATATCTACCTAAGTTTATGCAGCCTCTAGCTATACCTTTAAGTTATTAATTCTATTATATTATATTAGTTTAGTAGGCAGGGTTATAGGTCTAGAGTCTAGAGCAAGTAGAGCTAGGTTAATTAGCGTATAGAGTATAGGCTCTAGGGTTAGGATTATAGTAGGGGTAACTAGGTTATACACCTTAAAATGCTTGGTGGCTTAGGTAGGCAGGCTGTGTCTCTAGAACATTTGTTAGGTAGTAATAATAGTCTAGTAGGTAGCCTACATTTTCCTAGCTAGAGTCCTAATATTAGATGCAAAGACACTATAGGAGCGTAGATAGGTTTTTATATTTCCCTCTATACTCTACTCTATTATAATATAGCCGTAATTATTGCATTTAAGGGAATTATAATAAAGTTAGAGGGACTTAATAATAGTATATAGCTAAGGAGGTAGCAGGATATTAGTAATATCTTTATAAAGATTATCTATCTAGCTATTAACAAATTTCTAAAGCATTTCGCGCTTAAGGCGATCTATGTAATTAGCATACTTACTAGAAAAGTGCTAAAAGACACAAGATAGGATAAGGCAATAATAATAATATTTGCATACTATAATCCTAAATCCTAGTTTAGGATAAATAGTAATATAATTAGTAATACTTATAATAGAGGAAGAGATAGAAGCTAATAGGTAGTAGTATGCAAGTAAGGTGAAAAGATTTTAAAAAGGAGGGTAAAGATAGGATACTACTTATTTTAACTAAGAATTAGACCCTAAATTGCTATAAAACGTCTAACTTAGCTAATCTAACTATTTTAGCGTTAGGGCAGTAGTAGAACACTTGCACCTTGTAACTTTAAACCTTTCTCCTTCCTTACACACTATAACCTTCTACTTAGTATATAATACTATACTCTCTTTATAATAAGCAAACTACTATTTATACTAGTTAACCTATTAAATAATATTAAGTAGGTAAACGCAATCTTAGGCGTAGATAGTGTGCTGTTACGTGCTAGTCTAGTTATATATAGCTAGGTTGCTAATAATTTTAATCCTACTAAGGCTTTAATTGCTAGAGATCTATACTACGCCTTAGTTTAGATATATTGCAATATAAACTACTAGAAGTTAATTAAGGCAATTAATAATATCTACAATAACCTAGTAACTAAAGCTAAAGAAAGAGATAGCAATAGTTAAGGCACATAGGGTTGTAGCTAGTTAGTTATTCTAGTAATAGTACCTAAGGAGAGCAAGGTAGTAAATACAGGTAGGCGTAAAAGGAAACGTAGCACAAAAGAAAAAAGTACAAAGTAAGTAAATAAGGCCCTAGTTAAAAAGATAAACCTTATATTAGTCTAAACTATTGCTAGCAAATAGGATTAGGAGTCTATAAAGGCGGAGGTAACCCTTATAAATAAGTAGCAACGTTATTAGAATTTTGCAAGGAGCCTCCTAGGTGCAGGGGTTAATATTGTGGCCTAGATAATATTAAATACAGAGGTGGTTAGGTCTAGAGAGGCCTTTCTAGATTAGCAGGCAATTATTATTAGGTAGAAGAGGTAGCATTATAAGGCAAAGAAGCAGTTTAAACAAGTAATAATAGCCTATATAACCCTAGCAGCGCACATATTCTAGATAGATAATTTAGGTCCTAATCTAATAAACTTATAACTTATCTACTCTTAGTAGGAGGGATGTAACGTGGTGGATAAAATAGGGCTTACTATGCTATAGTAGGAGATATTCTAGTACTAACTTATAGACGCATAAAAGAGTAGGATTAAGAGCTTTATAGAGGAGATGTAGTAAAGATAGAAGCTAGACATCCTCTATAAGGAATATCTTTCTCTTAAGAAGATAATTTATAGTATAGCCTGTAGTATAGGTGCAAGGGGTATAGGATATAGATCTATAGCAAAGGACTACCTCTTTAAGGTTATATGCGCGTCTAATAATAGTTATATACCTAATAAGAGAGATAACCTAGAACTATACAAGCTATTTAGGGGTTTACTAGATTAGGGTAAGAAGTAGAATACTATAAAGAAACGCTTTAGTATAGTTAGGATCTTTAGGCTTCTTCTAAAGAGTATTAGAGTAAACGTCTAGTTTAAATAGGTAACCTAGACACAAGTTACGCAGTAGTTAGAGATAGTAGTAGAGTATAATAAGGATACAATATCTATAGCGCAACGTATTAAGCTACTTTTTATAGTATTTATTAAGGAGCGTCTACTACTATAAGAGTTTCTCTTCTTAGAGTAGGTTAATTAGTATCTAGGGGAGCGACTACTACTAATGCTTAATAGGTATGTGTATATTAAGATAATTTACTCTAAAGCTAATAGTTATGTAGTTGCTAGGGCACCCCCCCTATAATAAGGAGAGTAGAGGAGGTACAAGTTAACAAAGACAAGGCCCTTAAATTAACTATTAAGGGGGCGTTTAGGGCTAAGACTGCCTTAGAGATAGGCACTATATATAGTAGTATTACTATCCTATAGTTAAGCATATAGATAGTAGTTATTATTAACACATATAATTAGTTATATAAGTGCAGGTGTAGTAAGGTGTAGGAGGGGGACGTTTTAGTAAGGGCAATAGGGTGTATTTATAACGCAGCTACTAACCCTATTACCCTTAAGCAAACCCTCTATCTATATTAAGACCTCTATATTACTCTATTAGTAATAGAAATAATTTTAATAAATGCTGCACCCTTAAATAATAGTCTATGCAAGAAGAATTCTTTACTAAAGGTAGGACTTTTATAAGGAAATAGGTAGTAGGGGTCGCAGGAGACAGGTTTTAGGTCTAGGTTTATAGGAAATAGGTTTTAGGTAGTAGGGGTTGCAGGAAATAGGTTTTAGGTAGGGGTCGCAGGAAACAGGTTTTAGGTCTAGGTTTGCAGGAAACAGGTTTTAGGTCTAGGTTTGCAGGAAACGGGTTTTAGGTCTAGGTTTGCAGGAAATAGGTTTTAGGCAGGGGTCGCAGGAAACAGGTTTTAGGTAGTAGGGGTTGCAGGAAACAGGTTTTAGGTTTTAATTTTCCTTGCACAGTTATTTCCTGCAAGACGCTAGTAGCGCACAGTCCTCTTTAGAGTTGTTTCCTAGCAGGAAATAACTTTCCTACAATATATAGCGTACTTTTAGTGGTTTTAGCAGCAAAGTTAGTGCAAAAGTTTTAATGTTCCTCGCCAAGGTAGCTAGCGCTGGCTAGTGCTGTCTAGCGCCTAGCTAGCGCTGTCTAGCGTCCTAACGCACAAGCTAATTTTTTGGTACTTTAATAGCAAAAGTTCGCAAACTAATATCCTTAGGATATATTATTAACCCTACCCTATTAATATTAGGTTAATATCTTATTGCTTAAAAGAATTACTTATAATATAGTCTATAAAGAAAAATATTTATATATAATAAATAATTATTATATTTTAAAAACTTATACCTTAAATTATATATAACTAATATTAAGTTCCTAATAGTTATATTAATATACTATAATACTTAATAATAACTACCTCTTTTTAAAGAATATTATAAGTTTATATAATATATATATACTATACTACTAGATCTAATATATTAGTAGACTTATTCCTAAACTATTTCTATTTATATATATTTAATTAATATAGTATATATATTTACTACTTTATATATACTAATTATATATAAATATACTAATATATCTATTATAATTAGGTTATATATCTAGAACTTAAAATATTATATCCTAATAATATTATTCTATATTTTAGGATATCTTAGTAATATTAAAGTATATAATAGGAACTAGTTATACTATTCTTAATAGGCCTAAGATAATATATAGTTAAAACTAACTAGTTATTAAATATAATACTAATAGTATTACTATATATATAAAATAGCTAAGTAGTATATATATAATAGTAGTATATATTATATTTTACTTAACTATTATATTAGAATACCTAACTTATATTTATATAGTTTTATAAACTAGATATATAATTAGTACTTAGAAAGTTAAATAAAAATATATAGTTATTTAGATATATACCCTTCTATAACTATATATATATATATATATAATTACCTTTTAATTATAACTAAGTTCTAGGTTATTATTATAGTTTTATTTAATCTTTATTTTCTAGCTTTTATATATATTAGTATATTATATTATCTATAATTTTTTACTATTTTTTAAACTTATTTATTACCCCTATATAATATACTACCTCTAAAAAATATAATATTAGATTAATATACCCCTAATATTTTACTAAACCTTAATATTTCTAATTAAAACTTAATATCTATTATAGTTAGGTCTAGTTAATTATTAACTATTTTTTTCTAGGCTAGTAGGGTTAACCTTTTAAGCTATAATAGTAAGTAGATTAGCTTATAGATTTTAATAAAGATAGATACTTAATAATAAAATATATATTATTACTTAAAAGGAGTTCTAGTTATAGTAGAATTTTAATAAATCTATATATAAGTTTATACTTATACTTCTTATAACTCTAATCTATTCTTTTAGTAGTATTTAAACTATAATATATTTTTAATTAAAAATATTAACCTACTATAACTAGTTTATATATTTATTTAAATATATAAGGCTTTATTTTACTAATAACTATAACCCTTAGCTTAATATATAACCTTAGTTATAAGATATTTAACTTTTATATTATATATTTAATATATTAGGTTAAATAATTTTAAGAATAACTAGTAATATATTTTTATTATATATCCTTACTTAAAACCCTATATATAATAGTAAATATCTTTAGTTATATATATATTTAATATATATAGATATATAGATAGATAGATAAATATATATATAGATATATATATCCTATACTTTAAGATTTCCTTCTATTGCCCTTGTAAAAAGACCCCTTTACCCTACTAGAACCTAAGTGGTAGTATTATTATATAACTAGTTGCCCTTAAGAAAAGCTCTATATAGGCTACCTTATATCTAGGCTATTAAAGTTCCTTTAGGAAGGGTTAATTCTATTATATATTACGTTAAAGGTAAGGAAGATACTTAGAGGGGAAGATAATATAAGTTGCAAGTTGCTATATTATTACTTATAAACTATCTATAACTAATTAAACTACCTATATATCTAAATCTTGTACTTAATAACAAAGAGCTATTTCTTAGCTGTGCCACGCTTTAAAGTCTAAGTACTCTTGCTACTATAAGAACCCTTGCCGCCTCCTGCCCCCTTCCTTGTTTATTTTAGCGAAGGTTTGTCCTTAGCCTTAGCC
Source organism: Plenodomus lingam (assembly GCF_022343315.1). Classification (NCBI taxonomy): domain Eukaryota; kingdom Fungi; phylum Ascomycota; class Dothideomycetes; order Pleosporales; family Leptosphaeriaceae; genus Plenodomus; species Plenodomus lingam. The sequence goes on from NW_027093973.1 coordinate 34,602, forward strand.
TTAGCCTTATCCTTACGTTCTAGCTACTCTAGTTCTGCTTAACAACACTTTAGCAACTTTGCCTTCTACTTCTCCTTATATTTCTTCTTAGTGGCCGCTATAAACGTCTCCTTTAGATCCTAGGGAATTCTATGCTACTTACCCCTATTAAGCTCTATTAAGTCCTTATCCTCTTCCTGCACGCTAGCTAATACCTTATCTAGTATTAGTAGATTAACCTTACCTTTACCTTAAAGAGTTAAAACAGGGGAAGACTTTAGGCTACTAGCTTGCTAGGACTTCTTCTTAGGAGTACTAGCAGAAGAAGCTATAAGGGGCTAGTAGTTAGAGAAAAGGGCGGGTATAGACTAGATGCGATATTTAGCAGCGTTTAATAAGTTTATAGCTATAGTCTTACCTAACGTAATATTTAATATATATAAGAACTTCTTATTAGGGTCTAAATTAGTATCTACCTTGCTAGAGGCTAGTAGTGCCTAATACCCTAGCACTTAGTTATTAACTAGAGTATCCTTAAATCTATAGAAGTGCTTAAGCTTAGAGAAGGACACACTAGGAACTAAAGTAAGGTTATTACTATCTACATGCACTATGCATGTTAGGGCAGCAATTGTAAAGAGGGCGTTCTTTAGCATAGTAGAGAACTGCTAGATATTGTACGTTTTTAGTATAATATAAGTAAAAACTATATAGTTATATAGCTAGCTAAAATATACAATCTAGCTAATAGTTTAGATCTAAATTAAGTATAAAGGGGCGGGAGAGGGCGTATAGAGGTTATAATAGGTTACCTACAAGTTTAGACTACTATTTATATAGTAAGACAATACTAGGACTTCTAGATCTTAGTCCTTTACACTATTAAAGCTAGCGTTAGACTAGCAGGAAAGCAGTTTCTAGAATAATAAAATCATCTCCTCCTTTATATTGCCCTTTATAGTAGATAGATATACCTAACTCTTATATCCTATAACGTTTAATAGCACGCTATAGAACATTTACTTAAAAGGATTAAGGCAGAAGATAATTGCCTTTTTATTAGTATTATTAACTTAGTTAGATATATTAGCAAATAGGGCGCCTAAATATAGAGATAAATAGATAAGGATTTAAACTAGCTATTTGTTAGAAATTTCTTTAACTTCTTAGTTACTAAAGATATCCTTATACACCTTCTTATGTAGTAGACGCGTGTTATAGGCAATATCTTCTATAAGCTTGCAAAGCTATAATAAGTAATCCTTTGCTATATAGAACTCGCGATACTATACTAGATATAGGCTCTCTATCTTCTTAACCTTAGGGCTATTATTTAGAAGAACGCCTAGTAGGGAATCTTTATTATTAGTGTTATAATTGTTAAGCGTCTCTAGATTATCCTCTACTACTAACTTGGTCTCGTCCTTACAAGTGCCTAACTCCTTAAGATTCTAATAATAGCAAACTTTAGATATAATAGGGTTCTAAATAGAGTTACCTTAGATATTAACCTTGACTGTGTGTGTGTCACAGGCAAGCAAGAGGAGTAGACTAATAGCACTAAGACCTATAATCCTAGCGGCTAACTAATTCTAGTATATAGCGTCTAAGGTACTATCTAATATATACTTGCCTGTCTATTTACTAATAAGGCTATTATAGAGATACTAGTAGTAGTTATTATTTATTAAAGTTAGGTTAACGTAGTTAACCTTATATATTAACTAGCTAATAGTGTAACGCGTACTAATATTATCTACAATATAAGAAGAAGAATAATTATAACAAATTATATAGCGCTAAAATAATTTTATAAGAATAGGCCTAGTAGTAATAGCATTAAGACAACGCTTAACAATAAACTTCTTAAATACAGCGGTAGTAAAGCAATAGTTATAGTCCTTAGGGCGCTTTAGATAGTTCTATAAGTTTATTTTGTAAGGGTTATTAAGGATAGTAGCGTATAACTTGTTAAACTTAGCTCTATTACTATAAATATAATACCTAGTAACTATAGCGTCCTATAGTAACTAGAGGAAAGCTAGAAGGCTAGTAAAGTCACAATAGTGCTAGGGAAGCGGGGTAGCTATAAGTATAATATGCCACGGAGCGCGTAGACTGCGTATAGTATATAAGGAACAAGACTAGATACCTATTAAAGTGTTAGTTAAATAGCTAAGGGGTAGATAAAAGAGAGGTTCCTACAAGGGTAACAAGCGGGGGGCTTTTCACGAGGGCAACTAACAGGGCTAGAGGGGGGCTTTTCACGAGGGTAATAGTTGCCCTCGTGAAAAGACCCCCTAAGACCCTACCTGTTACTCCTATAGAATAATATAGAGAAACGTACCTTTTGTATTTTACACTTTATCTAAATAAATCTTAGAAAATAACTTATTAAGTTTAAATAAGGGCCGCTATACTAAGTCTCCCTTCTACCTTACTAACTTAAACTAATTTAGGTAGGCCTTTTGCTTTATTAAGCTAGTTTTACGTAAATATCTAGTAATAGTAGTAGGACTATAATAAATGTGGAATATTAGATATACGCACACAATAAAGACCTAGCTATTTAATTTATTTTTTAGGTTAAAGAATAAACTATCCTGTGTAAGTTATTTAACAATACATGTAATACTAGCTAGATCTAAGTTAGAACGCGCACTATAAATATAGACCTTAAAGACGCTAGAAAAGTTAGCTAAGGCGCTTGCTATCTAGGTAATAAGATGTAGTTAGGTAAGCATTAAATGTAGCTTAGGCGCTAGGTAACTCTCTAACGCCTTAATATCACTAGCCTATATTATAGTTAAGAGGTTAAGTTTGCGTTAGTTAATTTACTATCTTACTATTAGCTATAGGTAATAGAGATAAGGCCTAGGTTTCCCTATAGGTAATAAGAATACTTATAATAAGGCACTATGCGGCATATATGTTAGTTTTCCTAATACTAACTTTATTAGTATAGATAATACCCTAAGGCACTCCCTTTTTAGACTTTGCAAGCGCGTTTAGGTTATTAGCTTTAATTAGCTTTATTAATTGTAATACGCGCAAGGCATCTACTGCCTCTCTCCTCTTTACACCCTTAGTAGCACTAGTGGTCTGCTACTATAGTATTAAGTGCCTATTTAGGTTCTGTCTAGGGATCCTTAGTACTTTGTAATACGCGATTTAATAGATGTTTAATGCCTTCTTATAGTCTTTAGGCTAGTAGGTAGAGTTATCTATTAAGTAGACGGCAGTTTTAATATTAAGTTATAGGCTAGGATTATTAATATTAGAAGAATAGACGTTAGCACTATCTTTAGCTTTATCTAACTACTTATTACCCTGCGTACTTAGCTTAATTCCCTTATAAGCCTTGTCTATTAGAAGCTATGTTAAAAATAATAGTTTCTCTACTACTTTAACGCTTGCACGTGCCTTTACCTTATCCTAGCTAGTTACTTTGCGCATATTAATAAGACAGGACATGCGCTAGGCTATAGTTAATTTGCTAAGTTCTGCGGCTGCCTAGTTAGCCTTTGTAATCTCTAGCAATAGCTATTCTTTGTCCTTATCTTCCTTGCTAGTGTTCTTGTTAAGGGAAGTAGCGCTAAGGCCTTTAGTAATTTTAGCAGCACTTAGCCTACTAGTAATAATTAGAGCTTTATATTAGGCATTATAACTACTAATAGTAAATGTAGGATTGCTAAGGTACAAATACTAATAGGTGTTATAGGAAAAGCACGTTAATTTAAAATCTAGAAGTTTGTCTATATAGTGCTTAGTAACTCTAATTAGTAATCCTTAGAAGAACTATAACGTATATAAGTTACTATTATCCTTTGTGTACTTAGAGGTTATATAGTTAATTTAAGTTAAACCTTTAGACTTAGCTATTATATTAGCAAGACTAGTATTAGGAGGGTATATAAGCTTAATTATATCTAGATCTAAATTACTATAAGGACTTAACTATTTTATATTAGTAAGGCTACTAGCAGTAGTATTATATTGTAGTTTTAACTCTGTTAAGAGCCTCTTCTTTTCTATAGTATTAATATTATCTCTTTCTTTTAAGTCTATATGCTTGCCCTCTATATCCTACGCTTCTATAGCTAACAATGTCTCTAGTTACATCTTCTTAAGTTTAGCATGCTTACGTTAAAGATGTTAGGTTTTGTAATTATACTTTGCTACTACTATAAGGCAAGCCTTGTTATAGCTAGACTGTTTTTGTAAGGGTAATAAGGGCGTACTAGTAGTATTAGCATCTTTAGCTAACTATTAGGCAGCTTTAATAGTCCTACTCTACCTAGTAACATGCTTTAACTTGCGTTTAGTATTAATAGCAAATAGCCTAGTCTTCTTTTAGTTATATAGTTTAAGCAGGGCATTAACGCAGTCTATATATAGGGCTAGAGTGATTAGATAGCTACTAAAGGGAGCGTTGCTAGCCTAGAACTAAATATTAGCAAAGCAATTATATATAATTGTGTAGATATTGTTAATATTAGATAGTAGATTACTGCGTATATCCTGCAAAGATATATTAAAGAGGTCTCTACTAGCAGTATTAAGACAAGTAATAGCCGTAAGTATATATAGTAGTTTAGGGCGTGGTTGTTTCTCTAGCTTATACCTCTTATAGAATTTATAATAGGTCTTGTTAAAGTTAAGAATATCTGTTGTAACGCGCGTAGTTTTAATAAAATAGTAGAAGTCCTTAGGCTTTAAATAGCTAAAACTTTAACTAATATCTTTAGTAGAGTAGACGTAAGTAATATATATAGTTTTAAGTTTAGGGAAGATAGTATTAATATTAGGGATTTCCTTATATTAATCTTTGTAAGGTTATGCTTCTATAATAAGGGTAGCCTTGTGCTCTTATACCTAAGTAGCTAAGGCGTTATTATTCTTAAAGGTCTTGTTATCTATATCGCTTAGAGGGTCTATTATAATATTGTGGGGTAGTATAGTAGCTATAGCTAAGCTAATCTGTAAGTATTGTTAGTAACGTGTGTAGTATAATAGCATAGGGCTATTTTTATAAGGGTAACTAGGTATAAAGACTAGGGTTATTTTTATAAGGGTAACTAGGTATAGGGAAGGGGGTTATTTTTATAAGGGCAACTAGGTCCCTATAGGCAAGGGGGTTGTTTTTATAAGGGTAACTATTGCCCTTGTAGAAAGGCCCCTACTAGACCCTGTGGTGTTGCCCTTAGGAAAAGACCTATCCTTATAAGTGTTTTTGCTACCCTTATAAAAAGTGTTATTAGTAATTAATTTGTGCTAGCTAGTTTAAGTTTTAGTTATTACCCTAAACCTAAAGCGTTCTTCCTAATTCCTACTTAAGGGTAGTAGTAGTAGGTAAGTAGGTTACTTACATCTAATAGGTCCTATATAAGGGAATTACTAGGAGGGGGGGCTTTTGCTAAGGGTAACAAATATCTAATATTAGGGCGGTAGGTAGGCAGTAGGTAGTGGCTAGGTTAAGTCTGCTACTAGCTTAAAGGACTACTAACTAATTAGCTTTGCGCGCGCAATTAACGCGCTAATAGACTTACCTGTTACTAGTATTAGTATCTAACTGCTAGTATCAAGGATTAGTAGCAATAGGTAGGGTAGCAATAGGGTATAAGTAGCAGCTTAGCTAAGTTTGCTACTAGCTATAAACACTACTAAACTATTAGCTTTGCGCGCGCAATTAACGCGCAAATAGACTTACCTATCGCTTGTACTAATTGCTAATATAGTGTTTGTGGTAGGTAGTAGTGGTAGGTAGGTAGGTAAGTAGTAGTAGGTAGGTAGGTAGTCGGCGTGGTTAGGTTGTTAGTGTAGTAGAGGAGAAGGTTTTTAAAAAAGATTTAGATTAAATATTTTTGCTAAGATCGTGACTAGCGCTATTTACTAGCGCTAGCGTTAGGTAACGTTGTTGCCCACGCGAAAACACCGCCCCCCCCCCTCCTCCCCCCTTTAATTTCTATTAACTAACGCTCCTATACTCTAGGGTGAAGGATATAGACTTAATAAATTAAGTGCCTAGTAGTAATCTAGACACTAATTAGCTTTCACGCAATAGTTAGTCTTTAACAATATAAATAACTTTTAATACTTAAATTAAGACTTTAGGTTATAAAAAATATAGGTTATAGATTTTAGATATTAACGCCTAAGGATATCACTTATAAAGACACTATCCTTAGCTAAGAGGGCAATTGCATAAGGGCAACTAGTTACCCTTATAGAAATAGCCCCCCCTATGCCTTTTACCTACGTTCTAACGTAGTTACTTCCCTACCTACCTTTATAGTTAACAGGTATATCTATATAATCTAATTCACGTCTATAATAATACATAAGATAGGTTATATAAAGCCTGCGCTTATAGATTGTTAAAAGTACGCTGTAAAGTTAGCTTCCTCTTCCCTATTAAGAAGTCTATTACTCTGCTCCCTAATCTAGTCTAACTATTATAATTTTATCTTACTAGAGAACTCCTATAGATAGGCCTATATATTAAGGAACACTTATGGATACGTGTAGGGTTCGTCGCGCTTAGGCTAAGTAAGCGTCTTCCCTATCTCTTAATTTAACTACTTTATATATATAGCAAATAGTAAAGCGTAATAAAAGTAGGACCCTATAGGAAGCTTGCCCTTTATCTACTACCTTTAGTATTCTCCTACTAGGTTGCTAAGATATAGTGTGCACTCGCTTTATAGATAGTTAAAATCTTCTCTATCTACAAAGCACTTCACGCAATTATCTATCTACTACTATCTAGTTTCCTTAAGCTCCTCTTATTTAATCCTAGCGCCTTCTTTATTCTATACTATAATACTTTACTAGTTCCACTTTAATATCTAATTAACTCTTACCTTCTTAATTATTACTGTCGTCGTTAAGTCTGTAGTCTCTAGGGTAGCAGGAGATAACTAGGCCTACTTGCTTATAGTTCTCTTATATCCTCTTAAACCTAAAGGTAATAATTATAGTAGAGTAGGCTATAACGCTAGAGACCTGCGCTTAACACTACTAGGTTCTACTATATTAAGCGCTGCAAATAGCGTAATAGGAACGCGATAGCCTCCTACTACCTTAGAACTTTCTACTTATTATTAGGTTAAGATAGTAGTTATAAATTATAAGCCTAGTAGGGATAACAAAAGATTAGAGTCTAATACCACAGCTATAGCCTAGGAGTGTCGCTTTAATTATTGTGTGTTGCAGCTTGCTTCTCTTATTAGTGTGGCTATAATAGCTAAATATTTTTGCGTTATAGTATTTTAACTTTCTATCTAATATCTATATAGCCTCTAGCAGGCACTATACTAAGCCTTATTCTCCTAGTAATATATTTAGCTTTATAGTCTATTAAAGTAATTATTAAGTAGAATCCTTATATATCTTGTGTCCTTTTCTCCTTAGTAAATATACTCTTCTATTATAATTTTTTCTATACCTTGTAGCTTATACGTAAAAGATAGGATATTCTTCCTAAGAATAATTCTTGTAATGCATTTTCTCCTATTGCGTCCTGCTTGCCCTGCTTCTTAATAGTAGGTAATAGGATAGTTAGGTATCCTAAATTAAATTATAATATTAATATTAGCTATATTAACTCCTGCGTTAAATACTATTATTATAATTAAGACTCTATTAGTTTATATTAAAAAGGTTTATTAAATCTTGTCGCGTTTAGCCTCCTCTAGTTTTCTATAGTAATATGCATATCCTAATACCTTGCTAAGGTCTTAGGTATCGCGGGCTATAGCAATATAGATAATTACCTTATTAGCCTCTAGCTCTAATTGTTCTATATACTTTGCTATATATTCTGTTATAACTAGTTCCTTATATAGAAACCTTTCCACCTTATACTAGATATTAGACTAGCTAGTAGGTTCCTAGAAGGACTAGATACTGCGCTTAATTCCTAGTAGTTAAAATACTTCCTTTTCTCGCCGTTTTAGTATTATTACTAATAGTAGAGTAATTCTAACACTATAGATAGCAATGTTATGCATATCTAGTAAACTAGGCTAATATTTATAGTCTAGTAGCAGGATATAGTAATATTTATTAATTACTATCCTATCTAGGCTACTAGTATCGCGTAATTAGTTAACTAAGTCTACAAACTTCTTATTACTAAGGTGTTCTAGTATAGCAAAGATAATTTAAGTAGTGTTAGTAAAGCTCTTGCTACTAAAGACTAAAGTAGTAACCCCTAATACATAGCATTATTGCATTTAATTAGAGCGTAGGGCTACTAATAGTGTAATAATAATAGCTTAGCTATAACCCTTATAAAGTGCGGGCAGTAGGAATACAAGACTCTTCCTGCTACCTGTGCTAGTAATATAGGATACTGCTAGCTTACCTACTATAATACTTTTAAGCACAACCCTTTGCTAACTATAGAAGGTTACTAACTAAGATATATTAGCTCTTAGGACTTGCTTAAGGTTAATATCTATCCTTTTTATAAACTGCCGCACTTAATTATCCTCTATATACTACTTACTTGCTCTTAGCAGCTTAAAGGCAAGCGCACTGTGCTATTTAGCTAATATAGAGAAGAATACCTAGGTATCCCTATCTACTAATTAAAACTATAGGGCTATTATTTAGCTATAAATTTAGAGGCTAGTGTTAGGTTTATGCGCTGCTTAACGCTCTACAACCTTATCTTCTTAGCTATCTAAGGCCTCCCTAACTTCTTCTAGTAAGAGCGTAACTAGCTTTCCTTACTTAGTCTAGTCTTAATTACGCCTAAATATAATAAGTAGATGCTATATAATGCTAGGGCCAATCTCTTGTCTAAGGTGCGACAAGGTAGCGTCTTTTATTCTAGATCTAAACCTAGTAGAGGACTAGTAGTGTTTACCTTTCTTATTAGGCTAAAGAAAGGCGCTTCTTGCCTAGTACTATGCAGGTGTCTTATCTCCTTTAGCCTAGTTTACAGTAATAGTAATGCAAAATAGCTTTACAAGCTAAAGATACTATATAAGCAATAATCTAATCTTCTAAGGGAGGAAGCAATACACTACCTTTAAAGACTTATCCCTATTATATCCCTTATAGTATTAAGGAACTAGAGCTACTAATCTATTAAATATAAATAGGTTTTAGCTCCTATTACTAATAGTATTCTAGGTTTAAATGCTAAGAACCTTAGTTAAACGTCTAGGCTGTCTACTAGTAAAATGCACAAGTAGGAAAAGAAGATCTAGGAACTCTTATACCTAGGCGTAATATCACTTTACTTAGTTAAAATCTTGCAGGTCTATAATAAGAACCTTAGAGGGATAGATAGCCTGCATTACTTAGAGTATTTATTAGCTAGTAAAACTAGAGTAGCAAGTAAGAGCTAAACTTTTTACTAAAAATAGGGTGTAGCTAGGTTAATTGTTAGAGGGATTGCAAGATAGGTCCTCCTATAGAATTACTAGTAGTGAAGATTCCTCTACTATAAAGGTAATATCTAGTAGAGTATCTATGGCCTAGTTATATATAGCCTATACTATACTATAGTATTACTTAAATAAGGTAGTAACATATTAAATAGTTATAGTTAAGCTATTCTATTAAGTAAAGGAGTCTACTATTTATCTATATCTAAATTTAGCGATATAATATATAGTAGTAATAACCTAGCTAATAGAGGTTAAAAATTTACTAGTAAGGTAATAGTGAACCTAAGCTTTAAAGTTAGTGTTTTTTGCCTAGGCGTTCTCCTTATCCTAGGCATATTCTAGCTTTATAGCATCTTGTTGTTAGATAAGAAAGGTAGCTTCTGCTTAACTTGTAGGGGGCTCCTTACTACTAAGTAGGCTATCTACCTTTATATAGGTAGAAGTATCCTTATTATTATCTACTCTATAGAATTTGTAGCACCCTGCTATACGTGTATATTTCTTAATAGCTAAGTAGTCTATAGCAAAGTTATATACCTCTTAAAATTAGTCTTGCTAGATATCTATAGCTATAAAAGCTAAGGGTGTAATAAGGGCAAGGTTAAAGTCGCTATATACGCTAGTTTGCTTAGTAAGAGATATCTAGAAGTTATAACAGAGCTCTTTAAATAGTGTAAATGCTTGTTGCTTATAGTAGGTATTAATAGTAGGGTATTTGTTGTTTAGGCTGTCTAAGTATGTCTAAATAGTAGTCTAAGCTACTGCTTGTCTTTTAGTAAGGGAAAGAGTTATTAGGAAGGGAAGCTATTAAGAGAGAACCTAGTAAAAGAATATAAATATATAGACAAGTGTATTGCTATACTTATTATTAAAAGCTAAGTATAGGATAAGGGGTGCTATAGGAATATGTTAGAGATGCTCTTGTATAACCTAGATACGTGCCTAATATAGTGTAGATACTATTATATACTAGTACACAAGCGTAGTGCTCTAAATAGACTTTTTAAGGTAATTAAGGGCTAGGGTAGTAGTAGGGATAATATATTCCTGAATTTCTACCTAGTCTAGCCCCCCTAGGTAGAGCTAAAATTTTATATGCTTAAGGTATAGGTTAGTCTAGCGTAGTAGGGCTAGTAAGATAATAGTAGTAGCTATTGCCTCTTCTATATCTGCCTAAGTTTGTGCAGCCTCTAGCTATGCCTTTAAGTTGTTAATTCTATTATATTATATTAGTTTAGTAGGCAGGGTTATAGGTCTAGAGTCTAGAGCAAGCAGAGCTAGGTTAATTAGAGTATAGAGCGTAGGCTCTAGGGTTAGGATTATAGTAGGGGTAACTAGGTTGTACACCTTAAAATACTTGGTAGCTTAGGTAGGCAGGCTGTGTCTCTAGAACATTTATTAGGTAGTAATAATAGTCTAGTAGGTAGCCTATATTTTCCTAGCTAGAGTCCTAATATTAGATGCAAAGATACTATAGGAGCGTAGATAGGTTTTTATATTTCCCTCTACACTCTACTCTATTATAATATAGCTGTAATTGTTGTATTTAAGGGAATTATAATAAAGTTAGAGGGACTTAATAATAGTATATAGCTAAGGAGGTAGCAGGATATTAGTAATATCTTTATAAAGATTGTCTATCTAGCTATTAACAAATTCCTAAAGCATTTCGCGCTTAAGGCAATCTGTGTAATTAGCATACTTGCTAGAAAAGTGCTAAAAGATATAAGATAGGATAAGGTAATAATAATAATATTTGCATACTATAATCCTAAATCCTAGTTTAGGATAAATAGTAAGATAATTAGCAATACTTATAATAGAGGAAGAGATAGAAGCTAATAGGTAGTAGTATGTAAGTAAGGTGAAAAGATTTTAAAAAGGAGGGTAAAGATAGGACACTACTTATTTTAACTAAGAATTAGACCCTAAATTGCTATAAAACGTCTAACTTAGCTAATCTAACTATTTTAGCGTTAGGGTAGTAGTAGAACACTTGCACCTTATAACTTTAAACCTTTCTCCTTCCTTACACACTATAACCTTCTACTTAGCACACAACACTATACTCTCTTTATAATAAGTAAACTACTATTTATACTAGTTAACCTATTAAATAATATTAAGCAGGTAAACGCAATCTTAGGCGTGGATAGTGTGCTGTTGCGTGCTAGTCTAGTTATATATGGCTAGGTTACTAATAATTTTAATCCTACTAAGGCTTTAATTACTAGAGATCTATACTGCGCCTTAGTTTAGATATATTGCAACATAAACCACTAGAAGTTAATTAAGGTAATTAATAACATCTACAATAACCTAGTAACTAAAGCTAAAGAAAGAGATAGCAATAGTTAAGGCATATAGGGTTATAGCTAGTTAGTTATTCTAGTAATAGTACCTAAGGAGAGTAAGGTAGCAAATATAGGTAGGCGCAAAAGGAAACGTGGCACAAAAGAAAAAAGTACAAAGTAAGTAAATAAGGCCCTAGTTAAAAAGATAAACCTTGTATTAGTCTAAACTATTACTAGCGAACAGGATTAGGAGTTTATAAAGGCGGAGGTAACCCTTATAAATAAGTAGCAACGTTATTAGAATTTTGCAAGGAGCCTCCTAGGTATAGGAGTTAATGTTATGGCCTAGATAATATTAAATGTAGAGGTAGTTAGGTCTAGAGAGGCCTTTCTAGATTAGCAGGCAATTATTATTAGGTGGAAGAGGCAGTATTATAAGGCAAAGAAGCAGTTTAAATAAGTAATAATAGCCTACACAACCCTAGTAGCGCACGTATTCTAGATAGATAATTTAGGTCCTAATCTAATAAACTTATAACTTATCTGCTCTTAGTAGGAGGGATGTAACGTAGTAGACGAAATAGGGCTTACTATGCTATAGTAGGAGATGTTCTAGTACTAACTTATAGACGTATAAAAGAGTAGGATTAAGAGCTTTATAGAGGAGATGCGGCAAAGATAGAAGCTAGATATCCTCTATAAGGAATATCTTTCTCTTAAGAAGATAATTTGTAGCATAGCCTATAGCATAGGTGCGAGGGGTATAGGATATAGATCTATAGTAAAGGACTACCTCTTTAAGGTTGTATGCGCGTCTAATAATAGTTATATGCCTAATAAGAGAGATAACCTAGAACTATACAAGCTATTTAGGGGTTTACTAGATTAGGGTAAGAAGTAGAACACTATAAAGAAACGCTTTAGCATAGTTAGGATCTTTAGGCTTCTTCTAAAGAGTATTAAAGTAAACGTCTAGTTTAAATAGGTAACCTAGATATAAGTCACGTAGTAGTTAGAGATAGTAGTAGAGTGTAATAAGGATATAATATCCCTAGCGCAACGTATTAAGCTACTTTTTATAGCATTTATTAAGGAGCGTCTACTACTACAAGAGTTTCTCTTCTTAGAGCAGGTTAATTAGTATCTAGGGGAGCAACTACTACTAATGCTTAACAGGTATATGTATATTAAGATAATTTACTCTAAAGCTAATAGTTATATAGTTGCTAGGGCACCCCCCCTATAATAAGGAGAGTAGAGAAGGTGCAAGTTAATAAAGACAAGGCCCTTAAATTAACTATTAAGGGGGCGTTTAGGGCTAAGACTGCCTTAGAGATAGGCACTACGTATAGTGGCATTACTATCCTATAGTTAAGTATATAGATAGTAGTTATTATTAACACATATAATTAGTTATATAAGTGCAGGTGTAGTAAGGTGTAGGAGGGGGACGTTTTAGTAAGGGTAATAGGGTGTATTTATAACGCAGCTACTAACCCTATTACCCTTAAGTAAACCCTCTATCTATATTAAGACCTCTATATTACTCTATTAGTAATAGAAATAATTTTAATAAAAGCTGCACCCTTAAATAATAGTCCGTGTAAGAAGAATTCTTTACTAAAGGCAGGACTTTTATAAGGAAATAGGTGGTAGGGGTCGCAGGAGACAGGTTTTAGGTCTAGGTTTGCAGGAAACAGGTTTTAGGTGGTAGGGGTCGCAGGAAATAGGTTTTAGGCAGGGGTCGCAGGAAATAGGTTTTAGGTAGGGGTCGCAGGAAACGGGTTTTAGGTCTAGGTTTACAGGAGACAGGTTTTAGGTCTAGGTTTGCAGGAAACAGGTTTTAGGTAGTAGGGGTCGCAGGAAATAGGTTTTGGGCAGGGGTCGCAGGAAACGGGTTTTAGGTCTAGGTTTACAGGAAACAGGTTTTAGGTCTAGGTTTGCAGGAAACAGGTTTTAGGCAGGGGTCGCAGGAAACGGGTTTTAGGTGGTAGGGGTCGCAGGAAATAGGTTTTAGGTTTTAATTTTCCTCGCACGGTTATTTCCTGCAAGACGCTAGTAGCGCACAGTCCTCTTTAGAGTTGTTTCCTAGCAGGAAATGACTTTCCCACAATATATAGAGCTAGTTTACTAGGCTTTTTAGTAGCAGGCCTATTATATAGTATTCCTATAGCCTATTAGCCTTAGCTAAACTTATCTTTATTTTTTCTAGTGCCCTAATTAACTAGTCTATTTCTAGGTTAATATTTAGTAGTAGTTAGGTAGTAGCTTGCTCCTTTTTAACGCCCTTTACTACCTCTATAATTTCCTTCTTTATAGGCGTAGCTTTTGCTAATTCTAATATCTAATATACCTACTAAGTATCTTCCTTTATTTAGCTAGCTAATATATATTTTATTCCTTCTCTTTACTAATAGATTCTTTTAATATAGGTATAGATCTTCTCTAGCTTATAGCTTACTACTTTATTACTATTAGGCCCTCCTAGTATACTAAGCAAGACTAGCTCTTTATCTACCTAGGGTAACCCTCTAAAGAAGAAAAATCTAACTTTACTTTTATATAGCTATTTAGATACTAGGCAGGTATTACTATACACTATAAAATTAGTATAGTAGTCTAAGAGACCTAGGAAGTTTCTAGAGGCTTCTTATATATACGCATCTAGGAAGGTTTAGGTACCTATTCTTTAGGCTATATCCTAGTCCCTCTAGTACTCCTTTATAGCTTCCTATAGCTCCTCCTAGTCTTGCTTCTAGTAGGGTCTAAGCTTCTTTATAAAAGTTCTATATATAGTATTATAGAAGTCTAGTAGAATTTTTAGCTAATCTACTTTATCTAGCCCCCTATTTTCTACCTAGTAGTTATAGTTATCTAGGAACTCTATAATCTCCCTTCCTTAGAACTAAAAGTTAGTTTTCCTAGGCCTTATAGAGATAAGGACTCTTCTTAGGGGTCTAGAGGTTTCTATTTTAGTTAACCCTAGGGTAATATTACTTTCTCTAGGTATTATTCCTAGTAAAAAGGATAGGCTTAGTTAAGGTAGTAGGCTTCTATAAATATTAAAGGAGGTGTATAAACTAGTAATATTAATTAAAATTATTAGATAAGTTAGTATCTACTTACTTATATTACTTCCCCCCTTTCCTATCTCTTACTTTTATAGACTATATTTTTATTTTTAGTAGATTCTTATTATATTAGTAACTTTAGCCTAGCCCTATTTTCCTGCTAATAGTGCACACTATCCTATAGCCTTTGCTATAGCTTTTCTATTAGTAGTAATATTCTAGGTATTCTAGCACTTCTAGTATTGCTAATACTTCTTATAGTTCTAATTATTCTAATAGTTCTAGTTATTCTAGTTCTAGTTATTCTAGTTCTAGTTGTTCTAGTTCTAGTTATTCTAGTTCTAGTTATTCTAGTTATTCTAGTTCTAGTTATTCTAGTTGTTCTAGTTCTAGTTATTCTAGTTGTTCTAGTTCAGTTATTCTAGTTGTTCTAGTTCTAGTTATTCTAGTTGTTCTAGTTCTAGTTATTCTAGTTCTAGTTATTCTAGTTCTAGTTGTTCTAGTTCTAGTTATTCTAGTTATTCTAGTGTTTCTAATGTTTTCTAGTTAGCCTCTTAGTGTTGTTACTCTATTCCTACTAACACGCGTTAGCCACGTCCTAATATAGGCCTACTATTTTTACCTTAATAATATTAATTATTAACACTACCTATTTTTTAACTTTTCTCTACCCTCCTTATACTTAGAGAAACGTCCTCTTAGTTACATGCTACTAGGCCCTCCCCTTTACTAAGATAAGATAAGTTCCCCTTAGGCTTTGCTATTTAAACTATTAGGGAGAGTAACCTATTTAAATAAGGAGAAGTAGGAGGGGCAAGGTTTAATAGTAGTAATCCTATAGCAGAGGATATAGGTTTAATGCAGAAATATAAGTAAAAAGATAATATTATAGAGTTTTAGTAAAGTCTATAGGAGTTATACCTATCCTATCCTCTAATCCTTTATACCTTTATACTATTCAATCTGCCTAACTTTTTAGGCTAAGCCTTGTTTTTCTCCTATACATCCTATACCACGGCACATTAATAGAAATTTCTTCTCCTTAATTCCTCTTTTAAACCAAGTTAAACACTATATCTACCACCTTATCTAAGCCCTCCTCCTTCTCCTTGTTTAAATAGGTTACTCTCCCTATTAGTTTAGTAGCTAAAGCTCTATTTATATAAGTCCTATTATAGTAGATGTAATCTAATAATCTATCTTCTAAATTATTCCTAAGCTTACTAATTACCTAATTTAACACTTATATAGTACCTTATTAACCCTACAATTTATTTAATATATATTCTACATATTAAAGCGTACTATAATTGTATTAGGTTAGGCGCCCTGCCTATAAAATAAATACTACGTTATTTCCCTATTTGTACTAAATAGCAAAAGATACAATTAAGAATACTTAAGCTAAGTCTTTCTTGTATAGTATTAGGCCATAGCGTGCGCGCATAGTAGGACTATAGGGTATGGCGTGCCCTGCGCCTATATATACTATTCTATTCGTGAATAATCTAGATTTATAGATTATACGCACCTTTTTAGTTGTTTAGCGTAGTAGGAATAGACACTATGTCCTAATATATAGTATAATATATATATATAAAGATAATAGTGCTAGACCCTAGCACTAGCCCTAGGGATCTTATTCTAGTCTAGCCTAGACGTCTAGTAAGCGCTAGCTATTTTTATTATAGCCTAGCCTTATTACAGTTAGTATATTTTTAATTTCTAAACCTTTCTATAAGACATTATAGTGTGGGATAGAGGTTTAGTAGTAGATTAGGATAATAGGTGTTAATTAAATATTAAACAAATTAATACTGTCTATATTAATTCTTATAGGTATTTATACTGCCTATAATCACGTAATCTGCCTAGCTTGGGCCACTCTAGCCTATACTTAGGTTAGTAGGGTTGGCGGAGCCCTGTGTCCTGACACTTTCCTAATATACTTAACATATAGTATCTAACTTCTACTTTAGTAAGTATAAATATAAAAGTTCTTAAAAGTACTATAAGATAAATAATAGGTATAAGCAATTATAAGGTACTTTATAGGACATAGCGTAGTAAGGTAACATAATGTAGTAAGTAAGCTTAAGAATATTAATATAAACGCGTATACTCTAGTTAATATATAAGGAGAATAAGAATGTAAGAAGAAGAGATAGAAGATAGTCTTAACCCTATCCAAGAAATAAAGGAAATATGTACTAAGGGGATACTAAATAGAATAGAAAGAGAAAGGGAGAGTTATAGCTCCTAAGTAGTAAGGGAAGTAAAGGGGTTTCTTATATTATAAAAGATTTTCTATAGGTATTAGTCTACATGGCCTACAAGAACGCTATTCGATTGTGAACAAGAATTTCAAAAAACTCCTTACTATAGGTTCGTAATAGTAGCCTAGGTGTTAGAATATTCTATTTCTAAGGCTACTAATTTATGTTTCATGTACGGTACCCTACTTCCCAGAGACTCTTTATGTTGTCCGATCGACAAGTTGGCCTTGCTCTATTCTCATACAACATATGCGCTCGGGTTGCGAACATCCTAACTCATCGACTTGATTATCCACCGGCCAGTCATACCCATTGATGACAGCCAGAACGCGGACCTTGACGGTAGCCTTTTCCATCAATTGCACCAGAGACTTCAACAATTTCTTTCCGTCCGCACTTCTTGGATAGGATCTACACCGATCGACACGATCCAGCACGATCCATATAGTTTTTTCTGGCGAAAACAGGTTCAGGATCATGAATGCGACTTTCTGGAGAGATTCACTAGCCCTAAGGCGGTGATTATCCTGGCCATCTCCGCTTTGCCTCGACAGCTCGAATAGTTTCTGGTACGTTTGAAGTTCTGCAAAGAGTCCAGCGTAATGCTCTTGATTCCGTAGTAACTGGTAGTTCTGCTTCAATAATTGAAATATAATAGTCGATAAAATGTGCTGAAAACTTCTGGGTTCCCGTTGTCCGATGAGTTGGAACGTATATGCATCTGCTTCGCCGATGCTTCTAATGTGCCTTATGATGTGCAGTGCGACCGGAGACAACCAGCATTGAATCGAGTCGTAATAGGATCTGTCGTTGTATCCTACTAAAAGTAGCATTTGGGAGTGGCATGAATGTTGCCACGCTTGTATTGCAGGGTCGTTTTCGAAGGCAGCAAGTTTAGACTTCGTCATCAACTCGACATAGATCCAGTCTTCGAAATGTAAGTCTAGCTCACGCTGATATTTTTCCAATGTCGCCCAATCGAGCTCTCGAGAAGATGTCTCAAGAGACAAAAAGCTTTGGACGTGGTTTAGACGGTCGCTGTCGTGATTATCTTGCAATTCTGTCTTGGTAATCATTAAAGTACGCTTTCAAAGTCTGGATCCACTCACGTTGAATCTGCTTCCGAAGCTCTTTTCCCATGGTTAGTATGGTGGGTGCAGAAATGCTTTAGTTCCTGACTTAAGAGTACTCACCTTTGTTATCATGTTTGATAGTATCTACACTCTTGTTCAGAAGTTCCTCGGTCGTCTGTCGCACATCAACAATACAAATTTGCACTCTGGATGCCTGTTCGACTATAGAAGTAGCCGGGCCGATGAATGCTCGAAGCCAACGACCTGAAAGAGTAAGTTTGAGTGGTGTTAAATCTAGCACGGTGTACGAACCCATGCCTCTTCTGGAATAGTATTTGGTCGATGCTATACAAAATTGTATAAAGGTATCGTACGCGGTCACGATCTGAGATTGCAGCTGCTGATCCAGCTCATGATCATCATTGTAAATGCGTTCATACACCCGAAATCCTGGAATCCTATGTCTAATCTGGTGCAATGTTTCGGCAACTTGTCGCTCAATAGAAGCCTTGGTTTGTGCGATCTGTTTGTTTTCAGCTTCATTTCTCAAACAGGGAAGCGGGTTGTGTCACAGTGAAGAAGAGGGCGATTGTGCCTACTGCCATACCACCGAAAGGAGCTCCAAAGTCCTTTATAACCTGCACGATAGGTTCAAGCTGTCGCATCATGTCCGCAGCAGTCTCTCCAAAGTCTTGGACATTTCTCATCCTTTTCTTTGCGCCATGTTCATGTTGTGACTCAAACGTCGCTTGCGCTTTCGCGGTATCATTCCAGAAGATGTTGAAGGCCGCGACACTGTCAAGATTTAGAGCAGCGAATTGGTGCTCTGGAAGATTGCGTTTCTTTTTGAAAAAATCTCTTAGTTCCTTCTGTTCGTGATCTGATAGTTGCAGTTTGGCCCTGCGAGGCTGATGAGTTACGTCCAACCGGTCTCCTATCAAAGTACGTACAGATCACGATCTGTAAACCTCTTGCTTAGATTCGGAGAAATTTTGGAATCCGACATTTTCTTAGCTCTGTCTCAAATGAAAAAAAGAAAGGTTTATTTCACTCTATGAGCTAGAGGGTATCTCAACTGGATCTGGTTGTTTTGAGTATATGATGGACATCAAGGCTGTAACCTAGAAGCTGTTGTCCATCCACGAACTGGCAGTGGACACCCCTGTTTAGGTTGCAATGGCATATATGAAGGCTGTCAGACATTCCAATAGATTCGCCTGGCCAAAGCAGGATGCTGCAGGTATGCGGTGTCCTGTTATTGGACGGCAAAATTCCTGCTTACGTTGTATTTGCATCCATGCGACACAGCAATTACATCAGACTAGCCGAATCTGATGCATCGTAGCTGCCGGCCTTCTTTGAACTCTTCGGTAAGGATCATATGTATCGTCACTCATTGAAAAAAAGAACTGTAAATCACCGGCTAACACCCGTTCAAGATACCTACCGAACAAGATACAACTCGATTAATAAAACAGTTGCAGCCATCAAGCTGGAACAGAACACAATCCCGGCACGCAAAGTCACCGTGTCTGTGAAAACGGATTGTGCCTCACCGGAATATTGCTCTTACCCAATCATCTGCCTTGCATACCAGCCACCACACGGCTTTTGTGTACATTGTTATTGCCAAGAACACTATTCTGGTGGGCAATTCCACAGCATGCAGTTGACTCTAGGAAATAGCTTGCGAAGACACTGCGAAAATGGGGGATAAACCAATTGCGCAGAGCTGATAAATCACCCCTTCGTAATCTGACCATGTTGTGGCTGCTTATGATGCTTCTCAACATAATTTGGCGGGCGATGTAGCAAGGCAAATATCATGAGATTGTGCCTGTGATTTCACCGTGCATACGCACAGGTAATGCCTTGTTGGGGGCCAGTTGCGGATTCTTTACATATGTGGAAACGTGGAACTGCCTGCCTTGAGAAAAGGTCTTCATCAGTTACTAGAGTGTAGGCTATCATACTATATGACATTTACTACAAGAAAATCTGGCTGATCCGTTTCTTTTCGTGCTTCGAAACCTGGCTACGATTGTGACTTTGCATCTCGAGGATAAGGTTAAGGAAACGAGATACTCCTCATCATGACCTTACCAGTTGATCACTCAGTAACTGTAATTGAAGAACGCCTATTAGTAACAAGCTTAAGTTAGCTAACAATCTCTAGACGTTGCTCGAGAAGCTAAATGCTTTGGAGCAGCAGGTTCAGGAACTTGAGAAGAAAACCAAGTCGGTACAAGAGCCTCCGCTCACACCAACCAAAACAGTTGGAATTCAAGAAGGAAAGCCTGAGGTAAGAATAGGAGCCCAACCGGTTTGTTCTTAAATCAAGACTGAATTCGACAGCAGCATGATCAGGAAAGTGGAGGGAAAAAGGCGAGCAATGCAAGTGAAGAGACCGGCCCCAACTCTCGGGTGCAAATTATCAAGAAAACGATCAATCGAGAAACGGGGGAACAAAATGAAGTTGAAGAAACAAGAGCTTCTGGTACAGAATCAGAAGACACTAGCAAACGAGCTTTCATCTTGCGGAAAATGATACCTGAGAGGTTCAGTGACCATGACCCCAAATCTGAGATCGATATCGTCAACCCTCATCTATGGGATCTACTGAAGAAACATCTGGGTGACTATCCATATCATATGTTCCGGGGTGGACCACTGACAATCCCGTCACCATTCGAAGCTATCGTTTTTGCATGGGATACTCTTGAGAAGGTTGTGGTCGAACCAACAGACGACTCATTCGAGAAACAGGCTCGAGAAGACCTGGGTCTCCTTCTAGGCATCATCTCTGGTGGGTCTTCGGGTGATCCAAAATTGGACAGATATTTCAAAGGGCGAAAGGTAAACACCGAGGAACGCACTGTCCAGTATGACAATCTGTGGACTATATTTCCTCCAGGATGTTTGGTTTATGGGAAGCCTTTCCAAAACCAAGACCAACTGTTCGTTGTGAGAGACAACTTGAGAACTTGGCCGTTTTATGAGGACACGAACATCTGGAAACTGGATGCCTGGACGTTTGACTGGACGGGAGACAAATTCGAACGCACTTGTTTGACACTGTCGATCGAACAATACGAAGGGCAGGAAAAGATCATAACTCTGCCTTTCTACCCTTTTGAGTTTCATCCGGAGTACAGCACGGGAAGGATACAAAATGAATTATTGGAACGTGGAAAGAAGTTGAGAAAGCTGTCCGAGGCAGATCAGGGCGCTCGGATGTTTGATTACAATGGCGACTGTATCTTTGGACAAAAGGGCTTCAGCGGGCTACAAAACGATGACGTAATTCGAACTCATCCGTTGAATACTGAGCCCGACTAACTTGTGTTCAGGAAAACTCAGACACGCAGTCACAGAATTCGTTTTTCGAGTCGTTGGGTTTGTTAAGGCGCAGAGGTCATCGTGCACCACCCTCTGAGCTCACAAGGGTCGTACATGCGAAATCAACACATGTAGGGATATACAAATGTGCATGAGAATTCTGCTAAATTTCGAAACAGGTAAACAGTAGGATCATGGTCGATCCACTTTCATACTTCCAATACGGACCCCCAGTTGCTCGAAATGGTACACTTGAACCCAGCCACGACGATTGGAACTGCACATGCGCAGACTGTAAGAACAACGATGGATTAGCCAAGAAATACAGGACGGAATTTGACAGTATGAGCCATTCAGAAGACTGGGACGACGAGATGTACATGCTTTGTCCACCTCGTACCCTGGGCTACATTCTCGCCCATAAGCAATGGGCTCAACTACAGATCTCGTCTATTCAAGATATTCCTCCAGATGACCCAGATAACGCGTGGAACTCTCGACTCCAGCTCGCCGACGACGAGACCAAACAACTCCTCTTCAATCTAGTACGCAGTCACAATTCCTTCTCTTCGGATGATTCTCAGCGGAATGTGAATAAAAAGTATGAGGCCTACAAAAAACTTGAAGTGAATGACATTGTACCCGGCAAGGGCAAAGGCTTGGTGATTCTTCTCTATGGTATGAGATAACTCCTTTCCCAACCAAGTCATGTTCTTCACTGGTCTTATCTTACTTACGTCACTAGGACCACCAGGGGTTGGGAAAACATCTACGGCCGAGACAATCGCCGTCGCCACTCGCAAGCCTCTCTTCTCCATTAGCGTTGCTGATGTTGGAACCAAGGCACGCCATGTTGAGGCCAATCTGTCCAAGATATTTTCTCTAGCCACCAAATGGCAGGCAATCCTTCTCATGTAAGGGGTGGCGCTGCAGAAATATCGGTAGACGTTGCTGACAAGAATCCAGTGATGAGGCAGACGTATTCCTCGAAAGTCGAAAGACAGGTGCAGGCACCTCCACAGACAAAAACGCTCTTGTTTCCGTCTTCCTCCGTGTCCTCGAGTACTATCAGGGCATCATGTTCCTCACCACAAACCAGATCGCCCAATTTGATGTGGCAATCCCTTCCCGCATTCATCTGTCAGTTCAATATGAAACACTGAAGAAACCGCAGATGGAGAAGATTTTCAAAGGCTTCCTTGAACCACTAAACGAACAGGGTCTTGTCAAAGATTACGAGAAAATTCTTGAATGGCTCAAGGAAGATGTCTATCCCATTGGATTTGATGGCCGGCAAATTCGCAATATTGTCACAACCGCCTTGGTGCTATCTCGCGCTGACGCACAGTATGGCAAAGCAAAAGCAAAGTTGACGAAATCGCATTTGAAACTTGTTGTGAATAATTCGCGTGCTTTCAAGAACGAGTTCATAAAGCAGTACGATCGCTATCTCAGGTCTCAGGACGATATGATTAGCTAATAGTCGAGTGGACTTGAGTCATCTTTATAGAATGAATTGGAAATACATGGGTTCAGATTGTGCCTACCGGTGTGATTGAGAGGAGGACTTCCAGAGAGAAGGCCAGGTTGTCTCCATAATCTCTGATGAAAGAAGAATCAATCTAGAGTCGTTGCAAAACGCTTTGTCAGCCACTCTGCGTGCAAAATGTCATAAGTCGCAATGTTCGCGTTAGACATGGAAACAGTATCAGTTACTGTGCACACAGTAGCTTCTTCCTTCGGTGATAATTGTCCCTCGACGCCCGCGCCGGAAATGCAAACATAGCAGACCTCAGCCTGTGCAATTTCCAATTTCATTGGCAAAGTGTCGGTGACCGCACGGCCGGGGATCCGATGCACACTGTAGTTACCCCAAGTATAGAGCCTAGATAGAAGAGGTACCGTATTTATCTTATTCTTGTAGCATCCACCCTTAGGCTTAGCCTCTTATATAACGTAGCCCTATGTTAGTAGTACTAGTTAGAGCCACAGTGTATACGTGTCAATAGGTTATTTTCATGCATTATGATAGTGCCTCGTAGTAGTAGTATAAGGGTATTAAAATATATATAAGCTAAATTAGACGTTGGTGGGTATATGTAAAGCATACGCAGAAGAATCCTATCGCTGGAAAAGATACGAGAATCATGACCCTAGGATCGCGACACTTGCACATGAAGTATACTTCAAAGAGCGCATATCAAGTGCTCATCGAGCCCACCGGATCCACGTAATATCTTGATCCAATGCTTTTACGAAGTTTGTTCCGTCTTTTCTCTGCTCTCCGCTCTTTGAAATTCTCCTTTACACCGCTTAGGCCAATGTATTGGACTTCATATTTCCTGATACCTGGTAGACTGCGACCTTGGCGCCATGAGGCCCGTCGCCCAGGTGCTTCATAGGACACATTTGAGCGGAGGCTGTTACTAGACCGACGCTTTGAGATGCCACCACCTTCATGAGTGCCGAAATGCTTTGTTGGAGCCTTGCCAAGCGCCTTGGGCGACGAAGGATGGTTCGAGCTTTGAGGTGATTTGTAAAAATGGGGCGGCAGTGTGATATGATGACGACGCTTGTTGGTTCCATGGCGTTCAACACCCAGAGAATTACCAATTAAGAAGCCGCCAGGTCCGCGAAGGCCACTGGTGAGCTTCCTCCCAAAAGTCGACGCCCGTCTTGGGGGTGCAGGTGGTTCATCGTCTTCGACATCGCTGGTATCTCCGCCAGTGGGAAGAGTATGATCCTCATCGCTATCATCATCACTGTCTTCGAAGCCATCCCAGAAACCACGTGGTCGCCAGAAGGGATGGAGGGTGCCGTTATCATCATCTATATTAGGAACACGAGGAATCCGACGAGACTGTGCGTGGGTGCCGCTGACTGCATGACGACGTCGATTGATAGATGCACGGGCCAAAAGAGGCGTAATGAGATGGTCAGAGTAACGACGCGCACGCTGAACAAGTCTGGAGCGGCGTTGAGGGTGAGAGTCGGAGCGTTTGGGTGGACCAGGGACAAGCTCACGTTCGAGCTCTTCAGCGGGTGTGGGGGGTATGAACATGATCACGGGAGGCTCCGGCGGGGGTCGTGGATTCAGAAGAGGAGTGTCTACAGCGTCTGCCTGCGACGCATCTTGGTTCATCGGCGGCGTAGAGGGTTCGATGGTAAGGGTCGGTTGCAGGGGTTGCTCAAGCATCTCCTCGTGTCCCTCGCGGGCATCAACAAATGGCGGCGTAGGACTCGCTTGTAGGTCACGAGGATCTTCGGTAGACAGATGCGCATCGGCTGCAAGTAGGGGCTGATCCAGTGGTAACGAGTTGCTTCGAGGAACTTGTTGTACAACTAAGAGCGAGTGGTTATTATGAGGATAAATGCTGACTGCAGTAGCCTCGCTGACTTCGAGTGTATCAGACATCTGCGAGAAGGGTGTGCCTTGTGCGTAGAGATGGCGTGCGTCGGCATGTTCCTCGCTATGCACCGTAGACAAGTCGAAGCTGACCCGGCCATTGTCTACAGAGCGTCGGCGCCATTCGTGGCTTCGTCGGGACATCTCCTCTGTTGAGACGCGATCCAGGTTAGGGCGCATCGGGAAGTCTGGCGACACAGACGACCGGTCTTGGCTATGCATGCTCCATCGGCGTTCGCCAGAGCGGCCTCTCAGAGAACGAGAGCCTCGGCGCATAGGTGGTGAGAGATCCTGGAGCGGCGAGAAGTCATGCAAATGTTCAGGGGATACAGGGAAATGGCCTGTGATGGGAATGAGCGTGGACTCCTCCGTGACTTCGTGGTCGGCAACAAGTCGTCGAACTCTGTCCCCCAGGCCAGAGGGCACACCACGCCTTTCCTCCACGTGCGCGGCAGTATCCATGACCGCGTCCGGCGCGGTCGATCTGTTGGTTTTCCGGATGGGAAGGTCTGGCAGAGTTCTGTTGGTTACGACTGCAATTTTGCTCTCAGAGGTTGGCCGTCGGCTCCGGTCCTGCTTTCGTGATGCGGGTGTCGAAAGATGCGGTCTGGGTGACAGGGTAGGTGTGACAGGCCGCTTCGGTTGGGATAGTTCGATTGGTATGGGTTCCTCTATCGGTGGGGTGGGTGGAGGCGGAGATAGCTGTGAGAAGTTCCTAGGACCTGGGTGCACTGATACCCTTCGAGCAGACTCAGGCGCAGAAGTATTGCGCCTGTGGCTGCTTGTGTTAGAAGACTGTGGGCGGCCGATTGTGTTCGATCTGCTGAGTATGTCTGCAGCAGGTTGCAAGACTCGACGAACAGACTCCTGGTGTGCAAGTGTGTGTCGCGAGCTGTCAATGGTCCTGGTGCTTCGCATTGACAAGGCTGGAGACATGTTGCGTTCTGGGCCCAATGGACGCTCAGAGGCCATGGGACCTGAGTCGGTGCTGATCCTCTTTTGTTGATCGGCAACGCTGAGCCGCTTGTGAACTAGACGATGCAGTGGAACCTCGTTGAGAATCAGAGAATTGCGATTGGAATGCGTGTCCGAGCCGAATTCTGCAGGCGAAGTCAAATCCCTCCTGTATGCCATGTTCTTGCCAGAATGGCGCAACGTCTGATGGCGTCGCGGTGGTGTGACAATGACCATGGCTTCGACCATAGTCGAGGTTGTCGACGAGGTTGACATGCGTTTGCTGCTAGCGTCGCGAGGTGACTGTCCTGCCGTGTCTTTGCTCTCAATTGGCCAACCAATCGATTGCGCAAAGTTCTCCATGGAAGGAGTAACAGGACTATTGTTGCCGACCTCGATGCGTTCGCGTAGAGCAGACGTCCGCCGTGTCCGCGTGCTTGAGGTGGGTGAGGCAGTCTCGACTACAACAACGGCGGGCCGGGCGGTCTTGCGTGGGGAGTAGGGTGCATCCTCTTGTAACGATGATGCCGAATCTCCGCGCCGCCGAGATGATCTGGGTGCTTTTACTGGCGATGAAGTCACGGGATCCTCCTGTTGTGGTTTCGGGACAGGCTCCTTTTGTAGCGATGGTTTTGGACCCTTTATCAGAGACGAATTCACCCCAGGCTCTCTCGTGGGCGTGGATCCGGAGTCCTTTTGTGGCGATGGCTTGTACTCCTTTACTGATGACGGTTCGTATGCCTTGATTGGCGACGGTTTGTACTCCTTTTGTGGCGATGATTTGGAGTTGCGTTTTCTGCGGATTGTCACGTTCCGCATTAGGTCTGTGTTCCATTCTCGATCTGGAATCTGCTCTTGTACAGGAGACTCGTTGTTCTCTTCAGCGCCAGCCGTGGTATCCGCATCCAGCGCTGGCTCAAAATACGGCTCTTTCCTGTTGGTGGGAGTGACTTGATCCTCCTCAAGCTCAAAAGCCAGTCCCAGCCCTCGATGTTCCTGTACAGTGCTCAGACGGTCACCCCCCACGGGCGTTTCCGATCCGCTATCTGGGTTGGAGGAGAGGTCTTCGCGCGCGGTGCGGAACGACTCGGCCCGTGACGAGGGATAGGTCAGCATGGGCGGACGTTCAGCGGCGGGCTGTGATGGCTGAGACGAGGCATTCGTGCGTGGCGGGCTGGGATCGGGCGTCGGCGGACTGCGGGCGTTCACTGGAGTACCTGTCTTCGTCATGAGTGCGTTCACTACGCTGTCAGCGTGCGGCGACTGCTCTGACGTTTGGGCAGAATTTCCGCCGTCTTGCGAAAGGGTGGGAGGTGTCGGGGGCAGGCCACTCTCCGCTCGACCCAGGACGCCTGGCGATACTAGTGGAGTGGGTTGCCGGCTGGGGACAGACTCGAAGTCATTGTCTGTGGTGTTGGTGGTGTAGGAGAGATCGCGCTTGAGTGGTGCGGCGGTGCGTGAGTAGGGACGGGCGTCTTGGTGGTGACGCGGAAGATGCTTGGAAGAATGGCGGAGGGATGGCGAGGCTCGGAATGATTCCTCCAGCAGCGTGTATGGGCCCGGGGCGGATGTTGCCATTTCGACACGCCGGGTGCCTAATCAAGACGTTCTCCCGTTCTGGAATCGGGTGTGGGTGTGGGTGTGGGTGTGGGTGTGGATTGGTGTATGTTCGTGTGCGTGTGCGTGTGTGCGCTGCCAGGGTTAATGTGCGGCGGCAGGTGCGTTGTTCCTCGGGGCTACGAGGAAGCCATGCTGGTGGCGCGCGACGATGCTGTACTGGTCTGCATGCGATACTAAAAATGGCAGACGGGTGTAGGGTATCGTCGAGGCTTGAGGTCGTCACTGCGAAGTTACGGTTGGAAGGCGGTGGTGTGGTCGGTGTTGTACTGAGTGTACTCCTATGCAACGTTCCGGCCAACGCAGGTTGCCTTGGACCCACTGTGCCAAGCTCGTCGTTCCCGTCGCAGTTGACTTGCCAGGTTTCTAGGAGGTGAGAGTAGTCGATGCGATTCTCAACGCCGAGGACGACGTTGTTGGGCGTCTTGAGTCGTCGTTGTCGTAGTCGTTGTCGTTGTCGTTGTCGTTGTCGTCAAGGAGCACGAGGGGCTGGGCCGAGCTGGGCGGTTGGGCAGGGCAGAGGAGTCGCTTGTGTCCCTGTAGTAGGTAGTATAGGTGGTAGGTAGGTAGGTAGGCAGGTAGGTAGGCAGGTAGAAAGTCGAGCAGGGCTAGGCGCAGAAATGGCGGCGTCGAGAGGGCTTGGGCTTGGGAAAACCCATCTAGCTCTCCGCATTCCCCAACACTCCTATCCGGGGTGCTGCGACTTGGATGCCGGCAGACCAGATATCGCCCTGGCCGTTGGATAGTAAGCGTGTTGAGGCGGTTAATACCGTGGTACCTAATATGTCTTGGTCTGACTGAGTGAATGGGACAAATGTGCTCTTTGGAGTGAGTGCCTATTGCTGTGCACACAGTACCGGTAGATTAGATCCACGAACCGAGATGACGGAGTGGCTGCCCCCTTTGCACCATAGGATTGGAAAGGTAGACACCTGGCTGTACTAGCTATCTCGGCTAGTTTGAGGATCACGTTACTTGTCTTGTGCCATCAAAACAGCCAGGATGTAGCAGTGGCAAATCACATGATACTCAAACTACCCGAGCGCATGAGTAGGTAGCTTGGCAGCCACACGTCTTCTTACGATACAAGCAAGACTCACTGGAATCCGCCGTCTTCTCATCTGCCCACGCTCTGCACTGTTGCACCTTGTTGTACATTCAGCCTTTGGTACAGCGCTCGGAGGCGATTCCGCAGGCGTGCAATGCTGGCGGGGTGGCTGCACCTTCCCGTCTGATGTGCAGCTCCGGCAGGCACGATCTGAGATGCGACCAAATGGGACTAGCTCGAGGACTCTAGGCATATGGTATAGATGCTGTGTATGCAGTGTGGGCGACCACAAGATTATAGATGTGCATGCAGCACATTGGCTCTCATGCAAATAGTGCCGTCGACCAGCTAGGTACGGTATACTGCCGCGTCTACCCCCCCTCTCTCTCTCTAGGTACTGCATGGTTTGTCTTTCTGTTTTCATTTGTGCCACAGAAGCAAGTGCAGTTGTCTCTGAACTCGCGTAGGACTGCGAAGAGTGTACATGCAGTGCATGGTGTACCAAGGTGGTGTGTGCAAGATGGGGGGTTGCTGCCCCTTCTCCCATGGAACCATCCATCATCATCCTCACAATCTGATAGTCGTCCCCACCATCCTCGCTCATCATGATTTGATACCTACTCGGTTCCACAACATCATGTCTTCGTTGTGTGCGGGCAAGAG
The DNA here is from genome assembly GCF_022343315.1 of Plenodomus lingam. Classification (NCBI taxonomy): domain Eukaryota; kingdom Fungi; phylum Ascomycota; class Dothideomycetes; order Pleosporales; family Leptosphaeriaceae; genus Plenodomus; species Plenodomus lingam. Next base: position 63,726 of record NW_027093973.1, read on the forward strand.
ACAAAGGGCCTAAATCGGTACCTTTGCTGGTCAGCGCTAAGCTGAGGGCCTGCTGCGGCGCTTTAGGTTTGGGGGGCTTGGGTAGATACCGTACACCAAGTCGGTACGGGTACGGTCGAGTTGAAGACAAGCATTGGGTGGTGGGTGGGTAGAGTAGGTTAGGTACCCAACCAACGAGAACCATGTACACGGGCTAGTCTGGGGAAGATAGATTGCATTGCTCATCGATTGTCGAGTCAATCCAGCAAGACTGTACCGGTATATGCTGCTGACAGTACGGCAGTCAGGTAGGTAGGTACATGCCATGATGTCTAGTAACCCCCGTAGGCCTTGGTGTTGTGTTGGGACGTCCGTGTGTGCTTGGGGTGGGCGGAGGATGGGATTTGCGTTGGGCTTCGGCTGGACTGACAACGGTGCCAGGTCGGTGTGGGTGGATGCGAACACGAGAGACATGCAACAAGTAGGTACTCGTAGATAGGTACTCTTAGGTAGGTAGGTTAGGGTTGCCGTGAAGCTTCGAGAGCAAACGACCATGTCTTTTTCCCCTGTCGTCTTCGGCTGTCATCTGCCGCCTGCTGTCTGTTTCCCTTTTCCCACGCGTGTGGCCCATTGTGAGTTGGCAATTCATCATCCACCGCCGCAAAGACGACGGGGGGCACAACCCACCTCCCAACGGCGGTTGACCTCAGCTGCGCCAGGCCCAACGTACGACCGTTCGTGTACATGTAATGAAACAAGGCCGAAGCGCCGAAGCTCGCAAGCCCACACGCCTTTGCTGCCAATACCTTTGCCACTACCCTCCTCAATCGACCTTGATGCTGATGTGGTGGATGGACCAAGTCGTAGTACCGGTAGTAGAGTAGGACCTCAGAAGGAACTGGATGCTGTGAACACCCAGATCGCTTCCGCTGCACCCACCTCCTAGCCACTGAAACAAACTAGCCCAAACCACTCCCCGCCCCCTTCTCCGTCTCCCCCAAGGGCTTGTCAGGCAGCCAGCCAGGCCAGACAGGCAGGGCAGGCATAGGCACGCGAGCATTCCTCCCCTCGAGCCCGCCCAGCAACGAAGGCGGCCCAAAGACGAACAACACACAAACATCTCCCCACCCCCTCCACCTCCCCCATTGCCTCCCTCTCCCCCCCTCTGTGGTCTGCCGGCAGCACCACCATGGTCGACGCCCAGGAAAACACGAGTAAACTCTTCTCCAAGACAAGCCGCTGGCGGACCAAGATCTTCGATAAGACGGGCGACGAAGCTACACCGTCCAAGCCAGCCAAAACCCAAGATCCAGACGACCTCGATGCCTTCCTCAAACCCTCGACCGACCGCGCCCAGCAACAGAGAGAGGCCATCGCCGCCTTTACGAGCCGGCCGCGCATAGATGTTGCGAGGGCGCAGCGATGGCCGGGCGCCCAGGAGATACTGGCGGGGGCTGCGGCCGTGGCGAAGAGCCCAGGCCCAGGTGGCATGAAGACGGGCACGCGCAAAAAAGGCCTGACAGTGGGCTTCGTGCGCACTGTGCCGGAGATCATAGGCCACGGTGGCGACGAGTGCGAGGACCCATCCATCATCGTCTCGCGGCAGAAAGCGAAACTACTACAGCAGCAACAGCAGCAGCAGCAGCAGCAGCAACAGCAGCAGCGACAACAACAGGGCAATGCAGCGGCCGAAGATAGCAGCCTACTACCACCGCCGCCAAAACCTCAAGACGACGCCAATGTCGGCGTGCAGACCAACGGCATGGGCCGCACGCCCTCGCAGACAGAGCAGCGCAACAGCCTCACCCGCACCCTCACCAACCCGACCGAGATGTCAGCTCCCCTCGGCCAGAAGATGCAAATGGGCCATATCAACTCGCACGCGCAGCCTCCTCCCCCGCCCCCGCAACGCATGGGCCCAATGGGTTTAGGCGAGCGCCCTCGAGGCCTTGCACGAGCGCCCACTGGCTTCGACCTGCAAACCCTCGACACGGCCAATGATGAGGCCCGCCGACCCAGCATTGATTCGTCGTATTCACACGACTCCGATCCTCTGTCGCCCGTCGCCCAGCGCATGGCGCCTGTTCTGCCCTCGACAACGGAGGAAGAGGAGCATGACAACGACAAGAACGACGGCGACGACGACGATGATGAGAACTTACGGCCGAAGCCCCTATCGCGCACACAAACGGGCTTCCCAGGGCTCGCCGACAGTGCGGCCCCTGTGCCTACTATGCCAGACCTGCCAGACGTGCCGGTGCGGTTGCCTGAGATGAGCGTTGTGGAACAGGAGGGCGTGTCCCCACTTGACGGCCATGACGCCTTGGCCGACCGCTTTCTGCAGAGCGAGCCCGCCGAGGACAACTCTTTCGCGGCGAGGGTCAAGCAGAGGATGAGATCAGAGGAAGGGCGAGCTTTGCAAGAGGCAGCACAGCGAGCCGCTTCGGGCACCAAACGCGATTCCGACTCGAGCTCGTCCCTTTCCACAGACCCACCCCATACCGCAAGTCCTGCCTCGACCTATGCAACACCCAACGCCAGTCGCTCGCCACCACAAGCTGCCTACGTTGACCCTCCACGAGCCTCGCCAATGCGCTCGCTAGAAGCCGACAGCGACCCTTTTCGATCCAGGGCCCGTGGACCCTCTCCTGGACGACGGCCCATGCAACCTGCGCACGTTGTCACGGATGCAGATGCACGACCAGCGTCGTCGGCTTCATCCCAATACTCTGCTCCCTCGGTCCCTTCACAAGGGCAAGCTTCACCTGCCGTGCACAATGATCTTCCGTCCACAGCCAACGCCGCCGCGCCCCCACAGCGCATCCCATCCAACAATAGAGACAAGCCCCCCTTTGCGGCCTTTGCTCAAGGACACGCTCCCAACATGTCCAGCCGATCTGAGCAACGGCCATCGTACTTTCCACCCATCCAAACTCAGCAACAGCCACAATCGCAGTATCAAGCACTACCACCACCCCATTCACAGCCACAACCGCCACAACCGCAGCCACAACCGCAGCCACAGCCACAGCAGCTACCACATCTGGCCCATGCACAAAGCCAACATGTACCCGCAGTCACTCATGGTAGTCCCCTCGCTTCGAGGTCTAGGTCCGAAGTCAATTCGCACTCGTCAGCCCCTCTGTCGCGCTCAGACACAAAATTGCAAAACGATGCTGCCTACAGGGATTTTGCAGAGCGCGTGACGCATATGCGAGGCATCTTTAAACTGACGGCCCAGCTGGGAGGTCGTGTATATAGCCACTCTCCCTCTGAATGGATTCGCGTGGCCACCTGGTGGTTTCTTAAAGGTCGCGCAGGCATGGAAAGCTTGATCAGAAGTCAAGCACAGGGAGGCGATGCGAACCAAGAGCGCTTGACCCAGCCTCATGTTGATCTCGCCAAGGTGTGGTGGATCCTAAACGAGGTCTTGCCAGATCATCCTGCCTTGCAGAGCTATGGAGGTCGCGGATCGGAAGCCGGTGGTCAGGCGGCGAGGCAGGCTGGAGACGCGGCAAGCGCAGACGCATTCGAAATACAAACTGCAATCACTCATTACCTCAAGCTGCTTGTAGGCTCGATGAAAAAGCATAACAGCATGCCCCCAACACAAGCTCTGATACAGGGCCAAGACCAGTCTGTCTGGGTAGAGTATCCCACTTTTGCGCCCGACGCGGCGAGCGTCCTGACTACCAGGCTCCACCCTACTGTTCCGGGCCAAAAGGGTGCTGGACCACCCCATATCAGCCTCTCGCAATACATACCCCTTGCAGACACAAAGGCCGATTTCTGCTATTTCAGAATGTTTGTAAACGCCTACCTCGCCACCGATGACCCCAATACAGACCGGGTTCCCATGTCGGCCGTCATCACCATACTTCGTCCAAGGGACCAATATCAGGTCAAGCTGGCCATTTGCAGTCAGAACAATCTCATCAACCTCGTTGTGGGTCATGGGTCGGATATCACGTGGAAGGATGTCAATTGGAATAAACAATCACGCAAGATTAGCGTCCAGCTGCGCCACGGCTTCGCGCTCACTCTCGAGCTTAGCGAAGGCGACATGCGCAGCCTCTGGTCTATCGTGGATCATACCAATCGAGTGGAGATGGACCTGCGAGAACGACGAGACGAGCGATTTGCGTGTAAGCTCTACTTGCGGGAAGCCAGCTACAGAGATCCGGCCAATCCATCAGCCTTCCCTGCCGAGCGCGTTCCAGGCTGCAAGCTCCTCGTTTTCCAGAAGATTGAACGAAGCAGCGAGGGCACTGGCAAGAGGAAACTACATCGAGGATACCGCATGGTGTTGGTGACGGCGCAACAATACAAGCAAGTCAGCCTGGTGAATCACGAATTAGGCACGAAACAGGAGCCCATGAACTTTGAATATGTCACCGAATCCGACCAGGCTCCAGCGATTCGGTTCCATTTCCGCGAAGAGTCACCAGACAAACGCGCCAGGTTATGCACCTACCATCTAGTTTTCCATGAAGGCAAGGACCGCAATCATCTGTTTGGTACATTCACATCCATGAACGTAAACGAGGGCGAAATGGCCTTTGCTCAGGTACCGCTCAAAGGGTTTTCCATCGAGAGCGCGGATCAGGCCGAGGGTTTCAGCCAAAAGGGCAGCCGTGTACTCGAAAAGATGCAATGGCAAGAGGCAAAGGTTCTGAATGTAGATCCGGAAGCTGCTGGACTGGAGTCTGCTCCCACCGTCAAGAGCGAGAGCTTGAGGATTGTCTGTAGACACACTGCAGGTATCATTTCGGACCGTATGAATTTGGGTAAGAGGAAGATCATATGGTTGGGTCCATGCTTCAAGCGCTGATGATTCATAGGTTCGGGCGAGCTACTCGTGCGCCTTCCAAACGATGGAGCTGCCGAATTGACGCTTTTGCGTGAACCACAACAAGATGTCACGGTGGCTATTGATGGCAGCAGAACGGATCGTGACGTGCCCGACGCGCTGGCCGAGCTGATCAAGACGCTCAACACAGCATCGACGATACGGCGGCTGAAATTCAACTCTTTTCAAGACTTGCACACATTCCAGCTTGCTGTGACTGGCTTTGCTGTCAAATTTGACGGGTACGCACCCTTTTCACTGCGAGGAGCTTGTCCACGATCTAAACTAATGTAACGTTAGCCTTGCGCTCACTTTCTCCATCTCGCGCCGCCGCATGGTTGTACCCATCTACAAGCAATGGACAGCCAACAACATTCGCATCCAAGTTGTACAACAGGACAACATCGTTCAACTCCTAGCCTTTTTTGAAGACTTTTCCCACGCTGATGCCATGAACTTTCAATTGCGTACCATGGACACGTTTGAAAAGTGCGACAAAGGAGGCAAATTTGGTCTAAAGCTTGTTGACGCCAAATTCGCCCTTCCTGTCGAGGAGAGACGAGGTGAAGGCAAAATGCAAAAGGAAGAAGGGCGTTTGACTGGCTGGTCAGGTGTTAAACGACGCTTTGTCTGCCTGGACGAGATTGAGTATCCAGGTGAACACGACGACATCCTGATCCAATTCGACTCGGCAGAGAGTGAGTCTTTCCAGTGTTCAAAAATCCTTGCATGAAAAACTAATGAACACGTCTAGCTCGCGATCGATTTGCGGAAGCGCTTCCAGCGGCCACCATGGAGCGCAAATTTACTGTTCGACGAAAAATCTAGCTTGAACTTGAAATCCTTGCCGCAGCAGTAGTAATACTACTATACAGATGGCATTGGCTGTTCGATGACCTGCCCAGGAGGCCTGGGTTCCCAGCTACCGCGAGGCCGACGACCCCCAAAAGCGGCCTTTTCTTTCACTTTCGTAACCCAATCTCTTTTCTTCCACCACGATTCAATACCCGGTAGAATCTTTTTACTTTGTTCTCCTTTACCTCTTTTTTTCCAAACTTCCGTTTGCTTGTATATATTCTTCCTACATGGTAGTGGCATTCAAAGGGCGCGTCGGGAGTGTGACCTCATATCGAGTCAACCGTCGGTTTCTTATTCCAGCATGCGAAGGTGCTATTGGGATATGGTGCATCTTTTATCCAGGCTACTCAATTTTCTTTTGTGTTGGACATGCACACGGGTCCATAGGCACCGATCGACTATTAGAGCCATGGACGAATTATCTCTTTTTGGCTAGGAACTGTCAATGTCCTCGTGATGAATAGCAGAGATTGAGAAGATTATTCGATATGGCGTGTTAGCAATTAGGGATTGAGGTCGAGCCAGGCTAACACAAAGACGAATCAAACATACATTACACTACAGTATTGTACCTCTATACTCGCCCACGCACAGTTTCCCTCCGTCGTTTTGCGGCTGCTTTATCTGTTCTTCCTCCACTTTGCAGCACGACTAAGCATTACGAGTACGGATTCCCCAAACTTGCCCGTTTCGAGAAGCTCTCAAAGGACATCATCCACGTCATCCACGATCTGCACTTTGATGCTCCCATTACTCAAATCGCTACAAGTATGCAGTGCGTCGACCGCTTTTTCCAAAGGAAACGTGTGGCTGACTAGCGGAGTGACGTCTAGGATACCGCCGGCGAGACACTGGAGACCTGCAGGCCAGGTGTCGCGGTAGCGGTTTATAAAGCGGAGATCAATCTGGATCACAAAACGTCAAGTTCGATACAAAAATGATATTCAACCTGAGAACGGATAGCTGTGGGGGATTCAAAGGAAAACGACAAGCAACAAGGGAAAAGCAGAGGAGATTGGGGAGGAAGCCACTCACCTCACCATCGGAAAGATGCATAAAGGGCAAATTATTCATCACCTCATTGCCCACCCCAATCACCATGACCGTCCCCCCTCGCCTCACAGTATAACACGCAGTAACCACGCTACTCTCCACCCCAGTACACTCTAACACCGTCTCCGGCGCCCCATGCTCACTCCCATCCTCCCCAACACCAAACAACTCCCTAATCCGCCTCGCATTCTCCTCTGCACTCACGCTCCGATCCACCAGATATGGCAAAACCGATGGCACATAGTCCTTTGCAAACGCCAGCCTATGCGCCTCCAAATCCGTAATCACGAGTGGATGCGCACCGCTCGCCCGCGCAGCAGCAAGCGCAAGTAGCCCGATCGGTCCAGCGCCGCAGATTACTACGGGCCGACCCAGTGACAGCCTGGCAGATGCAATGCCGTGTATGACGACGGACAAGGGTTCGAGCAGCGCACCCTCTGCAAAAGAGACGTTGGGTGGCAGCTTATGGCACCACTTTGCCGGATGCGTTTTATAGCGCTGGATGGTGCCGTGTGTGGGATAGACGCCGGAGAATTGTACGGCGGAGCAGAGATTGTAGCGCCCGGATTGGCAGAGGAAGCATTGTGTGCAGGGGACGCCGGGTTCGAGGGCTATGCGGTCGCCTGGATCGGTGAGTACGTGGGGATGGATGGGAAGTGGAGGAGTGGGGAATTGTAATCGAAGAACGGACCTGGAACGAGGGTAGTGACGCCCTCGCCACATGCGAGGACTACACCTGCGGCTTCGTGGCCGAGGATACAGTCCCCTTTTATCACGTGCGGTCCTATCCGGCCGGTTTTCCAGAAGTGAATATCGGAACTGTGTGTAGATATTCCCTGTTAGCGCGCGTGGTTCATCGTACAAGGGATACCAGTAGGCTGTATGGGAGGAGAGCGGGGACGTACCCGCACACACCAGTTGCCTTGATGTGAAGGAGGACCTCGCCTTTGGCGGGCGCATACACGGGCGCATCGACTTGCTTCAGGTTGTGGTCTGCTGTGACCTGTAGGGAAGGATTGGGCAGTGGTGTTTTGAGCGTTGGTCTTGTGTCGCCATCTTCAGTCTGGCATGATCATTAGTAAGATTTTCAGGGTTAAGATGGATGGATGGATGCAGCGAACCGTGGCTAGGGACATGTTTACTGTTGTGGTCCAATTGGGCGGATGGAAGTGGACGGAAGAGAATGCAGTGGACAGGAGGACGAGAACTGCAAACCTGCTCTACGCTCTACGAGTCATCGCACTTACCTACAGCAGATATGATCCTATAGCGGCGCCATGACATTCGCGGGGGGCAAATGGCGGGGAAACAAAGTCTGTGGGGTCCATCTGATCGGGAACCCGATGTCGATGATAACCCTAATCGGCCTAGTTCAGGTCCGAGTGCGGATAACCAACCCATTTCCGCGGCCCCAGACTGGTTACGCTTTCCGGTATACTGTCACGCCGGATTACCCAATTTGGAAACCCATTGACTTCGCTGTCATATCCATCCTGCCATTTGTGTACCATTGAGCCTGCTTCCTCACGACGTAAGTACACTTTCTTTTATGCTTTTTCTTTCTGTATTCTAATTCTTTGAAACTTTGGTGCTTCGTCCTTTTTCGTCCACACTGGTGAGCGTAGTACAGTCATGCCTATCCTGAACGAAACGAACCAGCCCGATGGGTCTACAGACTCCGGCCAACATGCCGTGAACAGCTTGAAAAAGGAGGAAGAATTCGAAAACTCTTCGGTGAAACAGCTTTCAAAGGAAGAAGAACATGTGTTGCAGACATTCCGCCTCTTGATAGCAGATCTCTGCCAGCAGTTCAACGGTGGCCACCCAGGGTAAGCAGCATATTCGCAGAGCCATGCACGCAACAACCACTAAAATAACACGATAGAGGTGCAATTGGCATGGCAGCTATTGGCGTCGCACTCTGGAAATATGTCATGCGATACGCACCACACACACCCACCTACTTCAACCGAGACCGATTTGTGCTCTCCAATGGCCACACCTGTTTGTTTCAGTACACGTTTCTCCACCTCACAGGCTACAAGGCCATGACCCTTGACCAGCTTAAATCTTACCATTCAGACCGCGTGGACGCGCTGTGCCCCGGGCATCCTGAGATTGAGCACGAGGGCATCGAGCTGACCACTGGCCCGCTAGGACAAGGCGTTGCGAATGCAGTAGGGCTCGCCATGGCGACGAAGAACTTGCAGGCCATTTACAACAAGCCTGAGTTTGACATTGTGTCGAATCACACATGGTGTATGGCTGGTGATGCTTGTTTGCAGGAGGGTGTTGCACTCGAGGCCATTTCGTTGGCAGGTCACCTGAAGTTGAACAACCTTACGGTGATTTACGATAATAATCAAGTCACTTGCGATGGCAGTGTTGATCTCACTAATACAGAGGATGTAAATTCCAAGATGGAAGCATGTGGCTGGAACGTTGTCGACGTCGAAGACGGCTGCTTTGACATTGGGAGGCTTGTGCGTGTACTCAATGATGCACGGCATTCAACCGAAAAACCAACGTTTATCAACGTGCACACCATCATCGGTCTCGGAAGCGCGGTTGCAGGTGACGCTGCTGCTCACGGTGCGGCGCTGGGCGCTGCCGATGTGGCAAACATGAAGAAAGCCTACGGCTTCGATCCAGAGCAATATTTTGTCATTAGCGAACGAGTGCGCGACTTCTTTGCTGATTTGCCAGGAAAAGGCCAGGAACTAGTTCAGTCGTGGGAAAAGACAGTGGAAGAATACACGGCTAGATATCCAGAGGAAAGTACGGACTTCAAGCGCAGAGTTGAAGGTCGTCTACCCGATGACTGGAAAGACTTGATTCCAGTCTCGCTTCCAGAGACGCCAATTGCGTCAAGGAAATCATCTGGGTTGGTGTTTAATCCGGTTGCGGAGAGGATTAACAACTTCATGGTTGGCACTGCGGATTTGTCGCCATCAGTCAATATGATATGGAAAGGCAAGGTAGACTTTCAACATGTAAGCATCCCTTTGATACATGGCCAGATCATCAACTCACAGCTCATAGCCTAATCTAAAAACTACCTGCGGTATCAATGGGAACTATAGCGGCAGATATATCCACTACGGTGTGCGTGAGCATGCCATGGCCGCTATATCGAACGGCATAGCCGCCTATGCGCCCAACACCTTTGTCCCCGTCACATCCTCCTTCTTCATGTTCTACCTGTATGCAGCACCTGCCGTTCGCATGGGTGCATTACAGCGTCTACAAGTAATTCACGTAGCTGTAAGTGAGACATGGCATACCGGTATACCTCTCCGAACCATAACACCTGCCTGACATTTGTCAGACCCACGACTCCATTGGCACTGGCGAAGATGGCCCCACGCATCAGCCCATTGAGCTCGCCAATCTCTACCGGTCTATGCCTAACCTCTTATACATCCGCCCAGCCGACAGTGAAGAGACAGCCGGCGCATGGATAACCGCCATCGAAGCCAAAGACAAACCCACCATCATATCCACTTCGCGGCACACCCTACCCCAATACAAGCAGACAAGCCGCGCCAAAGTCGCTCAAGGCGCATACGTATTCCAAGAAGTACAAGACGCAGACGTAACGCTCATCGGTGTGGGCGCCGAGCTCAGCCACGCAGTCGATGTAGCTCACGCCCTCAACGCAAAGAATATCAAGACTCGCATCGTCAGCTTTCCCTGCCAGCGACTGTTCGACGCGCAGTCAAGGCAGTATCAGCGCGAGACACTGCAGCGACATCGCGGTATTCCTGCGATTGTGATTGAGCCATTTGCGCCTAATGGCTGGGAGAGGTATGCAGATGCTGCTGCTTGCATGAAGACTTTTGGGCATAGTCTTCCTGGTAAGGCGGCGTATAAATATTTTGGCTTTGATGCTGCTAGTTTGGTGAGGAAAGTAGAATCTTATTTGCAACAGGTACGGGATGACCCGTTGCTCAAGGGGGAATTTGTGGATCTTTGACCGCGCATGGTGGGATCCTGGTGTGCAAGATATACCTATGTGGAGGTTTGTATACCTAACTTGTTGATGAGTATGGTATAAGAAAATAGGTTCGTGGCGGTCACTCGTCTCCTACACTAAATTGACCGTACTGAACCCACGTCAAAGTTTGTTTATGATCGTTCGAAAATTGTGCCAGATTGGTCTTTATTTCCTGGGGGCTGATCATCTAATCAAGGAACGCCGTTCTTAGACTTACCAGTAGGTCATTCTGCATTCTGAATCGGGGTAAAATAAGCATACCATAGTATAGTTAAGCGGCTTTAGAACCTTATAGTTTCCACCCCCTTTTTTTTCTCCTTTTACTTTCATCTTTCGTCAAAGCATGCATCCACCAAAACGGGAAAGCGAGAATTTAAGTTTCAAAGTTTCGAATGAAACACCGACGTATTGTACTATGATCCCCGCTCCCCTCTCTCGCTTACGGTAAACTACACTTATCGATAACATTCAAAATTTACCCCGGCCAAGCCACATCGGCTCGAGAGCTGTGCTGTAACCGCGAACGCCAACTTGGGCGTGAATTGGAATATTGCACAAATCTGTCATCTTTAGACTGTCTAATCTAACCAAAGGCCGACCCCTTGAGTACTCCACTACAAAGAACACGATACAGGAAATTCACTACAAAATCAGAGTTTAGGGGTTATAAGTCCCCTGGTGGGCATTAGCCAGCACGGCACTGGAGAACAAAAAATACATAACAAGTTCCAATTCGCGGGTCCTGGCACACTAAAAAGCAAAAATGGCATCTCATGATGACCACAATACTATTTTCCTCACAGAACAAGAGACGGAACGAATATGTAAAACGGTCAAAGAAAGGGCAAAACAGTGTTCAGATCAAAGCGGAAATGCACGCAGTCCCAGAGACAAGACCGCTGCCATTCAGCAAGCAACTGGTGCCTCACTCATGGCTGACATGGGAGGTGCTCCGGATCCTGACATGGCGCAGACTCGAGGCCGAGGGGGTGACAGTATACCAGTCCTTGTTGTCGGACAACCGTATTCACCATGCAGACTCTCCTTAGGTGACCTACAGCCAATGAAGCTCGCTGAACTTCGCATGGACACTCACCATCGAGGGCGGCAGCTCCGCATCAAAAGAGTGAGCCCCGTTGTCGATCTTGCGGCTAGATCTTGGGCTATGGTCCAAGACGAAGACGGCGAAGACACGGAGCGGCTGGAAGTGTGTCTGCATAAATTGCGCCATGGAGAAGATATACTCGAATCTAGCAAGCGCTTCGTCATCAAAGACCCTTATTTTACTTTGACTGATCAGGGAGAACCAACACTGAGAATCGACCATCTGTCAGATCTGGTCATTTGCCACGAAGACACACAATCTGACCTCAAAGAAGCCACGGCCGCGGAAAAGGCAGCCGTTGCTTGTAAAAACAGGGGAAATACAGCACTCAAGCAACAAGATCTTCCTCTAGCTCACAAAGAGTACACCAATGGACTCAGCATTGCAAGGCAAGACCTCGTATCAGAAAAGAATCCAGATCTTGCAAGGGACATATCTCGCAACCGCGCCTACATCAACCTCCTATTAGAATCGTACGACGAAGCCATCACAGACGCACAGGCCTCGCTTACTGGACGAGAGGACCAACGATCAAAAGAACTCGACGGCAAAGCGCAGTATCGCGCTGGCTGTGCAGCATATAATCTAGGCAACTACGAGCAAGCCAAGCGGTTCTTCGAGGCACAACAAAATCTCTCTCCCGACGACAAAGACGCAAAAAAGGAACTGAAACGAATTGAAAAGCGGATGCTCGAGGCGGAAACCGGCTCCTACGACCTCATCAAGATCCGAAGCACTCTTTCCCCAAAGCACCCACGTGTAGACGCCGCCACTTTCACCATAAACACTGAAATCAAAGACAGCCCTGGACGCGGCCGCGGTCTTTTCGCCACTCGCGACTTGCGCGCCGGAGAAATCATCATGGGCGAGAAGCCGCTATGCGTGGTGTGGGGTCACGAAAGCGAGGCCTTCACCGCCATGACCTACGACCTGCGCGACGACAAGATCCGCTTCTCCCCCGTCGGTCTCACAAAAGCCATTGTGCAAAAATTGCACAGCAATCCCTCGCTGATCAAACCCGTCATGCAACTCTACTCCGACTGGCAAGACGATGGCGAAACAGCACCCGAGCAGACTGCCCAAGGCCCCATCGTCGACGTCTTCCGTGTCCACGACATCATGTCCCGCAATGCGTTCCACCCTGGTAACCAATTTGGGCACGATACGGCGCGGACCCCTAGCACAGGTCTCTGGGTGCATGCCGCATATGTGAACCACTCGTGCGTGGCCAACGCCAAAAAGGAGTATTTCGGAGACTTGATGCTGCTGCGCGCCACGGCACCCATCAAGCAAGGCGAGGAGATCTTCCACTGCTACCAGGACGCGCTGAACTATGAGGCGCGGCAGGCAGCGCTGTTGACAACATGGGGGTTTGACTGTGGGTGTGGGCTTTGTGTGGCGGAGAGGGCGGATGGGAAAGAGCTGAGGGATAAGCGCATGCAGCTTGCGGGGGAGGCCGACGCGTTTGTAGAGAAGACAGCTTGGGCTGGGGCAAAGAGATTGGCTATTAGAAAGGCGCAGCGGCTGGCACAGGCAATTGAGGAGACCTATGATGCGGAGAGGTATAGGGGTTTGCCGAAGAGACATGGGGAGAAGATTCATGCATGGGTTTCAAAGGCAAGTCCACGATGAGGGGGGACTGACTGGAACATATTGACTTGTGGGAAGTGATTGATTACATCAAAATATTCAAACGTATATTGAAAGCAGAGTCATATATTGTGGTATCTTCTACCTTTAGTATTCTATTTAATCCCAGCGCTACACCCGCACACTGCTAACTATGTGACAACCCCAACACCCTCAAATATGGCAAATACGCTCTTTACCACATGCATATGTACACACATCCTAGCAAGGACTAAGAAGAAGTCGCATTCTCAAATGAGATATCAACCCAAATTAATCTGGATTGGGAATTAAATCTGGATTGTGGCGCTGGGATATGGCGCTGCAGATTGATTTTCTGCATAGATGTGTGCATGTGTATGTGAAGAAGGGGTTATGATATTATGTATTGCTAATTAGATAATATGTTTGATTCCAATCCCTGTCCTCAAGTATCATGAAATCTTCTCACTTGCCAGCATAAGAATTACTCAACTCCCCATCTCTTCAAATCCCATCCACATATCCAGCTTAGCCACCCAAAAGGGCCCTCATACCGCGTACTTCCTCAACGCCGGCTCCGTAATCCTCCGCTCCTGACTGGCCGCCAACAACACCGCGGCCACAGGAATCAGCCCCAACGTAGCCAGCACATCGTCCAGGTCCAACCCAGGCGCCACCAGCCTCCCACAAACCTCCTTGACATTGATTCTCTCCAACTTGCCCACGCCCCCATACATCAATGCATCCACAACCAACGCCCACGTCAGCGGATGAAACAGCACGCCCGCATGATCGTAGAAGCCCGAACCCGGCTGCCCTGCACATACGCTCTGGACCTCGTTGTTCGAGACGCCGACGCCGCGCACGTCGGAGAGGAAGGCGCTTGCGTTGGGGCCAGATTGGGGCTGTACGATTTCGTCAAACAAGGCACTGTAGAAAGTTGTGGTGGGGACATAGGCGGAGCTGCCGTCGTTGCTGCGCATGGCGGCGATGAATTTGGAGGTTGCTTCTTGCTGGATGACGGAGGCCGGGCAGAGCGGGTTGAGTGCTAGTTTGGTGTTTGGACTGAGGCAGAGGGCGTTGGCGAGAACTGTCCCTTTGAAGTCTGGGCTGATGGCTAGGAAACTGCGGATGATTATGCGGGTGCTGGGCCAGAATTTCAGAACCCATTGCGTGTCAAGGCTGCCTTGGGACCAGGCGATGATGCTGATTTTCTTCTGCTGGGATATGGACGAGAGATAGTGAATGGCGTAGGCAATGTATTCGCTATTTGTTTGGGCGTCGCCCAACATAGCGTTGGGGATATTGAGCCAGACAGGGTCGGCGTAGTCTTTTCCGGTCAGCAGTTTACGGAGATTAGGGCCAAAGTTGGAGCCGCCGTAGGCTCCTGTGCCGGGGACGAAGAGAACTGGATTCTTCTTCCCGTATGTGAAGCCTGGAGGAATGAAAAGCGCTTGACGGAGAGCGGCCTCGGAAAGCGTGTAGGGAGCATCTATACTGGCTTTTTTCGGGTAAATGGTCATGGCGGGGGGTAAATTGTTATTGATCACGCTGTTTTCACCCGCAGGAAGAGCACCGGTGAGAGCAGCGCTGAATGTGTTGTCGAGAATGAGACCATTGGCAACTTGAGTTGCAACAGCCCCAAAAAAGTCTGTTCGAGCTTCTGACGCCCAGATTGCAGATTCCTCCGCGAGGGCATTTGGTATGTCTGTGGGTCGGGCAATGGGTTTGATATCTCCCAGAGCGGAGAGCAGGGCAGAAGGGTTACCTGCCGCGACTGCAGAGTTTACATCGCTGAGGAGTCCATTCAAGCCGTTGAAAAGTCCACTAATGAGTTGACGCTCTTGTATCGGTGTGACGTCTTGCGGAAGTGGAACTGGGACTGGGGCAGGAGCAGCCAGCGATAGAGACAGCAGACTCAGCAAAGTCAGCGAATTAATTTTGGAGTGCATCTTGGGAGCGAATCGTGAGTTATAAGCGTAGTCGGAATAAACAATGTCGAACAATGCGGAGACAATATAGCTTTTCAACTCAATGGTGTCGAATTCCCGCATGCACAACCTCAGGCGGCCAGGCTCCTTTTATAATCTCGGTCGACTGATTTTCAACCGCCGAGCAAGCAAATCCTGGGAATCTAAGCGTTAGCAGCGATCGAATTCGATGGCGCTGCAGATCAAAAACACTAACGCGTAGATGGTTCCTAACGATTAATCCCAAAAAGAGCTAGATAAACCAAACATTAAATATGCGGACGTGGCGCATCGGTTCCAAACCTACCAACATAACAAGAAACCTAGTCTTCGGTTCCCGTAAAATCTAGGATGCAGTCCTAATTTGCATAAAGTTTCATGTTTTGGTCCATGAGAGTAGCTTGGACTAGTCGTAGCATTCATCATATTCATCCATTACGTGCTGCTTGATCCGCTGCTTCCCACTTACCACACTGAAGTAGCATAGATGATAGCATAGGCCTGCTACACCGTATAAACCTTACCATATTTCTCCTTCTGACTCGTAGCAGGCTTCCACTCAAAGTGATGTTTCCCCTCCATCGGCTGCTTGACCTGCCGATCTGCATCACCCTTCTTGTCAAACATGTGACTGCCGAAATAATCCAACTCAGCTTCGTAAAACGCCGTGGGTAAATCGGTGCCCGTGGAGATTTTGAAGTACTCGAGTGTTGCGGCCATGGCTGGCGCGACTTGATCCGTCTCGACTGCTTTGGCGACGACGCGGCGGAGGGCTGGGAAGCAATTTTGTACATTTTCTACGACTCTAGATGAGAAGTGGAGGTTCAGGTCTTCAGATGTAGGGTTAGATTGTAAAATCGGAGCAAGAATCTCATCAGAGATGTAGTCGGCTTGAATGATGCAGCCTGCGCGCCAGATTTGCCAAACTTGGGAGTAGTCAATGTTCCATGCATGAGCGCGGTCGGCTTTGGCGATGATGTCGAAGCCCTGAATGTAGCTGGCGAGACAGGTGGCATAGGTTGCTTTTCGAAGGTCTTCAATGAAGCCCTTTTGATTTGGAATATCGAGCTTGGCCGGGGGGAATCCACCAGCATACATCTTATTGGCCTTTTCTCGGTCGCCACGGTAGGCTGATGCGAGACGTAGCGCGTGGGCTGTGTTGAGCGTGAATGCTGGGACGTGTAGCTCGATGGCTTCCGTGTTGGACCATATGCCAGTCCCTTCCTCGCCAGTGATATCCTGAACTACCTTGTCTAGTACCTCAGAGATGACAAGAGGATGATTCCTGTCACATTTCGCTACCGAAGTAGTGTCTTGCTGGCTTGTATCCGAATCTTCATGTTTGTGCGAGAGGTCGGCGCCAATAGATATGAGAAATGTACTCCTCTGAAAATTGGTTTTAGCGAGTGTCGCATGTAAATGAGCCAACTGAACAAGACTTACGAGTTCACCTTGCGAGTCCCAGTCCTTGAATACATTCCCAATCTGCTCATAGCCCATGCCCATGTTGCGCATCATGCCCCACGCCTCACAGATGGCACTCATCATGCCGTGCTCAATACCATTGTGTACCATCTTTACATAGTGCCCTGCCCCACCTTTACCTATAATACCAACACAAGGGTTTCCATTCTTGTCTTTTGCTGCCACATGTTTCAACAGTGGCAAAACATGTTCGAGTGCAGATCGGTCGCCGCCTGGACACATGGAGGGACCAGCTCTAGCGGCCTGATAGCCTCCACTGACACCACAGCCAATGTAGTGGATGCCTGTGCTCCTAGCCTTTTCTTGTCGTCGCTCGGTGTTGGCAAAGTGTTCGTTGCCACAGTCCAGGATAATGTCGTTGCGGGAGAGATGAGGCATCAGTCCATCGAGAACCTTGTCACCAACATTGCCATGGGGTAGAGAAAAGACAAGCAGGCGCGGTGAAGACAGTGATTTGCAGAGTGAGTCGTAATCTTGTTGATGTATCAATGCCCGATACTATATTTTGGATGGAATCTGACCGTACCACTGTATTTTTGTAGTCTACCCCTGTATCCAGCCTCTTCGCCCTTTGCAATGACTTGATCCATGGCCTGGTCCGAGGGATCTGAAAGTGAGACATGGACGCCATCTTCTGCAAAGAGCAGTGCCATGCCACCACCCATGCTTCCACAGCCAATCATAGCAATCTTGGTTAATCAGACTTTGTAAGACATGGAGAGGTGGGTGATCGTACTGTACTGAATGTTGCCATGGTGCTAGCGTGTGGTCACAGATTCTAAGTCACGGCGGGAACGGGAAGAGACGAGCAAAGAAGAGGCGAGGATAGCAATGTACAAGAATGCACAACAAGAGAGGGGAGCCAGGGAGCCGTCGATTTGGAAGAAGAGTTTGTTCACGTAGTTCGACATGTCTATGAGGAAATTTACCATGTGCGATGATGGACGGATGATGGACGAAAGGGTGACGTCGATGGGGGGGTGGGAGGGGGTTTTGCACAGTCCAACAACAACCCCCACATGAGTCGATCCACTGTTTGGTAGAGACGAGTTAGGTGCGATCATCTTGGCCACTCTCATTCTTGCAGTCGTGCTTGAGGCATTCAATACAGGACAGGCCGCTGTGGTCAGCACTGAATGCGAAGAACGAGGCTTGGTACTAAGGTGAGAGGCTGAGAGGCTTGGCGGGGCAGATGCGAAAAAGGGAAAGCGCAGACGGGAAAGTCTTGGCAACAGGACCCCACACAAGTACTTACCTAGGTAGCAGACAGGCAGTTACCTCCCCTACCTAATCCGTATACAAACCACTCTACACAGTATATCAACAGCCACAATCACAACCCCCCGTCGCAGCCATGGCCGACGCAGAAATGGACATTGACCAGCCGGAGCAACAGCAGCAGCAGTCTCTGTCAGCCGACACCACTCAAGCCAGCGACGCGCGCACTGCAGCCGGCGCGACAGCCGTCCGCTCCATCGAAGGCTGGATCATCATCGTCACCAACGTGCACGAGGAAGCAACGGAAGAAGACGTGCAAGACCTCTTTGGCGAATTCGGCACCATCAAGAACCTCCACATGAATTTGGACCGCAGAACCGGCTATGTCAAGGTATGTGTTTGTTATGTCCATCGACAACCAGAGAAAAAAAAAACAAAAAGACCACGCAGACTACAGCAAGACCAGCATCTTATTTCATTTTCCTTGCTCTTTCTCTAACAATCCATGCCAACAGGGCTACGCACTGATCGAATTCCCCACCATGGACGAAGCCAAAGCCGCCATCAAAGGCGCAAACGGCCAAGAGCTCCTCGAACAGAAAATCACTGTCGACTTCGCCTTTGTGCGCCCGCCGCCTGCCGCCAAGAGCCGTGCGCGCGATCACGACCGCAGACAGAGTGGGCGTGGTGCGGGCCGGGCGAGGAGCAGGAGTCCGGGGCGCGATCAGGAAGAGGACATGGATGATTAAGCTGCTTTTGTTGGAAAAGAGGGGACGGGAAGGTTTTGAAGACAGACTGTAGGTTGTATGCGCCGCGGGTTACCGGCTACCTATGTCTTGCGCATGCGCGGGCCGGGCCATCTTTGGTATTGGGGGTGACTACTATCGCAAGCCCAGCCCAGCCCAGCCCATAGCTCAGCTCAGCTCAGCTCAGCTCACTCAGCTCAGCTCAGCTCAGTCCCAGCGTACTCGACTGCGATAATAGATCACCGGCCTGTATTCTGCTATGAGACAGGTCGGGCTTACACATGCCCACTGTAAGTAGGACTCTAGTCACGCAGTCAAGGCTTCAAGCACAGCACCCTCTAACATGTTCGCAGCTTCATATATATCTACACCTTATTGTCGCACCTGATGTGAACCATGTCTGAAACCAAAAACTGACTCGAAGAGTAACGTTTACTGTACTGTACCCTTTGCGACCTATAAAGCATCCAGACTTTTTACCTCATACCTGGCGCGCTCCAGCATACCAACACTCTCGACGTCTAAAGCTCAACATGGCTCCCTTTTTGCCTATCAAATTCTGCAGAGAAGAAGAAAACATCATCAGCATATCATTTCACAACAAGGAGGAACCGAGGGAAAACTCACCATCCAACCAGTCGACGACGAAATTCTTCAGGTACTGCTGGGCATATACGACCTGGGGCGGCGGAATCTCCTTGGTCGTCTCATTTTCAAACACGCCATTCTCCTCCCAATGATGGACCCCATGGCTAATCATCAACCACGGCTCGCTCGTCGACGTATTCCGTGCCTCGGGATACCAAAGAGGCGTCGCAGGCCGCCAGGGATCCGCGTTGCCGCCAATATGCGCAAGCCGCTCGTAGGCAATGCTATAATTCCCGTATTTGTTGACGCGATCAATGTCCGGCGGGGTCGTCAGGTTGAATTGTGCGCGGCAGAAGAAAGTTAGGTAGTCTAGATCAAGAGTGCGGGAGATGAGGGGCATGAGGTCGGGTGGCGTGTTGCCCGTTTGGATGTAACCCCATTCCGTGCAGACTTGGTACGGCCAGCTGGTTGCGGCATAGTCTTGGAGCGTGGTGTAGGACTGGAGGGCTGTAGCGTTGAGGGTGGTGAAGTACGCGTTTTGCGTGCGGTTCGAGGCTCGTTGCGAAGCGAGTGCCGTGCGGTTGAGCCAGGTGATGGCGTTGAGGGTGATGTTTTGCACAAGGCTATTGTTCGTGTAGCCAGCAGTATCAACGAGGGCGGCGACGGCCGGGCGGAGGTTTTCACCTTGGGGTTCCGCAAAGGTGATGTTTTGGCAGTAGTTGAAGAAAGAGCCCGAGTTCTCGGCTGGATCCCAGTTTGTGTTTTGAAGACCATAGACGCCGGTGATTTGACCTGCAAAGTCGCGGTTGTCAAGAACGTCGGGCATGCCAAAGACGTCCTTGAGTGCCTGAACTTGGGCCGTGTCGTTTTGACGGATCAAGATACCGTCGATGACATCAATCAGGATCTGAGTGTTTTTGATGCAGTCGGGTGGGCCATAGAGCCGGGCGGGCTCGAAATACTGCCAGTAGTCGTAAATGGCCACCGTCACTCCAGAAGAGGAGATGGCACCCCAAAAAGTGTCTGGATAGACGACCCTCACAAAGGCCGCCTGGGCTCCAGCGTACGAGCCTCCATAGACGATCCACGGTGTGTTAGGCGCAGTCAGATCTGCATCGATGCCCGTGAATTTCACATGGCGGGCAAAGTAGTCAATCTCAGCGAGCGACTGCTCCGTCGTCAAAAATCGCATGTTCTTGGTCGTAAGATCGGGAACCGGGAAACTCTTTCCATAGTATCGATGCTCGAGAATGACGCCCAGACCGCCAGTGGCCTTGATGACCTGGTGGACGATGCCTTTTTGCAAGAAGGGGAGACGACCCTCTCCATCAGTCTCTCCGCCGAGAAGGACGAAGACGGGTCCTCCTGGCTTGTAGTAGGTAGCATCGAACCAGTATCTCAGGTCGAAAGTCCCATTCTCGTGGGGCTCGTATCGCGTCTCGTTGTGGAAGAAGTCAATTGGGACGGAAAGGTTGCGCTCAGGGTAAAGAAGAGTTAGGTCCAATTCCTCATCGGCACGCTTGTACAGACTGCGTTTTGACCGTGTAGCTGCGACCTCATTCTCCCTCTCCACTGCAGTCCGAGGAAGGATGCGCAAAGCAACCACCTGAAGACCGCACAGCAACCCTGCAACAGCAAATGTAAACCGCATGTCGTCTCGCCAGCTACAACACACAGAATAGAGAGAAGAGGCGCGCACGCATGCGGGCAGACAGCCAGGCTACTAAATACCCAGCCCAGCCTCACGTAACACCCCAAGCAACCGTCCCAAAACTGGAATTCGAACCACGGCGGAACAACGAAGACGACTTAGTACTGTAGTAGTCGAAGTAGCCTGGTCGATCCATGATTGCGGAAGGTGGATAAGGTAGCCCGCTGCAAACACAATAGTGCGAGCGGTGAAGCCAGGCTCAAACGAGCAGGAGGCTTGAGCGATCGGCAGCCATGGACAGCGGGTGTGCAGCAAGCGTTTGCGTTTGCAAGGGGTTCGTATATCGATAGGATACGAGGGGCTTGTGTCGTCGATGTGGGATGGGGGCTTGAGAGGATTGTAGGACAGCAGAGACTTGTGGACAGAGTGTACCATCGATGATTTTCGTGTTGTCGTAGGTACTTGTGATTGTGGTTGGAGATGATGACGTGTGAGGGGTAAGTTAGGTCGGTCAAGTACTGTACTAGTACTACCACCACCACCTACTACCTACACCATGGCCATGGCCACGCATCTCACACGACTCTAGATGAAAAGACTCTTGAATGTTGCAATCAGCACATCAGCAGCTGTGATTTGTTGTTTCTCACTTTTTCAGATGGCCTGTTGCCACCAAAAAGCGATACAAGGCCTGTGTCGACAAAACAAGTGATTATCAAGGCAACGCAGCCCCCAAACACTACATACTCTTGAGTACATTGAAAGCCGGCATTGCGGCGGCATATCAGGTTCAGATTCATCCCGAGACTCTTGGCTTACCACTTGCTCGGCACTCGCCACTGAAACTCCAGCACGACAAACAGAGCGACGTGTCGCACATTGCCAGGAACAAAATGTAAAGTCGAGAATATTTCGACCCTAGTACAACTAACTACATCAACATGTCTGAGTCGGCCGCTAAGACCATCCAGCTTCACAAGCGTTGGTCTTGTCGCCCAGACGGATGCTCTTGTGTGTCGCCTTGATTCAACGACCATCCTTGTCTAAGAATCGAACAATCAATGAGTATCCTTCTACCCTTTCCCAATCCTCAACCTAGATTCAACTCTTTTCTGGCTTCTCAATCCAGCCTGCAACCGATTTTCTACACGGCAATGTGTAGACTACAAGACTACTAGAGTATGCACATGGTTGAATCGTTTCGAGGATCTCACGTTGCGATGTTCGCCTGAAAGGATAGTTATTACCTAACCTTATGTGCTCTTACATCCAAGATTTACGCCGAAGCCTGTCTTCTGGGAATGAGGCAGGATGAACCATGGCAGAAACCTGCTGCAGCGGATGAGGCTCATCTAGTATCTTCGGCAGCTCCAAAGATCGACACGATCATCACCCAACAGAGCAGGCTCGGGTGCATCATCGCAACAACGTCAAAGTGGAGGCGATCTAGGCCACGATCTGCAGCAACACATTCGACCAAAGATGATCAAGTTTGCTGCAAGATGTGTTTACACAGCCCCCTTCTTGGCACTGCGAATACCACAGCTCAATTTCATGCGAAAGCGACAAGCGAAGTTCAAATGTAAATGTATTTAGTACATTCGTCTACACGTTGACTACTCCTACTCTGTACCCATTGCTGGCGTTGGACCTCTGACAATCAATGGTTCCAGAAGTCTGTTCACTCTACCAATTTGCCGGCGAAGGGAATACTCCCTACCCTTTCTCCATTCAAGACTACCAGCGCTACGTCTATGGCGACGATAAGCGAGCGCACCAATTCGGCACGGACCTCGCTAAAGCCTTCATCGCAACACGGACAAGCAATCAGAGCTTCACACACGACATCGCCGTTGCCGTGTTATCCGACTCTATTCCAACGGCCACTCATGGCCTGCGCAGGCATTTCGTTGCCTATCTCAATCGGCATTTGATCTCGCTTAATGCTAGGCCAGTCCTCACCATCGATGTCTTCTCAGTGGGACAAGATGCGGGTGTACTACAGGACGTGACGAAAGAAAACAGCAAGGACCTATATCACATCGATGTCACGAGGTTGGCTGGAAGGAGTCTGATTGTCCTGGGTGACATTCGCACAGCCCATACCCGTGAAGACCACATGACCCAATCACTGCGGAACCTCAACCTCGACAACCCAATAGTCTTTGCTTACATTGCAGCTGTAGAGGGATTGCAGCACACCGCAGGACTCACTTCGCTGATGGCATTAATCGTCGGTCCTACCATTAAGGACATTGAGACAATTGCCCAGGCCGCCAACTTCACGATGAACCAGTCCTTTGTCCACTATCTCCTCGGAAGAGACTATGCAGGTTTCTGTTCCTTTGTTCGACGCCAGGACGACTTCTTTGCACGGCTTCTACTTGACTATGCAATTGCAGGACTGTACTACAACGACGAGGACTATAGACAAAATTTTGACTTTCTGCTATGGGAAGTCGAAGCTCGAGAAAGCGTTTAAGACTGAGACATACGATCTGCGACTACAATTTGCAGTCAGTATGCATGTTCAAATTCGTTTTCTTACAGAGGACTTTTCGTAGGTCTACTACAAGAACAAAGGTCTAAACATACATGGCTTGTGTTGTGTTCTCCAAATTATCCTTGCCCGTGGAACTTCACCTCTACTGCCCGCGCTCATCTATTTCCAGCGAAAAACCTCCAAATCCGTATATTCACAAACGCAAAGCAATCCATGCCAAACACCTCTCTATCTTTCTCTGTGTTGCTCGTGTTTACCTACCGCATCCTTTGTCATCCCAGATGCGGAAACCTCCCCATCTTTCTTTGTCCTGCAGTCTTCATATAATCACCAAACATCGCCCAGGCACTTCTTACCCAACACAAGAAACAACATTTTGTTCCTGGATTCTCAAAATCATACATTACACACAATGCTTGCCCTGTCTTACGCCGTGCAGATGTCTTCACGGGCTCAAGCACGGAGACACCGGGTTATACAACGTCGAACTGACCTCGCATTTCTCGACGAATGGAACAGCACCAGCAACAGTGAGATCAATGGTGCGAATGGGCATTCGTATAGCTCAAGGCCTTTGACAAAAAGGTCAACAGGTGGAGAAGGCTGGACAGACTTATCACAGCCGGAACCACGGTCAAGAAGCCAGCAAAAGCTTCGCGATGCGTCTTTGCATGACCACTTTGTAGGGCCATTATCTATCCTTCACCCGCATTCCTCAATAATTTCCTAATCTATTTGTTAGATCCTAGCCGGAGCACTGTTCCTCACAGATGTCGTGGGAGGCTATGTTTGCTGGAAAATCATACCATGGATAGTATTTCTTGTTGCTAGATTCCCGTTCATCTCCGTGCTTCTGATAGCGATATGGGTTCTTCGGCGTATGAAGGCGGTGACGCCTATTATGAGGGATGATAGCGTCAGCTCCGAGCTGCACAACGGGGAGCAGGCTCTCAGCCATCTGGCCATGTCCATCTCCTCAGTAAACATTTCCCTTCCGCCAACTAGCTCGGAACAAGCATCTAACACAAGCTGTAGTCCAGGTTAATCCTCGTCCTCCTCATGAACGCATGTATCGGCTATGTTGTCTTGAAAAATTCCACGTTGACTCTCGGGTTGGGGAATATCACTGGTCTAATGGGTAGAAGCCTCCCGGCGATAATCGATTATCCACGCACTGCCATTGGGTTGCTTGCTGTCATTGCCGCTGCAGTCACTAACCCTGGGATATTCACTGTACAAGAAAACCGGGAAAATGAGCCAGAATATCTAAACCGCCCAGGTGATATTTATGACGACGAAACCTCTGAACTCGATAGCTCGGACGAATACAACGACAACGACATCTATTCGCTCAATGGCCCATATGGCAACACCAGATATCTGCCTCCAACACCACCCAGAGGTCTTCGCCACGCCCAGGCCCCTAGACCTAGACCAACCGCTCCCCTGGCCCCCAGATCCCCACGTCCCTCTGGAGGTCCTACAGCCACACCTTCAGGACCACGCCTGAGAAGACCCCGCCACATCCCTTTCCGAGTCCACACGCCGTTCTCCCTCCTCCAACCCTCCACCTGGCGCCCCAAAGATGACTGGACCCACTGCCCCCCGTCCTACATCCCCGTCCGCCACTCCACCTGGCTCTGTCTCCGCCAAACCCAATCACGCTTCTGGGCCGCGCGCCGTGCCGACCTCGCATGCATTGCACTGTGGATGTGGGAGTGCATCAAATTCCAGCGCAACGTCATCACCGCCTTATTTGTCATCGACCTCGTGACGGCCGCGAGTTGGGGCCAGCCAATGCAGTATCGCTGGTTCCCCCGCAACGCGAGGCAGATTCGTGGGCTGGTTTGGCTGGATAGGGAGGTCCCTGGGCATGCGTTTGTTTTGGATGTTTTTGAATTTTGGAAGGGGTGGGTGGTTGGGCTGGGAAAGGTCTTCCTTTGGAAGTTGCCGAAGTGGGTTTTGGGGGGTTTGGTGAGCTGGCTGGTGCCGACGGTGGCGAGTGTGAGGGAGGAGGAGGTGCAGGAGAAGAATTGGACGCGGACGAAGAAGGGGTAATGGGTTCGCGTGGTATGGTGTTTGATGGGTCATGATTCTCTGTGCTGTGCTTTGAATTTCTTTAGCTGATAGATTGGACAATGTGTGTGAATTGCCTGGATGACGCTGGCTCTATTGACACAAACGAAGGACTTGGACTCGACACACTGTGACTACAACACGTAAAGTCCTTGGAAGAAAGTACATATACGCCTTGGATTAATGATTCGAAAGCTTTGTAAATCTCTACTCGGTTCACCAACCATACAACCCCTATTTGCGCAAAAGATAACGAAAAATGCATCTCACGTGTCTCATCCCCACCCTACTAACCCTTACCTCCCTCGCAAAATCCCACTCATGGCTCCACTGTACCGCCCATAACAACACCGGCATCCTTGCCGACATGAAAGCTGCCTCCCTCGAGGACCCCCCGCGCACAATCGATTCCCTCTCCACCTCCCCAAAAGATCCAACCCCCAACTCCTCCCCCAAAACAAAGCGGCCCTGGTTCAGAAACCTCTAGCACGGCTGGATCAGCTCCGAGCAAAACCCCAGAGACTGGGTCGATGAATCCATAAACTATCTCTGGGATCTGCGCGGCAATACGGACACCCACGCATGTCACCCGACCCAGTGTAACCCCATCCAATACCTCTCCTCATCCTCCTCCTCCGCCAGCCTCGCAAACCAAGAGAACCCCGCGCCCATGGCCAGTGCGCACGCCGGCGACTCGATCAAGCTGTTATTTGGCGGCAACGGGCACTCGCGCGCTGATTTCGGAGGTGTGAGGACAGGGGATGCAGGGCGTGTGGCCGTGTACTGGAAGGGGGAAAAGGAGCGTGAGATTGTGGATGTGGCGGAGTATACAGAGGAGAATAAGGTACAGGAGAATGGGTTTTCGGAGGAGAGTTTTGCGTATCCGGAGGATGAGGGGGTGGTTAGTCCGCCCGAGTTGCAGGATAAGGGGAATTAGATGACGTTGAGGTTGTGAGTGGAGTGGAATTGCGTGTGGGTGGTGGAGAGTGTGCTGACGGTGTGTAGGCCTCAGTGTATGGAAGCGGGTCATCACATGATGGTTTGGGTTTGATATACTACTGGGAAGCCGGCGTATTCGACGTGCTTTGATGTTATGATACAGTAGCTGTGTTTGCAGACGTATCTATGCGTTTTCCATAAGTCTTTCATTCAAGTGGTGTTGACTCCTATTATCTTGATCATTCAAGGCCGGCGTAACATGACCTTGGCCTTCTCAAAGATATAAGTGACTCCTACACCAAGCAAATCTCGAGACGAAATTACTTTTCCTGAACATGCCTTCTGTGGAATGGTTCCATTACGAATCATTGTAGCACCATTGGCATTCATCTATCATCTCAACCCATTAGTCTCAAAATCGAGCCGCTCGTTGACCAGAAGAAGTCCCTGCTTCCCCTTTAGCATGTGCATTTGCTACACTTTCATGAATCAGTTTCAGCGGCCTATATTCTGCATCCCACATCTGCTCCCGAATCCACTCTTCCAGGTCATCGTCGTCTGTGGGGATATCTTTGATATGCGCAAGATCATCCTTGACCGCCTGCTTGATGACGTTCCGCGCAATTTGAACACTAATATCGCGCACATCTTCAACATCAGGCAGCAAACCTGCGCCAGAGCCTTTGACTACAGGCGCTGTTGACGCGAGAGCTTGCACAGCGGCAACGAGAAGCGCAGGCGTCACTAGGCGTGTACGACTGAGCACTGCGCCAAGACCAATTCCAGGAAAGGTAACTGAGTTATTGCATTCAGCTAGCCACGTTAGTGAACAAGAAAACGGTCACGCCCTCTTGGTGACTTACAAATGTCATACTCCTTGCCGTTATACTTCACCGGGTCGAATGGAGAGCCGGTCGCCACCAACACTTTGCCGTCCGTCCAGTCGTACAAATCCTGCGGCTTTGCCTCGTGGAGCCTCGTTGGGTTCGAAAGTGGGAATATAACTGGGCGTTCGATATGCTTGGCCATCTCGCGAACAATCTCCTCGGTGAACGCTCCAGGCTTCGTTGAAGTGCCGATGAGCACGTGTGGCTTGACTTCTTTCACGACCGAGAGAAGATCACCGTGTTCCTTACCTTCCCACTCCTTATCATCTCTAGCATATGCCATCTGAGCTGGTGTGAGCTCGTCTTTCTTGCCTTTCAATAGCAGTCCGGGCTTATCGACACACCTAAAGGACAGGTTACACTCATCGTAAATCGTAGCACGTCACACAATCTGACCTACCATATTTGATGTCCTGCGTCCTCTCTCGATTTCCCGGTATTTTGCGATATTGCATCTTTGATCTGGTCTGCAATGCCAGTGCCTGCTGATCCCGACCCGAACATGACAAAGCGAGCCTCGTCCCACTTAGTCCCGCTGACCTTAAAGGCGGCCATAATTGCTGCTAGGGTTACGCAGCCTGTGCCTTGCACATCATCGTTGAAGCAAGCGATTTTTGGCGTGTACTTATCCAGGATACGCCTTGCGTTGTTGAGTCCGAAGTCTTCGAAATGTATGTATGCGTTGGGGTATCGCTTCCTGCATGCGCTCACGAACTTGTCCACAAAGCTGTCGTACTCTTTTCCGGTCACGCGTGCCTTACGCAAGCCAAGGTACAGGTCATCTTCGAGTAGTTCTTTATTCTAACTTGTTTAGTGCATGGAATATAAGTCGACGCTGTTGATACTTACATCAGTCCCACAGTCAAGGACAACTGGGAGCGTACGAGAGGGGTGGATTCCGGCACATAGCGTGTAAATGACCAATTTGGCTACTGATATCAATATCGCACCGACACCTTGATCGCCTATGCCCAGAATTTGCTGTCCGTCGCTCACAACTATGACATCGATATCCTCTGGGTTGCCCCACTGGTTGATGTCATCCTCGATCCGATCGGCGTCGTCAATGTTCAAGAAGCATCCCTCAGGCCTGCGGAATAATCTTGAGTAGTCGGCAATGGCCTCGCCTTCGGTGGGTGTGTAGATGACGGGAAACATTTCTTTGAGATGGTCAAGGATAAGCTAGAACGTTTATTAGCCCAAGAATACGCATATACGCATGCTTTCTTCCTACGCGGTAGTAGAGCACCTCATTTTGCTCTTTGAGGCTGCTCATGAACGTGTTTTTTGCTAAATCATTTGGTCGTGACCTGTACTGGGCGTAGGCGCGCTTAGCTTGTTCTTCGAGTGTCTGAACATTTGTTGGAAGCAGGCCGTGAAGCTTAAAAGTACTACGTTCTTCCTTGGTGAAGGCAGAGCCCTTGTTGAAATAAGGTGTACGCAGAAGTGCGTTTCCCTAGAATAATTAGCCTAAAGTATGACAACATCATAACAATAAGTGGTTGTACAGTTAAACTTGTCTCCTGAGGCCCAGATGTCGACAGCGGTAAGTGTCCAAATCTCATGTTTTTCTGCTTTTTGGTATCAGGAGACATGGTTCCGATGCACTGCTGGCTGAGGAGCGGGGTTGAAACGCCTGCGTTATTTGAATTGTAATCTCAGCTTCCGCTTGAATGAATAGACTATGAATGCGCGATTAGTTGAGGAATGAAAAATTAAGGCATGTTACTGTCGAGGTCTGCTTCTCATGTTGCCAGAATATATGAGGGTCCATTACTTAGAGCAAGACGACTCTTGCGGCATGATGACGTCGTTTCCATTGACTAGCATCCACATGTTTCGTCAACGAATTGGGAGAGTTGCTGTAACCTCACACATGCAGACTACCGGTACAATGCGCTTTATGTGACTAAGCTATTGCAGCTTGCGTGCTTCCTCACCTGAGCGCTGAAGTGCTCCATCCAAGTCGTCAGTAGTTACTTGGTACCGATAGACTTGGTAGAGTTTAGCCGCAGTTGATCTACGTGCTGT
This sequence comes from Plenodomus lingam, assembly GCF_022343315.1. Classification (NCBI taxonomy): domain Eukaryota; kingdom Fungi; phylum Ascomycota; class Dothideomycetes; order Pleosporales; family Leptosphaeriaceae; genus Plenodomus; species Plenodomus lingam. The sequence continues at coordinate 93,272 of NW_027093973.1, forward strand.
AGACTATCGTACTCTGCAAACTACGATGTCTTATCATTCTGACTTCAAAGACACAGGCTCCAATCTTTCAACTCCGTCCAGCCTTGATCTGTCAAAGACCTAATGTATTTCCTGGACGATGTACTTTAGGCCTTTCACTGAATTCACCCCAACATGGACCCTGTCGATCAGCACTGGCCCCACCATATCAACATCCGTGGGGTAACTTGACCAGCAGCCAGGGTTTACCATGCACTCGACGGTCCATCAGAACCATTGCCAGCATAGCATGTAGTCGGCATGTATTCGGCATGTACTGCACATCGACTCACATGCTACAGATAACAGCGCGTCGGCCCTAAGCAAACCCCAGGCGATCGCCGCCTCCTAGTGGCATTCTTATCAACTCTTAACCAGGAAGCCTATCTCTGCGACAGCATGCGAACACACTGCGGCACGGTAGGTAGATGATCGGCATAAATTCAAACAAGACAATTCGTTGAAAAAGTTGGAGTAGTTGGAGGCGTGTATCGCATGGCATCTCCAACTGCGATACCGTACTGCCATCTCGATTGTGATTGACCTAGGTACATCTATGTGCGTCCAGGGGCATGTACGACATGGCATATAGCCTTGAACGCGACGCTGGGACGCCTGGGTTGCGAAAATCAAGATATTGATTTTTTTTTTGCCTGGGAACTCGAGATGGCAGATACGGCTGTGACACCGCTACCAGTAGGGGCTGGCTATGGTAAGTTGGTCTCACTATGATGGAAGAGTCTGGCAATACCGGCAGTGGCAACTGACCAGAACCAGGCGTCGTCGTTGGCATTGGATTCTTCTTTGCCTTTTTGATGATGGGCATATCTTATTTGCAGAACCGTTATACGCAGTATTCGACGCATCAGTCTGAGGAGTTTAATACCGCTTCTCGCTCTGTCAAGCCAGGTTTGATCGCCTCTGGTATTGTGTCGGCCTGGACATGGGCAGTAAGTATCCGTAACAGGGAACATAAGGAATACGCGGCTGATTTTTCCAAGGCTACACTCCTGCAATCATCGACTGTCGCGTATACCTATGGAATTGCAGGAAGCTATTGGTATGCAGCTGGAGCTACAGTACGTCTCCCGCCACAAACTCCCATCTATGTACGGTACGCAGACTGATGGTGCTCTGAAGGTTCAAATCCTAATGTTTGCAATTCTGGCCTGCAAAGTCAAGCAAAACGCGCCTCGATGCCACACCTACCTTGAAATCGTCAAAGCCAGATACGGCACGGCTGCGCATTTAGTCTTCATGGTCTTTGCTTTCATCACAAACATTCTAGTCGGGAGTCAGTTGCTCTTGGGAGGCAGTGCAGTCGTGACAAGCCTGACAGGAATGCCCGTATATGCAGCTATTTTCCTAATACCTGTTGGTAAGCGTGAAGCGTGGCGCACCCGTACAGCTCCAATACTGACGAAAAAAATAGGTGTATGCGCGTATGTAATGCTTGGTGGACTTAGAGCAACGTTCCTTTGCGACTACAGCCATACCCTGATCCTGATGATCATCATCTTATACTTCATGTTCAACACCTATGCCGTCAATCCGTTAATCGGCTCGCCTGGCAACATGTACGACTTGCTTGTCAGGGCTGGAAGTCAACGTCCAATCGAGGGCAACCAAGATGGATCCTATCTGACGCTCAAGTCCAACTACGGCTTAATCTTTGGCGTCATCCAACTCTGCTCCGGATCAGGGACCGTGTTCCTCGACCAGGCGTACTGGCAACGTGCTATTGCCTCCAAGCCTTCAACTGCCGTTCGCGCCTATCTTCTAGGCGGTATCGCATGGTTCGCGATTCCATTTGGTTTCGCGACAACACTCGGTCTAGCCGCTGCAGCACTCACGGATAACCCGCGCTTCCCGACCTACCCCGACCTGCCAACCCCTGGACAGATTTCGTCGGGACTTGCCTCTGCTTTTGCTGCGGAAACTCTGTTAGGTCAGGGCGGCGCCGTGGCACTTCTTGTCGTCTTGTTCATGGCAGTCACTTCATGCGCATCGGCTGAGCTCATCGCCGTCTCGTCGCTTCTGACCTTTGATGTGTACAAGGAGTATATCCAGCCCAAGGCTACACCCAAGCAGTTGATCTTCGTCTCACACATTATGATTTGTGTGTTTGGGTTGATCATGTCTGTCTTTGCCTGCATATGGAACGCACTTTCCATCGACCTTGGCTGGCTGTTCTTGTAAAGATCCCCTGGCATTGCCATTGCCATTGCCGTTACAGAATCCGCTAACACGCCTTAGAGTCATGGGTCTCCTCATCGGCGGAGCCGTCTTTCCCACCGCCTTCACAATCGTCTGGCGTAAGCAGACCAAGGCTGGTGCCATCTCCGGCTGTCTCACTGGGCTCGCCGCTGGTCTGACGGCATGGCTTGCAACCGCAAAGGTCTACTACGGTGTCATTGACGTGGAAACGACTGGCAAATCTTACCCAACACTGGCTGGTAACGTGGCAGCCATCACGACTGGTCTCATAGTCACCCTCACCATCTCCATGCTCAAACCGGATGATTTCGACTGGGAGTTGACCCGAGCGATCAACGCGATTGTCGTAGACGGAACACAAGATCACGGCACGACTACGCGTGCTAATAGTTCATCGCCGGAACTCTCAGACTTGACGGAGAAGAAGGGCTTCCAAAATACTATAAGCACTACTACTACTAATACTCCCCCTCCTCCGGCTGAGCTTCCCGCGCATCTCGCTCCGACCGCAGATGAAGGTGAAGACGATCCCCGTACGCTTCGAAGCGCCTTCAAACTCGCCTGCATCTTCGCTTTCGTACTGACCTTCATCCTCGACTTCCTGCTCCCCATGCCCATGTTCTTCTCCCACTACGTCTTCTCAAGAGGCTTCTTCACAGCCTGGGTGATTATCAGTTTCATCTGGGTCTTTGTGTCCAGCGCAATCAGCTGTTTGCTACCGGTATGGGAGACGAGACTGAGTTTTGTGAAATTGTTTCATAGGATGGTGGGGAGGGGTGTAGATGGCGTGTAAAGTAACTTTGACCATCAAGTTAGACCTCACCTTCCGACTCCACAGCATCGAGGGGACCGTATCGCGTGTAGATATTTCAATAATGGATTTTTCAACCTAACCAAGTCTCACTCCATCAAGAGGACCAGAGCCATGAGTACAGACACTAAAAGTTCATATTCCCCTCTGCTTGCGTCTTAGAAACTCCCACATTGCTCTCACAACAGCAAGTCCACTTCCCTGCGTCTCCACCGTCCTTCCTCTCCCACGGTCGTTCCAGTCGCCAGAAAATTGTGCTTTTGAGTCGTGGGTAAATATATACTCGTTCGGTGGTTGCTCGGATCTAGTCTGGCCGTCTGGAATGTAGTCGTCGACCATAGTGTTGCGGTAGTCGACTGCGCCGTGGGGGAGAAGCGCATCGAACATGTCTGAATACTGCCCATGCTTGTCGGTACTTGTTCTGGATGCCAGATTGTTCGGTGCGCCCCACCACGCTCCCATTCGGCCTTCATTGTCGCGAGTTCGCAACGCTGCTTGTGCGTTATGTACAACCCAATCGGCGTACTCGTCGCAACTCCTTTGGTGCAGTACAGCCGTCTCGCGGGTGGCAGCGTGCGTGAGGCCCGGTTTGACCGCATAAGTTGGCAGAGGCGCGCAAAAAGCAGTGAGATGGTGAAAGAATATGCCCTTGAATGTTTGACCGTCCTGATTACAACGGCCAGATGGGTCGCACAGTTCGGTCAAGATGCCATCGTTACCCAGCCCGCTCCAGGCTAATGGAAGCGCAGCTTTCTCTCTCTCAGCGTCTATGTTGCTCCTATTCTTTTGCGACTGTGGCTTGGTAAAAGTACCACGCGTCCAACCTGTGGCACGTATGACATTTCGGACTAGCTCGTGGCCATGTTCCAGGTATGTGATGTTGCCTGTGGCTTCCCATAGCCCTCGCAGACCAGAAAGTATCACGCCTTGGTTGTATGTGTACACCATTTCATTCCTCTCATCGCACGTCGTCTTGCTCTGATTCCAGCGGTATCCTCGAATGTGGAAGCCATCAGCATAGAGCCCCTGGCTGTTCATCATACCGCTGTTCTTTAGCCACTCGTAGCCATTGATCGCGTTGGCAAGGAACACCGGGTCATAGCGTCCTCGGGCACCCTCTTCGCATTCCTCGTCCAGATCTTTTGTACGCGGGCGTCCAGCGTCCGACTGTGAGAGGAACGGAGAGCAATTGTCATCGCCAGGGAAGTGGAGATACATGCTGATGCTGGCGGATATGAAGAGCTGGTTCGTAATTGCGTTTTTGTAGGGTAAGAGTCGCGGGTTCCAGGTCATACCTCCACCACAGAGTCGCCAATCCCATCCTTCCTCGGCGAGTTCGTAAAAGACCCGCGATCTATGTGCAAAAACTGGGATGAACTGGTTAGCATGCCAGTAGTCTGGCCCTCCAATGCCAGCATTTTTCTCGGTCGCATAGTGCGTGGCAGAGTGCGACTCGATGAACTGTGTCGATTCTAGCCAGCCAAGGACGACCCAGAGCATATCGTCAAAAGCCTGCATTCTTATCGCGAAGTAATCCTCTCCGAAGTAGTAGCTTACACTTTGTGTAAAGTACCTGTTTATCTCATTTTCCACCATGAGTGCTTCCACGTCCAGTTTTCTATCTTTGTCAAACGTGCCGGGCATGGTATAGTCGATTGACCGAGATAAGGATGAGAGTGTGGCCGAGAGATAGGTGCCCATGACGGCAGCTGTCCAATCGATAGCAGTTGTCCATTTCCCTAGCCAGAGGGCGAAGTAGTGGTCTTGCATGACAGAAAGCGCATTGTGTAGATCGTGCAGGATGTTGGCGTCGGCAACTGTGGCAGTCGGCGCATGTCGGGGGATTGAGTCGAGAGTTTGTGTTGAAGGTGGGACTTTGGTGGAAAGGGGCAATGTATCGGCGAATGGTAGTTGGTGAACATTCTTCTGGTATCTGAGCTTACGGAGATGGTGGAACGAATCTTGGGATGTGTCAGTCTGGTGGTGATAGTGGTAGTGGTGGGATTGGTTGGAGACAGCCTTACTAGCTATGGGTCGCGCATTAGCATCGACGGCGACAGCGCTCAGCGCAAAGTAGACAATGAGTAGAGACAGCAAAGTGCAAGCCCGCAAAGGCAAGCATCGCAACAACATCATGTCAGCGAATGAAGCCTTGCGATTTAGCGAAGATACGATATGAGTAGTTAGCTTAGGGATGAGGTTGGGCAATGCAAAGCAGCATTCGCAAGCCGCTCTCGTGGAGCGGCAGATATCAATAATGTGTCGTGACGTTCATTGAGCGACGAACAAGAAAAGTGAGGAAGTTGTTCCCCACGCATGGAAGAAGGATTGCACGAGAAGCTAGAGTGTGGCTATCTGACGCCTGAGGCGTTCCAAGATGACGGCCAAGCTCGCCCTATGCGTGACGCCAAAGGAGGGCTATGACCAGTCGTTCCTTGTGGGGAGGGGTCGAGTCAAGTCACCAAAACGCATCGTTGAGAGATAGGACCCGCACATTCGCTACGTTGTTTAGTTGACAACTAGTCTGTGAAGTCTATCAAGCAAAAAGGATGAAGTATCGTGGCCAGTGTGACGATTCAACATTTGAACCTCTCCGATGCCAAGCCTAGACCCTGACCAAAACCACGCGCCGGCCTAAAGGTTACCCCGCTCTCGCCTGTCAGTCGCACGGTCCAGCTGTGAAAGACATGCAAAAAAAAAAAGAATGCAGCCTACCAAACAAAGCCGCGCACATTCACCCTTTGCCGTCTGCTAAAAAGTGCACAACAGACGCAAAAAGAATGGTGAACAGAGTGGGACTCGAACCCACGCCACTTTCGTGACTAGCAGACCCCGAAGAGACCTGAAGCTAGCGCCTTAACCGCTGTGATGATGTTAGTTGGTTATCTTACTGTGACGATGGAATATTCTTACCTCGGCCATCTGTCCTGAGATTGATGAGAAACTTGGCAGTAATTCATTAGATATTATCGAGTTTGCATTTGCCGACTCAGTAGACATTTTAGCGACACACCTAGCACCACGCATCCTCTTGTTTGAATTGGAGCTATTTGCCCAAAGCCGCTCGCCAATGGTAGGCAGTGGAGCATTTATCATCTCGGGTGACTACTAGGTGTCAATCACACCCTCACTATTTGAGTACACGATCCGTAAAAGCATTTTGAAAAGCATAGTGCATGACCAGTCGTTGCAGTAGCCTCAATCCTTCTAGATAACTAGAGGTTTCTCTGTACGTCTCCATGCTCCATGCTCGTTTTCCACTGCCCAGCAGCCCTGCCTAACTCCAGAGCAAACCAGACAGACGCTCCAAGGTGTTGTGAATTATGCTCACACCACACCGAAAAGCGACGATCTGCAGTTGATGAAAAACGAACATGGCCAGGCAGTGGCCTTGGAACCATCTCGTTAGGCCAAAAAAACAGTCATCCTAACCATTCATTGGCATCCGATGCTCTCTCACTCATCTTGCGCAATTTATCGAGCGCATCTCCAAGGCGTTAATCAACGTCTCCCCACAATCGAGCCACTTGATGTCATCGCTTCGGCTGTGCATCCACCCATGACCACCTTCCACTCCGACTCCCCGCCCAACAGCCACCTTTCAAGACAAACTAGCCGGACGGCTGTAGTCCCTAAACATCATCAGCGAACGCACTCCAAGCCGTGGATTAGGTATTGCACAGTGCGACTCGATGTCTGCGAGGCTGAAGTACTCTACAGTAAATTACCCCCATCGCCAATCAAGGTGGGGTGGCACGGAAGCAAGGACTCGCTCCGCCCACCCGCCCACGTGACCCTTGCTCTCGATCGGGGGCATTGAAGCGCAGAGAAGCTTCGGACGGCATCTATGCAGATTTAAGCCGCTTCGGGCATGACGTTGACAGAAAGGGTGGCATATGTAGTGCGTCGGAGTCATTGTGGCTGTGGGCACATGCTCTGTCGCAGGTTTCTGTGGGGAAGGAGACTTGATCTCTCTCTTCAATCACCACACTACAGTAGGCACACTACACCACAACTGGCCTTCTTATCCACGACGAGGCGTTGACGAAAGCATCAAAATTCTGGCATACCACGACTCCATAGCTCCATACAAGAGGGAGGTGAAGCAAACGATTCATTGTGCAGACTACCGTACAAGAAAGAGCAAGGGACAACATGGCACAAACACTGCAACCACACTGGCCCGCACAAGCGCCCTCCTACAACGACCACATCCTCACAATCACATCCTCTTCTTGCGCAGATCCCTATGTCCTCTGGGACAAAGGCACATACTACATGACCTTCACCTGCGGCGGCCACATTGAAATCTGGGCCGCCGACTCCCTCTTCGACTTTGAAAGGCGCTGCAGAAAGGAGGTTGTGTGGCGTCCCCCGCCCGACCAGCCCTACAGTTCCGATCTCTGGGCTCCCGAACTCCATGCCATCAATGGGAAATGGTGGGTTTATTTCGCGGCCGACGATCCCAAAATTGGCAACAGGAGTCATAGGATGTACGTGCTCGAGGGCCCGCCGGCAGACGAAAACCCACTGCAGCCTGCAAAGTGGAGGTTTCATGGACGAGTGGGCGGGTTGCCAGAGGACCAGTGGGCTATTGATGGGACAGTTGTCGCGCTTTACGGATCGCAATTCTTCGTCTATTCGGGCTGGCCGTTTGGAACACATGCGGATGAGAGTCGCCAGGAAATCTACATCATTGAGATGATCAGTCCCACAGAGTGTAAAGGACGGCCTATCCGCATCAGCACGCCAGACTTGCAGTTCGAATTCAGCGGCACGAGCGGTATCAATGAGGGCCCACAGTTCTTGTGCTCGCCGGATGGAAGGTGGAGTGGGATTGTGTATAGCTGCGCCGGTAGCTGGACCCACGAGTACAAGATGAACGTCCTATACTATACTGGTGGTCACCCACTGGACCCGACATCTTGGGCGAAGAGCAACAAACCCTTACTCCAAGCCTCGCGTGACGACTCGCCTCCCTATGGACCCGGTCACGGCAACTTTGTGCTCGTCAGCGGTCCCTCTGGGCCAGAGGTCTGGGGCATTTTCCACGCAACGGATGCGAAAACCGGATGGGAGGGTCGAAAAGCGCGTGTGATGCGTGTTGGATGGGGAAATGGCGGGCCATTCATGGGCAACGGTGAGTGTGGGAGGTGCTGTGGTGAAGTCGAGCATTTCATCCAGGGATGCCCAGGCGGTGTTTGCGGTGGACGAGGACACGGTGGCAGCGCCGGAGGAGGTGGAGGATCGTTCCTGCAACCGGGCAGACAGGGCGGCAACAGCACTGAGGATCTGAAGAGGGAGGTTAAGAACCTTGTCAAAGGCGGAAAGGGGCTCATCAGTAAGTTCCTCAAGTGAGCCGTGTGCTGTACTGGCTTGTGACACTGGCAAGACTTTGAGGATGAGGAACAGAGTCATCATTTTGAGTGCGAAAGTATGTACCGTCCTATTGATGGAAGTTTTGTGATACTCTGGCTCAGTGATTGTTGAAACATGTCACGGGCAAATGCTAACTGAGCGGCAGTTCACCCCTCTGCATCATTGCACATTTGCATCCAATACGAAAACTTTTAGCCATTTCGAGAAAGAGATATACCAATTCAACCCCTTCAATATCGATACTTTGTCCCAGCGTTCCACTTTTGAATGCTCTACCCGCATTGACTTATGGAGACGACGAGCTAAAGTAGGTATAGCTGACACGACTCCTTGCACGGGGTTACACGACAGAACACCGCAGGATCAGTACTACTAGGAATTCCTATACAATAGTCGCCGCGGCAGTCCAAGAAACGACTCTGCGGTAGGGTGGGGGCATAACACATTTGGTTGGCAGCCTGACAGGCGTCTACCCAGGCCTACCCCACCCTAGTAGTCTAACATTGTCAGCAATACGCTCATACGCGGGACTCCTAGGCGCGGAAAAGCCGTCTCATCCCTACTTAAGTATACTTTCGCCTGTTTCAACTTGGTTTCCTCTGCCGTTCCAACTCTAACTTGACCAGATCGACACACACACCACACACATATGCACACCCCTCCACCCTGCGCCCAAACAAAGTCTCATCACCTCCACTACCTCCACCACCCAACATGGCCAACATCCAAGGAACCTGCGACCCCCGCTTCGCCCCCCTCCAAGCCCTCCTAGAACAAAACCTGACCTCAGGCCTCGAACTCGGCGCCTCCATCTGCGTCAACCTGCACGGCACCAACGTCGTCGACCTCTGCGGCGGGTACACCTCGCCCGCCAAAACCCAAGCCTGGACGCCCACAACCCTCGTCAGCATCTGGTCCACCACAAAGACCATATCCGCCCTCGCCACCCTCCTCTGCATCGACCGCGGCCTGCTCGACCCAAACGCCCCCGTATCCACCTACTGGCCCGCCTTTGGCCAAAACGGCAAACAAGACATCAAAGTCCGCCACCTCCTCTCCCACGCCTCCGGCCTCTCCGCCTGGTCCGACAAAATCTCCATGCAAGACCTCTGCGACCTCGACAAATCAACTACCCTCCTCGAACAACAAGCCCCGCTCTGGCCCCCTGGTTCCGCATCCGGCTACCACGCCTGGTCAATGGGCCACCTCCTCGACGCCCTCGTCACCCGCGTCTCCGGCAACCCACTCGCCCAATTCATCCAAGACGAGCTAGCCCAGCCGCTGGGCGCAGACTTTCAACTCGGCGCAAAAGAACAAGACTGGCCCCGTCTGGCGGAAATCGTACCCCCTTCGCCCATGGAACCTCCTGCGTCCGTGGCAGACGCGACGAGCATTGCCGCCCAGACAATGCGGAATCCGCCACTTGATGCAAATGTGGCAAATACGCCGCTCTGGCGACGTGCGCAGCTGGCAGCGGGAAATGGGCATTCGAATGCGCACTCGGTGGCGCGCATCATGTCTGTGATTTCGCTTGGTGGCAGTGTCGACGGCAAGCAGTTTCTCTCGCCCGCGACCATGGATCTCGTTTTCAAGGAAGAGCAGAAAGGTGTGGATTTGGTGCTCGGGGTGCCGTTGAAGTTTGGCCTTGGCTTTGGGCTTACGGGCGAAGACACGAATAGGTCGTGGATTCCGGGGGGGAGGGTGGCGACGTGGGGGGGTTGGGGAGGGAGTATTGTGGTCATGGATGCGGATAGAGGGCTGACGATTGCCTATGTCATGAATAAGATGATGTCGGGGCCAGCCGCTGATGAGCGGATGAGGGGGTATGTAGAGGCTGTGTATAAAGCATTGGGTACTGAGGTCTAAGGGGCTCCCTAGAACCCCCCCATCTACATACCACTGTACACATTGTTCGAACCCCATGTCCCATCACCCCATCAACCAATGCTCGCTTTCCGCACTGTACGCTCTTCACTCAATCTCCACTTCCAGCAAACACGACTCTTCGGACCCCCACTCCCTTGCTCCTATACATCACATGATTCCCAACTCCCCAAACCCTTTCAAAACGTCCTTGTCCACCCTAGCCAACCACTCCTCCTGGAACAGCTGCTCGCCGCCCACAGCCTGCACAACGCCCTGAATATGCTCCCTCACAAACGCAACGAGGTTGATACGGTGCACTGGATCCGTGTAGATGAGCTCGCGCTTGCGAATGTCCTCTGGGGCTTCGGGTTCGGTGGGGTGATAGGGTTCTGGAGGCCAGAAGAGGGAGCTGGTGTTGTGTGTTAGTCTCGCTTTTCAGTGACCACTTGGCCTCCAGTATGTATATATGGGGTGGAGAGGAAGCAAAGCTGGGAAAGGATAAAAATGGACGACGTACTCTTGGCTCCTATCATCCATTCCCTCGAGGAGCTCACCCAGCACGTCTGTCCAGACGACGAACAAGTTCTGCAAACGTCCCAACATCCACTCCTGTCCTGATTCCAAGAAGCGCGTCAACACGAGCGTCATGAGTTTCTTGTTTGGTGCATCACCAATGTTTTCAATGTGGCTGAACCATTCTTCCAGCAGCCAGTCGAGTGTCTTTTCCAGGCTTTCGTTGCTCACCGACGATAGGGCTTCGAGTAGCGTGTTCGGCGATGCAAGACCGATACGTGCAAGCACGGTGAAATAGTCTGTTTCTACTACGCCATCAACAGCGCGTGAAGGTAGTTCGCGGTACGGACCATGGGACTGATGATGGGTCCATGCGCCGTGCAGGCCTTCGAGTACTTTGGCTAGGAAACCAGTGGAGATGAGATCACTGGCCAGGACTTTGATGGCTTGTTCTCCACCGACACCCTCAGCGCCACGGATGATGCATTGCACGAGATGGGTCATGATACCATTTGCTTCTGGCTTTAGGGTACCTTGAAGCTCAGCAAGAGCGTGAAGCATGGCGGGGCGGAAGTCGTCAGCGAGGACCGCGGCAGGTGCCAGGAGGAGGTATGCTTCGGTAATCTCAATTGCTTTTCTAAGCGTCTCGTTGTCCATGGTGAATAGTGGAAGAAGGTATTGTAGCAGGTTGAGGAGCTCAGGTGGTGTAGGTTCAGGGGCTGATGGTGTTTGTGCGAGGATGGAGGCCCAGAGATCTAATGCGTCCTCGAGAAGGTAGACTTGTGTGTCTGAGCCAGGCTGAATCGCACTCTCAATGATTGGCAAGAAGGAGACATGAAATGTGCGCGAGTCTGCCTTCATCGCATTAGTCAGACGGGCAAGGACAGTCAGGATCGCTTGCTTCATCAAATGCTCTTCGCCAGACTGCTCCCAGAGCGGTGGCAGGAGGGAGACGATGCTGTTTGCGTAGGGTGTAATCTAACATTGTTAGTATAAAATCGCGTTTAATGTACACACAGACTTACATGATGTTCCAGTCGCTCAACGATGATACTGATGGTGTTGAGCAGCGCCATCTTGGTCTCTGGAAGCTCCACCTCTTGTACCAAAGCCATCAGCCTCTCGAGCATGACAGGCGCATATGGTAGAAAGTTGTCGGCATGAAATTCCCATTCATCTGCCACGTCCTTGAACTTCCTCCCAGCCGTCACACGGACAACCTGGTCGTTGAGCGGATCGGTGGGATCTAAGAGATGCTGAAAAATCTGATAGACGATCGGCTTCTTCTCCTTTGCAATCTTGATGGAGATCCATTGAGAGATGATGATGGCAATACGGCGCCGTATGATGTTGTAGCCTGGCTTTTGCTTTCCGACCTCGGCGACCAAGGTGTTGTCAAGAAAGGAGTCAAAGTCGACTTGATCGTGTAGAATGTCAGCAGCAAGGCCGATGGCTGTGTATACCGAATCCTTGAAAAGAACGTCCTCATTGTCGGGAGCTGTTCCCGGTCAGTAAACTAGGTCACACTCTCGAGCGTGAGCACTCACTCGCAACAGTGTAGAAGACTTGGAGCAGTGGTTGAACGATCAACTGTTTGAAATTCTTCGCAAGATCTAAGAACAGCTTCTCGGCGCAAGGTCGGATGGCAAACTCCCAGTCTTCGCCGCCCTCCTCCATCTTCTCCCACTCGTCGGGCTCCTCCTCCCACATACGAAGATCGCTAGGTCGAAAGACAAAGAAGCGGGTGACGAGTGCGGAGATCATTTCGCGGACCAGGTCGTCAGTCAGGAGATCTGATTTGACCATTTGTGTGGCCTGATTCTTTTCGTCTTTCTCCGCCTGTTGCTTGTATTTGAAGGACTGGGCAGGGTAGAAGACCATCTTCACGCAAGCACGTATCAGGAGAAGTCCCTTTAGGGCTAGCCTCTCCAGAATCGGCGCTTCGTCTTCAGCATCGCCGTCTGTGCCAATCTTTGCGCTCTCTATCGACTTGCATCCCCAAGTCTCTCCGACGCGGGAGATGAGAGTCCAATAGTCGCGCGTCAGGTCTAAGGATTGAGGCAAGAGGACGAAGTTTGCGGGATGGGAGGCTGCCATGTTCATGTGTAGTTTGGAAAGCTGCATGAGATGCTTGCCAATCCTCTTCTGTATCGACTCGGCCAATTGGGAGTCTTGTGCCGTGACGTATTGTAAGAACTCGCCCAAGTGGGTGCGTGTCAGCGTCCAGAATTCCTGGACATCCTTGTCTCGAGCGGGAAACTCGTAGCCAGTGATGAGTAGACGACGAAGGACCTTGATGGTTAGCAGGCTATTCTCGATGCTCTCCATGGCACCGCCTTCATCCTCACCGCCTTCACGGAAGAAGGACTGCCAAGTCTGCACCTTGTTCAGGTATATAGTGCCTAGGACATTGAATATCTCTGGCGCGACACTCTGCAAGCTCTGGCGAGTACGCTGAAGCCGTCCGGTCGAGAGTTCTTTGATGATATACAGCAGCACCAGAAGGGCTCGAGGAAGTTGTAAGCGGTACGCGGAGGGTTCGGTCGAGGCGCGAAGAATCTGGAGCAATTGTTGGAAGAGGTCAGGCCTGGCCAAGTCAGCCCCAATCTTTGTTCAGCACACTGCGCACTCACCAATCGCTCGGATACTCGAAGCGGACAATCTTAGCGACCACCAGAGCATTCTGCAGGGCCAGGCGATGGTCTGCTTCGTTGACTGCACTTTCAAGCAAACGGGCACGTATGGTGGCCTTGTCCTCCTTGCTGACGGCACTGGCGCAAGTCAGACGGATGTGGTTGTGAAAGATTTTGTTTGAATTTGGGTATTACTTGGTGGCAGTCTTACGCCAGTACTTGTCGATGCCATTCTTGAGCTGGATGACGGCGAGGTAGCGGACCTCGAAGGGGAGGGACTTGTCGACGAAGACAGACTGTTTGGGGGGGGGGGGGGGGGTTAGTGGGAGGGTTCAAGTGAAGAAGATGAGAGAAGAAGGAGGGGGAGGGGGAGAGAAGGAGGGGGAGGGGGAGAGAAGGAGGAGGAGAAACAGCAGAGTTGGGACGTGCCTGTAACAGAGGATAGAAGCCCTGGGCCTTTTCCCACGTCTGAAGCTGTTTGGTGCCAGTCTGGACCTGGGTGGGGTCTGACGAGGAGGCAGAGCGCAGGACATGGAACAGAATGCCTTGGGCAAGAGGATTGGCCTCGCCAGGCAGCTCTATAGCGCCAACAAAGTCCATGGTGGATTGAGGTAAGGAGGTCAATGGAGGGGTTCAGTATGGAGTTGTGTTTCGGGTCAAGGAGCGAATGGTGGGGAGAGGGTGGGGAGCAAGAATGAATTGTGTGTGGTGAGGGTGAAGTAGAAGCCTGCTCACCCAGGCCGAGTCTTGTCGTGTCGTGTCGTGTCGTGTCGAGTCGTGTCGTGTCGTGTCTTGGGGGTTGTTCTGTTGTTTGTGTGTATCTTGTTTGGGAGGAGGGAGACAGGCCAAAAGTTCCCCCTCCCCCCCCCCTCCCACAACGTCGTCACACGCCGAAGCTCCGACAAACACCCGGCGATGACAGCCTCTCTACATGGACAGACAGACAGATCTACACCCATTGGACACATCACTCGACTTGGGCCCATCTTGGAAAGCCCACTTGGCATGGCATGCCACCAGGAGATGAAGAATGAACAAAAAACAAAAACACGACAAGAGAGCACGGCGCTGAACAAGGCAATCTGCATTCGATCATCCATGGCCAAACCACGCCTGGCCGTACCGTCTCCAATCCCTACGCTATCATCCACGGTATCATCCGCTGGCGAACCTCGGTCCACGTCGCCCACGCCAACAACCAACAATCACGCTGTCACGTTCCCTGCCACTCCACTCCACTCCAATCCACTCCATCCACTCACTTCACTCCCACTCACTCCACTTCACTCCATCCACTCACTTCACTCCCACTCACTCCACTTCACCCCCCCCCCTCCATCCACTCACTTCACTCCCACTCACTCCACTTCACCCCCCCCCCTCCATCCACTCACTTCACTCCCACTCACTCCACTTCACCCCCCCCCCTCCATCCACTCACTTCACTCCCACTCACTCCACTTCACCCCCCCCCCCTCCCATCCCCATCCCCATCCCATTAAACGTCTGTCCCCATCTCTGCCCACACCCATCGCATTCCACCCTTCCACGGCCCCAATGACCCCAAATGCCCTCCGCCGACTTCGCCGCCGCTCAACAACGCATAGCAGCCCGCCGCGCCCAACGCGCTGCCATCCAACGCTCCCAATATGATGCCGCCCAGCAATCCCCCGCCCGCGCACTCTCCCGCCTCCCCTTTCCCCTCGGCTCTCTCTCCTCGGCCGGCCTGAGCGCCTGGGACGCGATCAAAGGCCGCAGTGGCACGCGTCCCGAATTCCGCGTTGGCCAAGTCGACGCCGAATTGTTGGATGAAGAGCTGCTGTCGCTGCTCAAGGACCAGGTCGGCGAAGGCCTCAAGTCCTTTGGCTCCCACCTCACCGACTCGTGGGGCGCCGAGATCCTGCTGGGCCTGCGTCTCGTGCTGTTCAAACTCAGCATCTGGGACCAAAACGCAAGCTATGGCGCTCATCTACAGGGGCTCCGCTACACCGACGCGCGAAGCTCTGCCCCCAACCGCCCGCCGCCAAAACCCTGGCAGAAAATCGCGTATGGCGCCGTCACCGTCGGCGGCCGCTACGCCTGGACAAAGTGGGAAGAACATCTACTGTCCACCAGCGAAGACTATACCCGGCCCGAGAGCCCCCAACTCAAGCTGCTGTCCCGGCTCAGCGAACTGGCAGGCTCAGCACACGACATCGCCAGTCTGGCCAGCTTCCTCGTCTTCCTAGTCAATGGCCGATACCGTACCATGACCGACCGTCTCCTCCGCCTCCGCCTCACCCCCACCTCACACTCGACCTCGCGCGAAGTTTCTTTCGAATACCTCAATCGCCAGCTCGTCTGGCACGCCTTTACCGAATTCCTCCTCTTCCTCCTCCCCCTTGTCGGCATCTCGCGCTGGCGCCGGATCTTGGCCCGCTCCTGGCGAAAACTGCGCTCCGCATTCCTCTCCCTCCTCGGCCGCTCCCCCAAATCCCCCTCCAACAACGACAACGAAGAAGACAGCAGCAAAACCGGCGAACTCTCCTTTCTCCCCGAACGCACCTGCGCAATCTGCTACCGCGACGCAAACCCCATCGCAACCACCGAAGCAGACATCCTCGCCTCCTCTTCCGGCGGCGGCGTCGTGGGCAGCGCCGCAACCGACATCACGAACCCGTACGAAACAGTCGAGTGCGGCTGTCTATACTGCTTCGCATGCATAGCACAGCGCATCGCCAACGAAGAAGGCGAAGGCTGGACCTGCCTCCGCTGCGGCGAAACCGTCAAACAATGCAAACCATGGAGCGGCGACATTCTCGAACCCCAACTCCGCCCCTCATCCCACGACAACAACAACACCACCCAAGACCAAGACCCAGACCGCCCCATGACCGCCAAATCAGTCGGTTTCGCACCTGCAGACGCGTCGCTCGAGGAGAAAATCTCCCTCCGACATGTCGATCCCATGCCAGACTCTGACCCAGACGCCGACCCAGAAGACTTGTCGGCACACACCACCACCACGTCTCCTACGCCGCTTGAAGACCAAGCCCGCATCCGCACGAATCATCTTCGCGGCCTCGATCTCGCAGACTCTTTGTTTACCGAGAGTTCGGAGTGGGCGCGCGCGAGCGAGGCGAGTGAGAGTGAGTGTGCGAGTGCGAGTGGTAGTGAGGGGGATAGCGGGGATCAGCAGAGTGAGGAGTATGAGGAGGATGAGGAGGAGGAGGGGGAGGAGTTGGGTGGTTATGAGCTATGATTTTCCTTGGGTTTTTATAATATGGCTGGGTTAGGTCAAGTTAGGGTTGGGATGGCATGGGATGGGATGGGAGAGAAGAGGAAGGGAAGCGGAGAATGACTGGGCATGTCGTGTGAGAGGGAAGGAGGGGGACTATTATACCATGACTTGTTGCTTTTCTTTTTTCCTCTTCTTTTTCCTTGGTTATTCTGATTTGGTGTGAATATTACTAAATCCTATATTCCTATACCCTTGTATATTTATATCATGCACAAACTCCACATATACACACAATTCACTTGACTTTACTTTACTTTACTTGACTTGACTTTACTTGACTTCACTTGACTTCACTTGACTCCACTCCACTCCAATCACCGCACACCCTAAACCCTATTCACTACCGCGCCACGAGTAAAAAAAACCAACAAGACAAGCCACACGCAACCATCACCATCACCATCACCATCACCATCACTAATAAAAAGAAAAAGCCAAAACTACTTCTTCAGACATTTCCTTTTCCGCATTCCATACGCTCTTCAGAGGAAGAGGAAGAATGACTTGCTATTCTGTCTTCAAAAGGTTTGTGCGTGTCATGCCATGCCATCCCCCCACCTTGCGCGCCGCGACTTTTCCAAACTACAGAGGAAAAGAAGAAAAAGGAAAAGAAAAAAAAAAGTCAACGGCGGCCTGGTGTTTGCGCACCCTTGTCTTCGCGGCTAATGCGAGTCCACAGGGTGAAGACGAGCATAGGTAGATTCAAGCGCTTCTTCTCTCGTCTGTGTCTGTCTATGTGGGTGTGTGGGCTTGCATCTCAGGGTAAATGGATTTGAGAAAATCGTGCATTTCTGGCATGGAAAACGGTGGAACATGTCCATACTCTTCGTGAAAACTACCCCATCCGCTTCCCCCTGTGCCTACTTACGTCTGCATGAATTCTGCGAACCGCGGTAACGCTGCCATCTTCTCCTCTGGGCTCGTGTGCTCGTCGAAGAAGATGAGTTTCATGTTCTTGTCTTTTTTGTTCTTCTTCTCTTCCTTCTTCTCTGCTGCCCCTTCCTTGGTCACCTCGCCAATGAGATCGTCGAGCGAGGCGGAAATCGCATTGGGATCCGTGGCGTTGGGCGGGTAGACACCGGGCGGAGGCGCACCGAAACCAGGACGAGGCGGTAGTGCACCCAGCTGGCCTGGTATACTGCCTGGTCGAGCCGGTATTGCGCCATTGGCAGGCGGGAAGGGTGGCGGAATGCCCTGGGGAGGATATAGAGGGGGCTGTCCGGGGAAGCCCGCGGGAACGGCCATGGGTGGGCCTGCAAAGGGAGGGAGGACCTCTTCTTGTATCTGTGCGTCTGTTAGCCGTACCTGCTTGCCAAGTGTCGAGTGTCCACGTACAGGAACCGGCACCGCCTCAGCTGGTACCGGTAGAGGTACACCGTTCTTCCTGTCTTGCCTGAACTTGTTTGCCCTCTCCTCAATCTCATCCAACGTTTCGACAACCTTGGGGTTCTTGGTCGGTGGCGCCTGCCCATTGCTGTACAGTCCGCGCACAGGATTACCCGTTAACCGCGCGCGCTCCTGCTCTTCTGCGAAATGTGCTTGGGTTACTTGTTGGTTGTGCTGGTCGATAATCTCGGCGGGTACACCTTCCATGCCAAAGATCTCGATCTCGAGACCTTGTCGCCCTGGATTGGCATTCTCGACATGGGTGAGGTTCTCCTTGTGGACTTGTGTCATGTGCACCGACAGACCTGGCACGTGTTGTTAATACATGTGTTCATCGCCATGGCGCACCATCGTCCCCGCGGCGCAGACAGAGTGATCACATACCTCCCGCCGTGTTGAGGCGCCTTCCACAGCGATCACATTTGAAATGTTTGGCTTTTTGGTGGGAAATGAGAATCTTGAGGTCGTCAAAGTCGCGCTCGCAGTAGTAGCACCATGGCCGCTCGAGTTTCTGGTTCAGGTCCGGATATCTCTTGCGCTTCTTCGTCATACTAGCGGTCGGCCGGGGGCTAAGCGACGGCGAGTATCTAGCTATTGTATCGGGCGGGATCTTGGGTGCTTGAGTCGTTGGCAACGGGGGGACGGTTGAGGTCGAGGCAGATGGAGCTCGCGATTTCCCAAGCTGGTGGAGGAGAGCTAGCCTGCCTTGTCTAGCGCGGATTTATCTTGGCATCTAACGTGATCCACCACCGAGCGCCCACCCCCACCGAGCGCCCACCAACACCAAAATCCACCACCCACTAAATAAGGATATTGCGCCACCTATAATAGCTATTATTATAAGATTTCTTAGAGTCGCGATTATTAAATCTATTAGAGTAGATTAAATATTTTAGATTATATAAGCAGCTTTTTAGGGGGTCTAATTAGGCGCCTATACTATAAAGTTACCTCTACTACTATATCCTCTTCTACTAGCTCCTTATTAACTACCTTAGCTAGTATAATAGTAGGAGGCTTAAGGATTTACCTCTTACCTATTTAGGATATTTTAATATTATTTTAGAGTTACTTTTCTAGTTACTTAGTAGTTTTCTACTTATTATATATAGTAGCTTTTTAGGTAGCTTTCTCCTCCTACTCCTTCTTAGTAATTACTTAATTTAAGTAATACTCCTCTATAAGTTAAGCTTTAGTAAGCTTCTATTACTTATAAAGCTTAATTACCTTACTTTTTTAGTATTATAGCTCTTATTCTTTAAGGTTCTTTTACTTCTAGAGCTTAAATACTTACTTTACCTTTAATAGTAAAATAAATTAAGCACTACTACTATAATTATTATTAGGGGGTAATAATAGAGGTTTACTACACTTCTTACGCTTCTTCTTATTAGCTAAGGCAGCCCTTAGGTGTTTATTTTTATAGTTAAGTAGAGTATTTCTTACTAATATAGTATAGATTATCTAGCTAAGCTTCTTTAACTATTTATTATAGATATTAATTATAATATTATAGAGTAACTACTCTATCTTTCTTTAATTACTTATACTTAATATTAAGGTTATACTATTACTTAAAGAAGGCTAGTTACTATTATTTATAGGTGCTTTAAACCTTAAAAGGATAATATTAGGGTTAAGTAGTAAGATACCTATTACTTTAAAAGCTATTAATATTAGCTTTTCCTTAAAGGTATTACTTTATATAGTATTAAATAACTAGTAGAAATCCCTCTTAGTAATACTTATAAGCCCTTAGGAGCTATCTAGAAAACTAGATAGTTAAGCTTTATATAAAGCTATAAAGGGAGTAAATACTATAATATTAAGTAGCTAAAGGGTATAAGTGCTATAAGGGGGATATATTATAAGTAGGATCTTATATTTATTATAGTACTTAATAAACTCTATTATTATATAAAATCTATAGCTATTAAGAATAAGGAGCTAGTATAAAGTATAAGCTTTAGCTTTTGTCTTATAATTAAACACCTCCTTAAGCTAGGATACCCCTAGGGTATAGCTTATCTACCTACTTAGTAATTCTATAAAGAAAGCTTAGTATTATAATAGGTTAAAATCTTATAACTAGGTATCCTATAGAGCTCTAGATTAGGACTAATAAATAAGGGTAGAGGTAAGAGTAGTACTATTAGCGTATATACAAGCTATAGTAGTAATCTACTCCTTATTACTATCCTAGAGTATAGCTCTAATCTTTCTCTACTTATAGGCGCTCTTATTAAATATATATTTAGTTTTTAATAGTACTCTAATAAGAAAACCCTTTTTATCTATAGTATAAATATACTAACTTTTAATATTATATTACTCTATTTTTTAGTATAAAAGCTTAAAGTATAAGCTATACTTAAAGGTAAAATTAGCTTTAAAGTAGTTATAATTAAGCCTAGTAGCCTAATAGGAGATAAGATTAATATTATAGTAGTTAATAAAGCACTATACCTAATTTTTACCTACTAGATTTCCTATTATTTTAGTTATAAAATTTTAAATAATAGTCTATATAAGGGGTAATCCTTACCTATAAAGCTCTTTAATATACTTTATAAGCTTATTTTCTTATATAGTATTAAGTATTTAACTATTTAGTAGAGTAGTAGTATATACCTACTAAATTTTCTAGTAGTATCTAGATAAGGTTAACTATAAGTAACTATACTTTTCTACTATTTCTAAGTATATAAAATCTTCTCTAAGAGTTAAGGATTTAATTACTGCAAGCGCGTTATTAATAGGTGCTATAGTTATTAAGAAATTTAGTGTTAAAAATTTAGTGATTTTGGTGTTGGTGGGCGCTTAGTGGGGGTGGGCGCTCGGTGGTGGATCACGTTACCTAACTCTTCTCTACTTTTTCGTCTCAGCGTTCTCCTCTCTCTCTTTCTTGACATCTTTGACAAGGTACAACAACACATGCTATCCTTCTATGGTCATGGTCTCCTCCCACGCCGTTGCGCTCTTTGGTATAAGAAGTCTAATGCTGGGGAGGATACGATCATCTCCATCTCTCTTGTCTTCATGTCTTATGCACCCGCAACTCGCACACCAGCCACTTGGTCTCTGACACTCGTACAAGTCCTCTCTCGAGGAGCATCCCAGCGTCTTCGCGTCTTGCGTCGATTTGGTGTATGCGGCTGCACTCCAGTTCGTGCTCTTTGTTGCCAGAAGAAATCAAAGGTCCTTCATAGTTCACACTTCCTCGCTCTTCGGAGAGACTCCACGAAGAGTGTGACTCCTTGGCTACCTACATACTATACTACCTTAACCTACTGTGATGAATATTGAGATAGGCTTCGAGTGTTGTACATGTTACTTCGTAGGCTGGGAAATTAGACACGGTGTAGGTTCACTGCACAGTGCAAAATCATCAACCGAATAGATCCTCTGGGTTCCCAGAACGTCATATTGCAATACAATAGCTGCCATCCTTCTCTTCAACATGCAATCACTTCGAAGCACTATATCCTGGAGACAGCTGCGTTGATATGTCTACTAATATATACAGCATACTTCTGCTGGAAATCCCATGCCAAACATTATAGAATAGACATGCTAGTGTTACCCGAAAACGTCGTCGCACTTGCATACCATCCGTACTCATGCCCTTCCAAAGCCGAGTCACTGGTTTCGTATCCAGCTGAGTCCGCTTCCATTAACCCCCGATGGTCGTATGGCCTCCCTCCAACAACCAAATGGATATCAGAGTAGTCAACGTGCGTCGACTGCAAAATCAGACCTTTTGTTGCAGCGCATGTAAAGTAGTCGTCAAAAGTACATGTAGTAGCCCACCGTGAGCTTCATCCTTCAACACCGTGACATGCGCCATTTCCAGTAATGCACCAGGCGACCTTAGAAATCAGTCTTGAGTGTTTGGTCAGCGGTGAGCTCGCCGGATTCGATGCGGTCAACGCGGAGAACAAGTTCCTGAGATATATCAGCAAACAGCTTCCAAACAAACTCAGATACGGGCTCAATACCTTGAGAGCACGAGCTGTCTTGAAAGCAAGCGGTGGAATCTTCTCTCGTCCACCACCGCGCAAGTCAACAGACAACATGTCCTGCCTGCAATCGTCAAGAATCTCCACGACGGGCAGCGCGTGTTTCTTCAGGGCAGCATTCGAAAGCAGGCTGACGGCATCGTATGTCTTGCTGCCTGTGTCTTCCACAGCTTGGGAGATGTCCTGGATGTAATCGTAGATCTGCTGTTCCTCTGACGGAGAGGAGACAGGATTGGAGCGGATGAGGTTGACAAGAGGCTGTATGCTTTGCACAAGCAGGGCTGTCTGGTCCTCAAGATAGTTCTGCAGTCTTTGTTAGAGCACAGCAATGCCAGGTTTGGTGATCTCAACGTCATACCTTGAATTCCAGCATGCCGCTGTCCGGCTGACCACCTACGCCGTTCATGCCTACACTTTGACGGTCGTATCCGCTATAGGGAGAGCTGTAATTGCTGTAGCGAGTAGTATCGCTGCTACCTCCTCGGCTGCTGCGACCACGTTGATGCCCAAATGCTGGTTTGCCACCACTCGGATTGCCATTGGGCGAGGATGCACGGTAGCCATTGTAGACGGACGGCTTCAGGGGCATCGGCCGGTCCTCCTCTTCCTCTTCCTGTTCAAGTTCTGCCGAAGTCGTTGGTCTCACTTTCACAAACTTTACAAGCTCGACAATTGCTGTGGAAAGATGACTGGCCGCAGCGTCCAGCAGACTCACTGGCAATAGTCCACCAGAGGAAGTGTGATTCTTGGTAGCTGTAATGAGGTTATTGGCGGTAGCGCTCACTCGCGACTTGAGCTTCGCTTGTTGCTTCTCGGGACTGATTGGGATACTGCCGCTGATACTGCTGTTAGGTGACTGCATCTGCGATAATGAGGTGCTGTCGATATCTCCTGTAATGGCCCGGACGCATTTGACTACATTTCGCATGTGCTCCAGTGTTTGTTCAGAGTTGCTCCTCCGTGCAGTCTGGAGTAGCTCATCAATGCTCAGTTGGAACTTTGTGACATGCACATCCTTGACAAGACCGTCCGGGGAACTGAGCGCAGGATCACGAGTGTACGGAATCATGTCAGACAACGCCAGCGAAGACAAGCCAATCGAGGAGGCTTTGAGATTTCGCAGTTGCGTCTTCTGGACCGCGTAGCGGGACTTCCAGTCCTTGAGTTCAGCCTCGAGGGCAGCCAATTGGCCGGCCATGCGTTCTTCTTTTTCTACGGCGGCATCGCTCTTGGACGACAGTTCGCGCATCTCTTGGAGGAAGACGGCTGCATCTCGTCGCACCTCTTCGGTAACTTGTTGTTGTTCTTTGAGGTCTTGTTGAAGTTCTTCGCACCTCCGTTGCCAGTCACCCCCATCGTTGGAGGTGGCTTGCTGTAGCGGCCTCGACTCCAGTTCAGCAATTTGGGCACGCAGACTTCGTTCCACGTCGTCGTTTTCATTGCGCAGCTTGTCGATTTCTGACCGGAGCGATGAGTTCAACGCCTCGGCCTTTTCCACTTTGTCTTCCAGCGACAATCGAAGCTCATCCCATTCGGCCCGTTCGGACGCAGTGTTTCCATCCCGCTCTCTGTCCACTTCTTGTAAGCGTTGGAGCTCACTGTCTTTGTCTCGTATCGTGTCCTCTAAACTGCTGATCTTGCCCTGTAGTTCTGCTACTTGACTTTGCAGATCCGTCACTATTTTATCTTGTGCCATGCTTATGCTCTTCATGCTCTTGTTTGTCTGCCGTCTTACTGCAGCACCTTCGAGGTTAAATGCGTCTTCTTCGTCGGCCCCACTGTCATCGTCGTCTTCGACGAGGGTGCCCTTGTTTGGTACAATGGTGTTGGATTGGAACGTTTTTGGCAAGGGCCGACCGAATGAATTTGGGTCGTTGGAAGAACCCGGGCGTAGTTGGCCTTGTGGGCCCGGAGGTCCGCCCTGCGGAGGGCCTCGATAACCCGGCCCAGGCGGTCCACTAGGGCGACCTCCGATGCTATTGGGGGTGCCTGTCCGGCTGGGTGGACCTCGACCACTGATTCGACTTGCGATACTGCCGTTGGGGCTGTTTGAACGCGGAATGTCTCCTCCGGTGAAGCGGGGGAACCTCCTCTCGAGCTCGTAGAAGACATCAGTCGCGAGTTGGCGGAAGCGGTCGAGGGGCAATGTCGACAGCTTCTGTCTGGCCTGGTTTCGCTTTGGGTGGAAATTGTTCTTGGGCAGTAGGAAGGCCGGTGTCTGGTTTCCAGGCGCTCCTGGCCCTCCACGTTTGCGATCCTCTTCCCTACGTATCGACTCGTCGTATACATCTGTGCTGAGCTCCTGGAACTGCACGGCCGACAACCTGGTCAGCTTATCCTTTGCCCGGCTTGGCCGTGGGTTGCCCTTTTCATCGTTGAGATAGGGTCCCAGGTATGCCTTGAGGACCTTGAAGTGCTCCGACATGGTCTCTTCCAGCGCCTGCATCTTCCGGCTGTTCAGGCTTGCATCGCTGAGACTCGAGGCGTAGAGGCCAGTACCGTCACTCGAGCGACCGACGGAGCTGGGCGGGGAGGGGTTGCCGTTTCCTGCGGGACGCATGCCCTGCGGCATGCCTCCATCGGGGTTGCTGGGGCCGTATGAGTTGGGAGGGATGGTGGGCGAGTAAGG
This sequence comes from Plenodomus lingam, assembly GCF_022343315.1. Classification (NCBI taxonomy): domain Eukaryota; kingdom Fungi; phylum Ascomycota; class Dothideomycetes; order Pleosporales; family Leptosphaeriaceae; genus Plenodomus; species Plenodomus lingam. The sequence goes on from NW_027093973.1 coordinate 118,023, forward strand.
ATTGTCACCGGCGATGTTCTGGTAGCGGGTGATGGGAGACCATTCCTGGCTGGCCGTCGAGACGGGCGACAGCGTGCCATTGCGCGAGTTCATCGTGTATATATATGTGGGTGTGTGAGACGTGTGTTTGGGCTTCGGGCGATGCTCGTCGCGTTTCACCAGCCGGGGCGGCTGTTGTAATGGCTAGTGGCAGACGGGCGCGTGTCGGAATTAAGTGATAAGAGAGGGTGGGTGGTTGATTAGGTCGGTGGGTTTCAAGTGCGCCAACACTATTTGTTGCAAAACGTCGTCCACTACAGCGGGGACTTTGACTTTGGTAGTAGACTAGATGCTGATGGCCGGTGGGTGGGACACGGGGGAGGGGAAAGGGCCGTGGATGTGTGTGTGTGTGTGTGTGTGTGTGTGTGTGTGTGTTAGGGGCACCATGCACTGATGCACCATGCACGCTTCGGCTCTCGGTTTCGACGGGCGGCGGTGAAGGAGGGACAGCAGCAATAGCAGTGCCTAGTGGCAGCAACAGCAAAGAAACGAAGAACAAGAAAAAAAAAAGGCAACAAAGAGCGTGGGCCGCGGTAGATTAGATGCCAAGGGAGCGTGGGAAGCAAGCAACACCGGTAAGCGTCTATTGAAAGAGCCCACAGTGCAGCAGCGCGCGCGCGAGAGAAAGAGAGAGAGAGCGAGAGCGAGAGAGCGAGAGAGGAAGAGGAGGAAGAAGAAGAAGAGAGCGAGCGCGCGAGAGAAAGCAACTGGAGAGGTAGAGTACCAAGACTGTACCGGTAGAAGTCTGCTGCAGTGCTGCGTAGTCGTACTTTGGGACCGGAGGCCGGGACACGGATCACCGGGGACTGACGAGGCTTTTGGGAGAGAGCCTGGCTGGCTGCTCAGTGCTCCCTTCTCCTGTCAGAATCGGTGATGATGATCATGGTGCCATGGAGGGGGCCACTGTCAACCAACGTCGTTAGGTAAGTTAGGATGGCATGGATGGCGGGCCCCCTTCTCCAGGCTCTCCCTCTTCCTCCCCTTTCCCCTCTCCCCTTTCCCCTCTCCCCTCTCCCCTCTCCCCATCATCTTCCCCCCTTTCACAACAGAGCCTTGGCCTGGAGAAGCGTTGGCGGGTTGGGAATAGGTAAAAGCAGCCCTGGTTAGCTTCTCTTCGGCCGTGCAGCGAATCAGATCCTATCCTGGCCTGCGCCCCCGTCTGCGCAACTGCATGCCGCCGTGAATACATGCTAGACTGATACTGAGGTACCAACTATTACTATATGGACCAGTACTCTACATACTCAATCATGTGGACACCGCCCTATCGGCCATTACCTGTACTCTACAAGGGATAGGGCGGGGGGAATGCCTGTTGTTTGGATGGGACCATGCCCCGTTTCGACACCTTTTCTCCTAGCCGGCCGTGCATCTCTCCCACGTTGCATGTAGGATGGTTGTGAACATTCAAACAGCATTGAACAAGTTCATCGCATTTGGGAGGGGGATTTGGGCATGGACCACACGCTGAAAACCACCCTGGCTCATCGGTCAAGGCAGCCCTGTACGTTCGAGACTCTCGTACGGACAACACGGCCCATGGCGATCCTTGCGGGCAAAGTGGAGACGACAGCATTTCATGCATCATTTCTTGGCCATGGTAGGCACATTGCCATTCCGATCATAGGTATACTGGAAATACCACATTCAGTAGTATACATTCGTATTTTTAGACAATCAAGCTAAAATACAACAAAATAAACCCCCACCAATACAATACAGTCAGCCCCTCTTGACAGGCCCGTCTCCCCTCTCCATCCATCCATCATCATCATCATCGCGCCCGCTTGATCTTGGAAAGAGGTTGCTTCCGACAGTCGGGACATAGCCAGTCCCCCAGAGGCTCCTCTTTGATACCCACACACTCCCAATGAAACCATTGGTACTGGCAGTTGTCGTTATCACAAGCAACCATGTCTCCAAAGCTGACCCGCTGGCACGTGCAGTACTTGGTGTCGTCCGACTCGTCTTCGTCTGCATCCCCGCCTCCCACGCCTGACATTTCCTCATCTTCTGTCCCAGCCTCGCTAGCTACACTCTCGTCATCCGCTGTCGTCGAAGGCGACGCCCTTGACCCGCCCTTTCGACGCTTCTTGTTCATGGGTGCTTTGGCAGTAAGAGCAGCTTTGCGCAGCGGCTGCTGGGGTTTGGCTTTCTTCACCGTCAGGGCGTGCTTGGGTGGTCTGGGGCCTACGCTGCCAGCACGTGAACCCGGAGTAGATGGTTTCGGAGTCCCTGGTCCTACAGAACTCTGCCTTCCTAGATGGGACGCCACTGTTGGCAGAGGACCGATGCTTCCAGTGGGTCGCCGCCGTTTCAAATCGCTTCCTGCAGACGATTCTCTTTCTTGGCGCGCATTGCCTTGACTTGCGCCCTGTGCGTTCGTGAGTCTCTGCTGGTTCAAGAGTGCTTGGGTCTGCATATTCTGCAAAGATGGATTCATTCTCGAGTTGAGGTTCACACTGGTGGCATTGGTGATGCGTGCAATGGCTGCCGCCTGCGCAAGATTGGGAGCACCACCGCCATGGTTGCCAGATACCGGAAGAAGTGGTGTATTGGCGCCTGTGTTTGTAATGGAAGAGGGAGGCACAAGGTTACCAGGAGATTCTTTCAGTAGAGAGGGCATCTGAGGATCATTTGGTATCGATCCATCACTCTGCAGATCCCGCAATTTGATGTCGAGTCGCTTCACGTGACGATCCAGCTAGATGTCCTGTAAGTACCAACCAAGTCATGATCGTGACGACTACCTACAAGTGAAGCAGCTTTCTCGGCGAGACCAATCTTCTCCTCTTGCAATATCTGCGCTTTTTCGTAATTGCTCAAAATGACCTTGGAATAGGGGTCTTCTTTGGGATTCTGGACCAGGCTGCCGTTCAACTTGATGAATTTCTGCAGACTGTTGTCGCGTTGTTGTATCGCAGATCGTAGTTCCTGTATTTGCGCATCTTTGGCTTGCACTTCCTCGTAGAGATGAGTGATTTCTGCGGGAAGATTGGCGACTGTCAAATGTCAGTCCAAACTGTGATGGTGTTACCAGATGGTGAGATTACCATCGTGTATGAACTGTTCCAGAACGGTTGCTGCATCTTCTGCGATGGCCATGGTTGATGTCACTCCTGATATCGATGAAATGACGGTCAGAAGCGACGGCAGACAACCTTGAAGCCGAAAACAAATGTACCGGGTGTTGTGGGTGGGACAGTATATATTCCAGCTGGAAGTGGAGATGAGTAGGAGTACGTTGCGCCTGCGACGGTGATGAAAGGTGATGGCGCTAGGATGGAAGCAATGGTGGGTGTGTCCAGGTGAAGGGGCGCTGCACTATACCGTAACGTTACCGTACCGTACTGGCGCCTAGTTACTTGCACGACCTGGAATCATGGCGCATTCAAGCAACGGACGCTGTTCTGGATAACCTCGCAGCCTTGCCGGGACCCGTGACAAGCTCAATAGATGTGTAGTTGCTTAGTGGGAGACACCAAGCTCAACTCTCGGATGGGCCCAAAGTGCAGTTGACGCGCAACTAGGGTTAGTTGTCTCGAGGATTAGCTAATCCGAGATCACGTGCATTGCCACCCAATGTAGCCCTCGTGCCTGCTACCAATCAGACAGGGAGAGACTTTTTGGTTCAGACTTCAAGACCCACATGACAAGGACGAACCAGATGGGTATCCTTGCTCAACGGCGCGGCATCGACTGTATAAACCGAACACAGTACAACTCTAGCAAATCTGTCCCCCAGCGCAAACCCGCCGAAGCTGCTGCAGCGCCCTACGCACACTCGAGGGGGAGTCGCAGCGTCATCTCACAAGGGGAAAGGAGAGCCATACGGTACCTAGGACCAAGGAGACGATCTCATCAATAAACGTGACCAAATACAACACTATACCTAAGCGCAGAGGACGTGGGACGTTTACAGTGTTGCGCAGAAGTCGCCACCGCAGCAGCGCGATCCGGTCCACAAGGACGATACTGATCGTTCAACCGACAACACAGCCATTCCACCGTTGAAGTATTCCCACTCCTGCATCCAAGATTCACAGTACGATCCAGCGCGGCATCAGCGCAACATGCGAGTTCCCGGCTACGGTTCCTCCAATGGGATGGCCAACAACATAGTCGAGGAATACCTGTCACCCAGTGAAGACTATGTGGAAGACTACCAGACCTTTAAAGCGCTCACAGACGCGGAAAAGCAAAACGTCATCGCACGAGAAGCAGAAGAATACGGGTTGGAGCGACCCAAAGGCTGGAAGGTCTCATTTCATTACAATCCCCACGTGGAATACCACCATTTTGGCAGCTCACATCCCATGAAGCCCTGGCGACTGACCTTGACGAAACAACTGGTTTTGTCATACGGGCTCGAATATACCATGGACCTCTATGAACCAAGACCAGCGAATTTCAACGAACTCGCCATTTTCCATGACCGCGACTATCTGTCTTATCTCAGCAAGATCACACCACAAAATGCCCAATCCGAAGATCCACAATACATCTCATACGGTTTCGGTGGCGAGTCCAACGACTGTCCAGTCTTTGACGGTCTTTGGAATTACGTCTCCCTCTACACGGGAGCTTCTATAAGCGCAGCCTGGAACTTGCTCAACAAACAATCCGATATAGCCATCAACTGGTCTGGTGGCTTGCATCATGCCAAGAAGAATCTTGCATCCGGCTTTTGCTACGTCAACGATATTGTCATCGCCATTCAGCTTCTCCTCACGCAACACCAGCGCGTCTTATACATCGACATCGACGTCCATCACGGTGATGGCGTCGAACAGGCGTTTGAGTCTACTGACCGCGTCTTTACTTTATCCTACCACAAATACGGTATCGACAGACACGGATATCCTTTCTTCCCCGGCACTGGTAGTATCAATGAGATGGGGCCAACTGATCCCGCAAACCGTGGTAAAGGGCACAGCCTCAATTTGCCCATCGATGACGGCATTGACGACGATCAGTACAAGTGGCTATTCAAGACAGTAACAGGCGCTGTCATCGACAAGTACAACCCTCAGGCCATTGTTTTACAGTCTGGCGCAGATTCACTGGGTGGTGACCGGCTGGGTAGATTCAACCTCAACATCAAGGCCCACGGATACTGCATTGAGACAGTCAAGAGCTACGGTCGTCCACTGCTGGTGATCGGCGGTGGCGGCTATACACCCCGCAACGTGGCGCGAACCTGGTGTCACGAAACCTCTGTCTGCGTTGGCGCTGAGCTACACAACGATCTGCCTGCCCACATTCCCTACATCCAAGCATTCCAAGGCGCGGAGAATGGGGACGGCATCCTCTATCCGGATCTACACAACACGAAGCGGCATGAAAATCTCAACTCGATGCCCAAGTTGCAGAAGCTGCTAGAGCAGGCCATGGAGAATCTGAGGTACCTGGAAGGTGCGCCGAGCGTGGTGGTCAATACCAAGGGCATCAGCGAGGAGGAGATTATGAGGGTCCGTGAGATGGTAGAACAGGAGCTGGAGGACGAGGCCGAAGACCGACATAGTCTCAACGTGGAGAACAACAGACGCAGGCGCGAAAGGAATATTGGAGGTCGAGCCGAGCGAGGGCTTAGGTGATGGTGAATAATGATTGAAGAATTGCCTTTGGATACGGATAATTATGGCTAGACAATGTTCATGATGCGAGTCTCGACACGTTCTTGTGTGCACTGTGCTCTGTTCTTACTGTTGTTTGGTAGTCGATATGGTATGGCGTTCGGATCCGAGGTTGGCTTTCCCTACAGGGACTATAGTACTCCTACAGGGAGCTGGGATGACGCTGAGGCTCGTATAAACGGCGTCATCAACCTTATTAAACACTGAAAGCATGCCACTGTCTCAGGGGAACGTCCAGATTCTTCCAGTCTTGTGCAAACGGCAACCATGCATCCTACAATACCTGCCCCAGCTCTGTTGCTGCAACCTTTGTCGCCTGATGGAACATTGTCCAGTCGAAATGTTGCGTAATACTACTCAGATCATACACTGCATGTACCGTATCTGCCTACCTTTTATGTGCGACACGTTTCACCGGCTTCTCTCCAGCCCCTGCTCCGCCTTCCCCGCCTTAAATTTAAACGTCCACAGCCACACAGTTCACCGGGACGCGTCTAGCGTCTCACATTTCCAACGGCCTGTCATCGCTGGCATAGTACTCCTGGAGGTTGACTTCCACTTCCTTTTTTTTTAAATTGAACTACCTGTTTCGATTCGGACGTTTCCCATGGCGGTACTCAGTCGGCGAAGCACTATATATATACATGTGTGTACGATCAGTCACCAGAAAGGCGCAGATCAAGCTATCTGGCAACCAACCGTGATTGTGATTGGTTCGAATGGCTCTTTGCTACAAGGTAGCTATGGACTATAAAAGTCCAACATGAAATGGGGCCCAGCTTCTACCTCTATTGGGATGGCATCGGGCCCTGGAGTACCTGAGAAGAGTCAAGTCTCTGGCAAGGCTAGGATGACACGGGCATGGATGATGCAAGTTCGGTGTTGGTCGGATGTAAGATCATGTGCATGGGACCACAAGCCGAAGCGTAGCCATTCTACTACCGGTACGGCCGATGCCGTTCGCGTCCCCCGTCCCGATCTCGTATCTTTCTTTGCGTTCGTCTTATCTACCGGTATAGGTACCCAAGTTTGTATACATTTGTTGCAGGACTCGTCAAGGCCTGTCAGACACCGTCGCTCCATTCAAACCACCGGGGACCTATCAATGCAACGTGAGCATCAGGGCGCGATCCACCGACCAAGGGTCAAGTTGTCAGGTTGAAGCCACCAGCTTGACGCCTAGAATCCTTTCAGCATCTTCCCCTGGCATCTTGGATTCTTCTCGTCAACTGTCTTGCTTCTAGTACATCGTCACACACAATGTCGGAAGAAACTTCGCCTCAAGCTACCAGATCGCCCAATCGAGTTGAGCAATCAGATGGCGGTATGAGCGGACCAATTTTCGCGGCAAAGAGGTCATGCATAACTTGCCGCCGTAGAAAAGTGAAATGCGACAAAAAGACTCCGTGCTCAAACTGTGCGCGTACAAAAATCGAATGCATATTTCCTGGTCCTGGTCGCGCGCCGCGCAAGAGCAGGAAACCGCCGGACGCAGAATTGCTGGATCGTCTGCGTCGACTCGAGGGTGTCGTGTCGAGTCTGAATGCGCAGGTCGAGGAGCATGAGCAAGAGGTGGCAAATCGGGAGAAGGTGCAAAATGGCAGTGTGACTGAGGAGAATTGCCGATTTTCCAATGGAAATCAGGGTGTCACAGCAGACAAGAGTGTTGTAGATCTAGAGAATCGCTTTGGCAGGCTGGTGGTGGAGAAGGGAAAGAGTCGTTACATCAACAACAGCTTCTGGGCGAGCTTGAACAACGAAGTACATCGAATCACATTCTCACTTGGGACGCGGACTATTGCTAATGACAGCAGGTCGAGGACCTCGAGGCCATCCTAGTCGAGTCTTCAGATGATGAGGATGAGGCGCAATCGTCCGAATCTTCATCCGCCTCACCATTTCAAGGCTTCGTCTTTGGATACAGCTCGCCAAACGTGGATATGCAGCAGTTGCATCCTTCTGAAACTCGGGCGCGCCAATTCTGGGAAGTTTTCAAAGAAAACGTCGACCCACTGGTGAAGATCCTGCACATCCCTACCTTTGAGCCCGTCTTTGATCAGGCTGCAAGTCAACTCAACAAAATCAGCAAAACCCTGGAGCCCATAATCTTTGTTACCTACTATGGTGCTGTGACAAGCTCAACACCTGAGGAGTGTCGCAACAAATGGGGTGAGGAGCGCAGTGCGATGCTGAGCCGCTATCAATTTGCAGTAGAGCAAAGCCTAGCCCGAGCCAACTTTTTGTGCTGTGAACAGATTGTTGTGTTACAGGCTTTTCTTCTGTTCTTGATGCTGCTTCGAAGAAACGACGATGCGCGCAAGATCTGGACCATGACTGGATTGGTTGTGCGAATCGCCCAGACATTAGGGATACATAGGGATGGTAGCCACTTCGGCTTGCAGCCATTTGAGATTGAGATGCGACGAAGACTTTGGTGGCAGATTTGTATACTGGATGTGAGATCGTCAGAAGATCATGGCTGCGATGCCACCATTGTCGAGGCGTCCTTTGATACTAAAATGGTGAATTGCACTTCATTCACGACTGCAGTCCGCTAACACATACATCTAGCCCCTAAACGTGAACGATAGCGACTTGCATCCAGGCATGACCGAGTTTCCCGAAGAAAGACAAGGGTACACCGATATGACGTTTTGCCTTCTACGATTCGAGGTAGCAAACATCTTTCGTCGCATCCACTATGTACCCCCAGGTCCTGCCGTCTGTACAGAATACTTTGCCGGCCTCTCAATGGCAGAAAAAGAGAAATGGATCACCGACTGTCATCAAGCAATGGAGAAGAAGTATTTGCAACACTGTGATATGTCAATACCATTGTGTTGGGTCACTGCGACAATTTCTAGGCTCGTTATGAGCAAGATGTGGCTGATTGTATATCATCCACACCAGCGTAAGGATGGAGGTAAGCTACGCACGCCTGGTACCTGATGCAACACTAACGGCAGTATAGGTGCGACTTTACCACAAGCAACAAAAGACAAGCTGTTCATTACCTCTCTCGAAAATATCGAGTACTCCATCTTACTCGAAACAGAAACCAGAACCATGAAGTGGGGATGGCTTTTCCGCACATATGTTCAATGGCACGCCATTGCATTCCTTCTATCTGAACTCTGTGTCCGTACCAAGGGTGAAGCGGTAGACCGAGCCTGGCGCGCTCTCGAAGCTACTGCTGGCCGATGGTGGTTTCCCCTCAACGAAAGCTCGACACATCGTAAAGGACAACAGGGTTACCTATGGAATCCTCTTCGGAAGCTACTTGCGAAAGCAAGAGCAGCACGAACAAGGGAACTCGCGCTGGAAAAGGCGAGCCAAGCCAGTCGGAATGAGCAGATCAGATACTATACAGAAGGCCTAGACAATCAACGTCCCCCTCCGGTCAGAGCGAATCGCCCAAGTACAGAGGGACTGGACAGGTTGCTTCGACCAGTAGCGCCGAAATTGGGTGAAATGCCACCTGCGCCACAACCCGGATGGCCTGATAACCTTCTGGTGGCAAACGCAAGTCCACAGCTATCAGAACGTGCATTTTCAAGCGCGAAAGAAAACGCTGGAGGACCACAGTGGCAGCAACAACGACAAAATTCGACGTCCAGAGACAGTCAAAGAGATGGTCTAGCTCTAGAGCAGAACCTCTATGAACTTTCAACCTTTGGACTTGACAGCGTAATAGTAGACGTCATGGAAGATCTCAACTACGGATACGAAGGAAACCCAATATCCACTTACTCTACCTATAGCCCATCTGTCCCTCAAGTATCTGTCCCAAGACCAACACAGCAACCACCACTTCCTGCACCAGCAATCGCACCCCATCCCTGTCCTCCAGACGGCGGTATGGATTCTGCAGAAGACGTTCCGCTATCCACATTATGCGACGGCATGTTTGGCAATGTAGAAATGGACTTTTCTACCATTCCGACCACCACTTCTATGCTGGATGCCACGAATCAGCCGAATCAGCCGAATCAGCAGACGGAGAGTCCGACGATGGATAGCGGGAACATGGACTGGACCCTTTGGGATGACATGGTGAATCAGTATGGGTTTGACGGTCAGACCGCTAATCCGGTGAATACAAATGGATCGGGGCATTTGGGAATGTTGCACTGGTTCTGATAGGTATGGCACCGAAGAGGAGAGGTCGTAATGATTTTGTACAGTGTAATGATGATTCATGATGCTGGACCGTGGGAGATACCTCGACTCAATCTTACAAGCTACCATATGATAGACGGTTGCGATTAGGTAGCCCTTGGCATTATTTTCGCATTCTATAAGTAAAGCAGCTTTTTAACTTGTCCGCTCTACCCCAGTTGAAGACCACGATGCAAGTACTGTGTTGACCACGACTGCACAGCCCACACCGAACCGGATGTGTACCGGTACCGTAGTACCCCGCTGTTAAGCCAAGCAAAAGATGAACCTGTTGAGTCTTGATTTCGCTGACCAATATACCTGTACCGCTCCTTTCACTTGCTGGGTGATTTTGGCAAAAAGATCAATGCCTTTATAATAATATTCCTGATTACCACCGAGCCATGCAGTGCCCGCAGCATCAAGCCGAGCCACGTGTATACCAAGTCCGAACATATCTATGCGCTGATAACGTTAGTTAAGGCCACCCCTGTCTTCACCGCTTGAAAGCGCACGGCTCCATCCCACCACAATCATTATTACTTTGAATTTCGTCATTCAAGTCTCAGAATTCAAGCGTTTCTTTTTTTAACAGCTGCGAATAGGATACATCAACGTTGCTGTTAGCAAGAAAATTGATACATACCGAGACCTTCTGTCATTGATACACAGAACGAACACGTGGGATCGTGGTGAGCTGGGTCGTGGATAGTTGATAAGAGCTATCCAAATCTGCGACTGGGTACTTGTGTGAGCTCATTGTCAGCGTCATCCTCGTCGATCTTCTGTTGTTCTTCTTCTTCTTCTTCTTCTTCTGCTTGCATTGGTTAACCGATTTTGCATCCATCTTCTGTACTCTCCTCTGCAAGAATACCTAATTACACAACCATGACCTCAACGCCAACTCCCCAAGACTCAGGTCTCCCCTCTGCTCCACACAAGAAAAAAACTTTGTCTTTAGCAACTATCTCAAAAGCAACGCCGACTTCAAAGCCAACCATTCTGCATCTGGGCGATGATATCCGTTGGAATCACGAACTGTATGAGGAGTTGAAGAGCAAGTTCCACGTGGAAAGAACGTATTCGATAGGAAGAGAAGAATTCAAAAAGGCATTGAAAGAGAAGAAATGGGGCGATTTTGTGGGCATGTACAGACCATTCTGGAACACAGGGGGTGAAATGGGCAATTGGGATGAAGAACTCATGTTCGTCTTAAATTCCACTCTACCAAAACGTTCTAACGAGCTGCACACTGGGAGTTTCCCCACGAGGCTAGGGAGGAAGAAGAAATCAATAAATATAAATTTGAACTAACAACACACAGTTCTCTCCTTCCCCCATCCTGCAAAATCTACGCCTCGGCCGGCGCAGGTTTCGACTGGGTCGACACACGCACCCTTACCGCCCACGGCACCATTTACTGCAACTCAGCCTCCGCCTGCACCGAGTCCGTTGCCGACGCCGCCATCGTCCTCATCCTTTCCTGCTACCGCGCGATCCCTTGGTCCTTCCTCGCCGCGCGGTCCTGCTCGCCTGATCAATTCCGCAATGCAAACCAGAACATTGCAGCCGTGACGCACAATCCCAACGGCAGCACGCTGGGCATCGTCGGGCTGGGCCGCATCGGGTACCGAATCGCGGAGAAGGCGACGCGTGCGTTTGAGATGAAGATTGCGTATCATGATGTTGTGAGGATGAGGGAGCGGGAGGAAGCGGTCGGAGCGCGGTGGTGTGCTAGTCTGGAGGAGCTGTTGCGGTCAAGTGATTGCGTGCTTCTTGCTACGCCGTTTAGTGGCCAGGTATTACTGGCTTCGAAGGAGTTTGCGCAGTTCAAGCGTGGGGCTCGGCTTGTGAATATCGCACGGGGGAAATTGGTGGATGAGGAGGCGTTGAATCAGGCGTTGGATGAGGGGGTGGTTAGTGCGGCGGGGCTGGATGTGCATGCTAATGAGCCGGTTGTGAATGAGCGGTTGGCAAAGAGGGATAATGTTATGGTGTTGAGTCATACAGCGGGGGCGAGTGTGGAGAGTCATATTGGGTTTGAGAGACTGGGTATGGAGAATCTACTTGGGTGGCTGGAGAAGGGGGAAGCTGGGCTGCTGAGTCCGGTGAATCTTCAGTGGCTCAAGAGGGGTTGAAGAAAGATTGTGGAAGAGGCTAGATATAAGAGTGTAGAGACCAGATTAAGATATGATATCTTCCCTGGCCGTTCAACGAAGCGTGGGTGGTCATGGCTTGTACTCGACGCACATCCGAGATCACTCCTCCGAGAATGACGTGGAATACTATTTGACCCGCCGAGGCAAGACTTGTCAATCGAGTTTTCCAGCCTATGTATTAGCTTCCACACAGGATACTTCAATCAACGGTCCCAGCAAAGTGCACGATTAGCACATTTATGTTATTTATAATGCTTCATGAATTGAGACGGCAATACTGGTCATGACACAGTGACAGGATGGGCAAATCTGCTGGTGTTCGTAATTTCTCGGTAGGCTCGTCTTCTTTTCATCCTGAATTTCTCTCGTTGTCGGTGTGTGAGACTACCTAGCCTATAGGTCAAATCTGGGCACGAAAGCGAAGTGACGCAAACCACAAGAGCCAAAACCCGAGATGAATAGAAGTAGAAACGCCAATGCTCAAAGCATTTGCCTAGAAAGAAAGACATGCAACAGTTGCAGTTGCCAGAGAAACAGGGCAACTAGGAAAGTTGGACCCAGTCAGTTGTACTCCAGTGTTGCACAGGCAAGAGTATGCACTCCACTCACTAAATTGCAGTGGTGTTAAGGTAACTTAACGAGATACACTCTCATACGCAAGGGGTTCATTGGGCTTCCAAAAGATATAAGATGAGCTGAATCCATGTGAACGATATAGACTTGGCCGGGCATTAGCCAAGTACCTGTAGCAGTAATAGATTGAAGCCCTGTCACGGTTTGAGTCTATGTTATTTACCGCGAAGTGCATGATGATCAGTAATTTGTTTGCAAGTCGAAGGTAATGGTTATATGAATATGCAATGCAGCTCCAGCATATATAAAGGCAGTGACTAGTAGAACAGTGATGGGCTGGCTGGCGTGTAGTGCATCAGTAATACCATCACGTGATGTTTCTGGGCCCACTTAAATTATTCTGGTGACTTGAAGACGCCCAACGTCACCGCCAGGCCGCGCGCACGAGGTCAAAAACGTCGCCCATGATAGTCCGATAGCACAAAAAGAAACTGCTGTACAAGATGGCGTCAGCCGTGGCATCTGCACCTGTACCCAAAGACGAAGCGCCCGAAGTGAAGAACGAAGTCGTCAGCCCCGCCGATGCGCTCTACGACAAATGCGCGCTGCGGTCGCAAGGCACCGTCTTCTTCCAGCGCGACCTGTCGAACATGCAAGTCGCAGAAACCATGGGCGAGCTAACAATGCTCCTACAAGAACTATGCGACCGTCACCTTATGAAGCTGATGACGCTGGAGGGAGAGCCTTGCTGGAAGCTGCGATCGCGGTCAGATGCGGATAAGTATGTTGGATTCCATGCCTCTGAAGGCAGCTCGGCCATGCTAACCTACTTGTTTCAAGACTTCGACGCCTGACGGCCGATGAACGCCTGCTCTATCACCACATTGACCAAGTCCAAGCCGAGGGCATTTGGTCCAAAGCCCTCCGATCGCGAACCAACGTAACACAGCAAGTGCTGACAAAATGCCTAAAGAGCTTGGAGTCGAAAGATCTGGTGCAGTCGGTCATGAGTGTCAAGTATCCCAATCGGAAGATGTACCTCTTGAAGCATCTGCAGCCATCAGAGGATATCGCCGGTGGCCCATGGCAATCAGAAGGCGACTTCGACACCGCCTTGATCGACACAGTTGCTGGTATTGTAGCCCAGCACATTGAGCATGAGACCTGCATCAAAGTCCCTGGAAACTGGAACGAGTATGCGCGACCAGACCGCACGGCAGCCATCGCACAGAAGAAGGCCCAGGTGCAAGGCATCCAAGACATCGAAGAAGCCCCCGCCGTACAACCCTACCATCGCTCCAGAGACCCCAACACATCGAGACTAGTCCACAAAAATAACCCACAATACCCGACCGCAGCCTCGGTCGCCGAATGGCTCAACTCAAAGGGGGTTCTACGAGGCAAGTTTGTAAGAGAAGACGACATGGAACAGCTGCTCGAAATGATGGTCCTCGACGGCCGACTCGAGAAGATCTCGGGCACAAACTACCGCACCGTGTTGACGGCGAGCGAGACCAAAATGTTCAATGGTTTCGTGGACGCGCCGTGTGGGAATTGCCCCGTCTTCGACCTCTGTGGCAACGAAGGAGAGATTTCTGCGCGGACTTGTGTCTACTTTGGTCAGTGGCTTGAGACGCAGTCGGAGGAGATTTGACAAATGTGGGCTTTTTTCTTCTTCCCCATGAGAGTTGTACAAAGCATAGCGATGGCGTTTAGGGTTATGACATGTAGCCCCCATCTCCCTTCAAGACTTCTGTATTGTTACGGGGCCAATCGAGGTGTTGTGATTATGTACTGCGTTGAGGTAGCTAAAAACATTCGCATTACCTGAGCATGAATTCTAGAAAGTTTTTGACTATATATCTCCGTGAGACATTTAAATTGCAATTTTGTCAAACGCACATGTCCAAAACAGACGACTTGAACCACCCAGCATAAACCATATATCCACGCTGGACAGTGCGACAAGACGAAGCTGTGAAGATGTGTTGCTCAATCCCCTTTCCCTTAGCATGACTACAACGGTGTCCCAGAGGCTAAGATTGCGCAATTAGACCTGCCACGATAACACGTCCGTTTCATGTTACTTGAAAACATATTGATATTAAGTTTCCCTTTGTGAATCTCCAAAAGACCATGCCATCAGTAAAAGCAACACTCCCACAAAAAAAAAACGCCCAAAATATGCCGCTCTCAAAGGACAAGAACCCAAAAAGTTCTTTATAAAATCTCAATGTCCACAATCACAAGCCTCTCCGTGCAGCGCATGTCTCTTTCTAAAATCCCCACTGTAACTCGCCATGTGCGTCTGGCCGTCCAACCGCTGGCCCTCGGCTGGTATCTTGCCCATCCAACTCACTTGCTCGCCCGCTGCATCTGTAACCTTGAGTCCAACGCCCTTCTCTCTTAGTTCCTTGGTCACGGCATCAACATCCACGTCTAGATATTCATACAGGAACCTTCCAACCTCGGTATTTTCGTGGTTTCCCACCAGTGCTTTCGCGGCCTCGGGGTCGGAAGAGTATATGTTTACGTCTGCGGCGCTATGCCCGTGTGTACTCCAGCCCGTTTGGCTACGGCGGGACATCATGTCCGCGTATTGGTACAAAGCTGTGGGGGGATCGGCAAGCAGGTCCTTGACTTCATCGTCGGTGTAGTCCTGGATACCGAGACCATTGGCGATCGATTCGCGTATGAAGTCGCGTTGTTGGTCCTTCGAGGGCGACGATTGGAGGTACTTTGCGTATTCCAGGGCGAGACGCTCGGCGGAGTGAGATGCGTTAGCCAAAGGGGATGGGAACCATACGTATTCTGGGTACGAGGTGTGAAGTTCTGTCACATCGTTAGAAGGCTTATCAAGGGGGCTACTCGGGGGGCGACTTACGTCGAGCAGTGGCCAGACCACCAGTCTCGTGGTCCGAGGTAGAAACCATGACAGTTTGGGTCTCCTCGTTCTTGATAAAGTCAAGAACGCTGGTGAAGGCGCGGTCGTAGGCGAGGACTTCGTGGACTTGAGCGGCTGGATCGTTGTGATGGCCTGCATGGTCGATGCGCGAGCTATTGGGAGTTAGCAACCGAAGTGCAAAGATGAATGGGAGCCTCACCCTTCGATCATGAGGAAGAATCCCTTTTCACTGTCGCGAGTGGCTTGGCTGAGCGCTTTCATAGCGGTTTCGGCCATCTCATGGAGAGAGGGATATACGTCATTCTCGTTGCGGCGGTCGATCTCATAGGGAATATCTGTGTCGGCGAAAAGTCCTAGCATAGGAAAGTCGAGCCCGTCTCCACCTTTCAGATTGTCAAAGGCCGCACGATCGGATATGTAGTTGAAGCCGTTATCTTTAGCCAGTTGCACGATGTCCTTATCATCGGTTCGGCAGGATAGGTCGGCACTCGAGTTGGGCAAGAAGTGACAGCGTCCACCTCCAAACATGAGATCCACAACACGTCCAAGAGGATAGTCGCCGACCATTTGCTCTGCAATTCTATCCTCTTCTTGGCGCATGTTGACGTGTGCCGCAAAGCAGGCAGGCGTTGCGTCGGTTATTCTCGTCGTCACTACGAGTCCCGTCATGTATCCTGCTTTCTTCGCGGCCTCTAATACTGTTCCGCATGGCTCGTGGTCCGGCGTCACGGAGATGGCGCCGTTGTAGCTCTTCTGTGCGCATGAGAAGGCCGTCGCACCGGCGGCCGAGTCTGTGATCAGCGAAGACGATGAACGTGTCCGCGACTGTCCGATGAGGTGCTGGTCAATCACCAGCTGCTCACTGAAGGGTGCCCCATTCTGCAACTGCATGAAGCTGCGTGTCAGGCTCAGACTTGTGGGGCCCATGCCATCTGACACCATGAAGATCAAGTTCCTCTTTCCGCTCACATGGGGGCGTTTAGTATCCCCGCTCTTCTGGAATACAACTGCGAGGATGATGACGCCTGCTGTAGCTATCACCGCCCACACAAACAGGCCAATCTCACGCCAAAACTTCCATGTTCGTGGGGCAGACTCAGTCGCTCGTTGTGTCGGTCGTCCAGTCAAGAGGGCGTCTTCCTCAGCAATGTCGCGGCCGCCAGAGATGTCGGAAGAAGCACGGTTGGAGAGGAGAGGACGGGCACCAGACATGATGGCAATGAGAGTCTCACAGAGACTGCGCAGGATCAAGCAAAAAGGAGCAAAGGAGTGTTGGTGAGTTCAAGCCATGTTATCGGAGAGTGTCATGCGGCCGCTGGTGAACGTCAGCTTGTCACAGGGTGCAGCGGCTGATCGTCCAGTAGCTTGGTGGAAGCGGCAACGCGTGGCTTGGCGCAATGGGCTGTCATATCTGGTCAACTTGGTGTACTATGTATTAATCTATCATCTAGACGTAGAGCATGGCTTTGACCATGAATTGGGCCTCGCTGTGGACCAAGGGCACATTCATTGAGACTATCATCAGAGAACTTGACGTCTGCGTTCGTAGTCCTACAGGTTATGGCCTCACTTGTAGCAACTCTACCCCCGTAAGCAGCTCAGCAATGCCTAGTACCTACAGCTTCGTCAACGACCCCTTTGCTAGCCTGAAGGCATCATTCAGCGGTGAAATGATTTCCAAACCACGCTCTTGGAGTGGCAGAGTATATTGATTCAGACGCCTTGTTACCTGCAAATCGACCGGCACGCGAATGCGTAAATTGACCACGGAAAATCTCGTGTAAAGACGTCATCGAGGATCCAAGATGAACTATGGATGAGTGTTGAACCTAGCTATGGTGCTAGTGAGAAAGAAATGGCACTGCGTACGTAGACACTATGGCACTGATAGGCAAGCATCTCGGGTAGATCAACGCGGCAGACAGCAGAGTCGTGTCATGTGCTTCCACATTGCAGAACACAGTACTTACTATATGCGGTAGAATCACTTCATTCTTGCAGCTGAATGCCGCAGGGTGTACATCCACCATGATGCCCAAAAGACAGCTCCCTGGTTCATGAAATATAAATGAGGGAGCTGTGTGATATTCTTGAGATTTTCAGTAGCGTGTCGGACGGGGCGGCCGAGTCGATTTTAGTCCCCAACCGGTTCAGTATATAGGCACACAAGAAAAGATATGTGCACCTGTGAGTTTCTCCATACATTCATTCAAGAAAATGGCATTGAGAGAGAATGAGGCAAGATGTCCATGGTCAAGATGATGGTGAAGATGCAGATTGGTCTCGGGAACGTTGACGCTAACCTGTTCTCGGCCACTAGCGTGGACGGCGTTTAGCGCGCCCACATTCTCTTTTTCGGCCCTGAGCCCTGACGCCCGCAACCTCATCGCGAGAAGACGATAATCACCAGACGTACGTTCAAGGCCAAACTGCTGAATCTATCACTCACACTGACCTCGACATTTTAGATTCAGGTATGCATCTTCCACTCGCGCGCTCGTCGCTCATCTGCGACTCCTAATCGCTACGCAATCCGCACTTCGCTCGACGCACAACGGCCTTCTCACACTCGTACAGATTTTCCACTCGAACCTCTGAACATCACTCAAGATGACGGACTCACGCGTACGTAACTTGGACATGCAAACTGCTTGGAATACATGAACTGACTCTGTTCACCTCCAGCTTACCTACAGGCGTCGGATGTATGCCAATCTACCTCACCCTCCCACGGCCAAACTTGCTGACCTGTACACAGGCCTTACAACACCAAGAGCAACAAGACCAGAGTATTGCGCCTCCCTGGTGGAAAGCTCTCCCTGCAGCACTTGAAGAAGAAGGGAACCGCCGTCAAGCAAGTCATGTCCAATGCAGACCAGATTGGGACTTCCAGCTAACTCCAGAAAGGTGCGGTGACTGCGGCACCAAGCTCGCCGGTATCCCTGCTCTCCGTCCCCGCCAGTACGCCACCGTCTCCCGCCCAAAGAAGACCGTCCAGCGCGCATACGGTGGATCGCGATGCGCCAACTGCGTCCAGGACCGCATCGTCCGTGCTTTCTTGATTGAGGAGCAGAAGGTTGTCAAGAAGGTGCTCAAGGAGTCTCAGCAGAAGAAGCGCTAAGTGTGGCAAGGAGGGTTGAAGGGGGTTCGCATGTCAAAACTGGGTCAATCGGTGTTCATGTGCATTATGGGCAGTTTCCTGGTTCGGTCGACTTTTACGATATCACGGCGACACAGTTGTGTCATTCCGCCAGGACAGTAGCTTAGTAGGGTCACGAATGCATCCGCAAGCTATGAAGTTGTCTTGTTGTGGGCCGTCTGGTCATGTGGAACGGTCAACCTGAGGTTGTAACAAGTGCTCGCGCATGTGCATTTGTAGAGATGGCGTGTCAATGAAGCTTTGTGAGGCCGTGCCTATAACAGTCGCAGCTTGCCACCGACTCTACCCATGAATGTTGAAGCCTCGTTTAATGTATAGTCCCTATCCCTCGAATTGATGCATATGCCGCCTAATGTCTAGCCCTGACTGCAGACCCGTCCACTACATATGCCGCCCCCGAATCCATAGGTAGTCTTGGCCGGTGTGCTTGAGTAGTACCGATGGTGGAGTAGAATGCTCGAATACGGATGCTTCAAGCTCTGCAGCGTACATGCTCGGTTAAAGTGAGCACAGCAGAGACTTGGATAGGGAGGTCCAAAGGTTGTGTACCTATTACCTACTCTACCTAGGTACCTAACTTTATGTTGGAACCAAGCAGGAATGCATGAGGCGACTAGTAACGACCAAGACACCTGCATCCTTGCAACCCACCCCATGCCACATGGTGAACACCTATGCGAAGAGCACAAGCATGGCCCCAAAAGCTTCCAGATGACTCCCGAGGTCCCGTTACTTGAGTCTTGTCATCCCACCCCCAGCAAGACTCTTGCTGGGTGAATTCCCCCAGAGCTTTAGCCGGACATTTGCGGTGAAAACGCGACGGGATGGCCTCGCGAAATTTAATTCGTCCACCTGATTTCGACCCACCGCCAAAGGTTGACCCATTGGTGTACTACACAGTCGCAGTAGTCTACCGCGGCGTTCTGCATGGACATTGTAGCTTGCGACAAGGCCATCATACGCGCATTCCAGCTGCCAGCAGACTCCAACAACGTTTTGTCCGCGAGGCTGGCAAGATTCCTCCACCACAGGGCCTCTGCTGATCGACTGCCTAACCTTTTCCTCCCCCCCCCCCCCCCAACCGCCGAGCCCCTACCGCTGATCGACTTCTCCACGGCCGCAACATTGGGGTCGACAAACTATGTTGTCAATTAGGCCTACGACTCCAAATGGCGCGCAAGGCAGTCTGCAGCATCCTTTCTCCCCAGCCAGTGCGCACGCGCGGGGGTTCAAGCGCTCTGCTTCGACCGACGACGACCAGGACCATGATGGAGAGACCCGACCATCTTCGCGGCGCAACACGGCCGTCAAGCGCGCATGTAATGAATGTCGCCAGCAGAAGGTAAGTGCTTCCAGCCTCATGTCTTGGTCCAGGGCCCGGGGCGCATCTGCAGCGCCCTATGTATTCTCCCAATACCTTGATGCGCACCGCTCCAACAAATGTTTCCATATCTCGAGTGGGGTTGGCGCTCCCGTACCTAACTTGTCGCCAACAGCCACGAGGGCGCACAGTTTCACGTCGCCTTGCAGGCACTGGCCCACGATCAATGTCCAATGTCTCAAACGGCTGCTAACAGTACATGCTGCAGCTCAAGTGTAACGTCCAGCAAGACCCCTTCGTGAGCTGTGCCCGCTGCCAAAAGCAAGGCCTACGATGTGTCATCGAACCCAACTTCAAGCGTGTCGGCAAGCGCAACCGCAACGCGGAGATGGAGAAGGAAATGGAGTATCTGCGAGAACGACTCGCCATGTACGAAGGACAGTCAACGCCCAATACGCAGCCCGGTCGGACTGCGTCGCACGCAAAATCGGACGTTCACATGTTCACACCGGGCACCATGCCGAAACTGGAAGACGACGCCTTTCTCCAGACACAACACCAACAGGTGGCGGCGACGTCGCTATTGGACCTGCGCAGCGGCTCTCCCATGTTCTTCTCATTAGGTTCGGGAGAGGTGCGCCTGGGCCAGAACGAAGTCAATGACCTGTTCGCCGAATACTTTCAGCTATACCACCCATTCCTCCCGTTTCTAGACCCAGTACGCTCACCAGAGGAGTACTACTCGCAAGATCATAAGTTGCTGTTTTGGGCTGTCGTTGCGGTCGCTGCTCGTCGCTATGGGCCACGTCCAACCCTTCTCAAGGATCTAGCGAAGCCGCTGGGCGACCTGATTTGGGATTCAATACGCAACCAGCCAAATCACCATGTTGTCAAGGCGCTGTGTCTGCTTTGTACATGGCCACTGCCGGCCGAGCGAACCGTCACCGACCCCACATTCATACTAAGCGGCACGATGATGCAGATTGCGATGCAGATTGGTCTGCACCAGCCTACACATCCTCAAGACTTCTCACGGACCAATGTACGGCTGCAGCAGGAGGACATACATGATCGACTGCGGACATGGGCCGTCTGCAATATTGTAGCTCAGACGTAAAGCCTCCCTACCTTTCTTCAAGCTAACTAATGGCTCACTATGGACAGGGTATCGACAGGCAACGGACAGCCTTCGATTACACTCTACGACTCGACTTTGGATTTCAAGGTGGACGATGAAGAGCACATGCGGATAATACCGCCTACACTGTTTGTACGGCTGCGCCAGGAGATGGCTGTCAGCAGGATCAACAAGTTACTATATTCAGCGAATAGCCATGGGTTCGCGGAAGGCGCTGCATCAAGTTACATGACGCTTGAGGCAGATCGCCTGAAAGAGGAGCGTGTGAAGGAGCATCGTGGTTCCCTCGATGGCGTGGATAGCGGTACAGTGGAGACCGGCGCACACGTCATTTTAGATTGTATAGCTGACACGATACCAGATCTTGAAGAATTGTATCACTATGCGGTTTCATTACATCTCCATCTTTACTCCTTCTTCAGTCCAGAAACGCGACTCGAACGCCGAGACGATCTGGTGGCTCTCTATTTCGCTGCAACAGCCTATCTGGAACGTGTGTTCAAACTGCAACGCGAAAACAAATTACCTCATGTTCCCCATTACGTCATGCAAATGGCTTTGGCCGCTGGATTCGCCCTCCTCAAACTCCTCAACTCCGACTTTGCCACCAAACTACCTACTGATCGAGGTCGCCAGTTTGTTCTGCAAACAGTAGATGCTCTGCGCAAGGCCAAAGTATGGTCCAATGATCTCCTGGACCGCTTCGCCGAAGTCCTGGCCCAGCTCTGGAAGGAGAGCTCGCGAGGGCGCAGTCTTCATAGCCTTTCACAGTCGCCATCGCTCAGTAATCCCGGCATGGGCAGCATGTTCAACCACCACACCCAGCAGCAAATGCAACGGCAACAGCATGAGCATAGGAGAGATAGCACAGCTATGATGAACGACCCTCTTGGCCTTATCATCCGCAGTCGCATGAGTATGAGCGTCCTATTTGACTGTGTATGGCGATGGCGTGAAGCACAAGTCAGTGGTGCAGCCGAGCAGCTCGATTCCATGGTCATGAATAACCCTACCAACCCTGACTCATCAGGGCACTCTACACCGCCACCAGGAGCGGTAGTGGATAATCCTGCACATACCTTACCGAACTTCAATCCTCATCTCAACACACTTAGCATGCCCTTGCAACTCCCGAACGGACTTGCGAGTGCTAACAGTTATGAGTTCTTCGACTCGGTGTCGTGGATGCTAGAGACGCAGTCGGATTGGAATACCTATGGAGCGGGCAACTTCGGGAACGACTTTGGCACCTAAGAGGTGCCTTCTCATCCAACGTCAAACATAACGACTGTGTTACAAATCGAGAACTTGTTCTGATCGGATAACATCCTTAAAAACCCTTGACCTGTGGACTGTGGAATCCCCTAGCGGCCCAGGCAGGATGCGTGGACACATCTGGGAGGTCGAGCCTTGTTTCGAAGCGATATCTCCTCGAACCGTCGTCACCATGTAGTGTTTCTTCCTCGTGCATTCAATCGATCAGCCAGGAGCGAAGGATGCACCTTGTGCATATCCACGACATTATGGGCCTCAGCTCCCAAGTGCGTGCGTCCTAATCATTAGATCGTCTTTCTTTCTATCATTTTCTGAATCCTTAGCGTGGCGTTGCGGTGTCTTTGGGGATGGTTTTGGACTGGGTTTTGTCGAGTTACAAGATTGTGTGCTCGCTTCTATTGCACCAGTCATCTACTACCGCAGTGCGCCACGCCGTGGTTGTAAAATATGATACACCATAAGTACCTGGTGTAATTCATTTAATATCTGATCATATCCTGTGCCTGCGGAAATAAATGATCAGTGGATGAAAGAATTTAGTGCTTCAGCCCGTATTGTTGCAAAAGAAGAAGAAGCAGATTGCGTGGATGCATGGCGCACTCGCAGTTGACACCTGTAAGCAGGGCAATTGCAGACTTTCCCACTTCCTTTTTCAACTCCTTTTCGCCATTGCATTGATGCATCTGACCTTGATCAAATCCACTACACAGTGCTATTGCTATATGTATGTTCAAATCGATAGTGGTACCACTCGATGTTTATCAGCATTTTTTTTACGCTGGGCACACATCTTCCTTCATCAACGTGTTGAGTAAATTTCCTACCTCCTCCACAGCGCGCAAAATCTACACATTACGTACGATATAGAACTTTCTGCTGGCATCGACAGCAACACTCATAACAAACTTGATACTCGTCGGGCGACAATAGTATCGATACTGAGCTTTGATGGTATACTCGCTGTTACTCTTTACGTCGTCCTTGATTCGCAACATCTGTATACCGCACACCTCACTTGCCGCGCTTGCTAATGCGCCTGCCCATTAGCTGATGATCCCCGGTCAACTCACTCTTCCATCAATAGCATCTTCCATGATAGCATCAAGAATTCATTGCACTGGCTTCGCAATGCCGCACTGCCACAAATACAACAGCTACGGTCGGAATCTCCGGACGCTTACCATACTACATACTTTTCGGATCATGACGATTATCCCGCTCCTAACGATGCTTATCTGGCACATCTCTACCACCCTCCGAGTAGAGCAATTCAATATGCCTTCGACATGGGAGACCGACTTTGCGAGGCCACACTGGCAGGGATGGAAGACCGGTGTTTGGGCCATGATATTCGCCGTAGTGACTCTAGATCTAGGGCATGCTTTGTGGAATTTAGGGAGGGTCCATCGTGGTGGCAGAGATGGTGAGTAGCTGTTACAGCCAACGCCCTCAAAGATGTGTGGATTTTGATGGCTGACGAGAGAAATAGAAACCGAGACACTTACGCCGGACACTATACCCCCGGCAATGACCCCATCAACGATGCCCGACCTTCAAAAGCTAGTATCTCCAGCTTCCTCAAACCCTTGCGGCCTACGCTTCCTGCTTATCCACATAGCCTTCCACATCCTCGCCATCACCAGTTATGCTCTGCACATCTACTCCTATGTTTCCAGTCTTCAACCCAGCTTAAGTTCCTGCAACGATTACCGCCTTCAAGAAGACTGGCTAGCATATGTAATACGTCACCCAGGGCAGAAGATCTCATTCCAAGATCGATGCATAAGGATGAATTGGAGTATATGGGTCGCAGGGGGCTCTTCTTGCGCATGCGCGCTGATCATGAGTCTTTTGCATCTTGCCACCTTGGCGACAAGATTGTGGGAGTTCCTGTCGGCTCGTACAGGTTGGTGGATAGAAGACTATGGAGGGAATGGAGAGAAAACTAGAAGCAAGGCTGGGAACAACAAGCAGTGGGTGAACGTTGACCCAAGAGATATCGATGTCAGACTACGAGGTCGGCACCAGGCCTCAACGCGAGTGACATCGAGTTTGGCGATGAGCACATCTAGCCAAGGAGAGTCTGGTTTGAGGAGAAGAAAAGATTCAAAGAGCGAGAGTGAACATGAGGTTTGCAGGACTGATTCGGCGTGGAACGAGACGCTGCTAGAGTGCTTGGTACCGTGAAATGTGTAGGTCAATACGACAGAGCTTCCATAGTATGCTTGTGTGGGTAGGTTGCAATGGGCTTGGTCTTGTATTTGAATCCCTAGTGGAAAAGAATATATCGGTATTGATTTAATGATCAACTCAATTATCTGGACACGATTTGTACACGCTTGAGGACTGATACCGGTACCGTTACCGGTACCGCATGGCCTACCAAACTTGGCTACTTTTGTGTTATTCCATTTCATACTCTATTTAAGAAATTTCCACATTAAATGATGAGATGGTCGACGAACAAAGATTTCTAAGTTTTTCACGAAGAGAAGTGCAAATGGTCTTGGTCTTGTCATTGTCGAAGAGGGCGCGGCCGCCGGTGCATATCAATCGCTTGGCAGGGCTCCACTAGCAATCATGGAAGTCACGCTAGCTAACGTGATCCACCACCGAGCGCCCACCCCCACCGAGCGCCCACCAACACCAAAATCACCAAATTTTCAACACTAAATTTCTTAACAACTATAGCACCTATTAACAACGCGCTTGTAGCAATTAAATCCTTAACTCTTAGAGAAGATTTTATATACTTAGAAATAGTAGAAAAGTATAGTTGCTTGTAGTTAACCTTATCTAGATACTACTAGAAAATTTAGTAGGTGTATACTACTACTTTACTAAATAGTTAAATACTTAATACTATATAAGAAAGCAAGCTTATAGAGTATATTAAAGAGCTTTATAGGTAAGGATTACCCCCTATATAGACTATTATTTAAAATTTTATAACTAAAATAATAGGGAATCTAGTAGGCAAAAATTAGGTGTAGCGCTTTATTAACTGCTATAATATTAATCTTATCTCCTATTAGGCTACTAGGCTTAATTATAACTACTTTAAAGCTAATTCTACCTTTAAGTATATGTTATAGACTAGCCTTAAGGGAGAATGCAATAAGCGTTAATAATAGTATTTAGTATCTTAAAGGAGGGATAAGCCCTCTACACCTTTTTATAGGTGTCTAGTGTGTTCGCTTAGTAGTAGTATTAGACTTAGTCTATCTTGTGTTAGACCTAGGCTTAGGTATAAGCCTAAGTCCTTTACATACCCCTAACCTTCCCCTAAAAACTATCGTGAAATTGTCTTTCTAGGGGTCTAGGGTTATATCTTTGTCCTCTATAATCTATATTAGGCTTTATTACTATATTTTTTAGTTTTATTATTATATCTTTATATCCCTTCCTAATTTATAATAGGCCTATATATTAAGTAGTATACGTGTGTAGCATCTATACGCTTATTTTAGCACCCTACTATAAAAGTTCTAATATAGCTATCCTACCCTACTATAAATTTTCTAAACTTACTTTATTATATAATAGATTTTCTCTACTAATTAGCCCTTTCTCTAATCTTTTTCTATTAATCCTACCTATCTAGTTCCTATTATATCTTTATCTATAGCTACTAGTGCTAGTAGTAGGGATCTATTATAAGGTAGTTAGACCCTACGCTAGGCCTACTAAGATAAGGTGCGTACTTCCTATATTCTCCCTATATTTCCTGCACTAACTTTTTATTTAGCACACGTCTCCTTAAACCTAGTTACTTAGTAGCTTTATTATTTCTAGTAACTTAGATAATAAGGAATATAATAGTAGCTTTATAAAGCTACTTCCCTATAATTAGTGTATTAACTAGCTTTATCTCTTTAGCAAGTGTGACTATTAGGAGGGTAGTAGTAAGTTCCCCTTAATTTGTTTCCTTTATAGCAAGTTCTAACTATATCTAGGGCGCTTATATAAGTCCTACTATTATAGCTATAAGACTTATACTTAGTTAGAAGCTATCCTTACTAATAATCCTAATATTTACTAAGCCCTCTGCAACTAGCTTTAGTTTTATTATAGTTACTAGGAGGATTACCTTTATATTATAAAGAAGGGGACCCTTAGCACTTTTATAGGGAAACCTACTAAAGGTACCTATTACTAGTTTATACTATAGTTCTACTAGCTCTACTATTATTTTAAGGATCTTATATTAAGGGCTTAAACTAATAACACTATTACTCTACTTACCCCTACTACTTACTTACGCGCCTATAATTAGTATTAGCTTAGTGCTATTATTCTATCTACTACTAGTACTCTAGTATTTCCTCTTTAGTCTACTATTACGCCTTTATATAGTAGTTATAGCAATAATAATATTATATAGCTTACTACTACTACTAGTATTACCTTCTAGTATATTAACTAGCGTATAAATAAGACCTAGGCCTAAACTAACCTTTATATTAATAGGCTTAAGAGCGCTACTAAGCGCACTACCTAAGGTATTAAGACTCTTATTATTAGTATTAGTTTTCCCTTATTCCCTTTATATCTATTTTAATATTTATTTTCTTTAGGCCTAGGGTACTACGCGTTAGCAAGCTATTAAAGCACTACCCTCCTCCTAACGCTGCTACTACTACTACTTATACTTGTTAACTAAGTTATTCCCTACCTATACTGCGCGTAAGCGTTACTACTATTACTAAGAGATATAGAGGTATTAGAATAATATAAATAATAGTTTAGGGGGGGCTAGGAGGGGGTTAGTTATAGATAGTAATAATATAGATACTACTACTTAATTATTAGCTATATTATAAAACTTTAGTAGCAGGGCACTTGCTTAGAGTGTTATAAGGATAATTAAAAGATTTCTCTAATACCTTTCTACTTCTTAATTATAACAAAGGTCTAAGTTATTATTCTAGTTTCCTTTTACCCTTACTTCCTAGTTTTTATATATATTAGGCTATTATTATATATAGTATCCCTATACTTTTCCTTAAACCTATCTAGAGCCTTAGTATCCTATACTACCTTAAGTAGGTGCTATATTAGATTAATATACCCCTTCTATTTTACTAGGACTTAACACTTCCCTTTTCCTTTTATATTCTTTACATAAAGGATCTCTTCTACTTCCTATTTATCTAGTATTATATCTTTATTTTCTAGAGTAACTATTAGGCCTAGTTATAAGTCCTAAAGCTTCTAGCTTAGTAGTAGGTTATTAGTAGCTCTCTCTAGTAGATCTATATACACAGTCTTATACAAGTTCCCTAGTAAGTCTAATACTACTATAAGTAGAGTAGGGACTTCTATTACTTTATACTTAACCTATAGCTAGTTAAACTTCTTACTTAGTTAGTTTATCTTTATATTATATATTATAAACTAAACTATATTACTTTTTAAGAACTTTTTAGCTAGGCGTTAAGACTAGTTTATTACTTCCTATTATTATTACTATTAGAATATAATAGTAGCTTGCGCTAGCTCTACACCCCTCTATAGGTGTAATAAGAATATTATAGCTTCTTTATAAGGATTCTTAGGCTTTACTAGTAGTAATATTATCTTTTATAGCGTGTCTATAGTATACCTATTTAAAAGTAGATTTAGGCTAATACTAGTTATACTAGAGTCCCTATTATTAAGTATAAGTTAGCAGGCTAGTAGGTAATTAGGCTAGTTAGTCTACTTAAAGCATACTATTATACGCAGCACTACCTGCACTTCTTAGTTTGCCTACTCTATCCTGCTGTCTATCTAGGGGTAGTATATAGTAGATAGTAACTAGTTTATCTTTATTATCTAATATAATATTATCTAGAAGGATCCTAACTAGTCTAAACCTTAGTTAGTAATAATAGAGGATAGGAAGCCCTAGAACTACTACTAGTTATCCTAGAAGATCCTTACATAATAATTAGCTACTATAGAGACTATTACTTTAAGCTAAATATATTTAGACAATCTATTAGTAATAACTAATAGGGACTAGGGTTTACTATTATCTTTTATAGGTAGGTTAACTATAAAATCTATAAATATTTAGGACTAGTATTATAATACAACTAGTATAGGTTACAATAGACCCTATTAGCGCTTCTAGGAGATATAAGCACTATAATAATAGTAGTTTTAAATATACTATGCAATATCTCCTAATATTCTATCCTAATAATAGTTGCGGCGTAGTATTTAAAATATTATATTCTTCCCTAGATATCCTACTAAACCTAATTTATATACTTACTATATAATAGTAGTTATAAGGGGTTCCTATATTAGTAACTAAATAATACCCCTCTAGAGCAAAGTGCCGTATACGCTAATTATATAGTCCCTAATTTATTACCTTGTATTAGCTAAAACTAGGAAAGACCTAGCGCCTTTCTAAACTGTATTAAGACGTACTTAGTATATCTTATCTTCTAGTACTACTTTATCCTATAGTATCTATATATATAGGTTAGTAAAGAGGCTAGCGCCCTTTAGTAACTTAGACGCCTCCTCTACTTCTAACACTATAACCTAAATTAATTTAGGGCGCATTACTAACTATAGTATTGCTTCTAAGGAGTTTAAATCTTATAGTTATCTACTTAAGGTATTAGGTTATCCTATAAGATAGCTAGGCCTATACTATAGGATATACTAATATTTTAAAAGTTCCTCTGCCTAGTAGTACTATTACTTACTTAAGCTTTAAAGGCTAGTAAAATACTCTAAGTTTTTATAGTCTATAAATATTATAAATAGCTTATAAACGCTTTATAACTCTACTAACTAACTTTTAAGACACTTAATAATAGCAAGTAATTCCTTATTATATATAGTGTAGTTTTGTCTCTCTAGCGTTAGTGCTATAGAGTAGTAAGTAACTAGGCGCTAGACGCCCCTAACTTTTTATAATAAGTAACCCCTAAGAGTATATCTTAAATAGTCTACTTCTAATAATATTTCTTTAGCTAGGTCCTATTATATTAATACTAGTCCTAATATAAACGCCTTTTTTAGCGTATTAAATATACTTTATTCTTCCTCTCCCTATTAGAATAGGGTATTCCTCCTAGTTAGTTAGTTTAAAGGTGCTACTACTTTAGAAAACTTTATAATAAAATTATAGTAGAAGTTAGTAAAACCTAGAAAACTCCTTACCTCTCTTATATTCCTAGGGGATTCCTATTCCTATACTGCCCTAAGCTTTCTAGGGTTAGGTCTAAGTAATTTGCCCGCCTTAATAATATAGCCTAGGTAGCGTACCTCCTTAACACTAAAAGTATATTTCTCTAAGTCTAGGTATAGTCCTACTTCTTTTAATAGTATAAGTACACGCTTTACTTTTTCTATATAGTTAAACTAGTCCCCTCCTAAATAAATTAGGATATTATTAAGGTAGGCTATTATATACAATCTAAGTAACTCTACAAGCGTAGTATTAATATATTATTAGAAAGTAGATAGCGCACTACTAAGACTAAATAGATATACTAACTATTTATATAACCTAAACTAGGTATAGAAAGCTATTAAGGACTTATAACCTTCTACTATTCTAACTTTATAAAAGGTAGTATAAATATCTACTTTTATAAACTAATTTACGCTAGATAGTGTGCGTAAAGTTTCCTTAATAAGTAGTAGTAGGTATTAGTCTAATATTATTATGCTGTTAAGTATCTAGTAATCTATATAAAGGCGCTAACTACCTAACAGCTTCTTTACTAGTAATACTAGAGCTCTAGCTATAGAAGAGCTTACTTAGATCTAGCCCTTGTCTATTAATCTAGTAAGTTATATTCTTAGTTCTAGCAATTAATTATAAGATATAGGGTATAGGGGACCCTATAGGGGGTTAGGCTAGGTTCTATCTAGGAGAGTTATTAACTAAATATAGTAATCTATACTACCTTAATAGGGCAGTAAACCACTTACTAACTCTTTGTTAAATAGGTCCTTAAACTCTTATAGTTCTAGTAGCAACTTTATCTTTCTAGTTTTATACTTAGGATTATAGGGAACTATGCTACTAATAATATAGATAGTATATATATTAATAGGACTTCCCTTATTAATACTTCCTAGATACTTTATTAGGCGTAAGTTATATATTACCTATAAAATATCTAGTATATTTATTACAAAAATTTATACCTATATATCTTCCTATTAGGGTCCTTAATTTAGCAACCCTGCTATAACTAAACCTAAGATAGTAGAGATATAGGTAGGATATAGGCGTCTCCTACTCTCTTATACTACTATATTTCCTACCTTCCTAATTATTAATTTGCCTTATAGAATATCTATAATAACGCCCTCTCTATATAGCTATAGTCTACCTAGTATTAGTTAATAGGAGAGACTAGGTACTATATAAGCTAAAAGCTAAGACTACTAACTATCTAAATTATAGTCTAATACTACTAACTATAAAATTCTTATACCCTTAGTAATTCCCTAGGCATGTTATAAGGGTTACAGGGGAATATTAATAAAGTTCCTACTAATCTATCTTACTAACTTTTCCTTAACTACACTAAAATACTAGCACCCTAAATTAACTATTACTTATATATTCTCTACTCTACCTAGGAGAAAGGGAATAAAGAAAGGAGGATTATTTAGACTAGCCTTAATATCTAGGGGATACTTAATAGCCTCTACTATTAATAATTCCTCTATTATAGTGTCCTCCTTATACCCCTAACTTAGCCTAAGGTTAGGGGTAGCTAGTTTCCTAAATTAGGGCTGCTTGCTAATACTATAACTATCTTAACACCTACTAGTTATAGTAATAGGGTATTAGGGCATACACATATAAAATAACTGCCCTATCTATACTAGGTGCAGACCTTTACTAGTTTCTATATATTAAATAGGTCCTATAGGATCTAGTTAGGACGTAATATTAGTAGTTTAGTAGGTATACTTAATAAGGCTACTACTTCTACTATATTTATATTACTATCCTAATCTAAGTTAGACTTCTACTAGGGTTCCTTAGACTTACTAGCCTAAAGAAAGCCTAGTTCTAGAGAGGCTATTTTAATATCTACTATAATTATCTTATATTCCTCTATAGCTATATTATAGTTTATCCTAGAGACTCCCCTATTAAGGGAAACTAAGTGTATATAACTATTAAGAGATTACTAAAGTTATAAAAGCTTCTATTTATTATCCTAGTATAAACCTCCTAACTATATAAGGAGCTATATAAAATTTATAAAGAACTCTATAAAAGGCTAATTTTAGCCCTAATATAAGTGTTCTAATATAACTTAGGCGCGCTCCTGCCTATAATAGTTGCTATAATAGAACGCTAGGTAGTTAAGAAACCTGCTTATATCCTAATATTTGTAAGCACTATCCTTAAAGTATAGTGCTATAGCGCGCTAGACTATAGGCAATAACTAGGACTAAATATATATAAACCTTGCCTCCTTATCCCTAATAAAGACCTTATCTACACGCAGTTTAAACTTTATAGTTATTTACTAGGAGGAGAAGTTTGCCTTAGTGCTATTATATAGCAAGCTAACTAGGAAGGGTTTATAGTATAAGGTAGGAGAGGGCAGAGGTAGTATATTATTAAACCTAGTAGGCTTAGAGGAGGGTTAGGATAGAATCTAATTACGTATTTCCTTATTCTATTAATATAGTATAGCTATTATAGCAGAGTTTTAAGCCTATTATTCTATTAATCTATAGACCTATTATATTAGCCTTTCTACTATATTAGGTTACACCTAATTATTCTAAATATCTAGCGCGTCTATCTCTTATTACTATTATAGTATATTTAGAAGAAGATACTAAAATATTATAGACTAGCCTTAAGGGAGAATGCAATAAGTATTAATAATAGTATTTAGTATCTTAAAGGAGGGATAAGCCCTCTACGCCTTTTTATAGGTGTCTAGTGTGTTCGCTTAGTAGTAGTGTTAGACTTAGTCTATCTTGTGTTAGACCTAGGCTTAGGCATAAGCCTAAGTCCTTTATAGTATAGCTTATACTTTAAGCTTTTACACTAAAAAATAGAGTAATATAATATTAAAAGTTAGTATATTTATAATATAGATAAGAAGGGTTTTCTTATTAGAGTACTATTAAAAACTAAATATATATTTAATAAGAGCGCCTATAAGTAGAGAAAGATTAGAGCTATACTCTAGGATAGTAATAGGAAGTAGATTACTACTATAGCTTGCATATATGCTAATAGTACTGCTCTTACCCCTACCCTTATTTATTAGTCCTAATCTAGAGCTTTATAGGATACCTAGTTATAAGATTTTAACCTATTATAATACTAAGCTTTCTTTATAGGATTACTAAGTAGGTAGATAAGCTACACCCTAGGGGTATCCTAGCTTAAGGAGGTGTTTAATTGCAAGATAAAAGCTAAAGCTTATACTTTATACTAGCTCCTTATTCTTAATAGCTATAGATCTTATATAATAATAGAGTTTATTAAGTACTATAATAAATATAAGATCCTACTTATAATATATCCCCCTTATAGTACTTATACCCTTTAGCTACTTAATATTATAATATTTGCTCCCTTTATAGCTTTATATAAAGCTTAACTATCTAGTTTTCTAGATAGCTCCTAAGGGCTTACAAGTATTACTAAGAGGGATTTCTACTAGTTATTTAATACTATATAGAGTAATACCTTTAAGGAAAAGCTAATATTAATAGCTTTTAAAGTAATAGGTATCTTACTACTTAACCCTAATATTATCCTTTTAAGGTTTAAAGCACCTATAAATAATAGTAACTAGCCTTCTTTAAGTAATAGTATAACCTTAATATTAAGTGTAAGTAATTAGAGAAAGATAGAGTAGTTACTCTATAATACTATAATTAATATCTATAATAAATAGTTAAAGAAGCTTAGCTAGATACTCTATACTATATTAGTAAGAAATACTCTACTTAACTATAAAAATAAACACCTAAGGGCTGCCCTAGCTAATAAGAAGAAGCGTAGGAAGTGTAGTAAACCTCTATTATTACCCTCTAATAATAATTATAGTAGTAGTGCTTAATTTATTTTACTATTAAAGGTAAAGCAAGTATTTAAGCTCTAGGAGTAAAAGAACCTTAAAGAATAGGAGCTATAACACTAAAAAAGCAAGGTAATTAAGCTTTATAAGTAATAGAAGCTTGCTAAAGCTTAACTTATAGAGGAGTGTTACCTAAATTAAGTAATTACTAAGAAGGAGTAGGAGGAGAAAGCTACCTAAAAAGCTACTACATGTAATAAGTAGAAAACTACTAAGTAACTAGAAAAGTAACTCTAAAATAATATTAAAATGTCCTAAATAGGTAAGAGGTAAATCCTTAAGCCTCCTACTATTATACTAGCTAAGGTAGTTAATAAGGAGCTAGTAGAAGAGGATATAGTAGTAGAGGTAACTTTATAGTATAGGCGCCTAATTAGACCCCCTAAAAAGCTGCTTATATAATCTAAAATATTTAATCTACTCTAATAGATTTAATAATCGCGACTCTAAGAAATCTTATAATAATAGCTATTATAGGTGGCGCAATATCCTTATTTAGTGGGTGGTGGATTTTGGTGTTGGTGGGCGCTCGGTGGGGGTGGGCGCTCGGTGGTGGATCACGTTATGTCACGTGCGCAACTCCTGCCTGATCGCGAACCTTTGCTTTTTGCCAGGATACTTTTGATCGCCAAACCCGCACGACGACGCGCGCCCACAACAACGCCGTCCTCTGTGCACCCGCATCCCTTCACAGTTGCGCATCCAAATCTTGCGGGGACACGTGCGCGCTTACGCGACTTTCCTTCGTTCACGGCGGCGCTGTTGCGCGCAGAGTCGAAGACTCGCCTCCCCGGAGCTCATCTGAGAGCGTTGCGCATTCGAGTAAGAGAGCAGTCCGACGCGCGAGGCCATATTATCAAGAGGTATGTCGTTCATTCCTGTTAAAGCTTCCGTTTGATTGGAAATGCCATCCAATCCATATCATTTCCATTTCCCCCTCCCACGTCTTTTATCACTGCCAGCTTTCCGGCCTATGACACTCTCACGCCCAGCATTTTCAAAACGATCAAGCAACTGACATAATATACAGTCACCCATCTGTAAGAGGTACGCAGAATGTCGTGGCAACCTCCACCCCCACCGCCTCCCTCAGGCCCACCAGGGTTTGACTATGTGCCGCCACCTCCACCCCCTCCAGGTGCGCCTGGTACCGTTGGTCCTCCCGGTATGCGTCCGCCCATCGACCCTCAGACCGCCAAGTTTGCGCAGAAGAAGAAGGATTGGCTGCGCTCACAGCGACAGAGATTTGGTGAGAGGCGCAAGGCAGGATTCGTGGAGACGCAAAAGACCGACCTGCCACCGGAGCATCTGCGCAAGGTCTTCAAGGATATTGGCGATGTATCACAGAAGAAATTCACAACCGACAAACGCAGTTATCTCGGAGCGTTGAAGTTCATGCCGCATGCTGTATTAAAGCTTCTGGAGAACATGCCTATGCCCTGGGAGAGTAGGCGAGATGTCAAAGTCTTGTATCATACCAATGGCTGTCTGACGCTAGTCAATGAGGTACCTCGCGTCATTGAGCCCGTCTTTCACGCACAGTGGGCGGCGATGTGGCTTGCGATGAGAAAGGAAAAGAGCGATCGTCGCCACTTCAAGCGCATGCGCTTCCCGCCCTTCGACGATGAGGAGCCGCCGCTTTCATACTCGGAGAACATTGAAGACGTCGACCCTCTCGAGCCTATTCAGCTGGAACTGGACGAGGAAGAGGATGGCCCCGTCTACGACTGGTTCTACGATCATCGTGCGCTCCTCGACACCCCACATGTAAACGGCCCCAGCTATGAGACATGGAATCTTGATCTGCCTCAGATGGCCACACTCTATCGTCTGAGTCGTCAACTGCTTAGCGACATTGTCGACAAGAATTATTTCCACATGTTCGAAATGAATAGCTTCCAGACGGCAAAGGCGCTAAACGTTGCGATACCAGGAGGACCACGATTCGAACCACTTTACAAGGACATCGATCCGAATGACGAGGACTTTGGCGAGTTCAATGCTATCGACCGTATCATCTTCCGCGCCCCAATCCGAACCGAGTATCGTGTATCATATCCTTACCTATATAACTCTCTGCCACGAAGTGTCAAGCTATCGTGGTATTCGTATCCACAGACTGTCTATGTTCGCACAGAGGACCCAAGTCTGCCCGCATTCTACTTCGATCCCATCATCAATCCGATCTCATCGCGAGCTGTCGCGCCAAAGAACATCTCTATAAGCCACGAGGACCTAGTGTTTGGCCCGGGAAATGATGAAGATGATGAAGATGACTTTCAGATGCCGGAAGACATAGAGCCATTCATGGCTGATGAAGAGCTTACCACACCTGACACCGCCTCTGCAATTGCTTTGTGGTGGGCACCACATCCTTTCGACAAGCGCTCCGGCCGTATGGTAAGGGCACAAGATGTCCCACTCGTAAAACAGTGGTACCTCGAGCACGTTCCTGCAGGACAGCCTGTCAAAGTTCGAGTCTCATACCAGAAGCTCCTCAAGACTTACGTTTTGAACGAGCTTCATAAGAAGCCTCCGCAGGCGCAGAACAAGCAGAATCTGATGCGGACACTTAAAAGCACCAAGTTCTTTCAGCAGACTAAGATCGACTGGGTTGAGGCGGGTTTGCAAGTTTGCCGACAAGGTTACAACATGCTCAACCTGCTCATTCACCGCAAGAACCTCACATATCTCCATCTAGACTACAACTTCAACTTGAAACCCATCAAGACACTCACCACAAAAGAGCGGAAGAAGTCTCGTTTTGGAAATGCTTTCCATCTGATGCGAGAAATCTTGCGCTTGACTAAGCTCATTGTCGACGCTCAAGTTCAGTACCGCCTGGGCAACATTGATGCTTTCCAGCTTGCGGATGGTATTCTGTACGCCTTCAACCACGTCGGTCAGCTGACTGGTATGTACCGTTACAAGTACAAACTGATGCATCAGATTCGTTCTTGCAAAGATCTAAAGCATCTCATATACTATCGGTTTAATTCAGGTCCCGTTGGCAAAGGTCCGGGTTGTGGTTTCTGGGCGCCTGCCTGGAGAGTATGGCTATTCTTCATGCGAGGAATCATTCCTCTGCTCGAGCGCTGGCTCGGAAACTTGCTGTCTCGCCAATTCGAAGGTCGACACAGCAAGGGCGTTGCAAAGACCGTGACCAAACAGCGAGTGGAATCCCACTTTGACTTGGAGCTCCGTGCTGCTGTTATGAGTGATCTTATGGACATGATGCCAGAGGGAATCAAGCAGAACAAGGTTAATACCGTTTTGCAGCACTTATCAGAAGCTTGGCGATGCTGGAAGAGCAACATTCCATGGAAGGTGCCCGGCCTACCTGCGCCAATCGAGAATATTATCCTGCGATACGTAAAAAGCAAGGCTGATTGGTGGATCTCCGTGGCGCATTACAACCGTGAGCGCATTCGGCGAGGTGCTACCGTTGACAAGACGGTCGCTAAGAAGAACCTGGGACGATTGACTCGTTTATGGCTCAAGGCTGAACAAGAGCGTCAGCACAACTACATGAAGGACGGTCCATATGTATCTTCCGAGGAAGCGGTTGCCATCTACACAACAATGGTGCATTGGCTCGAAGCAAGGAAATTCTCGCCGATCCCTTTCCCGAGTGTCTCGTACAAGCACGATACGAAGATTCTCATCTTGGCCTTGGAGCGATTGAGGGAAGCCTACTCTGTAAAGGGTCGTCTCAATCAAAGCCAGCGTGAGGAGCTGGCGTTGATCGAGCAGGCCTACGATTCCCCGGGTACCACATTGGCCCGCATCAAGCGCTTCCTGCTCACGCAGCGGGCTTTCAAGGAAGTTGGTATCGATATGAATGACAACTACAGCAACATCAATCCTGTATACGACATTGAGCCTATGGAGAAGATTACAGATGCTTACCTGGATCAATACCTCTGGTACCAGGCCGATCAGCGCCACCTGTTCCCCGCCTGGATCAAGCCATCAGACTCAGAGGTTCCTCCTCTGCTCACATACAAATGGGCGCAGGGCATAAACAACCTCGACAAGGTGTGGGAATCTGACAACGGTGAATGCAACGTCATGATTGAGACCCAACTGTCAAAGGTCTATGAAAAGATCGATCTCACCATGCTCAACCGCCTGCTGCGACTCATCATGGATCACAATTTGGCAGACTACATCACCGCGAAGAACAACGTTCAGCTCAACTACAAGGATATGAACCATGTCAACGCTTACGGCATGATTCGTGGTCTGCAGTTCTCTGGCTTCGTGTTCCAGTTCTACGGTTTAGTTCTCGATATCCTTCTACTTGGCTTGCAGCGGGCGAACGAGATTGCTGGTGCTCCAGAGAGCCCCAATGATTTTTTACAGTTCAAGGACAAGGAGACTGAAGTTCGCCATCCCATCCGTCTCTACACTCGCTACATCGACCGTATCTGGGTGTTCTTCAGATTTACCGCCGATGAGTCGCGTGATCTGATTCAAAGGTTCCTGACTGAGAATCCCGATCCCAACTTTGAGAACGTAATTGGGTACAAGAACAAGAAGTGCTGGCCCCGTGATTCGAGAATGCGCTTGATGCGTCATGATGTCAACCTTGGACGCGCAGTCTTCTGGGATCTGAAGAATCGCCTGCCCCGCTCAGTAACGACAATTGAATGGGATGACACGTTCGCCAGCGTATACAGTCGAGACAACCCCAACTTGCTCTTCTCGATGAACGGGTTCGAGGTTCGCATTCTACCCAAGATACGCAACTTGTCGGGCGAGTTCCCTGTAAAGGACAGTGTCTGGTCTCTTGTCGACAATTCGACAAAAGAGCGAACTGCAGATGCGTTCTTGCAAGTGACAGAGGAGGACATCCAGAAGTTCAACAATCGCATTCGGCAGATTCTCATGTCCTCTGGATCTACTACGTTCACAAAGATTGCCAACAAGTGGAACACCACGCTCATCGCGCTCTTCACATACTACCGTGAGGCCGCTGTCTCTACCGTCAACTTGCTCGACACGATTGTCAAATGTGAGACCAAGATCCAGACCCGTGTCAAGATTGGTCTCAATTCGAAGATGCCATCGCGATTCCCTCCTGCCGTGTTCTATACACCTAAAGAACTCGGTGGTCTCGGTATGATTTCCGGATCCCATATTCTAATTCCAACGAGCGACAAGCGATGGTCAAAACAGACTGATACTGGTGTCACGCACTACCGTGCCGGCATGTCTCACGACGAAGAGACCCTGATTCCCAATATTTTCCGCTACATCATCCCATGGGAGTCAGAGTTCGTCGATTCCCAGCGTGTGTGGATGGAGTACTCACAGAAGCGTCAAGAGGCCCAACAGCAGAACCGCCGTCTAACCCTTGAAGACCTGGAGGACAGTTGGGACCGTGGTCTTCCTCGTATCAACACGCTCTTCCAAAAGGACCGCAGCACCCTCAGTTTCGACAAAGGCTTCCGCACCCGAACGGAGTTCAAGATCTACCAGCACATGAAGAGCAATCCCTTCTGGTGGACGAGCCAGCGTCACGATGGTAAACTCTGGAATTTGAACGCCTACCGCACGGATGTCATTCAAGCACTTGGTGGTGTGGAAACTATTCTTGAACACACACTGTTCAAGGCAACCGCTTTCCCATCGTGGGAGGGCTTGTTCTGGGAACGCGCCTCAGGTTTCGAGGAATCCATGAAATTCAAGAAACTCACCAATGCCCAACGTTCCGGTCTGAACCAAATCCCCAACCGTCGTTTCACCCTGTGGTGGTCACCAACCATCAACCGAGCTAACGTTTACGTGGGTTTCCAAGTCCAACTTGATTTGACTGGTATCTTTTTGCACGGCAAGATTCCGACCCTGAAGATTTCACTTATTCAAATTTTCCGTGCGCATTTGTGGCAGAAGATTCACGAGTCTGTTGTTATGGATCTGTGCCAGGTATTCGATCAAGAGCTTGAGGCTCTTGGCATCGAGACTGTACAGAAGGAGACCATCCATCCTCGAAAATCGTACAAGATGAACAGCTCTTGTGCTGATATTCTTCTCTTCGCCAGTCACAAGTGGAGTGTCTCGCCGCCCTCGATGCTTTACGATACCAAGGATACCATGAGCGCAA
Organism: Plenodomus lingam; assembly: GCF_022343315.1. Taxonomy (NCBI): domain Eukaryota; kingdom Fungi; phylum Ascomycota; class Dothideomycetes; order Pleosporales; family Leptosphaeriaceae; genus Plenodomus; species Plenodomus lingam. The sequence continues at coordinate 157,583 of NW_027093973.1, forward strand.
CGACAACCAACAAGTTCTGGATTGATGTGCAACTACGTTACGGTGATTACGATTCGCATGACATTGAACGTTACGTGCGCGCCAAGTACCTCGACTACACGCAAGACAGCATGAGTATCTACCCGTCTGCCACCGGTCTCATGATTGGTATTGACCTGGCTTACAACCTGTACTCTGCCTACGGACAGTACTTCCCTGGTCTAAAGCAGCTTGTGCAGCAGGCCATGGCAAAGATTATGAAAGCCAACCCTGCCCTCTATGTGCTTCGCGAGCGTATCAGGAAGGGTCTTCAACTGTATGCATCTGAGAGTTCGCAAGAATTCCTTAACTCGCAGAATTACTCCGAGCTGTTCAGCAACCAGATTCAGTTGTTCATCGACGACACTAATGTATACCGTGTGACCATTCACAAGACCTTTGAAGGTAACTTGACCACCAAGCCCATCAACGGTGCCATCTTCATCTTCAACCCACGTACTGGGCAGCTGTTCCTGAAGATCATTCACACAAGTGTCTGGGCGGGTCAAAAGCGTCTTGGTCAATTGGCCAAGTGGAAGACTGCGGAAGAAGTCGCTGCACTGATTCGCTCACTGCCAGTAGAAGAGCAACCGAAGCAGTTGATCGTCACGCGTAAAGGTCTCTTGGATCCCCTTGAGGTCCACTTGCTCGATTTCCCCAACATCTCCATCCGCGCATCGGAACTGCAACTGCCCTTCCAGGCCGCCATGAAGGTTGAGAAGCTCGGTGACATGATTCTCCGCGCTACTGGGCCTCAGATGGTGCTTTTCAACCTGTATGACGAGTGGCTGAAGACTATTTCGTCTTACACTGCTTTCTCGAGGTTGATCCTGATCTTGCGCGCGCTACATGTCAATCAGGACAAGACTAAGCTGTTATTGCGTCCTGACAAGACTGTCATCACTCAGGAGCATCACATCTGGCCCACCCTGGCGGACGAAGACTGGATCAAGGTCGAAGTGCAACTACGAGATCTCATTCTCAATGATTACGGCAAGAAGAATAACGTCAACACGTCATCGCTTACGAGCAGTGAGGTTCGTGATATCATCTTGGGTATGGAAATCTCTGCACCTTCGATGCAGCGTCAACAGGCCGCCGAGATCGACAAGCAGCAGGATGAGCAAGCGCAGTTGACTGCCGTCACCACCAAGACCCAAAATGTCCACGGTGAGGAGATGGTGGTCACGACGACATCGCAGTACGAGCAAGCTTCGTTTGCTTCGAAAACTGAATGGCGTACAAGAGCTGTGGCAACATCCAACCTCCGGACTCGCGCAAACAACATCTACATCAACTCGGAAGATGTCAAGGAGGAGGGCCACTTCACATATGTGATGCCAAAGAATGTGCTCAAACGCTTCATCACGATCGCCGACCTCCGTGTTCAAGTTGCAGGGTATCTTTATGGCAAGTCACCAGCGGACAATGATCAAGTGAAGGAAATTTGTACCATCGTCATGGTCCCCCAAGTCGGCAACACACGCGACGTACAGCTACCCAAGCAACTGCCACAGCACGAATACCTCGATGGTCTCGAGCCTCTCGGCATCATCCACACCGTCAGCGGCAACGAGCCTCCGTACATGCAAGCAAGCGACGTAACCCAACACGCACGCCTGATGAATGCACATGCAAGCTGGGACAAGAAGACGGTATCCATGACCGTCTCCTTCACGCCAGGTTCCGTCTCGCTCGCCGCCTGGGCCCTTACCCCCAACGGCTACAAATGGGGCGCGGAGAACAAAGACACCATGTCGGACAACCCGGCCGGCTTCTCGACCTCGTTTGGCGAAAAGTGCCAGCTCCTGCTGTCGGACAAGATTCGTGGCTACTTCCTTGTTCCGGAGAATGGCATCTGGAATCATAGCTTCATGGGAAGTGCGTTTGGTACTGTGGAGAAGAAGCCGGTTAGGGTGAGGCTGGATACGCCGGTGAGGTTTTACGATAGTGTGCATCGGCCCTTGCATTTTAGCAATTTCGCCGAGCTTGAGGATGTGTTTGTCGATCGGGAGAATCAGTTTGAGTAGAGGCTTGACTGTGAAGGAGAAAAGGGACAGACAAGGGGCAAGCGGGGGAGGGGAGAGGAATGCAGCGACACAATGGGCATGTGGAGGTGTTTGTTTGTACATTATGATTGGGCGTCGAGAATGGCGTTTTGCATCAGTTCGCATCAGTGTTGTTGTTTTCTTGCAGCTACTCCGGCGATGAAGGGTGTGGTACCCCGAAATGGTTAAAAATATGTATAGTCTGGTTTAATCTCGTGACAAAGGGGCCAATTTAACAGTTTTTGAGTTGAAGGCGGTATTTCTTCCTTATCGCTTGGTGTTTGCCAATTGTCCTTGAAATTAAGAACTCAATCGTACATGTATTATATTTTAGTTCCGAGGAAAGAAGAGGGAGATGTGTGATGGTATAGGACTATAGGACTTTGAACGGTTTTCTCAGAATTCAGTACTTTTTATACACTTGAAGTTGGCGTGGTCACGCCCCTCGCTAGGCATTTCAGTTTAGAAGGGAGTGTGATTTGGTTGGCATGGTCACAAATATTAGTCAAAAGAAGGATGTTTCGCGCACGCGACAATAAGAGCTGCCTAAATGACAGAGGCGCAGAAGCAGGCAAACGGTAACGCTATGACATGGAAACGCGCGATCAAAAAAGCAGCCGTTTGCCTGTGAGGCCCCGCGGGTGCGCAGGAGTTTCTTGTACATAGATATGATGGGAGGCAAAACGCTATTCACTTTCACTTTCACCTCAAAATCTAAGTCTATACTTACTCCAGGGCTGCGCTCGAGTACCTTGTCCTAGACTCCACAGATGCACAAAAACCCAGAAATACAGACGCCGCTGAGAAACGTCAGGTTTGCGATTCAGGTATGCTGGGACTCGGGTGGTGGCTCCGTTCTCGTCAACTGGCGATCTGACATTCGTATAGCAAGCACCATGGCTTTCCCACTAGATGTCTACCCAGTGATGTCGGAGATCAGCGAGCTTCGCGAGAAAGCAAATGTAGACGGCGCGGCACCCGCTCTCGAGGCAGATTTGTTGTCTTCGGCATCGCCCCAGCACTCCGCTTCTGGGACATCGAGTTTGGCGACCCCGACTTCCAAAGGTGGGGTGGGTAAAGCGTGGAGGAGGATGAAGAAGGGGCTCCGACCAGGCGACAAGGTCAAGAAGAAAGCAGACACGACGATACCTGCGTCTGTGTCGTCGCGGGGAACGGCGAGTGCGAGCAATGGCACGAGTCGTTGTGAAAGAGGTGAGACCGGATCCAGTCATGCTGCTTGCACGCAATTGGACGACTGCTCTCTGAACTCGAGCATTGCGGTTGGGCCAGCCAGCAGCAAAGGCACCATCAGCGACGACCAAGACAGCGAGGCCGCAAAGGACATGGGCAGTGCGAGTGACAAGGATGACGTCTCGACGTCAGACTGGTTCATGACTCATGGTCTCACTGTGGAAGCTGCCACTGAGTTGCTTCAGTGGGGTGGACTGGGTGACGACGAGGAAGATATCACGGCCCTACCCTCGATGAGCCTAAAGTCGGCCATGGAACAGTTGGCCAAGACAGAGAAGAGGAGGCCGAAAAAGCTGAGGAAAGGAGGCAGTAGGTTGCCGATGCCTACCGCTAAGTGGATATGAAATGGTGTTGGTGGTAGGTGCAGTGGCCTCTGAAGAAACGCAAATGAAACAGGCTAACAGGAATAGATCTGAGATGGGGGATACTTTTTTTTTTTTGAAAGATCTACTTGAAGCTGGTGTGGGGGAGATTTTGTGTTGGTACATGACAAGAAGGATAGGGGCATGTAATTAGATTGGCTGTATATGAGTCGCATACCTCCCCCCCCCGTCTTGTTCGGTGCCGTCAGCATTGTAGCAGGTAGACAATCAAGTCACATAGTGTTATAATTCCCAAGTGGCCAGATGGCTGGGTACATGGTCAGCGAACTCACTCGTCGGCTTTCCTGCACCAGAGCATTTATTCACCCATCCGCATATGGCCAGACGTGGGGGGCCGACGCTTTCCGCAGCCGATTCGGCCCTCGTCGCACCACGCCATGGGGGGATCCAACTTTGCTCACGGCTCACGATATCAAAAAGTGCCTAGCACAATACAACCCGATACCGGTTCCCATGCCATGCCATGCCTGGTGCCATCTGGAACCTGGCCTTGGAGATTGCGGCTGTTGGTGTCATGTCGTGCAAGGAAGTTTCTACGTGTCGTTGGTGTAAGCATGGCTTGCTTCGGCCCTCGTCGTGGGCTGCGTTGGCCTAACCTGTTTGGACAAGCGTGGGATCTAGTGGATTGTGGGGAAGTGTACTAGAGTACTCTACAAGGACAGCATGTATTGACGGGCAGACAGGTAAATGCACAGTTGCTGATATCGCCGTTGAGCTGGTATTCATCGTGCATACCTTGTCTCCTCATGTTGCCGCGTGGAGAAAGAGGGAGAACCTACTGGCAGCTGGGAATGGCCGGCTTTGTTGTTTCTGAGTGGGCACCGACGTCATCGCTGTGTTTGCGGCCTTGTTCCCCCAAAAGTCCCCCCGCGTGCCGACATGCTCACAAGCTCCTGGAGACACGGCGATGCAACAAGGTACTCCGCAGTCTGAGATACACAAGCAAGGTAACGGCCAATGAAGACTTGTACTTTACGTAGTCCGATGAGCGAGCACCGCTTGCGCTTGCGTAAGTCTGGAGCAACGACGCCGCCGTGCTTGTTCTGCACAGACGCAGCCGATTCTAGCCGCGCCACCATCGCGCCAAACAGCGACATCGTACAAGGCCCGTGGATCAAATGGAAGATCGTCTGGCGGTACCTATATATGGCGTCAAAATTCATCATGGCAAGCAGGTCACAAGACCCCAATCGCCCCCATTTCAATCACTCGGTAGGATTACGAAACACTCGGCCGTACCATCCACCTGCTGCACTCACTACAAAGGCCTGGGACCCCTAACTTGGACGACTATACAAAACTCACCCACATCATCTCTCTCCCACAGCTATCTCTCTCTCTCTCTCTCTCTCACACACACACACACATACATACACATATACACGCACACATCCAAAATGGGATCAAGACTACGGCAACTTCAGTGCCTTCAGAGCCTGACCATCCACCACACTCGACGCACACTCACACAGACCCCCCGCCTCATACACTCCAGCTCACGGCGAGATGTCACTGCCCCAACACCATCTCCCGCCTCCACCCCTTCACAGCTCCTCAATCTTGAGACACCTCAACGGCAAGCACAGACAAAGGCCGTTCTAGATCGTCTCCCGACCTCCTCGGTGCTGCGATCGTATCTCATCACTGCCGTGTCTTCCTCGCCAGTCCTGCTCACATTTTGCTTCAACATCCTACGGAAGATGCTGGACTCCAAATCCTTTCTCATGAACATTGATAAGAACCCTATTCTGCAGAGTGTGCTCAAGAAGACCTTTTATGCCCAGTTCTGTGTTGGCGACAAGAAGGACGAGGTTGTGCGGAACACCGACTTTGCTCGGACGCTGGGCTATGGCGGCATCCTGTTCGAATATGCTCTTGAGGTACTGGGCGGGGCAGCACCGACGGCCGAAGAGACAAAGAAGGAGGTCGAAGTGTGGAGGAAGGGGATGCTACAGAGTGTGGATATGGCCAAGGAGGGCGACTTTGTCGGACTCAAGTAAGTGCATGGCCGTAAGCCTCCCTCGAGTCGATAGTAACAGCCTTTCAGATGGTCTGGTCTCGGTCGTCACGCGCTCTACCTTCTTCAGAACCAGAAAGAGGCCACCCCTGAGATGTGGGATGCCATTATCGCCGCCTGCGACGCCGCTGCAGCAAAGGGCGTAAGCCTCCTTCCCGGTGCCGAAGAAGAAGCCACCAACCTCGGGCTCGAGAAGTGGACCACCCAGCTTCAGAAGATGTACAACACCCCCGAAAGAGGCCGTGCAGTCCTCTACGTAACCTACCAGTGCTACCTCCGCGACATCTCCAAGCGCATGGCCCAGCACCTTGAGAAGGCCTCCAAAGAAGGCTACATTGCCGGCGTCAAGCTAGTTCGTGGCGCATACCTGACCTCTGAGCCCAAGGAAATCACCTTTGACACCAAAGAGGGTACAGATGCAAACTACGACGCCTGTGCCGAAGCCGTCATCCGCCAACAGTGGACCGACAAGGTCTCTGCCCCAACCCCCGGCACCCCCTTCCCACGCACCGAGGTCGTCCTCGCAACACACAACGCCCACTCCCTCCAGCAAGCCATGAAGCTCCGCGCCGAGAAAATGCTCACCACCCCCGCTGACAAGCTGCCCCGCCTCACCTACGCGCAGCTGCAGGGCATGGCAGACGAGATCTCCCAGGCCCTGGTCCAGGACCCCATCATGCACAAGGACACCCAGGCCAAGGTCGTCAAGTGCATGACCTGGGGCACCACAACCGAGTGCCTGAACTTCTTGCTCCGCAGGGCAAGCGAGAACAAGGAGGCTGCGACACGGACACAGGACACGCGCAAGGCCATGGGTGCTGAGCTAAGGAGAAGAGTCAAGGGCTACTTTGGCCTTGCTTAAACTCACACCAGTTGACGACTTTTTCCTTTCCCCTGGTGGATTTTTTATTTCTTTCAGCATCGCTTTCTTTCTTTCTTTGGCTCTCTTTTGCGTCATGATTCCGGCACAGCCAAATTCGGCAGCATAGCATTAGCATGGCGTTGGCACCTGGGGTCTTCGAATCCACCCGAAGCGTAAAGTCCCTTTGCATAAAGCAAAAATCCGGACACCAATTTTCACGTTTGAAAAAGATTACCATTTTGATAGCGTAAATTTACAAGCAATATCCCATGCAAACCCTGCCTTGCTGCAAAGTGACTTGTCAACTGTGTTTTTACCACAAATTTTTTACTATTTTCGCACTCTTTTTTGGTGTGTGTTGCACGATGGCGGGGTTCACCAACTTCTGAGTCGTGACTAGGACTCGGGGATCCACTGCCCCACTCCACTCGTTACCCGTAACTAGGGATGCGTGTGTCACCGCAGTCCACAGAGCGTTCGTGCCAAACGGAAAAGTCGGGCTTTCGAAAACGCTGGAAGATTCTTGATCAAACGAGTATATAGATGTTTTAAAAAACAGAATGAATACATAATCAGCTATTCCAGCCCTATTGGCCAAGCGGTAAGGCGTCGCACTTGTAATGCGAAGAGCGGTTGTTCGATTCAGCCATAGGGCATTGATTCTGTTCTTTTTGACAATTTTTTGGGATTCGGGATTTGGGAATTTTGGTAGTGCTGGGGTGACGGAAATAAGATTTGCATATTTTTTGGCCTGGGGTAAGTCAGTATAGTAAGTAAGGGATGTAGAAGTAGGAGTATTAAACTTGCAGATCTGTATTGAAAGGTTCCTGCATGCTAACTTTGTGAGATTGTGTTTGCTAACTTGCTTTAATTATCATGATTAATTTGTACTACAAAACCGGGGTATACATTGCGTACAACAACATTTATCTTCATGTCAACGTGCATTATCTAATCATCATCATCATGGAACTCCCCTATAATCCTGTCGCCTAGTTTAAAGCCCCCTTCTCGTTCTTCTCATCGCGTACACTATGGTGCTCCACGTTCTCTGCATCCCCAATCTCCCGCCCACCAATATACGTGCTCTCCTTCATATTGTTCATCGCATCCTCATGCTTGTCAGCGCTGCGGAACGTAAGGTAAAACCCGACACCACCGCACATGGCGACCACAGCGACGGATCCATAGTTCCACACCAACAGCGGGTCCTCTGACAGACTGACAAGCGTCTGACCCAGGGCAGCTGAGACGGCCGAGGTGGAGAGTGCGACGGCTTGAATGGTGGATTTCATGTTGTTGGGCGCCTTTGTGTATGCGTACTCGAGCTTTGTGATGGAGGCTAGAATCTCGGACATGCCGATGAGACCGTAGGGAAAAGCCTGGACCCAGACGGAAATGTCTGCGTGGCAGTCCTTGCGGGTTTTGCTGAGCTTGTTGATTTGGTTGCCGCAGGGGGACATGGTGTAGATGTAGTGTTGGATGACGCATGCCGACACCATTGCGAAGGAGGATAGGGCGAAGCCGGCCGTGATCTTTTTGATCGGCGAGAGCTGGACACCCATCTTCCGGAGACCGGGGTAGACGAAGAAGTCCATCAGGGGGATCAGGATGACGATGAAGATGGGGTTGAGCTTGGAGACGATGTCGTTGGGGGTGGAGCCCAGGTTCATGGTGTTGGCTTGAGAGACGAGGTTGTTGTTCATTTGGTTGTAGGCCTGGGATTTTCTTATTAGCCATGTTGACATGTTGTCTTGTCGACTAGGTGACACTTACCAGCCAGTATAAGGGGTACCAGAGGAAGACTTTACAAGCCAAGATTCCACGCTTGACCTCGTCTACCCACGCGTCGTCAAAACTCATCCATGCAGGCGCAGACTCGCCGCGTTGGCTGAACGCGCTGGGCTTGACACGCTCCCAGAATCCCTCGTCCTTGAATGTGTTCTTTTTGGGCGAATGCTTGATAGCAAGGCGGATGAGCTTGAAAGCCTTGCCCATGACGGATCCCGTGGGAGGAGTCAACTTGTAGTGTTTCTTCATCGCGATCAAGATGACGGGGCAGAGGAGATAGCAGATAGTGGGTAGGGTGTAGGAGAGCCAGAAGCCTAGAACTGTCAGCCAAAGAATTCATCCCCAGTCACCCCGCCCTTGGAGGCCACGAAGAGATAATAGCAGTCTCAACTTGAGACAAGGTACACGTACCGACAAAGTGTTCCGAGTAGACCATTGCGATGGATCCACAGATGGATCCACAGTTGATGAGGAAGTAAAAGTAGATGTAGATCCTGGCCGTCGTGGTGGCGGGATCAACAATCTCCTTCAAGCCATTCTTCTTGACACGGACATAAGCCTTTTGGTCCTTGTACTGCTCTGCAATCAGAGGCGAAATGTTGGACTTGAAGCCACCAGTCCCTAGTCCCATGATGACGAGACCAACAGCAAAGATTGCAATGGCAACGTTGGGCTTGACAATGACCTGAGGAATGGCAGACATGATGAGGATAACATGACCGATGACAGCAAGAACATTGGAGTATTGAATGGTCTTGTACCGGCCCCAGTATTCGTCCGCGAGCCAGGCTCCACCGAGCGGAGTGATGTAAGACCAGAATTGGTTAAACATGGTCAGACCTGTGGACGCTCGCTGGCCCATGTCAAGGGCACCAGAACCGGGATTCTTCAGGAACCCAGCTCCCGTGTTGGAGCCCGGTGGGAGCGGCTTTTGGATGAAGTTGACGACTGGATGTATCATTAGTGAGCCATTTTGGGGGCACTAGCAATGCTTGTAACATACAAACAGCACTCGTTCCATAATAAGAGAAACGTTCCACAAACTCGACTGCAGCGACAGTCCAAGCCTGCCAGGGCTTTTGGAAAAGTTAGATCTGAGCCTATCAGATATCAAGGCGATGTTGGCTTACGATTCTCCCAGCGACTCGTGGCAGAGTCGCCCATTCTTCCTCGGTCGGGAAAGGTCCTAGGAGACGGACATCTTCGTCCTTGAATGAGTTGGTAGAGCTGAGATCGAGTGGGATGGGGTCTTCTGCCGTAGCTCCCTTGGTAATCTCGAGGCTGGCTTTGACATTGGTGTTGAGCGCCATGGCGAAGTGCTAGAACGACAGTGCTCAATCGAGGAGTAATCCAATGAGGCGAAAAGAAATCACCGTGAGCGACTTGGGAACACGCCCTTGACCGCAAATGCTTAGAAGCTCAGAATGGACGAGGGAAACAAACACCTAGATTTCAAGGACTGGTCGATGCCCGACTTCATATAGACAGATTGCTAGTGTCCAGACTTGGACACCGGGCCAGAGTTGCACAGGGATGACACGAGCAACCAAGCTCCCGTCTTCCAAGATCCACCACATGCGCTCCTCGGGTCTGCTATCACGACCATATCATTCGCTGTGCATGTCCAAGGATGACGGGATCACGCCCAGTTGGTCCCAAGTGTCCATTTTCCATGGTATTACCGCCGGTAAGCGCGTAGGAGAAGCATCCAAAGCCGTCGTACCAAGCAAAGGCCCCCCAGATTTAGGATAAGAGAGGCATGTGCTGTTGGAAGACAAAGGCTCACATATGCCACCCAGCCTCACCCAAATTGCCACCAACGCATGGCAAACGTCTAGAAAAGAGGTGCCAAGTGATGCTAAGGTGGAAAAGATAACGGCTGGCTGGAGCTTCCACTCTAAAATCACCTGGCGGAAGTAGTGTCAATGCATGCCAAGGTGCCGTGCTGGTGGGTGAATATCTACACCGGTACCGTACAGCCTTGATGGTCGAACGCGATAGACAGGAAAGACAGAGTAGAACAAGTCGAGTCCACAACAATGTTGATGTGGAAGTGATGACGACCTTTGTCGTGTTTTAGCAAGACGAGCTTTCGATCGCAAGTGACCGATACCTAGGCCGGTCCATCGATGTAAAGAATTCAGACACAATCTGATGCGATTTCACGGCACAGTTGCCCCAGCAGGATTCGCTCGGAGTTCGCGCAATCCGCCTGCCTAATTGGGATTTCTTAGTCGCGGTGTACCACAGCCAAGGGCTTGGAAATAGGCGGGGAGGATAACAACGTTGCGTTGCACGACCTCCTTCTCGAAAGGTATAAACGCGATGCCTTAGCGAAAGAGGCGTGTTGCAATACCGATGAAGGGGTTGAACTTTGGATTTTGGCAGTGGAGTGAATCCAGCTGACGACCAGTGCGTCGCGGTTCCAATGTCCTGACAGCAAGAGATATCTACAATTACAACTACCGGTACCATGGGGACATTCTTCGGCAGGCGAGAGAGACCTTTCTCGCACTCCATACCTGTGAACAATCCTTCAGGCTATCTATTCAGCTTCATCGCCTCTCCTGCATGCGCTGGAAACGGTGTCAAGGAACGGGATGAGTTCTTTTTGCACCCAGGCTCCATTCGCCCTTGGAGCTATGGCTGTTTGAAGGGTTTCGCAGGGAAATAGGGCTGTGGCTGTAGGAGAGTCCATGGCGTTGGAACAGAATCCGAGGATGGATTAAGACGAAGTGTATAAGCAATCTGACCACGCGGCGAAGATGGTTATGATGTGTGAGTATATTGGTGGCAAGCTGGGATTTTACAAGTGAGCGATTGTCTCTTCAAGGAGCCATGGATCGTCACACAAACTAAACCGCGCTTTTCACTTGAATTTCGTAGGCGTGCATGGCTTTCACTGGGGTATTCACTAGTGATTCAGCACTTTGAAAGCACGGCTATACCTTGCGCTCAGGAAGAAATCCAGCACCATCAAACATCAAATTTAAGAGTAGAGGGGTATATATATACGAGCTGGACCGCATTGAAATGGAAAATATACACCACACGAAAGCCATCATCCAGCCTCTCCCAGCTCTCCCGGAGACGTCGACGAAGTTCACTTGAGTATCGACAAGGAGGCTCGGAGCTCTATATTCCATATATAGAAACCACAAAGTGGCATGATGGCCAGCTTACCTACCGAGTGAGCAGATGTTTACTACCGATTGCTACTAGCAAAGCCAAAACTCTGTTCTTGAGGAACAAGGGGTTGTAGTGACTAAAGCAAAACAACGGCAGCTACATTCTCTGTGAACATAAGCTGTCTTTTCGCGCTGGATGGCAAGTCGAAACCCCATAAAAGGAAAGCAAAGCAGACCGACTCCACAGCGACAGGTGAGTAGAATTCTTCGAAGCATTAGTATGCACATGTATAATGAGCACAAGGTCATCCAAGAGATCTGCCATCAACTGCTCAAATAGAAATGCTAGTGAAAGGCTTCGGAATGTATTTCGAGTCTGTGTATTAGACGATAGCAAAGCAAAGGACTAGCCATTTAATTGCTTCAAAATCCATCAATATTCCATCGGAAAGATTCACGACGGAATCAATATAACCAATGCTTTAATATATGATATTTCATTCGTAGACAAGAACTCACCCTCAAGCCGCCTCGTACATGAGAACAAAGCACTCTACACAGCACCGCTCCCCGCCTCCACCATCCTCGCCCCATCCTGTCCAACCTGCACCTTGCCCTTACCATCTCCGCCCACTGACTCGCTCCCCTGAGCAAGCACCCTGAACGCACTCAGAAGATCATTCTTCAGGTCTTCCCAATTCTCTACACCGACACTCACGCGCAGCAGCCGCGTATCGACCTCGATATCGCTCATGCGCCTCCACTCGATCAAGCTCTCCACACCACCGAGACTGGTCGCGTGGTGGAATAAGCGCAGCTTCGAGGGTAGAGTGCGGGCCTGCATCTCCTCGTGCGTGTACATGCTGAAGACGGGACCGAATCCGTTTGGCATCTGCGGTTTGAGCCAGTGCATGTCGTCTTTTTGCAGACTGGCGTGGGTGACCTTGCTCACTACTTTCTTCACCAGCTCGGCGTCTGCGCCGTTGCCGCAGAGGGAGTCGTGCAGCCATGAGACCAAGTTTTCAGCGTTGCTGCTTTGTCGTTGCACTCGAAGCTCTAGAGTACGCAGACTGCGGACGCCGAGCCAGCCTTCCAGACTGCCTAGCACGCTGCCGAGGAAGATGCGGTCGGCACGGAATGTTTTGGCAAGTGTGAGGCCCTCGTCGCCGACACGTGTGGCGAGTATGCCACAGAGCATGTCGCTGTGTCCACCAATGTATTTTGTGCCAGAGTGCATGACGATGTCGGCTCCCCATTTGAACGCGTCCATCAATCCTGGAGGCGCGAATGTGGCGTCAACGCTGAGAAGTGCGCCTCGGGCGTGTGCACGATCTGCGTACTTTTTGATAGAGAATGCTTCCCCCGTTGGATTGAGTGGCGTTTCAAGGTGTACAAGGTCACCTTTCCCTAGACCAGCCGCATCCCAAGCCTTGTCATCGGCATGAAGATCGACAGTCTTGACGTTATGCATGCGCTTGTGAAGTTCAATCACGCCATGGCAGCCATGATAGCCGCCACTGATTGCGATGACTTTGGGTACCACACCGACCAGCAGTCCGTGAAAAGCGCTGAGGCCGCTACTGTAGCTGACGACCTGGTTGGCTAAGATTTCCAACTCTTCCTCCTTGGCTTCGGGGAAGATGAGAGGCGCGAGAATAGTTTCCAGTCGATTGATGTTTGCGGAAGCTAGACGAGAGTAGATCAAGGGGGTTTGAAGGTCAATATATTCATCTTCCGTTGGGACGGCGACAAGCTCTTCCGGGTTGTGAGGATAGCGGAAGGTGGTGGAGGTGTGAATTGGAGGGGCGACATCGGTCAAGATGTTGATGCGGTCGTCGGCGTGGATGCCGTGGGTTGCTGCGTGAAGAGGCGGTGACATTGTGGATATGTTACGTTCAAATCCAATGTTGAAGAATTTTGACTAGAATCCAAGCTACGAAGGGAGGGTCCTGTTATACTGGAATTAGCACATGAGATGATCAGTCAAATACGGCCAGGTTGAAGGTAGATGAGGCATGCAAATGGCTTTTTGACGAGGCAATGCCGATGTCAAGCTGTTGTCAATTCCACGCCCTTTTGCGGCCCCGAGATCGCATGATCTAACCATTCACGCCGTTAGGGGACTGGCTATACGGCTATACCCGACTCGTCAGTGGACAAGACGCGTTTGGAGCGATACTAACGTGCAACATTACCGCTCGAGAGCATACATGTACACGACGAGACTCGTTCGAGGTTCATTAGCTGACTCCGGATAGCATTGTGTAATCATTTTACCACGAGTTCCTGTCTATGCATGTGTGTTGTGTCTGGACGATGGGAGGAAGTGAAGCTGACGGTTGCTGTTCGCAGCTATGACGTTGGTGCGGGGTAGTCGTCTGCCCCTCCCTATTTGCGACCAAAAAAAGTTGCGCTGGGAAGACAAAGAAAAGAGGCACTGCGAGAGATTTCACAACGGTACATGCGAGCGAGCCTGGCAACGAAATAGTATCTCATAACAGGGTGGTTTCAGATTGGCTGGCGCTCATAGTTGGAAGCTGAAGCTAAAGCTGTGTCTCTAGGTCCAGGACAATAGCCATGGCAGAAACCGCGAGAATGTATGCGCATGGGCCCAGTCTAGCTCATTATCTACCTTTCTGGGCACCAGCATCCGTGATGGTAGGCGGGCCCTCCTTGTATTTGACGGCGCCGCTCTGGCTACCGACGGCCTCGATACCGCGGACGACCTTGTAGGACTCGACATCGCCGTCCGGGACGCCGCCAAAGACGACGTGCTTGCCGTTGAGCCACGAGGTGACGACGGTTGTGATGAAGAATTGGGAGCCGTTCCTATCTCCTGTTAGCCAGTGTGTCTTTACGTAGACTTTTCGAGACGCACGTGTTGGGCCCAGCGTTGGCCATGGACAGGAGGAAGGGGCGGTCGTGCTTCAACTTGAAGTTCTCGTCGGCGAACTTCTCACCGTAGATGGACTTGCCGCCAGTGCCCTAGATTTCTGTGAGCTGCTGTCTCTCTTGATGTATCGCATGTCGATAGACTTACATTGCCACGGGTGAAGTCACCGCCCTGAAGCATGAACTGGGGGATGACGCGGTGGAACTTGGAGCCGCTGTACCCAAAGCCCTTCTCGCCGGTGCAGAGAGCGCGGAAGTTTTCAGCCGTCTTGGGAACTACATCGTCGAATAGTTCGAAGTTGATGCGGCCGGTTTGAGCTAGTGGTAGTGGCAGTGGTAGTCAGTGAATGGATGCACTCTGGTGCTTTGGAGAAACATGGTACAAGGATGGTGGAGCCACGCGCGACGACGCTCTTCATCCATGCATGGATCCATTTCTGAAAAGTGGCATGTCTACTCACCCTTGACGTCGCCGGTACGAGTGACGTTGCCCTGGGCGTCGACCTCGACCACCGGGCCGGTCCATGAGCAGTCAAAGTATGCCTTGATGGCCATGTTGGATGCTGAAGGAGTAAAGAAGCGCTTGTTCACTGGAGCGCGAATAGAACTTCTCGCTGCGCGCAAGGCCGAGAAAGCTGCGGAGGGAGAGTGCATGAGCCCCACCATTGTTGGAAGCGCGGGGTGTTGAAGCTAGCCCTGGAACTGCACAAGGTAGTCAGCCCAGATCCCTTGGCGGTGAATCGCGGGTGAGCTGCGGAGCGTCTGGTGACACCCGGGGGAGGGGGGGGGGGGAAGAAAAAAAGAAAGGAAACCGAGTCTCAAGTTGGGGGCTTTCACAAAACAATAACATGCTGGGTTGTATCTTACAGGTAGGAACTGTACTTGGTCGATGCTGCACAACCAAATACTGAAGCTCGATTTGATGCGCTGACTGTGAGGATGGGAAGGGGGCGCAGGGAACAAAAGCTTTCAATGGCAGTGTACAACAGCGTCCTATAATACAATTGACAGATGGAAACAATGCAAAGCTGTATGTGGTGCGTCGTGCGTCGAGATGAAATTCAGCAAAAGGCCAGTCGGAAAAAGTTTAGATGCTGCATCATCGAAGCGTGCCTCCAGCACCCGAGCGCGTTCCCCAATGCGGCCTGTCCATTGCAACGTCGATCGATCGTCGAGGGGGCCCTCTACCTGTCTTTCTTTCCTTGTAGGACCGACTTTGGGTGGACATAGGTACCTTATTTCGATATTGTCTTCTATGGCCCAATGCATCGTCTGTCCCTGATCTGATTTCTTCATCACGCTGACTCTTGCGAAATGCCCCGTGGTTGGCACCGAGAGCTGAGTTTGAGCTGGGGGTGAGGCCCGAGCTTTGGTGCCCAGTATCACGTGCCGGGCAGTGCGGCTGTCTGGACTCCATGGCCTCCGCGGTGGACGTCGTCAAAGTTCAAACACGCATCTCGAGAAAAGCGACAGACTCAAGTCTCAGGTGTCCGCCCGAAGAGAACTTTGATTGCCGAGTGCGCCGCTCGCAATAGTCAGCTGCCACCTGCATCTTGCCCTTCAAAGCACTCTTCACTTGCCAGCACACCCACAACCACCCGCACCGCACACACACGGACACACACACAGAGACTCGCCCAATATGGATCTGAGCAGCTTGAAAGAGCAAGTCAGCAATCTCACACTCTATGACCTCAAAGCTGGGTTTCGCAAAGCTCAGAATGGTATGTTGTGGCCTAGGAGCGTAGGCCTGCTGGACCGGGGCTAACGCGCCGTGCAGCGGTGATGAACTACACAGAGATGGAGGCAAAGGTGCGCGAAGCGACCAACAACGAGCCATGGGGTTAGTTCCATTGGGTGCAGTATACAAGAGGTCATGGCTGACGGATATATAGGTGCATCTTCGACCATGCTGCAGGAGATCGCCAATGCCACGTTTAACTAGTATGTGCCTGACGGAAGCTCATGAACGAGCAGACACTTGCTCACATACTTTCACAGCCAATTGCTCAACGAGATTATGCCTATGATCTACAAGCGCTTCACTGAAAAGGCGTCTGAGGAATGGCGACAAATCTACAAGGTATAGCGGCCTTCAGCCTTTCGCTGATCTGGCTGACCGACGCAGGCACTTCAATTACTCGAATTCCTGATCAAGAACGGCTCTGAGAGAGTCATAGATGATGCGCGCGCCCATGTCTCCCTCCTCAAGATGCTCCGGCAATTCCACTTCATCGACCAGAATGGCAAGGACCAAGGCATCAACGTGCGCAACCGGGCCAAGGAACTCGCAGAGCTACTCGGCGATGTCGACCGCATCCGCACCGAACGCAAAAAGGCACGCGCCAACCGCAACAAATTTGGAGGCGTCGAAGGCGGAGCGGGTCTTGGCGGCTTCTCCGGTAGTGGGGGCTTCTCAGGCGGCAGCGGCGGGGGCAGCAGCAGGTATGGTGGATTCGGCAGTGAGCAATCAGACTTTGGAGGCTATAGGGGTGAGGTCTACGGCGACGGCGGGGGTTTTGGGGGCAACCAGTCCGGTTTCGCAGACACGCAACAGCGCCGCGACCGCTTCGACGAGTACGATGAATATGACGAGGGCGAAACCAACCCTGCACCACGGAGAAAGGAGCCTGCAGCAGCTCCAGCGAGGAGAGAAGCAAAGAAGGAGGAAGCCAAGCCAAAACTAAAGGCACCCGAGCCAGTCGTTGACCTGCTTGCCTGGGACGACGAGCCTGCGCCCGCCTCGAATTCAGCAGGCAAGCAAGCCGTTGCATCGACAGGGGCTGACTTTGGAGACGATGACGACTTTGACGACTTCCAGTCTGCCGCGCCTGCAGCACCGGCAGCCCAGGCCTCAAAGCCAGCAGCCTTCACCGTGGCGCCTCCCGCTTCCACGTCGACGATTACTTCATCGACGCAATTCGCCGCGCCCCAAGCTCAGTCGTCCGCCCAGAACAACAGCCTGAACAACCTGTTTGCGACTGTGTCTCCACCACCAGCTGCAAACCAAATGGCATCACCACCACCCATGGCTTCGGCCATGTCCCAAGCCCCACAGCCCTCTGGATACCAAGCGTCGGGACCCAATTACTTCACGTCGATGCCGCAGTTGGCGCCTCAGTCGGGTGCTTCCACGCCCTCCATGGTGTCCACAGGCGGAAAGATAGGAGGAGGAGGAGCTGCTCCCAAGAAGGCTGGCGGTGATGCATTCGCATCGCTGCTGGCAGGAGCTGCACCAAAGAAGTCTTCGACCCCCACACAGAAGGTCACCATGGGCGATCTGGCCAAGCAAAAGACGAGCCAAGGGCTTTGGGGGACACCGGCATCTGGTTCAAGCACACCAGCTGCACAGGCACCGCAGACCGGAGCCAAGCCTGGCAGTGCTCTTGGTGATTTGCTGGGTTAGCAATAGGTCTGTAGTTCCATTACGACGCTGGGTCTGTTGTCTTGTGCATATGTTTGATGTGGAACGACATGGGAGGGTGTGGGATTTGTGCTATCCCGCTGGCTTACCGGCCCTAGTATACTGTCGGGGCAATGAATATACCAGAGAAGGTATATGTACTAAGTACGACCTGGGCTCGATCATGCAATGGGTAGAAGAAGGGGTGGGCGTGGAGGTAGAGAGTCGAGTCGGTGAAATGTGACAGTGATTGGGGCCTGTTTTCTTCCCCGCAAATGCGCGTCTGTGATTGGCTGCACGCCCGCCCCTCTTGGCCCGACCCCTAATTTCCCTTTTGCAGAGATAGCTCTCCCTGGGAGGTGGTGGACAGTGGATGCCAATGCCATGCCATGCTATATGCGCCTACCGCCATATAACTAACAATGGACTTGCACATGCACCCTCGCATGCCCACTATCTACACTCTTGCATACTCCCCATAGTAGACCAGAAGACCTCTCGACCTAGACTACCTCTTATCGTTGATCGACCTCTTGGACATGCATCAATGCAGTTCTCCCGCCTCTTCCGCCGCATCGCCCTGCTTTTACTGCCCTTAGCACTCACTGGCACCCTATGGCTGTACCTATACCCCATCTTCCACTCCTGTGGCTTCCCCACACCGCCGCCTACCAACACGACTTTGCTTGCGCCCTTTCGATTGCTGGCCTTGGGCGATCCGCAACTCGAGGGTGACTCGTCGCTTCCGGACCCCGAAGCGCTGGTGTTTCCCTCGCTTGAACTCTTCCCCGAACAGCTGCGGGCTTCAGCTACGTGGGCGGAGAGCCGTCATGTCGTTGTGGAAGCGGCCAAGGGTGCGGTGCAGGACGCGCGTAGATGGTTAGAAGGCAAGAGAAAGGCGGTGGATCTCTGGGGCAACGACTTATACCTTGCACATATTGTGCGTAGCCTGAGATGGGCGACGGAGCCTACGCATATTGCCGTCTTGGGCGACTTGCTGGGCAGTCAATGGGTCACCAACGGAGAGTTTAGGAAGAGAGCGGGACGATATTGGGGGGTTGTGATGAGGGGCTTGGAGAATGTGCCTGATCGCGTCTTGGGTATCCAGCCGGTGGAAGAGAATCACGATGCAGAACCAGGCGAGGTCAACGAGGAGGTACAAAAGGGCTCAGACGGACAAGACGAGGGCACAACATATGGCGAGGACAGCAAGAAAGAGAGAAAGACAGCATGGGGTGGCACGACAGAAGTCCTCGGCGCAGACAAGGACTGGAGCAAGCGCGTCATCAATATTGCAGGGAACCACGACGTGGGCTACGCTGGCGATCTCGACGAATCGCGCATCGAGCGCTTTGAACGGGCCTTTGGAAGCGTCAATTGGGACATTTGGTTCGAATTACCACCGCACCTACGGCCCAATAGCACACCCACTGAAGAGCCCCCGCCAGCCCTCCGCCTCGTAATCCTGAACACCATGAACCTCGATACACCCGCCTGGTCCGCCGACCTCCAAACCGAGACCTACGACTTCACAAACCACATCATCATGAACTCCCGCCCCGTACACGACAAAACGCACGCTACAATCCTACTAACCCACATTCCGCTTGAGAAGGAAGAGGGTATCTGTGTTGACTCTCCCTACTTTGACTTCTTCGAAGATGGCCAGGGGGTCAGGGAACAGAATATGCTATCTGGCCATGCGAGCAAGATTATACTAGAGGGCATATTCGGATTGAGTGGGAATAAAGAGGCTGAAGGAAGGGGGTTAGGGCGGCGAGGTGTAGTGGTGAACGGGCATGATCATGAAGGCTGTGATGTCGTGCATTACATTCGACAGCCAGGGATAGAAAGCTCTTGTTCACTCGAAAGAGTAAAGAAGGAGGAAGCGTATTGGCCAGTCCCCACGGCTGAAGAGGAGAACATGGCTGTACCTCCACTCGACGCTGACATGTCGCTGTCCTCTCCCAATGATACCGAATCTACTCGACCTCCAGCGCCGATTTCTGAACCCGAAATCCCCAAATGGCGTGCCCGCCACTATCCACCCCTTGCCTACGACATGTCGCCCTCCAACCACTGTCTCGCCATCAACGAAGCACCGCACCTCCGCGAGATCACACTACGCAGCATGATGGGCGAATTTTCAGGCTATGCAGGCTTCTTGTCAGCATGGTTCGATGAGAGCAAGGGAGAAAAGGGCGAGTGGGTGTTTGAGTTTGCGACGTGTGGGGTTGGCATTCAGCATTGGTGGTGGGCCGTGCATGTGCTGGATTTAGTGCTGATTATTTGCTTCCTGGGGTGGGGATTGACGAGCACATGGGAAAAGAGTGTTGCGAAGAATCAAGACAAACAAGGTCATCGGGTTCAAGAGGTAGCGTCGAAGCCTGAGGTTGAGAAAGCGATGCCAATCAATGGGACGAGAAATGCAAGTAGCATGAATGGCGGACGACAGGCACGTGCTAACGGGTAGGCATATTCGGCACGTTTAGCATACATGACGGGGTGTTGGGGTGTTGGTGATTATTTTGAAGATTTGGATAGACTAGGTAGTGTATTCACTTTATGTACATTAATATCATGTTGCCCTAGGAGTACTTACCCCATCTCTCTAGCTCTCTGTCTCTCGCTTTACACCACAGGGTTATTAGGATACTATCTATACAAATATCTACCGTTTGGCTTCAGGACCATGTGTACGAACGTCCCAGTCTATATAAGACTACTACAGTACTCATACATACGCATTTAGGGTAGTCCCCCGCATTTAAGGAACCGCGGGGCGGGGAGCTAGTCGATGCACCTTCTTTTCAGTTCCGGTCTTGGCCGAGAAGCCTTGATTACCTTCCGCACTCGTTCCGTGCCGCACTTGTGGTAGCATCATCCTACCTACGTACCATACTTCTTCTTTTTGACTTCAGCCGTCTGTCCCGTGCGTCTCTGTTACCAACCAATACGTCTCGTCTCACAGGTGGGTTGGCTGTCAGCTACGAGCAGCATGGCGCTACTCACGCGACAGATGGTTGGTTGATAGGTGATGGCTAGGTACGGTACTGAGCGGTAAGAATTAGGCAGAAGGAGAATGACTGATTGTAGTTGCCTTGTGGCTGCGGAAGGGGGGCGGATGTGTTCCGTGCGACGACTTATGGGGTGGATAGACGACGAGTGCTTTAAACCAACTGTTTGGATCATAAGGGTGACAGTTGTTGGGTATTCCCTTTGGCCAAGGTGTAGTAATAGACTGAAATTGTACTACCATCAGCATGCCTCTGGAACGTGTGGACTCGGCGAAGAACGATCAAGTCTACGACTACATCATTTGCGGGTAAGAGGCACCATCAGAAACGACGTCCTTGGGCGTATCACCAACAATTGAAGACCCGACAGAAATTCTAACTTAACTCGTATACTGACACATCCCAGCGGCGGTACGTCTGGTTGCGTAATCGCTGGCCGTCTTGCCGAAGACCTCGACGCCCGCATCCTCATTCTTGAAGCCGGACCCGACAATGCAGATCTTGAAAACGTGCACATGGCCGGTGGTTGGAGCCAGAATTTTGACTCGGAGACTGACTGGAACATTGTCACGGAGCCCATGGCCACAGTCGACAATCGGCAAGTCAAGGTGTCGAGGGGTAGATTTCTGGGAGGAAGCAGTGGAGTCAATGGAACACTGTGTATACGGGGCACCAAGCAAGACTATGACGATTGGGGCATGGAGGAGTGGACTGGAGAGAAGATGTGGGGATATATGAAGAAGTCGGAGACATTTCATGGAAAAGACTGGCATGAGGCTGATATGTCGGTGCATGGTACTGATGGACCTTTGCACATCGCGCCGCATGATCTGGCACCCATCTCCGAGCGTGTAAAGCAGAGTATGATTGATTCGGGATTGCCATATCACCCGGATATGTTCTCAACGGGGGAGTCACCACATGGTTGCGGCGATGTGCCGAGGACAGTGCATCAGGGTATCCGAACGACGGCTGCGGATTTCGTGACCAAGAACTACAAGAGGGATAACATCACTATCAAAACAGAGGTCACGGTTGACAAACTGCTCTTGTCTGAAGATTCTGGCAAGTTGACTGCGACGGGTGTTGCAGCCTTCTCGAAGACGGGGCAGAAGATCGAGTATAAAGCGCGCAAGGAAGTCTTGGTCACGGCAGGTGCATACTGTAGTCCAGCGATTCTGATGCGTTCTGGTATCGGACCAAAAGAGCAGTTGGAAAAGCACGGAATCGAGTGCCATGTTGATCTCCCCGGTGTAGGGAAGAACCTAATGGACCATGTCGTACGTATACATTTGAACATTGAAATGAGCAACGAAACCACATGTACTAACATACTCTACTCTTCTCTTCCCACCAGCTCTGCTTCATCTTCTACGAAGTCTCGGAACCAAACCTCACAAACGACTACCTCGCCTACCACGGTGATGCAATGGCCAGCACCTACAAACTCTACCAAGAGAAGAAATCCGGCATCCTCTCCACCTTCCCCTTTGGCGTATTCGGCTACGCTCGCCTCGAAGACCGCCTCAAAGACTCTGCGCTCTGGAACGAGGCAGCCAGAAAGCCCGGTCGCGACCCAATGGGTCTCGCGCCCAACCAACCCAACATCGAATTTTGGAACACAGAACTGTACGGGGGCCCGAAACAGTACACGGATTTCCCCGTGGATGAGAAACACGCGTTTGCGCTGTGCACCTTGCTGTTTAATCAGCACTCGCGCGGCACGGTGGTGCTGAAGAGTGCGGATCCCATGGACAATCCGGTGGTGGACCACAACTACCTCGCTGATCCGCTGGATATGCTCGTCATGAGCGAAGCCTGCAGATTCGCCAACGAGATTGTCATGAATGGAGCCGGCACAAAGGATTGTATCAAGGGGAGTTGGCCCGCTAATCTATCACATCACACGTACACCAAACGCGAGGACTGGGAACCCCATGTTCGTCAACATGCTACAACTTGTAAGTCTCACAAACACACACACACACGCTCTCTCTCTCTCCCTCTCTATCCTTCTCAGCTATATTGAATCCCTACAAGTCTACTCACGCACACATCCAGGCTACCACGCATCAGGCACCTGTAAAATGGGCCCCGAAGACGACATCGACGCCGTGCTCGACAGCCGTCTCCGCGTCCGCGGTGTGCAAAAGCTCAGGGTTGCGGACATGTCGAGTATACCGCAGGTCAATAATGGACATACGCAAATGGTGGCGTATGGAATTGGCGAGGGGGCTGCGGAAATGATTCAGCAGGATGCAAAGGATGGGCGGCTTTCGAAACTTGTGAGTGAGGTGGAGAGATTGGCCGTTTAGTTTCGGGATAGTCTTTTTGAGGACACAGGGGGTAGAGAAATGTGAGTAGGGAGAGTTGATGTTGGGTCTTGCATGACCTGGGCTGGGATTTTGGTAGTCTGTCATCATGATATCTGGGTTAGATTTGGCAAACCACGCAAAAATATTATTGTACCATTGTACTCCACCAACCCAACCTCCCACTCCCTTAGCCCCTCCATCTCAACATCCCCCAACTCACAATCCCGATACATACTATAGTAGTCTCAACACCCCCTCCAAACCCCAAACACATGTACCACAAAACCCCCCCCATCCTGAAACACCCACTCCCCCCTCCAAACAACTCACGCAGCAACCCCCGATCCCTCAAACACAGCCGCACGCCCGCAAAAAAACCAGGGCACATAACAGTTCATCCAATTCATCCAACCCACCCATTCCCCATTCCATTTCACCCCTTCCACCCCCTCCACTCCATCCATGCAACCCCACCCACTCTCCAACCAGACAAAACAGGCCCCAAACAGACCCCAAACAGCGATGAAAAAAAAGGGTGCCCAGCAGGCGAAGCCTTGCAAAGGACATGGGCGTATGCGAAACAGGCGAAGCTTATCAAGTGTAGCGAGGCTTGTGTGGGAAGGGACACGGGATCGGGGGCTGCATGAGGGGGGTATTTTTGCGTGTTCGAGGTAGTGACGAGGTTAGGGCGGGGAGGGAAGACACAAGGCTTGTTTGGAGAAGAAAATGCAGGTACAAAGTTGAGATGTACCCTCCGCATCTTACATGGAGGAGACGTTGCGGGCTGTTCTATCTGTCTATCTTGTTGTTTTGATTCTTGTGGCTGGTTCCAGTATCTTTTTTTCTTCAATTGTTGACTTAATCCTCTCGGGTCATAGTTTTTTTTGTTCAGAAGACGATTAGAAGCCGAGCGAGAGCTCCAGGAAGTGAAAAAAGTTGATTATAATGTACAAAGCCATCGGTTGGACGTCCCTGCTGGCTCTGACCAGCGCGCTCCCTCAGCGGAATAATGGCGGTCGACAAGGCGGACAGCAGCGTGCCACGGCCCTGGAGCAAGCCGCTCAGATACCCCAAGGCATCTCGCAAGCACAAGATGGCTCGACGATCCTCGATGACACCGTCATGGTGAAGTAAGTTTTGCCTTTCCAACCAACTTGGGAGAAACAATCAGCTGACTTGAATCGAAGTGACCTACCCATCCGCTTCAAAATCTCCGCACCAGCAGATCAATTCCTCACCACTTCAGGCGTCCCGGGGGCAGCAGCAACATCCGCTAACGGGACTATGGGCGCCAACGTCCTTCTCCACGGAGACGGTGGCCAATCCTTCTTCGACTTTCCCAATCAGAATGTGCAGGCCAATACCATGGGTGTCGCCCTTCTCGCACCCGATGATAATCTCTTCTGGGGCGGGGGATCCGGCCTCGACCGCACCGATGGCGTTGCGCACGCACAAGCTGTCAGCGACTTCATCACCACTGAGATGCCCAAAATCGTAGCCATGGATGCATCCGCCGTTGTATTCACTGGTGTCTCAGGAGGTAGTCTGTTGATGTCCGGTTTCTTCATCCCAGCACAGATGCAAAATTTCCCAAACAGCGCCGTGGAGTTGAATTGCGGTGCCATGCCGCCACAGGTGCAGTTCCAAGACGCAGCAACGGTCATGAGCCAGACGAGGATCCACTACCAATCTACAACAGGAGAACTCACATTACTTCAAGATGCCATTCCACAGGCGATTACTGCATATGAACAGCTTGCTGCGGATGCGGGCCTGTCGACAGCCCAAATTAACAACCTGCAAACTGTGGACAATACACCTACCGGAGGCCACTGCGAATTCGATGGCCAAGATTTTGTTTCGGGCGTACAGACCATGCTGACGAGTTATTCAAACGTTATGCAGGGTGGCGACGGTACAGTAGATGGGATCGGTGCGCCGAGTAATGGGCTGGTCACAACCGGCGTAGTCGGAAACGAGAATTTGCAATTTGTCGGAGCGAGGAAGAGGGCGGCAGATGCGGTGAGCATGTTGCAGATAAGGTGGGCGCAAGTCGAAGTTGTGGAGGAGGATGCGTACCAGTTGTTGGAGTGCGATCGTTTTACGTGTGGTAATGAGCCAGACATCTAAGCAAATAATACCAAGGGCTTGAATGGCAGTTTCCTACAAGGGATAGTTCTGTCCAAACTTGGACACCTCTGGTTAGCGTTTTCATCGCATGTTTCCCGCCTTGAATCACGAGAGGTGGCCTTCGCCGTCACCGCCATGGGAAGAAGAGGTGGTTTGTATTGTCGTAATGTTCATTTGACTGGTAGTGCAAAGGCGGTTCCATTGCGAGCTGGTGCAATGTCTACTCCTAATTCCTTCACCCCATAAATGCATTTTCGCCGTGCCCGTGGACCCATGAATGTTGCAGAAAGCCGGAAAAAGAGACACCTCACATGACCACACCAGAGTTGGACGCAATACGCTACGTTTAGTCAGCAGAGAAAGGGAGGAAGTGTGTGGATCAACACACCGGCCACAGCTCAGCAGCCTCCTTTGCGACAGGTCCGGTAATGGCAGAGCCCTTCATTTCACCCTTGGGGTTGACAATGACACCGGCGTTGTCCTCGAAGTAGAGGAAGACACCGTCCGCTCGCCTCCATGGCTTGCTCTGGCGGACAATGACGGCGGGCATGACCTTCTTCCTGAGCTCAGGCTTTCCCTTCTTGACAGTTGCCATGACCATGTCACCAGCGCCACCGGCAGGCAGGCGGTTAAGACGCGCACCAATACCCTTGACGGAGATGATGTACAGGTTGCGGGCTCCCGAGTTGTCGCAGCAGTTCATGACGGCGCCGCTGTGTGTTTCCGTTAGCCCGGAATTCATACATGTTGTCTCTTTGTGATCTTTTCATCTTGCCGTCACCATTGCCATGGCTATCGCAATCGCAATCGACATCGAAACCGAACATAATCTTCGAGGGCAGCGGTCGCATCGCAACGCATTGGAACAGGGTAAACGTACACTGGCAGACCAAGCGTCATCTTCAGCTTGTTACCGGAGGTAGAACCACGACTGCAGAGTTTCCATGTTAGCGAATCCAATCTCTCGTATGAGGTGCAGCAGCTCCTTCTCCCTCTCCTTCTCCTTCAGAGGTATCACATACCCACGCTTTCCAGACATGTCGAATGATTATTGGGGGTTGTTTCGGTGGGTGTGGGGTTGTCGTCGCTGGCGATGGAATGGGCCTGAAGTTCCTCAAACTTTTGGTGGGCGACGCTGAATTTCGAGATGCCTAAGCGAGTGTGCACTAGTCGCTGTAATAGGACTAGCGTCGAGACTTTGTCGTCCATTCAGGCCAAGCTTCACGTGGGGGGATGTGGAAGAACATGAGAACATCAACTCACAAACGAAACCACGCCTACATGAAATTTAAGAAAAGGATCTTGCAGAGTCCGCTGTTCTCCAAATAATAGACTACGTTGCAATGCGAATTCATCATTGCTGAGAGAAAGAAAAGAACTGAAAATGGTCCACGGCAAACGGTTGGCTCGAAGTCAAATGCCATGGTAGATCTCCGCCACCGACAACCACATGAACGACGAATTGTACCATGTCGCCTCACTTCCAGGCACCCTGCGCTCATGATATTTGGACAAAGTTTTACTTTGTCGTCGAAGCATGAGGAAGATTCCAATAAGCAGGACACAGCACACCAGAGTCATGTCCAGTGGATAGCTATCCCATTGAGGAAATCGGAAAGCATTATTCACGACAAGCAACTTGCATCAGCGTCGTTCCGCCTCGTCTTCCTGTTGACTCAAACGATAAAGGCAAGTACTTGTGCCAGGAGCAGTGCGCTCACGATACAGATCGATGTGCGGAAAAGGAGAACGAACTCTTATCGCTGATGCGAAGGTGGATCGATGAAGGTGGCACTGGCACTGCGTACCAGTAATCAGCGATACATGATGTTCAAGCGTTGCAAAACCAGGTCCTGGAGTGGATGCTAAACGGGTTGTAAAATGGTACTACGATGACTGATTACGCAAGCAAACCCGAACAGTGAGGCTGTAGAACCTACATGAAATCTTTGTTGCAAGTACCTGTCATATTGGTCGTTTCCGAACGGTGCGGGACTGCGGCGTGCAACGGTATTCTGAACTTACTGTATCTTGTTCATGGGCATCTTGTTCATGAATGGTCTTCGTGGACCAGTGCATGGATATTGCATAAACATACCTCAGCTCATTCACTTGTCGAACAAGAAGCGCGGCTGCTTCAACCGGGACACGGCACAAACGAACTTTGAGCCTCCTGTTGACCCAATGCCATATGTTGTTCTAACTTCTAAGCATGTTCCACGTCAGCACAAGTATACTCCGCCAACACACCGCTGGATCCATCAGCACCCCATCTTGGAGTATTGTAGGCTTGGAACACTACTCCCTGTCCTGCGATGCACGGTATTTTACTATTGAGCGCTGACGCTCCGAAAATGAAATAGGTGGATTACAGACCTCGATTGATGACTGAGGGCGGGCGTCGTCGGCGTGCGTCGGTGCTTCTTGTGAAGAGATATGGGTAAAAGTATTGATTGAACTGCAGCGGAGGATCCGGACTTGTAAAGGGATAGGCGCTAATCTCAATATAGTCGCCATACGCACACACCCCCTACCCACATCGACTCTGGTTGCCCAATGCCACCAATGGGCGGTTGACCTTGCGACCTCATCCATTGACCACTACACACGTCTCCCCGAGTACATGGGGTCTTTGACGAAGTATCGGAGCGATACCTTACCGACCGCATGTGCAGGATTGTTCGACGTATTCTCAGAAAAGGAAAACACAACACAAAGGGCGTCCGTCAATGGCAGCGCAATGGAGAAGGCGCAGCGAACGCGTGGTTGACCGAGGTCAGAAGTACTGTAAGTTCATTTCATTGATGGACAGGACCAAGTCTTTCCTGTACGGTAACGCTGGTCATTGAACGACATGGCGGAAGCATGTTTGCCATCGTCTCGAGTCAGTAGCACAAGGCGGAGGCATGACCACGTTCGCAATGGTCTCGATTCAAGTCGCACAAGGGCCCACGGCTGTGTAGCTGCAGTCACTAGGCGCCAAATGTTGTCTTTCTCACCTTCGGGAATCGGTACTGCCCATGCTACATGTCTAGGTTGGTACATGGGTATGGCACAGCCAGCTTCAATGTCAGTATTGTAGGTCACAAGCAGGAAACGTGGATGTGGAGTTTGCGGCATGTTCGCGCACCGACCGGATCGTCCCTTTCCGCCTTTCTGACAGCACTGGACAATTGGAGTATCGTCATTCTGGTAGTTCGCGACAGCAGAGTTGAAACTACCGGAGTTTTAAAGCCCGCCGGGAGCCCGCTGGGGGTGTTGCTTGGCAGCGGAGAGCCCACCGTCGTCATCCATGGCCACATTGGCAAGACATGTACGCCATCCACACCGACCCGCGGAGAATTTCACGCCAAGACCACCGGGACCGCTAGTGAAAGCGGATTGATTCACCCCGAATGGGGTGCACACGTTCGTGTCGAGATGGTCAGGAGACAACAACCAAGTCACACATTGTACCGGTGTTGCACTGCGGGGAAGTAGATCGTTGCTGCTTGGGGCATCCTCCACAGACGGTTGGTCTCGTATAATGGCTGGGTGATTGCACACCGAAGGCTGCAAGGAGGGCATGGGGTGCATAGTAGGAGGCATCTCCCAACATGGTAGTTCATCGGTGCCTGGAGAACCATCTGTCCGGTACAGGTGTACGGTGTCGTATATTCTTCGCTTGGCAACGCTATGGGAAGAGACAAGCCCAGAGCCGACAACACGGCAATTAGCGCCCAGGTGCCCAGTGATGTGTTTTGTCCAAGCCGTCTGGGGTGCAGCCGCTGAAACAGACGTGGCGTGCGGAATATCGATCAGGACCGCACATCAAAGTCCCGGCATGTTGTCTCGTTTCGCTCGACAGTGTTTGTTCATAGGTGGAATTCATTCATGTCCCTGAAATGAGCAGTACTACTATATGGTCCCTGCTAGGGAAGTGCCTAGCAACAAACTTGCGGTCTGTCGCCACTGATGGAGTTACTTTGGCCCGAAAGCTTCGAAGAACGGTGACCGTCCGAGGTGTTGTTTATTCTTGACCAGCAATCGATAGGACCGACATGTCCATCCCAGAGTCGTTGTTTCAAACAATCGGACAAGTACTTTAAGGAGCGCTCTGCGCCAGATATTTCTCCCTACCGCCTGCATCCGCTTCCCCTCATCCTCCCTCTACTTCCCCTCCCTCCCTCTACTTCCCCTCCCTCCCTCTACTTCCCCTCCCTCCCTCTGTCCATCATGGTTCACATCTCGGGTCTATCAGCAGTCCTTGCACTCGCTTCCGTCGCTTCAGCTCAATGTGGCTCGGGTACACCAAACGCGAGGGTCACTGGCTCTGGCAGCTCTTTCACGGCTACTAGGGGATCTACGACTCTGTACACCGGCTCCGACTACCGTCTTGCTATCCAGACCGCAATCGACGGCATCAGCAGTGGCCAGCGTGTCTCTGTTATTGCTTCCGGTAACATCGGGGCCAACACCATCACGATCCAGAATGGAAAGACCTTTGAAGGTTGCGGGACCATTACTGCCGCTGTCAGGAGTGGCAGGGGAAGCATTGAAGTCACCGACCAGACTGGTGTCAACATTCCTTTCCTTACGCTAGCTGGCTCGTCCTACTTTGGTCTTCGGTTCTCTGGCACCAGGGATCTTACCTTGGGCAACATCAACATCAACATCAATGCAGGTATCGGCATCCGATTCGACCGCGATCGTGCAGCCAACACCAACGTTAGGATGGGTACCATCAACTGCAATGGAGCGAGCTCCCATTGTGTTGAGACTTGGAACATTGACAGACTGGAGATCGACTCCGTCGTTGCGCGAAACGTTGGAGAGTCTGGCCTCTTGATCCAGAAGGTCACCAACGCCAACATCGGCACCGTAGACTGCGACAACTGCGGCACTGGCACCGGCTATGCGGCTCTTCGATTTGCCAACGAAGCTGGCAGACTCAACAACGCGTACCCCACCAACATCAGGGTCAACAGGGTCAGGGCTCGCGGCGGAGGCCGAGGTGTCTTCTGTGTCTCCGCCTCTGGTGGTGCAGAGATTACCACTGTCGACATCGCCAACACGGGCAACAACGCCGTTCTCATCGAGAACTGCTACAACTTCAACATCAGGGGCGGAACTGTCAACGGTGGAGGCGAAGTCCGTCTTGCAGCTCGTGATGAGTTCGAAAACAGCAGGGACATTGCTATCACTTTGAGGGTTGATGGCACCACGGTACGCGAGAGCCCTTGCACGGCCAACCCTACCAGGTGGTCCCTCACAGGCAATGGTGCCAGGAACATCTGCACTTAAGTGTGGGACAGACGGCCATGCTGCAAGGTATACTCGGACAGAGAATTCTTTGGTAGCCTTTCTTTCATGTACATATTGCGACAGTTTAAAGAAACTCGCACCTTACTTGTGCCAATACCGTAGCGCTTAACTGCAGATTGGACAATACGGTTATGCCAATGTTTTCGCTATGAAACAATGCAGCCACAGTGATATTTCATCTATCCATGTCTCCATGTGAAAAAGTGTTATGCAAAACGAAGTCTTACTAAGAATGCTAGCCATGTTTCATCCATCATGTATTTAAGCCAAAACACACTTCAACTCGCTACCACATGTTTCCTCCTGTTTCGCCTCAAAGATCTCAACCCTGGCGAATCGCGATTCCATCCACAATCTTACACAGAAACAAGCACTATAGAAACCAACATTATTGTGCCACCTTCGCAATAGAAGCAATATCAACAGCTTTCATGCGGGGTCTATTGGTACAATGATAGCTTCATTTCCACACGTATTCACTGAAGTCATTCTCTTCACGTGACAGTCAACATGTCACAACTATTGTAACCACTCGGCATGCCAACAATCAAACTCATACAAACGAAAATCATACACGGCATGAATAGTTTACCTAGGTATAGCTGAAAGCGACTCCTTCGCAATCAGTCCGAATTCACCAGTGCTTGGCCACACGAGTTGAAACGAATGAGGTTTTGTGTACGGCATGAACTTGGCTATTCCAGAAACACTTGAACGTAAGCGATGACGAAAGCCTATATTCCGAATTGCAATCACAGATATTGATTGTGCAGACAGATGCAGTGTCATCTCGGCTACATAGAACTGTGCCATGTCGCTCAGAAAAAAAAGAGAAAAACAAGAATTGGTATCCGTACTTTTGATGCTTTAGATCTCTGTGGAAATTCGGATCACTAAGGTCAGGAATAATTTAGGAGATGGATTATTAGATTGTATCTACTACGATTAGACTTATATATATAGAGCTTTAGCTACCCTTACTAGAAGGTGTATAATTAGTAAACCTTCCTTACTAGAGCCCCTACTTTTTATTAGGCACTTAGTAGTAAGCTAGTAGTTAATTAGATAGTAGGTTATATAGGGGTATTGTTGCAGGAGGGATAACAACTGGATCATGGAGCATCTTGATCCCGATCAATCCCGATCAATCCTGATTAATACCCCTGCATGACCCACTATCTAATCAACTGCCAGCTTACTACTAAGTGCCTAATAAAAAGCAGGAGCTCTAGTAAGGAAGGTTTACTAATTCTTTACCTTCTAGTAAGGGTAGCTAAAGCTCTCTATATATAAGTCTAATTATAGTAGATATAATCTAATAATCTATCTCCTAAATTATTCCTAACCTTAGTAATCTAGATTTCTATAGTTATAAGCCTAGATCGCGTTTTACCTTATTAAAGATTATCCTATCTATTTAAGCGTATTATTTAACTTAGACACTAAGCTAGCAAGCTTTATTTTTTTTATACTATTTCTTAAGTAGAAGCTTACTTATTACTCTTCTACTATAAGTAACTAAATCCTAAAGGGGGATATCCTACTTACTAGATTAACTAACTAGCCTACCTAGTATATTTAATTTAGATACTATACCCTAACTAAAGGGATCTAGGTAGAGATAGACCCTAATACTCTAGATACTAAAAAACACTTTAAAAATAGACCTATTAAGCCTAGTATCCTAATAGGTATTGCGCTATCTAATATAACAAGCAAGCAGTATAAGCTCTAAATAGCCTAGTACTAAGCTTACTTATTAGATTAGGTATTAAAGTTATTAGTAATCTAGAATCTTTTTATATAAGTTAATAATATAGTAGATTAAGGGATCCTTACCCTAGCCTATATAGGGCTTATTAATTAAGGAAGAGTAACCCTCTAAGCACTTATCTAAGTGCTCTACAATAACCTAGCGCTAACTAATTTAAGTGCTATAACACTAGCAAGAGTATAGTATAAAGCTTATCTTGCTAAGGTAAAGATAAGTAGCTAAGATACTAATTACTAGTAGAAGAAGTAGGCAATCCTATATACGCAAGCTAAGGTATATAACGTTCCTAATATTAAAGGATAGCTTATAGTATAGGACTATCTTAAAGCTCTATCTACTAGGATCTTACTAGATTAGGGTTAAACTATATTCTAAAGGATTATTAAAAAGTTAGTAATAGTGTGCCGTGGCATAGGGTGTATAGGAGAAAACAAGGCTTAGCCTAAAAAGTTAGGCGGGTTAAATAGTATAAAGGCAAGAAGGATTAGAGGATAGAGTAGTATTACTCCTAGAGACTTTACTTTAACTCTATAATATTAACCTTTCTCTTATAAACCTGTATTAAATTTATATCCTCTACTATAGGATCACTACTATTAAACTATGCCCCTCCTACTTCTCCTTGTTTAAATAGGTTACTCTCCCTATTAGTTTAAATAGTAAAGCCTAAGGGGAACTTATCTTATCTTAGTAAAGGGGAGGGCCTAGTAGCATGTAACTAAGAGGAAGTTTCTTCTAGTATAAGGGGGGTAGAGAAAAATTAAAAAATAGGTAGTATTAATAATTAATATTGTTAAGGCAAAAATAGTAGGCCTATATTAGGACGTGGCTAACGTGTGTAAGTAGGAATAGAGTAATAATACTAAGAGGCTAACTAGAAAACATTAGAAACACTAGAACAACTAGAATAACTAGAACTAGAACAACTAGAACTAGAACAACTAGAATAACTAGAACTAGAATAACTAGAATAACTAGAACTAGAATAACTAGAACTAGAATAACTAGAACTATTAGAATAATTAGAACTACGAGAAGTATTACGAGAAGTATTAGCAATACTAGAAGTGCTAGAACACCTAGAATATTGCTACTAATAGAAGAGCTACAACAAAGGCCACAGGATAGTGTGCGCTATTAGTAGAAAAATAGGGCTAGGCTAATAATACTAACGAAACAAGAACCTACAAAAAAAAACAAATGCAAGTGCTAGCACTGTTTAGGAAGGGTGTTAGGAATATAGCTACTAAAGAAGAGGAGGCAGTCTATAAAAGTAAGAGATAGGAGAGGAAGGAAGTAATATAAGTAAGTAGATACTAACTTGTCTAATAATTTTAATTAATATTACTAGTTTATACACCTCCTTTGATATTTATAGAAGCCTACTACCTTAGCTAAGCCTATCCTTTTTGCTAGGAACTATACCTAGAGAAAGTAATATTACCCTAGGATTAACTAAAATAGAATCCTCTAGACCCCTAAGAAAAGTCCTGGTCCTAATAAGGCCTAGGAAAACTAACTTTTAGTTCTAGGGGAGGGAGGTTATAGAGTTCCTAGATAACTATAACTACTAAGTAGAAAATAGGGGGCTAGATATGTAATAATAGGGCAGAATTGCCTGCCCATTATTCCATGCCAAGTTAGGCCTAATAAAGGCCCGACTTACTTATGTATATAGAGAACAGCTCGCCTATAGTTAGAATAGGCATGTTCTTCTTGTCCTTTTGTACAAGACCTATAGGTGTAGGAATCTTATCCTTTTCTATATAGACGCGCACTCCTATATACCTTTAAGTTGTATAGGATACCTTTTAGATGCCCTACCTACCTAAGTTGTTATATTATAAGAAGAATATTATCCTAGCTAGTAATAGCATTTAAGAATATTGTATTTGTTGTTATTTTAAGCTACTAATTTAGTTCTAGTAGTTACCTAACCCTATAACTTTATAGTTAGAATAGCTATTAGAACTTCTAATAACCAAAGCCTATAGGCTTAGACTTCTAGACCTATAGGTAGTGCTAGATTACCTTTAGAAAAATCGCGTTAGATTGCGTTAAGGTAGAGACCCAGAGACTACTAAAAGCCTAGAGGAATTAGAGGCAAAGCTAATATCCTCCTACAACCAAACCCCCCTAAAGAAAAGATTTGTTATTCTTATTAACTATAAAATATTAGATAAAGGTAAAGGAAGGGCATCTAGTTTAGCTACTTTTAAAAGCCTGTTTACTAATAGAAAGAAATTAGATAAGGAAGACTTAATTAACAACGCCCTCCTAGAAGGACCTGCTTCCTATCTATCTCTTAAGGTACCTTATGCTCCTAGGAGATCTTAAAGCAACACCTCCCTTAAAGATAAATATATATTAACCCTATCTAAAAAGGAGAGGTTAGAGGAATAAGTTAAGTAACTTACTAATAAGTTGTATAACACCTCCCTCTAGGAGGAGATATAGGGTACTACCTAACTAGGCTAGCCTTTAGCTACTATATTAAACCCTATAGTGTATGCTATAAAAGCTAAGAGATAATCTAAAAAGACGCTAAATATCTCTACACTTAGTAATAGTGCTAATCCTACTTTTAGATAATAGTAAGTATCTATTTAGGATAGGCTAGAGATTAACACTAATTACTACCCCTCTTCTAGAGCTTAGATAGCGTTAGTCTAGGGACACTACTTAGGACTAGCAAGAGAATACTTAGAGCTATGTTACCTATCTAATTCCCTAAGTCTTTAGTTCTAAAAAGCTAAGGAAATAATTACCCTCCTTTAAACTTACTTTATTACTAGAAATAAGATAGCTAAGAGTTAGACTATATTTAACCGCCTATATATAACTAATATAGAGATGTTCCCTATTTTTAAGTTATAATTCTAGAGTCTTGCTATTAGAGGAGAAGTACCCTAATTAGAGTAGTATTACTACCTCTAGATAAAGATCACACCTTCCCTAAGGATGCCAAACCTTACTTTCTAACAGAATTGGCACAATAATTTTAAGACTATAGTAGATTATCTTACTACTTTTAATATAGAACGCTACCTATACCCTACCTTATCTACTCCTACCTAGACTACTCTATTATCTAGAAAAGGACTAACCCCCTTCTAACACTCTAGAAACTAGTCCTATTTAGACGCTAATTAGAAACCCTATAATAGACCTTTAACAGCTAAACCTTATATGCCCTACTTATAATAATAAGGCACTACCCCTTAAAATAATTAACCCCTATCTACTACACTAGCTATTCCTAGCGCTACTATAACAGGAACTTGCTATAATTATAGAAAGCCTAGGCACTTCTCTAGTAACTACCCTAAACCCCCTAGGATTTAGGCTATAGATATAGAATAGGTTATTAAGAATTCTAAGGAAGAAGAAACTGCTAAATTAACTAATTTAGATAGCTATTAGACAGGAAACAATAACGCCTAGGAGGATCCTCCTTCCTAGGCCTAACTTAATATAACCTATTAAACCTTTCCTTAACTAAATTATTTATTAGTTCCTATTTACTTGCACGTATAACCCTATGCCTTAATAGATCTAGTGTTTGCCTAAACGCTTTAGTAGATACTAGGGCCTAAGGTTACTTATTTCTTAATTTAAAAATTGCTTATAATATCTCTTCCACGCTTAGGGTACCTATCTAAAAGCTACTATACAAGCTTACTATTAAAGGGTTCTAGGATTAGGTTACCTCCCTAGTTGCCTACTATATTTAGCTTTATATAATAGTTAGTAGCTAAAAGGTTTACAACTGCCCCTTTATAATAGTAGACTTAGGTTCTTAGGATTGTATTATTAGACAACACTAGCTAAAATAGTTCTAAATCCTAATTAATATAGATAAATCTTAACTAATCTAGCTAGAGAAATATCCTCTAACCTATAACCCCGCACCTCTAATTCTAGTATAACTCTACTAGCAAGTGCTATCTACTCTAGTTACCTACAATATCTTGTAAAGAGACGCCCTTTAGGATTAAGAGGAGAACTAGAACTAAAATAGTCCTAGTTTAATTAATAGGATACGTAGTATACTTAAATTTCTAGCTACTTATAGGGCTACTACTAAACCTATTATACTACCTACCCTAGTCTAATTACTAACTATTACCCTACCTACAAAATTTTAAATTGCTACTATTTCTACTAATACTTTCTATTTTAATATAAAAAAATCTTCTAATAAATTCTTTACTACTAGCCTATATAAGATTAAGCGTAGGATCTAAACCCTATCTAAATAGGATACTCTTAACTATAGCTTATTAGATTAGAAGCTCCTATCTAACTATAACTCCTATTAGGACGTCTTTAACAAGGCTAAGGCTAACAAACTTCTAATCTACTAGCCTTATAACTATAAGATAGTCCTAGAAGAACCCCTTCTAAACTACTAGAGTCCTCTCTATTATTAAAATACTAAGGAACTCTAGGCTACTAAGGAATATATACAAGAGCACCTATAGAAAGGTTTTATTAAGACTAGTTAGAGCCTATTTACCTCTCCTATCCTATATGTTAAGAAGCTAAATAGAGGCCTTAGGATCTGTGTGGATTACTATAAGCTTAATAGCTTAACGCAAAAGGACGCGTATCTAATACCCTATATAGATAATCTATTATCCTAGCTAGCTAAAGCAAAAATCTTTACTAAGCTAGATATTTATACTGCCTTTAATAAAATCTAAATAGACCCTAACTTAGAGGAGTACACTACTTTCTGCACTAGGTATAGTGCCTATAAATGCAAAGTCCTACTATTTAGGCTATATAATAGACCTATAACCTATTAGCGCTATATAAATAATATACTAATAGATTATTTAGATAACTTCTATATCGCCTATCTAGATAATATCCTTATCTACTCTAAAAACCTTGCTACTTATAAGGACTATATTTAAAAAGTCCTTAAGCGTCTTTATTCTACTAGATTATAGGCTAATATTAAGAAAAGCAAATTCTATATAACCTGTACCTATTACCTTAGATATATCCTTACTAATAAAGGCTTAGAGGTAGATCCTAACAAAGTTAAAGTACTCTAAAACTAGTCCGCTCCTAAGATAATAACTAGAGTAAAGTCCTTCCTAGGATTTACTAGATTCTACTAGTAATTTATAGAAAACTTCTCTAAGATAGCTAAGCCTTTAACTATTCTCTAGAGCCCTACTACCCTATTTGTATAGACTTTAGAATGTTAACAGGCCTTTAACTAGCTTAGGAATGCCCTGCTAGCAATCCTAAGCTTAGCTTACTTCTATCCTAAGTACCCTCTAAAACTAGAGACAGACGCCTCTAATAGAGTTATTATAGCTATCCTCTTATAGGAGTATCCTAATAGGAAATAGTACCCTATATCCTTCTTTAGTTAGACCCTTACTAGTTCTAAACTTAACTAGGAAATCTATAATAAAGAATTGTTTGTAATAATCTGCGCCTTTAAGAAATAGCGTGCTAACCTAACTAGTACTTAGCACCTTATTAGAGTCTATATAGACTACTAGGCACTAGAGTACTTTATATCTACTAAAGTCCTTAGTGCTAGGCAAGCTAGATAGCTAGAGGTTATAAGTCCCTTTTACTTCTAAATTAAGTATACTCCTAGATCTTACAACGCCTAAGCTAATATCCTAAGCAGAAGGGAATAGGATCTAATTAACCTTAAGACTACCTAAAGGGATAATTGCTTATAAGTAATAATTACACTAGATAGGTTACACCCCTAAATTAACTCTAACTTAGCGCAAGACTACCTAGCTAAGCGTTCCTTACTAATCCTTGCTTTAATTATAATAGTTTAGAACCCTATAACTCTTAGATCCCTAGAACTTATTAAATCTCTTCTTTAAGAAAATAGGTCCTTATTCCTAATAGAAAGATTAGAGTTGCCTAAGCACTATTAGATAGAAAATAGACTCCTTCTCTACTAGGATTAACTTTGCGTGCCTGCTAGATTAGTCCTATGCACTAGACTAATTCGTAAGGCGTATAATTTTAAGTATCTACTACCTACCTATTAGCTACTAAAACCTATTAGATTCTAGCCTAATATTACTACTAGAAGGGTATAGAGACTACCTATAAACGCTATATTTAGAATTATATCCTGTGCAGGAGAGGGCATCTAAGATAATACTAACTCCTAGGCATGTTACACCCCCTTCCTATCCCTAGTCTACTAATGCAGCACCTATGCATTAATTTTAAGGACTTTCCCTAGGATTAATAGGGTTATAATTAGATTATAGTTATTATTAATCGCCTATTAAAGCAAGCTATTACTATCCCTTGCTATAAAACTATAGACGCCTAAGGTATAGCTACCTTATTTATTTAGTAGGTGTACTAATTTAGACACACTCTAGATACTATTGTTTCTAATTAAGGCCCTTAGTTTATATCTAGTTTCTAGTCCAAGTTCTATTAGATTATAGGCACTAAAGTTAAGCTCTCTACTACCTACTACAAACAAACTAATAGACAAACTAAGATTATAAACAAGTATATTAATTAGAGACTAATGTAAAGGGCTTAGGCTTATGCCTAAGCCTAGGTCTAACATAAGACGGACCAAGTCTAACACCACTACTAAGCGAACACACTAGACACCTATAAAAAGGCGTAGAGGGCTTACCTCTCCTTTAAGATACTAAATACTATTATTAACACTTATTATATTCTCCCTTAAGGCTAGTCTATAATATTTTAGTATCTTCTTCTAAATATACTATAATAGTAATAAGAGATAGACGCGCTAGATATTTAGAATAATTAGGTGCAACCTAATATAGTAGAAAGGCTAATATAATAGGTCTATAGATTAATAGAATAATAGGCTTAAGACTCTGCTATAATAGCTATACTACGTTAATAGAATAAGGAAATACGCAATTAGATTCTATCCTAACCTTCCTCTAAGCCTGCTAGGTTTAATAAGATGCTGCCTCTACCCCCTACTACCTTATATTACAAACCTTTCCTAGTTAGCTTACTATATAATAGCACTAAGGTAAACTTCTCCTTCTAGTAAATAACTATAGAGTTTAAACTACGTGCAGACAAGGTCTTTATTAGGGATAAGGAGGTAAGGTTTATATATATTTAGTTCTAGTTATTGCCTATAGTCTAGCGCGCTATAGCACTATACTTTAAGGATAGTGCATATAAGCGTTAGGATATAAGTAGGTTTTTTAACTACCTAGCGTTCTATTATAGTAACTATTATAGGTAGGAGCGCGCCTAAGTTACGTTAGAACACTTATATTAGGGCTAAAATTAGCCTTTTATAGAGTTCTTTATAAATTTTATATAGCTTCTTATATAGTTAGGAGGTTTATACTAGGATAATAAATAGAAGCTTTTATAACTTTAGTAATCTCTTAATAGTTATATACGCTTAGTTTCCCTTAATAGGGGAGTCTCTAGGATAAACTATAACGCAGCTATAGAGGAATATAAGATAATTATAGTAGATATTAAAATAGCCTCTCTAGAACTAGGCTTTCTTTAGGCTAGTAAGTCTAAGGAACCCTCGTAAAAGTCTAACTTAGATTAGGATAGCAATACAAATATAGTAAAAGTAGCAGCCTTATTAAGTGTACCTACTAAACTACTAATATTACGTCCTAACTAGATCCTATAGGACCTGTTTAATACACAGAAACTAGCAAAGGTCTATACCTAGTGTAGATAGGGTAGTTATTTTATACGTGCATGCCCTAATACCCTATTACTATAACTAGTAGGTGTTAAGATAGTTATAGCATTAGCAAGCGGCCCTAATTTAGGAAACTAGCTACCCCTAACTTTAGGCTAAGTTAGGGGTATAAGGAGGACACTATAATAAAGGAATTATTAATAGTAGAGGCTATTAAGTGTCCCCTAGATATTAAGGCTAGGTTAAATAATCCTCCTTTCTTTATTCCCCTCCTCCTAGGTAGAGTAGAGAACGTGCAAGTAATAGTTAATTTAGGGTGCTAGTATT
The DNA here is from genome assembly GCF_022343315.1 of Plenodomus lingam. NCBI lineage: Eukaryota > Fungi > Ascomycota > Dothideomycetes > Pleosporales > Leptosphaeriaceae > Plenodomus > Plenodomus lingam. The sequence continues at coordinate 197,921 of NW_027093973.1, forward strand.
TTAGTGCGGTTAAGGAAAGGTTAGTAAGATAGATTAGTAGGAACTTTATTAATATTCCCCTGTAACCCTTATAATATACCTAGGGAATTACTAAGGGTACAAGAATTTTATAGTTAGTAGTATTAGACTATAATTTAGATAGTTAGCGGTCTTAGCTTTTAGCCTATATAGTACCTAGTCTCTCCTATTAACTAATACTAGGCAGACTATAGCTATATAGAGAGGGCGTTATTATAGACATTCTATAAGGCGAATTAATAATTAGAAAGGTAGGAAATATAGTAGTATAAGAGAGTAGGAGACGCCTGTATCCTACCTGTATCTCTATTATCTTAGGTTTAGTTATAGCAGGGTTGCTAAATTAAGGATCCTAATAGGAAGATATATAGTTATAAATTTTTATAATAAATATACTAGATATTTTATAGGCAATATATAACTTGCGCCTAATAAAATATCTAGGAAGTGTTAGTAAGGGAAGTCCTATTAATATACACACTATCTATATTACTAATAATATAGTTCCCTATAAACCTAAGTATAAAACTAGAAAGATAAAGTTACTACTAGAACTATAAGAGTTTAAGGACCTGTTTAACAAAGAGTTAGCAAGCAGTTTACTACCTTATTAAGGTAGTATAGATTACTATGTTTAGTTAATAACTCTCCTAGATAGAACCTAGCCTAACCCCCTATAGGGTCCCCTTTACCCTATATCTCGTGATTAATTACTAGAACTAAGAATATAACTTACTAGATTAATAGACAAGGGCTAGATCTAAGTAAGCTCTTCTATAGCTAGAGCTCTAGTATTACTAGTAAAGAAGCTGTTAGGTAGTTAGCGCCTTTGTGTAGATTACTAGATGCTTAATAGCATAATAATATTAGACTAATACCTACTACTACTTATTAAGGAAACTTTACGCATACTATCTAGTATAAATTAGTTTATAAAAGTAGATATTTACGCCACCTTTTATAAAGTTAGAATAGTAGAAGGTTATAAGTCCTTAATAGCTTTCTATACCTAGTTTAGGTTATATAAATAGTTAGTATATCTATTTAGCCTTAGTAGTGCGCTATCTACTTTCTAATAATATATTAATGCCGCGCTTATAGAGTTACTTAGATTATTTGTAATAGCCTACCTTAATAATATCCTAATTTATTTAGGAGGAGACTAGTTTAACTATATAGAAAAGGTAAAGCGTGTACTTATACTATTAAAAGAAGTAGGACTACACCTAGACTTAGAGAAATATGCTTTTCGTATTAAGGAGGTATGCTACCTAGGCTATATTGTTAAGGTAGGCAAATTACTTAGACCTAACCCTAAAAAGCTTAGGGCAGTATAGGAATAGGAAATACCTAGGAATATAAGAGAGGTAAGGAGTTTTCTAGGTTTTACTAACTTCTACTATAATTTTATTACAAGGTTTTCTAAAGTAGTAGCACCTTTAAACTAACTAACTAGGAAGAATACCCTATTCTAATAGGGAGAGAAAGAATAAAGTATATTTAATACACTAAAAAAGGCGTTTATATTAGGACTAGTATTAATATAATAGGACCTAGCTAAAGAAACGTTATTAGAAGCAGACTATTTAGGATACGCTCTTAGGGGTTGCTTATTATAGAAAGTTAGGGGTGTCTAGCGCCTAGTTACTTACTACTCTATAGCACTAATACTAGAGAGACAAAACTACACTATATATAATAAGGAATTGCTTACTATTATTGAGTGTCTTAAAAGTTAGTTAGTAGAGTTACAGAGTATTTATAAGCTATTTATAATATTTATAGACTATAAAAACTTAGAGTACTTTACTAGCCTTTAAAGCTTAAGCAAGCAATAGTGCTACTAGGTAGAGGAACTTTTAAAATATTAGTATATCCTACAGTATAGACCTAGCTATCTTATAGGATAACCTAATACCTTAAGTAGATAACTACAAGATTTAAACTCTTCTAAAGCAACACTATAGTTAGTAATGCGCCCTAAATTAATTTAGATTATAGTATTAGAAGTAGAGGAGGCGTCTAAGTGTTGCAGGAGGGATATCAACCGGATCACGGAGCATCTTGATCCGATCAACCCTGATCAATACCCCTGTATAACCCACTATCTGATTAACTGCCAGCTTACTGCCAAGTGCCTAATAAAAAGCAGGAGCTCTAGTAAGGAAGGTTTACTAATTATTCACCTTCTAGTAAGGGTAGCTGAAGCTCTATATATATGAGTCCAATCGTAGTAGATATAATCTAATAATCTATCTCCTAAATCATTCCTAACCTTAGTAATCCAAAATTTAATAGTTATAAGCCTAGTTCGCGCTTTACCTTATTAAAGATCGTCCTATCTATTTAAGCGTATTATTCAACTTAGACACTAAGCTAGCAAGCTTCACTCTTTATACTATTTCTTAAGCAAAAGCTTACTTATTACTCTTCTACTATAAGTAACTAAATCTTAAAGGGGGATATCCTACTTACTAGATTAACTAACTAGCCTACCTAGTACATTTAATTTAGATACCATGCCCTAACTAAAGGGATCTAGGCAGAAGTAGACCCTAAGGCTCTAGATGCTAAAAACCACTTTAAGAATAAACCTATTAAGCCTAACATGCTAACAGATATCGCGCTATCTAACATAATAAGCAAGCAGTACAGACTCTAAATAGTATAGTACTAAGCCTGCTTATTAGATTAGGCATTAAAGTTATTAGCAATCTAGAACCTTTTTACATAGGTTAATAACATAGTAGATTAAGGGATCCTTACCCTAGCCTATATAGAGCTTGTTAATTAAGGAAGAGTAACCCTCTAAGCACTTATCTAAGTGCTCTGTAATAACCTAGCGCTAACTAATTTAAGTGCTGTAACACTAGCGAGATTGTAGTACAAAGCTTATCTTACTAAGGTAAAGATAAGTAGCTAAGACACTAATTACTAGTAGAAGGAGTGGATAATCCTATATACGCAAGCTAAGGTATACAACGTTCCTAATATTAAAGGATAGCTTATAGTATAGGATTATCTTAAAGCTCTATCTACTAGGATCTTACTAGATTAGGGTTAAACTATGTTTTAAAGGATTATTAAAAAGTTAGTAATAGGAGAGCTAACTTATAACCTCCTATAGGTTACTAAGATCTATTTATTACTGCTCTAAGAGAACAACATAAGATTAAGCTCTAAGGGTCCTAGAGTATTTGCAACAATAGGAGCTCCACCTTCTAATTAACCTAAGAAGGAGTCTTTATGCCTATATAGTAGATCCTACCTATAGAAACCTCCTAAATGCAAAAACATTATTAAAGCTTAGACTAATATAGGTAACAAGCTTACTACTACTTAATAATTAGAGATTAAGAAAAAGATTAATAGGAATCCAAAATTTAAAGAGTTAAGAAAAACTCTAATTAAGTCCTATCCTATTAATTAAGATTATAGTGGTGAGGCAAGCACGATCACCTATCTAGGCAGTATCTAGGCGGCACTAATTAACCCTATGTTAATAGCGGAGAAAACAAACAGGATCTATTTAACTATGGACTTTAAAGCTTACGCTCTATTAAAGAGCACTATCTTTAACAACAGGGGTGCAGTGCACCTAGTTAATAATATAAGCTACCTAGAAGAAAGCTTGTTTAGATTAGTTAAATATAAGATAGTTAAAGCAGGAACTTAAGCTTTTCTAATCTTAGGCAGAGGGACTAGAGTAATCCCTAACGCTCTTAATAGACTAAGAGGTCCAAAAATAGAAGATTTAGTGCTTACTAACGTAGTGTTAGTAGAAGGTTTTTATGTAAATATTATATTAGAAGCTTAATTGCTTAAAGTAGGAGTTTGGTTCCTTAGGCTAGATGCCACCTTATAGTTTGGATTATTAGGAAAGAGCGTTGTATTAGCCAAGTTACTACGCAAGTTTAACTTAACTTTCCTAGAATACAAGCCCTCTACCCCTTATTAAATAATCTAAAGTATGGTGCCTAAATAACCCTAGCGATCCTAGACGACTTACCTAAGACACGATAGTAAGGAGCTTTAGCACTAATAATTAGGCTATTTAGGACCTAAGGCGCTTAAAGCTCTAGTTAAGTTAGTAATAAATGTTAGGATTAAAGGAACTCCTAGGAGCAAATACAAGCACTGCGCTATTACACATGCCTAATAGGTTATATTAAGATAACTAAGGGAAAGATTACTACGTCTATACTACTAGGTATTATAAGATCTATTTAACATGCTAACAGGTATAGCTTATAAGTAATAGATCTTAGTATTAAAGTGCGACTACTTAGGAAAGCTTTATACCTATCTACTGTAAGCCAAAAACCTTAATAAGATTATATAGGTGTTTAAAAATTTTAAGAGCTTAATACTTAACTAATATAAGCTTAGTATAGTTAAGATTATGCAAGATAACAACGTTGTAACGCTCCCTTAGCGTGGCGAATCTTGCTTTTAGATCTAGGTAGCTAATAATAGTATTAAAATTAAGAGCTTACCTATATATACCTATAAACCTAATAGAGGAGTAGAAAGAGTAGGGTAGGAGATTATAACAAAATCGATTAAAATAAGGATTAGTGCTAACCTACTAACAAAGCTCTAGCCTAAAATTATTAAAGCAGCGACTTAGCTCTATAATATAAGCCTATCCTATGCTTATAATATAATATTACCTAATAAAGTGCTAGATTGTTAGTTTACTAGATACTTTAGGTAGTAGTAACTAGAGTAGATAAGGGAGGCAACTACTAATCTCCGCCCTAATTAGAGCGGAATATACGCCTATAGGTGTTAAGCTTACCCCCTTAATAGAGATTAAGCAGCTAGGCGTTACAAGAGGGTTTTTAAGGTGAACCCTTAGGGTTATATTAGATATCTAGTAGGATATAGAGCATCTAATATATATAGGATATAGATCCCCTTACTTAATTAGATTATTATAACGTAGAACGTTACCTTTAATAAGGATCTTTTCTATAAAGAGAAAGATCTAGAGCAGCTTTAATAGTTAGAAGCTTAAAAGATAGTTAATATTATTAGCAAAGATAAGATCTGCAATATAGGAGAAGCATATAAAGAGCTTAATATCTTTAATTAGCTTTGTATTGCGGTAGAGCAACATAAGGAGTGTAGTAAGCAAGGAGGACTAAACCTAGTATAGGAGCTAGGGGGTAGGGTAGAGCTAGAGGAGGTAGGTAATTAGGCTAGTTAGCCTAGTAATTCACAACCCCCTAAGCAGACACCTCTAGCGTAGGTACTAAGCACAGCTAGCTTAGCATAAAGGATCTATATAAAGTCCCCTAAGCTAATAGGGCTCTAAACTCCTAAACTAATACTAGAACTAAACTTTAGTATAGGAGACAAAGGATCTATGCAGGTTATAGATTAGGGTCTTACTACCTAAGATAGTAGTAATCTAACTTACTTTAACGCCATAATAGGTAGCTCCTAGGAAAGACCTAGAGGGGAGAGTGCTATTAGTAGGTCACTCTATAAGAGCACAGAGATAGGTAAGGGTACCCTATCTAGCTCTTATAGGGGTAGTAAGCAGAGCTCCTACCTACCTACTTTAGGACTAGATTCTATATCTCCTACAGATCCCTTACAAGCGGCACCTAGAGCTCCTAGAAGAAGCAGAAAACTACAAGTTAAAGGACTACTACTAACGCGTGTTAGTAAGCAAGCTTAGGGATAGGACCCTAATAAACTACTAGGAGGCTCTATAAGTGCGGGGATATATATAGTAATAGATCTATTAGATATAGATCTAATTAGAAATCCCTTGTATAATCTTTTAGTATATCCTAAACTAAATACTATAATCCACGCTGTAATTATAGTAGTAATAGGGAGCAAATCTCCTAAAAACCCTAAAAGAAATACGCACTAGGACGCTCTATAAAAAGAGCTAAAACAATAGAAGGATCTCTATAACTACTAAATAGGATAGCAATTTAGAGACGCAGCATATAAAGAAATTAATACTTTACTAAAAGCTAGTACCTAGAAGGAGATTAATAGGCTAAATACAGGAGAGCGTCTACTCCTACTTAAATAGGTGTTTACATACAAGCTTAATTAGGATAGTTACCTAATTAAGTGCAAAGCAAGGATAGTAGTAAGAGGAGATCTACAGCTTACTAACTTAATTTATTTAACCTACGCAGCTACCCTAGTAGCTTAAACCTTTAGGACTATAATAGCTATTAGAGCTAAGTTTAACCTTAAGATATATTAATATAACGTTGTTAGAGCTTTCCTTAACGCCTTAAGGGATTAATACCCTATAGTTATCTGCAAGCTACCTAAAGGATATTAAATACCTAGGAAGTATGTTAAGCTTAAACGAGCTCTATATAGATTAAAAGACTTACTATTATTATAGTATAATAAGCTCTTAACTACACTCTAAGAAAATAAGCTTATTGCTTCTAAAGAGGAGCTATACCTATTCTTTAACAGAGATCGCAGTATCTTGTTAATATTCTATGTGGACAATATCCTATTGCTCTATCACTAAAACTACGCAAGCTAAGCTCACAAAGTTATCTAAGCTCTAAAGCAAAGATATACTATAGAAGAGAAGGGACCTATAAGCTAGTTTCTAGGGGTGAGAGTAATCTAGGATAGAAAGAGACAGACAATAACGCTTGTTTATAATAAATACATTAACAAGATTACAAAGAAATTTAATCTAGTAGAGACAGGAAAATTCCCTACTATACTACTATTAAGTAAAGATATTAAAAAGAGCACTAGAGAAGCCACTAAAAAAGGAGATTAAGGACTATTAGGAGCGCGTTAGATTAATCCTTTACACCTTAATTATAGTGCGCCCTAATATTGCCTATGCAGCCTCCTAGCTCTCCTAATACCTTACTAACCTATCTAAATAACACTTTAATGCGGTTAATTAAGTAATCGTCTATCTATACTAAACTTAATACTAATTAATCTAATATAGGAATAGGGATCCTAATAAGCTTATAATATATAGTAATGCGTTATTTGCTAATAATATTAATACTTAGCAATTATTATATAGATACCTAATCACGCTCTTTAGAGGACCTATTATTTAGAAGGCAGCTTAACAAGCAACTGTTACTACTTTAACTACTAAGGCAGAGCTCCTTGCGCTCAAGCAAGTAAGCAAAGAAGTAATAGCGTTAAAACGCTTTTTAACTAAAATACACCTTACTTTAGATACTACCTAGATAATTAATTATAATAATTAACAAACTATTAGGTTAGTAGTAGGTAACAACAAAAGGATCACTACTAAGCTACGCTATGTGGATATTTAAAACAGGTGGCTTAGACAAGAGTATAAAAAGGGATCTTTCTATATTACCTACCTACCTACTAGTAATATACTAGCTAATAGGCTTACTAAAAACCTAACTATATAATAATTTATAAGGTTTAGGGAGCACCTAAAGTTATATAATAGTAGAGTATAGATTATATAATATTAATTAAAGTAAGGTAGTATATAAGATCTATTAATATATAATATAAGAATAACTAACTATAGCCTACCTCTCTATTATTAACTAGGCAGCTTCCTTAAGGAGCTCTATTATACGCAAGAAGCGTGCCTTAGAGTCTATAGGGAGCTGCCTAGGTTGCCCTATCCTAGGATCTATAGGGGGAACCTTAGAGGAGCTAGAGTCCTTATCTTCTAATAAGGAGCTCTAGGCGCCCTTAGCTACAGTATTAGCCTTGCGCGCAAGCTTAGTAGTAGTAGTAGCAGCTTTTACTAGCTCCTGACTTAGCCTTACTCTCCTTAAGGAGCACTAAGACCCTCCGCTTCTTATCCTTAAGAAGGTCTTAGCTCTTACCTGCCTGCTTCCTTGCTAGGAAGGATAGCGTAGAACGTTAGGCAAGCTTAGGGCTATTAGTTAGTTTATTAGTATAAGATCTTACTAAGCGTTATAAAGGAAAAATTCTTATATAGATTATATATATTAGGATATAGCTATACCTAGAGGAGCACTACTAGCACTAAGTCCCCTTACTAGAAGAGTTATAGCACTCGCTATTAGACTTATTAAAGAGCGCTAAGCGTAGACAATTTAGACAAGTTTTGGCACAATAAATGCTAGGCTCTCTGCAGCAGGAGGATCTTAGGGTCTCCTTAGGAGCTAGAGAGGGAGCAGGAGCAGGAGCGGGGGCCTTAGGCGGGGTCTAGGGAGGAGCAGGAGCTAGAGTAGGAGCGCCCTTCCTTAGCTTCGCGATCTTAACTATAGTAGTAGTAGCTACGCGCTTAGCTACTGCACACTCTGTAATAGCCTTACGCTTAGTAGTAGCGCGCTCTTCTTTAGCAGCAGTAGCTTTAGTAACTATAGCTTTAGCTACGCAGGAAGTAATAAGGGTAGCGCAGGTAAAGTAAGCGCAAGTAGTAGGTTTTAACTTTAACTAAGATATAGGTTAGTAGGGATATAAGTATAGTTTAGATCTTTAGGGTTATATAATCTTATAACTTAAGCTATAGTAAAGATTATAGTTAGGTAGATAGAGTTATAGAGCTCTGTCTAGATAATATCTACGCGCGCAAGCGCAGGCTAAACAAGGAAGGCGCGCTAGTTAGTATCTAAAGGGTAAGCTAATTTAACCCTTTAGATATACAACACTCTAATTAGCTATACTACCTACTAACTATAAGCGTAACTATAACAACAAAAGATCTACCTATACCTAGGGGGTGTGTTGCAGGAGGGATATTAACTAGATCACAGAGCATCTTAATCTAATTAACCCTAATTAATACCCCTATATAACCCACTATCTAATTAACTACTAGCTTACTGCCAAGTGCCTAACAAAAAGCAGGAGCTCTAGTAAGGAAGGTTTACTAATTATTTACCTTCTAGTAAGGGTAGCTAAAGCTCTATATATATAAGTACGATCGTAGTAGATACAATCTAATAATCTATCTCCTAAATCATTCCTAACCTTAGTGATCCAAATTTCCACACTAAGTTACTAAAGGGCGCTAGCCTCTTTACTAACCTATATATATAGACACTATAGGACAAAGTAGTACTAGAAGATAAGATATACTAAGTACGTCTTAATACAGTTTAGAAAGGCGCTAGGTCTTTCCTAGTTTTAGCTAATATAAAGTCATAGATTAGGGACTATGTAATTAGCGCACATAGTACTTTGCTCTAAAGGGGTATTATTTAGTTACTAATATAGGAACCCCTTATAACTACTATTATATAGTAAGCATATAAATTAGGTTTAGTAGGATATCTAGGAAAGAATATAATATTTTAAATACTACACCGCGACTATTATTAGGATAGAATATTAGGAGATATTACGCAGTATATTTAAAACTACTATTATTATAGTGCTTATATCTCCTAGAAGCGCTAATAGAGTCTATTATAACCTATACTAGTTGCGTTATAATACTAGTCCTAAATATCTATAGATTTTATAGTTAACCTACCTATAAAAGATAATAGCAAACCTTAGTTCCTATTAGTTATTACTAATAGATTATCTAAATATATTTAGCTTAAAGTAACAGTCTCTATAGTAGCTAATTATTATGCGAGGATCTTCTAGGACAACTAGTAGTAGTTCTAGGGCTTCCTATCCTCTATTATTACTAACTAAGGCTCTAACTAGTTAGGATCCTTCTAGATAATATTATACTAAATAATAAAGATAAACTAGTTACTGTCTACTATATACTACCCCTAGATAGATAGCAGGACAGAGCAGGCAAACTAAGAAGTGCAGGCAGTGCTGCGTATAATAGTATGCTTTAAGCAGACTAACTAGCCTAACTACCTACTAGCCTGCTAACTTACACTTAATAATAGGGACTCTAGTATAACTAGTATTAGCCTAAATCTACTTTTAAATAGGTATACTATAGACATGCTATAAAAGACTATATTACTACTAGTAAAGCCTAAGAATCCTTATAGAGAGGCTATAGCGTTCTTATTACACCTATAGAGGGGTGTAGAGCTAGCGTAAGCTACTATTATATTCTAATAGTAATAATAATAGGAAGTAATAAACTAGTCCTAACGCCTAGCTAAAAAGTTCCTAAAAGGTAATATAGTTTAGTTTATAATACGTAATATAAAGATAAACTAACTAAGTAAAAAGTTTAACTAGCTATAGGTAAAGTATAAAGTAATAGAAGTCCCTACTCTACTTATAGTAGTATTAGACTTACTAGGGAACTTATATAAGACTATATATATAGATCTGCTAGAGAGAGCTACTAATAATCTACTACTAAGCTAGAAGCTTTAGGACTTATAACTAGGCCTAATAGTTACTCTAGAAAATAAAGACGCAACACTAGATAAATAGGAAGTAGATAAGATCCTTTATACAAAGAATGTAAGAGGAAAAGGGAAGCGTTAAGTCCTAGTAAAATAGAAGGGGTATATTAATCTAACATAGCACCTGCTAGAGGTAGTATAGGATACTAAGGCTCTAGATAGGTTTAAGGAAAAGTATAGGGATATTATATATAATAATAGCCTAATACACATAAAAGCTAGGAAGTAAGGGTAGAAGAAAACTAGAATAATAACTTAGACCTTTATTATAATTAAGAAGTAAAAAGGTATTAGAGATATCTTTTATTTATCCTTACAACACTCTAAGCAAGTGCCCTACTACTAAAGTTTTATAAGGTAGCTAATAATTAGGTAGTAGTATTTATACTATTACTATCTATAACTAACCCCCTCCTAGCCCCCCCTAAACTAGTATTTATATTATTCTAACGCCTCTATATCTCTTAGTAATAGTAGTGACGCTTGCGCGCAGCGCAGGTAGGGGAGGACTTAGTTAACAAGTATAAGTAATAGTAGTAGTAGTAGCAGGAGGAGGGTAGTGCTTTAATAGTTTACTAATATATAGTACCCTAGGCCTAAAGAAAGCAAATGTTAGAATATATATAAAGGGAATAAAGGGAAATTAATACTAATAATAGGAGTCTTAATACTGCAGGTAGTACGCTTAGTAGCGCTCTTAAGCTTATTAATGCAAAGGTTAGTTTAGGCCTAGGTCTTATTTATATACTAGTTAATACGCTAGAAGGTAATACTAGTAGTAGTAGCAAGCTATATAACGTTATTATTGCTATAACTACTATATAAAGGTGTAATAGTAGACTAAAGTAGAAATAATAGAGCACTAGTAGTAGATAGAATAATAGCACTAAGCTAATACTAATTATAGGCGCGTAAGTAGGTAGTAGGGGCGAGCAGAGTAATAGTATTATTAGTTTAAGCCCTTAATATAAGACCCTTAAAATAATAGTAGAGCTAGTAGAACTATAGTATAAACTAGTAATAGGTGCCTTTAGTAGGTTTCCCTGTAAAGGTACTAAGGGTCCCCTTCTTTATAATATAGAGGCGATCCTCCTAGTAACTATAATAAAACTAAAGCTAGTTGCGAAGGGCTTAGCAAATATTAGGATTATTAGTAAGGATAGCTTCTAATTAAGTATAGGTCTTGTAGCTATAATAGCAGGACTTATATAAGCGCCCTAGATATAGTTAGAACTTGCTATAAAGAAAATAAAAGTTAAAGGGAACTTACTACTACCTTCCTAATAGTTACACTTACTAAAGAGATAAAGCTAGTTAATATACTAATTATAGGGAAGTAGCTTTACAAAACTACTATTATATTCCTTATTATCTAAGTTACTAGAAATAATAAAGCTACTAAGTAACTATATTTAGAGAGATGTGTGCTAAGTAAAAAGTTAGTGTAGGAAATATAGGGAGAATATTAGAAGTACGCACCTTATCTTAGTAGGCCTAGCGCGGGGTCTAACTACCTTATAGTAGATTACTACTACTAGCACTAGTAGTAGTAGACAAGGATATAATAGGGTCTAGATAGGCGGGATTTAATAGGGAAATAGTAGAGAGAGGGCTAATTAGTAGGGAAAATCTATTGTATAATAAAATAAGTTTAGGAAATTTATAGTAGGGTAGGATAGCTATGTTAGAACTTTTATAGTAGGGTGCTAAAATAAGCGCATAGACGCCACGTGCGCGTACTGCTTAATATATAGGCCCATTATAAATTAGGAAGAAATATAAAGATATAATAATAAAACTAAAAAATATAGTAATAAAGCCTAATATAGATTATAGCGGATAAAGATATAACCCTAGACCCCTAGAAAGACGATTTTACAATAGTTTATAGGGGAAGGTTAGGGGTATATAAAGGGCTTAGGCTTATGCCTAAGCCTAGGTCTAATATAAGACGGACCAAGTCTAACACTACTACTAAGCGAACACACTAGACACCTATAAAAAGGCGTAGAGGGCTTACCTCTGCTTTAAGATACTAAATACTATAGAAATCTAGATTACTAAGGTTAGGAATAATTTAGGAGATAGATTATTAGATTATATCTACTACGATTGTACTTATATATATAGAGCTTTAGCTACCCTTACTAGAAGGTGAATAATTAGTAAACCTTCCTTACTAGAGCTCCTGCTTTTTATTAGGCACTTAGTAGTAAGCTAGCAGTTAATTAGATAGTAGGTTATATAGGGGTATTAATTAGGATTAATTAGATTAAGATGCTCTGTAATCTAGTTAATATCCCTCCTGTAACACACCCCCTAGGTATAGGTAGTGTAACAACTTAGGTAGGTAGGGCATCCAAAAGGTATCCTATACGACTCAAAGGCATATGGGAGTGCGCGTCTGTATAGAAAAGGATAAGGTTCCTACACCTATAGGTCTAGTACGAAAGGACAAGAAGAATATGCCTATCCTAACTATAGGCGAGCTATTCTCTATATATATTAGTAAGTCAGGCCTTTATTAGGCCTAACTTGGCATAGAATAATAGGCAGGCAATTCTGCCTTATTGTTACACTACCCCCTCCTATAGAGAAAGGATAGTCCCTATCCTTAGGATTAGGTTTAGATCCCTTATCAAAGAAGAGCTTTTTGCAAAATAATTCCACCTTTACCTCTGCCTTTACCTTTACTTCTTCTTCCTAGGGCACAGACCCCTATCCCTAGCCTGTATATAACTAGCCCTCTACCTACTAACTTTCTTATTCCTATATCCCCTATTTTTTAATTATTTAACCTAATCTATCTAAAATCTAGTAAGTATTTAATCTATATAATTAAACAGTTGCTAATCTAAATTAGAACCTTTAGCTATGCTAGTACTAGTACTACTAGGAGTCCTCCCTATTACTTATCGCGCTCTCTATATAAGGGCAGTTAGGGCTCTAGCTAGGGGCAGGTTTAACAATTTTAATTTTAAGTTAAAGAATTCTAAGAAGTGCTAGTACTGTATCTCCTAGAATAAGTATTGCAATCTAGTAAGTATCTAAGTCTAATAGGGTTCCTTTACTAATCCTAGTAGATTCCTTCTTTTATTAGCTAAGAGTACTCTGCCCTTAGGGGTGCCCTAGAAGAGTACTACAGCTTAATAGGAAACCTTGCTAAAGGGGATAAGGATAACAAGGCTGTAGTTACTTATTAGAAGGATGTTAAGCAGTTTAAGGCTACTATTTAAGAAACTACCTAAAACCTTGCTAAGTGCGTTACTATTACTAATACTTAGACTAAGGGCATAGAAGCTACTAAGATCCTTATAGCTATATATTATACTACTATATCTAATTTACGTTAGCTTTAGAATAGTATCTATAAGATAGTCTTAGTAGTTAGGGGCTTAATAAAGGCTATTAAAGAACTTAAGGAGGAATTAGCGCTAAATTAGGAGGCAACCTTTTTAGTATAGGCTAAGATAAAGGCGTTTTATAAGAAGGAATCTAAATTAGTCCTAGCTCCTGTCCCTACTCCCGCACCTACTCTAATCCCTGCTGCACTAGTTATCTAGAAGCTAGCAAAGAAGGATAGTCTAGGTGCTATCTTAGCTAATACAGAGTCTAAACTAGGTTCTAATAGAGAGATAGATATAGAATAAAGAGGTTTCCTAGGGGTAGTGTCCTAGGAACCTTAAAGGATCTAAATAGGATATAATAATAAATAATAACAAGAATAATAGTAATAGATAGTAGTTAATAGATAATACGTAGCTAAATAGGATATAAATTAGTTCTAATATTAGGCATGATTATTGTAAAGTAATATTAGATCCTCTTTACTTTTTTCCTAGGCTTAAATCTATTTTAGTAAGCTGCGTGGGGGACCTAGCTAATTTAGATACTATTAGTAGAATACCTATAATTTATAGGGAGCACCTATAAAGTTAGAGGTAGGATACTAAACAGGATTAGGATTGTGTCTAACCTACTTAACCTTATATTTTAGCTTAGATTAATATAATTTACTAGCTAGGATTTCTTCTACCTCCTATTCCTCTACACCTTATATAGGGGTACTAGGGGGTTTTAGAGCCTCTTGTCTAGGTAATAGGTCTTAGGGATCTTTGTATAGTACATTAGGAGAAAAAACGTTATAGATCTTAGAACTAGGTAGCAATTAGAGGCGATACGCGTTTCCTACTTATCCTAATACCTTAAAGGGGCCTTCCTATTATTTAGATAGTTTTTAGCTAGGTTATAAAATAGCAAGATTAGTAGTAGATAGATAAATATAGTTACTAACCTTCTAGTTAACTAGATAGTAATAGCAATTAGTAGCGGAGCGTATTTAGTCTTAAGCTCTTTCTATATTTTCTTTAGTAATCTTCTAGGCGTCGTGCATCTAAGTAGCAAGGGATAAGGCGTCCTTGTGGTTTAGTTTCTCTAGTATAGTAGATAGGGTCTTTTCTAGTTTCTAATACTAACTTTGCTTTAGTAAGGAACTAAAGAGGAGCTAATACAGGGCTATACTAATAGACGAATATAGGAGAGTACTTTAGGCACAGTCTATTATAGGTAGTAAGTTGCTCTAGTTATCTTAGTAATAGGATACAAAAGGCCTTAGTCTCTAATTAATATACTTATTTATAATCTTAGTTTGTCTATTAGTTTATTTGTAGTAGGTAGTAAAGAGCTTATGTTGCAGGAGGGATATCAACTGGATCACGGAGCATCTTGATCCCGATTAATCCCGATCAATCCTGGTTAATACCCCTGTATGACCCACTATCTAATCGACTGCCAGCTCACTGCCAAGTGCCTAACAAAAAGCAGGAGCTCTAGTAAGGAAGGTTTACTAATTATTCACCTTCTAGTAAGGGTAGCTAAAGCTCTATATATATAAGTCTAATTGTAGTAGATACAATCTAATAATCTATCTCCTAAATTATTCCTAACCTTAGTAATCTAAATTTCTATAGTTATAAGCCTAGTTCGCGCTTTACCTTATTAAAGATTGTCCTATCTATTTAAGCGTATTGTTTAACTTGGACACTAAGCTAGCAAAGCTTTACTCTTTCTTTATACTATTTCTTAAGCAGAAGCTTACTTATTACTCTTCTACTATAAGCGACTAAATCCTAAAGGGGGATATCCTACTTACTAGATTAACTAACTAGCCTACCTAGTATATTTAATTTAGATACCATGCCCTAACTAAAGGGATCTAGGCAGAGGTAGACCCTAAGGCTCTAGATGCTGAAAACCACTTTAAGAATAAACCTATTAAGACTAGCATGCCAATAGATATCGCGCTATCTAATACAACAAGCGAGCAGTACAAACTCTAAATAGCATAGTACTAAGCTTGCTTATTAGATTAGGCATTAAAGTTATTAGCAATCTAGAACCTCTTTATATAGGTTAACAATATAGTAGATTAAGGGATCCTTACCCTAGCCTATATAGAGCTTATTAATTAAGGAAGAGTAACCCTCTAAGCACTTATCTAAGTGCTCTGCAATAACCTAGCGCTAATAGACTTAAGCGCTGCAACACTGGCGAGATCGCAGTACAAAGCTTATCTTGCTAAGGCAAAGATAAGTAGCTAAGATGCTAATTGCTAGTAGAAGGAGTAGACAATCCTATATACGCAAGCTAAGGTATACAACGTTCCTAATATTAAAGGACAGCTTGTAGTATAGGATTATCTTAAAGCTCTATCTGCTAGGATCTTACTAGATTAGGGTTAAACCATGTTTTAAAGGATTATTAAAAAGTTAGTAATAGGAGAGCTAACTTATAACCTCCTATAGGTTGCTAAGATCTATTTATCACTGCTCCAAGAGAACGACATAAGATTAAGCTCTAAGGGTCCTAGAGTGTTTGCAATAATAGGAGCTCTACCTTCTAATTAACCTAAGAAGGAGTCTTCATGCCTATATAGTAGATCCTACCTATAGAAACCTCCTAAATATAAAAACGTGATTAAAGCTTAGACTAATACAGGTAACAAGCTTACTACTACTTAACAATTAGAGATTAAGAAAAAGATTAATAGGAATTAAAAATTTAAAGAGTTAAGAAAAGCTCTAATTAAGTCCTATCCTATTAATTAAGATTATAGTAGTAAGGCAAGCGCGATTACCTATCTAGGCAGTATCTAGGCGGCACTAATTAACCCTATGTTAATAGCGGAGAAAACAAACAGGATCTATTTAACTATAGACTTTAAAGCTTACGCTCTATTAAAGAGCACTATCTTTAACAACAGGGGTGCAGTGCACCTAGTTAATAATATAAGCTACCTAGAAGAAAGCTTGTTTAGATTAGTTAAATATAAGACAGTTAAAGCAGGAACTTAAGCTTTTCTAATCTTAGGTAGAGGGACTAGAGTAATCCCTAATGCTCTTAATAGACTAAGAGGTCCAAAAATAGAAGATTTGGTGCTTACTAATATAGTATTAGTAGAAGGTTTTTATGTAAATATTATATTAGAAGCTTAATTGCTTAAAGTAGGAGTTTAGTTCCTTAGGCTAGATGCCACCTTATAGTTTAGATTATTAGGAAAGAGCGTTGTATTAGCTAAGTTACTACGCAAGTTTAACTTAACTTTCCTAGAATACAAGCCCTCTACCCCTTATTAAATAATCTAAAGTATAGTGCCTAAACAACCCTAACAATCCTAGATAACTTACCTAAGACACAATAGTAAGAAGCTTTAGCACTAATAATTAGGCTATTTAGGACCTAAGGCGCTTAAAGCTCTAGTTAAGTTAGTAATAAATATTAGGATTAAAGGAACTCCTAGGAGCAAATGCGAGCACTGCGCTATTATACATGCCTAACAGGTTATATTAAGATAACTAAGGGAAAGATTACCACGTCTATACTACTAGGTATTATAAGATCTATTTAACATGCTAACAGGTATAGCTTATAAGTAATAGATCTTAGTATTAAAGTGCGACTACTTAGGAAAGCTTTATACCTATCTACTGTAAGCCAAAAACCTTAATAAGATTATACGGGTGTTCAAAAATTTCAAGAGCTTAATACTTAACTAATATAAGCTTAGTATAGTTAAGATTATACAAGATAACAACGTTGCAACGCTCCCTTAGCGTAGCAAATCTCACTTTTAGATTTAGGTAGCTAATAATAGTATTAAAATTAAGAGCTTACCTATATATACCTATAAACCTAATAGAGGAGTAGAAAGAGTAGGGTAGGAGATTATAACAAAATCAATTAAAATAAGGATTAGTGCTAACCTACTAACAAAGCTCTAGCCTAAAATTATTAAAGCAGCGACTTAGCTCTATAATATAAGCCTATCCTATGCTTATAATATAATATTACCTAATAAAGTGCTAGATTGTTAGTTTACTAGATACTTTAGGTAGTAGTAACTAGAGTAGATAAGGGAGGCAACTACTAATCTCCGCCCTAATTAGAGCGGAATATACGCCTATAGGTGTTAAGCTTACCCCCTTAATAGAGATTAAGCAGCTAGGCGTTACAAGAGGGTTTTTAAGGTGAACCCTTAGGGTTATATTAGATATCTAGTAGGATATAGAGCATCTAATATATATAGGATATAGATCCCCTTACTTAATTAGATTATTATAACGTAGAACGTTACCTTTAATAAGGATCTTTTCTATAAAGAGAAAGATCTAGAGCAGCTTTAATAGTTAGAAGCTTAAAAGATAGTTAATATTATTAGCAAAGATAAGATCTACAATATAGGAGAAGCATATAAAGAGCTTAATATCTTTAATTAGCTTTGTATTGCGGTAGAGCAATATAAGGAGTGTAGTAAGCAAGGAGGACTAAACCTAGTATAGGAGCTAGGGGGTAGGGTAGAGCTAGAGGAGGTAGGTAATTAGGCTAGTTAGCCTAGTAATTCACAACCCCCTAAGCAGACACCTCTAGCGTAGGTACTAAGCACAGCTAGCTTAGCATAAAGGATCTATATAAAGTCCCCTAAGCTAATAGGGCTCTAAACTCCTAAACTAATACTAGAACTAAACTTTAGTATAGGAGACAAAGGATCTATACAGGTTATAGATTAGGGTCTTACTACCTAAGATAGTAGTAATCTAACTTACTTTAACGCCATAATAGGTAGCTCCTAGGAAAGACCTAGAGGGGAGAGTGCTATTAGTAGGTCACTCTATAAGAGCACAGAGATAGGTAAGGGTACCCTATCTAGCTCTTATAGGGGTAGTAAGCAGAGCTCCTACCTACCTACTTTAGGACTAGATTCTATATCTCCTACAGATCCCTCACAAGCGGCACCTAGAGCTCCTAGAAGAAGCAGAAAACTACAAGTTAAAGGACTACTACTAACGCGTGTTAGTAAGCAAGCTTAGGAATAGGACCCTAATAAACTACTAGGAGGCTCTATAAGTGCGGGGATATATATAGTAATAGATCTATTAGATATAGATCTAATTAGAAATCCCTTGTATAATCTTTTAGTATATCCTAAACTAAATACTATAATCCACGCTATAATTGTAGTAGTAATAGGGAGCAAATCTCCTAAAAACCCTAAAAGAAATACGCACTAGGACGCTCTATAAAAAGAGCTGAAACAATAGAAGGATCTCTATAACTACTAAATAGGATAGCAATTTAGAGACGCAGCATATAAAGAAATTAATACTTTACTAAAAGCTAGTACCTAGGAGGAGATTAATAGGCTAAATACAGGAGAGCGTCTACTCCTACTTAAATAGGTGTTTACATACAAGCTTAATTAGGATAGTTACCTAATTAAGTGCAAAGCAAGGATAGTAGTAAGAGGAGATCTATAGCTTACTAACTTAATTTATTTAACCTACGCAGCTACCTTAGTAGCTTAAACCTTTAGGACTATAATAGCTATTAGAGCTAAGTTTAACCTTAAGATATATTAATATAACGTTGTTAGAGCTTTCCTTAACGCCTTAAGGGATTAATACCCTATAGTTATCTGCAAGCTACCTAAAGGATATTAAATACCTAGGAAGTATGTTAAGCTTAAACGAGCTCTATATAGATTAAAAGACTTACTATTATTATAGTATAATAAGCTCTTAACTACACTCTAAGAAAATAAGCTTATTGCTTCTAAAGAGGAGCTATACCTGTTCTTTAACAGAGATCGCAGTATCTTGTTAATATTCTATGTGGACAATATCCTATTGCTCTATCACTAAAACTACGCAAGCTAAGCTCACAAAGTTATCTAAGCTCTAAAGCAAAGATATACTATAGAAGAGAAGGGACCTATAAGCTAGTTTCTAGGGGTAAGAGTAATCTAGGATAGAAAGAGACAGACAATAACGCTTGTTTATAATAAATACATTAACAAGATTACAAAGAAATTTAATCTAGTAGAGACAGGAAAATTCCCTACTATACTACTATTAAGTAAAGATATTAAAAAGAGCACTAGAGAAGCCACTAAAAAAGGAGATTAAGGACTATTAGGAGCGCGTTAGATTAATCCTTTACACCTTAATTATAGTGCGCCCTAATATTGCCTATGCAGCCTCCTAGCTCTCCTAATACCTTACTAACCTATCTAAATAACACTTTAATGCGGTTAATTAAGTAATCGTCTATCTATACTAAACTTAATACTAATTAATCTAATATAGGAATAGGGATCCTAATAAGCTTATAATATGCAGTAATGCGTTATTTGCTAATAATATTAATACTTAGCAATCATTATATAGATACCTAATCACGCTCTTTAGAGGACCTATTATTTAGAAGGCAGCTTAATAAGCAACTGTTACTACTTTAACTACTAAGGCAGAGCTCCTTGCGCTTAAGCAAGTAAGCAAAGAAGCAATAGCGTTAAAACGCTTTTTAACTAAAATACACCTTACTTTAGATACTACCTAGATAATTAATTGTAATAATTAATAAACTATTAGGTTAGTAGTAGGTAATAATAAAAGGATCACTACTAAGCTGCGCTATGTAGATATTTAAAACATATAGCTAAGATAAGAGCATGTAAAGGGATCTTTCGATATTACCTACCTACCTACTAGCAATATACTAGCTAATAGGCTTACTAAAAACCTAACTATATAATAATTTATATGGTTTAGGGAGTACCTAAAGTTATATAATAGTAGAGTATATATTATATAATATTAATTAAAGTAAGGTAGTATATAAGATCTATTAATATATAATATAAGAATAACTAACTATAGCCTACCTCTCTATTGTTAACTAGGTAGCTTCCCTAAGGAGCTCTATTACGCGCGTAAAGCGTGCCTTAGAGTCTATAGGGAGCTGCCTAGGTTGCCCTAGCCTAGGATCTATAGGGGGAACCTTAGAGGAGCTAGAGTCCTTATCTTCTAACAAGGAGCTCTAGGTGCCCTTAGCTGCAGCATTAGCCTTGCGCGTAAGCTTAGCAGCAGTAGTAGCAGCTTTTACTAGCTCCTGCTAATATACTAGCTAATAGGCTTACTAAAAACCTAACTATATAATAATTTATATGGTTTAGGGAGTACCTAAAGTTATATAATAGTAGAGTATATATTATATAATATTAATTAAAGTAAGGTAGTATATAAGATCTATTAATATATAATATAAGAATAACTAACTATAGCCTACCTCTCTATTGTTAACTAGGTAGCTTCCCTAAGGAGCTCTATTACGCGCGTAAAGCGTGCCTTAGAGTCTATAGGGAGCTGCCTAGGTTGCCCTAGCCTAGGATCTATAGGGGGAACCTTAGAGGAGCTAGAGTCCTTATCTTCTAACAAGGAGCTCTAGGTGCCCTTAGCTGCAGCATTAGCCTTGCGCGTAAGCTTAGCAGCAGTAGTAGCAGCTTTTACTAGCTCCTGCTGCTTAGCCTCGCTCTTCTTAAGTGTGAAGGGCTTAGGCTTATGCCTAAGCCTAGGTCTAACACAAGACGGACTAAGTCTAACACTACTACTAAGCGAACACACTAGACACCTATAAAAAGGCGTAGAGGGCTTACCTCTCCTTTAAGATACTAAATACTATTATTAACGCTTATTATATTCTCCCTTAGGGCTAGTCTATAATATTTTAGTATCTTCTTCTAAATATACTATAATAGTAATAAGAGATAGACGCGCTAGATATTTAGAATAATTAGGTGCAACCTAATATAGTAGAAAGGCTAATATAATAGGTCTATAGATTAATAGAATAATAGGCTTAAGACTCTACTATAATAGCTGTGCTACGTTAATAGAACAAGGAAATACGCAATTAGATTCTATCCTAACCTTCCTCTAAGCCTGCTAGGTTTAATAATATGCTGCCTCTGCCCCCTCCTACCTTATATTACAAACCTTTCTAGGTTAGCTTGCTATATAATAGCACTAAAGCAAACTTCTCCTCCTAGTAAATAACTATAGAGTTGAAACTGCGTGCAGACAAGGTCTTTATTAGGGATAAGGAGGTAAGGTTTATATATATTTAGTCCTAGTTATTACCTATAGTCTAGTGCGCTATAGCACTATACTTTAAGGATAGTGCATATAAGCATTAGGATATAAGTAGGTTTCTTAACTATCTAGCGTTTTATTATAGCAACTATTATAGGTAGGAGCGCGCCTAAGTTGTGTTAGAACACTTATATTAGGGCTAAAATTAGCCTTTTATAGAGTTCTTTATAAATTTTGTATAGCTTCTTATATAGTTAGGAGGATTATACTAGGATAATAAATAGAAGCTTTTATAACTTTAGTAATATCTTAATAGTTGTATACGCTTAGTTTCCCTTAATAGGGGAGTCTCTAGGACAAACTATAACGCAGCTATAGAGGAATATAAGATAATTGTAGTAGATATTAAAATAGCCTCTCTAGAACTAGGCTTTCTTTAGGCTAGTAACTCTAAGGAACCCTAGTAGAAGTCTAACTTAGATTAGGACAGCGATATAAATATAGTAGAAGTAGCAGCCTTATTAAGTGTACCTACTAAACTACTAATATTACGTCCTAACTAGATTCTATAGGACCTGTTTAATATATAGAAACTAGCAAAGGTCTATACCTAGTATAGATAGGGTAGTTATTTTGTGCGTGTATGCCCTAATACCCTATTGCTATAACTAGTAGGTGTTAAGATAGTTGTAGTATTAGCAAGCGGCCCTAATTTAGGAAACTAGCTACCCCTAACCTTAGGCTAAGTTAGGGGTATAAGGAGGACACTATAATAAAGGAATTATTAATAGTAGAGGCTATTAAGTATCCCCTAGATATTAAGGCTAGGTTAAATAATCCTCCTTTCTTTATTCCCCTCCTCCTAGGTAGAGTAGAGAACGTGCAAGTAATAGTTAATTTAGGGTGCTAGTATTTTAGTGCGGTTAAGGAAAAGTTAGCAAGATAGATTAGTAGGAACTTTATTAATATTCCCCTACAACCCTTGTAATATACCTAGGGAATTACTAAGGGTACAAGAATTTTATAGTTAGTAGTATTAGACTATAATTTAGATAGTTAGCGGTCTTAGCTTTTAGCCTATATAGTACCTAGTCTCTCCTATTAACTAATACTAGGCAGACTATAGCTGTGTAGAGAGGGCGTTGTTATAGATATCCTATAAGGCGAATTAATAATTAGGAAGGCGGGAAATATAGTAGTATAAGAGAGCAGGAGACGCCTATATCCTACCTGTATCTCTATTATCTTAGGTTTAGTTATAGCAGGGTTGCTAAATTAAGGATCCTAATAGGAAGATATATAGGTACAAATTTTTATAATAAATATACTAGATATATTATAGGTAATATACAACTTACGCCTAATAAAATATCTAGGAAGTATTAATAAGGGAAGTCCTATTAATATACATACTATCTATATTACTAGTAATACAGTTCCCTATAAACCTAAGTATAAAACTAGAAAGATAAAGTTACTACTAGAACTATAAGAGTTTAAGGACCTGTTTAACAAAGAGTTAGCAAGCAGTTTACTACCTTATTAAGGTAGTATAGATTACTATGTTTAGTTAATAACTCTCCTAGATAGAACCTAGCCTAACCCCCTATAGGGTCCCCTTTACCCTATATCTCGTGATTAATTACTAGAACTAAGAATATAACTTACTAGATTAATAGATAAGGGCTAGATCTAAGCAAGCTCTTCTATAGCTAAAGCTCTAGTCTTGCTAGTAAAGAAGCTATTAGGCAGTTAGCGCCTTTATATAGATTACTAGATACTTAATAGCATAATAATATTAGACTAATACCTATTACTACTTATTAAGGAAACTTTATGCACACTATCTAGCGTAAATTAGTTTATAAAAGTAGATATTTACGCTGCCTTTTATAAAGTTAGAATAGTAGAAGGTTATAAGTCCCTAATAGCTTTCTGTACCTAGTTTAGGTTATATAAATAGTTAGTATATCTATTTAGTCTTAGTAGTACACTATCTACTTTCTAATAATATATTAATACTATGCTTATAGAGTTACTTAGATTATATATAATAGCCTGCCTTAATAATATCCTAATTTATTTAGGAGGAGACTAGTTTAACTATATAGAAAAGGTAAAGCGTGTACTTATACTATTAAAAGAAGTAGGACTATACCTAGACTTAGAGAAATGTGCTTTTAGTATTAAGGAGGTATGCTACCTAGGCTATATTATTAAGGTAGGTAAATTACTTAGACCTAACCCTAAAAAGCTTAGGGCAGTATAGGAATAGGAATCCCCTAGGAATATAAGAGAGGTAAGGAGTTTTCTAGGTTTTGCTAACTTCTACTATAATTTTATCGCGAAGTTTTCTAAAGTAGTAGCACCTTTAAACTAACTAACTAGGAAGAACACCCTATTCTAATAGGGAGAGGAAGAATAGAGTGTATTTGATACACTAAAAAAGGCATTTATATCTAGACTAGTACTAACGCAATAGGACCTAGCTAAAGAAACGTTATTAGAAGTAGACTATTTAGGATACGCTCTTAGGGGTTGCTTATTATAAAAAGTTAGGGGCGTCTAGCGCCTAGTTACTTACTACTCTATAGCACTAACGCTAGAGAGATAAAACTACACTATATATAATAAGGAATTACTAGCTATTATTAAGTGTCTTAAAAGTTAGTTAGTAGAGCTATAGAGCGTTTATAAGCTATTTATAATATATTACAGGAGGGATATTAACTAGATTATAGAGCATCTTGATCCAATTAATCCTGATTAATACCCCTGTATGACCCACTATCTAATCAACTGCTAGCTTACTGCCAAGTGCCTAATAAAAAGCAGGAGCTCTAGTAAGGAAGGTTTACTAATTATTCACCTTCTAGTAAGGGTAGCTGAAGCTCTATATATATAAGTCCAATCGTAGTAGATACAATCTAATAATCTATCTCCTAAATTATTCCTGACTTTAGTGATCTAGATTTCCACAGTTATAAGCCTAGTTCGCGCTTTACCTTATTAAAGATCGTCCTATCTATTTAAGCGTATTGTTTGACTTAGACACTAAGCTAGTAAGCTTTACTCTTTCTTTATACTATTTCTTAAGCAGAAAGCTTACTTATTACTCTTCTACTATAAGCGACTAAATCCTAAAGGGGGATATCCTACTCACTAGATTAACCAACTGGCCTACCTGGTACATTTAATTTAGATACCATGCCCTAACTAAAGGGATCTAGGCAGAGGTAGACCCTAAGGCTCTAGATGCTAAAAACCACTTTAAGAATAAACCTATCAAGCCTAATATGCTAACAGATATCGCGCTATCTAATATAACAAGTAAGTAGTATAAACTTTAAATAGCATAGTACTAAGCTTGCTTATTAGATTAGGCATTAAAGTTATTAGCAATCTAGAACCTCTTTACATAGGTTAACAATATAGTAGATTAAGGGATCCTTACCCTAGCCTATATAGAGCTTGTTAATTAAGGAAGAGTAACCCTCTAAGCACTTATCTAAGTACTCTGCAATAACCTAGCGCTAACTAACTTAAGCGCTATAACACTAGCGAGATTGTAGTATAAAGCTTATCTTGCTAAGGTAAAGATAAGTGGCCAAGACGCTAATTACTAGTAGAAGGAGTAGACGATCCTATATACGCAAGCTAAGGTATACAACGTTCCTAATATTAAAGGATAGCTTGCAGTACAGGATTATCTTAAAGCTCTATCTACTAGGATCTTACTAGATTAGGGTTAAACTATGTTTTAAAGGATTATTGAAAAGTTAGTAATAGGAGAGCTAACTTATAACCTCTTACAGGTTACTAAGATCTATTTATTACTACTCTAAGAGAACAACATAAGATTAAGCTCTAAAGGTCCTGGAGTGTTTGCAATAATAGGAGCTCTACCTTCTAATTAACTAAAGAAGGAGTCTTTATACCTATACAGTAGATCTTACCTATAGAAACCTCCTAAATACAAAAACGTTATTAAAGCTTAGACTAATATAGGTAATAAGCTTACTACTACTTAATAATTAGAGATTAAGAAAAAGATTAATAGGAATCTAAAATTTAAAGAGTTAAGAAAAGCTCTAATTAAGTCCTATCCTATTAATCAAGATTATAGTAGTAAGGCAAGCACAATTACCTATCTAGGCAGTATCTAGGCGGCACTAATTAACCCTATGTTAATAGCAGAGAAAACAAACAGGATCTATTTAACTATAGACTTTGAAGCTTATGCTCTATTAAAGAGCACTATCTTTAACAACAGGGGTGCAGTGCACCTAGTTAATAATATAAGCTACCTAGAAGAAAGCTTGTTTAGATTAGTTAAATATAAGATAGTTAAAGCAGGAACTTAAGCTTTTCTAATCTTAGGCAGAGGGACAAGAGTAATCCCTAATGCTCTTAATAGACTAAGAGGTCTAAAAACAGAAGATTTAGTGCTCACTAACGTGGTGTTAGTAGAAGGTTTTTATATAAATATTATATTAGAAGCTTGATTACTTAAAGCAGGAGTTTAGTTCCTTAGGCTAGATACTACCTTATAGTTTAGATTATTAGAAAAGAGCGTTGTATTAGCTAAGTTACTGTGCAAGTTTAACTTAACTTTCCTAGAATATAAGCCCTCTACTCCTTATCTAATAATCTAAAGCATAGTGCCTAAATAACCCTAGCGATCCTAGACGACTTACCTAAGACACGATATTAAGGAGCTTTAGCACTAAAGATTAGGCTATTTAGGACCTAAGGCGCTTAAAGCTCTAGTTAAGTTAGCTATAAATGTTAGGATTAAAGGAACTCCTAGGAGCAAATGCGAGCACTGCGCTATTACACATACCTAACAGGTTATATTAAGATAACTAAGGGAAAGATTACTACGTCTATACTACTAGGTATTATAGGATCTATTTAACATGCTAACAGGTATAGCTTATAAGTAATAGATCTTAGTATTAAAGTGCAACTACTTAGGAAAGCTTTATACCTATCTACTGCAAGCCAAAAACCTTAATAAGATTATACAGGTGTTCAAAAATTTTAAGAGCTTAATACTTAACTAATATAAGCTTAGCATAGTTAAGATTATACAAGATAACAACGTTGCAACACTCCCTTAGCGTGGCAAATCTTGCTTTTAGATCTAGGTAGCTAACAATAGTATTAAAATTAAGAGCTCACCTGTATATACCTATAAACCTAATAGAGGAGTAGAAAGAGTAGGGCAGGAGATTATAATAAAATTAATTAAAATAAGGATTAGTGCTAACCTACTAATAAAGCTCTGGCCTAAAATTATTAAAGCAGCGACTTAGCTCTATAATATAAGCCTATCCTATGCTTACAATATAATATCACCTAATAAAGTGCTAGATTATTAGTTTACTAGATACTTTAGGTAGTGGCAACTAGAGCAGATAAGGGAGGTAACTACTAATCTCCACCCTAATTAGAGCGGAATATACGCCTATAGCTATTAAGCTTACCCCCTTAATAGAGATTAAGCAGCTAGGCGTTACAAGAGGGTTTTTAAGGTGAACCCTTAGGGTTATATTAGATATCTAGTAGGATATAGAGCATCTAATATATATAGGATATAGATCCCCTTGCTTAATTAGATTATTATAACGCAGAACGTTACCTTTAATAAGGATCTTTTCTATAAAGAGAAAGATCTAGAGTAGCTTTAATAGTTAGAGGCTTAAAAGATAGTTAATGTTATTAGTAAAGATAAGATCCACAATGTAGGAGAAGCATATAAAGAGCTTAATATCTTTAATTAGCTTTGTATTGCGGCAGAGCAATATAAGGAGTCTAGTAAGCAAGGAGGACTAAACCTAGCGCAGGAGCTAGGGGGTAGGGTAGAGCTAGAGGAGGTAGATAATTAGGCTAGCTAGCCTAGTAATTCACAACCCCCTAAGCAGACACCTCTAGCGTGGGTACTAAGCACGGCTAGCTTGGCATAAAGGATCTATGCAAAGTCCCCTAAGCTAATAGGGCTCTAAACTCCTAAACTAACACTAGAACTAAACTTTAGTATAGGAGACAAAGGATCTATATAGGTTATAGATTAGGGTTATACTACCTAAGATAGTAGTAATCTAACTTACTTTAACGCCACAATAGGTAGCTCCTAGGAAAGACCTAGAGGGGAGAGTGCTATTAGTAGGTTACTCTATAAGAGCACAGAGATAGGTAAGGGCACCCTATCTAGCTCTTATAGGGGTAGTAAGCAGAGCTCCTACCTACCCACTTTAGGACTAGATTCTGTATCTCCTGCAGATCCCTTACAAGCGGCACCTAGAGCTCCTAGAAGAAGCAGAAAACCACAAGTTAAAGGACTGCCACTAACGCGTGTTAGTAAGCAAGCTTAGGGACAGGACCCTAATAAACCACTAGGAGGCTCTATAAGTGCGGGGATATATATAGTAATAGATCTATTAGATATAAATCTAATTAGAAATCCCTTATATAATCTTTTAGTATATCCTAAACTAAATACTATAATCCACGCTATAATTATAGTAGTAATAGGGAGCAAATCTCCTAAAAACCCTAAAAGAAATACGCACTAGGACGCTCTACAAAAAGAGCTAAAATAATAGAAGGATCTCTATAACTACTAAATAGGATAGTAATTTAGAGACGTAGCATATAAAGAAATTAATACTCTGCTAAAAGCTAGTACCTAGGAGGAGATTAATAGGCTAACTAAAGGAGAGCGTCTACTCCTACTTAAATAGGTGTTTACATATAAGCTTAATCAGGATAGTTACCTAATTAAGTGTAAAGCAAGGATAGTAGTAAGAGGAGATCTATAGCTTACTAACTCAATTTATTTAACCTACGCAGCTACCCTAGCAGCTTAAACCTTTAGGACTGCAATAGCTATTAGAGCTAAGTTTAACCTTAAGATATATTAATATAACGTTGTTAGAGCTTTCCTTAACGCCTTAAGGGATTAACACCCTATAGTTATCTGCGAGCTACCTAAAGGATATTAAATACCTAGGAAGTGCGTTAAGCTTAAACGAGCTCTATATAGATTAAAAGACTTACTATTATTATAGTATAACAAGCTCTTAACTACACTCTAAGAAAATAAGCTTATTGCTTCTAAAGAGGAGCCATGCCTATTCTTTAATAGAGATTGCAGTATCTTGTTAATATTCTATATAGACGATATCCTATCGCTCTATTACCAAAACTACGCAAGCTAAGCTTACAGAGTTATCTAAGCTCTAAAACAAAGATATACTATAGAAGAAAAGGGACCTGTAAGCTAGTTTCTAGGGGTAAGAGTAATCTAGGATAGAAAGAGACAGACAATAACGCTCGTTTATAATAAATACATTAACAAGATTGCAAAGAAATTCAATCTAGTAGAGATAGGAAAATTCCCTACTACACTACTATTAAGTAAAGATATTAAAAAGAGCACTAGAGAAGCCACTAAAAAGGAGATTAAGGACTATTAGGAGCGCGTTAGATTAATCCTTTATACCTTAATTATAGTGCGCCCTAATATTGCCTATGTAGCCTCCTAGCTCTCCTAATACCTTACTAACCTATCTAAACAACACTTTAATACAGTTAATTAAGTAATTGTCTATCTATACTAAACTTAATACTAATTAATCTAATATAGGAATAGGGATCCTAATAAGCTTATAATATACAGTAATGCGTTATTTGCTAATAATATTAATACTTAGCAATTATTATATAGATACCTAATCACGCTCTTTAGAGGACCTATTATTTAGAAGGCAGCTTAACAAGCAACTGTTACTACTTTAACTACTAAGGCAGAGCTCCTTGCGCTTAAGCAAGTGAGCAAAGAAGTAATAGCGTTAAAACGCTTTTTAACTAAAATACACCTTACTTTAGATACTACCTAGACAATTAATTATAATAATTAATAAACTATTAGGTTAATAGTAGGTAATAATAAAAGGATTACTACTAAGCTGCGCTATATAGATATTTAAAATATATAGCTTAGGCAAGAGCATACAAAGGGATCTTTCTATATTACCTACCTACCTACTAGTAATATGCTAGCTAATAGGCTTACTAAAAACCTAATAGCATAATAATTTATAAGGTTTAGGGAGCACCTAAAGTTATATAATAGCAGAGCATATATTATATAGTGTTAATTAAAGTAAGGTAGTATATAAGATCTATTAATATATAATATAAAAATAACTAACTATAGCCTACCTCTCTATTATTAACTAGGTAGCTTCCCTAAGGAGCTTTATTACGCGCGCAAAGCGTGCCTTAGAGTCTATAGGGAGCTACCTAGGTTGCCCTATCCTAGGATCTATAGGGGGAACCTTAGAGGAGCTAGAGTCCTTATCTTCTAATAAGGAGCTCTAGGCGCCCTTAGCTGCAGAAGCAGCCTTGCGCGCAAGCTTGGCGGCAGTAGTAGCAGCTTTTACTAGCTCCTGCTGCTTAGCCTTACTCTCCTTAAGGAGCACTAAGACCCTTTGCTTCTTATCCTTAAGAAGGTCTTAGCTCTTACCTACCTGCTTCCTCGCTAGGAAGGACAGCGCAGAACGTTAGGTAAGCTTAAGGCTATTAGTTAGTTTATTAGTATAAGATCTTGCTAAAGCGTTATAAAGGGAAAATTCTTGTATAGATTATATATATAGGGATATAGCTATACCTAGAGGAGTACTACTAGCACTAAGTCCCCCTACTAGAAGAGTTATAGCACTTGCTATTAGACTTATTAAAGAGCGCTAAGCGTAGATAATTTAGACAAGTTTTAGCATAATAAATGCTAGGCTCTCTATAGTAGGAGGATCTTAGGGTCTCCTTAGGAGCTAGAGAGGGAGTAGGGGTAGGAGCGGTGGCCTTAGGAGGGGTCTAGGGGGGAGCAGGAGCTAGAGTTAGAGCTAGAGTAGTAGGAGCTAGAGTAGGAGCGCCTTGCCTTAGCTTTGCAATCTTAGCTATAGTAGTAGTAGCTGCGTGCTTAGCTACTATATACTCTGCAATAGCCTTACGCTTAGTAGTAGTACGCTCTTCTTTAGTAGCGGTGGCTTTAGCAACTGTAGCTTTAGCTGCGTAGGAGGTAATAAGGGTAGTGCAGGTAGAGTAAGCGCAAGTAGCAGGTTTTAACTTTAACTAAGACACAGGTTAGCAGGGATATAGGTATAGTTTAGATCTTTAGGGTTATATAATCTTATAACTTAAGCTATAGTAAAAGATTATAGTTAGGTAGATAGAGTTATAGAGCTCTATCTAGATAATATCTACGCGCGTAAGCGTAGGCTAAATAAGGAAGGCGCGCTAGTTAGTATCTAAAGGGTAAGCTAATTTAACCCTTTAGATATACAACGCTCTAATTAGCTATACTACCTACTAACTATAAGCGTAACTATAATAATAAAAGATCTACCTATACCTAGGGGGTGTGTTGCAGGAGGGATATTAACTAGATTATAGAGTATCTTAATCTAATTAATCCTAATTAATACCCCTGTATAACCTACTATCTAATTAACTACTAGCTTACTACTAAGTGCCTAATAAAAAGCAGGAGCTCTAGTAAGGAAGGTTTACTAATTATTTACCTTCTAGTAAGGGTAGCTAAAGCTCTATATATATAAGTCCAATCGTAGTAGATACAATCTAATAATCTATCTCCTAAATTATTCCTAACCTTAGTGATCCAAATTTCCACACTAATCTAATAAGCGAGCTTAGTACTATACTATTTAGAGTTTGTACTGCTCGCTTGTTATGTTAGATAGCGCGATATCTGTCGGCATGTTAGGCTTAATAGGTTTATTCTTAAAGTGGTTTTTAGCATCTAGAGCCTTAGGGTCTACCTCTGCCTAGATCCCTTTGGTTAGGGCATGGTATCTAAATTAAATGTACCAGGTGGGCTAGTTAGTTAATCTAGTAAGTAGGATATCCCCCTTTAGGATTTAGTTGCTTATAGTGGAAGAGTAATAAGTAAGCTTCTACTTAAGAAATGGTATAAAGAGTAAAGCTTGCTAGCTTAGTGTCTAAGTTAAACAATACGCTTAAATGGATAGGACGATCTTTAATAAGGTAAAGCGCGAACTAGGCTTATAACTATGGAAATTTAGATTACTAAGGTTAGAAATAATTTAGGAGATAGATTATTAGATTGTATCTACTACGATCGGACTCATATATATAGAGCTTCAGCTACCCTTACTAGAAGGTGAATAATTGGTAAACCTTCCTTACTAGAGCTCCTGCTTTTTGTTAGGCACTTGGCAGTAAGCTGGCAGTCAATTAGATAGTGGGTCATACAGGGGTATTAACTAGGATTGATTGGGATTGATTGGGATCAAGATGCTCCGTGATCCAGTTGATATCCCTCCTGCAACAGCTAGTATATCGCTAGTAGGTAGGTAGGTAATATAGAAAGATCCCTTTGTATGCTCTTGCCTAAGCTACATATTTTAAATATCTATATAGCGCAGCTTAGTAGTAATCCTTTTATTATTACCTACTATTAACCTAATAGTTTATTAATTATTACAATTAATTGTCTAGGTAGTATCTAAAGTAAGGTGTATTTTAGTTAAAAAGCGTTTTAACGCTATTACTTCTTTGCTCACTTGCTTAAGCGCAAGGAGCTCTGCCTTAGTAGTTAAAGTAGTAACAGTTGCTTGTTAAGCTGCCTTCTAAATAATAGGTCCTCTAAAGAGCGTGATTAGGTATCTATATAATAATTGCTAAGTATTAATATTATTAGCAAATAACGCATTACTGTATATTATAAGCTTATTAGGATCCCTATTCCTATATTAGATTAATTAGTATCAAGTTTAGTATAGATAGACAATTACTTAATTAACTGTATTAAAGTGTTGTTTAGATAGGTTAGTAAGGTATTAGGAGAGCTAGGAGGCTACATAGGCAATATTAGGGCGCACTATAATTAAGGTGTAAAGGATTAATCTAACGCGCTCCTAATAGTCCTTAATCTCCTTTTTAGTGGCTTCTCTAGTGCTCTTTTTAATATCTTTACTTAATAGTAGTGTAGCAGGGAATTTTCCTATCTCTACTAGATTGAATTTCTTTGCAATCTTGTTAATGTATTTATTATAAACGAGCGTTATTGTCTGTCTCTTTCTATCCTAGATTACTCTTACCCCTAGAAACTAGCTTACAGGTCCCTTTTCTTCTATAGTATATCTTTGTTTTAGAGCTTAGATAACTCTGTAAGCTTAGCTTGCGTAGTTTTGGTAATAGAGCGATAGGATATCGTCTATATAGAATATTAACAAGATACTGCAATCTCTGTTAAAGAATAGGCATGGCTCCTCTTTAGAAGCAATAAGCTTATTTTCTTAGAGTGTAGTTAAGAGCTTGTTATACTATAATAATAGTAAGTCTTTTAATCTATATAGAGCTCGTTTAAGCTTAACGCACTTCCTAGGTATTTAATATCCTTTAGGTAGCTCGCAGATAACTATAGGGTGTTAATCCCTTAAGGCGTTAAGGAAAGCTCTAACAACGTTATATTAATATATCTTAAGGTTAAACTTAGCTCTAATAGCTATTGCAGTCCTAAAGGTTTAAGCTGCTAGGGTAGCTGCGTAGGTTAAATAAATTGAGTTAGTAAGCTATAGATCTCCTCTTACTACTATCCTTGCTTTGCACTTAATTAGGTAACCATCCTGATTAAGCTTATATGTAAACACCTATTTAAGTAGGAGTAGACGCTCTCCTTTAGTTAGCCTATTAATCTCCTTCTAGGTACTAGCTTTTAGCAGAGTATTAATTTCTTTATATGCTACGTCTCTAAATTACTATCCTATTTAGTAGTTATAGAGATCCTTCTATTATTTTAGCTCTTTTTGTAGAGCGTCCTAGTGCGTATTTCTTTTAGGGTTTTTAGGGGGTTTACTCCCTATTACTACTACAATTATAGCGTGGATTATAGTATTTAGTTTAGGATATACTAAAAGATTATATAAGGGATTTCTAATTAGATTTATATCTAATAGATCTATTACTATATATATCCCCGCACTTATAGAGCCTCCTAGTAGTTTATTAGGGTCCTGTCCCTAAGCTTGCTTACTAACATACGTTAGTGGCAGTCCTTTAACTTATAGTTTTCTGCTTCTTCTAGGAGCTCTAGGTGCTGCTTGTAAGGGATCTGCAGGAGATATAGAATCTAGTCCTAAAGTAGGTAGGTAGGAGCTCTACTTACTACCCCTATAAGAGCTAGATAGGGTGCCCTTACCTATCTCTGTGCTCTTATATGGTAACCTACTACTAGCACTCTCCCCTCTAGGTCTTTCCTAGGAGCTACCTATCGTGGCGTTAAAGTAAGTTAGATTACTACTATCTTAGTTAGTAAGACCCTAATCTATAACCTATATAGATCCTTTGTCTCCTATACTAAAGTTTAGTTCTAGTATTAGTTTAGGAGTTTAGAGCCCTATTAGCTTAGGGGACTTTATATAGATCCTTTATGCTAAGCTAGCTATGCTTAGTACCTACGCTAGAGGTGTCTGCTTAGGGGGTTGTGAATTACTAGGCTAGCTAGCCTAATTATCTACCTCCTCTAGCTCTACCCTACCCCCTAGCTCCTGCGCTAGGTTTAGTCCTCCTTACTTACTAGACTCCTTATATTACTCTACTATAATATAAAGCTAATTAAAGATATTAAGCTCTTTATATGCTTCTCCTATATTATAGATCTTATCTTTACTAATAATATTAACTATTTTTTAAGCTTCTAACTATTAAAGCTATTCTAGATCTTTCTCTTTATAGAAAAGATCCTTATTAAAGGTAACATTCTATGTTATAATAATCTAATTAAGCAAGGGGATCTATATCCTGTATATATTAGATACTCTATATCCTACTAGATATATAATATAACCCTAAGGGTTTACTTTAAAAACCCTCTTGTAACGCCTAGCTGCTTAATCTCTATTAACGGGGTAAGCTTGATAGCCATAGGCGTATATTCTACTCTAATTAGGGTAGAGATTAGTAGTTGCCTCCCTTATCTGCTCTAGTTGCCACTACCTAAAGTATCTAGTAAACTAACAATCTAGCACTTTGTTAGGTAATATTATATTATAAGTATAGGACAGTCTTATATTATAGAGCTAAGTTGCTGCTTTAATAATTTTAGGCTAGAGCTTTATTAGTAGGTTAGTACTAATCCTTATTTTAATTAATTTTGTTATAATCTCCTACCCTACTCTTTCTACTCCTCTATTAGGTTTATAGGTATATATAGGTAAGCTCTTAATTTTAATACTATTATTAGCTACCTAAATCTAAAAGTGAGATTTGCTACGCTAAGGGAGCGTTGCAACGTTGTTATCTTGTATAATCTTAACTATACTAAGCTTATATTAGTTAAGTATTAAGCTCTTGAAATTTTTGAACACCCGTATAATCTTATTAAGGTTTTTGGCTTACAGTAGATAGGTATAAAGCTTTCCTAA
Source organism: Plenodomus lingam (assembly GCF_022343315.1). Taxonomy (NCBI): domain Eukaryota; kingdom Fungi; phylum Ascomycota; class Dothideomycetes; order Pleosporales; family Leptosphaeriaceae; genus Plenodomus; species Plenodomus lingam. The sequence goes on from NW_027093973.1 coordinate 233,156, forward strand.
GTAGTCGCACTTTAATACTAAGATCTATTACTTATAAGCTATACCTGTTAGCATGTTAAATAGATCTTATAATACCTAGTAGTATAGACGTGGTAATCTTTCCCTTAGTTATCTTAATATAACCTATTAGGCATGTATAATAGCGCAGTGCTCGCATTTGCTCCTAGGAGTTCCTTTAATCCTAATATTTATTACTAACTTAACTAGAGCTTTAAGCGCCTTAGGTCCTAAATAGCCTAATTATTAGTGCTAAAGCTTCTTACTATTGTGTCTTAGGTAAGTTATCTAGGATTGTTAGGGTTGTTTAGGCACTATACTTTAGATTATTTAATAAGGGGTAGAGGGCTTGTATTCTAGGAAAGTTAAGTTAAACTTGCGTAGTAACTTAGCTAATACAACGCTCTTTCCTAATAATCTAAACTATAAGGTGGCATCTAGCCTAAGGAACTAAACTCCTACTTTAAGCAATTAAGCTTCTAATATAATATTTACATAAAAACCTTCTACTAATACTATATTAGTAAGCACTAAATCTTCTATTTTTGGACCTCTTAGTCTATTAAGAGCATTAGGGATTACTCTAGTCCCTCTGCCTAAGATTAGAAAAGCTTAAGTTCCTGCTTTAACTATCTTATATTTAACTAATCTAAACAAGCTTTCTTCTAGGTAGCTTATATTATTAACTAGGTGCACTGCACCCCTGTTATTAAAGATAGTGCTCTTTAATAGAGCGTAAGCTTTAAAGTCTATAGTTAAATAGATCCTGTTTGTTTTCTCCGCTATTAACATAGGGTTAATTAGTGCCGCCTAGATACTGCCTAGATAGGTAATCGCGCTTGCCTTACTACTATAATCTTAATTAATAGGATAGGACTTAATTAGAGCTTTTCTTAACTCTTTAAATTTTTAATTCCTATTAATCTTTTTCTTAATCTCTAATTGTTAAGTAGTAGTAAGCTTGTTACCTGTATTAGTCTAAGCTTTAATCACGTTTTTATATTTAGGAGGTTTCTATAGGTAGGATCTACTATATAGGCATGAAGACTCCTTCTTAGGTTAATTAGAAGGTAGAGCTCCTATTGTTGCAAACACTCTAGGACCCTTAGAGCTTAATCTTATGTCGTTCTCTTAGAGCAGTGATAAATAGATCTTAGTAACCTATAGGAGGTTATAAGTTAGCTCTCCTATTACTAACTTTTTAATAATCCTTTAAAACATGGTTTAACCCTAATCTAGTAAGATCCTAGCAGATAGAGCTTTAAGATAATCCTATACTACAAGCTGTCCTTTAATATTAGGAACGTTGTATACCTTAGCTTGCGCATATAGGATTGTCTACTCCTTCTACTAGCAATTAGTATCTTAGCTACTTATCTTTACCTTAGCAAGATAAGCTTTATACTGCGATCTTGCTAGTGTTGCAGCGCTTAAGTTAGTTAGCGCTAGGTTATTGCGGAGCACTTAGATTAGTGCTTAGAGGGTTACTCTTCCTTAATTAACAAGCTCTATATAGGCTAGGGTAAGGATCCCTTAATCTACTATATTATTAACCTATGTAAAAAGGTTCTAGATTACTAATAACTTTAATACCTAATCTAATAAGCAGGCTTAGTACTAAGCTATTTAGAGTTTATACTGCTTGCTTGTTATATTAGATAGCGCAATATCTATTAGCATATTAGGCTTAATAGGTTTATTCTTAAAGTGGTTTTTAGCATCTGAAACCTTGGTCTCACTGGATCTACTTTGAGTTGGAACATGATCTCTGATTAGAGTGTAACAAATTGGGCTAGTTAGATTAGTCTATTAAGAAAGTAGGATATCCCCCTTTAGGATTTAGTTGCTTATAGTAGAAGAGTAATAAGTAAGCTTTTACTTAAGAAATAGTATAAAGAGTAAAGCTTGCTAGCTTAGTGTCTAAGTTAAACGATACGCTTAAATAGATAGGACGATCTTTAATAAGGTAAAGCGCGAACTAGGCTTATAACTATAGAAATTTAGATCACTAAGGTTAGGAATAATTTAGGAGATAGATTATTAGATTATATCTACTACGATCAGACTTATATATATAGAGCTTTAGCTACCCTTACTAGAAGGTGAATAATTGGTAAACCTTCCTTACTAGAGCTCCTGCTTTTTGTTGGGCACTTGGCAGTAAGCTGGCAGTTAATCAGATAGTGGGTCATACAGGGGTATTAACTAGGATTGATTGGGATTGATTGGGATCAAGATGCTCCGTGATCTAGTTGATATCCCTCCTGCAACAATTAGGTATTAAAGTTATTAGCAATCTAGAACCTCTTTATATAGGTTAACAACATGGTAGATTAAGGGATCCTTACCCTAGCCTATATAGAGCTTGTTAATTAAGGAAGAGTAACCCTCTAAGCACTAATCTAAGTGCTCTGCAATAACCTAGCGCTAACTAACTTAAGCGCTGCAATACTAGCGAGATCGCAGTATAAAGCTTATCTTGCTAAGGCAAAGATAAGTAGCTAAGACGCTAATTACTAGTAGAAGGAGTAGACAATTCTATATACGCAAGCTAAGGTATACAACGTTCCTAATATTAAAGGATAGCTTATAGTATAGGATTATCTTAAAGCTCTATCTGCTAGGATCTTACTAGATTAGGGTTAAACTATGTTTTAAAGGATTATTAAAAAGTTAGTGATAGGAGAGCTAACTTACAACCTCCTGCAGGTTGCCAAGATCTATTTATTACTGCTCTAAGAGAACAACATAAGATCAAGCTCTAAGGGTCCTGGAGTATTTGCAACAATAGGAGCTCCACCTTCTAATTAACCTAAGAAGGAGTCTTTATGCCTATGTAGTAGATCCTACCTATAGAAACCTCCTAAATGCAAAAACGTTATTAAAGCTTAGACTAATACAGGTAACAAGCTTACTACTACTTAATAATTAGAGATTAAGAAAAAGATTAATAGGAATCTAAAATTTAAAGAGTTAAGAAAAGCTCTAATCAAGTCCTATCCTATTAATTAAGATTATGGTAGTAAGGCAAGCGCGATCACCTATCTAGGCAGTATCTAGGCGGCACTAATTAACCCTATGTTAATAGCAGAGAAAACAAACAGGATCTATTTAACTATAGACTTTGAAGCTTACGCTCTATTAAAGAGCACTATCTTTAACAACAGGGGTGCAGTGCACCTAGTTAATAATATAAGCTACCTAGAAGAAAGCTTGTTTAGATTAGTTAAATATAAGACAGTTAAAGCAGGAACTTAAGCTTTTCTAATCTTAGGCAGAGGGACTAGAGTAATCCCTAATACTCTTAATAGACTAAGAGGTCCAAAAACAGAAGATTTGGTGCTTACTAACGTAGTGTTAGTAGAAGGTTTTTATGTGAATATTATATTAGAAGCTTAATTGCTTAAAGCAGGAGTTTAGTTCCTTAGGCTAGATGCCACCTTATAGTTTAGATTATTAGAGAAGAGCGTTGTATTAGCCAAGTTACTGCGCAAGTTTAACTTAACTTTCCTAGAATACAAGCCCTCTACTCCTTATCTAATAATCTAAAGCATAGTGCCTAAACAACCCTAGCAATCCTAGATAACTTACCTAAGACACAATAGTAAGGAGCTTTAGCACTAATAATTAGGCTATTTAGGGCCTAAGGCGCTTAAAGCTCTAGTTAAGTTAGCTATAAATATTAGGATTAAAGGAACTCCTAGGAGCAAATGCGAGCACTACGCTATTACACATGCCTAATAGGTTATATTAAGACAACTAAGGGAAAGATCACTATGTCTATACTACTAGGTATTATAGGATCTATTTAACATGCTAATAGGTATGGCTTACAAGCAATAGATCTTAGTATTAAAGTGCGACTACTTAGGAAAGCTTTATACCTATCTACTGCAAGCCAAAAACCTTAATAAGATTATATAGGTGTTTAAAAATTTCAAGAGCTTAATACTTAACTAATATAAGCTTAGCATAGTTAAGATTATACAAGATAACAACGTTGTAACGCTCCCTTAGCGTGGCAAATCTCGCTTTTAGATCTAGGTAGCTAATAATAGTATTAAAATTAAGAGCTTACCTATATATACCTATAAACCTAATAGAGGAGTAGAAAGAGTAGGGTAGGAGATTATAACAAAATCGATTAAAATAAGGATTAGTGCTAACCTACTAACAAAGCTCTAGCCTAAAATTGTTAAAGCAGTGACTTAGCTCTATAATATAAGCCCGTCCTATACTTATAATATAATATTACCTAACAAAGTGCTAGATTATTAGTTTACTAGATACTTTAGGTAGTGGTAACTAGAGTAGATAAGGGAGGCAACTACTAATCTCCGCCCTAATTGGAGCGGAATATACGCCTATAGCTGTTAAGCTTACCCCCTAATAGAGATCAAGCAGCCAGGCGTCACAAGAGGGTTTTTAAGGTGAACCCTTAGGGTTATATTAGATATCTAGTAGGATACAGAGCATCTAACATATATAGGATATAGATCCCCTTGCTTAATTAAATTATTACAACGCGGAATATTACCTTTAATAAGGATCTTTTCTACAAAGAGAAAGATCTAGAGTAGCTTTAATAGTTAGAAGCTTAAAAGATAGTTAATATTATTAGTAAAGATAAGATCTATAATATAGGAGAAGTATATAAAGAGCTTAATATCTTTAATTAGCTTTGTATTGCGGTAGAGCAATATAAGGAGTCTAGTAAGCAAGGAGGACTAAACCTAGCGCAGGAGCTAGGGGGTAGAGTAGAGCTAGAGGAGGTAGATAATTAGGCTAGCTAGCCTAGTAATTCACAACCCCCTAAGCAGACACCTCTAGCGTAGGTACTAAGCACAGCTAGCTTAGCACAAAGGATCTATATAAAGTCCCCTAAGCTAATAGGGCTCTAAACTCCTAAACTAACACTAGAACTAAACTTTAGTACAGGAAATAAAGGATCTATATAGGTAATAGATTAGGGTCTTACTACCTAAGATAGTAGTAATCTAACTCACTTTAACGCCACGATAGGTAGCTCCTAGGAAAGACCTAGAGGGGAGAGTGCTATTAGTGGGTTACTCTATAAGAGCGCGGAGATAGGTAAGGGCACCCTATCTAGCTCTTATAGGGGTGGTGAGCAGAGCTCCTACCCACCCGCTTTAGGACTAGATTCTGTATCTCCTACAGATCCCTTACAAGCGGCACCTAGAGCTCCTAGAAGAAGCAGAAAACCACAAGTTAAAGGACTGCCACTAACGCGTGTTAGTAAGCGAGCTTAGGGACAGGACCCTAATAAACTACTAGGAGGCTCTATAAGTGCGGGGATATATATAGTAATAGATCTATTAGATATAAATCTAATTAGAAATCCCTTGCACAATCTTTTAGTATATCCTAAACTAAACGCTATAATCTACGCTGTAATTGTAGTAGCAATAGGGAGCAAATCTCCTAAAAACCCTAAAAGGAATATGCACTAGGACACTCTACAAAAAGAGCTAAAATAATAGAAGGATCTCTATAACTACTAAATAGGATAGCAATTTAGAGACGCAGCATATAAAGAAATTAATACTCTACTAAAAGCTAGTACCTAGGAGGAGATTAATAGGCTAAATACAGGAGAGCATCTACTCCTACTTAAATAGGTATTTACATACAAGCTTAATTAGGATAGTTACCTAATTAAGTGTAAAGTAAGGATAGTAGTAAGAGGAGATCTATAGCTTACTAACTTAATTTAGTTAACCTACGCAGCTACCCTAGCAGCTTAAACCTTTAGGACTACAATAGCTATTAGAGCTAAGTTTAACCTTAAGATATATTAATATAACATTATTAGAGCTTTCCTTAACGCCTTAAGGGATTAACACCCTATAGTTATCTGCAAGCTACCTAAAGGATATTAAATACCTAGGAAGTGCGTTAAGCTTAAACGAGCTTTATATAGACTAAAAGACTTACTATTATTATAGTATAATAAGCTCTTAACTATACTCTAAGAAAATAAGCTTATTACTTCTAAAGAGGAGCTATACCTATTCTTTAATAGAGATTGTAGTATCTTGTTAATATTCTATGTGGACAATATCCTATCGCTCTATCACTAAAACTACGCAAGCTAAGCTTATAAAGTTATCTAAGCTCTAAAGCAAAGATATACTATAGAAGAAAAGGGACCTGTAAGCTAGTTTCTAGGGGTAAGAGTAATCTAGGATAGAAAGAGATAGACAATAACGCTTGTTTATAATAAATACATTAACAAGATTGCAAAGAAATTTAATCTAGTAGAGATAGGAAAATTCCCTACTACACTACTATTAAGTAAAGATATTAAAAAGAGCACTAGAGAAGCCACTAAAAAGGAGATTAAGGACTATTAGGAGCGCGTTAGATTAATCCTTTATACCTTAATTATAGTGCGCCCTAATATTGCCTATGCAGCCTCCTAGCTCTCCTAATACCTTACTAACCTATCTAAACAACACTTTAATACGGTTAATTAAGTAATTGTCTATCTATACTAAACTTAATACTAATTAATCTAATATAGGAATAGGGATCCTAATAAGCTTATAATATACAGTGATGCGTTATTTGCTAATAATATTAATACTTAGCAATCATTATATAGATACCTAATCACGCTCTTTAGAGGACCTATTATTTAGAAGGCAGCTTAACAAGCAACTGTTACTACTTTAACTACTAAGGCAGAGCTCCTTGCGCTTAAGCAAGTAAGCAAAGAAGTAATAGCGTTAAAACGCTTTTTAACTAAAATACACCTTACTTTAGATACTACCTAGATAATTAATTATAATAATTAATAAACTATTAGGTTAGTAGTAGGTAATAATAAAAGGATTACTACTAAGCTGCGCCATGTAGATATTTAAAACATATGGCTTAGGCAAGAATATACAAAGGGATCTTTCTATATTACCTACCTACCTACTAGCAATATACTAGCTAATAGGCTTACTAAAAACCTAATAGCACAATAATTTATAAGGTTTAGGGAGCACCTAAAGTTATATAATAGTAGAGCATATATTATATAGTATTAATTAAAGTAAGGTAGTATATAAGATCTATTAATATATAATACAAGAATAACTAACTAAAGCCTACCTCTCTATTATTAACTAGGTAGCTTCCCTAAGGAGCTCTATTACGCGCGCAAAGCGTGCCTTAGAGTCTATAGGGGGCCACCTAGGTCGCCCTATCCTAGGATCTATAGGGGGAACCTTAGAGAAGCTAGAGTCCTTATCTTCTAATAAGGAGCTCTAGGCGCCCTTAGCTATAGAAGCAGCCTTGCGCGTAAGCTTGTTAGCAGCAGTAGCGGCTTTTACTAGCTCCTGCTATTTAGCCTTGCTCTCCTTAAGGAGCACTAAGACCCTCCGCTTCTTATCCTTAAGAAGGTCTTAGCTCTTACCTACCTACTTCCTTGCTAGGAAGGACAGCACAGAATATTAGGCAAGCTTAGGGCTATTAGTTTATTAGTATAGATCTTACTAAGTGTTATAAAGGAAAAATTCTTGTATAGATTATATATATTAGGATATAGCTATACCTAAAGGAGTACTACTAGTACTAAGTCCCCCTACTAGAAGAGTTATAGCACTTGCTATTAGACTTATTAAAGAGCGTAGAGCGCAGATAATTTAGACAAGTTTTAGCATAATAAATACTAGGCTCTCTATAGCAGGAGGATCTTAGGGTCTCCTTAGGAGCTAGAGAGGGAGTAGGAGCAGGGATAAGGGGAGGGGTCTAGGGAGGAGCAGGAGCTAGAGTTAGAGCTAGAGTAGTAGGAGCTAGAGCAGGAGCAACCTTCCTTAGCTTTACAATCTTAGCTATAGCAGTAGCAGCTACGCGATTAGCTACTACACACTCTATAATAGCCTTATACTTAGTAGTAGCGCGCTCTTCTTTAGTAGTGGCAGCTTTAGTAACTATAGCTTTAGCAACGCAGGAGGTAATAAGGGTAGCGTAGGTAGAGTAAGCGTAAGTAGTAGGTTTTAACTTTAACTAAGATATAGGATTAGTAGGGATATAGGTATAGTTTAGATCTTTAGGGTTACACAATCTTATAACTTAAGCTATAGTAAAGATTATAGTTAGGTAGATAGAGTTATAGAGCTAAGTCTAGATAATATCTACACGCGCAAGCGCAGGCTAAATAAGGAAGGCGTGCTAGTTAGTATCTAAAGGGTAAGCTAATTTAACCCTTTAGATATATAACGCTCTAATTAGCTACACTACCTACTAACTATAAGCGCAACTATAATAATAAAAGATCCACCTATACCTAGGGGGTGTGTTATAGGAGGGATATTAACTAGATTATAGAGTATCTTAAGCTAATTAATCCTAGTTAACACCCCTATATAACCTACTATCTAATTAACTACTAGCTTACTACTAAGTGCCTAACAAAAAGCAGGAGCTCTAGTAAGGAAGGTTTACTAATTATTTACCTTCTAGTAAGGGTAGCTAAAGCTCTATATATATAAGTCTAATTGTAGTAGATATAATCTAATAATCTATCTCCTAAATTATTCCTAACCTTAGTAATCTAGACTTCCACAATTATTCTTATTAACTATAAAATATTATATAAAGGTAAAGGAAGGGTATCTAGTTTAGCTGCTTTAAAAAGCCTATTTACTAATAGAAAGAAATTAGATAAGGAAGACTTAATTAACAACGCCCTCCTTAAAGGACCTGCTTCCTATCCGTCTCTTAAGGTACCTTGTGCTCCTAGGAAATCTTAAAGCAACACCTCCCTTAAAGATAAATATATATTAACCCTATCTAAAAAGAAGAGGTTAGAGGAACAAGTTAAGTAACTTACTAATTAGTTGTACAACACCTCCCTCTGTAAGGAGATACAGGGTACTACCTAACCTAGCTAGTCTTTAGCTTCTATATTAAACCCTATAGTATATACTATAAAAGCTAAGAGATAATCTAAAAAGATGCTAAATATCTCTACACTTAGTAATAGTGCTGACCCTACTTTTAGATAATAGTAAGCATCTATTTAGGATAGGCTAGAGATTAACGCTAATTACTACCCCTCTTCTAGAGCTTAGATAGCGTTAGTCTAGGGATACTGCTTAGGACTAGCAAGAGAATACTTAGAGCTATATTACCTATCTAATTCCCTAAGTCTTTAGTTCTAAAAAGCTAAGGAAATAATTACCCTCCTTTAAACTTACTTTATTACTAGAAATAAGATAGCTAAGAGTTAGACTATATTTAACCGCCTATATATAACTAATATAGAGACGTTCCCCGCTTTTAAGTTATAAATCTAGAGTCTTGCTATTAGAGGAGAAGTACCCTAATTAGAGTAGTATTACTACCTCTAGATAAAGATTACACCTTCCCTAAGGATGCTAAACCTTGCTTTTTAATAAAATTAGTATAATAATTTCAAGACTATAGCAGATTATCTTACTGCTTTTAATATAGAACGCTGCCTATACCCTACCTTGTCTGCTCCTACCTAGACTACTCTATTATTTAGAAAAGGACTAACCCCCTTCTAATACTCTAGAAACTAGTCCTATTTAGACGCTAATTAGAAACCCTATAATAGACCTTTAATAGCTAAACCTTATATACCCTACTTGTAATAACTAGGCACTACCCCTTAAAGTAATTAACCCCTATCTACTACGCTAGCTACTCCTAGCGCTACTATAACAGGAACTTGCTATAATTATAGAAAGCCTAGGCACTTCTCTAGTAACTACCCTAAACCTCCTAGGATTTAGGCTATAGATATAGAGCAGGTTATTAAAAATTCTAAGGAAGAAGAAACTACTAAATTAACTAATTTAGATAGCTATTAGACAGGAAACAATAACGCCTAGGAGGATCCTCCTTCCTAGGCCTAACTTAATATAACTTATCTAACCTTTGCTTAACTAAATTATTTATTAGTTCCTATTTGCTTGCCTATATAACTATTATAGACTAGCCTTAAGGGAGAATGTAATAAGCATTAATAATAGTATTTAGTATCCTAAAGGAGAGGTAAGCCCTCTACGCCTTTTTATAGGTGTGTAATATGTTTACTGAGTACTAGTGTTAGACTTGGTCTATCTTATATTAGACCTAGGCTTAGGCATAAGCCTAAGCCCTTTATATACCCCTAACCTTCCCCTATAAAACTATTGTAAAATCATCTTTCTAGGGGTCTAGGGTTATATCTTTGTCCCTTATAATCTATTTTAGGCTTTATTACTACATATTCTTAGGTTTTATTATTATATCTTTGTATTTCTTCCTAATTTATAACAGGCCTATATATTAAGTAGTACGCGCGTGTAGCGTCTATACACTTATTTTAGCACCCTACTATAAAAGTTCTAATATAGCTATCCCCCCCTACTTTAAATTTCCTAAACTTACTTTATTATATAATAGATTTTCCCTACTAATTAGCCCTCTCTCTACCCTCTTTATATTAATCCTGCCTATCTAGCCTCTATTATATCCTTATCTGCTGCTGCTAGTGCTAGTAGTAGGGATCTACTATAAGGTAGTTAGACCCTGCGCTAGGCCTACTAAGATAAGGTGCGTACTTCTAATATTCTCCCTATATTTCCTGTACTAACTTTTACTTAGCACACGTCTCCTTAAACATAGTTACTTAGTAGCTTTATTATTTCTAGTAACTTAGATAATAAGGAATATAATAGTAGATTTATAAAGCTACTCCCTTATAATTAATATATTTACTAGCTTTATCTTTTTAGTAAGTATAACTATTAGAAAGGTAGTAGTAAGTTCCCCTTAATTTTTATTTTCTTTATAGTAAGTTCTAACTATATCTAGGGCGCTTGTGTAAGTCCTGCTATCGCAGCTATAAGACTTGCACTTAGTTAGAAGCTATCCTTACTAATAATCCTAACGTTTGCCAAGCCCTCTATAACTAGCTTTAGTTTTATTATACTTACTAGGAGGATTACCTTTATATTATAAAGAAGGAGACCCTTAGCACTTTTATAAGGAAACCTACTAAAGGCACCTATTACTAGTTTATACTATAGTTCTACTAGCTCTACTATTATTTTAAGGATCTTATATTAAGGGCTTAAACTAATAACGCTGTTACTCTACTTGCCCCTACTACCTACTTACGCGCCTATAATTAGTATTAGCTTAGTGCTATTATTCTATCTACTACTAGTACTCTAGTATTTCTACTTTAGTCTAATATTACGCCTTTATATAGTAGTTATAGTAATAATAATATTATATAGCTTGCTACTACTACTAGTATTACCTTCTAGCGTATTAACTAGTGTATAAACAAGACCTAGGCCTAAACTAACCTTTATATTTATAAGCTTAAGAGCGCTGCTAAGCGCACTACCTATAGTATTAAGACTCTTATTATTAGTATTAATTTTCCCTTATTCCCTTTATATCTATTCTAATATTTACTTTCTTTAGGCCTAGAGTACTACGCGTTAGTAAGCTATTAAAGCACTACCCTCCTCCTACTACTACTACTACTACTACTACCACTACTTATACTTATTAACTAAGTCTTCCCCTACTAAACTGTTAGGGAGAGTAACCTATTTAAACGAGGAGAAGTAGGAGGGGCAAGGTTTAATAGTAGTAACTATATAGCAGAGGATATAGGTTTAATGCAGAAATATAAGTAAAAAGATAATATTATAGAGTTAAAGTAAAGTCTTAAGGAGTTATACCTATCCTATCCTCTAATCCTTTATACCTTTATACTATTTAATCTACCTAACCTTTTAGGCTAAGCCTTATTTTTCTCCTATATATCCTATACCACAGCACAAACCTCCCCCTCCTTTAAGCTTAGCCCTATTAAGCTTAGCCCTTACTGTCCTCCTCTAGGTCTGCGACCCTAGTTCCTAGCTTGTTAAGCTTTAGGTAAGGGAGTAGGAGTATCTAGGGTCTCTAATCTTAAACCTAAACTTAATAAGATAGTTCTCCTCTGCGCCCTTATAGGGCTTCCTATATAGCCTAGCCCTAGGCGCCTAGATCCCTCTACCTTTTGTTCCTCTTTAATAGTTCCTAGATACTTTTTAATAGTATCTAGAGTCTCTAATTACTTAATCTATCTATTATACCTCTACTACTCTCCTACCTTAGTAGGCTGTACCCCCTTTATACTAAAATAGGATTAGTCTAGTACACTAGCTTCCTTATCCTTGCTAAATGCAAGCTTCTTATTCTTAACGCAGATAGCCTAATTCTTCTTTAACTTCTTTACTATCTTAACCTAACTCTTCCTAATCTATACTCCTATCCTTTCTCTATTTAAATCTCCTATTAGGTACTTCTAGATCTCTACCTTTACTAAAAGGTTATCCTATTAAACCTAATATATAATTACCTTTAAGACCTAGGTTAGATAGGTAGCCTAGACGTCCCTAGGAAATTGCTATTAGACTCTACTATATTTAACTAGGTGCCCTAATAGAGTCTTTAGGGCTATACTTATCTATAGGTAGGCTAGTGCAATCTCTATATATATCCCTATCTCTAGCACCTCTATTATTATTATATTATCCTACACTTTTATATACTATAGTAGAACTATACACCGCGTTTAAGTAGTAGGTTAAGTAGATCTATATAGTATTACTAGGCTTATAATCCTTGCCTATCCTTTTTAATAGATTTCCTTCTCCTATCTTACTATAGGGCACTTCTTCCTTAGCTCTTTAGGCTAGTGCACCTTATCTTCCTATACCTAGATATAGACCCTCTTGTTCCTCCTTAACCCCCTATCTATCTAATTTACCTAATTCTTCTATACTTCTTTAAATCTAATTAGGAGCTTAGTATAGTTGTCTTAGTCCTTATTATTAAAAGAAACTAAGCCTTAGATTATCTTAAGCCCTTGTCCTAACTACGCTGCCTTAGAAAGGTTTACGTCTACGTGATAAAAGAATGTCTAGTCTCCTACCTAGGCGTACTTAGTGTAGTATAGGTATAAGATTAGGTTTATAGTTTCCTAGATTATAGTATATTAGAGCTAGTATCCTATATCCCCTTGCACTAGCTATTAAATAATAGAGTAGTATATAGTCCTGCACCACCCTAAATTAGCTACCTACTTTATCTCCTTTAAGTACTATCTATATATCTTAAAGTAGTTATCTACTATCCTTACTAGCTCTAGGTCCTTATAGATCTAAGTAAAGGTGTCTAGGGTTATGCTACCTTTCTATAATAAGCCTTAGTAACTCTACTTAGATTTTATTACCTGTTATAGTTAGACCTAGTTAATTATTAGTGCTATCTTCTTTAGCTAGTAGTAATAGGCTTATAAATCCTTAGAGGTGTAATCTTAGTTAAATAACTTAGTAAAAGCTACTATAGTAACTAGGTTAGCTTATAAATTCCCCTATTCTCTAGGCTTATAGTATAGTATATTTAACTATCTATTACTTGCTTCTATATTTAAAGTCTAAGTATAAAGCCCTATCTTACTAGTAATAAACTTTAAGTAGCTAAAATATACCTAATTTAAATCCTGCACTATCCTTCCCTTAGTGTCCTAGATAGTACTATAATTAGTAACCTTATAGTACTATACTTTAACTAGCTTCCTTCTCTTAGTATTATTAAGCGCGCTACTTCTAATCCTAGTAGGAATTAACTATAGTGTAGAGCATTAGTTTTTACACTAGTAGGGTGCTTTATTCTTAACTATAGCATACTTATCTTTAGTAATACCCTCTTCCTCTAGTATTATTATCTTAGTATCTAGAGTCTTATTAAGCTTCTTAAGTAGTCTAGGTAATATACTATATAATTTATTTATTACCTCTATATTAATATCCTATAGTTATAGGCCTACTACTATATATTAACTAATAAGTCTAAACTCCTAGTATATATTCTTACTTATCCTTACTAGGAGCTAGGTAGCATGTCTTCCTTAGGCTCTTGTTACCCTTTGCATAGGCGACTCTACTAGGGATTCTTCCTCTAGGATATAGGTAGCTAATATAATTTCTCCTAGGGTAGCGTCTAGTATATCCTCTATCCTCTTCTTATAACTTTATAGCTCCTTTACTATACTTTCTAACCTTAATAATCCTCTATTCTAGACTATACTTCTATCTAGTACTATAGTCTAGGCGCACCTAGCGTAGGATATAGTCCTAGGTAGCTAGTTATAACCTAGATTCTCTATCACTTATACTATCCTCTCCTCCTCTACTTTCTTTTTAGCTATTTCTCTACTTCCTTATAGAGAGCTAGCTAGAATATCTTTAATTTCTTTTAGCACTAGTATCCTATAGTTTATTAATAACCTTATACATTCTTTCTATATTTATTTACTAGGGGTGATTATACTAAGTAGCACTCTTACCTAGTTCTCTAACTTCCTATATTATTATAGCACTAGGCGTTAAATCTTAGTATAAGCGCTATTATCTTCCCTATAGTATATATTAAAGTTATAAGGGTTATATATACCTTTAAGTATTTATCTAGATAGAGTATTTAAGCCTAATATATAGTAATAAATAGTTACTATAATATATTATAGGTAATAGTCTTCTAGATCCTCCTTAGCCTTTATAATAGTATCTACCTTCCCTATTAACTTAGTAATTATAACTTAGACCCTATGCTAGTTAGTAATATTAATAAAATTATCTTTTAACTAGTTTTGCCCCTATATTCTATAGTATACCTCTAAGTTTAGGAAGCTAGCAAGCTAGTCTAGATCTACGTAATATAGGAGGTACCTTACGTCTATATATCCTTAGTGTGTCTAACTAACTTATAGGGTAAATTAGCTTAGGTATTTCTAACTAAATTTAGTATAATTAGTATAGATATACTCTATTGCTAAGCGTATTTTATTAAGTTGCTTCTTATATATATTATACACTTCCTTTATAAATAGGTTCTATAACCTAAAATTAGCTACACTACTATATAACTATATAAGTGCTAAGCTAGACTCTATAAAGCTCCCTACTACTATTATTAATCCTAAAGATTTATTAAAGTACTCCCCTAGTGCTCCTATAAATATATCTATAATATTTCTTTGTTATATAATAGTGCTTACACGTATCTTATTAATCTAGCTACCTACTATTACACCTCCCTTCTATAAGAGAGGGATACCTTTATAAAGTGCCTAGCTCCACGCGTTAAACTCTTTAGGCTAAACTAAGTCTAACCTTTTAATAGCTAAAAGACTCCTCTATTATAATATATGCTAATAGCCTAGTGCGAAACTTCTAGGTGTTATAGGTAATAGCTATAACCCTCTAGGTTGCAGGCTTAACCTTAGGGACTATAGGGAGCCTATTAATATTAGGGATCCTAGTAAGCCTAGCTTAACTACTAGCTATTGTCCTTTCTAGACTTCTAATAACTGTTTAGGGCTTGTTATTTTGTTTAGGATCCTCTAGCAGTAGATTTATTAGATACTTGTAGTTTTATTAGATATCTAAAGTTTTTAGTGTAGTTTATTATAGTAGTAGCAGCGTAGGTAGAATATATATAGGAGTATAGGTGCCTTCCTATAGTGCTTATACCTTCTATTGCAGGAGGGATATTAACTGGATCACGGAGCATCTTGATCCGATCAATCCCGATCAATACCCCTGTATAACCCACTATCTAATCGACTGCTAGCTTACTGCCAAGTGCCTAACAAAAAGCAGGAGCTCTAGTAAGGAAGGTTTACTAATTATTCACCTTCTAGTAAGGGTAGCTAAAGCTCTATATATATAAGTCCAATCGTAGTAGATACAATCTAATAATTAATCTCCTAAATTATTCCTAACCTTAGTGATCTAATTTTCCACAGTTATAAGCCTAGTTCGCGCTTTACCTTATTAAAGATCGTCCTATCTATTTAAGCGTATTGTTCGACTTAGACACTAAGCTAGCAAGCTTCACTCTTTATACTATTTCTTAAGCAGAAGCTTACTTATTACTCTTCCACTATAAGCGACCAAATCCTAAAGGGGGATATCCTACTTACTAGATTAACTAACTAGCCCACCTAGTACATTTAATTTAGATACCATGCCCTAACTAAAGGGATCTAGGCAGAGGTAGACCCTAAGGCTCTAGATACTAAAAACCACTTTAAGAATAAACCTATTAAGCCTAACATGCCAACAGATATCGCGCTATCTAATATAACAAGCGAGCAGTACAAACTCTAAATAGCTTAGTACTAAGCCTGCTTATTAGATTAGGTATTAAAGTTATTAGCAATCTAAAACCTTTTTATATAAGTTAATAATATAGTAGATTAAGAGATCCTTACCCTAGCCTATATAGAGCTTGTTAATTAAGGAAGAGTAACCCTCTAAGCACTAATCTAAGTGCTCTGCAATAACCTAGCGCTAACTAACTTAAGTGCTGCAACACTAGCAAGATCGTAGTATAAAGCTTATCTTGCTAAGGTAAAGATAAGTAGCTAAGACGCTAATTACTAGTAGAAGGAGTAGATAATCCTATATACGCGAGCTAAGGTATATAACATTCCTAATATTAAAGGATAGCTTATAGTATAGGATTATCTTAAAGCTCTATCTACTAGGATCTTACTAGATTAGGGTTAAACCATATTTTAAAGGATTATTAAAAAGTTAGTAATAGGAGAGCTAACTTATAACCTCCCGCAGGTTGCTAAGATCTATTTATTACTTCTCTAAGAAAACGACATAAGATTAAGCTCTAAGGGTCCTAGAGTGTTTGCAACAATAGGAGCTCCACCTTCTAATTAACCTAAGAAGGAGTCTTTATACCTATGCAGTAGATCCTACCTATAGAAACCTCCTAAATGTAAAAACGTTATTAAAGCTTAGACTAATATAGGTGACAAGCTTACTACCACTTAATAATTAGAGATTAAGAAAAAGATTAATAGGAATTAAAAATTCAAAGAGTTAAGAAAAGCTCTAATTAAGTCCTATCCTATTAATTAAGATTATAGTAGTAAGGCAAGCGCGATTACCTATCTAGGCAGTATCTAGGTGGCACTAATTAACCCTATGTTAATAGCGGAGAAAACGAATAGGATCTATTTAACTATAGACTTTAAAGCTTACGCTCTATTAAAGAGCACTATCTTTGATAATAGGGGTGCAGTGCACCTAGTTAATAATATAAGCTACCTAGAAGAAAGCTTGTTTAGATTAGTTAAATATAAGACAGTTAAAGTAGGAACTTAAGCTTTTCTAATCTTAGGCAGAGGGACTAGAGTGATCCCTAATGCTCTTAATAGACTAAGAGGTCTAAAAACAGAAGATTTGGTGCTCACTAACGTGGTGTTAGTAGAAGGTTTTTATATAAATATTATATTAGAAGCTTAATTGCTTAAAGCAGGAGTTTAGTTCCTTAGGCTAGATGCCACCTTGCGGTTTAGATTGTTAGGAAAGAGCGTTATATTAGCTAAGTTACTGCGCAAGTTTAACTTAACTTTCCTAGAATACAAGCCCTCTACCCCTTATTAAATAATCTAAAGTATAGTGCCTAAACAACCCTAGCGATCCTAGACGACTTACCTAAGACACAATAGTAAGGAGCTTTAGCACTAATAATTAGGCTATTTAGGACCTAAGGCGCTTAAAGCTCTAGTTAAGTTAGCAATAAACGTTAGGATTAAAGGAACTCCTAGGAGCAAATGCGAGCACTGCGCTATTACACATGCCTAATAGGTTATATTAAGACAACTAAGGGAAAGATTACTACGTCTATACTACTAGGTATTATAGGATCTATTTAACATGCTAATAGGTATGGCTTACAAGCAATAGATCTTAGTATTAAAGTGCGACTACTTAGGAAAGCTTTATACCTATCTACTGCAAGCCAAAAACCTTAATAAGATTATACGGGTGTTTAAAAATTTTAAGAGCTTAATACTTAACTAATATAAGCTTAGCATAGTTAAGATTATACAAGATAACAACGTTGCAACGCTCCCTTAGCGTAGCAAATCTCACTTTTAGATTTAGGTAGCTAATAATAGTATTAAAATTAAGAGCTTACCTATATATACCTATAAACCTAATAGAGGAGTAGAAAGAGTAGGGTAGGAGATTATAACAAAATTAATTAAAATAAGGATTAGTGCTAACCTACTAACAAAGCTCTAGCCTAAAATTGTTAAAGCAGTAACTTAGCTCTATAATATAAGCCTGTCCTATACTTACAATATAATATTACCTAACAAAGTGCTAGATCGTTAGTTTACTAGATACTTTAGGTAGTAGCAACTAGAGTAGATAAGGGAGGCAACTACTAATCTCTGCCCTAATTAGAGCAGAATATACGCCTATGGCTGTTAAGCTTACCCCCTTAATAGAGATTAAGCAGCTAGGCGTTATAAGAGGGTTTTTAAGGTAAACCCTTAGGGTTATATTAGATATCTAGTAGGATATAGAGCATCTAACATATACAGGATATAGATCCCCTTGCTTAATTAGATTATTATAACATAGAACGTTACCTTTAATAAGGAGCTTTTCTATAAAGAGAAAGATCTAGAGCAGCTTTAATAGTTAGAGGCTTAAAAGATAGTTAACGTTATTAGCAAAGATAAGATCTATAATGCAGGAGAAGTATATAAAGAGCTTAATATCTTTAATTAGCTTTGTATTATAGCAGAGTAATATAAGGAGTCTAGTAAGCAAGGAGGACTAAACCTAGTGTAGGAGCTAGGGGGTAGGGTAGAGCTAGAGGAGGTAGATAATTAGGCTAGCTAGCCTAGTAATTCACAACCCCCTAAGTAGACACCTCTAGCGTGGGTACTAAGCATAGCTAGCTTAGCACAAAGGATCTATACAAAGTCCCCTAAGCTAATAGGGCTCTAAACTCCTAAACTAACACTAGAACTAAACTTTAGTATAGGAGATAAAGGATCTATATAGGTTATAGATTAGGGTCTTACTACCTAAGATAGTAGTAATCTAACTTACTTTAACGCCATAATAGGTAGCTCCTAGGAAAGACCTAGAGGGGAGAGTGCTATTAGTAGGTTACTCTATAAGAGCACGGAGATAGGTAAGGGCACCCTATCTAGCTTTTATAGGGGTAGTAAGTAGAGCTCCTACCTACCTGCTTTAGGACTAGATTCTGTATCTCCTGCAGATCCCTTACAAGCAGCACCTAGAGCTCCTAGAAGAAGCAGAAAACTACAAGTTAAAGGACTGCTACTAACGCGTGTTAGTAAGCAAGCTTAGGGACAGGACCCTAATAAACCACTAGGAGGCTCTATAAGTGCAGGGATATATATAGTAATAGATCTATTAGATATAGATCTAATTAGAAATCCCTTGTATAATCTTTTAGTATATCTTAAACTAAATACTACAATCCATGCTATAATCGCAGCAGCAATAGGGAGCAAATCCCCTAAAAACCCTAAAAGAAATACGCACTAGGACGCTCTACAAAAAGAGCTAAAACAATAGAAGGATCTCTATAACTACTAAATAGGACAGCAATTTAGAGACGCAGTATATAAAGAAATTAATACTCTGCTAAAAGCTAGTACCTAGGAGGAGATTAATAGGCTAACTATAGGAGAGCATCTACTCCTACTTAAATAGGTGTTTACATACAAGCTTAATTAGGATAGTTACCTAATTAAGTGTAAAGTAAGGATAGTAGTAAGAGGAGATCTATAGCTTACTAACTTAATTTATTTAACCTACGTAGCTACCCTAGTAGCTTAAACCTTTAGGACTGTAATAGCTATTAGAGCTAAGTTTAACCTTAAGATATATTAATATAACGTTGTTAGAGCTTTCCTTAACGCCTTAAGGGATTAATACCCTATAGTTATCTGCAAGCTACCTAAAGGATATTAAATACCTAGGAAGTATATTAAGCTTAAACAAGCTCTATATAGATTAAAAGACTTACTATTATTATAGTATAATAAGCTCTTAACTACACTCTAAGAAAATAAGCTTATTACTTCTAAAGAGGAGCTATACCTGTTCTTTAACAGAGATCGCAGTATCTTGTTAATATTCTATATAGACAATATCCTATTACTCTATTACTAAAACTACGTAAGCCAAGCTTATAAAGTTATCTAAGCTCTAAAGCAAAGATATACTATAGAAGAAAAGGGACCTGTAAGCTGGTTTCTAGGGGTAAGAGTAATCTAGGATAGAAAGAGATAGATAATAACGCTTGTTTATAATAAATACATTAACAAGATTACAAAGAAATTCAATCTAGTACAGATAGGAAAATTCCCTGCTACACTACTATTAAGTAAAGATATTAAAAAGAGTATAGGAGAAGCCACTAAAAAAGAGATTAAGGACTATTAGGAGCGCGTTAGATTAATCCTTTACACCTTAATTATAGTGCGCCCTAATATTACCTATGCAGCCTCCTAGCTCTCCTAATACCTTACTAACCTATCTAAACAACACTTTAATGTGGTTAATTAAGTGATTATCTATCTATACTAAACTTAATACTAATTAATCTAATATAGGAATAGGGATCCTAATAAGCTTATAATATACAGTAATGCGTTATTTGCTAATAATATTAATACTTAGCAATTATTACATAGATACCTAATTACGCTCTTTAGAGGACCTATTATTTAGAAGGTAGCTTAACAAGTAACTATTACCACTTTAACTACTAAGGTAGAGCTCCTTGCGCTTAAGCAAGTAAGCAAAGAAGCAATAGCGTTAAAACACTTTTTAACCAAAATACACCTTACTTTAGATACTACCTAGATAATTAATTGTAATAATTAACAAACTATTAGGTTAGTAGTAGGTAATAATAAAAGGATTACTACTAAGCTATGCTATGTAGATATTTAAAATATGTGGCTAAGATAAGAGTATATAAAACAATCTTTCTATATTACCTACTTACCTACTAGTAATATGCTAGCTAATAGGCTTACTAAAAACCTAACTATATAATAATTTATAAGGTTTAGGGAGCACCTAAAGTTATATAATAGCAGAGCATATATTATATAGTGTTAATTAAAGTAAGGTAGTATATAAGATCTATTAATATATAATATAAAAATAACTAACTATAGCCTACCTCTTTATTATTAACTAGGTAGCTTTCCTAAGGAGCTCTATTACGCGCGTAAAGCGTGCCTTAGAGTCTATAGGGAGCTACCTAGGTTACCCTAACCTAGGATCTATAGGGGGAACCTTAGAGGAGCTAGAGTCCTTATCTTCTAATAAGGAGCTCTAGGCGCTCTTAGCTATAGTAGTAGCCTTGCGCGTAAGCTTAGCAGTAGTAGTAGTAGCTTTTACTAGCTCCTGCTATTTAGCCTCGCTCTCCTTAAGGAGCACTAAGACCCTCTGCTTCTTATCCTTAAGAAGGTCTTAGCTCTTACCTGCCTGCTTCTTTACTAGGAAGGATAGCATAGAACGTTAGGCAAGCTTAGGGCTATTAGTTTATTAGTATAGATCTTGCTAAGCGTTATAAAGGAAAAATTCTTATATAGATTATATACATAGGGACATAGCTATACCTAGAGAAGTACTACTAGTACTAAGTCCCCTTACTAGAAGAGTTATAGCACTTACTATTAGACTTATTAAAGAGCGCTAAGCGTAGATAATTTAGATAAGTTTTAGCATAATAAATGCTAGGCTCTCTATAATAGGAGGATCTTAGGGTCTCCTTAGGAGCTAGAGAGGGAGTAGGAGCAGGAGCAGGGATAGGGGGCAGGGTCTAGGGAGGAGCGGGAGCTAGAGTTAGAGCTAGAGTAGTAGGAGCTAGAGCAGGAGCGACCTTCCTTAGCTTTATAATCTTAGCTATAGTAGTAGTAGCTACGCGCTTAGCTACTATACACTCTATAATAGCCTTACGCTTAGTAGTAGCGCGCTCTTCTTTAGTAGTAGTAGCTTTAGCAACTATAGCTTTAGCTACACAGGAGGCGATAAGGGTAGCGTAGGCAGAGTAAGCGTAAGTAGTAGGTTTTAACTTTAACTAAGATATAGGTTAGTAGGGATATAAGTATAGTTTAGATCTTTAGGGTTATATAATCTTATAACTTAAGCTATAGTAAAGATTATAGTTAGGTAGATAGAGTTACAGAGCTCTGTCTAGATAATATCTACACGCGTAAGCGCAGGCTAAATAAGGAAGGCGTGCTAGTTAGTATCTAAAGGGTAAGCTAATTTAACCCTTTAGATATATAACGCTCTAATTAGCTATACTACCTACTAACTATAAGCGCAACTATAATAACAAAAGATCTACCTATACCTAGGGGGTATGTTACAGGAGGGATATTAACTAGATTACAGAGTATCTTAATCTAATTAATCCTAATTAATACCCCTGTATAACCCACTATCTAATTAACTGCTAGCTTACTGCTAAGTGCCTAATAAAAAGCAGGAGCTCTAGTAAGGAAGGTTTACTAATTATTTACCTTCTAGTAAGGGTAGCTAAAGCTCTATATATATGAGTCCGATCGTAGTAGATACAATCTAATAATCGATCTCCTAAATTATTCCTAACCTTAGTGATCCAATTTTCCATACCTTCCTATTATGCTTACGCCTTCCTATTATTCTCCTACCTTTACTTTATTCTACCTTTACTTTCTTAATATCCTACTACCTTTACTTATTTATTATTATTCTACCTTTACTTTCTTATTATCCTATTGTGATTGTACCCTGCTACCTACGCGCAGGTAGGTAGTTAGTGTAGCTAATTAGAGCGTTGTATATCTAAAGGGTTAAATTAGCGCACCCTTTGGATACCTATTTAGGACTAGCGCGCTTCCTACCTTCCCCCTACTAATCTTGCGCCTATCCTATAGCGTATCCTTTCCTAAGCTTTAACACTAAAATATTAATACTATTAACTTTAAATTATTAATTATCCTCCTCTTAATTACTTTTACTAGAATCTAAGATATTTAAATATTAGTATTCTGCTTATTCTTTGTCTAAGAGCGTCCTAGGCCTAATCTTAAGAGTAGGACTACCCTTATCTAGTTACAGGATTTCCTAGTCCTAATTCTCTAATTTAACTTTCTTATTTTCTTCTCTTTCTTCTATACCTAACTTATTAAACTGTGTAGGTAGCGCTTAGAAGACATACTTATTTTCCTATAGCGCCCTATCCTACAACTTTTTAAGCCCTTAGTCTTCCTAGTTTACCTCCTCCTAGCTTATCTAGTAGAAACTCTTTACCCTCTAGTCTAGTATTATATATATAAATATAGTTCTATCTAAATATTTTAGCTAATATGTCCCTAACTCTAGAAAGCACTACGCTACTAGGTATAGACCTAGCTATTTATTACTAAGTTTCCTATCTCTAGATATATCTATTTAATAGACTAAATCCTATAGTAGTACTAATAAGCTAGGGCTAATTTCCTCCCTTTAAATTTCTTTATAGTTATCCTAATATTCTTTCTTCTATAAGTGTAGCGTCTTAATACTTAATACTATATCTTTAAGAAACTAATCTCTTAGGTTAACCTAGGTAGCCCTTATAGCTAGTAGCTAAGCCCTATCTATTATCTACCTAAAGGGAAGCGTCTGCTATATTAGAAGAGCTAGTTTAATTAGGAGCACTAGGTTCTAACTAGTAACTAGCTAGTATATAGAGTATCTAGTATTTTCTTAAATAGATATTTAGTTAGCTAGGAGCACTATTAGTAGATTAGAGACCTAGCTCCCCTAGAGCTTTGTAAGCGCGTTAATAATTAGTTTATACCCTCCTTTAATTTTTCTATTAGCCTAAGGGTTATAGGTAGAGATCTAAACCCTATATATACTATAGATAGTAGCTAAATTATAAATAGCTTTTTAGAAGTTAGGCCCCCTATTAACTATAATCCTTCGCGCTATACTCTATCTATATAGGATATCTTTGTATATAAATTTAGTAATAGTTTTAATCTATTATTTAGTAATACTTATGCTTTAGGCTACCTACTTAAATAGTCCTAGGCTATTACTAGGAATTATTTCCTAGAATTATAAGGCATGTAGACTATATTAATAGCTACTATCTCCTAGAGTATATAGGAGTAGGTGTTAGTAAGCATGTTAACCTTCTTCTTGCTACTTCTTTTCTAACACTTATAACACGTGCGTAGTGTAAGCCTTACTATTTTATATATCCTTTCCTACTAGTATTACTAAGCTATTATTAAATAGATAGTATTAACCCTATAATAACTAATAAGGTAATAAATTTCCTATATAGTAGTAATCCTAACGTCTTTAGTATTAACTACTTATCTTACTACTATATTTTAAGATATCTTGTAGAAGAGGAATCTATCTCTTATAAAGAAGTTTAATGCTTATTTCTTCTATACCCTTAACTCTTGCTATAGGACGTCTAGGATTTTAAACCTAACTAGAAACTAGGCAATTCCTTCTAATTTAGCACTATATTTAGGACGTAGTACTTTATCCTTTGTTAGATTATACAACTTAACGCTAGCAATTATATTCCCTAATAAAGTCTTTAACGTTATCTTTAGTTTTATTAGGGGCTTCCTATCCTTCCTCTTTTAGATATTGTGATAGAGTATCTACAACTATATTCTTCTTGCCTAGAATATATTTAATTTTAAAGTCCTATACTAAAATAGCAGCAAGCTACCTATTTATTACCCCTCCTAGTATTTTACTTAAGGACTAATTAAGCTAAGTAATTAAGGTTTAAGCGTCTATCTTAATAATAAATAGTGTTCTATAGAGCTAAACTCTAAACTTTTTTAAGGCCTATAGCACTACTCTACACTCTAGCTTAGTACAGTGCTACTTTACTTTAGACTTTAACTATACAGTACTTTTAAACTAGTATAGATATTACCTTCTATCTAGTCCTATTTATTCTAGAGAAGCTCCTATACCTTCCCTACTAGCGTCTACTATAAGGTAGATAGTCCCTCTAGTCTTATAATTAATAGTTATTAGGGCTAGTGCTATAGTAATAAAATACATAAGCTCTTTTATTGCTACCCTCTATAGTTCTTCCTATATCTACCTAGTGTTAACTCGCAGGAGTATAAATAATAGCTTTACTTAGATAGCAAAGCTAGGAACCTATATCTAGTAGTAGATATATATCCTAATAAATATTTAGACTTCCTTTATATTTCTATATTCTAGCTATTTTACAATCTTTTCTACCTTTATATAGTTAGGGTATCTTCCTTTAAAGCTAACCTTATAGCCTATAATACTAAGATAAGGTATACTCTAGTAATATTTCTTTCCTAAAACTATACCCCCTACTTGCTTAATATCTGCTAGGACTTAGTTAAGCTACTACACATGCTTAAGCATAAATCTCTAGACCCTAGGAAGCGCCTCTTTGCCCCTATAGTTAGTCTTAGGCCCCCCTACTATTATATTGTCTATAAATAGTATTATATAAGGGGAATAATTATATAGTATTTTGAGTATAATTCTTTAAAAGGCTACTACTAAGTTAGTTACTCCTTGTACTATAGTGCACAATTATAGTAGGCTAATAGGGGTGTGTTTAGTAGTTATATCTCTACTATCTAGGTAAAGGGTAATTTAGGTATATCCTAAAAATATATCTATTAGGGATAATATCTTGCACCTAGTAAATTTCTTAGAGAATTTATCTATAGTTAGAGGTAGGTTTACGTCCCTCTAGCTAACCTTATTTATATAGATAGCATTTTAGACTAGTTAGTGCTTCCTATCTTTCTTTGCTACTAAGAAATATAGGTTCTAGTATAGACTATTACACCTCTTAAGTGTTCCTTAATCTAGACGCTCTTCTAATATCTAAATAAATTCTTCTTCTACTGCCTTAGCTACTAGGAAACTACGTATTTGCTATACTTTATACAGGATTATCTTTATTTAGTAAGGTAGGCTAACATCTTAAGTAATGCGTCTACTTTCTCTAAAGTTAAAGGTAATAGCTACTTCTCTATTAAGAATTATTTCTTAAAACAGGGTCTTCTCTACTACTAATAAGTCTAGACTAAATTTTTATTCTTGCATCCTTTTAGTAGTTTGCCTAGATCCTCTTAGAAATAATATATATCTTTTCTTAAAAAGATAGTTAAAAGGGCTAAGGTTAACTCTTTCGTAAATAGAAAGCTTAAGTAGTTAGTTTTCCTTAGCTACTATTTTCTAGTCCTCCCTTCTAAACACTATATCCTTATCCTTCTCTTTTAGGTTATCTACTAGTTAGATTTTCTTGCTAACCTTTTTATACTTACTACTTACTTTAGTAACTATTTATGCTATATCTTATTACGCGCCTTAATTTAGCTTATATATTACTAATATTAGGTTTAGCTCTTAGATAGCCTATAGGTCTTTGCTTGCCCCTATACTATATCCTATAGTTTGCGCTGCCTACTTTTCTAGTATCTTTTTATCTTCTAGGGTAAATAGTTATCTATATTTACTAAATCCTACTTATAGTTCTATATAGTTAGCCTCTTATAGAAATTTTAAATATACTACATGTTCTACTATATAGCATTTATCTCCTAGGTATTAATTTTATAGGATCTCTTTCCTAAGTAAGGGTCCTGCTATTAGTTTTCTAATTTATTATCCTCTTCTATTTTATCTCTATCTTCTAGCTTTAGGTCTAAGGCTATAAAGACTATATTCTTTTCCCTATCTAAGGATAGCACCTAGTAGGTAACCCTCCTGTAGATATTATACTAAATAGCTAGCCTAGTAGAGGTACACTATAGCCCTCCTAATATAGCTAAGTAGGTTAGGTTTATAATTACCCTAAAATAAGTTAGGGTCTCTACTTCCCCTATATATACTAGTATATTCTACGCAGTTCTAATAAATAGGTCTATCCTACTATTAGCTATAACTACCCCCTACGTATATCCTAGGGTCTAGGCTAGTATCTTAATAGGTACCTATAACGCCTATATAGCACTTAATCTTAAGAGATTTATTTATACCCCTATATTAATTAGGTAATTTACTATATTCCCCCTTATACTAGTCTAGCATATTAGTAGTTCTACGTATAGAGTTGTCTAATTTAATTTCTAGTTAGTATAAGACTTATCTTTTTTTTCTTATATAACTAAATCTTTTCTATACCTATCTAAGTTTTATTTAAATTAGAGCCTTACCTAGGTGTTATATACTTCTAGTATCACGCGTATATTACGCTAACCTAGCGTAGGGTTCTTTACCTCTCGCTCCTCTAACTAGTTAAACTAGCACACCCTTTAGATACCTATTTAGGACTAGCGCACTTTCTAGGCCCCCTAGCTCTGCTATATTTACCCTACTAAAGTAGTTATTATCCTTTAGGACTTAAGTCTAGGGGTCCTATAATAACGTCTTAATTTATTCTTATAGATAATCTTACCCTAGTAGGTTAGCTACTATAATTCCCTATACTTCCTACCTAAGAAAAGTAGCTACTATTTAGTTTAGGCTTAGGCGTATTATTCCCTTAAGCTCTATATTCTTTACTTCTTTAAACTATACTTTTCTTCTTATTACTAGTAGGTCCTAATTAGGCCCTAAATTTATATAGCCTTTACCTGTAACAATGAGGCAGAATTGCCTGCCCATTGATTCTATGCTAAGTTAGGCCCGATAAAGGCCCGACTTACTGATGTATATAGAGAACAGCTCGCCTATAGTTAGGATAGGCATGTTCTTCTTGTCCTTTTGTACAAGACCTATAGGTGTAGGAATCTTACCCTTTTCTATATAAACGCGCACTCCTATATACCTTTAAGTTGTATAGGATACCTTTTAGATGCCCTACCTACCTAAGTTATTATATTATAAGAAGAACATTATCCTAGCTAGTAACAGCATTTAAGAATATCGCATTTGTTATTATTTTAAGCTACTAATTTAGTTCTAGTAGCTACCTAACCCTGCAACTCTACAGTTAGAACAGCTATTAGAACTTCTAATAACTAAAGCCTATAGGCTTAGACTTCTAGACCTATAGGTGGTGCTAGATTACCTTTAGAAAAATCGCGTTAGATTACGTTAAGGTAGAGACCTAGAGACTACTAAAAGCCTAGAGGAATTAGAGGCAAAGCTAATATCCTCCTATAACCAAACCCCCCCTAAAGAAAAGATTTGTTGTTCTTATTAACTACAAAATATTAGATAAAGGTAAAGGAAGGGTATCTAGTTTAGCCACTTTTAAAAGCCTATTTACTAATAGAAAGAAATTAGATAAGGAAGACTTAATTAACAACGCCCTCCTTAAAGGACCTGCTTCCTATCTGTCACTTAAGGTACCTCGTGCTCCTAGGAAATCTTAAAGTAACACCTCCCTTAAAGATAAATATATATTAACCCTATCTAAAAAGGAGAGGTTAGAGGAACAAGTTAAGTAACTTACTAATTAGTTGTACAACACCTCCCTCTATAAGGAGATATAGGGTACTACCTAACCTAGCTAGTCTTTAGCTTCTATATTAAACCCTACAGTGTATGCTAT
This sequence comes from Plenodomus lingam, assembly GCF_022343315.1. Taxonomy (NCBI): domain Eukaryota; kingdom Fungi; phylum Ascomycota; class Dothideomycetes; order Pleosporales; family Leptosphaeriaceae; genus Plenodomus; species Plenodomus lingam. The sequence continues at coordinate 261,629 of NW_027093973.1, forward strand.
AAAAGCTAAGAGATAATCTAAAAAGACGCTAAATATCTCTACACTTAGTAATAGTGCTAATCCTACTTTTAGACAATAGTAAGCATCTATTTAGGATAGGCTAGAGATTAACGCTAATTACTACCCCTCTTCTAGAGCTTAGATAGCGTTAGTCTAGGGACACTGCTTAGGGCTAGCAAGAGAATACTTAGAGCCATGTTACCTATCTAATTCCCCTAGTCTTTAATTCTAAAAAGCTAAGGAAATAATTACTCTCCTTTAAACTTACTTTATTACTAGAAATAAGATAGCTAAGAGTTAGACTGTATTTAACTGCCTATATATAACTAATATAGAGACGTTCCCTACTTTTAAGTTATAATTCTAGAGTCTTGCTATTAGAGGAGAAGTACCCTAATTAGAGTAGTATTACTACCTCTAGATAAAGATTACACCTTCCCTAAGGATACTAAACCTTGCTTTCTAACAGAATTAGCACAATAATTTCAAGACTATAGCAGATTATCTTACTGCTTTTAATATAGAACGCTGCCTATACCCTACCTTGTCTACTCCTACCTAGACTACTCTATTATCTAGAAAAGGACTAACCCCTTTCTAATACTCTAGAAACTAGTCCTATTTAGACGCTAATTAGAAACCCTATAATAGACCTTTAATAGCTAAACCTTATATACCCTACTTACAATAATAAGGCACTACCCCTTAAAATAATTAACCCCTATCTACTACTCTAGCTACTCCTAGCGCTACTATAATAGGAACCCTAGTAACTTGCTATAATTATAGAAAGCCTAGGCACTTCTCTAGTAACTGCCCTAAACCCCCTAGGATTTAGGCTATAGATGTGGAACAGGTTACTAAGAATTCTAAGGAAGAAGATACTGCTAAATTAACTAATTTAGATAGCTATTAGACAGGAAACAATAACGCCTAGGAGGATTCTCCTTCCTAGGCCTAACTTAATATAACCTGTTAAACCTTTCCTTAACTAAATTGTTTTTTAGTTCCTATTTACTTGCATGTATAACCCTATGCCTTAATAGATCTAGTGTTTGCCTAAACGCTTTAGTAGATACTAGGGCCTAAGGTTACTTATTTCTTAATTTAAAAATTGCTTATAATATCTCTTCCACGCTTAGGGTACCTATCTAAAAGCTACTATACAAGCTTACTATTAAAGGGTTCTAGGATTAGATTACCTCCCTAGTTGCCTACTATATTTAGCTTTACATAATAGATAGTAGCTAAAAGGTTTATAACTGCCCCTTTGTAATAGTAGACTTAGGTTCTTAGGATTATATTATTAGACAATACTAGCTAAAATAGTTCTAAATCCTAATTAATATAGATAAATCTTAACTAATCTAGCTAGAGAAATATCCTCTAACCTACGACCCCGCACCTCCTATTCTAGTACAACTCTACTAGCAAGTGCTGTCTACTCTAGTTACCTACAATATCTTGCAAAGAGACGCCCTTTAGGATTAAGAGGAGAACTAGAACTAAAACAGTCCTGGTTTAATTAATAGGATACATAGTATACTTAAAATTCTAGCTACTTATAGGGCTGCTACTAAACCTATTACGCTACCTACCCTAGTCTAATTACTAACTGTTACCCTACCTGTAAAATTCTAAATTGCTACTATTTCTACTAATACTTTCTATTTTAATATAAAAAAATCTTCTAATAAATTCTTTACTACTAGCCTATATAAGATTAAGCGTAGGATCCAAACCCTATCTAAATAGGATACTCTTAACTACTACTTGTTAGATAAGAAGCTCCTATCTAACTATAACTCCTATTAGGATGTCTTTAACAAGGCTAAGGCTAATAAACTTCCTATCTACTAGCCTTATAACTACAAGATAGTCCTAGAGGAACCCCTTCTAAACTACTAGAGTCCCCTCTATTATTAAAATGCTAAGGAACTCTAGGCTACTAAGGAATATATACAAGAGCACCTATAGAAAGGTTTTATTAAGACTAGTTAGAGCCTATTCGCCTCTCCTATCCTATGTGTTAAGAAGCTAAATAGAGGCCTTAGGATCTGTGTGGATTACTATAAGCTTAATAGCTTAACGCGAAAGGACGTGTATCTAATACCCTATATAGACAATCTATTGTCCTAGCTAGCTAAAGCAAAAATCTTTACTAAGCTAGATATTTGTGCTGCCTTTAATAAGATCTAAATAGACCCTAACTTAGAGGAGTACACTACTTTCTATACTAGATATAGTGCCTACAAATACAAAGTCCTACTATTTAGGCTGTGTAACAGACCTACAACGTATTAGCATTATATAAATAATATACTAATAGATTATTTAGACAACTTCTACATTACCTATCTAGATAATATCCTAATCTACTCTAAAAACCTTGCTACTTACAAGGACTATGTTTAAAACGTCCTTAAGCGTCTTTGTTCCACTAGATTACAGGCTAATATTAAGAAAAGCAAATTCTATACAACCTATACCTGTTACCTTAGATATATCCTAACTAATAAAGGCTTAGAGGTAGACCCTAATAAAGTTAAAGTACTCTAAAACTAGTCCGCTCCTAAGACGATAACTAGAGTAAAGTCCTTCCTAGGATTTACTAGATTCTACTAGTAATTTGTGGAAAACTTCTCTAAGATAGCTAAGCCCTTAACCGCGCTCTAGAGTCCTGCTACCCTATTTGTATAGACTTTAGAATGCTAACAAGCCTTTAACTAGCTTAGGAATACCCTGCTAGCAATCCTAAGCTTAGCTTACTTCTATCCTAAGTACCCTCTAAAACTAGAGATAGACGCCTCTAATAGAGTTATTGCAGCTGTCCTCTTATAGGAGCATCCTAATAGGAAATAGTACCCTATATCCTTCTTTAGTTAGACCCTTACTAGTTCTAAACTTAACTAGGAAATCTATAACAAAGAATTATTTATAATAATCTACGCCTTTAAGAAATAGCGTGCTAACCTAATAAGTACTTAGCACCTTATTAGGGTATACACAGACTATAGAGCACTAGAGTACTTTATATCTACTAAAGTCCTTAGTGCTAGGCAAGCTAGATAGCTAGAGGTTATAAGTCCCTTTAACTTCTAAATTAAGTATACTCTTAGATCTCACAACGCCTAAGCTAATATCCTAAGTAGAAGGGAATAGGATATAATTAACCTTAAGACTACTTAGAGGGATAATTGTTTACAAGTAATAATCACCCTAGATAGGTTACACCCCTAAATTAACTCTAACTTAGCGCAAGACTACCTAGCTAAGCGTTCCTTACTAATCCTTGCTTTAATTATAGCAGTTTAGAACCCTATAACTCTTAGATCCCTAGAACTTATTAAAACTCTTCTCTAAGAAAATAGGTCCTTATTCCTAATAGAAAGATTAGAGTTGCCTAAGCACTATTAGATAGAAAATAGACTCCTTCTCTACTAGGATTAACTTTGCGTGCCTACTAGATTAGTCCTATATACTAGACTAATTTGTAAGGCTTATAATTAAGTGTCTACTACCTACCTATTAGCTACTAAAACCTATTAGATTCTAGCCTAATATTACTACTAGAAAGGTATAGAGACTACCTATAAACGCTACATTTAGAACTGTATCCTATGCAGGAGAGGGCACCTAAGACAGCACTAACTCCCTAGCATACTCTAGCCCCTTCCTATCCCTAGTCTACTAATGCAACACTTGTGTATTAATTTTAAGGATTTTCCCTAGGATTAACGTGGTTATAATTAGATTATAGTTATTATTAATCGCCTATTAAAGCAAGCTATTACTATCCCTTACTATAAAACTATAGATACCTAAGGTATAGCTACCTTATTTGTTTAGTACGTGTACTAATTTAGACACACTCTAGATACTATTATTTCTAATTAAGGCCCTTAGTTTGTATCTAGTTTCTAGTCTAAATTCTATTAGATTATAGGCACTAAAGTTAAGCTCTCTACTACCTACTACAAACAAACTAATAGATAAACTAAGATTATAAATAAGTATATTAATTAGAGACTAAGGCCTTTTGTATCCTATTACTAAGATAACTAGAGTAACTTACTACCTATAATAGACTGTGCCTAAAGTACTCTCCTATATTTATCTATTAGCATAGCCCTATATTAGCTCCTTTTTAGTTCCTTACTAAAGCAAAGTTAGTATTAGAAACTAGAAAAGACCCTATCTACTATACTAGAGAAACTAAACTACAAGGACGCCTTATCCCTTGCTACTTAGATACACAACGCCTAGAAGATTGCTAAAGAAAATATAGAAAGAGCTTAAGACTAAATACGCTCTGCTACTAATCGCTATTACTATCTAGTTAACTAGAAGGTTAGTAACTATATTTATCTATCTACTACTAATCTTGCTATTTTACAACCTAGCTAAAAACTATCTAAATAATAGGAAGGCCCCTTTAAGGTATTAGGACAAGTAGGAAACGCGTATCGCCTCTAATTACTACCTAGTTCTAAGATCTATAACGTTTTTTCTCCTAATATACTATATAAAGATCCCTAAGACCTGTTACCTAGATAAGAGGCTCTAAAACCCCCTAGTACCCCTATACAAGGTGTAGAGGAATAGGAGGTAGAAGAAATCCTAGCTAGTAAATTATATTAATCTAAGCTAAAATATAAGGTTAAGTAGGTTAGACACAATCCTAATTCTATTTAGTATCCTACCTCTAACTTTATAGGTGCTCCCTATAAATTATAGGTATTCTACTAATAGTATCTAAATTAGCTAGGTCCCCTATACAGCTTACTAAAATAGATTTAAGCCTAGGAAAAAGGTAAAGAGGATCTAATATTACTTCACAATAATTATACCTAATATTAGAACTAATTTATATCCTATTTAGCTACATATTATCTATTAACTACTATCTATTACTATTATTCTTGTTGCTAATTATTATTATATCCTATTTAGATCCTTTAAGGTTCCTAGGACACTACCCCTAGGAAACCTCTTTATTCTATATCTATCTCTCTATTAGAACCTAGTTTAGACTCTGTATTAGCTAAGATAGCACCTAGACTATCCTTCTTTGCTAGCTTCTAGATAACTAGTGCAGCAGGGATTAGAGTAGGTGTAGGAGTAGGGATAGGAGCTAGGACTAATTTAGATTCCTTCTTGTAAAACGCCTTTATCTTAGCCTACACTAAAAAGGTTGCCTCCTAATTTAGCGCTAATTCCTCCTTAAGTTCTTTAATAGCCCTTATTAAGCCCCTAACTACTAAGACTATCTTATAGATACTGTTCTAAAGCTAATATAAATTAGATATAGCATTATAATATATAGCTATAAGAATCTTAGTAGCTTCTATATCCTTAGTCTAAGTATTAGTAATAGTAACGCACTTAGTAAGGTTTTAGGCGGTTTCTTAAATAGTAGCCTTAAACTGCTTAATATCCTTCTAATAAGTAACTATAGCCTTATTATCCTTATCCCCTTTAGTAGGGTTTCCTATTAAGCTGTAGTACTCTTCTAGGGCACCCCTAAGGGTAGAGTACTCTTAGCTAATAAAAGAAGGAATCTACTAGGATTAGTAAAGGAACCCTATTAGACTTAGATACTTACTAGATTGCAATACTTATTCTAGGAGATATAGTACTAGCACTTCTTAGAATTCTTTAACTTAAAATTAAAATTATTAAACCTGCCCCTAGCTAGAGCCCTAACTGCTCTTATATAGAGAGCGCGATAAGCGATAGGGAGGACTCCTAGTAGTACTAGTACTAGCATAGCTAAAGGTTCTAATTTAGATTAGTAACTGTTTAATTATATAGATTAAATACTTACTAGATTTTAGATAGATTAGGTTAAATATTTAAAAAATTAGGGATATAGGAATAAGAAAGTTAGTAGGTAGAGGGCTAGTTATATGCAGGCTAGGGATAGGGGTCTATGCCCTAGGAAGAAGACGTAAAGGTAAAGGTAGAGGTGAAGGTAGAATTATTTTGCAAAAAGCTCTTCTTTAATAAGGGATCTAAACCTAATCCTAAGGATAGGGACTATCCTTTCTCTATAGGAGGGGGTAGTGTAACAATAAGGTAGAATTGCCTGCCTATTAATTCTATACTAAGTTAGGCCTAATAAAGGCCTAACTTACTAATGTATATAGAGAATAGCTTGCCTATAGTTAGAATAGGTATATTCTTCTTGTCCTTTTGTACAAGACCTATAGGTGTAGGAATCTCATCCTTTTCTATACAGACGCGCACTCCCATATGCCTTTGAGTCGTATAGGATACCTTTTGGATGCCCTACCTACCTAAGTCGTTACAAGGAGGGCCTAATAGTAATAAGGTAGTAAGCTATAAGCTAGAGAAGATCTATACCTACGTTAAAAGAATCTATTAGCAATGAGAAGGAATAAAATATATATTAGCTAGCTAAATAGAGGAAGATACTTAGTAGGCATATTAGATATTAGAATTAGTAAAAGCTACGCCTATAAAGGAGGAAATTATAGAGGTAGTAAAAGGTGTTAGAAAGGAGCAAGCTACCACCTAACTACTACTAAACGTTAACCTAGAAATAGACTAGTTAATTAGAGCACTAGGAAAAATAAAGATAAGTTTAGCTAAGACTAATAGGCTATAGGAACACTATATAATAGGCCTACTACTAAAAAGCCTAGTAAACTAGCTCTACTTTATTTTATATATAACTAACGCTAGGATAGAGCAAGGAATACGTTAGAATACTATAGTAATTAGAGGGTTACTAATAAACTAGCTAAGAACCTAGGGCCCTACGTAAACGTTAACTACTTAGCTAGGGCTATAGAGTTACAGGGGGTATAATAAGAAACTACCTACCTATAATATATATAGATTAGAAACCTACCTAGTAAGGGACTACCCCCCCTAGCTAGAACTTATAGCGCTAGGGTAGGTAAGCACTTCCTAGAATCTAGAAATAAGGACTAGGATATTTTACTATAGACTATTATATAAAAGACTAGGGTAGGTTACTAAGCTAGTACTATAGAACTATACTCTTTACTAGATAAAGAAAAAGTTACGTGAATACTATAAAGTTACTAAGGATATCCTTAGCTAGCTAGCGTTATAGGTTAAGCTAGAACTATTTAACAGAATAGATTTAAGAGGCTAGTAGTAGAGGCAGACTTAAGGACTAGACTACCTAGTAGTAAAAAGAGTAGGAGCTAATATAATATCTTACTAGAATTAAGGATTAGAACTAGTAGATACTTAAAAAGAATATAAGCAGTTCTTAAACTATTAAATACTATAAACTAATAAGGAAGACCTAGTAGTAATAACGCTAGATTATATAGACTTAAGACATATTATCCTAGGACTAGTAGATAAGAATACACCTAGGATCTACGCCTCTATAAGGGAGAAAGAAAAGCAAAGGGACTAAGTCTTAGAAGAAGTAAGGACAGGATTAATCTAGAAGCGCAGGCGAGGAAGACTAACATAAAACCTAGTAAACTAAGAAGAGGGAGTAAGTAAGGAGATAGAACTTAAAGAGACCCTAAAGATTCTATAGCTAGCTTAGGCCTATATAGACCCCTTTGCAATAATCTAGCTACTAGATAATATAGGTAAAGGCTATGTAAATTTAGGGCCTAATTAGGACCTACTAATAATAAGAAGAAAAGTATAGTTTAAAGAAGTAAAGAATAAAGAGCTTAAGGGAATAATACGCCTAAGCCTAAACTAAATAACAGCTACCTTTCTTAGGCAGGAAGTCTAGGGAATTGCAGTAGCTAACCTACTAGGGCAAGATTATCTACAGGAATAAATTAAGACGTTATTATAGGAACCCTAGACTTAAGTCCTATAGGATAATAACTACTTTAGTAGGGTAAATATAGCAGAGCTAGAGGGCCTAGAAAGTGCGCTAGTCCTAAATAGGTATCTAAAGGGTGCGCTAATTTTACCCTTTAGATATATTAACTAATTAGAGGAGCTAGAGGTAAAGAACCCTACGTGTAACGACTTAGGTAGGTAGGGCATCCAAAAGGTATCCTATACGACTCAAAGGCATATAGGAGTGCGCGTCTATACAGAAAAGGATAAGATTCCTACACCTATAGGTCTTGTACAAAAGGACAAGAAGAATATGCCTATCCTAACTATAGGCGAGCTGTTCTCTATATATATTAGTAAGTCAGGCCTTTATTAGGCCTAACTTAGTATAGAATAATAGGTAGGCAATTCTGCCTTATTATTACACTACCCCCTCCTATAGAGAAAGGATAGTCCCTATCCTTAGGATTAGGTTCAGATCCCTTATTAAAGAAGAGCTTTTTGCAAAATAATCTACCTTTACCTCTACCTTTACCTTTACTTCTTCTTCCTAGGGCACAGACCCCTATCCCTAGCCTACATATAACTAGCCCTCTACCTACTAACTTTCTTATTCCTATATCCCTAATTTTTTAATTATTTAACCTAATCTATCTAAAATCTAGTAAGTATTTAATCTATATAATTAAATAGTTACTAATCTAAATTAGAACCTTTAGCTATGCTAGTACTAGTACTACTAGGAGTCCTCCCTATTGCTTATCGCGCTCTCTATATAAGAGTAGTTAGGGCTCTAGCTAGGGGTAGGTTTAATAATTTTAATTTTAAGTTAAAGAATTCTAAGAAGTGCTAGTACTATATCTCCTAGAATAAGTATTATAATCTAGTAAGTATCTAAGTCTAATAGGGTTCCTTTACTAATCCTAGCGGATTCCTTCTTTTGTTAGCTAAGAGTACTCTGCCCTTAGGGGTGCTCTAGAAGAATACTACAGCCTAATTAGAAACCCTACTAAAGGGGATAAGGATAAGGAAGCTATAGTTACCTATTAGAAGGATATTAAGCAGTTTAAGGCTACTATTTAAGAAACTACCTAAAACCTAGCTAAGTATATTACTATTACTAATACTTAGACTAAGAGTATAGAAGCTACTAAGATCCTTATAGCTATATATTATACTACTATATCTAATTTACGTTAGCTTTAGAATAGTATCTATAAGATAGTCTTAGTAGTTAGGGGCTTAATAAAGGCTATTAAAGAACTTAAGGAGGAATTAGCGCTAAATTAGGAGGCAACCTTTTTAGTATAGGCTAAGATAAAGGCGTTTTATAAGAAGGAATCTAAATTAGTCCTAGCTCCTGTCCCTACTCCCGCACCTACTCTAATCCCTGCTGCACTAGTTATCTAGAAGCTAGCAAAGAAGGATAGTCTAGGTGCTATCTTAGCTAATACAGAGTCTAAACTAGGTTCTAATAGAGAGATAGATATAGAATAAAGAGGTTTCCTAGGGGTAGTGTCCTAGGAACCTTAAAGGATCTAAATAGGATATAATAATAAATAATAATAAGAATAATAGTAATAGATAGTAGTTAATAGATAATACGTAGCTAAATAGGATATAAATTAGTTCTAATATTAGGCATAATTATTATAAAGTAATATTAGATCCTCTTTACTTTTTTCCTAGGCTTAAATCTATTTTAGTAAGCTGCGTAGGGGACCTAGCTAATTTAGATACTATTAGTAGAATACCTATAATTTATAGGGAGCACCTATAAAGTTAGAGGTAGGATACTAAACAGGATTAGGATTGTGTCTAACCTACTTAACCTTATATTTTAGCTTAGATTAATATAATTTACTAGCTAGGATTTCTTCTACCTTCTATTCCTCTACACCTTGTATAGGGGTACTAGGGGGTTTTAGAGCCTCTTATCTAGGCAACAGGTCTTAGGGATCTTTATATAGTATATTAGGAGAGAAAACGTTATAGATCTTAGAACTAGGTAGCAATTAGAGGCAATACGCGTTTCCTACTTGTCCTAATACCTTAAAGGGGCCTTCCTATTATTTAGATAGTTTTTAGCTAGGTTGTAAAATAGCAAGATTAGTAGTAGATAGATAAATATAGTTACTAACCTTCTAGTTAACTAGATAGTAATAGCGATTAGTAGCAGAGCGTATTTAGTCTTAAGCTCTTTCTATATTTTCTTTAGTAATCTTCTAGGCGTTGTGTATCTAAGTAGCAAGGGATAAGGCGTCCTTGTAGTTTAGTTTCTCTAGTATAGTAGATAGGGTCTTTTCTAGTTTCTAATACTAACTTTGCTTTAGTAAGGAACTAAAAAGGAGCTAATATAGGGCTATGCTAATAGACAAATATAGGAGAGTACTTTAGGCATAGTCTATTATAGGTAGTAAGTTACTCTAGTTATCTTAGTAATAGGATACAAAAGGCCTTAGTCTCTAATTAATATACTTATTTATAATCTTAGTTTATCTATTAGTTTATTTATAGTAGGTAGTAGAGAGCTTAACTTTAGTGCCTATAATCTAATAGAATTTAGACTAGAAACTAGATACAAACTAAGGGCCTTAATTAGAAATAATAGTATCTAGAGTGTGTCTAAATTAGTACACCTACTAAACAAATAAGGTAGCTATACCTTAGGTATCTATAGTTTTATAGTAAGGGATAGTAATAGCTTGCTTTAATAGGCAATTAATAATAACTATAATCTAATTATAACCACGTTAATCCTAGGGAAAATCCTTAAAATTAATACACAAGTGTTGCATTAGTAGACTAGGGATAGGAAGGGGCTAGAGTATGCTAGGGAGTTAGTGCTGTCTTAGGTGCCCTCTCCTGCATAGGATACAGTTCTAAACGTAGCGTTTATAGGTAGTCTCTATACCTTTCTAGTAGTAATATTAGGCTAGAATCTAATAGGTTTTAGTAGCTAATAGGTAGGTAGTAGATACTTAATTATAAGCCTTACAAATTAGTCTAGTACATAGGACTAATCTAGTAGGCACGCAAAGTTAATCCTAGTAGAGAAGGAGTCTATTTTCTATCTAATAGTGCTTAGGCAACTCTAATCTTTCTATTAGGAATAAGGACCTATTTTCTTAGAGAAGAGTTTTAATAAGTTCTAGGGATCTAAGAGTTATAGGGTTCTAAACTGCTATAATTAAAGCAAGGATTAGTAAGGAATACTTAGCTAGGTAGTCTTGCGCTAAGTTAGAGTTAATTTAGGGGTGTAACCTATCTAGGGTAATTATTACTTGCAAATAATTATCCCTCTAAGTAGTCTTAAGGTTAACTATATCCTATTCCCTTCTACTTAAGATATCCGCTTAGGCGTTATAAGATCTAGGAGTATACTTAATTTAGAAGTTAAAGGGACTTATAACCTCTAGCTATCTAGCTTGCCTAGCACTAAGGACTTTAGTAGATATAAAGTACTCTAGTGCTTAGTAGTTAGTATATACTCTAATAAGGTGGCAAGTACTAGTTAGGTTAGCACGCTATTTCTTAAAAGCGCGGATTATTACAAACAATTCTTTGTTATAGATTTCCTAGTTAAGTTTAGAACTAGTAAGGGTCTAACTAAAGAAGGATACAGGGTACTATTTCCTATTAGGATACTCCTATAAGAGGACAGCTACAATAACTCTATTAGAGGCGTCTATCTCTAGTTTTAGAGGGTACTTAGGATAGAAGTAAGCTAAGCTTAGGATTACTAGTAGGGTATTCCTAAGCTAGTTAAAGGCTTGTTAGTATTCCAAAGTCTATACAAATAGGGTAGCAGGACTCTAGAGCGCGGTTAAGGGCTTAGCTGTCTTAGAGAAGTTTTCTACAAATTACTAGTAGAATCTAGTAAATCCTAGAAAGGACTTTACTCTAGTTATTATCTTAGGAGCGGACTAGTTTTAGAGTACTTTAACTTTATTAGGGTCTACCTCTAAGCCTTTATTAGTTAGGATATATCTAAGGTAATAGGTACAGGTTATATAGAATTCGCTTTTCTTAATATTAGCCTATAATCTAGTAGAACAAAGATGCTTAAGGACTTTTTAAATATAGTCCTTATAAGTAGCAAGGTTTTTAGAGTAGATAAGGATATTATCTAGATAGGCGATGCAGAAGTTATCTAAATAATCTATTAGTATATTATTTATATAGCGCTAATAGGTTGCAGGTCTATTATATAGCGTAAATAGTAGGACTTTGTATTTATAGGCACTATACCTAGTGTAGAAAGTAGTATACTCCTCTAAGTTAGGGTCTATTTAGATCTTATTAAAGGCAGCACAAATATCTAGCTTAGTAAAGATTTTTGCGTTAGCTAGCTAGGATAATAGATTATCTATATAGGGTATTAGATACGCGTCCTTTCGCGTTAAGCTATTAAGCTTACAGTAATCTACACAGATCCTAAGGCCTCTATTTAGCTTCTTAATATACAGGATAGGAGAGGTAAATAGGCTCTAACTAGTCTTAATAAAACCTTTCTATAGGTGCTCTTGTACATATTCCTTAGTAGCCTAGAGTTCCTTAGCATTTTAACAATAGAGGGGACTCTAGTAGTTTAGAAGGGGTTCCTCTAGAACTATCTTATAGTTATAAGGCTAGTAGATTAGAAGTTTATTAGCCTTAGCCTTATTAAAGACGTCCTAATAGGAGTTGTAGTTAGATAGGAGCTTCTTATCTAATAAGTAGTAGTTAAGAGTATCCTATTTAGATAGGGTTTAGATCCTACGCTTAATCTTATATAGGCTAGTAGTAAAGAATTTATTAGAAGATTTTTTTATATAAAATAGAAAGTATTAGTAGAAATAGTAGTAATTTAAAATTTTGTAGGTAGGGTAACAGTTAGAGATTAGACTAGGGTAGGTAGTGTAATAGGTTTAGTAGCAGCCCTATAAGTAGCTAGAATTTTAAGTATACCACGTATCCTGTTAATTAAACTAGGACTATTTTAGTTCTAGTTCTCCTCTTAATCTTAAAGGGCGTCTCTTTACAAGATATTATAGGTAACTAGAGTAGACAGCACTTGCTAGTAGAGTTGTACTAGAATAGGAGGTGCGGGGTCGTAGGTTAGAGGATATTTCTCTAGCTAGATTAGTTAAGATTTATCTATATTAATTAGGATTTAGAACTATTTTAGCTAGTATTGTCTAATAATATAATCCTAAGAACCTAAGTCTACTATTACAAAGGGGCAGTTATAAACCTTTTAGCTACTATCTATTATGTAAAGCTAAATATAGTAGGTAACTAGGGAGGTAATCTAATCCTAGAACCCTTTAATAGTAAGCTTGTATAGTAGCTTTTAGATAGGTACCCTAAGCGTGGAAGAGATATTATAAGCAATTTTTAAATTAAGAAATAAGTAACCTTAGGCCCTAGTATCTACTAAAGCGTTTAGGCAAACACTAGATCTGTTAAGGCATAGGGTTATACATACAAGCAAATAGGAACTAATAAATAATTTAGTTAAGGAAAGGTTTAATAGGTTATATTAAGTTAGGCCTAGGAAGGAGGATCCTCCTAGGCGTTGTTGTTTCCTGTCTGATAGCCATCTAAATTAGTTAATTTAGTGGTATCTTCTTCCTTAGAATTCTTAACAACCTGTTCCACATCTATAGCCTAAATCCTAGGGGGTTTAGGGTAGTTACTAGAGAAGTGCCTAGGCTTTCTATAATTATAGTAAGTTACTAGGGTTCCTGTTGTAGTAGCGCTAGGAGTGGCTAGCGTAGTAGATAGGGGTTAATTATTTTAAGGGGTAGTGCCTTATTATTATAAGTGGGGCATATAAGGTTTAGCTGTTAAAGGTCTATTATAGGGTTTCTAATTAGCGTCTAAATAGGACTAGTTTCTAGAGTGTTAGAAGGGGGTTAGTCCTTTTCTAGATAACAGAGTAGTCTAGGTAGGAGCAGACAAGGTAGGGTATAGGCAGCGTTCTATATTAAAAGCAGTAAGATAATCTGCTATAGTCTTGAAATTATTGTGCTAATTCTGTTAGAAAGCAAGGTTTAGTATCCTTAGGGAAGGTGTAATCTTTATCTAGAGGTAGTAATACTACTCTAATTAGGGTACTTCTACTCTAATAGCAAGACTCTAGAATTATAACTTAAAAGCAGGGAACGTCTCTATATTAGTTATATATAGGCAGTTAAATATAGTCTAACTCTTAGCTATCTTATTTCTAGTAATAAAGTAAGTTTAAAGGAGGGTAATTATTTCCTCTACTTTTTAGAATTAAAGACTTAGGGAATTAGATAGGTAACGTGGCTCTAAGTATTCTCTTACTAGTCCTAAGCAGTGTCCCTAGACTAACGCTATCTAAGCTCTAGAAGAGGGGTAGTAATTAGTGTTAATCTCTAGCCTATCCTAAATAGATGCTTGCTATTGTCTAAAAGTGGGGTTAGCACTATTACTAAGTGTGGAGATATTTAGCGTCTTTTTAGATTATCTCTTAGCTTTTATAGTATACACTATAGGGTTTAATATAGAAGCTAAAGACTAGCTAGGTTAGGTAGTACCCTATATCTCCTTATAGAGGGAGGTGTTGTATAACTAATTAGTAAGTTGCTTAACTTATTCCTCTAACCTCTCCTTTTTAGATAGGGTTAACATGTATTTATCTTTAAGGGAGGTGTTACTTTAAGATTTCCTAGGAGCACGAGGTACCTTAAGAGATAGATAGGAAGCAGGTCCTTTAAGGAGGGCGTTGTTAATTAAGTCTTCCTTATCTAATTTCTTTCTATTAGTAAATAGGCTTTTAAAAGCAGCTAAACTAGATACCCTTCCTTTGCCTTTATCTAATATTTTATAGTTAATAAGAATAACAAATCTTTTCTTTTTAGGGGGGTTAGTTATAGGAGGATATTAGCTTTGCCTCTAATTCCTCTAGGCTTTTAGTAGTCTCTAGGTCTCTACCTTAACGCAATCTAACGCGATTTTTCTAAAGGTAATCTAGCACCACCTATAGGTCTAGAAGTCTAAGCCTATAGGCTTTAGTTATTAGAAGTTCTAATAGCTGTTCTAACTGTAGAGTTGCAGGGTTAGGTAGCTACTAGAACTGAATTAGTAGCTTAAAATAATAATAAGTGCAATATTCTTAAATACTATTACTAGCTAGGATAATGTTCTTCTTGTAATATAACAACTTAGGTAGGTAGGGCATCTAAAAGGTATCCTATACAACTTAAAGGCATATAGGAGTGCGCGTCTGTATAGAAAAGGATAAGATTCCTACACCTATAGGTCTTGTACAAAAGGATAAGAAGAACATACCTATCCTAACTATAGGCGAGCTGTTCTCTATATACATTAGTAAGTCGGGCCTTTATCGGGCCTGACTTGGCATGGAACAATAGGCAGGCAATTCTACCTTATTGTTACACTACGCTAGGTTAGAGCAATATACGCGTAATGCTAGAAGTACTTAACGCCTAAGTAAGGCTCTAATTTAGATAAAACTTAGATAGGTATAGAAAAGATTTAGTTATATAAGAAGAAAAAGACAAGTCTTATACTAACTAGGAATTAAATTAGATAACTCTCTATATAGAACTACTAACCTACTAGACTAGTATAAGAGGGAATATAGTAAACTACCTAATTAATATAGGGGTATAAATAAATCTCTTAACATTAAGTGCTACGCAGGCGTTACAGGTACCTATTAAGATACTAACCTAGACCCTAGGGTATACATAGGGGGTAGTTATAGCTAATAGTAGGATAGACCTATTTATTAGAACTATGTAGAATATGCTAGTATGTATAGGGGAGGTAGAGACCCTAACTTATTTTAGGGTAATTACAAACCTAACCTACTTAGCTATATTAGGAGGGCTATAGTATACCTCTACTAGGCTAGCTATTTAGTATAATATCTACAGGAGGGTTACCTACTAGGTGCTATCCTTAGATAGGGAAAGAAATACAGTCTTTATAGCCTTAGATCTAAAGCTAGAAGATAGAGATAAAATAGAAGAGGAAGACGAGTTAGAAAACTAATAGCAGGACCCTTGCTTAGGAAAGAGATCCTACAAAATTAATACCTAGGAGATAAATACTATATAGTAGAATATATAGTATATTTAAAATTTCTGCAAGAGGTAGACTATATAGAGCTATAAGTAGGATTTAGTAAATATAGATAACTATTCACCTTAGAAGACAAAAAGATGCTAGAAAAATAGGCAGCACAAACTATAGGATATAGTATAGGGGCAAGCAAAGACCTGTAGGCTATCTAAGAGCTAAACCTAATATTAGTAATATATAAGCTAAATTAAGGTATATAATAAAAAGTAGCATAAATAGTTACTAAGGTAAGCACTAAGTATAAAAAAGTTAGTAAGAAAATCTAACTAGTAGACAACCTAAAAGAGAAGGATAAGGATATAGAGTTTAGAAGGGAGGACTAGAAAATAGTAGCTAAGGAAAACTAACTACTAAAGCTTAGTATTCGCGAAAGAGTTAACCTTAGCCCTTTTAACTATCTTTTTAAGAAAAGATATATATTATTTCTAAGAGGGTCTAGGCTAACTACTTAGAGGATATAAGAATAGAAATTTAGTCTAGACTTATTAGTAGTAGAAAGGACTCTATTTTAAGAAATAATTCTTAATAGAGAAGTAGCTATTACCTTTAACTTTAGAGAAAGTAGACGCATTACTTAAGATGTTAGCCTACCTTACTAAATAAAGATAATCCTGTATAAAGTATAGCAAATACGTAGTTTCCTAGTAGCTAAGGCAGTAGAAGAAGAATTTATTTAGATATTAGAAGAGCGTCTAGATTAAGGAACACTTAAGAGGTGTAATAGTCTATACTAGAACCTATATTTCTTAGTAGCAAAGAAAGATAGGAAGCACTAACTAGTCTAAAATGCTATCTATATAAATAAGGTTAGCTAGAGGGACGTAAACCTACCTCTAACTATAGATAAATTCTCTAAGAAATTTACTAGGTGCAAGATATTATCCCTAATAGATATGTTTTTAGGATATAACTAGATTACCCTTTACCTAGATAGTAGAGATATGTTATAGACTAGCCTTAAGGGAGAATACAATAAGCGTTGATAATAGTATTTAGTATCTTAAAGGAGAGATAAGCCCTCTATGCCTTTTTATAGGTGTCTAGTGTATTTACTTAGTAGTAGTGTTAGACTTAGTCTATCTTGTGTTAGACCTAGGCTTAGGCATAAGCCTAAGCCCTTTATATACCCCTAACCTTCCCCTATAAACTATCGTAAAATCGTCTTTCTAGGGGTCTAAGGTTATGTCTTTATCCTCTATAATCTATATTAGGCTTTATTACTATATTTTTTAGTTTTATTATTATATCTTTATATTCCTTCCTAATTTGTAATAGGCATATATATTAAGTGGTACGCGCGCGTAGCGTCTATATACTTATTTTAGTACCCTACTATAAAAGTTCTAATATAGCTATCCTACCCTACTATAAATTTCCTAAACTTACTTTATCACATAATAGATTTTCCCTACTAATTAGCCCTATCTCTACTCTTTTTCTATTAATCCCGCCTCTCTAGCCCCTATTATATCTTTGTCTGCCACTACTAGTGCTAGTAGTAGGGATCTACTATAAGGCAGTTAGACCCCGCGCTAGGCCTACTAAGATAAGGTGCGTACTTCTAATATTCTCCCTATATTTCCTGCACTAACTTTTTATTTAGTATATATCTCCCTAAACCTAGTTGCTTAGTAGCTTTATTATTTCTAGTAACTTAGATAATAAGGAATACAATAGTAGCTTTGTAAAGCCACTTCCCTATAATTAGTATATTAACTAGCTTTATCTCTTTAGTAAGTGTAACTATTAGGAAGGTAGTAGTAAGTTCCCCTTAATTTTTATTTTCTTTGTAGCAAGTTCTAACTATATCTAGGGCGCTTGTGCAAGTCCTGCTATTATGGCCATAAGACTTATACTTAGTTAGAAGCTATCCTTACTAATAATCCTAATATTCGCTAAGCCCTCTATAACTAGCTTTAGTTTTATTATAGTTACTCGGAGGATCGCCTTTATATTGCAAAGAAGGGGACCCTTAGCACTTTTATAGGGAAACCTACTAAAGGCACCTATTACTAGTTTGTGCTATAGTTCTACTAGCTCTACTATTATTTTAAGGATCTTATATTAAGGGCTTAAACTAATAACGCTATTACTCTACTTACCCCTACTACCTACTTACGTGCCTATAATTAGTATTAGCTTAGTACTATTATTTTATCTACTACTAGTACTCTAGTATTTCTACTTTAGTCTACTCTTACGCCTTTATATAGTAGTTGTGGCAATAACAACGTTATATAGCTTGCTACTACTACTAGTATTACCTTCTAGCGCATTAACTAGTATATAAACAAGACCTAGGCCTAAACTAACCTTTATATTAATAAGCTTAAGAGCGCTGCTAAGCGCACTACCTAAGGCATTAAGACTCTTATTATTAGTATTAGTTTTCCCTTGTTCCCTTTGCATCTATTCTAACATTTGTTTTCTTTAGGCCTAGGGTGCTACGTATTAGTAAGCTATTAAAGCACTACCCTCCTCCTAACGCTGCTACTACTACTGCTTATACTTATTAACTAAGTCGTCCCCTACCTGCGCTACGCGCAAGCGTTACTACTATTACTAAGAGATATAGAGGCGTTAGAATAATATAAACAATAGTTTAGGGGGGGCTAGGGGGAGGTTAGTTATAGATAGTAATAGTATAAATACTGCTACCTAATTATTAGCTATATTATAAAACTTTAGTAGTAGGGCACTTGCTTAGAGTGTTGTAAGGATAATTAAAAGATTTCTCTAATACCTTTCTACTTCTTAATTATAATAAAGGTCTAAGTTATTATTCTAGTTTCCTTTTACCCTTACTTCCTAGTTTTTATATATATTAGGCTATTATTATATATAGCATCCCTATACTATTCCTTAAACCTATCTAGAGCCTTAGTATCCTATACTACCTCTAGCAGGTGCTATATTAGATTAACATACCCCTTCTATTTTACTAGGACTTAACACTTCCCTTTTCCTCTTGTATTCTTTATATAAAGGATCTCTTCTACTTCCTATTTATCTAGTATTATATCTTTATTTTCTAGAGTAACTGTTAGACCTAGTTATAAGTCCTAAAGCTTCTAGCTTAGTAGTAGGTTATTAGCAGCTCTCTCTAGTAGATCTATATGCACAGTCTTATACAAGTTCCCTAGTAAGTCTAACACTACTATAAGTAGAGTAGGGACTTCTATTACTTTATACTTAACCTATAGCTAGTTAAACTTTTTACTTAGTTAGTTTATCTTTATATTATATATTATAAACTAAACTATATTACTTTTTAGGAACTTTTTAGCTAAGTGTTAAGACTAGTTTATTACTTCCTATTATTATTACTATTAAAACGCAATAGTAGCTTACGCTAGCTCTATACCCCTCTATAGGTGTAATAAGAATATTATAGCTTCTCTATAAGGATTCTTAGGCTTTACTAGTAGTAATATTATCTTTTATAGTATATCTATAGTATACCTATTTAAAAGTAGATTTAGGCTAACACTAGTTATACTAGAGTCCCTATTATTAAGTGTAAGTTAGTAGGCTAGTAGGTAATTAGGCTAGTTAGTCTGCTTAAAGTATACTATTATACGCAGCACTACCTGCACTTCTTAGTTTACCTACTCTGTCCTACTATCTATCTAGGGGTGGTATATAGTAGATAGTAACTAGTTTATCTTTATTATCTAGTATAATATTATCTAGAAGGATCCTAACTAGTCTAAACCTTAGTTAGTAATAATAGAGGATAGGAAGCCTTAGAACCACTACTAGTTATCCTAGAAGATCCTTACATAATAATTAGCTGCTATAGAGACTATTACTTTAAGCTAAATATATTTAGATAATCTATTAGTAATAACTAATAGGGACTAAGGTTTGCTATTATCTTTTACTAGTAGGTTAACTATAAAATCTATAGATATTTAGGACTAGTATTATAACGCGACTAGTATAGGTTACAATAGACCCTATTAGCACTTCTAGGAGATATAAGCACTATAATAATAGTAGTTTTAAATATACTACGTAATATCTCCTAATATTCTATCTTAATAATAGTTACAGCGTAGTATTTAAAATATTATATTCTTCCCTAGATATTCTACTAAACCTAATTTATATACTTGCTATATAATAGTAGTTATAAGGGGTTCCTATATTAGTAACTAAATAACACCCCTCTAGAGTAAAGTGCTGTGTGCGCTAATTACACAGTCCCTAATTTGTTGCTTTGTGTTAGCTAAGACTAGGAAAGACCTAGCGCCTTTCTAAACTATATTAAGGCGTACTTAGTATATCTTATCTTCTAGTACTACTTTATCCTATAGTGTCTGCATGTGCAGGTTAGCAAAGAGGCTAGCGCCCTTTAGTAACTTAGACACCTCCTCTGCTTCTAACACTATAACCTAAATTAATTTAGGGCGCATTACTAACTATAGTATTACTTTAGAGGAGTTTAAATCTTATAGTTATCTACTTAAGGTATTAGGTTATCCTATAAGATAGCTAGGCCTATACTATAGGATATACTAATATTTTAAAAGTTCCTCTACCTAGTAGCACTATTACTTGCTTAAGCTTTAAAGGCTAGTAAAGTACTCTAAGTTTTTATAGTCTATAAATATTATAAATAGCTTATAAACGCTCTATAACTCTACTAACTAACTTTTAAGATACTTAATAATAGCAAGTAATTCCTTATTGTATATAGTATAGTTTTGTCTCTCTAGTGTTAGTGCTATAGAGTAGTAAGTAACTAGGCGCTAGGCGCCCCTAACTTTTTATAATAAGCAACCCCTAAGAGTATATCCTAAATAGTCTACTTCTAATAATATTTCTTTAGCTAGGTCCTATTATATTAATACTAGTCCTAATATAGACACCTTTTTTAGCGCATTAAATATACTTTATTCTTCCTCTCCCTATTAGAATAGGGTATTCTTCCTAGTTAGTTAGTTTAAAGGTGCTACTACTTTAGAAAACCTTGTAATAAAATTATAGTAGAAGTTAGTAAAACCTAGAAAACTCCTTACCTCTCTTATATTCCTAGGGGATTCCTATTCCTATACTACCCTAAGCTTTTTAGGGTTAGGTCTAAGTAATTTGCCTACCTTAATAATATAGCCTAGGTAGCGTACCTCCTTAACACTAAAAGCACATTTCTCTAAGTCTAGGTATAGTCCTACTTCTTTTAATAGTATAAGTATACGCTTTACTTTTTCTATATAGTTAAACTAGTCTCCTCCTAAATAAATTAGGATATTATTAAGGTAGGCTATTATATATAGTCTAAGTAACTCTATAAGCGTAGTATTAATATATTATTAGAAAGTAGATAGCGCACTACTAAGACTAAATAGATATACTAACTATTTATATAACCTAAACTAGGTATAGAAAGCTATTAAGGACTTATAACCTTCTACTATTCTAACTTTATAAAAGGCAGCGTAAATATCTACTTTTATAAACTAATTTACGCTAGATAGTGTGCGTAAAGTTTCCTTAATAAGTAGTAGTAGGTATTAGTCTAATATTGTTATGCTATTAAGTATCTAGTAATCTATATAAAGGCGCTAACTGCCTAATAGCTTCTTTACTAGCAATACTAGAGCTCTAGCTATAGAAAAGCTTGCTTAGATCTAGCCCTTATTTATTAATCTAGTAAGTTATGTTCTTAGTTCTAGTAATTAGTTACGCGATATAGGGTATAGGGGACCCTATAGGGGGTTAGGCTAGGTTCTATCTAGGAGAGTTATTAACTAAATATAGTAATCTATACTACCTTAATAAGGTAGCAAACTACTTACTAACTCTTTGTTAAACAGGTCCTTAAACTCTTGTTGTTCTAGTAGCAACTTTATCTTTCTAGTTTTATGCTTAGGTTTATAGGGAACTGTGTTACTAGTAATATAGATAGTGTGTATATTAATAGGACTTCCCTTATTAACACTTCCTAGATATTTTATTAGGCATAAGTTATATATTACCTATAATATATCTAGTATATTTGTTGCAAAAATTTGTACCTATATATCTTCTTATTAGGGTTCTTAATTTAGTAACCCTACTATAACTAAACCTAAGATAGTAGAGATATGTAACAATAAGGCAGAATTGCCTGCCTATTGTTCCATGCTAAGTCAGGCCCAATAAAGGCCCGACTCACTTATGTATATAGAGAACAGCTCGCCTATAGTTAGGATAGGCATGTTCTTCTTGTCCTTTCGTACAAGACCTATAGGTGTAGGAATCTTATCCTTTTCTATATAGACGCGCACTCCTATATGCCTTTAAGTTATATAGGATACCTTTTAGATGCCCTACCTACCTAAGTTGTTATATTATAAGAAGAACATTATCCTAGCTAGTAATAGCATTTAAGAATATCGTATTTATTGTTATTTTAAGCTACTAATTTAGTTCTAGTAGCTACCTAACCCTGCAACTCCACAGTTAGAATAGCTATTAGAACTTCTAACAACCAAAGCCTATAGGCTTAGACTTCTAGACCTATAGGTGGTGCTAGATTACCTTTAGAAAAATCGCGTCAGATTGCGTCAAGGTAGAGACCTAGAGACTACCAAAAGCCTAGAGGAATCAGAGGCAAAGCTAATATCCTCCCACAACCAAACCCCCTAAAGAAAAGATTTGTTATTCTTATTAACTACAAAATATTAGACAAAGGCAAAGGAAGGGCATCTAGTTTAGCCGCTTTTAAAAGCCTATTTACTAATAGAAAGAAATTAGATAAGGAAGACTTAATTAACAACGCCCTCCTTAAAGGACCCTCTTCCTATCTATCTCTTAAGGTACCTTGTGCTCCTAGGAAATCTTAAAGCAACACCTCCCTTAAAGATAAATACATGTTAACCCTATCTAAAAAGGAGAGGTTAGAGGAACAAGTTAAGCAACTTACTAATTAGTTATACAACACCTCCCTCTATAAGGAGATATAGGGTACTACCTAACCTAGCTAGTCTTTAGCTTCTATATTAAACCCTATAGTATATACTATAAAAGCTAAGAGATAATCTAAAAAGACGCTAAATATCTCCACACTTAGTAATAGTGCTAACCCTACTTTTAGACAATAGCAAGCATCTATTTAGGATAGGCTAGAGATTAACACTAATTACTACCCCTCTTCTAGAGCTTAGATAGCGTTAGTCTAGGGACACTGCTTAGGACTAGTAAGAGAATACTTAGAGCCACGTTACCTATCTAATTCCCTAAGTCTTTAATTCTAAAAAGCTAAGGAAATAATTACCCTCCTTTAAACTTACTTTATTACTAGAAATAAGATAGCTAAGAGTTAGACTATATTTAACTGCCTGTACATAACTAATATAGAGACGTTCCCTACTTTTAAGTTATAATTCTAGAGTCTTGCTATTAGAGGAGAAGTACCCTAATTAGAGTAGTATTACTACCTCTAGATAAAGATCACACCTTCCCTAAGGATGCTAAACCTTACTTTCTAACAGAATTAGCACAATAATTTTAAGACTATAGTAGATTATCTTACCGCTTTTAATATAGAACGCTACCTATACCCTACCTTATCTACTCCTACTTAGACTACTCTGTTATCTAGAAAAGGACTAACCCCCTTCTAACACTCTAGAAACTAGTCCTATTTAGACGCTAATTAGAAACCCTATAATAGACCTTTAACAGCCAAACCTTATATGCCCCACTTGTAATAATAAGGCACTACCCCTTAAAATAATTAACCCCTATCTACTACGCTAGCCACTCCTAGCGCTACTACAACAGGAACCCTAGTAACTTACTATAATTATAGAAAGCCTAGGCACTTCTCTAGTAACTACCCTAAACCCCCTAGGATTTAGGCTATAGATGTGGAACAGGTTGTTAAGAATTCTAAGGAAGAAGATACCACTAAATTAACTAATTTAGATGGCTATTAGACAGGAAACAACAACGCCTAGGAGGATCCTCCTTCCTAGGCCTAACTTAATATAACCTGTTAAACCTTTCCTTAACTAAATTATTTATTAGTTCCTATTTGCTTGCATGTATAACCCTATGCCTTAACAGATCTAGTGTTTGCCTAAACGCTTTAGTAGATACTAGGGCCTAAGGTTACTTATTTCTTAATTTAAAAATTGCTTATAATATCTCTTCTACACTTAGGGTACCTATCTAAAAGTTACTATACAAGCTTACTATTAAAGGGTTCTAGGACTAGATTACCTCCCTAGTTGCCTACTATATTTAGCTTTATATAATAGTTAGTAGCTAAAAGGTTTATAACTGCCCCTTTATAATAGTAGACTTAGGTTCTTAGGATTGTATTATTAGATAACACTAGCTAAAATAGTTCTAAATCCTAATTAATATAGATAAATCTTAACTAATCTAGCTAGAGAAATATCCTCTAACCTACAACCCCGCACCTCCTATTCTAGTATAACTCTACTAGCAAGTGCCATCTACTCTAGTTACCTACAATATCTTGTAAAGAGACGCCCTTTAAGATTAAGAGGAGAACTAGAACTAAAACAGTCCTAGTTTAATTAACAGGATACGTGGTATACTTAAAATTCTAGCTACTTATAGGGCTGCTACTAAACCTATTACACTACCTACCCTAGTCTAATCTCTAACTGTTACCCTACCTACAAAATTTTAAATTACTACTATTTCTACTAATACTTTCTATTTTATATAAAAAAATCTTCTAATAAATTCTTTACTACTAGCCTATATAAGATTAAGCGTAGGATCCAAACCCTATCTAAATAGGATACTCTTAACTACTACTTGTTAGATAAGAAGCTCCTATCTAACTACAACTCCTATTAGGACGTCTTTAATAAGGCTAAGGCTAATAAACTTCTAATCTACTAGCCTTATAACTACAAGATAGTTCTAGAGGAACCCCTTCTAAACTACTAGAGTCCCCTCTATTATTAAAATGCTAAGGAACTCTAGGCTACTAAGGAATATATACAAGAGCACCTATAGAAAGGTTTTATTAAGACTAGTTAGAGCCTATTCACCTCTCCTATCCTATATGTTAAGAAGCTAAATAGAGGCCTTAGGATCTGTGTAGATTACTGTAAGCTTAATAGCTTAACGCGAAAGGACGCGTATCTAATACCCTACATAGATAATCTATTATCCTAGCTAGCTAACGCAAAAATCTTTACTAAGCTAGATATTTGTGCTGCCTTTAATAAGATCTAAATAGACCCTAACTTAGAGGAGTATACTACTTTCTACACTAGGTATAGTGCCTATAAATACAAAGTCCTACTATTTACGCTATATAATAGACCTGCAACCTATTAGCGCTATATAAATAATATACTAATAGATTATTTAGATAACTTCTGCATCGCCTATCTAGATAATATCCTTATCTACTCTAAAAACCTTGCTACTTATAAGGACTATGTTTAAAAAGTCCTTAAGCATCTTTGTTCTGCTAGATTATAGGCTAATATTAAGAAAAGCGAATTCTATATAACCTGTACCTATTACCTTAGATATATCCTAACTAACAAAGGCTTAGAGGTAGACCCTAACAAAGTTAAAGTACTCTAAAACTAGTCTGCTCCTAAGACAATAACTAGAGTAAAGTCCTTCCTAGGATTTACTAGATTCTACTAGCAATTTGTAGAAAACTTCTCTAAGACAGCTAAGCCCTTAACTACTCTCTAGAGCCCTGCTACCCTATTTGTATAGACCTTGGAATGCCAACAAGCCTTTAACTAGCTTAGGAATGCCCTGCTAGCAATCCTAAGCTTAGCTCACTTCTATCCTAAGTACACTCTAAAACTAGATACAGACGCCGCTAATAGAGTTATTATAGCTATCCTCTTATAGGAGCATCCTAATAGGAAATAGTACCCTATATCCTTCTTTAGTTAGACCCTTACTAGTTCTAAACTTAATTAGGAAATCTATAACAAAGAATTATTTGCAATAATCTGCGCCTTTAAGAAATAGCGTGCTAACCTAACAAGTACTTAGCACCTTATTAGAGTATACACGGACCATAGAGCACTAGAGTACTTTATATCTACTAAAGTCCTTAGTGCTAGGCAAGCTAGATAGCTAGAGGTTATAAGTCCCTTTAACTTCTAAATTAAGTATACTCCTAGATCCCACAACGCCTAAGTAGATATCCTAAGTAGAAGGGAACAGGATATAATTAACCTTAAGACTACTTAGAGGGATAATTGTTCACAAGTAATAATCGCCCTAGATAGGTTACACCCTTAAATTAACTCTAACTTAGCGTAAGACTACCTAGCTAAGCGTTCCTTACTAATCCTTACTTTAATTATAGCAGTTTAGAACCCTATAACTCTTAGATCCCTAGAACTTATTAAAACTCTTCTCTAAGAAAATAGGTCCTTATTCCTAATAGAAAGATTAGAGTTGCCTAAGCACTATTAGATAGAAAACAGACTCCTTCTCTACTAGGATTAACTTTGCGTGCCTGCTAGATTAGTCCTATATACTAGACTAATTCGTAAGGCTTATAATCAAGTGTCTACTACCTACCTATTAGCCACTAAAACCTATTAGATTCTGGCCTAATATTACTACTAGAAAGGTATAGAGACTACCTATAAACGCTATGTTTAGAATTGTATCCTATATAGGAGAGGGCACCTAAGATAGCACTAACTCCCTAGCATACTCTATCCCCTTCCTATCCCTAGTCTACTAATGCAACACTTATGCATTAATTTTAAGGATTTTCCCTAGGATTAACATAGTTACAATTAGATTATAGTTATTATTAATCGCCTATTAAAGCAAGCTATTACTATCCCTTACTACAAAACTATAGACGCCTAAGGTATAGCTACCTTATTTATTTAGTAGGTGTACTAATTTAGACACACTCTAGATACTATTGTTTCTAATTAAGGCCCTTAGTTTATATCTAGTTTCTAGTCTAAGTTCTATTAGATTATAGGCACTAAAGTTAAGCTCTCTACTACCTACTACAAACAAACTAATAGACAAACTAAGATTATAAACAAGTATATTAATTAGAGACTAAGGCCTTTTATATCCTATTACTAAGACAACTAGAGTAACCTACTACCTATAATAGACTGTGCCTAAAGTACTCTTCTATATTCATCTATTAGTATAGCTCCGTATTAGCTCCTCTTTAGTTCCTCACTAAAGCAAAGTTAGATTTAGGAACTAGAAAAAACCCTATCCACTATACTAGAGAAACTAAACCACAAGGACGCCTTATCCCTTGCTACTTAGATACACAACGCCTAGAAGATTGCCAAAGAAAATATAGAAAGAGCTTAAGACTAAATACGCTCTGCTACTAATTGCTATCACTATCTAGTTAACTAGAAGGTTAGTAACTATATTTATCTATCTACCACTAATCTTGCTATTTTACGACCTAGCCAAAAACTATCTAAATAATAGGAAGGTCCTTTTAAGGTATTAGAACAAGTAGGAAACGCGTATCGCCTCTAATTGCTACCTAGTTCTAAGATCTATAACGTTTTTTCTCCTAATATACTATATAAAGATCCCTAAGATCTATTACCTAGATAAGAGGCTCTAAAACCCCCTAGTACCCCTATACAAGGTGTAGAGGAATAGGAGGTAGAAGAAATCCTAGCTAGCAAATTATATTAATCTAAGCTAAAATATAAGGTTAAGTAGGTTAGACATAATCCTAATCCTGTTTAGTATCCTACCTCTAACTTTATAGGTGCTCCCTATAAATTATAGGCATTCTACTAACAGTATCTAAATTAGCTAGGTCCCCCACGCAGCTTACTAAAATAGATTCAAGCATAGGAAAAAGGCAAAGAGGATCTAATATTACTTTACAATAATCATGCCTAATATTAGAACTAATTTATATCCTATTTAGCTACGCATTATCTATTAACTACTATCTATTACTATTATTCTTATTACTATTTATTATTATATCCTATTTAGAACCTTTAAGGTTCCTAGGATACTACCCCTAGGAAACCTCTTTAGTCTATATCTATCTCTCTATTAGAACCTAGTTTAGACTCTATATTAGCTAAGATAGCGCCTAGACTATCCTTCTTCGCTAGCTTCTAGATAACTAGTGCAACAGGGATTAGAGTAGGTACAGGAGCAGGGACTAGAGCTAGGACTAATTTAGACTCCTTCTCATGGAATGCTTTTATCTTAGCCTACACTAAGAAAGTTGCCTCCTAATTTAGTGCTAATTCCTCCTTAAGTTTATTTACAGCCTTTATTAAGCCCCTAACTACTAAGACTATCTTATAGATACTATTCTAAAGCTAACGTGAATTAGATATAGTAGTATAATATATAGCTATAAGGATCTTAGCAGCTTCTATGCCCTTAGTCTAAGCATTAGCAATAGTAACGCACTTAGCAAGGTTTTAGGCAGTTTCTTAAACGGCGGCCTTAAACTGCTTAACATCCTTCTAATAGGTAACCACAGCTTCCTTATCCTTATCCCCTTTAGCAGGGTTTCTAATCAGGCTATAGTATTCTTCTAGAGCACCCCTAAGGGCAGAGTACTCTTAGCTAACAAAAGAAGGAATCTGCTAGGATTAGTAAAGGAACCCTATTAGACTTAGATACTTACTAGATTACAATACTTATTCTAGGAGATACAGTACTAGCACTTCTTAGAATTCTTTAACTTAAAATTAAAATTATTAAACCTACCCCTAGCTAGAGCCCTAACTACTCTTATATAGAGAGCGCGATAAGCAATAGGGAGGACTCCTAGTAGTACTAGTACTAGTATAGCTAAAGGTTCTAATTTAGATTAGTAACTGTTTAATTATATAGATTAAATACTTACTAGATTTTAGATAGATTAGGTTAAATAATTAAAAAATTAGGGATATAGGAATAAGAAAGTTAGTAGGTAGAGGGCTAGTTATAGGTAGGCTAAGGATAGGGGTCCGTGCCCTAGGAAGAAGAAGTAAAGGTAAAGGTAGAGGTAAAGGTAGAATTATTTACAAAAAGCTCTTCTTTAATAAGGGATCTAAACCTAATCCTAAGGATAGGGACTATCCTTTCTCTATAGGAGGGGGTAGTGTAATAATAAGGCAGAATTGCCTGCCTATTATTCCATGCCAAGTCAGGCCTAATAAAGGCCCGACTCACTTATATATATAGAAAACAGCTCGCCTATAGTTAGGATAGGCATATTCTTCTTATCCTTTTGTACAAGACCTATAGGTGTAGGAATCTCATCCTTTTCCGTATAGACGCGCACTCCCATATGCCTTTGAGTCGTATAGGATACCTTTTGGATGCCCTACCTACCTAAGTCGTTTCAAGATATAGGTCGGATATAGGCGTCTCCTGCTCTCTTATACTACTATATTTCCTGCCTCCATAATTATTAATTTACCTTGTAGAATATCTATAACAACGCCTTCTCTACACAGCTATGGTCTGCCTAGTATTAGTTAATAGGAGAGACTAGGTACTATATAAGCTAAAAGCTAAGACCGCTAACTATCTAAATTATAGTCTAATACTACTAACTATAAAATTCTTATACCCTTAGTAATTCCCTAGGCATGTTATAAAGGTCGCGGGGGAATGTTAATAAAGTTCCTACTAATCTATCTTACTAACTTTTCCTTAACTGCACTAAAACACTAGCACCCTAAATTAACTATTGCTTGCACGTTCTCTACTCTACCTAGGAGGAGGGGAATAAAGAAAGGAGGATTATTTAACCTAGCCTTAATATCTAGGGGACACTTAATAGCCTCTACTATTAATAATTCCTCTATTATAGTGTCCTCCTTATACCCCTAACTTAGCCTAAAGTTAGGGGTAGCTAGTTTCCTAAATTAGGGCCGCTTGCTAATACTGCAACTATCTTAACACCTACTAGTTATAGTAATAGGGCATTAGGGTATATATATATAAAATAACTACCCTATCTATACTAGGTGTAGACCTTTGCTAGTTTCTATATATTAAATAGGTCCTGTAGGATCTAGTTAGGATATAATATTAGTAGTTTAGTAGGTGCACTTAATAAGGCTGCCACTTCTACTATATTTGTGTTGCTGTCCTAATCTAAGTTAGACTTCTACTAGGGTTCCTTAGACTTACTAGCCTAAAGAAAGCCTAGTTCTAGAGAGGCTATTTTAATATCCACTATAATTATCTTACATTCCTCTATAGCTATGTTGTAGTTTATCCTAGAGACTCCCCTATTAAGGGAAACTAAGCGCATGTAACTATTAAGAGATTGCTAAAGTTATAAAAGCTTTTATTTATTATCCTAGTATAAACCTCCTAACTATATAAGGAGCTATATAAAATTTATAAAGAACTCTATAAAAGGCTAATTTTAGCCCTAATATAAGTATTCTAACGTAACTTAGGCGCGCTCCCGCCTATAATAGTTGCTATAATAGAACGCTAGGTAGTTAAGAAACCTACTTATATCCTAACGCTTACGTGCACTATCCTTAAAGTATAGTGCTATAGCGCGCTAGACTATAGGCAATAACTAGGACTAAATATATATAAACCTTGCCTCCTTATCCCTAATAAAGACCTTGTCTGCACGTAGTTTAAACTCTATAGTTATTTACTAGGAGGAGAAGTTTGCCTTAGTACTATTATATAGCAAGCTAACTAGGAAGGGTTTATAATATAAGGTAGGGGAGGGTGGAGGCAGTATATTATTAAACCTAGCAGGCTTAGAGGAGGGTTAGGATAGAATCTAATTGTGTATTTCCTTGTTCTATTAACGTAGTATAGCTATTATAGCAGAGTCTTAAGCCTATTATTCTATTAATCTATAGACCTATTATATTAGCCTTTCTACTATATTAGGTTGCACCTAGTTATTCTAAACATCTAGCGCGTCTATCTCTTATTACTATTATAGTATATTTAGAAGAAGATACTAAAATATTATAGACTAGCCTTAAGGGAGAATATAATAAGTGTTAATAATAGTATTTAGTATCTTAAAGGAGAGATAAGCCCTCTATGCCTTTTTATAGGTGTCTAGTGTGTTCGCTTAGTAGTAGTGTTAGACTTGGTCTGTCTTGTGTTAGACCTAGGCTTAGGCATAAGCCTAAGCCCTTCACAAGATATAACTACTAAACACACCCCTATTAGCCTGCTATAATCCTACACTATAGTATAAGAAGTGTTGCAGGAGGGATATTAACCGGATCACGGAGCATCTTAATCCAATTAATCCCGATCAATACCCCTGTATGACCCACTATCTAATCAACTGCCAGCTCACTACCAAGTGCCTAACAAAAAGCAGGAGCTCTAGTAAGGAAGGTTTACTAATTATTCACCTTCTAGTAAGGGTAGCTGAAGCTCTATATATATAAGTCTAATCGTAGTAGATACAATCTAATAATCTATCTCCTAAATTATTCCTAACCTTAGTAATCTAATTTTCTATAGTTATAAGCCTAGTTCGCGCTTTACCTTATTAAAGATCGTCCTATCTATTTAAGCGTATTGTTTAACTTAGACACTAAGCTAGCAAGCTTTACTCTTTATACTATTTCTTAAGCAGAAGCTTACTTATTACTCTTCTACTATAAGCGACTAAATCCTAAAGGGGGATATCCTACTTACTAGATTAACCAACTAGCCTACCTAGTACATTTAATTTAGATACCATGCCCTAACTAAAGGGATCTAGGCAGAGGTAGACCCTAAGGCTCTAGATGCTAAAAACCACTTTAAGAATAAACTAATTAAGCCTAACATGCTAACAGATATCGCGCTATCTAATATAACAAGCGAGCAGTATAAACTTAAAATAGCTTAGTACTAAGCCTACTTATTAGATTAGGCATTAAAGTTATTAGTAATCTAGAACCTCTTTATATAGGTTAACAACACAGTAGATTAAGGGATCCTTACCCTAGCCTATATAGAGCTTGTTAATTAAGGAAGAGTAACCCTCTAAGCACTTATCTAAGTGCTCTGCAATAACCTAGCGCTAACTAATTTAAGCGCTGCAACACTAGCAAGATTGTAGTATAAAGCTTATCTTGCTAAGGCAAAAATAAGTAGCTAAGACGCTAATTACTAGTAGAAGGAGTGGACAATCCTATATACGCAAGCTAAGGTATATAACGTTCCTAATATTAAAGGATAGCTTATAGTATAGGATTATCTTAAAGCTCTATCTACTAGGATCTTACTAGATTAGGGTTAAACTATGTTTTAAAGGATTATTAAAAAGTTAGTAATAGGAGAGCTAACTTATAACCTCCTGCAGGTTGCTAAGATCTATTTATTACTTCTCTAAGAGAACGACATAAGATTAAGCTCTAAAGGTCCTAGAGTGTTTGCAACAATAGGAGCTCCACCTTCTAATTAACCTAAGAAGGAGTCTTCATGCCTATATAGTAGATCCCACCTATAGAAACCTCCTAAATATAAAAACGTGATTAAAGCTTAGACTAATACAGGTAACAAGCTTACTACTACTTAACAATTAGAGATTAAGAAAAAGATTAATAGGAATTAAAAATTTAAAGAGTTAAGAAAAGCTCTAATTAAGTCCTATCCTATTAATTAAGATTATGGTAGTAAGGCAAGCGCGATTACCTATCTAGGCAGTATCTAGGCGGCACTAATTAACCCTATGTTAATAGCGGAGAAAACGAACAGGATCTATTTAACTATAGACTTTAAAGCTTACGCTCTATTAAAGAGCACTATCTTTAACAATAGGGGTGCAGTACACCTAGTTAATAATATAAGCTACCTAGAAGAAAGCTTATTTAGATTAGTTAAATATAAGATAGTTAAAGTAGGAACTTAAGCTTTTCTAATCTTAGGCAGAGGGACTAGAGTAATCCCTAATACTCTTAATAGACTAAGAGGTCTAAAAACAGAAGATTTAGTGCTTACTAACGTGGTGTTAGTAGAAGGTTTTTATGTAAATATTATATTAGAAGCTTAATTGCTTAAAGCAGGAGTTTAGTTCCTTAGGCTAGATGCCACCTTACAGTTTAGATTATTAGAAAAGAGCGTTGTATTAGCTAAGTTACTGCGTAAGTTTAACTTAACTTTCCTAGAATATAAGCCCTCTACCCCTTATTAAATAATCTAAAGCATAGTGCCTAAATAACCCTAACGATCCTAGACAACTTACCTAAGACACGACAGTAAGGAGCTTTAGCACTAACAATTAGGCTATTTAGGACCTAAGGCGCTTAAAGCTCTAGTTAAGTTAGCAATAAATATTAGGATTAAAGGAATTCCTAGGAGCAAATGCAAGCACTGCGCTATTACACATGCCTAATAGGTTATATTAAGACAACTAAGGGAAAGATTACTACGTCTATACTACTAGGTATTATAGGATCTATTTAACATGCTAATAGGTATAGCTTATAAGTAATAGATCTTAGTATTAAAGTGCGACTACTTAGGAAAGCTTTATACCTATCTACTGCAAGCTAAAAACCTTAATAAGATTATGCGGGTGTTTAAAAATTTTAAGAGCTTAATACTTAACTAATATAAGCTTAGCATAGTTAAGATTATACAAGACAACAATATTGCAACGCTCCCTTAGCGCGGCGAATCTTGCTTTTAGATCTAGGCAGCTAATAATAGTATTAAGATTAAGAGCTTACCTGTATATACCTATAAACCTAATAGAGGAGTAGAAAGAGTAGGGTAGGAGATTATAACAAAATTAATTAAAATAAGGATTAGTGCTAACCTACTAATAAAGCTCTAGCCTAAAATTATTAAAGCAGCGACTTAGCTCTATAATATAAGCCTGTCCTATACTTACAATATAATATTACCTAATAAAGTGCTAGATTGTTAGTTTACTAGATACTTTAGGTAGTGGCAACTAGAGCAGATAAGGGAGGTAACTACTAATCTCCGCCCTAATTAGAGCGGAATATACGCCTATAGCTGTTGAGCTTACCCCCTTAACTAAGATTAAGTAGCTAGGCGTTACAAGAGGGTTTTTAAGGTAAACCCTTAGGGTTATATTAGATATCTAGTAGGATATAGAGTATCTAATATATACAGGATATAGATCCCCTTGCTTAATTAGATTATTATAACGCGGAATGTTACCTTTAATAAGGATCTTTTCTATAAAGAGAAAGATCTAGAGTAGCTTTAATAGTTAGAGGCTTAAAAGATAGTTAACGTTATTAGCAAAGATAAGATCTACAATACAGGAGAAGTATATAAAGAGCTTAATATCTTTAATTAGCTTTGTATTGCGGTAGAGCAATATAAGGAGTCTAGTAAGTAAGGAGGACTAAACCTAGCGTAGGAGCTAGGGGGTGGGGTAGAGCTAGAGGAGGTAGATAATTAGGCTAGCTAGCCTAGTGATTCACAACCCCCTAAGCAGATACCTCTAGCGTAGGTACTAAGCATAGCTAGCTTAGTATAAAGGATCTATATAAAGTCCCCTAAGCTAATAGGGCTTTAAACTCCTAAACTAACACTAGAACTAAACTTTAGTATAGGAGATAAAGGATCTATACAGGTTATAGATTAGGGTCTTACTACCTAAGATAGTAGTAATCTAACTTACTTTAACGCTATAATAGGTAGCTCCTAGGAAAGACCTAGAGGGGAGAGTGCTATTAGTAGGTTACCCTATAAGAGCACAGAGATGGGTAAGGGCACCCTATCTAGCTCTTATAGGGGTGGTAAGTAGAGCTCCTACCTACCTGCTTTAGGACTAGATTCTGTATCTCCTGTAGATCCCTTATAAGTAGCACCTAGAGCTCCTAGAAGAAGCAGAAAACCACAAGTTAAAGGACTACTACTAACACGTGTTAGTAAGCAAGCTTAGGGACAGGACCCTAATAAACCACTAGGAGGCTCTATAAGTGCAGGGATATATATAGTAATAGATCTATTAGATATAGATCTAATTAGAAATCCCTTATATAATCTTTTAGTATATCCTAAACTAAACGCTACAATCTACGCTATAATCGCAGCAGTAATAGGGAGTAAACCCCCTAAAAACCCTAAAAGAAATACGCACTAGGACGCTCTACAAAAAGAGCTAAAATAATAGAAGGATCTCTATAACTACTAAATAGGACAGCAATTTAGAGACGTAGCATATAAAGAAATTAATACTCTGCTAAAAGCTAGTACCTAGGAGGAGATTAATAGGCTAACTAAAGGAGAGCGTCTACTCCTACTTAAATAGGTGTTTACATACAAGCTTGATTAGGATAGTTACCTAATTAAGTGTAAAGCAAGGATAGTAGTAAGAGGAGATCTATAGCTTACTAACTTAATTTATTTAACCTACGTAGCTACCCTAGTAGCTTAAACCTTTAGGACTGTAATAGCTATTAGAGCTAAGTTTAACCTTAAGATATATTAATATAACGTTGTTAGAGCTTTCCTTAACGCCTTAAGGGATTAATACCCTATAGTTATCTGCAAGCTACCTAAAGGATATTAAATACCTAGGAAGTATGTTAAGCTTAAACAAGCTCTATATAGATTAAAAGACTTACTATTATTATAGTATAATAAGCTCTTAACTACACTCTAAGAAAATAAGCTTATTGCTTCTAAAGAGGAGCTATACCTGTTCTTTAACAGAGATCGCAGTATCTTGTTAATATTCTATGTAGACAATATCCTATTGCTCTATCACTAAAACTACGCAAGCTAAGCTTACAAAGTTATCTAAGCTCTAAAGCAAAGATATACTATAGAAGAAAAGGGACCTGTGAGCTGGTTTCTAGGGGTAAGAGTAATCTAGGATAGAAAGAGACAGACAATAACGCTTATTTATAATAAATATATTAATAAGATTGTAAAGAAATTTAATCTAGTAGAGATAGGAAAATTCCCTGCTATACTACTATTAAGTAAAGATATTAAAAAGAGTATAGGAGAAGCTACTAAAAAAGAGATTAAGGACTATTAGGAGCGCGTTAGATTAATCCTTTATACCTTAATTATAGTGCGCCCTAATATTACCTATATAGCCTCCTAGCTCTCCTAATACCTTACTAACCTATCTAAATAACACTTTAATACGGTTAATTAAGTAATTATCTATCTATACTAAACTTAATACTAATTAATATAATATAGGAATAGGGATCCTAATAAGCTTATAATATATAGTAATGCGTTATTTGCTAATAATATTAATACTTAGCAATTATTACATAGATACCTAATTACGCTCTTTAGAGGACCTATTATTGAGAAGGCAGCTTAACAATTAACTGTCACTACTTTAACTACTAAGGTAGAGCTCCTTGCGCTTAAGTAAGTAAGTAAAGAAGCAATAGCGTTAAAACGCTTTTTAACTAAAATACACCTTACTTTAGATACTACCTAGATAATTAATTATAATAATTAACAAACTATTAGGTTAGTAGTAGGTAATAATAAAAGGATCACTACTAAGCTGCGCTATATAGATATTTAAAACATGTGGCTTAGATAAGAGTATAAAAAAGGATCTTTCTACATTGCCTACCTACCTACTAGTAATATACTAGCTAATAGGCTTACTAAAAACCTAACTATATAATAATTTATAAGGTTTAGGGAGCACCTAAAGTTATATAATAGCAGAGCATATATTATATAGTGTTAATTAAAGTAAGGTAGTATATAAGATCTATTAATATATAATATAAAAATAACTAACTATAGCCTACCTCTTTTTTATTAACTAGGTAGCTTTCCTAAGGAGCTCTATTACGCGCGTAAAGCGTGCCTTAGAGTCTATAGGGAGCTACCTAGGTTACCCTAACCTAGGATCTATAGGGGGAACCTTAGAGGAGCTAGAGTCCTTATCTTCTAATAAGGAGCTCTAGGCGCTCTTAGCTATAGTAGTAGCCTTGCGCGTAAGCTTAGTAGTAGTAGTAGTAGCGGCTTTTACTAGCTCCTGCTGTTTAGCCTCGCTCTCCTTAAGGAGCACTAAGACCCTCTACTTCTTATCCTTAAGAAGGTCTTAGCTCTTACCTACCTGCTTCCTTACTAGGAAGGATAGCGCAGAACGTTAGGTAAGCTTAGGGCTATTAGTTTATTAGTATAGATCTTGCTAAGTATTATAAAGGAAAAATTCTTATATAGATTATATATATAGGGACATAGCTATGCCTAGAGGAGCACTACTAGTACTAAGTCCCCCTACTAGAAGAGTTATAGCACTTGCTATTAGACTTATTAAAGAGCGCTAAGCGCAGATAATTTAGATAAGTTTTAGCATAATAAATACTAGGCTCTCTACAACAGGAGGATCTTAGGGTCTTCTTAGGAGCTAGAGAGGGAGTAGGAGTAGGAGCAGGGATAGGGGGCAGGGTCTAGGGAGGAGCGGGAGCTAGAGTTAGAGCTAGAGTAGTAGGAGCTAGAGCAGGAGTGCCCTTCCTTAGCTTCGCAATCTTAGCTATAGTAGTAGTAGCTGCGCGCTTAGCTACTAGTAGTAGCGCGCTCTTCTTTAGTAGTAGTGGCTTTAGCAACTGTAGCTTTAGCTACGTAGGAGGTAATAAGGGTAGTATAGGTAGAGTAAGCGCAAGTAGTAGGTTTTAACTTTAACTAAGATATAAGTTAGTAGAGATATAGGTATAGTTTAATCTTTAGGGTTGTATAATCTTATAACTTAAGCTATAGTAAAGATTATAGTT
Source organism: Plenodomus lingam (assembly GCF_022343315.1). Classification (NCBI taxonomy): domain Eukaryota; kingdom Fungi; phylum Ascomycota; class Dothideomycetes; order Pleosporales; family Leptosphaeriaceae; genus Plenodomus; species Plenodomus lingam. Next base: position 299,212 of record NW_027093973.1, read on the forward strand.
AGGTAGATAGAGTTACAGAGCTCTATCTAGACAATATCTACACGCGCAAGCGTAGGCTAAATAAGGAAGGCGCGCTAGTTAGTATCTAAAGGGTAAGCTAATTTAACCCTTTAGATATACAACGCTCTAATTAGCTACACTACCTACTAACCACAAGCGCAACCACAATAACAAAAGATCTACCTATACCTAGGGGGTGTGTTGTAGGAGGGATATTAACTAGATCATAGAGTATCTTAATCTAATTAATCCTAATTAATACCCCTGTATAACCCACTATCTAATTAACTGCTAGCTTACTGCTAAGTGCCTAATAAAAAGCAGGAGCTCTAGTAAGGAAGGTTTACTAATTATTTACCTTCTAGTAAGGGTAGCTAAAGCTCTATATATATAAGTCTGATCGTAGTAGATATAATCTAATAATCCATCTCCTAAATTATTCCTAACCTTAGTGATCTAATTTTCCACAAGAAGTAATAAACTTAGTAGCAGCGTTTTAGAGAATTATAATAAAAATACTACGCAATTATTCCCCTTATATAATGCTATTTATAGACAACGTAATAGCAGGTAGGCCTAAGACTAACTATAGGGGCGAAGAGGCGCTTCCTAGGGTCTAGAGATTTGTGCTTAAGCATGTGCAGTAGCTTAACCAAGTCCTAGTAGATATTAAGCGAGCGGGGGGTATAGTTTTAGGAAAGAAATATTATTAGGGTATAGCTTGTCTTAGCGTTATAGGCTATAAGGTTAGCTTTAAAGGAAGATACCCTAACTGTATAAAGGTAGAAAAGATTGTAAAATAGCTAGAATATAGAAATATAAAGGAAGTCTAAATATTTATTAGGATCTATATCTACTACTAGATATAGGTTCCTAGCTTTGCTATCTAAGCAAAGCTATTATTTATACTCCTGCAAGGTAACACTAGGTAGACATAGGAAGAACTATAGAGGGTAGCAATAAAAGAGCTTAAGCATTTTATTACTATAGCACTAGCCCTAATAACTATTAATTATAAGACTAGAGGAACTATCTACCTTGTAGTAGATACTAGTAGGGAAGGTATAGGAGCTTCTCTAGAACAAATAAGGCTAGATAGAAGGCAATATCTATGCTAGTTTAAAAGTACTATATAGTTAAAGTCTAAAGTAAAGTAGCACTCTACTAAGCTAGAGTATAGAGTAGTACTATAGGCCCTAAAAGAGTTTAGAGTTTAGCTCTATAGAATACTATTTATTATTAAGATAGACGCTTAAACCTTAATTACTTAGCTTAATTAGTCCTTAAGCAAAATACTAGAAGGGGTAATAATTAGGTAGCTTACTACTATTTTAGCATAGGACTTTAAAATTTAACATGTTCTAGGCAAGAAGAATATAGTTATAGATACTCTATCACAATATCTAAAAGAGGAAGGATAGGAAGCCCCTAATAAAACTAAAGATAACGTTAAAGACTTTATTAGGGAATATAATTGCTAGCGTTAAGTTGTATAATCTAACAAAGGATAAAGTACTACGTCCTAAATATAGTGCTAAATTAGAAGGAATTGCCTAGTTTCTAGTTAGGTTTAAAATCCTAGACATTCTATAGAAGGAGTTAAGGGTATAGAAGAAATAAGTATTAAACTTCTTTATAAGAGATAGGTTCCTCTTCTATAAGATATCTTAAAATATAGTAGTAAGATAAGTAGTTAATAATAAAGATATTAGGATTACTACTATATAGGAAATATATTACCTTATTAGTTATTATAGGGTAAATACTATCTACTTAATAATAGCTTAGCAATATTAGTAGGAAAGGATATATAAGATAGTAAGGCTTACTCTACGCACGTGTTATAAGTGTTAGAAAAGAAGTAGTAAGAAGAAGGTTAACATGCTTACTAACACCTACTCCTATGCACTATAGGAGATAGTAGCTATTAACGTAGTCTACATGCCTTATAATTCTAGGAAATAATTCCTAGTAATAGCCTAGGACTATTTAAGTAGGTAGCCTAAAGCACAAGTATTACTAAATAATAGATTAAAAACTATTGCTAAATTTATATACAAAGACATCCTATATAGATAGAGTATAGCGCGAAGGATTATAGTTAATAGGGGGCCTAACTTTTAAAAAGTTGTTTATAATTTAGCTACTATTTATAGTATACGTAGGGTTTAGATCTCTGCCTATAACCCTTAGGCTAACAGAAAAATTAAAGGAGGGTATAAACTAACGTGATCCACCACCGAGCGCCCACCCCCACCGAGCGCCCACCAACACCAAAATCACCAAATTTTCAACACCAAATTTCTCAACAACCATGGCACCTATTAACAACGCGCTTGCAGCAATTAAATCCTTGACTCTTAGAGAAGATTTTACATACTTAGAAATAGTAGAAAAGTATAGTTGCTTGCAGTTAACCTTGTCTAGACGCTACTAGAAAATTTAGCAGGCGCGCACTACTACTCTACTAAATAGTTAAATACTTAACACCACGCAAGAAAGCAAGCTTATAGAGTATATTAAAGAGCTTTATAGGGAAGGATTACCCCCTATATAGACTATTATTTAAAATTTTGCAACTAAAATAATAGGGAATCTAGTAGGCAAAAATTAGGTGCAGCGCTTTATTAACTGCTACAACATTAATCTTATCTCCTATTAGGCTACTAGGCTTAATTATAACCACTTTAAAGCTAATTCTACCTTTAAGTATAGCTTATACTTTAAGCTTTTATATTAAAAAATAGAGTAATATAATATTAAGAGTTAGTATATCTATAATATAGATAGGAAGGGTTTTCTTATTAGAGTACTATTAAAAACTAAACGTGTGTTTAATAAGAGCGCCTATAAGCAGAGAAAGATTAGAGCTATGCTCTAGGATAGTAATAGGGAGTGGATTACTACTATAGCTTGCATATGCGCTAATAGTACTGCTCTTACCCTAGCCCTTATTTATTAGTCCTAATCTAGAGCTCTATAGGATACCTAGTTATAAGATTTTAACCTATTATAACACTAAGCTTTCTTTGCAGGATTACTAAGTAGGTGGACAAGCCACACCCTAGGGGTATCCTAGCTTAAGGAGGTGTTTAATTGCAAGACAAAAGCTAAAGCTTATACTTTATACTAGCTCCTTATCCTTAATAGCTATAGATCTTATATAATAATAGAGTTTATTAAGTACTATAATAAATATAAGATCCTACTTATAATATATCCCCCTTATAGCACTTACACCCTTTAGCCACTTAATATTATAGTATTTGCTCCCTTTGCAGCTTTATACAAAGCTTAACTATCTAGTTTTCTAGATAGCTCCTAAGGGCTCACAAGCATTACTAAGAGGGATTTCTACTAGTTATTTAATGCCGCATAGAGGAATACCTTTAAGGAAAAGCTAATATTAATAGCTTTTAAAGCGATAGGCATCTTACTACTTAACCCTAATATCATCCTTTTAAGGTTTAAAGCACCTATAAATAATAGCAACTAGCCTTCTTTAAGCAATAGTATAACCTTAATATTAAGTGCAAGCGATTAGAGAAAGATAGAGTAGTTACTCTGCAATACTATAATTAATATCTATAATAAATAGTTAAAGAAGCTTAGCTAGACAATCTACACTATGTTAGTAAGAAATACTCTACTTAACCACGAAAATAAACACCTAAGGGCTGCCCTAGCTAATAAGAAGAAGCGTAGGAAGTGTAGTAAACCTCTATTATTACCCCTTAATAATAATTATAGTAGTAGTGCCTAATTTATTTTACTATTAAAGGTAGAGCAAGCGTTTAAGCTCTAGGAGCAAAAGAACCTTAAAGAATAGGAGCTACAACACTAAAAAAGCAAGGTAATTAAGCTTTGTAAGCAATAGAAGCTTGCTAAAGCTTAACTTATAGAGGAGCGTCGCCTAAATTAAGTAATTGCTAAGAAGGAGCGGGAGGAGAAAGCCGCCTAAAAAGCTACTGCACGTGATAAGTAGAAAACTACTAAGCAACTAGAAAAGCAACTCTAAAATAATATTAAAACGTCCTAAATAGGCAAGAGGCAAATCCTTAAGCCTCCTACTATTATACTAGCTAAGGTGGGTGATGAGGAGCTAGTAGAAGAGGATATAGTGGTGGAGGCAACTTCACAGCGTAGGCGCCTAATTAGACCCCCTAAAAAGCTGCTTATATAATCTAAAATATTCAATCTACTCTAATAGATCTAATATTCGCGACTCTAAGAAATCTCGTGATAATAGCTATTGTGGGTGGCGCAATATCCTTATTTAGTGGGTGGTGGATTTTGGTGTAAGTGGGCGCTCGGTGGGGGTGGGCGCTCGGTGGTGGATCACGTTAATTGTTAACGCACTTGCAAAGCTCTAGGGGAGCTAGGTCTCTAATCTACTAATAGTACTCCTAGCGAACTAAATATCTATTTAAGAAAATACTAGATACTCTGCATACTAGCTAGTTACTAGTTAGAACCTAGTGCTCCTAATTAAACTAGCTCTTCTAATATAGCAGACGCTTCCCTTTAGGTAGATAATAGATAGGGCTTAGCTACTAGTAGTAAGGGCCACCTAAGTTAACCTAAGAGATTAGTTTCTTAAAGATACAGTGTTAAGAATTAAGAGGCTACGCTTATAGAAGAAAGAATATTAGGATAACTATAAGGAAATTTATAGAGAGGAAATTAGCCCTACCTTATTAGTACTACTATAGGATTTAGTCTACTAGATAGATATATCTAAAGATAGGAAACTTAGTAATAAATAGCTAGGTCTATACCTAGTAGCGCAGAGCTTTCTAGAGTTAGGGACGTATTAGCTAAAAGATTTAGATAGAACTAAGTTTGCATATATAACGCTAGGCTAGAGGATAAAGATCTTCTACTAGAGAAGCTAGGATAAGGTAAACTAGGAAGACTAAGGACTTATAAAGTTATAGGATAGGGCACTATAGGAAAATAGGTATATCTTCTAAGCGCTGCCTATATAGTTTAATAAGTTAGGTATAGAGGGAAGAGAAGAAAATAAGGAAGTTAAATTAGAGAATTAGGACTAGGAAATCCTGCAACTAGATATAGGCAGTCCTACTCTTAAGATTAGGCCTAGGATGCTCTTAGATAAAGAATAAGCAGAGTACTAATATTTTAATATCTTAGATTCTAGCTAAAGTAATTAAGAGGAGGATAATTAATAATTAAGAGTTAATAGTATTAATACTTTAGTGTTAAAACTTAGGAAAAGATGCGCTATAGGACAGGCGTAAGATTAGTAGGGAGAAGGTAGGAAGCAGGCTAGTCCTAAATAGGTATCTAAAGGGTGTGCTAATTTAACACTTTAGATATACAACGCTCTAATTAGCTATACTTACTACTTACCTGCGCGTGGATAAGTAATTATAATAAGGATAATAAGAAAGTAAAGGTAGAAGGGCAATAAATAAGTAAAGGTAGAAGGATACTAAACAAGTAAAGGTAGAATAAAGTAAAGCTAGGAGAATAATAGGAAGGCGTAAGTATAATAGGAAGGCACGCGTGTTCCTATATATATTCTACCTACGCTACTACTACTATAATAAACTACACTAAAAACTTTAGATATCTAACAAAACTACAAGTATCTAATAAAGCTACTACTAGAAGATCCTAAATAAAATAACAAGCTCTAAATAGTTATTAGAAGTCTAGCAAGGAAAATAGCTAGTAGTTAAGCTAGGCTTACTAGGATCCCTAATGTTAACAGGTTCCCTATAGTCCCTAAGGTTAAGCCTATAACCTAGAGGGTTATAGCTATAGCCTATAATACCTAGAAGTTTTGCACTAGACTATTAGCATACGTTATAATAGAGGAGTCTTTTAGCTATTAAAAAGTTAGACTTAGTTTAGCCTAAAGAGTTTAACGCGCAGACCTAGATACTTTATAAAGGTATCCCTCTTCTATAGAAAGGAGGTATAACTATAGGTAGCTAGATTAATAAGATACGTGTAAGCACTATTATATAACAGAGGAATATTATAGATAACTTTATAGGAGCACTAGGGAAGCACTTTAATAAAACTTTAGGATTAATAATAGTAGTAGGGAGCTTTATAGAGTCTAGCCTAGCACTTATATAGTTATATAGTAGTGTAGCTAATTTTAGGTTATAGTACCTATTTATAAAGGAAGCGCGTAACATATATAAGAAGTAACTTAATAAAATACGCTTAGTAATATAGTATATCTACGCTAATTATACTAAATTTAGTTAGAAATACCTAAGCTAATTTACCCTATAAGTTAGTTAGACACACTAAGGATATATAGACGTAAGGTACCTCCTATATTACGTAGGTCTAGACTAGCTAGCTAGCTTCCTAAACTTAGAGGTATACTATAGGATATAGGGGTAAAACTAGTTAAAAGATAATTTTATTAATATTACTAACTAGCATAGGGTCTAGGTTATAATTGCTAAGCTAATAGGAAAGGTAGATACTATCTTAAAGGCTAAGGAGCAACTAGAGGACTATTTCTTGCAATATATTAGGGCAATTATTTATTACTACGTAATAGGCCTACATGCCCTACCTAGACTAATGCTTAAAGGTATAAGCAACCCTTATAACTTTAATATGCGCTATAGGGAAGAGGATAGTACTTATACTAAGATTTAGCGCCTAGTGCTACAATAGTATAGGAAGTTAGAGAACTAGGTAGGGGTGCTACTTAGTATAATCCCCCTAAGCAAATAGATATAGAACGAGGGCATAATGTTATTAATAAACTATAGGATACTAGTGTGCCGTGGTATAGGATGTATGGGAGAAAAACAAGGCTTAGCCTAAAAAGTTAGGCGGATTAAATGGTATAAAGGTATGAAGGATTAGAGGATAGGACAGGTACAACTCCTTAAGACTTTACTTTAACTCTACAATATTATCTTTTTACTTATGTTTCTGTATTAAACCTATATCCTCTGCTATAGGATCACTACTATTAAACCTTGCCCCTCCTACTTCTCCTTGTTTAAATAGGTTACTCTCCCTAACAGTTTAAATAGCGAAGCCTAAGGGGAACTTATCTTATCTTAGTAAAGGGGAGGGCCTAGTAGCATGCAACCAAGAGGATGTTTCTCTAAGTATAAGGGGGGCAGAGAAAAATTAAAAAAAAATAGGTGGTTTTAATAATCAACATTGTTAAGGCAAAAATAGTAGGCCTATATTAGGACGTGGCTAACGCGCGTTAGTAGGAACAAATTAACAACACTAAGAGGCTAACTAGAAACACTAGAACAACTAGAACAACTAGAACTAGAACGACTAGAATAACTAGAACTAGAATAACTAGAATAACTAGAACTAGAATAACTAGAATAACTAGAACTAGAACGACTAGAATAACTAGAACTAGAACAACTAGACTAACTAGAACTAGAATAACTAGAACTAGAACGACTAGAACTAGAATAACTAGAACTAGAACAACTAGAACTATTAGAATAATTAGAACTACGAGAGGTATTAGCAATACTAGAAGTGCTAGAACACCTAGAATATTACTACTAATAGAAAAGCTACAGCAAAGGCTGTAGGATAGTGTGCGCTATTAGCAGGAAAATAGGGCTAGGCTAAAGTTACTAATATAATAAGAATCTACTAAAAACAAAATATAGTCTATAAAAGTAAGAGATAGAAAAGGGGGGAAGTAATATAAGTAAGTAGATACTAACTTATCTAATAATTTTAATTAATATTACTAGTTTATACACCTCCTTTAATATTTATAGAAGCCTACTACCTTAACTAAGCCTATTCTTTTTACTAGGAATAATACCTAGAGAAAGTAATATTACCCTAGGGTTAACTAAAATAGAAACCTCTAGACCCCTAAGAAGAGTCCTTATCCCTATAAGGCCTAGGAAAACTAACTTTTAGTTCTAGGGAAGGGAGGTTACAAAGTTCCTAGATAACTATAACTACTAGGTAGAAAATAGGGGGCTAGATAAAGTAGATTAGCTAAAAATTCTGCTAGACTTCTATAATACTATATGCAGAACATTTGTAAAGAAGCTTAGACCTTACTAGAAGCAAGACTAGGAGGAGCTGCAGGAAGCTATAAAGGAGCACTAGAGGGACTAGGATATAGCCTAAAGGATAGGTACCTAAACCTTCCTAGATACGTATATATAAGAAGCCTCTAGAAACTTCCTAGGTCTCTTAGACTACTATACTAATTTTATAGTGTATAGTAATACCTACCTAGTATCTAAATAGCTATATAAAAGCGAAGTTAGATTCTTCTTCTTTAAAGGGTTACCCTAGGTAGATAAAGAGCTAGTCTTGCTTAGTATGCTAGGAGGGCCTAATAGTAATAAGGTAGCAAGCTATAAGCTAGAGAAGATCTATACCTACGTTAAAAGAATCTATTAGCAAAGAGAGGGAATAAAATATATATTAGCTAGCTAAATAGAGGAAGATGCTTAGTAGGTATATTAGATATTAGAATTAGCAAAAGCTACGCCTATAAAGGAGGAAATTATAGAGGCAGTAAAAGGCGTTAGAAAGGAGCAAGCTACTACCTAACTACTACTAAATATTAACCTAGAAATAGACTAGTTAATTAGGGTACTAGGAAAAATAAAGATAAGTTTAGCTAAGGCTAATAGGCTATAGGAATACTATATAATAGGCCTACTACTAAAAAGCCTAGTAAACTAGCTCTACTTTATTTTATATATAACTAATACTAGGATAGAGCAAGGAATACGTTAGAATACTATAGTAATTAGAGGGTTACTAATAAACTAGCTAAGAACCTAGGGCCCTACGTAAACGTTAACTACTTAGCTAGGGCTATAGAGTTACAGGGGGTATAATAAGAAACTACCTACCTATAATATATATAGATTAGAAACCTACCTAGTAAGGGACTACCCCCCCTAGCTAGAACTTATAGCGCTAGGGTAGGTAAGTACTTCCTAGAATCTAGAAATAAGGACTAGGATATTTTACTATAGACTATTATATAAAAGACTAGGGTAGGTTACTAAGCTAGTATTATAGAACTATACTCTTTACTAGATAAAGAAAAAGTTGCGTGAATACTATAAAGTTACTAAGGATATCCTTAGCTAGCTAGCGTTATAGGTTAAGCTAGAACTATTTAATAGAATAGATTTAAGAGGCTAGTAGTAGAGGTAGACTTAAGGACTAGACTACCTAGTAGCAAAAAGAGTAGGAGCTAACGTAATATCTTCCTAGAATTAAGGATTAGAACTAGTAGATACTTAAAAAGAATATAAGCAGTTCTTAAACTATTAAATACTATAAACTAATAAGGAAGACCTAGTAGTAATAACGCTAGATTATATAGACTTAAGATATATTATCCTAGGACTAGTAGACAAGAATACACCTAGGATCTACGCCTCTATAAGGGAGAAAGAAAAGTAAAGGGACTAAGTCTTAGAAGAAGTAAGGACAGGATTAATCTAGAAGCGCAGGCGAGGAAGACTAGCATAAAACCTAGTAAACTAAGAAGAGGGAGCAAGTAAGGAGATAGAACTTAAAGAGACCCTAGAGATTCTATACCTAGCCTAGGCCTATATAGACCCCTTCGCGATAATCTAGCTACTAGATAATATAGGTAAAGGCTATACAAATTTAGGGCCTAATTAGGACCTACTAATAATAAGAAGAAAAGTATAGTTTAAAGAAGTAAAGAATAAAGAGCTTAAGGGAATAATGCGCCTAAGCCTAAACTAAATAGTAGCTGCTTTTCTTAGGTAGGAAGTCTAGGGAATTATAGTAGCTAACCTACTAGGGCAAGATTATCTGTAGGAATAAATCAAGACATTATTATAGGACCCCTAGACTTAAGTCCTAAAGGATAATAACTACTTTAGTAGGGTAAATATAGCAGAGCTAGGGGGCCTAGAAAGTGCGCTAGTCCTAAATAGGTATCTAAAGGGTGTGCTAGTTTAACTAATTAGAGGAGCGAGAGGTAAAGAACCCTACGCTAGGTTAGCGTAATATACGCGTGATACTAGAAGTATATAACACCTAGGTAAGGCTCTAATTTAAATAAAACTTAGATAGGTATAGAAAAGATTTAGTTATATAAGAAGAAAAAGACAAGTCTTACGCTAACTAGGAATTAAATTAGATAACTCTCTACGCAGAACTACTAACCTGCTAGACTAGTATAAGGGGGAACGTAGTAAACTACCTAATTAATATAGGGGTATAAATAAATCTCTTAAGGTTAAGTGCTGCGTAGGCGTTATAGGTACCTATTAAGACACTAACCTAGACCCTAGGGTATACGCAGGGGGTAGTTATAGCTAATAGCAGGATAGACCTATTTATTAGAACTGCGTGGAATATGCTAGTATATATAGGGGAGGTAGAGACCCTAACTTATTTTAGGGTAATTATAAACTAAACCTAACCTGCTTAGCTATATTAGGAGGGCTATAGTGTACCTCTACTAGGCTAGCTATTTAGTACAATATCTATAGGAGGGTTACCTACTAGGTGCTATCCTTAGATAGGGAAAGGAATGTAGTCTTTATAGCCTTAGATCTAAAGCTAGAAGATAGAGATAAAATAGAAGAGGAAGAAGAATTAGAAAACTAACAGTAGGACCCTTACTTAGGAAAGAGATCCTATAAAATTAATACCTAGGAGATAAATGCTATATAGTAGAACATATAGTATATTTAAAATTTCTATAAGAGGTAGACTATATAGAGCTATAAGCAGGATTTAGTAAATATAGATAACTATTTACCCTAGAAGATAAAAAGATGCTAGAAAAATAGGTAGCACAAACTATAGGATATAGTGTAGGGGTAAGTAAAGACCTACAGGCTATCTAAGAGCTAAACCTAATATTAGTAATATATAAGCTAAATTAAGGTGCGTAATAAAAAGTAGTGTAAATAGTTACTAAGGTAAGCACTAAGTATAAAAAAGTTAGCAAGAAAATCTAACTAGTAGATAACCTAAAAGAGAAGGATAAGGATATAGAGTTTAGAAGGGAGGACTAGAAAATAGTAGCTAAGGAAAACTAGCTACTAAAGCTTAGTATTCGCGAAAGAGTTAACCTTAGCCCTTTTAACTATCTTTTTAAGAAAAGATATATATTATTTCTAAGAGGGTCTAGGCTAACTACTAAGAGGATATAAGAATAGAAATTTAGTCTAGACCTATTAGTAGTAGAAAGGACTCTGTTTTAAGAAATAATTCTTAATAGAGAAGTAGCTATTGCCTTTAATTTTAGAGAAAGTAGACGTATTACTTAAGACGTTAGCCTACCTTACTATATAAAGATAATCCTATATAAAGTATAGTAAATACGTAGTTTCCTAGTAGCTAAGGTAGTAGAAGAAGAGTTTATTTAGATATTAGAAGAGCGTCTAGATTAAGGAACACTTAAGAGGTGCAATAGTCTATACTAGAACCTATATTTCTTAGTAGTAAAGAAAGATAGAAGGCACTAACTAGTCTAAAATGCTATCTATATAAACAAGGTTAGCTAGAGGGACGTAAACCTACCTCTAACTGCAGATAAATTCTCTAAGAAATTTGCTAGGTGCAAGATATTATCCCTAATAGACATGTTTTTAGGATATAACTAGGTTACCCTTTACCTAGATAGTAGAGATATAACTACTATACACACCCCTATTAGCCTGCTATAATCCTACACTATAGTATAAGAAGCAATAAACTTAGTAGTAGCCTTTTAGAGAATTATAATAAAAATACTACGTAATTATTCCCCTTATATAATAGTATTTATAGACAATATAATAGCAGGTAGGCCTAAGACTAACTATAGGGGCAAAGAGGCGCTTCCTAGGGTCTAGAGATTTGTGCTTAAGCATGTGCAGTAGCTTAACCAAGTCCTAGTAGATATTAAGTAAGCAGGGGGTATAGTTTTAGGAAAGAAATATTATTAGGGTATAGCTTGTCTTAGCGTTATAGGCTATAAGGTTAGCTTTAAAGGAAGATACCCTAACTATATAAAGGTAGAAAAGATTGTAAAATAGCTAGAATATAGAAATATAAAGGAAGTCTAGATATTTATTAGGATCTATATCTACTACTAGATATAGGTTCCTAGCTTCGCTATCTAAGCAAAGCTATTATTTATACTCCTGCAAGGTAACACTAGGTAGATATAGGAAGAACTATAGAGGGTAGTAATAAAAGAGCTTAAGCATTTTATTACTATAGCACTAGCCCTAATAACTATTAATTATAAGACTAGAGGGACTATCTACCTTATAGTAGACACTAGTAGGGAAGGCGTAGGAGCTTCCCTAGAACAAATAGGGCTAGATAGAAGGCAATATCTATGCTAGTTTAAAAGTACTATATAGTTAAAGTCTAAAGTAAAGTAGCACTCTACTAAGCTAGAGTGTAGAATAGTGCTATAGGCCCTAAAAAAGTTTAGAGTTTAGCTCTATAGAACACTATTTGTTATTAAGACAGACGCTTAAACCTTAATTACTTAGCTTAATTAGTCCTTAAGCGAAATACTAGGAGGAGTAATAAATAGGTAGCTAGCTACTATTTTAGCATAGGACTTTAAAATTTAATATATTCTAGGCAAGAAGAATATAGTTGTAGATACTCTATCACGATATCTAAAAGAGGATAGATAGAAACCCCCTAATAAAACTAAAGACAACGTTAAAGACTTTATTAAGTATATAATTGCTAACGTTAAGTTATATAATCTAATAAAGGATAAAGTACTACGTCCTAAATATAGCGCTAAATTAGAAGGAATTACCTAGTTTCTAGTTAGGTTTAAAATCCTAGACGTTCTATAGAAGGAGTTAAGGGTATAGAAGAAATAAGTATTAAACTTCTTTATAAGAGATAGGTTCCTCTTCTATAAGATATCTTAAAATATAGTAGTAAGACAAGTAGTTAATAATAAAGATGTTAGGATTGCTACTATATAGGAAATGTATTACCTTGTTAGTTATTATAGGGTAAATGCTGTCTACTTAATAATAGCTTAGTAATATTAGTAGGAAAGGATATATAAGATAGTAAGGCTTACTCTATAAACGTGTTATAAGTGTTAGAAAAGAAGTAGTAAGAAGAAGGTTAACATGCTTACTAACACCTACTCCTATGCGCTATAGGAGATAGTAGCTATTAACGTAGTTTATATACTTTATAATTCTAGAAAATAATTCCTAGTAATAGCCTAGGACTATTTAAGTAGGTAGCCTAAAGCACAAGTATTACTAAATAATAGATTAAAAACTATTACTAAATTTATATACAAAGATATCCTATATAGATAGAGCATAGCGCGAAGGATTATAGTTAATAGGGGGCCTAACTTCTAAAAAGTTATTTGTGATTTAGCTACTATCTATAGTATACGTAGGGTTTAGATCTCTACCTATAACCCTTAGGCTAATAGAAAAATTAAAGGAGGGCATAAACTAATTATTAACGCACTTACAAAGCTCTAGGGGAGCTAGGTCTCTAATCTACTAATAGTACTCCTAGCTAACTAAATATCTATTTAAGAAAATACTAGATACTCTATATACTAGCTAGTTACTAGTTAGAACCTAGTGCTCCTAATTAAACTAGCTCTTCTAATATAGCAGACGCTTCCCTTTAGGTAGATAATAGATAGGGCTTAGCTACTAGTAGTAAGGGCCACCTAAGTTAACCTAAGAGATTAGTTTCTTAAAGATATAGTGTTAAGGATTAAGAGGCTGCGCTTATAGAAGAAAGAATATTAGGATAACTATAAGGAAATTTAAAGGGAGGAAATTAGCCCTAGCTTATTAGTACTGCTGTAGGATTTAGTCTGCTAGATAGATATATCTAGAGATAGGAAACTTAGTAATAAATAGCTAGGTCTATACCTAGTAGCGTAGAGCTTTCTAGAGTTAGGGACGTATTAGCTAAAAGATTTAGATAGAACTAAGTTTGTATATATAACGCTAGGCTAGAGGATAAAGATCTTCTACTAGAGAAGCTAGGATAAGGTAAACTAGGAAGACTAAGGGCTTATAAAGTTATAGGATAAGTTACTATAGGAAAATAGGTATATCTTCTAAGTGCTACCTATATAGTTTAATAAGTTAGGTATAGAGGGAAGAGAAGAAAATAAGGAAGTTAAATTAGAGAATTAGGACTAGGAAATCCTGCGACTAGATATAGGTAGTCCTACTCTTAAGATTAGGCCTAGGACGCTCTTAGATAAAGAATAAGCAGAGTACTAATATTTTAATATCTTAGATTATAGCTAAAGTAATTAAGAGGAGGATAATTAATAATTAAGAGTTAATAGTATTAATACTTTAGTATTAAAACTTAGGAAAATATGCGCTATAGGACAGGCGTAAGATTAGTAGGGGGAAGGTAGGAAGCGCGCTAGTCCTAAATAGGTATCCAAAGGGTGCGCTAATTTAACCCTTTAGATATACAACGCTCTAATTAGCTATACTATCTACCTACCTAAGCGTAGATAAGCAATTATAATAGGGATAATAAGAAAGTAAAGGTGGAAGGGTAATAAATAAGTAAAGGTAGAAGGACAATAAATAAGTAAAGGTAGAATAAAGTAAAGGTAGGAGAATAATAGGAAGGCGTAAGTATAATAGGAAGGCACGCGTGTTCCTATATATAACCTACCTACACTGCTACTATTATAATAAACTACACTAAAAACTTTAGATATCTAACAAAACTACAAGTATCTAATAAAGCTACTACTAGAAGATTCTAAACAAAATAATAAGCCCTAAATAGTTATTAGAAGTCTAGAAAGGAAAATAGCTAGTAGTTAAGCTAAGTTTACTAGGATCCCTAATATTAACAGGTTCCCTGCAGTCCCTAAGGTTAAGCCTATAACCTAGAGGGTTATAGCTATAGCCTATAATACCTAGAAGTTTTGCACTAGACTATTAGCATACGTTATAATAGAGGAGTCTTTTAGCTATTAAAAAGTTAGACTTAGTTTAGCCTAAAGAGTTTAACGCGCGGACCTAGATACTTTATAAAGGTATCCCTCTTCTATAGAAAGGAGGTATAACTATAGGTAGCTAGATTAATAAGATACGTGTAAGCACTATTATATAACAGAGGAATATTATAGATAACTTTATAGGAGCACTAGGGAAGCACTTTAATAAAACTTTAGGATTAATAATAGTAGTAGGGAGCTTTATAGAGTCTAGCCTAGCACTTATATAGTTATATAGTAGTGTAGCTAATTTTAGGTTATAGTACCTATTTATAAAGGAAGCGCGTAACATATATAAGAAGTAACTTAATAAAATACGCTTAGTAATATAGTATATCTACACTAATTATACTAAATTTAGTTAGAAATACCTAAGCTAATTTACCCTATAAGTTAGTTAGATATACTAAGGATATATAGACGTAAGGTACCTCCTATATTACGTAGGTCTAGACTAGCTAGCTAGCTTCCTAAACTTAGAGGTATACTATAGAATATAGGGGCAAAACTAGTTAAAAGATAATTTTGTTAATATTACTAACTAGCATAGGGTCTAGGTTATAATTACTAAGCTAATAGGAAAGGTAGATACTATCTTAAAGGCTAAGGAGCAACTAGAGGACTATTTCTTACAATATATTAGGGCAATTATTTATTACTACGTAATAGGCCTATATACCCTACCTAGACTAATACTTAAAGGCATAAGTAACCCTTATAACTTTAATATGCGCTATAGAGAAGAGGATAGTGCTTACGCTAAGATTTAGCGCCTAGTGCTGTAATAGTATAGGAAGTTAGAGAACTAGGTAGGGGTTCTACTTAGTATAATCCCCCCTAGCAAATAGATATAGAAAGAGAGTATAAGGTTATTAATAAACTATAGGATACTAGTGCTAAAAGAAATTAAAGATATTCTAGCTAGCTCTCTACAAGGAAGCAGAGAAGTGGCTAAAAAGAAAGTAGAGGAGGAGAGGGTAACACAAGAGATTAAGAATCTAGGTTATAACTAGCTACCTAGGACTATATCCTACGCTAGACGCGCCTAGACTATACTACTAGATAGGAGTGTAGTCTAGAATAGAGGACTATTAAGGTTAGGAAGTATAGTAAGGGAGTTATAGAGTTATAAGAAGAGGATAGAGGATATACTAGATACTACCCTAAGAGAAATTAAATTAGCTGCCTATATCTTAGAGGAAGAATCCCTAGCAGAATTGCCTATGCAAAGGATAACAAGAGCCTAAGGAAGACACGCCGCCTAGCTCTTAAAAAGGATAGGAGAGAATATTTACTAGGAGTTTAGAATTATTAGCTAATATATAGTAGCAGGCCTATAACTATAGGATACTAATATAGAGGTAATAAATAAATTACGCAACTCTTTACCTAGACTACTTAAGAAACTTAACAAGACTCTAGACACTAAGATAATAATACTAGAAGAAGAGGGTATTACTAAAGATAAGCATACTATAGTTAAGAATAAAGCGCCCTATTAGTGTAAAAACTAACGCTCTACACTATAATTAATTGCTGCTAGGATTAGAAGTAGCGTACTTAACAACACTAAGCAAAGGAAGCTAGTTAAAGTATAGTACTACAAAGTCACTAATTATAGCACTATCTAGGACACTAAGGGGAGGATAGTGTAGGATTTAAATTAGGTATGCTTTAGCTACTTAAAGTTTATTACTAGCAAGATAGGGCTCTATACTTAGACTTTAAACGCGGAGGCAAGTAATAGATAGCTAAACGTGCTATACTATAAGCCTAGAAAATAGGGAAATTTGCAAGCTAACCTAGTTACTATAGTAGCTTTTACTAAGCTATTTAACTAAGATTACACCTCTAAGGATTTATAAGCTTATTACTACTAGCTAAAGAAGATAGCACTAATAATTAACTAGGCCTAACTATAATAGGTAATAAGATTTAAGTAGAGTTACTAAGGCTTCTTATAGAAAGGAAGTATAACCCTAGACACCTTTACCTAGATCTATAAAGACCTAGAACTAGTAAGGATAGTAGATAAGTGCTTTAAGATATACAAATAGTACTTAAGGGAGATAAAGTAGGTAGCTAATTTAGGGTAGTGCAGGACTATATACTACTCTATTATTTAATAGCTAGTATAAGGGGATATAGGATACTAGCTCTAATATACTATAATCTAGGAAACTATAAACCTAATCTTATACCTATACTACACTAAGTACGCCTAGGTAGGAGACTAGACATTCTTTTATCACGTAGACGTAAACCTTTCTAAGGCAGCGTAGTTAGGACAAGGGCTTAAGATAATCTAAGGCTTAGTTTCTTTTAATAATAAGGACTAAGACAACTATACTAAGCTCCTAATTAGATTTAAAGAAGTATAGAAGAATTAGGTAAATTAGATAGATAGGGGGTTAAGGAGGAACAAGAGGGCCTATATCTAGGTATAGGAAGATAAGGTGCACTAGCCTAAAGAGCTAAGGAAGAAGTGCCCTATAGTAAGATAGGAGAAGGAAATCTATTAAAAAGGATAGGTAAGGATTATAAGCCTAGTAATACTATATAGATCTACTTAACCTACTACTTAAATATAGTGTATAGTTCTACTATAGTATATAAAAGTGTAGGATAATATAATAATAATAGAGGTGCTAGAGATAGGGATATATATAGAGATTGCACTAGCCTACCTATAGATAAGTATAGCCCTAAAGACTCTATTAGGGCACCTAGTTAAATATAGTAGAGTCTAATAGCAATTTCCTAGGGACGTCTAGGCTACCTATCTAACCTAGGTCTTAAAGGCAATTATATATTAGGTTTAATAGGATAACCTTTTAGTAAAGGTAGAGATCTAGAAGTACCTAATAGGAGATTTAAATAGAGAAAGGATAGGAGTATAGATTAGGAAGAGTTAGGTTAAGATAGTAAAGAAGTTAAAGAAGAATTAGGCTATCTGCGTTAAGAATAAGAAGCTTGCATTTAGCAAGGATAAGGAAGCTAGTGTACTAGACTAATCCTATTTTAGTATAAAGGGGGTACAGCCTACTAAGGTAGGAGAGTAGTAGAGGTATAATAGATAGATTAAATAATTAGAGACTCTAGATACTATTAAAAAGTATCTAGGAACTATTAAAGAGGAACAAAAGGCAGAGGGATCTAGGCGCCTAGGGCTAGGCTATATAGGAAGCCCTATAAGGGCGTAGAGGAGAACTATCTTATTAAGTTTAGGTTTAAGATTAGAGACCCTAGATACTCCTACTCCCTTACCTAAAGCTTAACAAGCTAGGAACTAGGGTCGCAGACCTAGAGGAGGAGAGTAAGGGCTAAGCTTAATAGGGCTAAGCTTAAAGGAGGGGGAGGTTTGTGCTGTGGTATAGGATGTATAGGAGAAAAATAAGGCTTAGCCTAAAAGGTTAGGTAGATTAAATAGTATAAAGGTATAAAGGATTAGAGGATAGGATAGGTATAACTCCTTAAGACTTTACTTTAACTCTATAATATTATCTTTTTACTTATATTTCTGTATTAAACCTATATCCTCTGCTATGTGGTTACTACTATTAAACCTTGCCCCTCCTACTTCTCCTCGTTTAAATAGGTTACTCTCCCTAACAGTTTAGTAGGGGAAGACTTAGTTAATAAGTATAAGTAGTAGTAGTAGTAGTAGTAGTAGTAGTAGGAGGAGGGTAGTGCTTTAATAGCTTACTAACGCGTAGTACTCTAGGCCTAAAGAAAGTAAATATTAGAATAGATATAAAGGGAATAAGGGAAAATTAATACTAATAATAAGAGTCTTAATACTATAGGTAGTGCGCTTAGCAGCGCTCTTAAGCTTATAAATATAAAGGTTAGTTTAGGCCTAGGTCTTGTTTATACACTAGTTAATACGCTAGAAGGTAACACTAGTAGTAGTAGCAAGCTATATAATATTATTATTACTATAACTACTATATAAAGGCGTAATATTAGACTAAAGTAGAAATACTAGAGTACTAGTAGTAGATAGAATAATAGCACTAAGCTAATACTAATTATAGGCGCGTAAGTAGGTAGTAGGGGCAAGTAGAGTAACAGCGTTATTAGTTTAAGCCCTTAATATAAGATCCTTAAAATAATAGTAGAGCTAGTAGAACTATAGTATAAACTAGTAATAGGTGCCTTTAGTAGGTTTCCTTATAAAAGTGCTAAGGGTCTCCTTCTTTATAATATAAAGGTAATCCTCCTAGTAACTATAATAAAACTAAAGCTAGTTATAGAGGGCTTGGCAAACGTTAGGATTATTAGTAAGGATAGCTTCTAACTAAGTGCAAGTCTTATAGCTGCGATAGCAGGACTTACACAAGCGCCCTAGATATAGTTAGAACTTACTATAAAGAAAATAAAAATTAAGGGGAACTTACTACTACCTTTCTAATAGTTATACTTACTAAAAAGATAAAGCTAGTTAATATATTAATTATAGGGAAGTAGCTTTATAAATCTACTATTATATTCCTTATTATCTAAGTTACTAGAAATAATAAAGCTACTAAGTAACTATGTTTAAGGAGACGTGTGCTAAGTAAAAGTTAGTACAGGAAATATAGGGAGAATATTAGAAGTACGCACCTTATCTTAGTAGGCCTAGCGCAGGGTCTAACTACCTTATAGTAGATCCCTACTACTAGCACTAGCAGCAGCAGATAAGGATATAATAGAGGCTAGATAGGCAGGATTAATATAAAGAGGGTAGAGAGAGGGCTAATTAGTAGGGAAAATCTATTATATAATAAAGTAAGTTTAGGAAATTTATAGTAGGGGGGGATAGCTATATTAGAACTTTTATAGTAGGGTGCTAAAATAAGTGTATAGACGCTACACGCGCGTACTACTTAATATATAGGCCTGTTATAAATTAGGAAGAAATACAAAGATATAATAATAAAACCTAAGAATATGTAGTAATAAAGCCTAAAATAGATTATAAGGGACAAAGATATAACCCTAGACCCCTAGAAAGATGATTTTACAATAGTTTTATAGGGGAAGGTTAGGGGTATATAAAGGGCTTAGGCTTATGCCTAAGCCTAGGTCTAATATAAGATAGACCAAGTCTAACACTAGTACTCAGTAAACATATTACACACCTATAAAAAGGCGTAGAGGGCTTACCTCTCCTTTAGGATACTAAATACTATTATTAATGCTTATTACATTCTCCCTTAAGGCTAGTCTATAATAGTTATATAGGCAAGCAAATAGGAACTAATAAATAATTTAGTTAAGCAAAGGTTAGATAAGTTATATTAAGTTAGGCCTAGGAAGGAGGATCCTCCTAGGCGTTATTGTTTCCTGTCTAATAGCTATCTAAATTAGTTAATTTAGTAGTTTCTTCTTCCTTAGAATTTTTAATAACCTGCTCTATATCTATAGCCTAAATCCTAGGAGGTTTAGGGTAGTTACTAGAGAAGTGCCTAGGCTTTCTATAATTATAGCAAGTTCCTGTTATAGTAGCGCTAGGAGTAGCTAGCGTAGTAGATAGGGGTTAATTACTTTAAGGGGTAGTGCCTAGTTATTACAAGTAGGGTATATAAGGTTTAGCTATTAAAGGTCTATTATAGGGTTTCTAATTAGCGTCTAAATAGGACTAGTTTCTAGAGTATTAGAAGGGGGTTAGTCCTTTTCTAAATAATAGAGTAGTCTAGGTAGGAGCAGACAAGGTAGGGTATAGGCAGCGTTCTATATTAAAAGCAGTAAGATAATCTGCTATAGTCTTGAAATTATTATACTAATTTTATTAAAAAGCAAGGTTTAGCATCCTTAGGGAAGGTGTAATCTTTATCTAGAGGTAGTAATACTACTCTAATTAGGGTACTTCTCCTCTAATAGCAAGACTCTAGATTTATAACTTAAAAGCGGGGAACGTCTCTATATTAGTTATATATAGGCGGTTAAATATAGTCTAACTCTTAGCTATCTTATTTCTAGTAATAAAGTAAGTTTAAAGGAGGGTAATTATTTCCTTAGCTTTTTAGAACTAAAGACTTAGGGAATTAGATAGGTAATATAGCTCTAAGTATTCTCTTGCTAGTCCTAAGCAGTATCCCTAGACTAACGCTATCTAAGCTCTAGAAGAGGGGTAGTAATTAGCGTTAATCTCTAGCCTATCCTAAATAGATGCTTACTATTATCTAAAAGTAGGGTCAGCACTATTACTAAGTGTAGAGATATTTAGCATCTTTTTAGATTATCTCTTAGCTTTTATAGTATATACTGTAGGGTTTAATATAGAAGCTAAAGACTAGCTAGGTTAGGTAGTACCCTATATCTCCTTACAGAGGGAGGTGTTGTACAACTAATTAGTAAGTTACTTAACTTGTTCCTCTAACCTCTCCTTTTTAGATAGGGTTAACATATATTTATCTTTAAGGGAGGTGTTGCTTTAAGATTTCCTAGGAGCACGAGGTACCTTAAGAGACGGATAGGAAGCAGGTCCTTTAAGGAGGGCGTTATTAATCAAGTCTTCCTTATCTAATTTCTTTCTATTAGTAAATAGGCTTTTTAAAGCAGCTAAACTAGATACCCTTCCTTTACCTTTATATAATATTTTATAGTTAATAAGAATAATTGTAGAAGTCTAGATTACTAAGGTTAGGAATAATTTAGGAGATAGATTATTAGATTATATCTACTACAATTAGACTTATATATATAGAGCTTTAGCTACCCTTACTAGAAGGTAAATAATTAGTAAACCTTCCTTACTAGAGCTCCTGCTTTTTATTAGGCACTTAGTAGTAAGCTAGTAGTTAATTAGATAGTAGGTTATATAGGGGTGTTAACTAGGATTAATTAGCTTAAGATACTCTATAATCTAGTTAATATCCCTCCTATAACACACCCCCTAGGTATAGGTGGATCTTTTATTATTATAGTTACACTTATAGTTAGTAGGTAGTATAGCTAATTAGAGCGTTATATATCTAAAGGGTTAAATTAGCTTACCTTTTAGATACTAACTAGCACGCCTTCCTTGTTTAGCCTACGCTTGCGCGTGTAGATATTATCTAGACTTAGCTCTATAACTCTATCTACCTAACTATAATCTTTACTATAGCTTAAGTTATAAGATTATATAACCCTAAAGATCTAAACTATACCTATATCCCTACTAATCCTATATCTTAGTTAAAGTTAAAACCTACTACTTGCGCTTACTCTACCTACGCTACCCTTATTACCTCCTGCGTAGCTAAAGCTATAGTTACTAAAGCTACTACTACTAAAGAAGAGCGCGCTACTACTAAGTATAAGGCTATTATAGAGTATGTAGTAGCTAAGCGCATAGCTGCTACTACTATAGCTAAGATCGCGAAGCTAAGGAAGGTTGCTCCTGCTCTAGCTCCTACTACTCTAGCTCTAACTCTAGCTCCTGCTCCTCCCTAGACCCCTCCCCTTATCCCTGCTCCTACTCCCTCTCTAGCTCCTAAGGAGACCCTAAGATCCTCCTGCTATAGAGAGCCTAGTATTTATTATGCTAAAACTTGTCTAAATTATCTACGCTCTACGCTCTTTAATAAGTCTAATAGCAAGTGCTATAACTCTTCTAGTAGGGGGACTTAGTACTAGTAGTACTCCTTTAGGTATAGCTATATCCTAATATATATAATCTATACAAGAATTTTTCCTTTATAATACTTAGTAAGATCTATACTAATAAACTAATAGCCCTAAGCTCGCCTAACGTTCTACGCTATCCTTCCTAGCAAGGAAGTAGGCAGGTAAGAGCTAAGACCTTCTTAAGGATAAGAAGCAGAGGGTCTTAGTGCTCCTTAAGGAGAGTAAGGCTAAGCAGCAGGAGCTAGTAAAAGCTGCTACTGCTGCTGCTAAGCTTGCGCGCAAGGCTGCTTCTATAGCTAAGGGCGCCTAAAGCTCCTTATTAGAAGATAAGGACTCTAGCTTCTCTAAGGTTCCCCCTATAGATCCTAGGTTAGGGCAACCTAGGTAGCTCCTTATAGACTCTAAGGTACGCTTTACGCGCGTAATAGAGCTCCTTAGGGAAGCTACCTAGTTAATTATAGAGAGGTAGGCTATAGTTAGTTATTCTTATATTATATATTAATAGATCTTATATACTACCTTACTTTAATTAATACTATATAATATATACTCTACTATTATATAACTTTAGGTGCTCCCTAAACCTTATAAATTATTATATAGTTAGATTTTTAGTAAGCCTATTAGCTAGTATATTACTAGTAGGTAGGTAGGTAATATAGAAAGATCTCTTTGCGTGCTCTTATCTTAGCTATATATTTTAAATATCTATATAGTATAGCTTAGTAGTAATCCTTTTATTATTACCTACTACTAACCTAATAGTTTATTAATTATTATAATTAATTATCTAAGTAGTATCTAAAGTAAGGTGTATTTTAGTTAAAAAGCGTTTTAACACTATTACTTCTTTACTTACTTGCTTAAGCGTAAGGAGCTCTACCTTAGTAGTTAAAGTAGTAATAGTTACTTATTAAGCTGCCTTCTAAATAATAGGTCCTCTAAAGAGCGTGATTAGGTATCTATATAATAATTGCTAAGTATTAATATTATTAGTAAATAACGCATTACTATATATTATAAGCTTATTAGGATCCCTATTCCTATATTAGATTAATTAGTATTAAGTTTAGTATAGATAGATAATTACTTAATTAACCGTATTAAAGTGTTATTTAGATAGGTTAGTAAGGTATTAGGAGAGCTAGGAGGCTATATAGGTAATATTAGGGCGCACTATAATTAAGGTGTAAAGGATTAATCTAACGCGCTCCTAATAGTCCTTAATCTCTTTTTTAGTAGCTTCTCCTGTGCTCTTTTTAATATCTTTACTTAATAGTAGTGTAGTAGGGAATTTTCCTATCTCTACTAGATTAAATTTCTTTGCAATCTTGTTAATATATTTATTATAAACAAGCGTTATTGTCTGTCTCTTTCTATCCTAGATTACTCTTACCCCTAGAAACTAGCTTACAGGTCCCTTTTCTTCTATAGTATATCTTTACTTTAGAGCTTAGATAACTTTGTAAGCTTAGCTTGCGTAGTTTTAGTAATAGAGTGATAGGATATTGTCTATATAGAATATTAACAAGATACTACAATCTCTATTAAAGAATAGGTATAGCTCCTCTTTAGAAGCAATAAGCTTATTTTCTTAGAGTGTAGTTAAGAGCTTGTTATACTATAATAATAGTAAGTCTTTTAATCTATATAGAGCTCGTTTAAGCTTAACGCACTTCCTAGGTATTTAATATCCTTTAGGTAGCTTGTAGATTACTATAGGGTGTTAATCCCTTAAGGCATTAAGGAAAGCTCTAACAACGTTATATTAATATATCTTAAGGTTAAACTTAGCTCTAATAGCTATTACAGTCCTAAAGGTTTAAGCTACTAGGCTAGCTGCGTAGGTTAAATAAATTAAGTTAGTAAGCTATAGATCTCCTCTTACTACTATCCTTGCTTTGCACTTAATTAGGTAACTATCCTAATTAAGCTTGTATATAAACACCTATTTAAGTAGGAGTAGATACTCTCCTATATTTAGCCTATTAATGTCCTCCTAGGTACTAGCTTTTAGTAGAGTATTAATTTCTTTATATACTACGTCTCTAAATTACTATCCTATTTAGTAGTTATAGAGATCCTTCTATTATTTTAGCTCTTTTTATAGAGCGTTCTAGTACGTATTTCTTTTAGGGTTTTTAGGAGATTTGCTCCCTATTACTACTATAATTATAGCGTGGATTATAGTATTTAGTTTAGGATATACTAAAAGATTATATAAGGGATTTCTAATTAGATCTATATCTAATAGATCTATTACTATATATATCCCTACACTTGTAGAGCCTCCTAGTGGTTTATTAGGGTCCTGTCCCTAAGCTTGCTTACTAATACGCGTTAGTGGCAGTCCTTTAACTTATAGTTTTCTGCTTCTTCTAGGAGCTCTAGGTGCTGCTTGTAAGGGATCTGCAGGAGATACAGAATCTAGTCCTAAAGTAGGTAGGTAGGAGCTCTGCTTACTACCCCTATAAGAGCTAGATAGGGTACCCTTACCTATCTCTGTGCTCTTATAGAGTGACCTACTAATAGCACTCTCCCCTCTAGGTCTTTCCTAGGAGCTACCTATTATAGCGTTAAAGTAAGTTAGATTACTACTATCTTAGGTAGTAAGACCCTAATCTATAACCTGCATAGATCCTTTATCTCCTATACTAAAGTTTAGTTCTAGTGTTAGTTTAGGAGTTTAGAGCCCTATTAGCTTAGGGGACTTTATATAGATCCTTTATACTAAGCTAGCTATGCTTAGTACCTACGCTAGAGGTGTCTGCTTAGGGGGTTATGAATTACTAGGCTAACTAGCCTAATTACCTACCTCCTCTAGCTCTACCCTACCCCCTAGCTCCTATACTAGGTTTAGTCCTCCTTGCTTACTACACTCCTTATGTTGCTCTACTGCAATACAAAGCTAATTAAAGATATTAAGCTCTTTATATGCTTCTCCTATATTGTAGATCTTATCTTTGCTAATAATATTAACTATCTTTTAAGCTTCTAACTATTAAAGCTGCTCTAGATCTTTCTCTTTATAAAAAAGATCCTTATTAAAGGTAATGTTCTACGTTATAATAATCTAATTAAGCAAGGGGATCTATATCCTATATATATTAGATGCTCTATATCCTACTAGATATCTAATATAACCCTAAGGGTTCACCTTAAAAACCCTCTTGTAACGCCTGGCTGCTTAATCTCTATTAAGGGGGTAAGCTTAACACCCATAGGCGTATATTCCGCTCCAATTAGGGCGGAGATTAGTAGTTGCCTCCCTTATCTGCTCTAGTTACTACTACCTAAAGTATCTAGTAAACTAACAATCTAGCACTTTATTAGGTAATATTATATTATAAGCATAGGATAGGCTTATATTATAGAGCTAAGTCGCTGCTTTAATAATTTTAGGCTAGAGCTTTGTTAATAGGTTAGCACTAATCCTTATTTTAATTAATTTTGTTATAATCTCCTGCCCTACTCTTTCTACTCCTCTATTAGGTTTATAGGTATATACAGGTAAGCTCTTAATTTTAATACTATTATTAGCTACCTAGATCTAAAAGCAAGATTTACTACGCTAAGGGAGCGTTATAACGTTGTTATCTTGTATAATCTTAACTATACTAAGCTTATATTAGTTAAGTATTAAGCTCTTAAAATTTTTAAACACCCTTATAATCTTATTAAGGTTTTTAGCTTATAGTAGATAGGTATAAAGCTTTCCTAAGTAGTTACACTTTAATACTAAGATCTATTGCTTATAAGCTATACCTATTAGCATGTTAAATAGATCCTATAATACCTAGTAGTATAGATGTAGTAATCTTTCCCTTAGTTATCTTAATATAACCTGTTAGGCATGTATAATAGCGCAGTGCTCGCATTTGCTCCTAGGAGTTCCTTTAATCCTAATATTTATTACTAACTTAACTAGAGCTTTAAGCACCTTAGGTCCTAAATAGCCTAATTATTAGTGCTAAAGCTCCTTACTATTATATCTTAGGTAAGTCGTCTAGGATTATTAGGGTTGTTTAGGCACTATGCTTTAGATTATTTAATAAGGGGTAGAGGGCTTATATTCTAGGAAAGTTAAGTTAAACTTGCGTAGTAACTTAGCTAATACAACGCTCTTTTCTAATAATCTAAACTATAAGGTAGTATCTAGCCTAAGGAACTAAACTCCTACTTTAAGCAATTAAGCTTCTAATATAATATTTACATAAAAACCTTCTACTAACACTATATTAGTAAGCACTAAATCTTCTATTTTTAGACCTCTTAGTCTATTAAGAGCGTTAGGGATTACTCTAGTCCCTCTACCTAAGATTAGAAAAGCTTAAGTTCCTGCTTTAACTATCTTATATTTAACTAATCTAAACAAGCTTTCTTCTAGGTAGCTTATATTATTAACTAGGTGTACTGCACCCCTGTTATTAAAGATAGTGCTCTTTAATAGAGCGTGAGCTTTAAAGTCTATAGTTAAATAGATCCCGTTTGTTTTCTCCGCTATTAACATAGGGTTGATTAGTGCCGCCTGGATACTGCCTAGATAGGTGATCGCGCTTGCCTTACTACTATAATCTTAATTAATAGGATAGGACTTAATTAGAGCTTTTCTTAACTCTTTAAATTTTTAATTCCTATTAATCTTTTTCTTAATCTCTAATCTTTAAGTAGTAGTAAGCTTATTACCTATATCTATCTAAGCTTTAATAATATTTTTGTATTTAGGAGGTTTCTATAGGTGTAATCTACTATATAGGTATAAAGACTCCTTCTTAGGTTAATTAGAAGGTGGAGCTCCTATTATTAGAAATACTCTAGGACCCTTAGAGCTTAATCTTATATTGTTCTCTTAGAGAAGTAATAAATAGATCTTAGCAACCTATAGGAGGTTATAAGTTAGCTCTCCTATTACTAACTTTTTAATAATCCTTTAAAATATAGTTTAACCCTAATCTAGTAAGATCCTAGTAGATAGAGCTTTAAGATAATCTTATACTATAAGCTATCCTTTAATATTAGGAATGTTATATACCTTAGCTTGCGTATATAGGATTGTCTACTCCTTCTACTAGTAATTAGCGTCTTAGCTATTTATCTTCACCTTAGCAAGATAAGCTTTATACTACAATCTCGCTAGTATTATAGCGCTTAAATTAGTTAGCGCTAGGTTATTGCAGAGCACTTAGATAAGTGCTTAGAGGGTTACTCTTCCTTAATTAACAAGCTCTATATAGGCTAGGGTAAGGATCCCTTAATCTACTATATTATTAACCTATATAAAAAGGTTCTAGATTGCTAATAACTTTAATACCTAATCTAATAAGCAAGCTTAGTACTAAGCTATTTAGAGTTTGTACTACTTACTTATTATATTAGATAGCGCAATATCTATTAGCATGCTAGGCTTAATTAGTTTATTCTTAAAGTGGTTTTTAGCATCCTAAGTATTAAGGTCTACCTCTACCTAGATCCCTTTAGTTAGGGCATAGTATCTAAATTAAATGTACTAGGTAGGCTAGTTAGTTAATCTAGTAAGTAGGGTATCCCCCTTTAGGATTTAGTTACTTATAGTAGAAGAGTAATAAGTAAGCTTCTACTTAAGAAATAGTATAAAGAAAGAGTAAAGCTTGCTAGCTTAGTATCTAAGTTAAACAATACGCTTAAATAGATAGGACAATCTTTTAATAAGGTAAAGCGCAAACTAGGCTTATAACTATAGAAGTCTAGATTACTAAGGTTAGGAATAATTTAGGAGATAGATTATTAGATTATATCTACTACAATTAGACTTATACATATAGAGCTATAGCTACCCTTACTAGAAGGTGAATAATTAGTAAACCTTCCTTACTAGAGCTCCTGCTTTTTGTTAGGCACTTAGTAGTAAGCTAGCAGTTGATTAGATAGTGGGTCATATAGGGGTGTTAACTAGGATTAATTGGCTTAAGATACTCCGTAATCTGGTTAATATCCCTCCTGCAACAATAATAAATCTTTTCTTTTTCTTTTTAGGGGGGTTTAGTTATAGAAGGATATTAGCTTTGCCTCTAATTCCTCTAGGCTTTTAGTAGTCTCTAGGTCTCTACCTTAACGCAATCTAACGCGATTTTTCTAAAGGTAATCTAGCACTACTTATAGGTCTAGAAGTCTAAGCCTATAGGCTTTAGTTATTAGAAGTTCTAATAGCTATTCTAACTATAGAGTTACAGGGTTAGATAACTACTAGAACTAAATTAGTAGCTTAAAATAATAATAAATGCAATATTCTTAAATACTATTACTAGCTAGGATAATATTCTTCTTATAATATAATAACTTAGGTAGGTAGGGTATCTAAAAGGTATCCTATATAACTTAAAGGTATATAGGAGTGCGCGTCTATATAGAAAAGGATAAGATTCCTACACCTATAGGTCTTGTACAAAAGGACAAGAAGAACATGCCTATCCTAACTATAGGTGAGCTGTTCTCTATATATATTAGTAAGTTAGGCCTTTATTAGGCCTAACTTAGCATAGAACAATAGGCAGGCAATTCTGCCTTATTGTTACAGACTCCTTCTTGTAGAGCGCCTTTATCTTAGCCTATACTATAAAGGTTACCTCCTAATTTAGTGCTATTTCCTCCTTAAGTTTATTAATAGCCCTTATTAAGCCCCTAACTACTAAGACTATCTTATAAATACTATTCTAAAGCTAATATAAATTAGATATAGTAGTATAATATATAGCTATAAGGATCTTAGTAGCTTCTATACCCTTAGTCTAAGTATTAGTAATAGTAACGCACTTAGCTAGGTTTTAGGTAGCTTCTTAAATAGTAGCCTTAAACTACTTAATATCCTTCTAATAAGTAACTATAGCTTCCTTATCCTTATCCCCTTTAGCAGGGTTTGCTACTAGGCTATAGTACTTATCTAGAGCACCCCTAAGGGTAGAGTACTCTTAGCTAATAAAAGAAGGAATCTATTAGGATTAGTAAAGGAACCTTATTAGACTTAGATACTTACTAGATTATAATACTTATTCTAGGAGATATAGTACTAGCACTTCTTAGAATTCTTTAACTTAAAATTAAAATTATTAAACCTACCCCTAGCTAGAGCCTTAACTACCCTTATATAGAGAGCGCGATAAGTAATAGGGAGGACTCCTAGTAGTACTAGTACTATTATAGCTAAAGGTTCTAATTTAGATTAGTAACTACTTAATTATATAGATTAAATACTTACTAGATTTTAGATAGATTAGGTTAAATAATTAAAAAATTAGGGATATAGGAATAAGAAAGTTAGTAGGTAGAGGGCTAGTTATATATAGGCTAGGGATAGGGGTCTATACCCTAAGAATAAGAAGTAAAGGTAAAGGTAGAGGTAAAGGTAGATTTATTTTGCAAAAGCTTTTCTTTAATAAGGGATCTAAACCTAATCTTAAGGATAGGGACTATCCTTTCTCTATAAGAGGGGGTAGTGTAATAATAAAGTAGAATTGCCTACCTATTATTCTATACTAAGTTAGGCCTAATAAAGGCCTAACTTACTAATATATATAGAGAATAGCTTGCCTATAGTTAGGATAGGTATATTCTTCTTGTCCTTTTATACAAGACCTATAGGTGTAGGAATCTTATCCTTTTCTATATAGACGCGCACTCCTATATGCCTTTAATTTATATAGGATACCTTTTAGATGCCCTACCTACCTAAGTTGTTACACTACCTACCTGCGTTATTACAAAACCTCTACTATGTTAATGTTAAAAGCTATAATATTACTATAATTAATAGCTATAATAAAAAGATATAATACTATTTTAGAGTTCTATATATAGTATATTTTATATATAACTATAAGAATAGAACTATAACCTATATACTACTTATATAACCTTAACTAATATCTACTTATATAAGACCTAACCTAACTACTAGGTCTATATAACCTAACCCTAACCTAAGCCTATAGCCTATATAACCTAAACTTAACCTAAGCCTATAGCCTATATAACCTAAACCTAAACTAAGCCTATAGCCTATATAACCTAATCTGTGCGACCTAAACCTAACCTAAGCACTAGGTCTGTGCGACCTAAACCTAACCCAGTACCACAGCTAGTGTACACCAACCCAGATTTACCAGCCTACTTGATTGTTGACATGTCTGCAGAGAGCTCGAAGCTCAGCATCTCAATATTGTCATCAGAACACATAATCAACCCCAAATTATTTGCCTAGCAGCAGCTCCTTGATTGTAGTGCATGATGAAATGTCTGCCAAGATTTGTGTCACTGGAATGCGATTCTTTTTAGATGTGTCTCAATCCCTTCGCATCGTGGCTCTCTCTGTCAGCCTGTTTTGAGGATATGGGCCATAATTTCCTCCTATAATCCATCTTTGTTGAATCTTACATAAATCTTTAATTGTTTTGTCACAGTGCAAGTAGACGTCATGGCCTAACACCTGCACAGTCAGCTGCATTCACAAAAGCTGCTACTCTCGCTGTGCACCATGCAAAACTGCAACGGCTGAAAAGGTGCACTAAAATCAGACGTGTCTTGAACGATTGGCACATGACAAGGTCAACTACTGAATGTGCATAGACAACAGCAGCATGGTCGTGGAGCTTCACTTCTTGACGGCAAATATCTTGAAGGATCCTAATTCGCATTAGCTTTCATCTCACAGTTCTATCAGAGCATCAAGACAAACCTGCCAAGCTATTCAAATCCACATCGCGCAGATATCGACACATATCCTGTGCCACACCACCATCATCAGAGGTACTACTGCAACAAGCCGGTCCATCCAGGGTAACATCCCCTGCATCACCACAAACTCCTTCTTTTGCAGATCCCAAGCCCCCACCATGCTGTGTATACACATTCAAATCACCTCCCGAATGCACAACCAGCACGTCTTCAAACCCCGCTTCTCCAAGCCAGCGCTCATACTCGGCCTTCGTGCTCGCACCCGCAACACAACTAACATACAGCGCCACATTCTTCTGCAAGTCCTCTGGAAGCGGTGCCCACGTGAGAATGTCAGACACAGCGACGCGGCCGCCTGGTTTGAGCAGGCGGTGCATTTCGGCAAAGACGCGGTGTTTCTCGTCGTGGGGCACGAGATTGATGACGCAGTTGGAGATGATGAGGTCAGCGTATGCGTCGGGGAGATTTATAGAGGTGATGCGAGATTGGAGAAAGGTTACATTGGGTGTATTTGATGTCGCTGCGTTGTGGCGAGCTTTGGAGAGCATGTCCTAGATTTCTTGCTTAGACTAGCACTATAGGTAGGTATTGTGACGAGGGGACAGTTGTCTCGGTCCAAGAGGATGAGGAATCTTTACTGCTTTCATATCTATGCCGATGACTTTGCCGTGCTTTTCCACTTTTTTTGCAGCGAGGAAGACGTCGAAGCCTGCACCACATCCTAGATCGATGACGGTCTCGCCCTCCTGTAAGCTAGCGATTGCTAGTGGATTACCACAGCTGAGGCCAAGGTTCGAGCTTGTGGG
This sequence comes from Plenodomus lingam, assembly GCF_022343315.1. Lineage (NCBI taxonomy): Eukaryota > Fungi > Ascomycota > Dothideomycetes > Pleosporales > Leptosphaeriaceae > Plenodomus > Plenodomus lingam. The sequence goes on from NW_027093973.1 coordinate 331,312, forward strand.
GATGTACGGTACCTAGGAGATTTCCTCTGCCGAGTATCCGAAGGCCTGTGCGGTGACATTTGCGCGATTCCCAGAAGTGGAGGTAAGCGCTGAGGCGCTGTAGCGGTTGTGAACCTGGTTGTAAATTGTTTCAGGGTCCATGGCAGTGGAGGGAATGTGGAGATGTGATGAGGAGTAAGAATAAGCTTTGGAGACTCGATGTTTACATGCAACAAGGTGTACAATTTTTACGGACCCTTGTCGCTGTGATGTACCTAGCCTTGCCACGCTACAGGGTCAGATGCTTACACCCCGTTGATCGTCCAAGTCAAAAAAAAACACGACACGAGAAGAGGCTCTAGCGTCGGCCAAATCAATTAGGATTTGAGATATTAGATCTGTACCTTATCACCTACTAAATTTGGCATACCAAGAACACCTAGCCCACTACTTGAACCAAGGCTAAAATATCGCCTAGATGGACAGTTTCCTCCAACACAAAATCAGATGTAGTACTCCTGCATAAAAACAGCCTGTATCTGCATCAAGAGTTCAACTGTCTAGTGTTGAACTAGTTACTTCCGGTACACTACGGCCATCTAATGCCGGCCGGAAAATGATATAAAATATCAGCAATATACAAGAGCGGGGACATAGACAGGCTCTACTATGAAAGCGAGAAAGTTAAACTGCTTAAATGAACCCCAGTGATCTTCCACAAGACTACCTATTTCACACCCAGCAATCGCCCCTCTTGTACTTGTACTTGTGAAAGGCCACCAAATACCCAATACTTATTGTCCCCTTCCAACGCCAACGCTCACTTCATACTCCCCCATGTAGTACGATAGCCGAATAAAGCAACACTAACCCTTCCTACAGCATAACCCCTTGATTCCTCCTCTCCGGGGGTGTTGGGAGGTGTTTGGATACTACTTTAGAGGTGGTTGAAAAGCTGTAGCGCGTGCAAATGTGTTTACGCCGAGGAGAATTAAAGCAGGGGCAGCGAGATCAGATGGTAGCGACGGCACTGGAAACGTTGTGAAAAGCAAGTGCAGCGAGAGGGGATATGAGTAACAGAGGATGATAAAGAGGAAGAGTCAAAAAGTGGGGGTATAAGGTCAATTAGCTGATACAACGAGCTGCTACAATGGCGGTTGTCTGAATTATCAAACTATGCATGATGCTAAAAAAACATGACAGTTCTTGTAGTAAAAAGAAGCTCTCCTCCCAATCAAGTCATCACAGCGTCCAGCAAACCCAAGTCGTGCGTGAATAAATATATACTCTGTCAGAGCGGCGCAAGCATAAAGATAGTTACAGCCCACTGATATAATCCAACAACCTCAACAACGCCCCATTTTCCACCCTACAGCCCTCGCCCTCTCTCTGCGCCCTCCTGAGCCCTTGGGCCAACCACAGCCTAATGGTCTCGGGATCGAGGTTGCGAAAATTCTGCTGGGAAATCATGACATAGGCCTGTGCGCAAAGCGTTGTGCTCTCCGAGGGGGCGGGCGCAGGTCTCGTCTTGCAGGTTGAACATTGAGGATCGACAGGTTCCTCCAGTGTGGGTGAACTCGGCGGCTCTGAGCAACATGGTGGGGGACCGCTATTGGGTATGCCAGACTGCAATGGCGGAGAGGGTGGAGTGAGGTTGGGGGCGCCGACGAGGGAGGAGGTGATTGCGTCGCTTAGGAAGGAGAGATCATGGTTGGGGACATCAAGGTAGTCAAGTTGTGGGTCGATGCTGAGTTGGGCCATGGATCCTGGCTTGGCTGGACTATTTGAACCTGCGAAACCCCGCGGCTCCAAGATTGGTGCTGGTTCTGCGTCGCTGGCTGTTGATTCCTGTCTTGGTTTTGGTTGATGGTCTTGAGACACAGACACCACATTCGCAGCGTCTCGTTCGGCTTTTAGTGCGACGATTTCCGCCCTGGCGTCTGCGAGCAATTTTTCCGTCTCTGCGAGCTTCTGCTCCAATGTCGCGATATGATCTCGTCGTCTTGCGCGATGTCGCCTCTGGTTCTCGCGCACTCTGTTCAATGTGTGTTCAGCCGACACTCGAGTCTTTCGTCGAGGAGCCAGACAGTCGGACGAGAGGTCCGATGTAGTAGAAGCTGGCGAAGTTGCAGCTGCATCCGGTGACAGCATGGTAAGAGCGTTGTTGTGTGTATTAGATTCTAAACTCTGTCCCAGGAAGGCCGAGATTGATTGATTATAGAGACGTAGAGGATTCGACGACGGTGTCCAAAGTCGACGAACGTGAGGAGCATGGCAAGTTGAGGCTTGGCGGTGACATATCGATGCATGAGCCATCTGATTGGCCGTTGTCTCGACTAAGACATGACATGACCATTCTTGATCGTCGAGCCAGAACTTTGAAACAGTGTCCATGAAATAATATATGCAGTAGCAAGCTGCGAAACCCCAGGGCTCTTCATTATAGTGCAGCTTCACATGCAAAGGAATGTAGTAACATCTCAACCGCGCGATGACGCAATTCAGCCAAAGTGAAATTAAATGTTGACCATGGACTACCTAAACGCTATGCAGATTATACTGGGAGATGGAAACGTGAAAATGGCTCATCCCCGATGTCAAATCATTCATCAGTTCGTTAAGCCTTGCTTTTAATTACCCACACAACCTGATCAACTTGAATCCTGCGAGAAACGGGCGGCGGAATACGACTCTACCTGCCCATCCGGATTACGCCAGCGTGGACCAACTTCTGTATCTTGGAGCGAATACTTGGGTTCTTGAGATGTTCTTGCAGAGCGGCCGGATCGTCCTTTGCTTGTTGCAGAATGCTCTGCATAACGGGATCTTGTAGAATGCCGACAATCTTTCAGTCAAGTCAGTGGCTATCATAACGAACAAAAGGTCGAGGTGGACATACCTCGGGGTCGCGCTGAATGCGCTCCATTGTTTGCTGCTCTGTTTCGCCCTCGCGTGCAGAATACTGTGCTTGCAGAGCCTTGGTCTCTTGTGCCTGGATCTCCCGCGTATGCTTACCATCCTTGTCGTGCTCCATGGCTTCCGCGCAAACATTGATGCACTTGTTGTATTCGCGCATGGTGAAGTACGCCTGGGCTTTACGAAGGTAGGCACGGATGAAGTCGGGGTCACGCTTGATTGCCTCGTCGCAGTCTTGCACCGCCGAGGGGAATTCGAGGAGTTTGATAAAACAAGCGGCACGGTTGGAATAGCCGCGAGGATCATCTGGTGCACGTTTGATCATCTCCGAGTACGCCTCAACTGCGGCAGGCCAGTCTGATTCCTTGAACTTGGCATTGCCCAGCTCACGCGCCTTTTCGGCCTCCTCTGGGTTGATGTACGCAGCCTTTTCGGCAGCAATCTTGGCCTTCTCTGCAGCGCGGAGTTTGGCAAGCACTTCGGGGGTACGGTGCTCGGTTTGTGCCTTTTGGTAGTAGAGAATGGCATTGCTCAAGTCGCCAAGCTTCTCATATGCGGTACCGATGCGTGCAAACGCCCTGGGACATGTTAGCCGTCGGTCGTGGGAACCATGGAGGAGACACATACTTAGCAATAATCTTGAAGTCGGCCAGGATCTCACGACCATACTCAACAGCCTCCTGGCATGCCTGGATGCAGCCTTCATAGTCGCCCTTCTCGAACTTGGCCGCGCCCAGATTCGTCTTGTAGGTAATGTCCTTGTGTGTTTCCCACGCTTGCGTGTAGTACTCGATGGCCTCATCAAATTGCCGCTTCTTGTAGAGCTCGGTACCCTTCTTCTTGAGCTCTTCAGCCTTGGCCTTGGCTTCTTTCGCAGCCTTTTGCTCTTCTGTTTCCTCCTCCTCGGGCTCAGGCGCTGGCTCAGGCTCGGGCGCCTTCTGTGGCTGTGCTGTTGGAGAAGGCCGAGCATCGGGCATTGGGACGTCTTCTTCGGCCTCTTGCGCGCCTGAGCCGCTGGGACCGCCTGCACCAGGCCCACCACCAAACGACATGTCAATGCCTAGGAGCACGCTCATGACGGACAGGAAGCGAGGATCCTGCATGAACTGGCCAACCATGTTCGGATTGCTCTTCAACTGTTGGAGTTTGCTCATGAAATCTGCATCTGCGAGAAGCGGGGCCGTTTTGGGGTTGCCAGCCAGCTTCTGGATCATATTGGGGTCGTTGAACATGCCACCCAAGCCGCCAGAAGGGTCGCCGCTGAGTCCGTCGCCTCGCGCCTCCGCCTCGACTGCGCGCTTGACAGCCTCGAGACCTGCCTTGGCCTGCGCATTGTTGGGGTCCAGCTTCAAAGCCTCCTCAAAGGCATCGTTGGCACCTACGAGGTCGCCCTCGCCGTGTAGGGCCGTGCCTTTGCGCCCCCAGCCTTTGGACCAGTCCGGCTTGATCTCGATGACCTTGTTGGCATCATCCAGCGCCTTTTGCCAGTCCTTGATCGATGCGTAGGCTCCTGAACGGTTTGAGTACAGCACGTGATTGGTAGGGTCGAGTTCGATCGCCTGGGTAAACTTGTCGCTGTAGCCGTGTCAGTCTTGTGCCATGGTCGCCAATGCTTGCCTTGTCAGCCCTGCCAGATCTGTCTGTAGGGGTGGGTGGTGCTGGCCGAGGCTGACATTGACATGGTGGGGGTGATTTGCTCACATGGACTCGGCAAACTTCTTCTCTGCGAAGAGCTTGTTGCCCTCGGCTTTGAGTGCATCGGCCATGGTAGGAGAAATTGGTTATCGACGTGGGTGAGGTCGAGTGTGCACAGCAAGTCTGGTGGTAGAGCAAGTGCTGTCGGCGCGCTTTGCTGATATAGGTGGGGCAAGCCATGCGGCTCTGAAGCTTCGTCGGTGACATGCCCTTCCAGCATCTTCTCCGCCCTTCTACTAAACTACAGTGTACTCAGTAGAGTCGCAACACCGCATGGCTCAACTTGTGCGGCAAGCCCACTGGGACGCGCAGGTGGCTGTCAGCGACTACCATGACAAGATCGCCGTCCAGAATCTGGAGGTTGTCGTCCATGCTGGCAAAGACGTCTGGGGCCGGCCCAAGAAGCAGCGAGCCCAGGTCAGCGTAACTCTGACCTTGGGAAGCCACTTTGCTTCCGCAGCGGCGACCGACTCTGTCGACCATAGCACGGTGCATTATGGCCTACTCAGCAAAGCCATCCAGGCAGAGCTCGCGGATACCGCCTCCGAATGGATGTCTACCGCCGCCCTTTCCGCCCGTATCCTCCAGAGCGTGTGCGAAGTGGCAGGCTCGACAGTCCTATACGCAATCGAGACCGACGTCTGCTACCCCAAGGGTAGTATGCTCGGAGATGGCGCAGGCCATATCACATCGACCATCCAGGACGGGCCCAGCCAGGCCACCACATTACACTCCAGCGTGCTCTACCTGCGGAATGTTCGCATTCCTTGTGTCATTGGTGTCAATGCGAATGAAAGACTGCAGAAGCAGCCAGTCGTGTTGAATGTGTGGATTGACAGGATCCCAGACTCACGAGTCGACGATTACACAGAACTGGAAACACTGTTGATCGAGGTACTGTTCTGCTGGACACGGATGCTGTACCCGCGCTGACCGACTAGCTCGTTTCCGAGACTTCATTCCAGACCATTGAAAGCTTACTTGCATGGCTGATGGACGAGCTCAGACAAAAGTTCTTCACAAGGGACGAATATCAAGAGGCTTGGGTCAGACTGAGGATCGCAAAGCCTCTGGCAGTTCCCTTTGCCGAGGCGCCTGCGGTCGAGATTGTGCGTCCAGTGCGTTCCCGTTGAGTGTGGGTCATGGGCACACCGATTCAATCTTCCCATCGTACTTGATACCACGGTATACCGACACGGGCTGCAGCCGCGGGTGGAGTTTGAATTGGGAACAGGCGGTTGCTGACTCGGGTAGGGGCAGCGGTGAAGTTCTTTCCCCACGTGGTTCAATGAGCGTGGCATCATGTTCCAGCTGTGCACTGCACAAGAGAAGGGGCCATGATGGATGATTCAACAACACATGTGTCCTCGCAATAGAGCTGTGCCTTGCGATAGAGTGAGTAGTGGACAGAATATTGTTGGTCCGCTACCGTACTGCAGTGAAGCCATTATTGATGCAGTGCAGCCAAAAAAGAAATATACCTATGTACTGTGTCTATTCTTGGACATGTAATTTTGTACATGGTACAATGCCCAAAGAGTGCAACTATAACTCCGTACTCTAGCACATAGTACATGCTCGAGAGCTCAGCCGCCCAAGGGCACGGCCACTTTCAAAGATTCAAACAACAGGCAAGAGTAGTACATACTGCTTCGCAAAGCGTAGCCACGGCCTTGGCAGCGAAGAAAAAATATTTTTCTTCTCCCCGCATTCAACCAAGTCGAGCCTTTTGCCACAAATGGGGGCCCTTGGGGGAAGCTGTTGACTGTTGAGCGAATCCCATGTTCGCATCGCCTCTACGGTTAAAGGCTAGACAGACTACTACTGATGGAGTCTATCGATGGACTTGGTCATAGCTCCCAGCCCCAACAACAACAAACTCGGAATTCGAATTTGTTGACAGTGGCCAGGATGTGTGGCCATGAGGGATGTGTGGTACCCGGCAGATAGGATGGGAACAAAGTAGTACGATCATCGACGGCTCCCCGTCTGGAGGACTGTCCACGCATCTGGCAAGCAGTGTCACGGTTTGCCATCAGCGGTGTTCATAGGAGGATAGGAGGAGGGGTGTGGCCCGAGTGTAGGTAGAGGAGTGCATAGTGCATAGTACCGGTACATGGATGTTGTATCTTGATGTTGTGTGACCATGTACCTACAGTACCATGTACACCTAGTTATTCAATACATACCTACCGACCTACCTATTATCGTACACAGGACTGGATGCATATGGCACAAATCGGGAGAAAGAAGAAGCGCCATGCAGCATTGATTCTCGGTGTCGGTGCACTAGGTACCTGATGGTGTCTCCTGTAGTTAGGCCGTCGACGGTATAGGAACCAACTATGCATACATGCTCCCATTACGGTATGTCATGTACCGGTACCTACCCTATCTACGGTGTCATTTGGTTTGGTACATGCTACAGTCAACTAGACCTGCCTACTGTGCCATGTCACTACTGTCCATCTGCTCGGGCCCGAATCCAACTGGCAAACGAGCTCTGGTCGAAAGTTCCCGCCTCATTGGAGTAGGTAGGTAGGAGTAGTAGTAGGAGTAGTAGTAGTAGTAGTAAGTAGATCCGAACTTATCAGACCCTGGCGAGAACGCAACGCCTCCTCCCCCCCCCCCCCCTGCCCCACTGTAACGGCCCCCCAACCGCCAGCAGGTGCTGCCCAGGCACGGACGCCTTTAAGTAGACCGCTCTCCTTCTGTCTCCCACGCCCCCTCCTCCATCTTTGGTCCTCGTCAACTTTCACTTTCTTCTACCCAATTCACCTCTCTCTTGCACAAACATACACAATGGCTTCTCGTGCGATCCCAGCTCACCTGAAGCCTGCTGCTGCAGACGGCGAGGGCGGCTTCTCCCCCCGCCATCACGGCAAGTCGCAGTCCCATGTGGTACGCCTCCCACCTTCACTTTTGGAATGCTGGCGGAGAACAACGTGCAATGCTGGCCGTGTCCCTCGACTACCTTGGGTCTTCTTTCTATCTTGCATCTGCTAATGGCCCATCTAGGCTTTCGAAAACACATCCACCAATGTTGCGGCCTCGCAGATGCGAAATGCACTCAACAAGCTCGCCGACACTGTCAAGGACCCCGCTGAGAAGAAGGTCAGTCGATTTTTTTTCACCGCCACACTGACTACCCCGCCTACTCTTTCTGGCAAAGCCGGCAAGAGCTTGTGCGGCGCGGACAGCCACGCAGTGCGTGCGACATGGGCGGGGAGGGGCGCTACGTCATGTGGGTGTACGCTAACTTGGAAAAGTACTTTGAAACCGAGATGGACAACTTCTTTGCCCTGTTTCGACGATACCTCAACGACAAGGCCAAGGGCAATGTCATCGACTGGAACCGCATTGCTCCCCCGAAAGCGGAGCAGGTCGTCAACTACGACGACTTGGCCAACTCGGAGGCTGTCGAATACCTGAACAAGCTCGCTGTCGTCAAGCTCAATGGCGGTCTCGGTACCTCCATGGGCTGCGTCGGCCCCAAGTCTGTCATCGAGGTCCGCGACGGCATGTCCTTTTTGGATTTGTCGGTGCGCCAGATCGAGTACCTCAACCGCACATACGACGTCAACGTGCCATTCGTGCTGATGAACTCGTTCAACACCGACACCGACACGGCCAGCATCATCAAGAAGTACGAGGGACACAACATTGACATTCTCACATTCAACCAATCAAGGTACCCTCGTATCTTGAAGGACTCGCTCCTGCCCGTCCCCAAGGACAGCCAGTCGGACATCTCCAACTGGTACCCCCCAGGCCACGGTGACGTTTTCGAGTCTCTGTACAACACTGGCATGCTCGACAAGTTGCTAGATCGCGGTATTGAGTACATCTTCCTCTCCAATGCTGACAACCTGGGCGCTGTTGTCGATCTCCGCATTCTGCAACACATGGTAGACTCCAAGGCCGAGTACATCATGGAGTTGACGGACAAGACCAAGGCCGATGTCAAGGGTGGTACCATCATTGACTACGAGGGCTCGGTCCGTCTCCTCGAAATCGCACAGGTCCCCAAGGAGCACGTCAACGAGTTCAAGTCGATCAAGAAGTTCAAGTACTTCAACACCAACAACATTTGGATGAACATTCGCGCTGTCAAGCGTGTCGTCGAGGCGAATGAGCTCGCCATGGAGATCATTCCCAACGGCAAGTCCATACCCGCCGACAAGAAGGGCGAAGCCGACATCTCCGTCCTCCAGCTTGAGACTGCCGTCGGTGCGGCCATCAAGCACTTCAAGGGTGCCCATGGAGTCAACGTGCCCAGGCGGCGCTTCCTGCCCGTCAAGACGTGCTCCGATCTTATGCTCGTCAAGTCGGACCTGTACACTCTTCAGCATGGTCAGCTGGTGATTGACCCTAACCGATTTGGCCCTGCTCCCTTGATCAAGCTTGGCAGCGACTTCAAGAAGGTGTCCAGCTTCCAAGCCCGCATCCCATCCATTCCCAAGATTGTCGAGCTGGACCACTTGACCATCACGGGCCCTGTCAACCTTGGCCGTGGTGTCACACTCAAGGGCACTGTCATCATTGTGGCGACAGAGGGATCGACTATCGACATTCCTCCCGGTTCGATACTGGAGAACGTTGTTGTGCAAGGTTCGTTGAGGCTGCTAGAACACTAGACGGGTACTGGCGATTTCATCATAGATTTACGAGGATAATGTGCTTTCTTGTGGCGAATGGTTAAGACACTAAATGCATTGTACACGAGGCTTGGGCCAGGGTGTTGGCCTGTCAGGTACCAGAAATTTTAATGGGTGCAGCCCGATGGATGGGTTGACGAAACCGGGGCAGATGAGAATACAGGAGCAGAATATTGTATCCAATATCGCTCAAGAAGATGACAGGATTCTGTGATTTGATCGAGATGAAGTAAAACCAATGACTTTGACCCAGAATTCAAGTGTCCCCCTCCACTCGCTAGGACGGGTAGCTAAGCCTAGAGTACTCTACAGCTGGGCATACATGGCCGGAGCTCCCCTGCAACCTTGGCCTAGGATGTCTCAAGCTAGCTCCCATGATTGGCATGTGAAGCGTCATGTCAGCCTTCCATGCTACTGCTACTGCTACTGCTACTGCTACTGCTGCCCAACATGAGCCTCACTGCAAACTTGTTCCTGTGTGTTGCGGAGGCGCAGTGGTACCCGAGTCGAGTCAGCTTCCTGGCGCAAGGGCTCCATGATTACGGTTGTCAATTGGAGAACTCGTCTGGCTCTATGAAGCAGAGAACCATCTCCTTTCCCCATCAGCGCGTCTGCGTCCTGCATTTCACGTTGCACGCGCATCATCGCGGGGCAAAGTGGCGGTTCACCGCATCTCCCTCGACACACGCTGAGCTCCAAACGAACCTGAAGACAGGCGCTTATGTCTGCGCTGACGAATCCTAACCTCGCTCTACCTCCACCATGATGGCACCGGAATCGAAGGAAAGCAAAGCCCCGCACGGAGAGCACACAGCCAATCTGGCACACGCCGACGCATCCTATCGTGAAGCTTACCAGTACTGGGGTTACCTGTTCAAGGAGGACAAATGCGGTACACCGTTACTGGATCGCCTATTAAAAGGCATTGCAGAGACCATAGTGAGTTGTTGTGGCCGCCGCCATGGACGGGCTGCTGCGGCTGTGGGTGTAATGCTGATGCAGTGGCCGTAGAGCAGAAGGTTCGAGCCAAGCGATTCTCCAGACCTCACGCCATCGCAAATGGCCGCGTGGTATCGCGACGTAGGTGGAGACTATGATGTCCTTTTCATGGACACGCCTTCGACGTCCATTGCCTTTATCTACCGCTCGCTTGGGGCATTTCATTCCTTGCAGCCCGGCCCCACCGACGACGGCTACTCGAGCCCGACTGTGCCCGCCCTGAAGAAGCAGGGTTTTGTGACATGGCAGACTATTCAGCTACTACTAGGACCAGAGGATCATGTCCCGTTTTTGCAAAGAGCCGTGGAGAAGTACGACGTGGTTGATCCCGAGACAGGCAACATCTTCCCCAAGATACTTCCCAAGGAATGCTTTCCAGATTGCCCTGACGATGCCATGGAAGCCTGGTACCAGGGCGTGGCTGCTAGATTGAAAAGAGAAGCGGAAGAAGAAGCCAACGGAAGGCACCTAGCTGACCAACCGCGCCCTCGCGCATCGACTGACACGGGAGACGGATCGTCGGCGGATGAGAGGCATGGCGCCTTCAAGTATTTTGAGGACCCAATGTACCGGAATGCGAGACAGAGGCCGCCCATTATGCGACACGTTTCCAAACAGTCTTCGCGACCGGTGGACGGGAGCAGCCGGACAGTCACATCGAGAGTCAGACACATGTTGAACCCATGGAGCACCCGACGCAAGAGTGTACCAGGACACTACGAGAGCGACAGCTATTCAGAAGAGGACATCACGCCGATCGCACCGGTACCTCCTCCTCCGCCTCCAGCGACTCGGTATACCAGTCACCAGCGTCCACACCCGCCGCATCAGTCGCATCAACCGCCTCGAGCGGACTATGCGACAGACTCTGACTCTGATCCCGAACGTGTTGCTGCCTATCGAAGAAGGTTGGGAGTGCACGCGCACAGATCCCATGACGTGCCGCCAACACAGCCCGAATACTTTGCAGACTATGCGGAAGCTAGGCGCTATTCGCACCAGGAGCCTGGCGTGAGGCTGGAGGGGAGAAGCTCATCAGCAACGTCACCCCAACCCGTATACCGGCCCACTCAATCGCCTCTGTTTGCAACGCAGGTTGCTCATATGCAAGCTAGAAAATACCATGACTACAGGCCTACTCTTCCCCCACGGACTGGCTACACACCAGCAATCCAACACGGCGTGAGTATGAATTTTTGAGCAGCATTCCCAACCGACTTGGTCAGCCACCGTTGCGCACCTGTTCTTCATCCCCTAGATGCTTGCTGACCAAAGATACTGGGTTAGGTGCGATGGGGTCCTGCGGCAGTCCCCGTGACTCCTCCAAGGAACGTCGAGCCGGGACACAGGCGGGAACGAGAGCGAGAAGGCCGTGATGGCGGGGCGATGTGGCATGAGAGGGAGAGTGGAGGCAGCAGCCACCATAGCCGGGCCCGGCGGCGGCGGTCCACAGAAGATGCAACGTACCCACGCGAGCGGGGAAACGGTGAGACTGCGCGGACACGAAGTCACGACCGAGTCAGAGACGACTGGGCTGAGCGAGAGGGCGGTCGGGGCCGAAGCTGGCGAGGGCATTGGGACGGTCGAGATGGGGACGGGGCAGGTGAAGACAGTCGGAGTGGGAGTGGGAGTCGGAGTGGGAGTCGAAGTCGAGAACGAGAGCGAGAGCGAGAGCGCCGGACACATAGGTATGTGTCGGGTGCGCAAGATGGCGTCTCCGGCCGGCGATGTCCAGTTTCCTAGCGAGTGGGTGCTAAGTTGTGTGAGCAGTTTTGGCGGCCAACTCATGCGTTTCCTCAAGGAGTTTTGAGGGCGCGAGAGGGAGGGAGGCTGTCTTTTCAGCTGGCTTGGCTTGGCCTGGCTTGGCTCGGGTTTTCAGCTGGCTTTGGGGATCTGAGTTTTCATGGTTGTGGTTGTGGTCGATGCGCACTTGCAAGTCGTGTGTGTGTGTGTGTGTGTGTGTGTGTGTGTGTGTGTGTGTGTGTGTGTGTGTGTGTGTGTGTGTGTGTGTGTGTGTGTGTGTGGCTGAATAGGTGTGGCATGAAGACGGCGTGAGCACATGGGAGATGGAGGTAGGAGTAGGGCGAGTTGTGCCATGTCTTTTTTCTCTCGTACGTGTTTGGTGGGTACGGCTTCTTGCGATGAGTGTACTATGCTATCGTATAGACGGATTGGACGTTGAATGAATGGATAGACGTGGACCATTCATGCTCGTATCGTTGCTTTCTTGGTCTTCGTCTTGCACAGTGTAGAGTACAGTCGATGGGGAGGGTGGGCCGAGGCGTGACGAAACGATCGCCGTGGCTGGCTGTCCCGGGTCCACCACGGGTGTGCCTGCGAGGCTAGCTCGCCAACCTGAATAGACGGCATGTACGCATGTCCTGTCCCCTGTCTTGGTTGCTGTCTTGTGCAGGGGAATCTACTGGACATGGTGTGCGCAGTGCTGTATGGCTTGGTTGTGGGATTGGGTGAATGCAAGATGGGATAAGGCGTCGTCGCCGGAATTGGCGCCTTTTGTTTGCGTAGGCGAGAAGCGGGAGGCAGTGGCAGTGGCAGTGGCAGTGGCAGTGGCATTGGCTTTGGCTTTGGCTAGCGATGAGCCCGCAGCCGTTGGTTTTGTTTGCAACCCAAGCGTTACCGTACATGGAGTACATAGAGTACTATACCGGTACGTCTTAGCTCTTAGCCTTGGGCTAGTTGACTCTAGAGTAGCTAAGAGTACTCTACTGTCCTTGTACTTGACTCTACCTAGCTAGCTAGCGAATGGCTGCTGGCTGCTGGCTGCTGGGCACCTGGCGCCGCAACGAATGGGCCAGGAGCAGGTTTGCCCCCCGTCCGACATGGAACCCTGAAAGCACCGCACCGAAAGCTGTTCATCTCCTTTGCTTGCTTGCTTGCTTGCTTGCTTGCTTGCTTGCTTGCTGGCTTGCTTCCTTGCGCCCTTCCCCCTCTTTCCTCCCCTCCCTCTCTCTCCCCTCCCGCTCTTGTCTCTATTTCTCTCTTTCGCTCTCCCGCTCCTCTCCAATCATCCCCCCTGCCTCCCCCCCCCCCCCCTCCCCCCACCTTTGAATTGACGACATCCACACTTTCTCGCCCACACCCACATCTCTCTCTCTCTCTCTCTCTCTCTCCCTCTCTCTCTCTCTCTCTCTCCCTCTCTCTCCCTCTCCCTCTCTCTCCCTCTCCCTCTCTCTCTCTCTCCCTCTCTCTCTCTCTCCCTCTCTCCATCACGCTCCCCTCTCTTTCCGCAGTGGCAGCCGCAGCCGCAGCCGCAGCGCACACTGCACACAGCCAAGCATGGCGACGGAGCACCGCGAATCCGAGCTGAGGCAGCAGGGCGCTCTGGATGCCGCAAAGCACTCGCACGCCCCCGTGACGGCTGACGAGGCAGAAGAGGCGGTGGTGGAGCAGGCGCGCTTAGGTGGCAGCGCCGCCTTCCAGTTCGACCCCAATGCCAGCCCCGAAGAGAAGCGCGCGCAAGCCAGAGCCCGCGTCCCCGTTGGCTTCCACCACGAGCGCAACCAAAATGCAACCGCCCTCGTCTCCGACGCCGACCATGTCAATGGCGCCGCTCCCCAGTATGACTTGCCCTCGCCCACCAAAGCCGCCGCCGCCGCAATGGCCGCGCCGCTCACCCCGACCACCCCGACCGCCAATGGCCACGCCCCAGTCAGCGACGAGGATGCCAAATGGGCGCGCGTCGGCTGGGCCCCGCGATTCGGCATGCCCGGCTCAGAGGACCCCGCCGGCGACGACGACGAGGGCACGCTGGCCGACCACCAGACCTGGCTCGAGAGCCGGATCGAGGACAAGTTCTTTGGCGACTGGTACCACAACACGGGCATCATCCTCTTTGCCTGTCTGAGCTCGTGGGTCGTGGGCATCCTCGGCGGCGGCCTCGGCTGGATCTTCATCTTCATGGCCGTCTGCGGCACCTACTATCGCACCTCGATTCGCCGTGTGCGCCGCAATGCCCGCGACGACCTCAACCGCGAAATGGCCAAGCACAAGCTCGAGACGGACACGGAGAGCCTCGAGTGGATCAACAGCTTCCTCGTCAAGTTTTGGCCGATTTACGCTCCCGTGCTCTGCGACACCATTGTCGGCACCGTCGACCAGGTCCTCTCCACCTCCACCCCGGCCTTTCTCGACAGCTTGAAGATGAAGACGTTTGTCCTGGGCACCAAGCCCCCGCGTCTCGAGCACGTCAAGACGTACCCAAAGACCCAGGACGACATTGTGCTCATGGACTGGAAGTTCAGCTTCACGCCAAACGACACGGCCGACCTGACGGCCCGCCAGATCAAGAACAAGATCAACCCCAAGATTGTGCTGGAAATCCGCGTGGGAAAAGGCATGGTCAGCAAGGGCCTCGACGTCATTGTCGAGGACATGGCCTTCTCCGGTCTGATGCGCCTCAGGTTCAAGCTCCAGCTGCCCTTTCCGCACATTGAAAAGGTCGAAATGTCCTTTTTGGAGCGACCGACGATTGATTACGTTTGCAAACCGTTGGGCGGTGAGACGTTTGGATTCGACATCAACTTCATCCCTGGCCTGGAGACGTTCATCATGGAGCAGATTCACGCCAACCTTGGACCCATGATGTACGATCCCAATGTGTTCCCCATTGAGATTGCCAAGATGCTCGCAGGCAACCCCGTCGATCAGGCCATTGGTGTCCTGCAGGTCCACTTCCACGGAGCCCAAGGGCTTAAGAACCCCGACAAGTTCTCGGGCACCCCGGATCCGTACGCGACCGTCTCCATCAACAATCGCAATGTATTGGCCAAGACGCAGACGGTGCATGAAAACGCCAATCCACGCTGGAACGAGACGGTCAACATCATCATCACTTCCCTTACGGACTCGCTGACGATCAACATCTTCGACTACAATGACATTCGCAAGGACAAGGAGCTCGGCACGGCCACGTTTGCGCTCGACCAGCTCGAACAGGAGACTGACCATGAGAATCTGCATCTCGAGATCATGTCTGGTGGTCGGCCACGTGGCATCCTTTCGGCCGATGTACGCTTCTTCCCGGTCCTAGAGGGCACCAAGCTCGAAGACGGGACCCAGGAACCCGCTCCAGAGTCACGTACGGGCATCTGCAAATTCACAGTCGAACAGGCCAAGGACATGGATGGTAGCAAGAGTATGATTGGCCAACTCAACCCATACGCAGTCCTGTTGCTCAACGGACGTGAGATTCACAAGTCGCGAGTGATGAAGCGAACGAATCAGCCCATTTGGCCAGACGCTACCAAGGAACTGCTCATCACTGATCGCAAGAAGGCGAAGCTGGGCCTGGTCATCAAAGATGATCGCGATCTCGCCGCCGATGTCATCCTAGGAACGTACCAGATTGGCATCGATGACCTGCTCGAGCTGGGCGCAAAGGGTCACGAATGGTTCAATCTTGCCGGCACACAGAGTGGTCGCGCCAAGATGAAGTTGGAGTGGAAGCCCGTTGCGCTCAAGGGTGGACTGGCTTCTGGAGGCTACTTGACGCCCATTGGCGTGATGAGGCTGCACTTTCAGAGCGCCCGTGATCTCCGCAATTTGGAGAAGCTGGGCAAATCCGACCCCTATGTCCGTGTACTCCTCTCGGGTATCGAGAAGGGCCGGACGGTCACGTTCAAGAACAATCTTGACCCCGAATGGGATGAGGTGGTGTACGTACCAGTGCACACCGCACGGGAGAAGTTGACGCTGGAGGTCATGGACGAGGAGAATCTGGGCCGAGACCGATCGCTAGGGCATATTGAGATTCTGGTGGGTGACTACCTGCGTCAAGAGGACAATGGCGAGTACGCGGTACATGAGCAGAAGCAGCCGACGGCGGGTGCACTGCGCATGGCAGGCCAAGCGCAGCCAAAGGGTACCCTAAACTACACCTGCTCCTTCTATCCCACCTACGCGACATGGGATCCGGACGAGGACGAGGAGGAAGCCGAAACGGTCGGCACGCCGAATGGCATCTCTAGAACAGCTTCCGTCCGGACTGCTGGGTCCAAGACTAGTCATCAACGGGTTGCGTCTGGTGGATCCGTCATGGATCGATCACAGACGGCCGGCACCATTTCGTCCATGAAGTCTGGCGAAGGGGATCTCGCCAAGCAACTGCAAGCGAATGAATTGCAACAGGTTGAATCGATACCGGAGAAGAAGCCGGTTGAGAAGCTGAAGCTTACTGCCGACGATCTTCAGCACTATGGTAGGCTATGCCGCGAGCAGAGGGATGTCGGATATCATGGCTTTTTGAGTTGGTTCCAACCTCGATTCAGAGCCTCGTATCCCTTGCCTTGGCCTATGTAGTCTGTACTTGACGCTAACTTTTCGTCCAGAATCCGGCCTGCTTGTTTTCAAGCTGATTGACGGCGAGTTTTCGAGGACGGGCGGCTACGTCGATATCCTTATGGATGATATGGCATATGCCAGCTACTCGAGTGCAAAGATCAAGAGCAACCACACGACGTTTAATGAAGGTGAGGCCTATACCACAATGCGGCTCTTTTAGTGAATGATGCTGACACCATCAAAGTGGGCGACACCATGATTCGCGAATTGGACTTTTCCAAGATCACCCTTCGTATCATCGAGCACATCGACAAGGACGGAGATGGCGATGAGGATCATGTCATTGCCAAACTTACAGGGAACACGATTGATACGCTGCGCAGATGTCTAGTAAGCCGCTCTCGCGATGAAGTGTTGGTCTGATGATGTATGCTGATTACTTTCTAGTACACTCCAACGCAACTGGTCTTGAAGGACAAGAGCGGACGTGAGAACAAGATTACCGTGAGCCTCAAGTACATCCCGGTCAAGATGCGTCTCGATCCCAGCGAGTCCTTCAACAATCAGGGTACTCTCCGTGTAGATGTTCTGGATGCAGCAGACCTACCAGCTGCCGACCGGAATGGGTATTCTGACCCATACTGCAAATTCGTCCTCAACGACAAGGAAGTCTACAAGACGAAGACGCAAAAGAAGACCCTCCATCCTGCGTGGAACGAGTACTTTGAGGTACCGGTCCGCAGCCGGACCGCGGCCGAGTTTGTCGTCAATGTATACGACTGGGACTTTGGCGACAAGGCAGACTTCCTGGGCAAGTCGGCTATCAATCTGGAGATTCTCGAACCCTTTCAACAACAAGAGGTTACCCTGCATCTTGACGGCAAGTCTGGGGCAATCCGCCTCCGCATGTTGTTCAAGCCAGACTACGTGGTTCGATCTCGGCAGGGATCGAGTACCTTTTCCGGCACATTTGCCGTGCCCGGAAAGGTTATTGGTGCACCCGTCAAGGGCGTAGGAAAGGGTGCCGCCTTCGTTGGGGGCAATGTTGTGCGCGCAGGCACCTTCCTCGGCCGTGGATTCAAGCGTAGAAAGTCGCGCGGTGCTGCGGGAGAGGAGGATGTTGAGCGTCCCGACTCGTCACCACGGCCATCGGCTGACACGCCCATGATCTCGGTAGAAGGCGATGGGAACGACAATGGCACAGCCAGTAAAGAGAGCCCATTGAACCACCACCGGCACCGCAGCTGGGGCGCGCAAAGCTTCCACAGCCGCCTTGGCGATGGCACCCCAGGTGGTGGCGAGCCAGGCACAGCGACCCTCTCCGTCGTGAGCGCAGACGGGTTCCCCGTCAACACCAACCTGCGCGTGCACATTCAGCTCGGCAAGAAGGAAATCTACAAGACCAACCACATCAAGACGGCCTCTGGCAGCGTCACCTACGACGACGAAACCTTTAGAGTCCCCTGCACCGCCGACGCCTTCTTCAAACTCGTCGTCAAGGACCACAGCAAATTCGGCCGCGACGACGAGCTCGGCGAGGCCCAGTTTACGATTTCCGACCAGGGCGCCGGGAGCGAGCAGAATGTGGGCGTCGGCAAGGGCATGGTTGTCCTGCGCAGCAGCTTTCAGCCCGCCGATGATGCCGCTAGCCAGGGCGGCAGCGCGAGTCCCCGGCCTGGGGGATCGCGCAGGGGCTTGTTGAGTCGGGGTCGGGATTCGCGCGAGAAGAGCGTGACGCCTGCTTAGCGGGCTAGGCGGTTCATGGATCGGAGTGCGGTGTCGCTGGATGAGGGGGCTGTGCGGGCGCCGACGGGGACGGGGATGAGGATGATGGGGATGGAGGGGGAGGATCGGTCGCGGGGATCTTTTGGGCGGGAGATTGGGGGGTGAATTATTAAGGGGGGGGGGTTTTGTCCTTTTTATCCTTTTTTTTTTCATTTCTTCTTCTTCTTCTTCTTCTTCTTCTTCTAATTCCCCCTTTTTTGGTTCTTTATTTCATCTTCTATTCATCCTTCTTGTTCTTTTCCTCTTCTTGTCTCGTCTTGTTTGGTGTGGTCTGCTCTGCTGTTTTTCTCAACCTCTTTTTTTTTTGGGCCCACGATTTCGTGGGGGCGGAGTGGGTTCTCTGCTGGTTCCTTTGTGGATGGATTCTCGGATTGGGAATCGGGAAGATGGAAATGGGATTGCGAATGGGATTGGGATTGGGGAATGGGGCATTGGGATGGAAGTATTGTATGTTCGTCGATGCATAGAGGCGTAGAGTAGAGTCTGTAGTTGGATTTTTTTTGGCCAAATAACTGTTTGGTCAAGTTGGTCTTAGACCTGTCTGAAACTACGTGGCTGAGGGGGGGTTTTTTGTGTTGTAGTGGAGGGATTTGAGCTTTTTTTTTTCTTCTTCTTTTTTTTTTGGCTAGGGTTTGGGTTTTGGCATGGTTTTGGACTTGGACTTGGTATTTGTCCAGTCTCTAGAACGGCGGCGTGACTGGGTGTTTGGGATTTCTGTGTTACCAAACGCGGTTGGGCGGTGGGTTTGGTATGTTGGTGTAGTGTATTTGATTGGTCTGGGTGGTTAGTAGGTAGTCTAGGTAGTGTATTGGTGAAAACCATACAGTCCATCTACTTCTTCTTCTTCTTTTGTTCACACGATACCCCACCCTACTCCACTCCACACCACTCCACACCACCCCCCTAGCACCAAAGAAAAAGTAGGATCGTACTGATGGCGACAAAGCAAAACTTGAGCAATACAAACACTTCCACACTAACCCCCCCCCCCCCTTTTTTTTTGTAAAAAAAATAAAAATACACAAATTAGCAGGGTACATCCACTGGCATAGGGCAGTCTCTTGCGTGCGAGAAGTTTAAAGCCTTGGCCTTGGCATGGCTGCGCGGGCAAGAGATTGTTTGCTGTCGTGCTCAGTTCTTGATGTCCTACTTTTCCTCTGGCGCAAGGGACCAGCTTATCCTAACCTACGCTACGTTCACGGTGGATGTGGACGGCGTTGGGGGCCTTGCATGAGATGGTTGTGTGCCGTTGTGTGTTGTACTCGTGTCTCGGGATTCGCATCTTGAACGCTGTTCACACGGTACTGCCATGCTACTTGCTACGGTACTGCTACTGCTACTGCTACTGCTACTGCCATACTGGCATACCACCTGGACCAGGCCAGCGCACGTCGACGACGCTGTGGTGTGCGGTGCGGCGTGGCGCTATAACATACCATTGCGGTGGTGTTTCAGCTGCGGCTGTGGTGGTAGTGCTAGTTACACAATACTCTACTCGAACCCACGCACTTCCCCATGGGGCCAGGGGTCTGGGCCCGGGGTCGGAATCTAGACAAAGCCATGGCGTTAACCGATACGGTACTCTTGTAGTACATCAACCCATGTAGCTGAATCACGCATGTCTGAGCTCTCTATCCACGACATGTATGAGCTCTCTACCCATACAAGTCCCTCCAGGTAATTAGCCACTTAATCTGCATTCCTTTGTTTACAGCCGCCACTGCATTCTCACGTCCCATTGCTCTAGACCTAGGACTCGGCGTCTAGATCTAAATCGCCCATGTGTTACAGTTGACGTATTCTGCAATTTATTATTCATCCATACAGACATGCATACCGGTACCTTGGGGCCACCAGTCTCGCTTATCGCTGGGGCGTTGTACCTCATGAACCGCTTTCCTCGCTTTCCTCGCTTTCCTCGCATTCGCCGCTCAGAAGGTGATTTGGGGGCGGCATCATGCTGGTCCATGAGAAACGGAGAGTCGTGCGCGGGAGGCAGGACGAGCATAAAAGGGATCAAGATGCTGCGATTGGGAAAGGAGCCAGACATTGGCTTTGAGTGAGCGGTTTGCGAGATTCATCTACCGGTACGACACGTTACGGACTTGAGGGTTTTGGAACTTGTTTTGGAGTAAACGAGAGAAGGGAAATTTTTATTAAATCGTTTCATCCATCTGTCTATCCATCCATCCATCCATCCATTCATCGTCTTGTCGGGGAAAAACTACCCAACATGCACTTCACACACCTCACCACCCTCCTCCTCGCCACTATCAGCATCACCACCACCGCAACCGCCATCCCCAACCCCGCCCCAGCGGCTGTCCCCGACGCCAACCCCGACCCCGCCCTCGACCCGCGCGCCACCCAACTCCGCTGGGACGCCGTGCGCGACAAGAAAACCTGCCGTAGCGACTGGTCCGGGGTGTGCTACGAGCACTGTGTGACGGAGGGGACGAGCACGGCGCGCCGGTGCCAGCGGAATACAATTACGAGTGCGATTGATGGGAGTGGGTGTGGGTTGTTTAAGAGTCGGTGCAAGTGTACTTGTGTTAGGCCGTAGGGGGTCGGGGTTGTGGGAGAGGAGAAGGGGGAGAGGGGGAGGGGAAAAAGGAGGACGGGTATTGAAGAGGGGATTGAGATTGAAGAGAATCAGGATGGCAGGGACAGCGAGAGTGAACAGAAAAAGTAAGGAACAAGAGGGAGATTGAGCTAAATTGTACTCCTTACCAAATCCATCACATATACATGTGCAATAAGCAGTACCAAAGTCTCTGCCCTTGCAAACCCCACATTTCAAAATTCGACTGCCCAGATTGCCCTTGCCTTGCTTCAGCTCTAGCATTATCGTCATCAATGGACTGTATGTGTCATGGTGGATGTTCTGAATGAGACTTCAGATTGCACGCTGTTCACGGTGATGGCCAACCGGGGGCAGATAGAGGACCGATGCATGGAGTTTGGGGGAGGGGAGAGAACGTAAATGCGTGCTGTTTGTGTAGATCTTCTAAGTGTAAAGTCGCCCGTGTCACTTGCTTAGGTTATCAACATAATCTTCATATGATAATCACTTGCCCAGAGTACAATCTTATCCGTGATAATTGATTTGATTCGACATTTCTTAGACTCAATTCTCCTGTGACATCTTCAGCCCACAACACCAGCGGTTTCAATATCGATTGACAAGATCGCAGTGAGACCATGCTCCCTGCCTCGGCGTGAGCGGACAGCAGACGATCTCTTGTAAACCCAGGAGATTGCAATCCGGTCTCAAGCAGATAGACCCATGGTCACCGCGTACTGAGCATTGTGATACATTTCCATAATGTACAGATGTGTGAAGTCAGTGACGGGTAGCGGCCAGTAGCGTGTGGCGATGTGGCGACAAATTTCCAACTCAAGGCTTCCCCGGATTGCTTGAGGCTCCCACGCCAGGACGCTGGTGACGATGAAGTCGCCTATAGGTAGTAGTCGTCCCTTAAGGATCTGGGCGTGACTCTTGGTTCGTACTCGTGGGTTGTAAGGCGGTAAGCTCGTTGGTGTCGTACTCTCCAGCCTTTCTAGAAGCGCACGGATTGGGGCAAGTAAAAGGTCGGGGCTTCGCTGTTCTGGTCTATTGTGAGAGTTTGTCGAATCTGTAAGCTGCTTAGGTGAAGGCTTAGATGGCTGAGCCGGTGACTTCAGGGTTGATTGTGAATCAGCGTGAGACTGTTTGTAGTCTGATTCTGCGATAGCCGTGGGTCCTGGGGGCGTGTCATCGCCATACTGCATGCGCGCACAATCCTCTCCAGCAAGCAGTGGTACCGCAGCTTCCTCGTCCAACGTGGGCGCACGAGGGCCAAACCCGAATCTGAAGCTGTGGTCCCACATATCGGCGATGAATCTGTACAAGCGAAGGTAGCAACTGCGAAAAGGTTGGTATTGAGGAGAGATCAGCTGTTGAAGAAATGGGGGCAGTTTCGGACGGGCCATGATCTGGGAGTGCAACCAGGTGCAGGTAAAGCTGAAGCACAGCATGGGCCAAAAAGGCAATCACACTGTTTCTTCGGAGTGGAGTCAGGGCGTTTGCTTTACCGGCTCTCCCTCCAGCCCATGGGTATGAGCGCAGCAGCAACTTGGTCCACGCCTCGCTCCGTGGCCAACAGGTTGAATTGTGCAGCAGCGTTGCGTGTGTCCTGGATTTCCAAGCGGATACCAAGACCATTGAGGTGGGAGCGGACGGCGGGCGCAATGGGCGTGACGCTGGGGCCTGTTCCGATGATGAGGAGATCTGCGGCCGTCAGTCATAAGCCATCAGTCGCCGTTCACAATAGTCGTGACTGTGACCTTAATTGCCGCAGTGACAGTGGCATTGAGAGTGACAAAGGCATAACAGGCTACATACCTGGCTTCGGATACACCAGCTCCAACACACCCCACGCGCTCTCAGGCACCTCCCACTGGGATTTGCTGTTCAACAGCCGGCCCTTGAGTGCATCTCCTTCTGACTCTGCCTGGCCCTTTTGAAGCCACGGCCGCCAGCGAAAGGCTTCCCCGCCCAGGAGAAACAGACCACAGCCACTAACACGCATCTGATTGTTCAGTGCAAAGCCTTCGGGCGTGCATGCGTCAATGGACGTGGCAGGCGCAACGGTGTTGCGGAGGACATCGAGGGCACTGAAGTCGGTCTGCGTATCTTCGTTGCTCTTGGGCCCACGGTCGCGCGTCTGTGGTGGCCGTGACTGCAACCCATTGGGGCGTGTGAGGTGTAGGAGACGGCAGCCGGTCGTGCGCGCCATCACGGGAGTTTGACGCTGTCCTAGACCTCTGGCCAGGGAACGAATGCAAGCTAGTAACTGGCGGCGCTCCATTGTGGATGATGAGATAATGGGGCTATCCGACTGTCCATGGGATGCACAATGTGAGAAAGTTGGTTTCTTCATCATTCGGCTGCCAGTGCCAGTTGATGCCGTCATGACGCTTGGACCCTGGCTGACGTTAACTTTGCCTCGACGTCTCAGGACACAGATCTCCTGCCCACTACGACAAGCAACCAAGAAGGTGTAGTTGAAGAATACCAATCGTGATAAGAACACGAAGAGATGATGCAATTCTAAAATATGAATAGTGATAAGCCTGTGTCACTTGTGCGAGCACACCAATGGAACCCTCAACTTCACAAATTGCCTTGGCAGAAGTAATCACTTACCTCATCTTCCATGCAACGAAAGAGCTGAATGACATCTTTTGAACGGACTGAAAAAGGGTTTCCAGCATACCATGAGATGGATGTGCACTGTAATTTGCGTCCCACGAATCTCAGATGGCCACCGCATGACAATTGCTCAATGTCCTCCACATCAAAAGGCACAGACAGTAACCACTCCATTGGGGATTCTGGGGGTTTGCAAGTGAAGGGTGATTGGGCAGATGGGTGTATCTGTGTATAATGATGGCTGGGTGCAAAGGAGTAAACCAAGTTTTGTTGTGGACGAGAGCTGAAGTACAGTGTCGTGGCCTGGATTGTGAATTACATGGTTTTCCGAGTAGCAATCGAAACCAACATAATCGTATTAGCATATTATATCAACAAAAGTGTCGCGAACATCTTACTCTATTACTCCTCCCCACTCCCATCTTCCGCAACAACACTTCCCTCCTTCCTCCTCCCCTCTTCATCACGGAAAGAACTTACAACCTCCCTCGGCACCCCGTACGCCCCCAACTCCCTCCTCACAGCCTCCTTACTCTGCTTCCCAAGATGCCTCCTCGCACCTTCCCACAAAAGCTCACTCTTCGCATCCTCCTCCTCCCTGTACTCGTGCAGTACCGTCCCCCAGCGTCCTCTGTCCTGCTCCATGTTCCAAAACGCCACCCCAGTCCGCATATAAATAAGACCCACGTCTGAACCGCCTACAAACTCTGATAAAAACTCTTCGAATTCAATGTCCATGGCTTCCCGCATGATGCGAATACTGCGCATCCCCCAGAATGCGGCTTCGTCAAAGCGAGAGAGGGCGAGGTAGCATACGATGGTACGCGCGACGAGGCGGAGTCGCAGCATGACGCGCACTGTCATACCAGTTTGGCCGGAGTACCGGCCCGTGGTGATGAGCTGGTGAAAGAAGACGTCGGCGAGGACGCGGCGGGTACGGCCGTTGATGATAATATGTATAGCCTTGAAGGCTTGAACATACACTTCCAGTGCTTGCTCGGGCTGGTTGGCTTTGAGGATCGCATCGCCTTTCACTAGGAGATCGGTGGCCTGGTCAAGGTATTCGACGAGTGTGGGAAGTGGGACGGCCATACGTCGTCGGAGTTCTGCCTCGACGGATGGGTCGTAGCCGCGGATTTCTAGGCTATAAAGTCCCTTGATGTGTTCGAATGGGAGAAGAAGACGGCGTTGGAGAGATAGGGGTATGTTTGGCTTTTCTTCTCCCGGATTATACGGGTCTTGCAAGATGAATGTAGTAGCCAGACGGTCGTTCATCATCGGGTAACTGAGTGCGCTATAGAACCAGATTTGGCTGAACAGATGTACGTCATCGACTAATATTACGGCCATGTGCTCGGGCATGGTTTGGTGGAAAGGCGCTGTGATCTGTACGAGTGCGTGTTCGTTTTCAAACAGGTCTGCTTTCTCATCTGTGCAGACAATCGGTACCAGGCCCTCTGCAGATATGTGATTTACTATACCTCGGAATCAAAACGTCAGCTTCCCATCTGTTTCACAGTGCTTCAACTCAGACTCAGAGCGGCCTTGCCTTTTCCCAAAAATTGAGGTCCGGATCCTGGACGATCAACGTTCGACAGGGTGCATGTACATACCAGCACTAGGCCATGGCAACCCAATCTTCATGAAGACATTCTCCCTTCTCCACACACGTCTAGCTTCTTCATACACCTGCTTATTCGCTCTCCAAAGCGCAAAGTCAAATTCGTATACGCCGCCGAAGAGCCCCTGCGCATCAAGAATATGGTTGCGAACAAGGCGATCGGCGGGCTTGTGGTAGAGCGAGTATATCTGCTCGCGGAGTTCGAGTGGGAGAGTGAAAAAGGGGGATTGCTTCGTGGGTGGCTCAGGCGCGCTCATGGTCAAGTCTCTGGCGGGACAGAATCATATGCAGGAGGCGCACAGGCTATGTGGTATGTATGTAGGTGGAAGATGCGCTGACGTCGCGATGCCTTCTCCCCGACTAAGTATGAATTGGCGGATTTTACGCTATTTAACGCCGATTGCCGAGTCGAGGCTAGTTAGGAGCGAGACGCGTGAGCAATTCACGTACCATTGCGCAAGTTTTGGGCTCAAACAGGGAGACGGAGCTTTTGCGCTCATATATGGTGATTTTGAAATATTGTACATGGATTCATGACACATGCATGCTATTCTAGCATATCCCGGCGAACCAGCCCTCTTGTCCCGAGCACCTTGACGACCAATTGATAGGAGTGGAAAGTACAATGCTTTTCTTTTGGTGGACTGCAGGCTCTGTCGCATTACCTCGCTGATCCTGACGAGATTCCAGTGCTGTTTGCAGCTGCAGCCTCTGTTGCTGAAGCTGCGGAAGGAACCGTCGCCGTCTGAGGCGCGGCGCCACCCAGCCATCCGAATGCGCCAGCCTTCATGTCCTTCAGCTGCGCATCCTGCATCTTCTTCTCTTCTTCTGCCATCTCCTTGAGCCATTGGTCTCCATTCTCTCTGATCTGCTTGTCGAGGTGCTCGAAGTTTTGCCTGTTGAAGTCGCGGTACATGTCGATCATCATTTTGCCCTCGGACATGCCTTGGGAAATGTTCTGGTCACCGAGCACCATGCCTGGCTTCTGTGCGTCGAGACCCAAGCTCTTCATGAACATGCCACCAGCGCTCTTGCTCGACTTCTTCTTTTGCTCGGCCAGGTCCCGCTGGAACTGTTCGCGCAGCTTGGCTTCGCGACGGGCATATTCCACTGGGATGTCTTTGCCTTGCATGGATTTCAAGACTTGTCGTACATCGATGGGTTGGCCGGTCTGTGACATCATGGCGAGGTACTCGAGGAAGGGGATCAAAGCCACGAGGCCCTTGTCACCGGGTTCGCCCTTCCATTTGGGCAGTATGATTGCATTCTCGGGCTGCAGCTTGACATGGGATGGGTCGGTGTCGATCATGATGACTTTGGAGAGGTCGCGGTTGAGGTACGAGAGGTCCTACAAAGGTCAGTAAGAGAATAGTCTCACGCGAGGGCGGGAGCTGTCTGGCCTACCTTGATGTACTCGCCCTTTTCGAAGCGGGTTGCCTCGCGGAACAAGGGCCACATGACTAGCCGGAAAGGATCGAGTTTGCGGATGATGGGGTCGCCGTCCATGGACTTGACCGTGGTGAAGATGACGAGCTCGTACTGTGAGCTGAGGTAGCGCAGGAAGTAGTCGAGACCAGGGCGCTTTGCCAGGCGGTAGCCGTGTTTGGTGCTCCATTCCGAATGCAGCAGCAAGTCCTCGAGACTCAAAACAAGTGTCAGCTCAGGTGCGCCTCCGGGTATCTTGTCCTTGTCGGGCAGCAGCTTCTGAAAGGTCGGCTCGGTGTAGTAGGCCTTTTGTCCGTTGATGCGGGCTACAGCGCGGGCGTACATGCGACCTAGCGACCAGCCATTGGGTGCGTCTGCGTGGGCCAGTTCCTCTTCCTCCGTCTCCCAATTGCGGCCCATGAAGACAGCGCCCGTGGTTCCAAAGAGCAGAATGGCGAGATAGCCCAGATTGGCGACGCGGTTCCGCCGCCTGTCGGTGCTGGTCTCGTATGCAGACTTGGGTAGCTCGCCGCCGCCGCCGACGCCTCCCCGACCACTTGAAGCGCCCTCGGCAGACTGCTGCTTATCGGGAAGCTCGTTGGCTTCGCGAGCATCTCGTTTTGCGTTTGCTTCGGCGTCGGCGAACTCGGCGGCGAAGGTTGAGGGAATGCCCTGTCGTAGGTCTGGCAGCGGCTTCTGCGCCTGTGGGGGTGCTTCGTCGGTGGTGTGGGCGGCCGTGTTGTCGCTAGGTGACTTGGGTCCAGAGAACTCATCTTGCTCACTGGCCCTGTCCACCTTGCTATCGTTGCCCGCACCTGTCGAGGCTTGTGTGGCGCTCCCTGTTGGGCGCGTCGTCGTGGGCTGTATGGGTGTTGTGTTGCGCGCTGGTGTGGCTGCTGCATCGAACTCGGGCTGCTCTGACGGGTGGACGGGCAGTGGGTTCTCCTTGTTTGATTCTTCGAATTTGATCGGCTCTGTTGGCTTCCAGGTATTGTCCTTGGGCGGCGGACTGCTCTTTTTGGCGTAGCTGCGTACAGCATGCCATTGTGATGTCCTCGTCGTCGTCGTCGCCGAGACAATGCGCGTCGTGTGCGGCCTCGAGGCCAGCAGCGCCGGGCGAGTGCGCAGGGCGCGGCAAGCTGACCGTGGGAGCATTGTGGTGTATGTGTGGGTGTGCGGGTGTTATGGCAGATTACAAGTTACTATGTATGCAAAACAAATATGAACCAGAAACAGGGCCACGTCCTCTCCTATGGTACAGCTTGGGCGACACAAGACCAGTATGTGGCGGCGGCGGCTCTCTGCGTCGAACTGGTCTTCTGGAGAAAGGCGGGACTTGGCTGGAACAATTCATGGCAGAGAAATCCAGAGGCAACGGGTCCCACCAGTCCTCGGGCGAATTATGACGCGGGATGATCACGTGACTCGTACACTCACTTTCTGGTGCTGCCATCTGTCCTGTCCACCACAGCAGCACAGCCGTCCCCACTCGACACACCGCGCTTTCGCCGACGTCTACATGGAATCCTGGACCCGTATTTGATTACTTATCTGGCTCTGTCCTTCCACTTCTAAAAGCGAGCTCCCAGTCCCATGTCTTCGCTTACGTACCTCGATGGGCATGCGATTGACAGCACGGCCTCGATGGCGACATGCGCCCGGCGGACTGCTCCTGCGGCTCACAGCATGCCTCGTGCTATGTATGTGCTTGTGGGCGACACCAGGTCGTGGCATGACCGATGAGACCATCGCGGCCCTCCGCCAAGAGACACGCGACATCTTCTACCATGGCTACGACAATTACATGAAGCATGCTTTTCCCGAAGACGAACTACGCCCCTTGAGTTGCACGCCGCTCACACGCGACCGCCAGAACCCAGCCCATATTGAAGTCAACGATGTGCTAGGCAACTATTCCTTGACCCTCATCGACAGTCTGTCTACGCTGGCCATCTTGGCCTCATCCCCACCGCCGTCAAGCAATGGACGAAACAAGGCGTTGAATGATTTCCAGGACGCCATTGCAGACCTGGTGGATCACTATGGAAATGGAACTCCAGGACCCGACGGTCAGGGCATCCGAGCACGGGGCTTTGATCTGGACAGCAAGGTGCAGGTGTTTGAGACAGTCATCCGCGGTGTGGGAGGACTGCTGAGCGCACATCAGTTTGCTGTAGGCGATCTGCCTATTCGTGGTTACAATGCCACTCCAGGAAAGAGCAAGGGAACCGACGGCATAGTCTGGGACAACGGTTTTGTCTACAACGGCCAATTGTTGCGGCTGGCTACCGACCTTGCCAACCGACTGATGCCAGCCTTCAACACCCCCACTGGCTTGCCATATCCTCGCGTCAACCTGCGTCATGGAGTGCCCTTCTATGCAAATAGTCCACACAACATGGACGCTGAGCACGGTCAGTGCAGTAAGGATCCCAACGATAAGAGTACCGAAATCACAGAGACGTGCAGTGCTGGTGCGGGAAGTTTGGTGTTGGAATTCTCAACGCTAAGTCGATTAACTGGCAATCCGCGATACGAGCAGGCAGCCAAGAAGGCCTTCTGGGCCGTGTGGGAACGTCGAAGCAACATTGGACTCATCGGAGCAGGCATCGATGCTGAAACGGGCCAATGGGTATCATCTCACACTGGCATTGGGGCTGGAATCGATAGCTTCTTCGAGTATGCCCTCAAGTCGCACATCTTGCTCTCCGGTCTACCTTACGACCCTGCAACCGCAGATATCGATTCTTCAGATGCATTCCTACTTGCATGGGAAGAGGCGCATGAAGGCATTCGGCGGCAAATCTACCGTGGATCCCAACACCAACATCCTCACTATGCTCAAGTCGATCTCCACACTGGAGCTATCCGGGCTTTTTGGATCGACAGCCTCAGTGCATTCTACCAGGGTCTACTTGCCATGGCTGGGAAGCTTGACGAGGCC
Organism: Plenodomus lingam; assembly: GCF_022343315.1. NCBI lineage: Eukaryota > Fungi > Ascomycota > Dothideomycetes > Pleosporales > Leptosphaeriaceae > Plenodomus > Plenodomus lingam. Next base: position 360,828 of record NW_027093973.1, read on the forward strand.
ATTGAAACCCACCTTCTCTACACTGCCCTATGGACCCGCTACTCTGCCATGCCGGAACGATGGTCAACTGCTACAGGGGACATTGAGCATGGACTGCGATGGTGGGGGGGTCGACCGGAGTGGATCGAGTCCACATGGTACTTGTATCAAGCTACCAAAGATCCGTGGTATCTGCATGCTGGCGAGATGGCCTTGCGGGATATCAAGAGACGCTGCTGGACCAAATGCGGATGGGCTGGACTTCAAGATGTCCGCACTGGTGAGCTGAGCGACCGCATGGAGAGCTTCTTCCTCGGCGAGACTGCAAAATATCTCTACTTGCTCTTCGACCCATCGCATCCTTTGAACACATGGGACGCGCCCTTTGTCTTCACCACCGAAGGTCATCCTCTAATTATACCAAAGCGTGTGCGCCCATCATCTCGCATACGTCGAAAGCGGTCGTCACCCGGACGGCAATTTGCTCAAGACATATGTCCTCTTCCACCAGCTCATCTGCCATTTACCATCTCTGCGACAGCAGCCCGAGCCGATATCTTCCATGCTGCAAGTCTAGCGAAATTGCACTTGATGCCAACAATTCAGACGACAGACTCCCCATTAGTCGAGTTCACTGCCGATCACCCCAGTATCTCGTTGTCAGATGTTCGTTCACCTTCCAATTACACGTACTATCCCTGGACATTGCCGCTCGAGCTTATTCCTCATAATGCTACAAGCTCGCCAATGACTCTGCGAACTACCTTTGATCTCTCATTCCCAAGCATGCCCAATAGCATGCAGATAGGCGCACTGCAAAGGATACAAGATGGTATATTGGTAAAGTCCATGAGCGGGCTACGTCTCGGCATGGTTCGTGAGCAAGACAAGAGATCCGATACGGGGCAATATATTGATCTGGATGAACACTTCCGTGTATATGCCATTTCTAACATCGCCCTAGGTCGTGATGAGAAGATTTTCATGTCGCGTGCCACCATGGATAACTTTAATCCGCTAGATCCTTTCTTTACTCGAACAAGAGACGCCAACGTCCTGGAGCTAGTCATTGATGTCCCACCAGACGCCCCGGGCACGTCACGCGCTCTGTCAGACCTCCTTCAAGATGCGCTTGGTGAGTCTGGCAACCTGTCGAACCCCCCGGCGAGAATAGAGATTGATCCAGAAGCGCTAGAGAACGAACCGTCATACCTATCGAATCTACTATCGTCACTCCAGGCTCTGTTAGCTGCGCCAGCGCCGACGTTGTCACCATTGCCTTTTGATCTACTTACTGCATCCCCACAGACCACTCTCCACCAGAGTATTCCAGGTGCACTTCCATTAGGGCCTGGCGCAGCACCACTCCCCGACACCCCAGATCCCAAGGCTACTTACACGGAGGATGACAGTCTAGCTTGGTCAAGCATTTACATCCATTCGAGCACGCTCTGTGACGAGAAACTGCCCATTGATATTCCGCGGGCCTATCAAGTCATTGTCATTCCACGCGGCGGATGCTCCTTCTCCACGAAACTGCGCAATATAGCAGCCTATCCACCAGCCAGCACATCTTTGCAAGTAGTAGTCATTGTCAGCTACCCTGAGCACGAAGAATCGCCCGATGGCAATGCCAACGATGGGGCAGGTCAGTCACGGGGTAGTGCACACGTCGTGCAGCCACTTCTCGATGAGGCGCAATTCACGCCTTCTGGCCTACCGCGACCGAACCCGATTCCACTCGTTATGGTGAATGGTGGGGAAGAAACCATGGCATTGCTCAGACGCGCAAAGGGCGTGGGTGTCAGGCGGAAGTATTATTTTCGCAGCCAGGGGATGAAGATTGATAATTTGATTGTGTTGTAGCTTCAACACTACTGCCGTTGACATGTGTTGGTCACGCGATTTGTATATAGAAAACCTCATATCGTCGACGAATTCAAGGTACTACTAACCTAGCTTGGAGTTGATTCGCGTTTGGCATTTTATCTGGAAATAACAATCAAGTGTTCCATCACACTTGTTGCCGCATGTGATGATGATGTCATGTTCTCGATCTCTCCCATTGCCTATTTGCGATCTCAGGATAGTGTCTTGCATCACCATGAGGCTGAAGGAATATTCTATCGTTTACCGCATCTTGGGGCGAATTTTGCAGCTAGAATGGATTCACCATCATTGTATCCTATTCCCACACAGATGCATTAATTGGAAGTGCGTTTTGCTAGGTTTGAGGGCTGAGTTTTATGTGGTGTGTATATATGTATGTGAGGCCAGGTAACTATAGAGGAGTTCAATACATGATTCGGCATATCTCTTGTGCCTATAATGAACCGCGATTATAACCAATTGTAACAATCAACCCATGATGAATGATTGTAATCCTTGAATACCCACTCAGCCATGTTTGTCAACCAGCATATGCCCTCTAGATTGAAAGGGATCACACATGCAATATTACTTATCAAAACTTTGATTGGCTGCTGTAACATGCAGTCTCAGGTGATCTAAGCACAGCGATTGGGGATTGTAGTGGAATAACATGTTGTGGGGCGAGAGGGAGAAAATGAGTGGTGTGTAATCCACGCGTGAAAGAATAGACATTGGAGAGGATCGATACGAGGAAATTGCATATCATTGTCAAATTCTTGTGGATTGAGTATTGACCATTATAAAGAAATATTTCTTGTAGGGAATCCGTTTCAATCCCATGGTCATCAAGTACTAGAAATTACGGACCGTGGCGGCCGTTACCGAGAACGCGACAAGCACAATCGGCTTGTTAAGAAGAAGAAAGGCAAGAATCGCTAAATCAATGGAGAAGGTATCGACCAAGACAATCAATCACGTAAAACCCTATACCCCTTATGAACCCTCCTCCAACTCCACACCCAACACCCAATCACACGTCGTCCTTATCATATCCTTCGCCTCCTCCTCCGTCATAGAATTCGTATCCAAACCGCCATTCCACTTGATACCCACGAGTTTCCCCGCGCCCTCGCCCTTAACATCCATGACGACGAAGAGCTCCGCAACTTTGATGCCCGTCCAACTCCTATGGAAATGGACTTTGAGTTTGCCGGCGGGGTCGGGGCCTTCGCTGTATATGAACCACTTGTCTGACATGGAACGTGGTAGAAAGCCGAGGTAGAGGGCGAAGACTTGGGAAGGCGGGAGGAAGATATTCCAGGGGCGGATGAGGGGTGTGCCGGGGAAGGGGCTGGTGGGTAAGGCGGTCGAGAGGACGCGTTGTGAGGGTTGAATGGGCGTGTGGTGGTAGTCCGGTTTCGGGCTGTGGTGGGAGTCGTTTCGTCGGGGAGCTGAGGGTCGGAGAGGGAGTTGGACTTGTTGGATGTGTGTGACTGATTTTGATTGCTTGTGCTGCTGCTTCTGTGTCTCGACGTTTGTGATTATGAAGGAGTTTGGTGAATCAGGTGGGGTCGGGAGACCAGTTTGGGCGACGGCAGAGCGTCGCTGCAGCTTTCTGGGTGGAGGGGAGTGCATGGTGGGAGACGGCAGTGGAGGAGCATGACAGTCACCTGATTCTCGTCGTGAGAATCGGCGGAAGATTGACTTCTTTCTGGACAGCGGGATTGGTGTCTCGAATGTCGACATGATGGCCACGCGATCTTGTTTTGTATCGTGTGTTCGTGAATCCGTGTGTGAGTTGACGATGCTGGGGAATTGGAGGCCTGAATTTGGAAAAGAAGGGGGGAAGAGAATGCGTCAACTTTGGGAGATGGACAGGTGAAAAGGAAATGGCGAAACAAAGAGGGCACGTAATTACAGTGGGGAAGCCCTGCAGGACATTCGTACAACCTTGTATGGTACCTGTGTATGTATCTCAGCCGCACCCATTTCGGTGTAAGGCGGGCTGAGTATGGCTTTATTTTAAGCTCGTATCCATACCTACTGACCCTACCCGCGAGGCTTGGCCCAAGTGCCATCGCGCAGTCGCGGCATGGAACCCCTCATCTGATGACGGCACCGTCTCTGTGACAGTCTTCCTCTCGTGGTAGGATGCAAAGACGGCCAAACGCTTGGTGGTTGCTTAACGCGCAGGCACGGCAATCGTCATGGGTTGATGTTGCACCCAACTGACGTGGGGCTGCGGTGAAATGGCAGAATCAGGCAGATGATATGCGGCCCTGGTCAACGTCATCCAACGGACCCAAATCTCGTCCTCTTACGTAGGCGCGGGAAGCGCACGGTCAATGAATCTCACCAAGGGGGAGGGGGGAGCGCATGGTCTGCGCTGACTACTCCCATATCATTCCGTCTTTGTTTGCTTACCATTTCAAGGTCGCAGTACTGGGTAAATACGAGACCCCCTGCATCTTTCATCTTTGCTATTCTTGTCTCTGCTCTTGGTCCAACAGACACATCATAGGTTTGTCCGCCTCACATGGTAAAATCTCCAGTAGGTACAAAGACAGTTCACCGTCGCAAGCACCAACCAACACCACAGCGCAACACCCGACGATCGCTGAGCCACGCAGGACGGGTTGCTCTCATTCCGATGAAGAACACTCTTCCAGCGCCATGGCGCTATTGATTGGTGACTAGGGAGTCGCACGATTGGACGATGGTTCCATGCCCTCGGGCTATTCATCTTAGTCTTGGGCTATCGTGATGCAGGCACTCTGCCGACATCTGCTAGCTTACCAACAACGCCTCTAGCTACAGGTACTGTTAGAGAACATACCATGATTAGCCTGTGAGATGCGTTGCCAAGATGCTGTACCGTCACCTTGTGCATGTTGCATTCATGGATCTGATCGTCTGATCTGCGACGTACGGTTTCGTCATCCCGCTCTTACAATCTGCGAGCACCGAAAACTTTTCCCACCAAGTCAAATCATATTACTGAAATCTGGCCGAAATCTACACATTACAAAGCTACGTCTCGCTTTCTACTAATAATTGATCATCGTAACGTACTATGGTAGAAAAACACCGAACTTTTCAGTAGTCACCCTTGGAGACTCTAAATGCTACCAGAACAAGCCTTAAATACCGCCAATTTCCTCTTTCACATACAAAAACCCTGTTCCAGCTAGCAAGCCCATGTATATTGAACCACTCATCACAGCAACTCAAAGTACCACCACTTCTCAAGGACTCACTAGGAACGCACTCTGCGCATAAAGCCCACACGCCGGCAAGACCATGCCAACATCACCCGCTGACTCCGTCATGATATAACCAACCCAGCAGTACATACCAATGTAGCTCAGTGGCAAAAGCTGCGGTGTTAAGTCGCCATAAGAAACACATCCTATTCCGCTTTGACGCACTATATCCTATCGTGCACCCCTATATATAGCACTCGTCTGAAGAATCCGAAGAGCTCACATATTGGTTTCTCGACGCATGCCGAAGTAAGACCCAATCTTGTACCGGTGGTTTGTCTGTCTTGAAAGCAAGGCCAAGTTTCGAACAAAGACTTTCGCATCGTTTCCAATTATGATAGGACCAGGGACTTACACGCAGCTCTCGCAGAGCAGGTGCAAGCACAGGATAGTTCTTCACTAGATGTTCCACGGAACGCTTACAAGTGTCACCGGAGAGGTACGGTGGAACAGTCAAATGCAACGTGTCCAATGAGGAGGGAAACATGTCCATGAAAGTAGTTGACATGTCTGAGTGGTTGCAGTGGACGGACATGATGGGACAGTACAGTTGTCGTAGAGATTGGAATGCGCCCAACCGTTGGAACCGGATAGCCAACGGAAGGGTGGTTTGGGAGAAATGAGTGGTCAGCTGAAGGCTTTCGAGGGAGAATCTTTGACAGTGCAGAATATCCGAGAGTTTCTTCGAGCCCAGCATTTGTTCGAGTTCATCATCATCCGCCACTAGGGGCGAGCAGAGGTCATAAGAAAATGTCGTCAGTCGCCGTGCTGATGCAATTACGACTGTCAACTTGTCCATGGAAACGAAACATTCTTTCTTCAGGTGTAGCTCCTCGATATTGCTACTTGCAGGAGGCATGATGCGCTCGAGGGCACCACTTCGCCGTTTTTCGGTGCACCGTCTTCGAACAGCCCCAGCGCAACGAATCGTCGAAGTGATGCCAGTTGGAATATAGGCCCGACCTGCAGCAAGGAAGAGTATGACATGTTCACCTCTATGGACCGCAGATGTGTAAAAGAGTGCAGTTGCCCTTGGCCTGTGCCCGTCGATCCTTTCTTGATAACTTCGACCCACTTGAGCATCTGATGTCTGCGTCGGTTGGTGTCCTCAGTGCTGATTGATACAATGTGGGGTACATGTAGCAGCATGATAGCGTACAGCGCTTCGAAGTCCGCATCTTCTGCATTGCAATTCGCAACTCATCCTTTCCAGTCTGGCAAGCCGAGTGCTCGGATGCCTTCTTTGACGATTTTCTTGTCTTGCGCGTTCGGTTTGTACTTTATTCGGTTACGACGGACCCACGAGCCATAGATGATATCGACACTGTGAACCAGCTCGGCCAGCGACGGGTTGGAAATGATGGTACGAAGGAAGAGATATGGCTCGCCGAAGCTATTGTGGTACCGCCTGAATATTTCTGGAGTAACAAGCCCATGCAATCGTCGGTTCGTCCTTGCCAAGTTTATCAAGGTACGGAGATGAGACTTGCGCAAATCCACAGGGGTTAGATATTTTATTATTTCGAGAATCAGCTCATCCGGCAAGTCGTACAGGGTAACAATCATGGCGGAAGATCTTGTTGGCAGCATTCGCTTAGCATGATCCGTAGTAAGAGCTGCGAAATTTCTTCTTGTGAATTGGGCGTGCTCCCGGGGGGGAAGTGGTGGAAAGTCATAATCGTTCAAAGCCATTCGGGAGCTTGTAATCAGTGGTCAAAGATTTTAAGAAGCCTCTAAAAGTGGACCTGTCTTTTGGATATGTCAGAAGAGTTGACAGACTGTAGATATCGTAGATTGCTACCGGCACCGGAGACGGAATCGTGCTACCCACCGTACCGACCTAGAATTGGTTTAACGTAACATCAGCCGTCCTCCGAATTTAGACCTTATGCCCATGTGATATTAATACAAAGGCAATGCATGTTGTACTGTCGGTTCAAATGTTCAACTGCCAAGAAGCCGATCCGCTGGCACGATTAGGGGTAGATTTCCCGGGGATCTGGCAGACTACCTACAACCTCATCCCTTGCTAAGGTGCCTAGCGTGCAGATATCTGATATCTGGCAGCTGAATGGCTCGACTGTTGAGTACTGTTCTGAAGCCTGTCATTCTCCTTTCTCCTTACCGAAGATTTACACGCTAGCTCCTTTTTTCTAGTCCTTGGATAGACATGAGCTGTACCTAGTCAGGCGTAGCTAATATACAGAGGAGTAATCCATACGGCAGGGCGGGGCACGTGATACGAAGCTTACTTAGATAGACATAAGCTGAATCTAGAGTCTGATACTCATTCTGACCCGGACGAATAACATTTGCCTACTGAGCCCTTTTTGTCCGGGGCAATCGTTGGGATAACGGTACTTTTCAATAGATCATGCCCAACCATCAACGTTCTAGATGCTCAGCAGTCAGCATTTCAAGTTTGTACATTATGGTAGGTACCTGCGCGCAGTGAGGAGCATGGGAGCCAGTGATGTTGGTGTTGCATTTCATCCCACTATGGTGGTATCTTGTAAAAAGCAATACCGGTAGTGATCTCAGTAAATTTAAAGGTGCCAAAACGAGGCTTAATAATATGTGTAAACGCATAGCCCTTTGGGGATTCGGTCTCAATGTAGGGTAGCAAGAACAAGGCTTCAGTAGAAGGTGCACAGTTGTCATAGGAGATGTGCATCACGGGAAGGCTGTAGATCGCGTCCGCGCGTACAGCTTACTGTGTAGGTAGTAGAAGCTTGCGATGCGAATGTGATGCGGATTGCGTTGCAGCTAGTACCTAAGGAATGCTCGGATTCGATGAGCGTGCGAATCCAATTTAGTCATAGTTTTCCGTTGCGGATAGGTAGTCTCAGCCACTTTATTTTACGACGAGACAAGAATTAAGTATCGCCGAAATACGCATTGCACACGTGGCCGATGACACAGTACGTTGCCAACGCACACGCCCACAGTAGAAGCAAGACTTTACCTAGCATGAGACCGCACGTAAATTCATAGATTCAGACTAAATCCATCCAACACAACCAAGACAAGAACTTCATACCTAACGTACCGGTACCATTGTGTGCAAGCTTGCGATACAAATCATGGCAAATCAAGCGGAAAAGCCACCCCTGAGCGAAACCCCTTTCCATGTCCTTCCTGCTCCATATCCGGGACCTATCGACGGCCATTCAACTTCAAGTCCCCCAAATCAATCAACCGCTGGCGGTGGAGTGCGGAAGCAGATTGAGAAGATGGTGAAGGCTGTCGAGCGCAGGATCGACAAACAGGTTCTTGCAGCACAGATTCGAGCTTATGACCTCTCTCCAATGCCTTCAACCAAGTCCAGTAACTTGTAGGAGGACGCGCTTGCGGACAATTACATAAAGGCCTCCTTTGATACTGGCTGAATCTGCCCAGTGGTACTATGGCTGTTGCAAAATCCAGACGGCAGCATGCATCTCTACAACTCAAGCATACAATTGGGCAACGCTTTCAACGTCCAACTACTGCTCGCACCTCAAAAAATCCCTACGATCGATGTATTAGTCCTGCGAATCGGAGTGCCTTTGACGTCCGGCGAAAATCGTCCATAGTCTGCCCTTGAGGAGAGTGTATTTGACTGCACAGAGGCCGTTCCTTTTACTGGCCGGCAATATCACAGCATTCGTTTGCTGTGACAAGGTGTTATTCGCGGAAATCTTGCTTTTCAAATACTATACTCTGTATTTGCCCAATAATCATTACCGTGTGGAATTGGAAGAAACAGGGCCTGAAAGTTTTCACAAACATTACCGGTACTCCGAGCGGTGCCCCGAAACTAGGTGGGGCCAGACTGCGACAGGTTACTTGAGACAACATTCAGCGGCTCGGAAGGAATATTTCGCAGGGGTGAACTCTAGTATAACTACCTAATGTTGTGGAGATGTTTCCCTTTCTCCGTATAAAGATGCGATAGAGGTGAATAATATCACGGTAGATGAGATTGTGTGCAACATGACTAGGAAGGGCAAAACGAAGAAAAGCATGGGTCCGCATCAAGAAGGGATTAACCGGTTACATTCCATACGTAGCTACCCACAATATATACATACAATGTTAATCAAAGCAATACTACTATTAATGCTAATGTATCATGTGATGTTACCGTGTACATACTGCAGAGCCTTGAAGTACTGGTAGGTAGACCGAGGCTATTGGGTTAGTAGCCCCACAAACCACCTAGCATATCACGGTCCTCTATATAGACCCACTAAATCTTATTAATTCTTCCCCACGTCAAGGGCTCTGTGAGTCTCGAGTGGAATCTGAAATGATGGAACTTGTTGCGTTGCTAAAAAAATTCAGAGATATAATTATTATAATTGTCTATCTCTTCCATCAATCGAGCACAACCAGTTCGAATATCCTCTCCTGCATCGGTGGTTTAGTGGTAAAATTAGCCGTTGCCATCGGCTAGCCCCGGGTTCGATTCCCGGCCGATGCAAGATCCTTTATTTTTGCGCGTTGAGGCGTTGTGGGGGTGCTGTGGGTGCTGGTAGTGGTGATTGTACACAGCGAAGCCCTGGTGGTGGAGAATTGAAAAAGGGGCCACACCACAACCCAATTTTTTTTATTACAAGTCAGAACCTAGCTCAGTTCAGTCAAGATGATAATGTAGTAGATCTAATTGTATATACAGAGAGATTAATTGTCAATTGTGCTTGCTATGGTAGTTGAGATTTTGTATCTTGTGGTCATCCACGAAACTGACAACGCTAGACCATGGGACAGTCCAGCATATTGCGTGATCCCGATTACCTTACCTACTCTACACAGTAGTATTAAGCCCAAGGCATTGATGAAAGTAGCATCTAGAGATTCTACACAACTTATTAAGAGGACAAACATCTCTCATAGAGAAACTAGGATGAACACATGGAGAGAACCGTATCTCCCAAAGTTGTTTACACGTCTTGATGCCTATTATCAAATGACTGTATTATTGCAACCTTAATACTCCAGCTGCCCTGAGGCAATTTTTTTCATTGAGTCCCTCGTACCATCATGTTGCTCAGCGCCAGGGAGCATCGCATCTTGCTCCAGCAAAGAGTGAGTACGCTAAGCTTGGATAGGCAGCGCTAGCGCCTCGCTCGCTTACCGCACCTCGAATTTCGACGTCCACTACGACGACATCGACTCCTCAACGCAGCCGCACCCAAGAAAGACCTATTCGCCGTCAATCTACAAATCGATCAAAATGGAGAACGAACGTGGAGAGCTCGTTGACCGTAAGTTTCTCTGATACTCGTCGCGTTCTTGCGAAATGCGCACGCCCACGAACCCTCACCAAATATTACGAATTGCCAACTGTGATTGCTAACACGTTTTGTAGTTTACGTCCCCCGCAAATGCGTGAGTGCTCGCACTATTCGCAGTTGAATTCTCGAACCGCAGTACTAATATCGCCTCAGTCGGCCACCGGACGCATCATCAAGGCCAAGGACCACGCCTCTGTCCAGCTCAGCGTTGGCAAGGTTGACGAGAACGGTCGCTACACCGGCGAGAACCAGGTCTACGCTCTCTGCGGTTTCGTCCGTGCCATGGGCGAGAGTGACGACAGCTTCAACAGGCTCACACAAAAGGACGGCTTCCTCAAGTCTGTCTGGAGCGCGTCCCGGTAAATGTTTGGGGTAATGGAGTTGAGGTACGGTGCACCTGTGGAAGAGTGGGCATCATCACGGATGGTTTAGCTGACAACCCCAGGATTTCGGGATCTGACCTGCCTCTTTACCGAGCAGGTATGCATTTCACGGCGGCTTAGCCTTCTATCGCCTTCTACGCGGACCAACGGTATCACGAGAAATGGCAGTCGATTGAGATACGAATACTATCAAATTCTCAAATGCATTTGAGACCCTACTCTAAATGTGTCGTGAAGAGTGACATGGATTTGGCGCTTGGGCTGATCAACCCTCCAGTTGGCCAGTCATCAATCATACTAAATCTGTAGCATATCTAAACAAGACAATTCCATCTACGAAACGGCGTTCCGATCCAGCCGAATGCACATGTTGCGCGTTGTCAATGCATCATTCCGAAACACCAAGGTCACATCGACATATTAATCTACACAACTTTTAGCTTCTGCTACGGAAGCACATAGGATGCATTGCTGCTACCAGGCGTCCTATAAGACTTTGCGAACTGCACATACACAATTCACGTGCGACATCGGAACCCGAACCATAGTTTATCGCCAGGAGCGGTTACACATCGTGTACGCTGTTCTACTTGGAGATTGTGGTTGATCTTCAATGCTACCTTAGCTAGTCGTACGGCAAGCTGCACCTAAAACACTGGTGAGGTTGTTTTGTACGCTAGCAGGCGTAGCCCAACGACAGGATCCATACATGAACTTACACGCATGGTGTTTGAGCTGGAGCTCGTCCCATCTGTCGGTTCCCGTGACCGATCCTGTTGTGAAACAAATGGCGAGGAACTCTTGGCTGTCCGCGTGCTTCAGACACATGTATTACATGACCATATCCATAGCCAGATGGGGCAATCACTCGATGGGAGAAGTCAAGAAGTGTGCACGACAGTCTGTATAGCTGTATACAGCGTCACCATAATCGTGACGCCGTTGCTAATCATCAACACACCGCACAGCTTACACTCCCATCTCTCCCAAGATTCCACATCATCCAGAAAAACCCAACACTCCCCATCCCACCGCCTACAATCCAGCATCCCACAACCCCTCCCCATCTATTCCCGCGCCCACACCGCTCGTCGTCCCACACCCCCGCGTCGCACAGCGCCATGCATGTACAACCTCCCTAGCAAGATCGCGAGGTATCGCGAGGACACGGGTCCGCGGCTCGTGGCTGGTAGGTACACGCCCAGCGGTTTCGCTGTAGACGTGGAGCGGGGTCTGGGGATGCGTGGTACGTCGATCACAGAGGTACCGATCAGAGAAAGAAGGGGGGGTTGTGTGTATGAGGGAAGGGGAGGGGGAGGGAGTGCAACGAGGGTTTGGATGAGGGTGGTGGGTGTGGGATGCTATGTAGATTGAGATTGGGATGGGATAGATAAGCGCTGTGTTCTGTAGGATCAGGGATACTGGTTGTATACATATAACTGGTATGTATGGATGGGATGTCATGATAGCGTGTATCGAATAATAAAGTAGAGAACAACACAGTAGAGTCTCGCTGGCGAGTGGTGATGCGTATTAGACATGTATATATGTACATACGTCACAGGCGCGACACATAAAGTCAGACACAGCATCACCGTACCGCACACTCCCTCGCTTCTCCAAACTCCATCGCTCACAAGCCAGAGACATGTGGTGAATGTGATGTGATGTAGTAAATGGCCACGACATCTACCGTACCCTGGCTACATACAGAACCAGCATACTCGAGGTTCGCCCGACTTGGGCTGAAAACCTGCGTTTCACAAATCTCCGTCTCCATGTCCGCCAACCCAGCTCAGCCCAGCTCAGCCCAGCCCAGGCGGGCCCGGAATAAAGTCGCATGTGTGCATCGGTACGTATTGTATATACATGTACATCTACTACACTCTGGTAGATTTTTATTCCCTCACCGTCTTAGACCTAGGTACATGTACACGCACACACACCACGCCCAGCGCAGCACAGCGCAGCGCTTCAACCACCAAAACCCCTCCTCGCAGGTACCGGTACAATGAAACGCTGTAGCTACACCACACCACAAAGAGCCCCAAGTCCTAATTCCCAAGTCCCGATTCCCAAACCAGCACCCCACAAACCCATCCCAATCCATCCCTTCCATCCCAATTCACACCCACCCACCCACCAACCTAACCATATAACCCCCACCCCAACCCATAAAACGTGGCCACCACCCCAGTTCCGCCCACCGCCTTCCCCAAGAAAAAGAAAGGAAAAAAAATCGCAATCCCATGAACCGGGGAAGCGGGAACGCGAGCGAAGAGACTATAAAACACCAAGGGGAGCGGAGGAAGGGGCTTGGCGGGCACAAAAGCGGTGTGCATTCCCATGCATGGACGTTTTTTTCTGCGGGCAGTTGCGGAGCCCAGTAGGTGGGCGCGTGGAAAAACAAGAGAGTAGAAATTAAAAAATATACTTTGAAAGAGGCGCGACAAGAAAAGAAAGTTTGGTCCGAGGGGAGGAGTATTACTCTACGGACATACTGTGCATGAAAAAGTATCGGAGGTGCTGTAGTTGGAAAAGTGCCGTGGGGATGTGGGGGCGCAAGAGGGGGGACAAGTCATGTAGATAAGCATTGCAAAGCAGGTGTAAAGGATGCAAATGGGTAAAATGACTAGTACTTGGCCGGCTTGCCAAACGTGGAGCCCGTCGAGCCCTGTGTCGGCCCATGGGAAGACTTCTCAGTGCCGAATGCTGTACGACTACCACTTGCGGGCGAATCAGTCCTACCGGGCACTTGTACACGTACCCTCCTCCCATCGTTTCTAAGTCCCAATACCTCGCCTTCACTAGGCGAGTCGAACGTCTTGCCTCTTACCGCCTCCACCGCCCTGCTCTCCCCAACCTTCCAATCATCGCCCTTGCGCACCACCTTTGCCCTCTCCTTCTCCTCCTTTTTCCGTGCAAGCTCTGCCAGCCTAGACTCGCGGCGCTGGCCTGACACGCAGTCGCACAGGCAGCCTTCGGTAGGGCACGCGCCTTCTGCAAGTATCGAGTCGGCGAACCATGTGGAAAGACAGTTTGTGTGACCGCCGTGTCCACAGAGGGGGCACCATGTCCAGAGTGTGGCCGGTGGCGGTGACCAATTCGACGGGTGGACCGGCGAGTCTGTGGAGGTGAGGGCGACATCGGGAGCTTGGTGAGATAGGAAGGGTGACTGTTTGTGTGTCTGACTATTTCCTTCGTCGGTGTTAGAGCGTACCCTTGATCTGGACTTCTTCCTCTTCTTCTTCTTCCTGGTAAGAGCTTCAAAAGCCGGGTATTTGCTCCAGCAGATGGGACATGGCGCTTGCACTCTCCTGCAATTCTCGCAGCGCATTTTGTTCTTTGGATTGTTTATGGGTGCTTTGCAACTTAAACAGAGCAGACCAATCTGGGTATCTTTTAATGCTTGTTCGTAAACTGCTGGGTAAGTGGGATATGCTAATCGACGAAGTTCGGCAGCCGAGTTGAAGAGCGACAGGGTATGCAGTTGCGCATGGTAGGTACTCAGAATAGATTCTGCCTGATAGGGATTGATGCCCGTTGCGATGAGTTGACTCAGTCGGTTGGAGAGGATTGCCTTGGCTTGAGTTGGGGTTAGCCCGAGAGAAATGAATGTCTCGGTGAAGGCATGCAGGACCTCAGCCACATCGACTCCCGGCATATCGACCAAACTATGTGTCTGGGGCAGAAGCGGGGTTAGCAGTAGAAGAAGAAAAGAGGAGAATTGCGCATCTGCTGTTTTCGTATGGTAAGCCATGAGGTTCTCCAGCAATCCAATCACAGAGTACGCCGAGCCTTCTTCCGCGTCAATGTGCATGGCTTGATAATCTGACAAGGCGATCCCATCGTGATTGACTGGCTCAATCCATTGTGCGACAGATTCTCCCAAGGGTTGGGTGGAACTTGCTTCTTTGAGACCATGTGGTGACTTGTGACCATCGTGAACATCTGCAATGATGGTGCCGCTCGCGTCCATTTCAGTGCTATACTCAAAAGAAGATGTAGTCGTGCTTGCGTATGCTTCAGACTCTGAGCTGTCATGGCGAAGAAATTGATTGTTGTTGCGTCGTAGGTGCTCCATGTCTTCGACGGCTCGCTCGCTGCTACCAAATGGGAATAGATTTCCGCTTTCATCATGATCTCTAGCAGTCCGTTGAGGTCCTTGTCCATGTCCCTCTCTGCTTGAGCCGGTGTCGACAGGTATCGTGGTTGGAGACACTTGATAGCTCCGACCGAAGCCAGAGTGTTGATCGCGTGCTGAGCTAGGCGGTCTAGCCCTGCCAAAACTTGAACGAGGCTGCTGAATCTGCCAGCTATTCGGGGGAGACTGGATGCTGCGAGAGTGCGAATGACCGCTTGCGAGCGAGCTTGAGCTTGGCACAGAATTCCCCCTCTGGGATTCAGAAGAGGCAGAAAACATGGCAAAGCTCTCGCCAGAGTCATGCCGATCGAGTGTCGGCGGCCCACTGACGTGGGCATCTGGCCCGTTTCTCGAAGCAAAACTCAACGGTATACGCGGAGAGGCGCGATAACTGCCTACCAGGGCACGCCTTTCTTCTGCCAGATCAGCTGATTGATACCATTGTGGCCCGCTGAACTTGGAGTGTACGGGTATTTTGTTTGGATCCAGTACGCTCTTCTGTTCATCATGGGACTGCTGCGATGGTCCCGTCACAGCAGGTGGCAGCTGATCAATAGGTTCTTGATCGATATCGAGCAAATTGTGTCTATGAGATCCATCCAGTGTTGTACTATTATTACTACTACTACTATTGTCTTTGTCCGTCCGTGGGCGGGCGAGAGGGGTAGACAGGTTAGATGTGCTTTCCATCGCTGTTACTGGCGAAGACGATCGCGACTTCTCCAGTGTTCCGAGAATGGCACGCACGGCAGGATTTGGCGGAAGCGCGAGACGCTTGTCTTGCGCGTTTCCGTGGTCTGAGGAAGGCTTCTGCTCCCCGTTAGCTCCTCCCCCTGCTGCTTGTGGAGCGGATTTGCGCATCCTCCTGTGCTGGCGGCTGTGCAGCTCTGCACGACGTCTTGTTGCCACGCTGATGGATGCACCGACCACCCTCCACGACTGAGCCAGTCTATGCATGGCAGCCTTCTCTGCATACTGTGCATTCTGCTCAAAGACTCTGTCAACATGCATGAAAGCGTCCAGATCAGGAGGATCAGGAAGTGATAGGGCTTTGTACTTTTGGGCGAGATAGGCAAACACGTGCGCATGCACCACCCCTGGCAGTGGTCCGCGGAAGCCAACCTGGTCGGGCTTGTAGGAAGCACTGTGTGTGACCATGGAGCCGGTGAGGAACATGACTTTGGGAGCCGTGTCAGACGGCGGCGTGCTACCGAATGATTTGGAGGATCTGCTGGTTGTGCCGCGGGCCTGATGGCCTTTCATCGACGAGACAAGGAAGCTGTCATCTAGACTGTCGTCTGCCGAACTTCTCAGCCTTACTTTCTCCGGGCTGTCACGTCTGTGGTCACGTGGATCATCACTGTACGTGTCGTCGGCATAGGCTAGGCCTGCAGAAAGTCGCCTTCGGGGCCGCTTTTGTGCGACGCCTGCAACCTCCCCACTTGGCGACACAGCAAAAGCCTGCAAATTGCGTCGATCGACAGTCTTTGGTGCATGATGGATGCCATGCTGTTGAAAGACTCCCTCTCTGCCCACCGTCCAGAGAGTGTCACGCGAGTGCCACAGCATATCCGAGGGTGCCGTGGCAAACTTGTTGATCTCACGAAAAGGCAGAAAAGGACGGCGGAAGTCCCAGATGTGGATGACGGGGTGCTCTCGATCATACGAAGTGGCTAGCTGGGTGCACTGATACGCACCGTTTTCCTGCGTGTCGTCAGACCAGTACGGGGGCCTCCATTTGGCTCTGTAGACGGGATAGGGCGTGTGCAGCGTCCAGGCGGCCTTTTGTCGTCGACTGGTGATGGAAAAGTCCCAGACCTTGACGGTACGATCGACGCCGGCGCTGAGCAGATGCTTGCCGTCGGGATGCCAGTCGATGGAGGTGCACATGCGCTGGTCGTGGGCGGTGATTTTTTGCTTGGGCCCTTTGTTGTAGCGAAAGTCCCAGCGCTGAATGGTGCCGTTATCGGTACCAAAGGCAAACTCGACGGCATCGGTAGGAGACCATTGGACGTCGCGAACGCCGCCGTTGATACCCTGGTACTGGTCTCGGCTGCGACAAGTGGTGGCATCTCTACGCATGTCGCGCAAGTCCCACATGCGGACGGTGCCGTCGTGGCTTGCCGACAGCAGCAAGTGGCCCTGATGGGGGTTGAAGGCGAGCTTGTGCACCTGACGTGTATGCTCGTGCAATCTGGTCAGCTCGACGCTGGCACGATTCAAGTCGTACAGGATGACTTTTCCATTTGCGGCAGCCGTGGCAATATGCGAGGCGAACTGGCCGTGGGACCACTTGACATCGTGGATGCCCAAGCCCTCGCGCTGGCGGGCATGGGCATCGGTGTAATTGAGGACTGCAGCGCGAAGATTGACTTCGTCGACGATCTTGGCATCCTGTACGCGAACGGTCTTGAGGATTTCCTTGCCAGCGAGCACGGCATGGGTGCGTTGACGATTGCTGTCGAGGGCGGAGATGTCCAGACCCGTCTTGTGGCTTGCATCCTGCGAGTAGCCAGTGCGGATGCTGCCGTCATTTTACTCAGTGGGTGAGGTGAGGTGAGTGGTGGTACGAGGAAAGGCACAGTGGAGGAAGGGGAAAGACACGGTGAATGATGGGGGAAGGCACGGTGAAGGATTTGGGAAAGGCACAGTGATATTTGGGGAAGGGGGGCACGTCATGACAGAGCCCACATGGCAGGAGGTGGGCAGCAAGAAGGTGGGCAGCAGAAGGTGTGGCGGTAGCAGTGGCGGCGGTGGTGTGGCGGTGGTGTGGCAAGCAAGTGGCAAGCAAGTGGCGCAGCGGTGGCTCGGCGCGGCTCGGGCAGCTCGGGCGAGGAAAGAAGTACAGAGAGTACTAGAAGAGTAAAAGTGGAAAGACTCACCCGGGAAGCTTTGGGACTAGCGGATTCGGGAGGCCATCGGCGCGACAGGCAGGCTGGACGGTCGGGGGCCGGGAGCCGTAGGCAGTCAAGGGCTGGGCGACGAAACGCTCAAAGTACGAGCGCGGCTTCTGTTTTGGCGGCGGCAACGGGGGTGCAGGCGGTGGCGGAGGAAGGCCGCCGACAGCTGACGACGTGCGACGGTCCGTCATGTGGTTGTTGTGGGCGAGGCGATGGGGGGTTGGGTGTTGGTAGTGGTGGTGTTGGTGTTGGTGATGGTGGTGGTGAGCTTGGGCGTACCGGTAGTGCAGGTAGTACTCTAGAGTGAGTCGGTGGTAGTATTGGCAGTAGAGTACTACTAGTGGTGCAGCTGGTAGTGGTGTTGGTGGTGCTGGCAGCTACTGACTGGTGGTGGTGGTGGTTGTGGTTGTTGTGGTGGTGGTAATGGTGATGATGATGGTGGTGGTGGTGGTGGTGGTGGTGGTGGTGGTGGTGTTGGGGCTGCTATCGCCCTTGCCCAGTCATGATGCTGGTGCAGCTGATGAGTGACGATGCAGCGCCTGAGCTGTCGTCTCCAGAGTCCAGTGAGAGAGGGGCTAAAGGGAAAAAGAAGGGATCATGGATGGCCAGACCAAGCGTGTCAGTGTCACCGACGGTGATTGGTAAGAGTGGGACCAGTAGGTAGACAGAACAGACAGTAGCAGTAGAAGTAGTAGTAGTAATAGTAGTAGTACCGGTAGTAGCAGTCACTACTAGTGTCAGTAGCAGTAGTAACAGTGGGCGGTCGAGTCGGTACGGTAGAGTAACTAACTAGGCATGTAGTATGTAGCTGTGGAGAGAGAGAGAGAGAGTAGTAGGTATGGTGCATCACGATACGTATGTAGCTAGTGGCCTGCCTATTCCTATCATGGCGAATACAGTTACCTAGTTAATCTACGTAGGATGTAGTAGAGTCATCACCATGTCGCCTCGCCAATCTTCGTCTGTCTTCCTCTTCTCACGGGGACAAGCACCATGTACTAGAGGTAGGTAGGTACCAGTACATTGAGTAAGGTAGATGACTCTACGAACCTACTCTGCCATCTACTCCCCTACATACACACACACGTGCGTGTGTGTGTGTGTGTGTGTGTGTGTGTGTGTGTGTGTGTGTATGTGTAGAGTAATGTGTGTGTGTGTGTGTGAGAGATGCAGGACCAGCTGCAGGAGAGGTACTCTACTCTACTGTAGTGCTGCATTGCATGGCTGCATGGCTGCACGGCTGTACGGCTGCAGGCTTGGTGGCGGTGGTTGTGGGTTGGGGGATCCCTCCGACCCCCCCTTCCCTTCTTTCCCCCGGTCTTTTGGCGGCGGGTCATGCAGCGCCGACGCAGGCCATGGGCGAGATGGGCGAGCCTAGATCCAAATCGAACTCGCGTCCCTGCGCAACCATGTGCGCCACCCACCCAGAGAGTTGTGGGAGCGTGTGAGTGTGTGGGAGTGTGAGTAAGAGAGTAAGAGAGTCAAGAGAGCGAGTGGCTGGCTTGGGTGGGCTGCTTCTTTGCCCATTGCCGCACACACGCACAAACACACATACACATAGAGTACACATAGAGTACACAGTACACACACGTCCTCCAGGTTGCCTACCTACCCTACCTTACCTACCTTGCCTGCTACTGTGCTACTAGCGTTTGCTCCACCTCCATCACTCGTCGCGGTGAAAGTGTGCTTCCCCGTCCGCAGTCTCCCACCCACCCGGCCATGTTACGCCTGTCCTCGCAGTAAACTTCTTCTTCTCCCCTTCTTTCTCTCCCCGACCTTCTCTTCCCCTCCTTCCCCCCCCCACCCCACCCCCCTCCTCTTCCTCACCCGCCTTCGCTCGCATTGCCGCATCTTGTTGGCTTGTTGTCTTCTCTACCACTGCTGGTGAGCCCTCGCATGCAGGTCTCACATATTGTGGAGAGAAGAAGCTATACGACGACGACAACCAACACCACCATCATCACCATCACCTCCAACACCACCACACCACCACGCCATCATGGCTAAGCCGCTGCTCGAGGTCCCGGCCACCCTCGACCTCGACCTCACCACCCTCGCCCACGCCCACTGGAGCTATGTGGGCCCGCTGCGCTCCGTCGTCACCGTGCTGCAATATGCATATCCCATCCTTTTACTCTTCTTCTTCCTCGCCGCCTTTACCATCCGCAGCATTGCCGCCTCTAATAGTAATACTAATATCGCAAAACCCACCACCACGGGCCCTGGAGGCAAGCCCCTGCCCGCGACCGATCCCACACGCAACTTCGTCAAGAAGACGGTGCACGACGATGTCACCCACACGCAGAAACGCTTGTTCGAATGGGTCTCGCTGGCCACTGCCCTCACCTTTGTCGGCAACTCGGTCGTAGCTATCACACACGCCCTCGTCGACAAAAAGGACCACTACTGGGCAGGCAAGGCCGTTGTGGTAAGCATCCCCATGTTGTTTTCCCCCAAAGGGCGGAGGGCGGCAATACGCATCGCGGCGGCGGAGGAGCTCATGCTAATTGACAACCCAGATCTACCTCGTAGGCGGATTCTTCGTCTACTGCCTCTTCCTCATCTCCCTCATCGACTCGAAACCATCGCCTACCGTGGCCCACCTGACGACATGGAGCTTGGCTGTGGTACTAGAGATAGTTCTCGTAGCTTGCTCCCTCGCCATCTACACACATGCCCATAAAGCACCCTCGACCGGCCATCCCAATCCGCGCATGCACTTTCGCATGACCGACTGGGAAGCCGCTGAAGTGGCCATGGACCTGCTCCGCATCCTGCTGCTGCTAGCCATGATTGGCTTCTACCTCGTCTTTGTCGTCATGCCACAGCACAAAGCTTCCCAAGAGACGGCCAGTCCCGGCGAAGGCACCTCCCTGTTGGCGGCCGTGGAGGGAAATGGTCACGCAGAAAACGGGCATACGAACGGCTCGTACGGAGCAATGCACCCTGTGGGTGGCAAACATCAGCACACCCAAGGCGCACCGCCCGCCTGGAGCAGGCCCACGGGAGCCCCAGCACGCAGTTGGTGGGAATATATCAAAGGCTACCACGTCTTCTTCCCCTACCTCTGGCCCTCCAAGGACCGCAAACTGCAGTTTATTGTCATCCTGTGCTTTTTGCTGGTCCTCGCCCAGCGTGTCGTCAACCTGCTCGTGCCCGACCAGCTGGGTAATATTGTGAACCGGTTGGGAGACAGGAGCAAGGGAAACCCGTGGACCGCCATCATCATCTTCATCTCCTTTCGCTTTCTCCAAGGCAGTAATGGTCTGCTTGGCGCTGCGCGGTCAGCGCTCTGGATCCCCGTCTCCCAATACTCTTATCGCGAACTATCAGTCGCCGCGTTCGAGCACGTGCACAGCCTCAGCCTCGACTTTCACCTCGGCAAGAAGACGGGCGAGGTGCTCTCTGCGCTTGGAAAAGGAAGCTCCATCAACACCTTTCTCGAGCAGGTGACCTTTTCGGTGGTGCCCATGCTGATCGATTTGGCGGTTGCCATTGGCTACTTCCTCATCAGGTTCGACGTCTACTATGCGCTTGTCATTGCCATTGTGACCTTTTGGTACATTTATCTGACGATCCGCATGGCCCAGTGGCGCGCTGAGATACGCCGTGAAATGGTCAATGCGGATCGTGAAGAAGATGCTGTCAAGTAAGTTTCGCCCGTGTTGGGTGTTTGCTGCCCTCATGGGAGCTGTCAGAGCTGACCAAACAAAACAGAAACGATTCCATGGTTTCGTACGAGACGGTCAAGTACTTCAACGCGGAAGCGTACGAGTTCAATCGCTACCGTGAAGCAGTCAAGAAGTACCAAAACGCAGAGTACAAGGTCTTGTTCTCATTGAACGTGATGAACATTACGCAAAACATGGTCTTCATGCTTGGCTTGCTGGTCACCTGCTTCATCGCGGCGTATCAAGTAGCGGCTGGAGAGCAGGAAGTGGGCAAGTTTGTCACGCTGATTACGTACATGGGCCAACTTCAAAGCCCGCTCAACTTTTTCGGCACATTTTACCGGATGATCCAGTCTGCCATGATCAACTCGGAGCGCATGCTGGAATTGTTCAAGGAGCAGCCGACCGTGGTGGACAAGGAAGACGCAATCCCGCTGCCGTCATGTGAGGGTAATCTTCGCTTCCAAGACGTTCACTTTGCCTACGACCAACGTAAACCTGCGTTGGCCGGACTGGACTTTCACTGCGAGCCCGGCACAACCACTGCATTTGTGGGTGAGTCGGGAGGTGGCAAGTCGACCGTCTTCCGCCTTCTCTACCGGTTCTACAACACCACCTCGGGAAGCATTCAAGTCGACGGGCACGACGTGGAGGATCTCACCATCGATTCGGTGCGCAGGCACATTGGTGTCGTACCGCAGGATACTGTGCTGTTCAACGAGACCCTCATGTACAACCTCAAGTACGCCAATCCGGCGGCCACGGACGAGCAGGTCTATGATGCGTGTAGAGCGGCTAGTATTCATGACAAGATTATGACTTTCCCGGACAAGTACGAAACCAAGGTTGGCGAGCGGGGCCTGCGACTGTCAGGAGGTGAGAAACAGCGGGTTGCTATTGCGCGCACCATCCTGAAGAACCCTCGTATCATTATGCTTGATGAAGCAACCGCCGCTCTGGACACAGAGACGGAGCAACACATCCAGGAGGCCTTTACGACCTTGGCCAAAGGACGCACGATGCTGATCATCGCCCATCGATTGAGCACCATTACCCACGCTGACCAGATTCTGGTGCTGCACAAGGGCAAGGTGCAGGAACGTGGAACCCACGAGGAGCTTCTCGACCGAAATGGTCACTATGCTGCCATGTGGAAGAAGCAGATTCGTGCACAGAGGGCGGCTGAACAAGCCAAGTTCCTCAAAGACAAGGCTGACCGTCTCCGCCGGGAGTCCAAGGATGGCACCATTGGGCTCACTGACGGCAGCAGCAGTCACTCGAGCTCATCGTCTGACGATGAGCAGACGAAGAAGAACAAGTCGTCTGGAACCTTGGTAGGCTCCTATCGCGAAGAGACATTGGCAAAACCACATGGACACCCTTAAGTCCTTGGTTGTTCACCCAGGATTAGGCCCGACTGTGGAACCAAGGAATCCAAGTCAGGAGATTGTCAACTAAGGGGGGTGGCTGAGGAGTATGACACCGGCAAGTGATGTGTATGCCCAAGACCGAACGGCCTTACCAGCCGATGATCTAGATTATACATGGAACAGGGCGGGAGCCGGTAGAGAGCCGCTTCACTCCGCCGAGATTGCGAGGGGTCATGCTGATGTAAACCTCTCAACAAGAGCCTCCACATTGCTGAACACGATCCGCACACACACACAACGTCGGATCCCGCGGTTGATTTTGCATCACCACCACCACCACCATCATCATCATCATCACATTCGCCCGGCGTTCGGTCCACCCTCCCAATGTATTGTTTTTGATTTTGTTTTTCCTTTCCGCAAAAAAGATCCCACAATATTTCCCCAGCCCGATTCACAATAGAAGGTATACATCTTGGGCGGTATCTTCCTTGCCCTGTTGTTTTTGGCTTTTTCTTTGCAACACTACGATGCATTACGGCGGCGGGGGGTTTTCTTTTTGGCTTTGCGACGCTATGCTATGCCATATGCTTATATACACACACTCACGCACGCGCGCAATCTCAATAGTCTCAGCCATCCTGGGTCTCGTCACGAATACAGCTGGTTCAAGGGAGGCGGGTTTGGGGGATTGCATTGTGCTAGAGAAGGGTTTTCCTTTCTGGTTTAGAAGAGCGGGGTGGGGTTGTTGATGGTGTTGCTGTTGTTGGAGCTGGGCTGCGGAGGGAGTTTTCTGGGTCTTGGTGAGGGGGTTGTTGTGGGTTGGGGAGGTTAAAAGGTAGAAGGCAGAGACGGTAGGAGTGAGTGAGGGTGTTGTCTTTTTTGGAATGAAATGAAATGAAATGAAATGAAATAGCGGTTTTTTTTCGAGTGTTCCATCGTTGGTATTTCTGGTTGCACCAAAAATCTCCCCAAATCGGAACATGATCACTCGGCCCCCTCTCCTCCACACAATCCAAAATCCCACAACCCTTTACCCACCCGGCATCCCACATGCCCTTGCCCGCCACAAAATAATCCACGCGATCGCAACTCGCCCCCCACGGCCTCGCACGCGGAAAATACGTATACCGCCTCTCCTCAGCATGCATCGCCCTCCAGCTATCCACACCCTCAAACCCAGACACTTTTCCCCCCTCGCCGCCCAGCCCCGGCATCAACCACGTCTTAAAATCCACCCGGTTGCGCACATGGTCTGGCGGGTATGTACGTAGTCTAGGGAAACCGTCACGTTGGTCAGGCGCAACGTTCATATCACCGACGAGCAGGGCCATTTGTGGCGGTGGAGGAAGGCGGGGAGGGATGGGGGAGGGATGGGAGGTGCGAGGGTATTGCAAGGGGAATTGGCTTTGGGTTTGGCTGCTTGCATGTATTTTGGGATGGGCGTTTGGAGAAATGGCTCGATGCCGTTGATGTTCCAGGAAAAGATGCGCATGTTGCCCTCGGCCAGTGGAGAGAGCGGTGCAGGGACATGCAGAGCCGTGTCGAAGGATGGAGCCGTAGATGTTGTACCGATGGCATGAGTCTTGCGCCGTTTTGCAGGCGGCGGACTGATTTCGCGCTTCATTGCCGTGGCCGTTTCACAGGTTTGTTTCATCTCAGGTACAAAGAATGGGCATGCGATGTGGTGTGGTCTGCCATGCTCGCCATGACGTCATGAAGCTCACCCGGCTTCCTCCTTCCTCTTCCAACATCCTACCAGTTCTCCTCCCCGCATACTCTCCTTCTGCAACCACCCAACCTGAAGACGTACAAGATCCCCCCAAGCGCGCTCGCCATGAACACGTTTGTATCAGTGTACAAGTTCAAGACCCGGAAACACCGCTCTATACACACACACACACACACACACACACACACACACACCGCCTAGTCCCAAAAACAGCAGTGATCGTCGCCATGCATTCACAACCCCTCCACCTCCACGTCCCTAATCCAACGTCCCTGCACATCAACATATCAACCCCATAAACCCAACTCATCTTCCCACCAAAAATCCAACAAATCCCACCATCTCCCCCCCCCAACCAATTCCCCCAATCTCCCATTTTCCAACTCCAACAAAAAACCTCACCAACTTCCCCCCCCCCCCCCCAAAAAAATGTCCCACCGCCGCAAGAAATCCCTCCTAATCGGGATAAACTACACAGGCAGCGCCCACGAACTCCGCGGCTGCCACTCAGACGTCCAAAACATGAGCGAATTCCTCTCCTACAAAGGCTACACCTCGTCCCCGCGCGACCGCGTCACCCTAACCGACAGCCCAGACGTAGATCCCTCGTCCCCCTACTACCCCACCGCCCACAACATGCTCGCCGCCATGGACTGGCTCGTCAGCGAGCCCGGATGCACCTTGTTCCTGCACTACTCTGGCCACGGCGGCCAAGTCAAAGACGTAGATTGCAACCGCAGCACGGGCCTTGACGACTCGCTCGTGCCTGTTGATTTTGAGCAGAGCGGGCAGCTGAGTAGTACGTTGTTGCATGAACATCTTGTGACGCGCATGGCGGAGGACTGTACACTCTTTATTCTGCTTGATTGCTGCCACTCTGGTTCCGCAGTCGAGTTACCATACGTTTTTCGCACCGACGGCGAGGGCGGGATTTCCCTGCTTGATAATCTAAAGGCTGGGGCCCGGCTGGTGGGCGAGGCGCAGACTATTTTTCGAGATGGGTTCTCTTATAGCAAGATTGGTGAGGCGAGGGAGTTGTTGGCTGGGGCGACTAGTTTCTTTAATGGGCTTCGACATGTTGGGGAGCAGGAGGAGGAGCAGGGGCTTGCGGGTGGTGAGTTTGCGGGTCAGTATGGGAGTGAGAGGAAGATGGTGACTATGTTTTCGGGTTGTAGGGATGACCAGGTATGTCTCTTGTCTCCTGCCATCTCACCTCTCATCTCATCGATCTACCTGCCCAAGCAAACTTTGGAAAAATCAGCCAGCTAAAGACAATCCCAGACCAGCGCAGACGCGCAAATCCAAGGCGAACCCACTGGCGCAATGACCTGGGCTTTTTTGGAAGTCATGAAGAGAAATCAAAATCCTTCATATGCTGAGGTTCGTTCTTATCCTATTAATCACACTCCTCCTTATTCCTATCCCCATACCAATCCCTATACCAATCCCCATACCAATCCCCACACCAACTCCCCCCAAACACAAACAGAAACACCCACCAACCTACCCATCCACCTAACAAACCCCCACAGACCCTAACCCTGACCCGCAACATCCTCGACGACAGCAACTACTCCCAAATCCCGCAGTTGAGTTGCGGGCTGGACATTGATTTAGATCACATGGCTTTGGTGCTATGAATGTAAATGTGAGATTCGCTCGTCTTTTGTGTCTTGGGCTGAAAGGACCTGGTCAACTACAAGCTCCTTGACCAAAAGAGGACTTGCGCATAGTAAACATTGTAATTCTGTGTATTCAAAACAACTTGACTACAACCACACAAAACTCATCTGCCCCTACAAACTCAGCAAGAACAGCAAACATGAAAGACATGTAGGTTGCAATCAATCAATAAAATAAAATAAAACCCCCCCAGCCAGGTATCTGAAAACAAAGCATTACCGACAGTGTCCCATAAGCAAAGCAGAATAGGAGAGAGAGAAAAAAAAAACTCCCCAAAAAACACCGTCCGCTTCGCCGTGCTCGACCCTCGGGTTCAGTTGCACGAACCCAGAACCAAAAACGCCGACATATATGCACCCCCATTCGACCAAGCCAAAAGGAGAATAACCCTAGTCTTTTGCAACCTCGGTCCGTTCCTCGCCCTTGACGTTTTCCGCATCTCGCTCTGCATCGCATTCTTCTTTCGCGACGGCCACTTCTTCTTTGACCTCGGAATCCTCCATCTCCACGTCCGCGGTGGGCTCTGATGTCGGCCCGAGTGCGGTCGGAGCCGTTGGCGGTGATTCGGGGGGTGTGACGACTCCCGCAGGCGACTGAGACCGTGTTGACGTAGCGGCGGGTGCAGCTGGGGCGGCGGGCTCGTCCATTTCAACGTCACCATCTTGGTCAGCCTCTGGTTCGCCCACGGCTGGTGTGTGCGTACGAGAATCTGCTGCCGAGGTCTGTCGCGTAGAGAGGGTACTTCCGCCATTGATATCCTCCAGGCCGTCGAGGTCGTCCGCCGGAGCGGCATTAGGATTCACATAATGTGTGATGTTGCGCCTCTTCTTGACACCTGGCTGTGCGCGTACGCCGAGATTGTTCTTGTACTCTTCGTCGTCGCTGGCATCGTAGAGCTCGCCATCGTGCTCAATCTGTTTATCACGTTGCCTCTGGGTCACGCGTTTGTCCGGGTTCATGTCGGCATCGAGGTCATCTTCTTCATCTTCACCTTCCGATTCCATGTCGCGGCTGAGGTGGAGGGGGTCGACGATTGGGGTGAATGCTTCGACCGATGGCCTTCCCGTTCGCCGAATGTTTTCAATAACTGCAGATTTGATCTTGTGGAGATAATCATGCGAATTCGCATTCTCCATGTTGGAAGGACGGACGTCTAGCTCGTAGTCGGGGGCAAAGTATTCGTAGTAGTCGTTGAACGGGAGTAGTTTGGACATGCGCTCCCCAACTAGCTCGCCCGTCTCGTAGGCCCAGGTGCGGGCAACGTTCCTCATCGTATATCCACCACCGCCGAGAACGATGACGGGTACACCAAAACTCTTGACAAATCGGACGCAGTTGGCGTGGCCGTCCATGCTCAGATTGAAGCATCCAAGCCTGTCGCCCGAGAGACTGTCACCTCCGCACTGGAGCACAATAGCCTCAGGCCCATAGTATGTCATGACTGCTTCAATAACTGGCTCGAAGATGTTGCGGTATGTGTCATCGGTAATTCCATCGCGCAACGGGAAGTTGACAGCGTAGTTCTTCCCAGCGCCAACACCAATGTCGCGTAGCTCGCCGGTACCGGGGAAGTACTCGCCGTACTTGTGGAAGGAGACGGTCATGACGCGATCGGTCGTGTAAAACGCTTCTTCGACACCATCGCCGTGATGGACGTCAATGTCAATGTAGAGGACGCGCTGCTTGTACCTTAGCAGCTCGATGATGCCCAAGACAATGTCTGCCCTTGGTCAGCATGGTTTCGCAACCACTTTGTCAGATGGGCAAGATACTCACCGTTGACGTAGCAGAAGCCACTGGCTTCACTCTTCTTCGCGTGATGCAAACCACCAGCCCAGTTGACGGCGACATCGCACTTGCCCCGGTTCAGGCGGGCGGCGCCCTCCATGGTCCCGCCAGCACTGATGCCGCAGAACTCGAACAGGCCGTCGAAGACCGGACAGTCATCTCCGACATTGTACTTGCTCTGCTCTCGCTGGAACTGATCCATGTTGTCGGGGGTCACCTTGTGCAGGAACTCGATGTACTCGTCCGTGTGGAACTGCGTCATTTCGTACTTGGAGGCTGGCTTTGCGCGCTGTGGGGCTGTTTGTTAGCAACGATGCAGGCTCGGTCAGTCTGCGAGTTGACGTACGTAGATTTCCATTTTGTTGTAGAGACCATAGTTCATGATCAGACTATGCGCCATGCGTATGCGGTGCGGCTTCATAGGATGCCCCGCTACATAGGCATAGTTGCCCACGTCCGAGTCGTAGAAGTAGGCGACCTTTTTGGTGGATTTGGCAGTGCCCCCATTCGAGTGCTCGGTGCTGGCGCCCGCCATGATTGCATCATTGACGCCCGTGGCCATGATTTACTTTGGCTGCGCGCAACTATTCGT
This sequence comes from Plenodomus lingam, assembly GCF_022343315.1. NCBI lineage: Eukaryota > Fungi > Ascomycota > Dothideomycetes > Pleosporales > Leptosphaeriaceae > Plenodomus > Plenodomus lingam. Next base: position 389,487 of record NW_027093973.1, read on the forward strand.
GCGTGCGTGCGTGTGTATGTGTGTGTGGTGTGTGCGGTGCGATCTCTGGTTGGGTGGGCTGTCAAGGGTTGAGATATGGTAGTCGCGGGGGAAATGCATGCGCAGAGGTAAAGAGAGAGGAAAGAAGAGGAATACTTTCGAGCAGGTGTGGCAAAGGGGGGCAAGGGGGGGGAGAGGGAAAGGCGTGACATGCAAAAGGTGTGGGATTTATGGTAACAAACAAGACAAGACAGGACCCGAACAATGAGGGCTGGTGGAAGCTTTCGGCGGAACAAAGGGCTCTTAACCGGGGGGGTGAAGCTTTGGAGCTGGAACCGGCTCTATTAGTCGGGGCGGAGAAACTATAATCCCCCGAGTGTGCTAACCTTGAGGGCGGCCGGCGCGGAGAAACTATGGTCCTCCGATGAGTGGCAGCAGTAGTAGGCACGTCCAGTCCAAACATGATGATAGCACAGAGCAACCAACAAGCTACCAGAGTTAACTCACCTCGCCCATCACCCCGCCGCCCGCCGCCCGCCGCCCGCCGCCTCACCAAACACCCTCTTCCTCTTCCTCTTCCTCTTTCTCCTTCTCTTTCTCTTGCTCATCTCCCTCTTTCCACCTCCCATTTTGCCTTGACTAGAGCACCGTAACACCAGGCACCTCCCAAAGTCCCCCCATCTCTACGCCCCAAGCAAGCAGACAGTCTCGCGGCCGCAAACCCGTCCCCCATCTTTCACCAAAACAGACAACCTCGCCTATCATGGACCGGTTAAGTAGAATGCTGGCGGCCGCTCAAGGCATGGGTGGCATGGGAGGAGGGCCTGCACAAGACACCAACCTCATCGACAACTCGGAAACCGTCTACATCTCTTCATTAGCCCTTCTCAAGATGCTGCGCCACGGCCGTGCTGGTGTGCCCATGGAAGTCATGGGCCTGATGCTGGGCGAGTTTGTCGACGACTACACGGTGCGCGTTGTCGATGTCTTCGCCATGCCCCAGTCCGGTACAGGCGTGTCCGTCGAGGCCGTCGACCCCGTCTTCCAGACCAAGATGATGGACATGCTGCGGCAAACAGGGAGGTGCGTGCCATTACATTCTTGCCCCCTCCCCCTCCTCCAGCCCTGACACTGGCTGACAAACACAGACAAGAGACCGTCGTAGGCTGGTACCACTCACATCCTGGTTTCGGCTGCTGGCTCTCGTCAGTCGACATCAACACCCAGCAGTCCTTTGAGCAGCTCACCCCGCGCGCCGTCGCCGTCGTCGTCGACCCCATCCAGTCCGTCAAGGGCAAAGTCGTCATCGACGCCTTCCGCCTCATCAACCCACAAACCCTCATGATGGGCCACGAACCCCGTCAAACCACCTCCAACGTCGGTCACCTCAACAAACCCTCGATCCAAGCTCTCATCCACGGCCTCAACCGCCACTACTACTCAATAGGCATCAACTACCGCAAGTCGGCGCTCGAGGAGAACATGTTGATGAATTTGCACAAGCATGTCTGGACCGAGGCCTTGCTGATGGACGACTTCAAGGGCGAGGGCGAGCGGAACAAGGAGCGGCTGCAGAAGCTGGTCTCGCTATCGGAAGGCTACGAGAAGCGCGTAAAGGAAGAGACGGAGTTAACCAAGGACCAACTCAAGACGAGATATGTCGGAAAGGTGGACCCCAAGAAGCGTACGTTTTGCCCCTGGGATCGGATCTACGCAATAAAAGTCGCAAAGCTAACAAAGTGGAAATTTAGACATCTCCGACGTTGGCCAACAACTCATCGAAGACAACATCGTCTCCGTCTCACGGCAGATGATTGACAAGGAGGCCTCGGTCCCCAAGTCCAACGCACGGCAAAACGGAAACGCAAACACGGGTGATGATGTAGACATGGAAGAATAGATCTCTTGCCATGGTGAATTACAGATCACGTTGAAAATTGAGCAGTGAGAGGCGCACGATAGTGCTGTACAGAATCCTGCACAAGGGGGAGAAGGAGCATAGGATGCTCCATGTGTCGAGGTTGCGGCCGTGAGCTTGGGAGAAGTACGCACGATATTATAATGCACGAGAATGACATGATGGTATTGAGCAAGACTCGAGTTCAAGTATAGTACAATGACATGCATATACACGTCACCGTGTGAGATTGTGACAACACTTGATTCTGATTCGGTGCACTAGGATCCCAAAGATTGTATACATTCAATTACAGTACACTCGGTGAAAAAGAGAATCGGTTTGCCAACGGATCCATTAACCGCCTATTACCCCTTTTCAACAGCTAGCCATGTTCCAGGCACCAGGTCGATTGCATTGTCTGGAAGATCAAGGCAATCAAGCTCAAACCCGTAGGACATGCACTCGCCTCGGGAAGACTTCTCTCATGACACCAAGATGCCGAACCAGCCATTACCCCTTCTCAATCCATCTATCAAATGTCCAGAAGGAACATTGTCCAAGTCCGACATCTCACATCCCTAACAGTACTAGAGACTTCGATTCACCACTGAGGCCTCGCTTCCCGCTGTAACATCAGCCATCCTTGCGCATCGTGCGGCAGCTTGCACGGCACAAGCGGACAAGTGCCCAACTTGTGCTTGAGCGAACACCTCCACCGCGCACATGGCGTGTCACGCTCCCCGCAGCTCCGACACTTGGCATGTGCGTCGCACGTCAGATTGTTGGCATAGCATTCAGAGCACGAGACGACGTTCTTGGGCAGCTTGGTGTTTGCATGCGGGACAACCAGGTGTGCGGCTCCAGTCAGGGCGTCGCCATTGTTGGAGACGCGCATGACTCTGGCTTCGCTGATCTTGAGATGCTGCTCGGCCATCTTGAGTTGGGAACGCTGGCGATCGCACAGACTTGTTTTTTCGCGCAGCTGTTGCTCGAGCTCCTCTCTCTTGTCCTTGCAGAGACGAGCGCGGAGGTCCTCGACTTCGTCTTCAAGCTGTGTGACTCTGAGCTGCTCTTCTAGAATCTTTTGGCGGAGATCCGTGTTAATCCTCTCGCGCTTGGTCAGCTTTTCCACGAGGTTTTCTTCTCGCGCTGCCTGGTTGCTTGTATTGAGCCGGGCTCGGCTCGCTGCATCGCGTTCTGATGTCACCTGTGCGAGAGTGGCTTGGACTTCACGAAGAGTATTCCGGATTTGTTCGAGCTCTTGGTCTTTGCAGGTTGTTACCTCTTCAAGAGCTTTCGCATGTTGATCATGAACTGACGATAGCGTGTCACGCAGGTAATCACGCTCTCCTGTGTAATAGTTAGCGACTGCAATGAGTAAAGAGGAGTTCAATCTACCAATGATGGAGCTAATCGCCTGTGCTTCAGTTTCGACTTTGATGAGCTTGAGCTGGAGATCGTCAATTTCAAGCTGCTGAGTCTTGATCTTCAATTCCTTCTCGCTTAAAGCACGACCCATATCTGCCTTTTGTGTGCGGTTGGCCTCATTCTGATACTTGAGGAGTCCCACTCGTGTGCCAACCTCATCATCTTCACCTCGAGAATTCTTCAGCTGTTTTTCGAGCTTCTGAACTTTTGTCTGTAGCTCAAGCTTGTCCTTCTCCAAACTTTCAAGAGCCCTGCAAAGACTGTCATAGACATGTTTAGCTAGACGAACGACCGGCTGTGCTTCAGATAAGAACGGTGATGCAGTACGACTACCGGAATCGGCCGGTGTCAGCAGATCTTTGGGCCCGAAGTCTACAGGTGATTCAAGCCCGGGTATGAACAAAGGCGACTGATACCGCGGCAAAGTCGTATGACTGTGATCCGCAGTCCCAGTACCGTTGATGGTGACCTTCTTGAATTGCTCAAAGAGTGAGTCGAGTCGCTGCATGCTAAACTCACAGTCTCGAGTGGTCTCTGGAGAGCGCTTTGCAGAATCGACTTCTTCTCGTTCTAGGAAATCTGCAGCCGACTCGGGTGCTTTGAATGGCGTTGTGCCAGGTTTTGCTGGGCTGCTCGCAGTGGTTTTACGGCTCGTGGACTGCAAGTCTAGAATTTGTTGGCGTATGCCTGCCAAAACAAAATCAAACAACTCACGTTCGGAAGCGAACGGTAACTGGGGCTTTGGAGGATGTTGCAAAGTTGGCCTGTAGGGCTTCTTTGCCTTCATCAGACTTGTAAGGTCTGAGAAGCTGTCTGGCTGCGTTGGCTTTGAGCTCCGTCCAGCCATCTTGTGGCGAATGGTCTCAAGATGATTGCAACCGAAGAAGGGTTGATAGTAAAGAGGGTAGGTGGGAAAGAATGTTGAAGCTGCCAGAGAAGAATTGCAATCACGTTGTTATGATGCCAAGCCCGATACCCAAAGTGAAGGAAGGAGCGGGGGACACGACACCACGCGGTGAGATTTGGGGATGTAAAGGAGAAGTTCTAGCTCAATGTTTTGCAGGTGATATCGCATCAAGAGACCAGATTTACAACTCTCCATATCAAACCAGTAGGATTAAACTTTGTTGCGGCTTCAGCTTTTATAGAGATACTGCTAACCCTCGTTACATGCTGGCATCTCAGCGCAGTTTGAAAGCCATGAATCCATAAGTGGCAATATCGAGAAGCCCACAGCACGATCCTCGATCATCTCTCGAATCTCCTAAGCTCCCACATTCTCAGTGGTGGGTATACAAGCGCTGCCCATGCAAACCCAACGAAGTTGCCCATCTGGTGCTCATTAGTTTCAGTATTCAAGCACTTGCAGCAGAATTCTCCACTCACGTCAGCTCCATATGTTCCCACCTGTTTAGCCAGCGGCCCAATGTACCAAACTTGCGCCATGCACATGATTGCGCCTATCCATCCAACTACGAAGGCGATCAAAGCCGCGATGCCCAGAGGCAATTTGTTCTTCTGGTTCCAAACCTCCCACTTAAATCCAGTCTTGCGGCGGAAGATCAAGTGCTCTTCTAATGTGATTGCGATCCAGACAGATACCCAGTAGCCCATGAGCGCGAGAAAATTTGTGAAGATTTCCGCTAGGTGAGCACGGCCAGCCAGGGCACAAACTGTGTAGATAACCACTGTTTTGTAAAGGTTCAAGTTAGAGGAGACTCGTGGTTTATGCAATGAACACTTACCACCGACAGTGTTCCAGATCACTCTTGGTATAGCACCTGCCCACCGTCCGAGGATTTGCGCATCGATGCCCGATGAGTAAGTTGGCACAATGAGATTTGCGACGAGGCCGAGAGCGACGACGACACCGCAGAAAGATCCAAATGCGCCGAGAGGCTTGTATGCTTCGACGATGAGAGCGCCTTGGGAGACACCGTAGGCTGCTTCCCATTCAGCGTTAATTAGTGTACCACATGCCAGGCCGATACCGAGAACGAAGGCGAATGTGAAGCTACACATCAAACCAAGCATGGTCATGACGAAGATTCTCCACGATGCTGCGTGTGTTGGATAATACACAAAGTAATCCGCGGATCCACCACCATACGTAATAGCCGCTGCCAGACATAGGCCGAAGAAGCTAATGCGATTACCAGTTGGTGTATCTGGATTCTCATCACCATGCGAATGGGAGGAGATGTTGAATTGTGAGCCAGCAACGCCTGCCAAAATGCAGAGCACAATGAGTTGGGGTAGCCATGCCCAGCGCTCGTAGTAGTGGAAGATGTGGTAGCCGAACGTCGTAATACCCCAGGCGATGACAGCGACGATAATGATGCCCACCACAATGGACATGGTGTTGCCAGAGACCGCGGACAGGATCTGACCAGCGACCACGCAGTCAATCATACCGTACCCCAATAAGACGATAATATTGAGAATGACCACAATCTTGGATGGCCACCAACCCATAATGTATCGCGAGAAGATCATGGTTCTATTTCCGCTCTTGGGGCCGAAAGTCGCAATGTAGGCCACGACTAGGCAGCCCACAAATGCACCAAACACGCTGAGAAGGCATGCATCCAGGAACCCGAGGGCGAAGACGACAGGACCTAGCATACCGAGTGTGATGTTGTTCGCGGCTAGATTGACAGAGAACCACATGATGGAGACTTGCGAGTAGCCCAGCAAATGCAGATCCTGTCGCTCGTCTGGCTCAACGCGCTGGATGCCACGCGCTTCCAGATTGTATGCAACGAGCTGCCTCTCAAAGGCCTTCCACGCTTGCTGCATTCGGCCCATGGCCGTCCCATCATCATTACGCATCGTTGCTTGTTCGTCGGTAGGCAATCGTGGATCACCTGGCGCATCCGGTGCGAAGATGGTTTTCGAGAAATCTCCGACATTTGACATGTCATGTCGATCCGTAGCTTCCATTGTATCGACCTAAAGCCATCAGTAGCAGCCTCGGGGGGAGGGAAAGCAAAGCATGAAGTCCTTTCGCAGCCTTTAAGCTGATCAAGTTCAGACCGTATCTCTCAGATCGCCGCCATCCCAAGAGATGACAGACGAACACCGGTCTCATGCAATTTGCGATCAAAAGATACCTTGATCGGCTGGGGTTCTGCTACTCAGCTGCAACTTGGCTTGTTTTCTTGCCATACTTCCAGGTTCGGGTCAAGGTAACAGGTCAGTATCGGTCAATGGCGTGATCTTGAGGATGCAAAGAGGCTTTGAAGATGTCAATTGATGAATGAAAAGGGAACGGCTGCAGATTGTCAAGAAATATCGACGGAAAATTGTGATGGACCATCTAGTACCTACCGTATTGACCCCGCCCGCGCCTGGGCCGTCCTTATCCTGGACTTCATCCCGCGCACTTGTAACTATCGTTTGATAAGTTGAATTACACACTTACTTGCCATCAATTTTCTGATAAGAAAATCCATGTGATCTGTCCGTTTGCCTAAAGCTCTCGATAGTATATGAGTGTAATACCTGCTGATCGCATCTCTGGTCGTAGTGGCTTCAATCCAGTCGTGCATGTTCTAGTGATGTGACGTTAGGCGCGCCACATAGAGTAGGCATCTTGCCCTTCCAGTTCGTTGGAATAGGTAGCAGCTTCGCACGGGACTCCGATGGCCAATCATGGGAGCCAGCCATCGAAGGCCAAAGGGAATTTCAGCGCGACGACACCCGGCGAGACTAGGCATGGCTTAAGAGAGTGTGTGTGTACAGTCGCGTCTATCGGAATGATGCTGATGTCGCATCTGGATTACCTACGGTACCGTACCTGTAAGAGCCTAAATCAAGAGCTCTGTTTAGGGTTTAGGTAACTAATGTTCCTTGTCCAGCATATGCATACGACTTTTTCCGCGTCCAGAGACAATGATGGACGGATCTGCCCTTACCTTCCAACCCAACCCATCAACGGACTATATTATAACCATAGTCTCAGCCAGAAATCAAGGTTACATGCATATATGCAGGTATGGAGCCAGTAATCCACCATCTGTACACAGTAGATCCATCGCTCCTTTTTTTATGGGGTACATGGATGTACGATCCCGGGAGATCGCCGTATTTTGATTCCCATGCGACTGCTACCCATGTTACACTTACGCTTGTTCAAGGAACGCGAGTTTCATTGTTTCATTCCCAATGTAGTGCAGTGCAGATGTGGGAAGGTTGTTCTTGTAGTTGCTTGCACAGGGTAGCTCTGCAGTGGAGCAACCGCAGGTCGAAAAGCATAAGTACCTCGCAGGTGCATATCCTCAATCATGCTTTTCCATTGCTTCATCAATCAATTTCTGCACCTTCAGGATGGCGTTGAGCAGATTTATCTTCCTGGCTGTGAGCCTACTGCCGCTATCGACCCTTGCAGCACCCGCGCTGAGCGTGAGCCATGACAACAACAGTACTTGTCAAAGGACAAAGGTTGCGATAATAGGTGCTGGTGTTGCAGGAATAACTGCGGCAGTGCGTATTGCCTTTTCCCATGACATAACTTTCTATAGACTAGAAACTCCATGATGGAAATGCTGCTAACATCATATTCAGCAAGCACTGTCGAACCAATCAGTTACCGATTTCCTAATCCTGGAGTATAACAATGGCATAGGCGGTCGCATGCGAAACACCAAGTTTGGCGCTGATGCCAACGGCAACCCTTATACTATCGAATTGGGCGCCAACTGGATCTCTGGATTGGGAGAAACTCTGAACGGCCCTGAGAACCCGGTCTGGACATTCTCAAAGCAGGTGAACTTGTCAGCTCCAAATTCGGATGACTCTTCCATTGCAACTTATAACGAAACGGGTGCCGTCGACTTCACCAACATCATCGAGGAGTATGAGGAATATTGGGCTGTCTTCGAAAAAAATGCTGGCAGAATCCTGAAAGAGAACCTGCAGGATCGTTCATTCCGTGCCGGTCTATGGCAGAGTGGATGGCGAACTAAAGGGGATGCTGCGCGTAAGGCTGTCGATTTCTGGATGTGGGACTGGGAAACTGCTCAGGTATGATGCCCTTTCGTGTGAACATGCTATGAACTATATGTAAATACTGAAGTCGTCAGACACCAGAAGAATCTAGCTTCGTATACGGAATCGTTGGTCACAATCTAACGTACTATGGATTCTCCGAACTCAGCAACTTTTGCACCGATCAGAGAGGATTCAACGAATGGCTGCGTGGTCAAGCAAGAAAATTCCTCAAACCAAACGATCCTCGACTATTACTCAACACAATCGTCACAAACGTCACTTATTCTGATGACGGTGTCACCATCCTCAACGAAGACGGTTCCTGCATTGAAGCCGACTATGCAATCTCCACCGTGTCACTCGGTGTGCTCCAAAACGACGCCATCACATTCGAGCCTGCTTTACCCGAGTGGAAACAGGATGCCATCGCCACATTCAGCATGGGCACGTATACAAAGATGTTCTTCCAATTCAATGAAACTTTCTGGCCCACCGACAAGCAATTTTTCCTCTACGCGGATCCCACTACGCGAGGCTACTACACCATCTGGCAGAGTCTCTCCACCGACGGCTTCCTCCCAGGCTCCAACATCCTCTTCGCCACCCTCGTCGACGAGCAATCCGCCCGCGTCGAAGCCCAAAACAACGAGACCACAAAAGCAGAAGCAATGGCCGTCCTCCGCAACATGTTTCCCGACATCAACGTCCCCGAACCCACAGCTTTCTACTACCCAAGATGGGGCCAGGTGCCCTGGAGCTACGGTTCCTACTCTAACTGGCCCGCCGGCACGACACTAGAAATGCACCAGAACCTGCGCGCGAACGTGGATAGACTGTATTTTGCCGGTGAGGCTCAGAGCGCAGAGTACTTTGGCTTTTTGCATGGTGCGTGGTTTGAAGGACAGGAGGTTGGACAGCGCATTGCGGGGCAGATTAGTAAGCAGTGCGTGAATGTGGAGGGTGGATGTGGGAATTATATTAATTATGAGGTTTTGCATGGTACGACGGGCTTTGAGGAAGTCAATGCGTTGAATGGATTGGGCGCGGACCCGTTCTTTGTAGCAGATCGTGGAAGCGAGTACCGGTAATGGTAGGAAATGTGCTGACATGATTTGTCTTACAATCTAGACGTCTCATGCTTGAACCAGCGTACTCAATTTAGTCGCCGCTGTAAGAATTAATTAATGTAACTTCTACTTACACAGAGACTACTGCTTGCTAACATCTATCTCTTCGTAACAGCCTATATTGTAGCTGGTGGGCCAAGATTCTCATTCTAGAAAAGCCATTAGCGGCCCATCCGCTTCTGAGGTTCCTAATGAACTTCCACGGTTTCCCAGATTCGGTTGCCTGCATGTACTTCTGATATTCTTTGGATATCTAAACTAAAATGCCTCTCTCTTTCACATACGGCCATCATCTGTGCCAAGCACCATAACTTATCAGCAACGCTGATTAACATCGGTTTAAGCGACGAAATGCACTACAGTAAAAAATTGTTTACTATAGAATGGTACGCTAGGGGTTTACTATATAGGTATAAACTAACCTTATATATACCTATAAATAGGTTTAAAGTAGTAGTTTACTTTTATTATAGGTAGTTTAAATTAAGTATAAAAAGTAGTTTTATATCTATTATATACTATAATACCTAACTAAGACTAAAAGAGGTAGAGAAGATTAGCTTTACGCTATACGTATATATAATATAATAATAAGTTATAATATTTTTACTAATAGGAGGTAGTAATAATAGAGGTAGTAATAGAGGTAGTAGTACACTATAGTATAAAACTAGTTTATAGTAGCTATATTTATCTAAAGTAGACTAAGAAGTAGTTAAGGTAAAAGAAGTAAACCTAAATAAGGTTTATTATACTACATATTCTATAAAAGTAAACTACTTTTATTTCTACTTCTATTAATCTACTAGTATTAGTAATAACTAGTTTCCTACTAACTATTTAAGTATTTTACCCCTCCTTTCTTTAATCTTCTTTACTACCTCTATTACTACCTCTACTACTACCTCTACTACCACCTCTACTACTACCTCTACTACCTCTACTACCTCCACCACCTCCACCACCTCTATTACTACCTCTACCACCTCTATTACTACCTCTACTACCTCTAATACCTCTACTACTACCTCTATCACCACCTCTACTACTACCTCTACTACTACCTCTACCACCTCTACCACCTCTATTACCACCTCTATCACTACCTTTATTACTACCTCTACTACTACCTCTACTACTACCTCTATTATTACTACCTCCTATTAGTAAAAATATTATAACTTATTATTATGTTATATATACGTATAGCGTAAAGCTAATCTTCTCTACCCCTTTTAGTCTTAGTTAGGTATTATAGTATATAATAGATATAAAACTACTTTTTATACTTAATTTAAACTACCTATAATAAAAGTAAACTACTACTTTAAACCTATTTATAGGTATATATAAGGTTAGTTTATACCTATATAGTAAACCCCTAGCGTACTATTCTATAGTAAACAAATTTTTTACTATAGTAGTAATAATAGAGGTAGTAGAGGTAGTAGAGGTAGTAGTAGAGGTGGTAATAGAGGTAGTAGTAGAGGTAGTAGAGGTAGTAGAGGTAGTGATAGAGGTAGTGATAGAGGTAGTAATAGAGGTAGTAGAGGTGGTAGAGGTAGTAGAGGTAGTAGTAGAGGTAGTAATAGAGGTGGTAGAGGTAGTAATAGAGGTGGTGGAGGTGGTGGAGGTAGTAGAGGTAGTAGAGGTAGTAGTAGAGGTGGTGGTAGAGGTAGTAGTAGAGGTAGTAATAGAGGTAGTAAAGAAGATTAAAGAAAGGAGGGGTAAAATACTTAAATAGTTAGTAGGAAACTAGTTATTACTAATACTAGTAGATTAATAGAAGTAGAAATAAAAGTAGTTTACTTTTATAGAATATATAGTATAATAAACCTTATTTAGGTTTACTTCTTCTACCTAAACAGCTTCTTAGTCTACTTTAGATAAATATGGCTACTGTAGACCGGTTTTGTACCGTAGTGACCACCTTGTCCAGACTCAATACAAGGGTAAATTGATGTCGTGGTAAGCCTTTTATAGAATCTTCGAGCATTCGCTATCGTATGTCTGCAACTGCTGCATCTTCATCTTAACGAAGGGCTCTAAGCCTTCACGCGCATCTTCATCCAATTGCTCAATACCTGTACCACTCTCTCTTAAACAATTGTCAAAGAAGACTTCGACATCAAATGGCTTTCGAGCCGCGTAATCGAACCAGAAACGCTTTGTTGCCCACGACTCACGCATGAGGCTCGAAAGACGCTGCGCATTATCTGCACCATTTCTAGACTTCTCACTGCGTTCCATGACTTGCAAGAAGTGCTCCAAGCGAGGCTCATAAGCCTCCACGAAGCTTTCAATGGTATGGTCTCGTAGCAGATATGAATCGGGTCCGACCAGCAGTAACCACCACGGCGGGTCGGATGCGAACTGACTAGGCATGGCGTTTGTAAACTCGAGATCAAGCACGGCCTTGATGCGGAGAGTTTCCGGGTCCACGAGGATGTTTTGGGGTCGGAAGTCGTCACAGAAGAGTTTAAATGGGCCGCGGTCATCAACAGAGTGCTTGTCCAATGACTTTGCATACAGAAGACGGGAGACGTATCGATCGCGAGCCTCAGATGGACTACCACAGATGTTACGCTGGGTCCAGAGGTGGGTCTTGTGCTCATGCATAAGACAGCGGAAGTACTCGGCCGTGGATGCAAATGTCGTTGAGGGAAACTCGTCTACGGGAAAGAAAGCTGTAGTTGCTAGCTCGTTCATGGTGTAGGTCAGCGGCCTTCCTGTTACGGACCAAGAGCCTGAAGAAGCCTCTTTTGAAATGGCCCCAATGCTAGCGAAGTCGAAACTATACAGTTGCAGCATGATGTCAGCGATCTGAGCATACACGGTATCTAGTATTTGCCTGTTGATGTTTGGGTCCAAGTAGAGGCACTTTGGATGAGCAGGATCTTTTAGGATATCAGAAAGGTGGGAACCTTGCACAAATTCTGAAATCATAAAAGGTCCAAGCTGTTGTGGACTATCTTCGGTTAAGCCCCAGCTGATGAGACGAGGAACAGGTATCGTGGTATTCTCCTGGAGGAATTGAACGACTTGGACCTCGTTGCGTATTTTCTCGTCACGAAACGTCGTGTGTCCAGGGCCTGGAAATCGTATCACAACATCTGGGGTTCCGTCATCGTACATGATTTGCAGGCAGAAGTTGAAGGAGCCTTGGAACCAATCTAGGACTTCAGCTCCACCTCCTGGCCAACGACTAGCGACGAAGGAGGCAATCTCTTCTTTTGCATCGAGCACCTTTGTTTTCCACTCGTCCCACTGGTCATCCCCAAGTCTCTCGGCCATCTCGTCAAATAAAGTCATGTTGGGAGTATGCGTGAAACTATCGTAGGTGCTGCGAATGTCAAAGAAATCGAGGTGTAAGCAACAATGCCGCGTGAAACAATACGTGCATTTAAGCCGTCCAAATAAGTCTAGGAGTAAACAGTAACGTGATCAGCACTCCTCTTATGATGTGGAATGCCAGCCGACCCGTGGGCATTGTGTCAGTGCGCCAGCTGTGCCGCTCGTAATATGATGCGGAGAGTCGCCCATCCCTGCATGCACTTCCGTTGTCCAACACGTGATAAAAACTTCAGCCTCTCGTTTAGAGTCTCATTAACACAAAGATTTTGTATGGCCATGTAGCTATCTTTTGACCAAATGAACAACATAAGCCTATAATTGTAAAAAAAAAGCTACTAAGTAAAAAATCTTCCTATAAGTTTCTCGTCTTGAAAGAGATTGTGTGTAAATGCCTATGTAACAAGAGACTTAGGAAGTGTATATGTGTTCTAATGCATACATCGTAAATGTTTTTTGTGGTAAACCTCATTACTACTGTTTCAACGCCCTGTACGGTAAAGCAAAATTGTGCCCTGAATTCCAATTCGCAACCTGTCCCCATCCACCTAAGCAGTTTTCTTGTGGCATGGGTACTTCTTGCTCTAGAAAAACTGGCATCGATGACACCCCGGGCAATGCAGTAGAACAATGAGCTAAAGCTAGCCTTTCAAGAACTGTCATTGTCTTGAAATTTACAATGTTTGCATAGCAGGCCCGTAATCGTTTCAGCCTTCGTTTCCGCTTTCTCAAGCTTAACGTCTCCTCCACAATACTAAACCTTAATTTTCTCCCCTCAATCCCCAGTATATCTTTATTAACTAACTCGCCATAGCGAATCTTTAAGCTCTTTAGCTCCTCTGATATTTTGCCTATTGCTAATAGTTGTTCCTGCATTACTAACCTCTCTATTACTATATTGCCCTTAGTCGCTATTAGCTATAGGTATACCGTTCTGCTATCGTCAACAGATGGCGATAACAGCAAATATAGTAGTGGCTGCGAGGCAGATGGAGTATGGAAGGATAAGGTTCAATGGGTTGGCGAATGAGTACGTGGTGTGGTAGGTGGTGGTGGTGGTGGTTACAGGTACCATGTCCCAGCATGTTCCAAGGAAAGGGCGGAGAGGGTGATATTTGTTAGGACGTTGTTAAGGAAGTCTTCTGTGATACTCAAATCGGTCCCGAGGCTAAAATGGGTCTTGGTGGCGAAATTTTCGAACTCCTGCTGGAACCGAGCTGTCTGAAAGACGGTTCCTTTCAGAAGATCTACATACCAATTATTTTCAGCAATGACATGGCATATGTAAATATGAAATTTACCACTATAATTCGGAGGATTATACGGACCTATGACTTTCAAGAGGATCGAGACGGCAGAGACTTGGGATCGTCTAAGATTGCTGGTATCAGTGGGCGTGCCGTCCAGGCTTCGGGCACGAAGGTAATGCCCAAGAGCTGAAAGCAGAGCTGAGCAAAGTCAAAAGCGTTCACCTACATTTATAAGTACACTGACCCGCAAACAGGAGCTTATGATCATCCCCACACATTTCCAACGGCTTGCATGATGGGAGAATATAGACCGCGCATCTTTTGCATCGCGTACGCTGCTCGGCTTCGATAGCGCAAGAGAAGTTGAAGGTGTTGTTTCAACATCGTTTTCAGCGTGATTTATGACGGCGGTTGCGTCCTGATCATGTCCTGGAGAAATGCGGTGCAATTGATTTGGAGAGAGCAGTCCAGGGCTTTCGCTAGAATGGCTGCTGATGTGTCCGCCCGAAGAGGTCGAGTTCGATCTCGAGATAGTTCCGTAGGTACCTTGGCCAGGAATAAGAGACATCGTGACAAACTTTTTATATTAAGATGAACAAATAATGGTGCAAAAGAAAAGAAACAGAACTAACCCTAGTATACAATGTAATAGTGTCTTAAGTCGGGCAGGCACAACATCATTGGGAAGATATGAACCTGTGGTGCAGCTACTGGTAGGCGTTTGTGAAGGCTGCTATTTGTCTGTCCAAAGCTAGTCGTGATACAGAGTGTAGCAGGCAAACAGCCTGTCAGATCACGCCCACGCCGTATCACAGTTAGACAGACGTCCAGACACGAGCTGTGCTGTACGTGCGCTACCTGACGTACGTGACCATGCAACTAAACTGCTAACCATTTCTGTGGCGACTTTCCCCCTAGGCAGGACGCAAGACGGTCTTTGGTCAAGATAATGATCTTCAGTGTTAAATTGCCTGGAAAAGTTTTTTCGAAAATAGAGGTTCAATTGCCTTCCAAAGGTGCTAATTAATCATGACTGACAGTAGGATCCCAGGCACAAGGCTCATAAACTCCGGTGTTGAGACTCTTCATATCTTCCTCCGCCAGCTCAAAGTCGAAGACTTGTGCATTCTGCTCAATGCGAGATTTGGTGACCGACTTGGGTAATGGGATGAACCCCTAAATGTGAGTGTGAGTAGAAAATTGATATCAGAGCCGTTGCTATGCCTACCATTTGTAAACTCCAGCGGATTAGTATCTGCGCGGGTGTCTTATTGTACTTCTTCACCAGAGGTGCCAGCAACGGATCATCGTTCTTAGTTGCTCTGACAATAGGACAGTATGCCTCACAGAGTACACCTCTTTGCTTACACCAGTCAACGATATCTGGTCTTGCAAGCCAAGGATGTAGCTCGATCTGATTGATGCTGATCACACCTCCTTTGCCCTTGTGTTCTTTTGCATCCGTCTCCTTGATCCACGCCTCGAGCTCCTCTAGATGGTGTACACCATAGTTTGAAACACCAATTGATCGGATCTTGCCAGCTTCTACACCCTCTACGAGAGCCTTCCAAGCACCAAGGCGGTTTTCCTTGCCACCGTACGGGCTGTGCAGCAGGTATAGATCAACGTAGCTAAAGCCTGTGATTTTCAGTGTGTTATCGATGTGTTCCTTTGCAGTCTCGTATCGCATGTCTTTTGGTGGGATTTTAGTGGTGAAAAACAGTTCTTCTCGCGGCACTTTGGACACTTTCATGCCTTCTGCGGAGGGTCCTTCATTTCGATAAGCCACAGCCGAATCCACATGACGGTAGCCATGATTGATCGCATGAGAAACAACCTCTCTCGCTATATCTGCAGGTGTCTGATACACACCGTATCCAAGGACGGGTATCTCATACCCGGAGGGCATGCGGTATTTGGAGTCGATCGTAAGCTTGGCCATGATCGATGATGACGTGTGGAAGGGTCGAGGGGGACTAGGGGATGGAAGTTGTGAACGAAGCTTCGTTAATCTCCCGAGTATTGTTCGCATTGAGTTATACTTCCAAGTTCGAAGGACAGCCGCTGAAGGTTGATCTGGTAGCCGCGTCTGCGCGCGGAGTTAAGCCGCCGGCCGGTGTGGAGACACGGATGACTACCATACCGGTAAGGCACGAGAAGCTACTTACCCAATGAAGCTAGTCGGGACATTATCATTCATTCATTCATTCATTCACTCTGTACACAACACCTGACGTGCGTCCTCATGTTTATCATCATTCCCATACCAAAACCCAGCCATCCAGGCTAAACAAGATCCCCGCCTATTAAAATGCCAAGAAAACTTTCGCCGGGATATTGCTCGGAATCTCGCACCACCGATCGTTCACCATGACTCCCTTTCGCAAATTGAAATGTCGCTAGAGCTACGCCAGTGCTATTCAGCTGAATGGGCAATTGCCACCTTTCGAAGCGGATCGCGCGTGACGTGAATACAGTTGTATCAGCCTGCTTTTTTTTTTCAAATATGGCTGGACATCCCAAAGGGGTAAATTAGTGTCAAATCTGCTGATCTCTGGGATTACACCAAATTACTGAACGTGCTCGCCGGATAAACTATTCGCGCTTACCCTATACAGGGATGTCATAACAGTGCCATAACAGTACAAGTAGTCTTCACCTTTTGATTCTTCTTCTCAGCACTTGCTTGATCGATGCAAGCATACCTACCTAGTCTTGACCTCATGATTCGCCCATACGTTCGCTAGGTGCCCTCGCAGACTTCACCTGCATGGATCCCAATGGCACGGGCTTGTCAGCACTAGAACCGCAATAGAAGCGTGGAACATCGAACCACAGAGGCATATGGTGGGGCCACTCCGCGTTCAGTGCTTTCTGGATAAATGCACTGCACGTTTACTATTCGAGAACTCCGATCTTGAAACATCATAAAGCCCCATGTAGGCCGACCGCACGGTTCGATGCTCTTCAATCATGCATCGCAAGTAAACCGATAGACTGGCACGCGGGACTCTAAGATTCCACCCCTGAGGAGTGCAGATATTGTCGATGCTGGCCGATGACATCTCCAGCCACCTGTGCTATGCCAATTGCCAAAACGCGTGGAAGGTACGCAATCTCAACTTGATCTCTATGGCATACAAATAGGTAGATTTGTACTACGGCTGATAGCGCAATTCATTGGCCCAGTTATTGTAGTTCACGTCTTTGACTAGTTACACCGCAGTAAGCTATGGGGTCTGCAGGCTGACATAGGCTTGCAGCTGGTTTTCCCGAGGTCTGCTCCAGTTTTTACTTTGCCAATCAGGGCCTGGATGAAGATGTGCAATTCAACAATATTATCAGTATTAATCCCTAGGTTGTTCTCTAGGATCACATGTGCCTTAAACAGGAAACACTTTACATACTCAAAAGAGAGTGCAGATTTTGAAACATCATCCCGGCTACACCAGGGCTATAGCTTTTACTTACTTTAGTAGGAAGAAAAGACTTTGTAGTTCATGATCATTGATGACTGTGTTCCCCTCCGATCCAGGTTCTGCCGACAGCAAAGGAGACGTGGATCCTTCACATCGAAGACGTCGGCTTAGCACTCCGATCGACCATGCTAGGGCGGATCAAAGAACCAGCCAATGATACTGCATTGACGGGCATATAAGAAGATTCGGAAATTGCCTTTCGAAACTATCATTGGCTTCTCCTGTCGGAAAAACAATCCAAATGTCGGAGGACGCCCGTCAACACCTTACCAAGCTGCGTCTAGCCACTAGCGAAAATCCAGGTACTGAATATGCAGTGCATGCCATGCGTGGAGAGCGCATCATCGACTTGGAAATCCTTGAATGAGGGATAAATGGCCCAAACAGCTGACTACAGCTTTCAAGAGGACATATGCCATATGATCTACCTTACAATCCACTATTGGAGAATGTTTGACGCTGGCCTATCTACCGGTACCTGCCCTTGTGAAATTCCCATCCAGACTTCAGTCCGATAAGTCACCAAAGGTCCGAACGGTCCGAAAAGAGTGCTTCCAAGAGGTCACCCGGTCCTCTTCGGGGGCCGGCACCATATCACAAGCATTCGTAAGCTTACTAGTGCTTGTGACACATCTTCTCAGCACTGAACAAGCCTTCGAAGACTTTGAAGCGAACCGAATACCGCAAAACGTGGACATATAAACTCGAAAAGACTACTAAGAGAAATCGATTTGCTTTTTGGTAATTTGCCGGTCTCAGTACGGCTTTGCTACGTGGTCTGGACTTTCGCCATGCCAGTGAGATCGGCATGGAACGTATCATGATCTGATTTTGCAACCTGCTGATCCTTAGGCTCATTGAACCATCATCTTCTTGTTCCTCACTGGGTAGCGGAACATCTCTTCCGATCAGAACAGGAGAAAGGTCTCGATATAGATCACATACTTGTGAGCTTTCCATCGCTTGTGAGGCCCCGCGGATGGATGAGCCCTATGGTATGCCCATGCTCTTTTTGGACACGACATCGACATTGCTCTGAGGTAAAGTCCCAGATCTATCTACCTATGAGAAGTCCATGTAATAACCATGGCCTAGTGATGAGGACATGCGGTGTGAAAGTGTTTCAGCATCCGCCGAAGCGATGCGCGGTCGTGTGAATGCTGCAAGGATGTGTGAAGGGGTTCAACATTGGTCTTGTGCTCACTGAAAGTAGCAAATGCGAAAATGACTTTGAAACTGATGCCGAAGCATCATTTCCTAAGTAGACGTTCAAATTTTTTCTAGTCAAGGTACGTTCTGTGAAAACAACGCGCAGGACTGGTACATAATTCATACCCAGCACTACCAACCCGCCCTCCTGGGAGTCTAGACCTTCTACAACACCAGCATCTCATTGCTGATCGAACAGTCACCTCTCCTTCCTCTTGCCCTTACTTTGAGCGCCACAGATTCACAATCCTTCCGCCGGTCAGCATGAAAAAAGGATAATATCCAATGTCAGAGTTCCCCTAATACCTATGCCCGTTCCAAGGCTCGTAAAGTGACATCATACCGTCGTGCAAGTCTGCCGCCTCGTAGGGGATCTTCGCAAGGTCTAAGAATCTCACATGATCTAGCAGATAAGCATATAACGTAAAAATCACCCGCACCTGCTCTTAGCGAACTCCTATCCCACACGCCCCAAACATGAACGGTCAGCAAAAACGGGAACCCGGGAACTGGAGTCACAATTGTGGTCTCGTGACGCTGCAACGCTGCAGATAGTTGGGGGCCAATCCAAGGCGCGGGCAACGCCCCTTCCTGAGGTGAGATTTTGCGGGGTTTTGCTTTTGGGTTTAAGCCTTGGGAGGTATTGTGACCACTTGGTGATCTGGATAGTCGACTGCTTCGCGGGGGATAGTGACACGGGAGCCGTTGCGAAATGTAAGGCAGCAGAGTGGCACTTTGAGGCGGTTGTGGGACAGTTTGATTTGATTGTTGGTGCAAGTGGGCTTAGTAGGCCATTGCGGTTTGCAATGCATGGTAGATCTCGGGATCTGCCTTGTGGCGGATGCCCCTTGTGGCGCTTCTTGTCAGACACAGTGTGACTCTGCCTGCACGGTGCGGTTTCCAGAGATGTCAGTGAGCATCGACAGATGCTAGAGGGTGAAGTGTGCACCATGAGTGGCGCATTGGCTTCGATGACCCCTTCATTCCTGTCAAAAGAAGGATCATCATATGCCTAATCTTCCAAGGAGTCACAGTACTAGAGGCAGTGAAGTTGGAGTAGGTACATGTGAACGCGCAGGCGAAGCGATGATGTCGCTTGTTGCGAAGATGCGCATCAAAAATATGTGAGCCGCGCGGCTAACTTGGCACAGTATTCTTGCGCCTTGAGGAGAACAAAGCACGGCGGGGCCTCTGAAACGGCGGAAAACCGATATACTGTTGATTGCGGCGTGGTGACTTGCATATTGCGGCGCAGGCAACCACAGGCCACATAGTGTGAGCTCGCTGGCCATGGCCCCACTTCAAGAGACGCTTGAGCCAAAATAGAGTAACGCAAAGGCGCAGAGAGGTAAAGTAGGTGGAGTCATTTTTTACATTTGTTGTGTCATGTCCCAGTGGTCGGTCGTCTAATGATAGGGACGTGAACGTGTCACCCAAGCTGGCCTTCATCAAAGGGAAAGAAGAAAAGGAGTAAACAAGCTTGCAGAAGATTTTCAAATCTGAAACATGATCTCAAGCAAGGGTATCGAGTGAAGAAAGTCCCACCAAAGTTGGCACGTGGCATGATTTGCCATGTATCCCGCAGCTTGACCGTTCACGACCTGTCCGCGCCGCCTTGATCATACACAGGCCTGCTCCTGCCGGAATCGAGATGCGATTGATGTCAATGGCATTTGGGTCGAAGTATCCAATGTGAAAACAGGGCCACGCTTCATACGTGTAAAAATGGAAGATAGGTAGTTGGTGGCTCCACCGGACTCATAGTGTAGGGCGCGAAACCTTGCTGAACTTGCTGATCGAAATTCGCATAGGTTGCGGGTTCGAGCTCCGTCGTCCATTTCCTTGCACACTGGCGAGCTGTCCATCTCTCCTGTGCCCCAAATTCTAGCATCTAGGCTTGTTAGTCTTGAGCATCACTGAGATTTGAAATGCATTATACTTACTTTTTGAGCTATGATGTCGAACTTCGATTGCACCCAGTACTCGTGAGCCATGCGCAATGCCTTTACGTCCGTTTCGGTCCATACACGCATTCGCTCCTTCAGACGCTTGAGGCGCATCTGAAGGGCTGGGATCTGATAGGTTTTGCCTAGATCAGATTGGAACCGAGCTGCGATATCTTTCCAAGGCATGCACTCCTCCTCTTTGAGTTGCAAAAGGAGTTTGTCTTCATCACTTAGCTCAAATTGCGCAGAGGTAGTCGAATCTGATCGTTTCCTTCGCTTGGACTCATCTGGAGTCTCCTCTTCGTCCTCTCGAGATCGCTTTACCCCGTCCGATCTCGGTGCCTCGGTGGGTAGGGGAGCTATCGGTGTGTAGGTACGCCGATATTGGGGTGAAGTCAAATGGTTAGACGGAAGCTCCAGGAGCGGCTCGCTAAGGCGAGGACTACGAGACATGGTGGGAAAGCTTGAATAGTATGAATTGTGTGGAGAATGTATGCCCAGGGGATTTGTAGACCATGGGCTCTCGATGGGATCGCGATGTAGTGAGTTAGTGATGTTGTGGGGTCGGTCCATGAGGTGAGACTGAGCTCTCAGGCGAGTCGTTGGCTGTTGAGCTACACTATTGCGGTCTCGCTGGGGTTCCTCTGAAGGTCGTGCAGAGTCAGGTACCGCGGAGTCTGTAGAGTAGGCTGAACTTGGCGAAGTCGCTGTACCTGGTTGACCTGATTGATCACTCCGTCTGCTGGAACCTAAACGTTTCGCTGGATATCCATAAGAAGGGGCTGACGGTAGTACAGTCGTGGGAGATGTTTGCGGGGCCATGTATTGGGCATATGTAGTGTAGCTGGTCTGGACAAACGTTTGTGAGGAGTCGATCTTGTGATATGAAGAATTACGAACCTCGCTATGGTAATTTGGGGCCGAAATTGAGGGGCCGTACCAGCCCGATGCCGGTAGATGGTTAATCTCTTGTGAAGGAAGTGGACTCTCCGGTAGACGTGACATGTATGAGTGAAGCGATTGAGGAGACATCAAGGCTGGAGATGGATATGGCGCGGGGTAGTCGTAAGTGGTATAGGGAGGCGAACGTGAGGCTGGCCGAGACTGGACAGGATGTGACGAAGGAAGAACACTTTCAAGTAAGAGTGCCATTGCAGAGAGCTTTACCGGTTAGGTATGGACAGACTTTAGGTTGCTGCGCCTCTGGAACCCGATGTAGCCAACAATCATGGGAAACGGCGGTAGTTGGAAGGTGGACGCGGCACACAGTGATGCTCAGAACGGGTGGATGGCAGGGCCTTAGGGCAGCGCCGCAGACATTTAACAAGACGACCATGGCATGGCGGCCGCCTACGAAGGCAATCTCCAGAATCTAGTGAGTCGACCCTATCCTCCCCCCGGTTTGACGGGGTTCGAAGGATTTGTGCTGCGCATGGGCTGTCAGGCCTGCACGTTAGCGCCCCGAGCGTTCACCCTACTGTCTCTGCACGGTTTGGCGGCCTGTCACCCCGGCCGGCATGCTGTTACGCTTGAGCCGCGCAACGGTCAGTAATGAGCGACCTTCCTACGGTTGTGCCCGGCCGAGTCGCTGGCCAGAATACAGTACTTGTACAATATAGCTAGAACAGTCCGCTGGGTGGTTGCGGTCCCGCAGCGGCGAAGATCATGGCCATAGGCCAAGAGCGTTGATCCAGCCCTGCGGTCATGACACTTCTCTAGGTAGGTATTGCTGTGCCATGGTAGCCGGTCCATGCAAGTATGTTCGAGCAGATCTGCTTGGTCTGATGACGACTTCCATTCCCTTCTGTCAGCCGGACCTTGAAGTCTGCTCCCCAGTCCGAGAGCCTTGCCAGACGAGGCTACATAGACGCAGCTGGATAATCTCTCGTCGCTGCAATGTGAAAGAGGTCAAGTCGTCTGTGCTGGCGGCGCCGCCATAGGATCTCGTTAGCAAGGGTATCAATAGCAAGGGTGTGACTCCATGGCGTAGTACCGGTACGGTACGACAAATTATCGCAAGCCGTGTGCGTCTGTTGTCTTATTCGGCGAGCGTCCAGGTGAACTGTGCCATAGTCGTGCAGTGGAGGACGCAAAAAGTGCCGCGTGTGGACCATATGCTGATTGACGGAGGGCACGAATGGGCGCTTAATTGCGTTAAAACGGGCAAAGATTAGTAGCCAACGTCGATGATGTGTTGGCCAAAAGACCGCTAATTAGCCAAATAAGCCCTTCACGTTGCAAGGGCCTGGTGCATTTGCCGCTTGCTTGCGCATCACCACTTGCCTGACTTATCGACCATCTCACCGCCACCACCACCACCACCACCACCGCCGCCGCTCAGATGCGCCGTGCGGTGCGCAAGACTTTGGACTCTAACACTTGCCCTTTGAGTTATAGCACTTGGACTGTAAGACTGATGACGAGGGCCGCTTAGGTCTCGCTGACATCCTGTAGGGGCAACCTATTCGCTGCCAATCTTTGTTAGCCCCTTGGAGGCATGCGCCTCCGACAGCAACGGCTTGACAGTGCCGAGGACACCCATCATAGATCGCATGTAAGTTCGAGAGTTGATTGAATTCAAATCCTGTGCCGCATGAAGCTGTCGTCGAGGATCCGCTCCATTCCTCCAATACCTAGGTGCAAGCTGTTATCGGTCCGTGAGATTGACAAATGATGCGTTCATTTTCCATGAAGCGAAATCCTTCCGGAGGTTTGTCAGTATGTTGAACCCTGGTCTCTAAGGAGTGACTGCGAACGTGCACATATTGCACCAAAATGCTGCCTTTGCGAGTCCGCATGTCGACTTTGGTCACTAAGCAGCTCGCCACTTAGTCGGTCGCCGTCTACTATCAAGTCGAAACTATTGATAGGAGTCCTAAATTCATGCAAAGTGCTCATTATGGCGGCCGAACCCACCCTACCAGCACCGTAGTCGTCGATCAGGCCTCTGGGGCCTTACTCGAGAAGCCCGCCTGGCCGCCCCGCTGACGGTAATCCATGTGTATATCCGCATGTATTTGAGTTTTATGAACGATTATTATACAGGTAATGCGGTATCAAACTCGTATCAAGCATGCTAGTCTTCTGCAGTTCATGGTATCAAAACCCCTCAATCTTCGTTGGAAGAAGCAATTTTGACAAGAAAGTTTGCCAGACTACAAACAGGGCTTGCTTATCCTTGGTCTCATGATGGCTCATGCGGCTGCCACACACCCGGTGAAGAACATAGTTGCCGAAAGCCCACATGAAACAGCAGATCTTCATGACTTAAAACATATCCAGTTGTCACAGACTGGAATCCCAATGCCTATTCTCAGTTCCATATCGGCAGTGTCCGATCTTCATAGGTATTGCCGTCGGCAGCTAGGAGGGCTGCCTGGAACCTTTTCTACAACAAACCCCGAAGGAGTCAAGAAGGCAGGATGGCCTTGGAACAGCAGTGAGCTGCGGCAAGGCTCTGATCTTGATTTGGAGCACCAACATCTCAGGTATGCAAGGAGAATATACTGCGCACCGACTGGGCGGGAAGAGCTCGCGATTGGGTTCATGATGTACTGTTCAACCGCCTGAGCTTGACACTTCAAAGATGGTTCTGCAGCAAGGCGAGCGTTGTATAATTCGAACGCCTAAGACCCACGCTCGAACAGTCTCGTGGTGTCAACAGATATACTATTCCGTCTCGGCGGTTCAGCAGGTTGCCTGACACTCGGCCACATTCCCAAAAAGCCACGAGTCCGACGGACAGCTTCGGTAGTCGGGTGGGTCCGTTTAGACTTACGCAAGCAGTCTACAGATGCAGGCTTGTTGAAACAAACGAATGCATGCTCTGTGATCAATTCGGGCCTGATAGATGGTATATATGTGCTTACGTGCGTGGCAGCTGGAGGTCAATTTGCTGGTGGTGGGCCAGAGCATTACCTAACACACTGATTCGAAGCGTGCCTGTTCGCACGATGAACACCGACACTCTATAGGATCTGAAATGCCCTACTTGTACTATGAATCTGACTCGCAAGTAAGGCTTGCCATGACAGATTGAAGTCCTGCCACGCTCTCTGGCACCATTGCTCAGGTCTCGGAGCTTGCACACGTTTTGCAGTAGGTAGCCCAAGAATAGATCGCAGGCCAACAAGGGAGGATATATGGCCTGTACGGTACCAGTACCATGGGCATACATGTGAAGACAACTGAACGAAGATGGTTGCACGGGCTCCCCAAGGCCACAGCGACCAAAGACGTTGCAAGAGAGACGATCAAACTTCACGTGGACCCCCAGCACACACGTGAAAGGGAACACGGAAAAGGTAAAGGCTGTTGTGTGGCTGGGCTGGCTCAGAGTCAGTCTCGGATAATGGGTCCGGCAACAGTGGCGCCAAGATGCGCATGTGTTGCTCGCGCACAGCTTACGTAGGCCGACTTGATGCCATCAAAGCCATCACCAACATTGCGAAAAAGCACAGTAACGTCGACGCCAAAACTCTCCAACTGTCCACGTGGGGGAGACCGGTCTCCTTCCCTAAGCCCATCATCGACATACTCTCTACGGGAAGAGAGTGTCCACGTCAGGTGGCCAATACGCGATTCCCGGCCACCGGCGGCTGCCATCGTGCTGTGTAGCCGTCGTCGCATCACAGAGCAGCAGCAGTCATGAGATTCAACATCTTCCACATCCTCGGTGATCTTTCGCACACTTCGTCGAAACTCATCCTGATATGGGCGATACATCGGAACAGCAGTGCAGAGGGTAGATTGCCTTGCCATGTAGACTTGACCAGGTAGCTTACGTGTCTCAGGTGTATCTCTCATCACCCAAGTCCTCTATGCGCTGGTATTTGCGACTAGATATCTCGATATCTTTACTTCTTCGGCTACCAAGGATGGTTGGCATACATGGAACTTCTCGCTCAAGGTGAGATACCCCTCGGTTCCAGGTGCACCACCAAAACTCACCTGTCACAGATCTTCTACACACTGTCTTCACTATACATCATCTTTCTGATGACCAGCGTATATGCACGGACACGCGAACGAGAAAAGGCCTGGAAACTTGGCATGTATACCTTGCTGGGCAGTGTCGCCATCACCCCCTTCTGGTACCTCATCTTCCACAAATGGGTCATCGGCCCCAATGCCTTTCTAAAAGTATGTGAAATCGCCTTGCTCTCCCCAACACGATGCTGATGAATACAGATCCTATGGGTCTTCTCCGAAATCCTCGAGTCGGTTTGCGTCATTCCGCAACTCCTTCTCATGCGCCAAACCACCGTACCTACCGTCATAGACTCCTTCTACCTTGTCACACTCGGAACATACCGCTTCATGTATGTTCTCAATTGGATTGTGCGCGGCGCCAACGAAGAGGGCTACGCAGACCCAACAAGCTGGGTCTGGGGCTCGGTCCAGACAGCCCTCATGATCGATTTTGCATGGGTATACTGGACGCGCCAGCGCGTCAAGCTCCGACATGGTGGTGTCGTTGATTCAGACGACCTCAGTCGCGGCTGGCTCGTGGGACGCCTGATTGGCAGGAAAGCCGTTGATTTTGACTTTGACGAGGAAGCCGGACGAGGTGAAGACACGGTGCAGCCGAAGAACAGGTGGGGAAGGCGCGGTATATCGGTCTCAGCGGATGACGATGTCGAAGGGGCGCCGCAGAGAAATACAGCCCAAGGAAGCAACTTGGATCCTGAAAGTCAGCCGTTGGCCGATCCGGCAGCTTTCGAGGATGAGAGTGATGATGATGCGCCGCCTCCTGCTGCCAGTGCCTCGAGTGTCGAGCACGAGAGTGGAGTGAGAGGGGACGAGTGGGCGGATGATCTGGATGAGGATGCAACGGAGCATGACGGATCTGCCAAACCCACATGATGGGATTTCAAAACAGGAGTGTCTCCAGCCATTGGGCATGTACAGATTAGGATGTATTTATCACAAGCCACATACTTGTTCTTTGCTCGTTCCAGTCCTGATCTTGGTAATATGCGTGAGAGACAGAGAGCCGATCTAGTGGGACTCGGTACAGTTCACACATGTATATTTATCCATAATTAAGCTATCCCCAGCCTCCCAGCTTACTGTCCCCCGCAGAAGAACACACTTCTTAACCAGTCATCGCACCACTACCAACCAATCCTCTCGCCCTTCAACCCCCTTCCCCAACTCCCACCCTCGTGTACCCAGGACCTGCAACCCTCCAAGCAACCAGCTATTCACTCAGACTACCCTCAAATCCCTATTACCCCCCTTTCCCATGACATAGCCAGCGCTACCAATTCTCATCCTCTTCCCCTTACCGAATACGCATACAAGCGGGTATAATAATACACAGCTATGCTTGTGATTTCCCCGTCAGCTGACTGCATAGCCTCATATATGCACGTGCACACTTGCAGATGGCACCTCAGCTGCTGATGCGCGATACAGTGACGGTAGCGAGAGTTTCGGAGACCGAAGTTGTAGGTAGGAGAGGCTTGGGTTTGGGGAAGAGTGGATGGGCTCTGCGCTGGGGTGCGTGGTGGTGAAGTTGGTTGCTAGGGTGAATGGGGCGGGCTTGGGATGTTATTAGTGTTTGAAGCTGTGGGTTTGTGGTCTCAAGTAGAGCATGTGGAGAGCGTGGGTGTATATGATAAATACTAATAATTGATATTGAAAGATGTAAACGCCGCCCATGCAAATTGACATGACGATGCCATAAAAGGAAGCCGTCCAACCACAATAAGTCCATCGTGAATAACGATACGAATCGTAACAGGGAATCAAAAGAAGTAAATAAGTAAGAAGAGAAAAGAACAAACATCAACACAACATCTAGCAGACACCTTCAGGAAGTTCGAAGCTGTCCGTCCTTGTGGTAGGATCATACCTCGCGCCCGCACCAAGTCCCCTCTTCGCAAACCCACGCCAAATCTCACAAGCATTCGAACCTCCGGTAAGAGCCTTGTCCGCATCAATAATCGCATCGCGCGCCGACACAAACGTAGGGTTGCAAGGCTGCAGCGCCATTCCATCCAAGACAAGCTTCATAGTCAGATACTTGCCATCGGTTGGGACGCCGTTGGCATCAAAGTCAGGCTTCGCGGCGTCGTTCTTGCCGTGCTTGTCGATGAGGTTCCACAGGACTTCGTACAGCATCGAGGCCCAGATGTTGCCAATGGGGTGGACGCGTATGTACTGGTCGACGTTGGTGTAGACCTGGGGGTTGGTCTCCATCGAGGTGGAGTAGAGGAAGTTGCGGATACCGCGTGAGTCACCCTCGATCCATGCGCCCATGGGGTAGTCGGTTGCGCGGGTGTCGGCAGGCTTGAGACGGATGGCAGTGGCGTAGAAGTCACTCCAGCCCTCTCCCATGCCACCGGATTCGATCGAGCTCAGACAGCCAGCGTTGGCGGGGCCACCGGTAAGGCGGCTGGAGAGGCCGTGGGTGTACTCGTGAATGACGACGCCGGCGTCGAAGCTGCTGTCACGAGACGGGCTGGTTTTGGTCCAGATGAACATTCTCATGCGAGGGGGCTGGCCATCGGGTGGAGTAAGAAAGTTGGCGTTGTTGACGCCGCCGCCATCCTGTGTGTTGAGGTAGACTAAGTCGCCACCGCGGCCGCCGGCACCGTTGTTGTTGATTTCAAAGTTTCCGGCGCGCTCGTTGAATCCCAGGGTGTGCAAGAGGTCGTGGTAGGCGTTGGAAGTGTAGTAGAGCTGGGTGATGGAAGCATTTGCGTAGGCTTTGTAGTCGGTCTCCTCGAGGGAGTAGGGGTACTCAAACTTGAGATCCGCGCTCGAGGGCCTGGGGAAGTTGAGGTAGCCGGAGGACAAGTTCTCCCAGTTGGTATGGGCCAGACCGTTGTTCCCACGCGTGGTGTTGAACTCAGTAGTGCCGTCAGAGTGCCAGCCAAATTCACTGGCCTGGCGGTCAAATGGGTCTGTTAGGACTACGCGCTCGCCCTCTGTTGGGTCACTGATACCCCAGGGGTAGACTTCATAGGTGGCTTCTGCCGCGTAGTCGACAACAGCGTGAACTTGGCTACCATCTTCAGCATCCACGTATGTCAAGAGCCAGTTGCTCTGAATGTCAGTCTCGACTCTCCAGGCGAGCTTGAGGTTGCCCGAGGCATCTTGAACGTAGACGAGGCGTGCTTCTGGCTCCTTGACGGCTCCACTGGTTTGCGTGATAGTGAAGGCATCAGATCCTTCCTTGGGTACGGCAGTGGCGGACTCAGCAGACATGGGAAGCGAAAGGACGTTGACTGCGGAACGGAGGGCGTTGGCTGCTGCTTCCGTGTCACGCTTCAAGGTAGGTGCTGCAGGGAGTTTGCCCTTGTAGAAAGAGTTTCCAAAGGAGAAGACGTTTCCATCCTTGCCAATGTTGACGTTGAAGTCACCACTGTCAACGTCAAGACCATGGACAGTCTGCTTGT
Organism: Plenodomus lingam; assembly: GCF_022343315.1. NCBI lineage: Eukaryota > Fungi > Ascomycota > Dothideomycetes > Pleosporales > Leptosphaeriaceae > Plenodomus > Plenodomus lingam. Next base: position 418,556 of record NW_027093973.1, read on the forward strand.
AGTAGAAGTGGGCAACGCCGTTTGTGCCGACATAGTGGTCGCTTACAAGGCGAAATTGAGCGTCAGGGAGAATCTTTGCTACCAGCTCGCTGGCAACCTGTTCCGGATCCGCACGCCTAGCAAGAGTAGGGATTTCGGGGTCAGCTTGAACAGCTGTGGCATTCGTGTAAGAAGTCGGGACCTTGGGGCGGAACGCATCAAGGTCAACAGCTCGTCGCGTGAGTCCACGCGAGTTGTGGGTGGGATGTGCGTAGACGTTGACCGCAGGAAGCGACGCAAGCGATGCAAGAAGAAAGGCCCGCATGTTGTCGTGAGTGTATAGTAATGAAGGAAGCAAAGCTGTGCGATACTGAACAAACAAAGCGATCTCCTTCACCACTTATACATGTTCCCTCACACAATACATGCCCCCCCGAGCCGTTCACGACTTGCCATATCACCCCTGACTCCGTGGAGTATCCTCCACGAGTCCAAAAGAGGCATCCGCAAAAGTCACGAGCCAGCTAAAGAGCGCGTGAAGGGCACCAAGTCATGACGCTACTCCACACAACTTCTTTGCGATTTCTCATGCAATGAAAAGGTTAGCCAAAATGGAGGCTTGGCGGTTCAGACGAATGGGATCGAATAGGCAGGCGAAAATCCACCATCCTGGCGTGATATGGCTGGGCACTTTATCTCGCAGACTGTATGCTGGCCTATAATGCCTACCTTCCAGATCAAGCCTCCACTACCGGAACATAAGATAGAGGACCCACAGAGAAGGGACGAGCCGTTGTATTTTGCACAAGATTGGACGCCTCGCAGCCCCTGGCAATGATATGGTCGTGGAGCACAGGATGCTGTGTCCACCAGTGACGATGATGAAGCGCCATCTCTGCAGGTACCCGGCACATGCACGAGCGCCGGTGAACGTCGAGTATGAGCGACTGTCGCGGATACGAGTGAGCTGTTGCATTAGGTGAATGTGTAGAAGGCCTATAGACACCAGAATGCCACTGGATGCGTAGCCGATGGCAGGCAACCTTGGCACCTGACAACCTGCCTTTTGCAGCATTAGTGCATAGGATGAAATGCGAATCAAATATTTATGATCGACGGGGCGATATCAAGTCGATGCGGTTTTTGGTGTAGTGTGAGCCGCGGATGTTTGACGTTGTAGGCATCACGGGGAGATGAGATGAAGAAGGGAACGAAGGGGAAATCGGCGTGGCGTGGTGGCTTGCTAAAAATACGCTAGACCCCCCACGCCGGGCCATTCATCCTCTTTCACTCCACACCTCCCGCCAATTCACGTCACGAACAATCACCTGCGCACTCCAGCTCCGTGTTTGATACTGCTCCTCTGCTTGGTTTTCAGTGTTCGACGACGGACGATGCTCCTTCTCACAGGACCACCCTTTATCTATCACATCGCCACTTCACCCTTTCTTTTACAGGGGAGGGGCTGCTTAGGGGGCCTAGTTCAGCTGAGTTTCCTAATGACGGGAAATGATTGGATATCTACAACTTCGCCGAGAGAATCCCAAGAGGCGAAGTAGGAAGTCCAAAATACCTAGAGGACCGCAAAGGCACAAGCCTAGAGTCGCTGTGGCTAGCAACACGACTATATGCAGAGAATTTCACTGCATCCACAAAGCCATCCCTCATCAAGACATCATCGATTTCTCCATGAAAACCAACTCCCGATCTCGATATGCTATTATAGTATGCGATGCTCCGTTCATCATACGGACGTTTTGCCTGGCTTCCTTTTGCCTCGGCTTGAGCATTTCTCTTGATAGGACGTTTGACAGTTCGAGGCTTGGGTTATAGTCAGGCTGCGCCTCAGTAGCTCCTCAAGTCTTCTACTCTCCAGCCCATCTAGCAGAGCCAGCAGACTGGATCGTATCAGCTCAAGATTCAAAGATGTTGTGGCATCAGGAATTTCAAAAGGTCAGTAATCGACCGTTGGCTCGGCAAATGCAGCGCTGGAAATTGTGTCCAAGAGTCTTTGCTCGGGATATGTAATATGGTCCTCTAACAAGTTGAAATAAGCCAGTCGTATTACTAGAGACAGAAGTATCCTCTGAAGAGGTCGCGACAAACACATCAGCATCCGAAGACCCTTCAGTTGTGCGTAGGTAAAATGGCGTCAATGTCATCGATGTTCAGCCATGCAACGATCATTGCGCCATCCTCCAATTGCTTCGAGCTAGCAGTAGTCTGGCCCTCAGCCATACCTATGATGCGACTGATCCCGTGAAAGAAGTGAATTGGCCTGAGACACCTATGCACATCGCAGCCAAAGATAGCGACCTTGCACGTAGTACATTGCAGGACCAAAAGCCTAAAAAACAACAGTCAGTATCGAGGATAGTGAAGCTTGAGCTTGCAATGCCGAGTCAGTATCAGCACTTTATCAAAGGCCAAGGAAGCTTATGATTACATGCCGTCTCAACCTCGGCATTTTCTCGATGAACCTGTGCGCATAGGTAACAGCTGATCACGACACAAGAAGTTTGATACCGAAAACCCCCGCCGGGGACTCTGTACGTGCCAATATAAGCCCGTAGGAATGCACGAATGAAGCGCTGCCGAACTCTAGGTCTTGAATACCAGAATATGAACATCTCATTCATACCAAGGTGTAAATCTCTCTCTCTTGTTGGTTGCAGAGTTGCTTTGGGATAGCATTCCCGCAGTGGCTTCAGATGTCTGTTGAGAACAATGATTGTAATGTCCCGTGATCCAACCAACTCAAGTTCATATAGTCTTGCTCATGCTTGCGAAACCAAGGGTCGCTGTGAAATGCGTAATGAGGATGCAGATGCAGCCATCACTCGATGCTCCTTTATCGGTAGAGATTCTGCTAGATAAAACAAGTCTTCTGATATGTTTCACACTTGTAGAAGTGAGAAGAGACTGCTCCCTCTGGGCGGCACCTTTACACGCCTCAGTACGTGATCAACAACTCCTGCGGGCCATTGAAATCGCATGGCAATGTCCAAGTGCGCGGATGCTGGATATCGATTTGTCGTCATGCATTTACCATCATGCAGAGATGATCAGCTACCGAGATTGCAAGTTCTTGCACAAGAAAGTGTTGTTCCACTACCGTATCGCCCCGCATGGCTACGCTCCCATTACCATATTAGTGGCTGAAGGAGAATACTAGGGCGACTTTTTCTGCGCAACGGTCAACGGTTGTACGAGATCGGTGAGGTTACTGCAGTGCCATCTCGATGGGTAGATGGATCCCTTGGGTATGAATTGATAGAGAAGGTGGTTGTGGGAATCAAGCTTACAACACAACCGGCAGAGAGTGGAAAGCATACCGTAGGCATGACGCAAATTTTGTTTTTGTTCAGCAAGTACTAGAGACGCGCCTGTTCCCCGCTTGCGTGGTCATCCCCAACGCCACACCGGACGCTACCGTTGAGATGACAGCAGGCTCGGGGTACAGACTAGGAGTCGATGTGGGAGGGTAAGTAATGGCTCTTCTTTCCTCGGCCAAGCGACAACGGCGAAAAAACAAAAATCTTTGGCCGAGAGTCCTACCTACACAGCTTCTCCGAATTGGGCCAACGCGCGCTACCAAAATCTGACGTCTACGCGCAACTCGGCCAACACAACCCCTATGGCTGACATAATAACATAGGACCTTTACGGACGTCTGCGTCATCACGCCGAACGGGGAGACGGTGCGCACAAAGGTGCCAACTAACGCAGCCGACCAGTCGATTGGAGTCCAAGAAGGAGTCTGCCAGGCGCGCGACATTTTAAAGGCCAAGTACGGCTGGAATGGGAAGTTTGAATATATCCACCATGGCACGACGACGGCTACCAATGCGGTGCTCGAGGGCAAAGGCGCAAAGTGCGGCCTGGTCGTCACAAAAGGCCACAGAAACATCTTGACGATGAGACGAAGTCAGATCCCTGGAGGACTGGGCGCATGGATCAACTATGTGGAACCAGAGCCGCTGGTACCTTTGGAGCGCACAGTCGAAGTCAAAGAACGCATCAAGATTGATGGCCAGGTTTTCTATGAGCTGGATGAACTGGATTTTCGAGATGCGCTCCAGGACCTGAAAAGACAGCAGCCACAGGCGATTGCCGTCTCCCTCCTCAACTCGTTCAGCAACAGCGTTCACGAGAACAGAGTTCGAGAGATTCTGAGCGAGGAATTTGGACCGGACATCGAAATCGTCACGTCGACTGATGTGCTGCCGGAAATCCACGAGTATGAACGGACAGTCACGACGGCGGCCAACGCAATCGTGAAGCCAGTCGTCAAGAAGTACGTGCAAAATCTGCAGACGAAGCTCGCGGACGACACAGACGTGATACGTATTCTCAAATCCGATGGAGACCTCACTTCGGTAGATCTTGCTGGAGAATCTCCCGTACACATCCTCATGAGCGGTCCGGCGGGTGGTGTCAAAGCTGTTTCGCATCTGATTGCGAAGAATACAGCCTTTCAGAACCTCATCACAATCGACATGGGCGGTACAAGTACCGACTGTGCATTACTTTCAGGGGCAGATGCCATCATCAGACGGGAGACTGAGATCGGCCACCTATCTGTCAGAGCACCGTCCGTTGATGTCAAGACGGTAGGTGCAGGGGGAGGCTCCATCGCCATCTACAATGAATTCACCAAGAATTTCCGCGTGGGCCCAGAGTCCGCGGGAGCTACACCTGGACCTGCTGCATATGGCAAAGGCGGCACACAGGCGACTGTCACGGATGCGAATCTTACATTGGGATATCTTCCATCAAAACTACTAGGAGGGAAGTTTGAACTCGACCTAGCTGCATCGGCCGCAGCAGTCGAGTCCATCGCTCAACAGACGGGACTAGATGCCATATCCACAGCAGAAGGCATCATCGATCTGGTCAACGAGAGCATGCATGGTGCCCTCCGTCTCGTCTCTGTCGAGCAAGGGTACGATCCTCGCGACTTTGCTCTTGTAGCCTTTGGTGGTGCTGGACCTCTGCACGCCAACTCCCTGGGCAAACTCCTCGAATCCTGGCCTGTGATTATTCCCCCAAGCCCGGGTACACTGTGTGCGCAAGGCGATGCTACTACCAAGATGTCGCACGAGCAGAGTTGCACGTACATCAAGACATTTTCTGAAATCACGCTCGATGACTTGAGAGTGACGTTGCAGACGCTGACGGAGAGTTGCATGAAGACGATGCAGAGCTCACTTGTTAATTCTGAGGCTCCACTTCGTATCGTATACCAGTCTGATATGCGATACCAAGGTCAAGCCATGACACTCACCGTTGACTTTGACGAGTATCAGCTCGACGAGTCGCATGATTTGCTCAAGCTTCTCCGTGACAAGTTCAGCCAGGCTCACGAACACCAGTTCGGCTTCTCGCACGCGGCGGCTGAAATCGAGACGATGCGTATGCGCGCCAAGGTCATCGACGCCTCGGAAGAGGTGGCCATAAAACCTATTGACAAGGCTGACAACGAAGAGCCTCCTGTAGACGCTATTATGCTGAAGCAGCACATCATCTACCAAGGCCAAAAGGTCGAGGCCACGTTCTGGGATCGCACCAAAGTGACCCAGGCTGGCATCAAGATTCACGGGCCAGCCATCATCACAGAAATGGATTCGAATACGCTCATCCTGCCTGGATTCTACGGCGAAATCGATGCCATGGGCAATATTCTGATCTGGCCGGAAAGCAAGAAACCCAAAGAGACCACCCTTCACACAGAGGAGTCGGCAACAGAGCTCGTAGCCAAGCAACCCCTGATAGCCACCCTCATCGCCTCCGCACTGGGCTCGATTCGCCGCGAGATGGACACGCTGATGTTGCGCTGCGCCATGAGTCCCGCGATCCGCGACCAACAGGACGAATTCAACGTCATCACAAACACACGGGGTCAAATGCTCGTCGGCCAATTCGGCAGCTTCATCACACAGTTCCTGGAGAGCTGGCAAGGCACGATTGACGAAGGCGACATCTTCATCACAAACGATGTCTATCAAATCGACGGCGCCGTCTCCCATCTCAACGACGTCATCGTCCTCCTCCCCATACACCACCACCACGAGCTCGTCGGCTGGGCTGCAAATTTCGGCCACTTGACCGACGTCCAGGGCAAAGTCCCGGGCTCCATGAGCATCAACGCGACCACAATCTTCGAAGACGGCCTCCAGATCCCCATTGTCAAACTGTACGAAAAGGGCGTGTACAATGCCGGTCTCGCGGCCGTGCTCTTCCGCAACTCGAGAAAGCCAGAATGGTTCCAGTCCGACCTCGTCGCCCTCGTCACCGCATGCCGCACCGCATCCACGCGCGTCCAAGAACTGTGCGCAAGATACGGGCTAGCCGTCTACAACGCCGCCACAGACGCCCTACTCGCACAATCCCACGCCGCCATCAAGAAGATAATCGACACAAAACTCAACACGGAGCCCTACAGCTTCACCGACTTCATCGACGACGACGGCCACGGCACAGGTCCCTACGCCTTGACCTGTACCATGCAAACCGTAAACTCAACCCTCGTCTTCGACTGGTCCGGCACATCCCCACAAGCCAACTCGAGCATAAACTTCTACTTGTCCCCAACCCTGTTCAAAATCTTCATCGGATACTACCTCCTCGCCATCTACGACCCACACGCCCTCGTAAACGACGGCTTCCACGACCTCCTCGACATTCGCATCCCAACCGGCAGTATCCTGCGCCCCGTTCGTCCCGCCGCACTCAGCTGTCGCACCCATCTCCTCGGTCGCGTCATGGACGTCATGCAAGCCCTCATCGGCCACCACGACCCAGCCTACCGCTGCGCCGCCGGCTTCTCCGACTCGCCGCACCTCTTCTACTCTGGCTTCCGCCCCACCGACGGCTCCTTCTACCTGCTCTATCAAATCGGATTTGGCGGCGTACCCGCGCGGCCCACGGGTGACGGCCCAGACTGCCACTGCTTGTTCCCGGCCATCAAGAGCATCCCTGCCGAGAGCATCGAGTTGTATTTCCCCGTCGTTGTCGAGGCCAACGAGGCGGTGCCGGATTCAGGGGGCGCGGGGTTTTGGCGCGGTGGGAATGCGCAGCGTACGGTGTACAGGTGGTTGTGTGAGGGCGAGGTGAGTTTGCATGATGATCGGTGGTTGGTGAAGCCGTGGGGGGTGAATGGGGGGAGGCCTGGGACGCGGTCGAGAAAGGTGTTGTATCGGGAGGGAAGTTTTGGGACGGAGAGGGCGGAGCAGATGCGTGAGGTTTGTGGCAGTAAGCAGGATTATATCCATGTTTATCCTGGTGAGTTTTTGCTTTTTATTGCCCTGCAGTCCTTTTTTTTTAACTCATCGTCTGTTTCCAGGCGACGTCCTAGAATACACAACCTGGGGTGGCGGCGGCCACGGCGACCCACTAACCCGTCCGGCCTCCACCGTCGCCCTCGAAGTCCACCGCCGCCTAGTAACTCCCACCGGCGCCGCCCAAAACTACGGCGTCGTGGTGAAGCGCGATTTTTCCGTCGACGAGGCCGGCACGACGGCGCTGCGTGCGGCGATGCGCGAGAAGAGGGAGGCCGAGGCCGAGGGTGAGGGCGGCTGGAAGGGGGAAAGCGGGATTGATCGGGGTGGTAGGGTGAGCGAGTTGGTGGCGCGGTGTGAGGCGGAGACTGGGCTCAAGGCGCCGCGGTGGCAGTGGGAGAGGGAGCCGTATGGGCCGCATGTGGGGTTGGAGTATGTCAAGGCGTGGTATGAGAGGATGAAGAGGGAAGGGGTCGAGGTTTTTGATAGGGCGTAGTGGTAGTTGATGTACATATACCAGGGACACGGTCATGCATAACGGTGGACAGCCAGATTGATTCGTTGTAGGCGCCAAGGAGAAAGATATCAAAACAAATTGGTCATTCCTTTGTGTAAAATTGCTATTGCCATCAGAGCGATGATCGGATGGTCATTCAAAACGCCGTGCTATGCCGAGTGGGTATCAAGGTCTCTCCAAAAGAAATGTGTCGACGATAACGCCGTTGTCCAAGCCGAAAATTTCAAAACCAAGCCAGGCTCCACAGTGCAGGCATATTAGGCCATCGCTCTTGCCATGTTGCAAGAATCTCAGGCACACGCTCATCAAACCCTGAGCGAGCAGCGCCACTGCCAGAATCCCAGCCACCTCCGCCATGTATTTCTCGCTCCTTCCCAGCAGCCTCGTTGAGGCACAGAGCAAGGTCGAGAATAGCTTTGCCACCAACGAGAGCCTCTTCGTGGTTGTCCTTGATGTCGACATTGAAGACGTGGACGGGGCGGTTGAGCTTGCCACCCTTGTTGTGCAAATCTTCCAGCACAGCATCGAAGCAGCGTTCTTCGCAGGTGATGACAACATCCACAACACCGGCCTCGGTACCTTGCGAGCCCTTGTCTTCGGCGTGTTCCAGCCGTGGCTTGCCAGGCACCCAGTCCTGGAAGCGCTCGGGAAATCTCTTGATGTTGAGATTGCGACCCAGCATGTTCAGCAGACCATTGTGCGTGTACAATGCGGTATTTTGCTGTGCCAGCTCGTCATGGATGGCGCGGTAGGTAGTGCTGTTGAAGTGGTACACATTGGGCTGTGTGATGGTTGGACCTGGTAGGCGTACTAAAGAACCAGTTCCGAAGCTGATGGTGGGTAGGTGGGCAGAGGCGAGTTGAAGATGAGCCTCCATAGACCTGCTGATGTTAACACGACGTTTCACGTTTCATTGGGGAGTGGATGCTTGCCACTTACCGATTTTGATTACTTGCACAGACGGTGCAGAACTTGAGCTTGAACTTGTCGTCCGCCACCTTGTTTTTTTCTGCATGCGCATCGTTGGCGGCGACATCGGTGCTGACTGGAGGCTCATTAGGTGGGGGCGGCGGCGGGGGCGGCGGTGGAGGCACGGCAGCAGCCTGTTGTTGCCTGGCCCGCAGACGAGGATCGGCCGACATGTCAAGGGAAGTGACCGAGTCGTGATGGTGCTCAAAATGAGGCGTAAGGGGATGGAACGCGTCTCTCTCCTGTCTCTCCCTATGCAGCCCTGCAAATTCTTCACAGATGTTAGCTGAGCTCAGACGAGAACCGTTGTAGCCATGACAGCGACATGTGATGCATGATTCAGAATTTTCAGTGTATATTATTATTGTGAGTCCTCAAAGACGGTAGCCTAGGACAGCTCCAATATGGTGTTCATCATTGCATGCATGGGCACTGCGGCAAGGCGCGATACGTACATTGAGAGGATGAGAAAGCTCAAGTCATTGCCTTCGTTCGTTGAAAGGACAACGAGAGGTGTTTGATGGTTGTGTGGGGTGGGTGATGATGGGTGAGGGGAAAGGCACAAAGGCCTGCGGTCAAGGCAAAGTCTGAGAAGCTTTGATGTTGGTTTGCTGGGGATTGTTTTTGGGCAAAAGCTGACTCAGCGCTCGGCCAAACTATTGTGCGGGGCGGGTTCTTTTGACTTCAAGGTGTGTCACGTGCCGAAAATCATCCATTACGTGTCTCCAAACTCGTATTTCAGTCCAAAGGTGGGGAGTCTACTTTGGAGCGTCGGATCTACTTCCTGTTCCTGGATACGATAACATTGTGTTGTAATAGTATTCACTGTGTTGTACCCACACAGGATGAATGGGGAGGTGTTTTGCCATGCGAGCAGCGATTGCGCCACTTGGCCCAACCAGATGCGGATCTCGGTAGAAACGGCCATGGTACGTCAAGGCTGTTGGGCCAGGATCCGTAGCCTTGCGCGACAACACTTGACGTGATGTGATGTGATGGCCTACTAGGCACCCTTGTGCTGAAGGCGGCCATGCTAATACTACTGTACTGCCGATGCTGATGCTTTGTTGTTTCCGTAGTGGACCACTCACTGTAGAGTATGTATGTATGTACAGTAAGTATGTACCTACCAGTACTAGACCGTAGACAGTGGATGATGCCCAAAGAAGAGTAGACAACGGCTTGGACGAACGGATGTCAACTGGTGGGTGCGCGAGCAAGGCCCTATCTAGCTAGTGGTGGCACTCTTCTGAAACATGGACGTGGGAGACTAGGGACAAAAGCAGTCAGGCCTCAGCATCGAGGAAACCTTGGAAGCGGTTTGCATCCAAGACTCTTGACACTTTGAGCCGCCAGACAGACGAGAAAGCCCAGCGCGCCCTCTTATCCGTCTCGGCCGGTCAGTCCAGTCAGCCAATCAAACAGACTGACAAACACAGCAGGCCCTGTTGCGACCGACCATGATCTACCGTACCTACTTGATGTCCACCCCACCATGCTGCCGTGAGGGGAGGGATGCCATGATGCCATGATTATGAGGAGCCACATGTGTACCGGTGCTGCCCCTGTCTCGGCGCCGTCGTTTGCATCTTGCTATGAACACAGGAGTCTAGTGCCTGCTAGGTGGTAGTAGTAGTAGTAGTCGTAGTAGTAGTAGTAGTCGTAGTAGTCGTAGTAGTCGTAGTAGTCGTAGTAGTCGTAGTAGTCGTAGTAGTCGTAGTAGTCGTAGTAGTCGTAGTAGTCGTAGTAGTCGTAGTAGTCGTAGTAGTCGTAGTAGTCGTAGTAGTCGTAGTAGTCGTAGTAGTCGTAGTAGTAGTAGTCGTAGTCGTAGTACACTACTCTCTCTATCCAACACGATATACGATATACGATAGATACTACCGACACAATACACAGTTACACAGCACACAGCACACCACAATACATAGTATCCACTATCCACCCATCCACCTCTTCGGACGTCGATGACTTTCCCGCGCTGACGAAGCCGCTCTCGAGATTGTGAAACAAGACATCCATCGGCTGGCGTCTAGCCATGTTCATGTCCCCCGCTGCCTTGAATCCAAAAATAGCGTTGCCTCTTGCAGTTCGACCACCCACGCCTGCAACCAACACGCTTTCCCACCCTCTGCCACTTTCAACAGCCCGCCAGCCCGCCAGCCCACCAGCCAGCCCGACCACTTTCACCGCCATCCGGTAGGCTATAGCCTGCCGCCCCCCATTCCATTCAACCCTCCACGGCTGTCCCGCAAACTGCGCCCATCTCAAGGGCCGTTCACTGGCTGACTTTGTTAGCGCCTGGCCCTTACACCCTTCCCCCCCCCCCCCTCCTCCCTCCCCCCATACCTATTAGGTGCCTACCGTGGACTTCCCCCGCCCCAGCGAGCGAGCGCTTGTGCAGCCGCCGCCGTCTGCAAATAATCACCTCTTGTCACCTTCGCCTGCCCGCCGCGCTTCCCAATCGCCAGGCGCACCCACTCCCCCCGCCGAACCTGATCTTCCACTACTACTACAGTACCCGTCCTACCCTTTTCTCTGGACTCTGCAAGCGCTCCCCGCCGACCCATTGGCCACCACCCACGCCCACAAACGCTCATCGACACCAAGCCATTAGACACCATCTACCTGACCTGTAGTCTCAGCGAGTCGTCGTGCCCCGCCCCCCTGCTCTTCTGCCGTTCAGGTACCGCCTGCCTGCCATTCGAGCATCTACCACACGCCGAGGGACTGAGAGACTGAGAGACCAGCAGAGAGACAGAGACGAAAGAGAGAGGGAAAGAGGACAAGAGCAAGAAAAAGAACAGAGCAAAAGGCACAGTCTGTGTGCGCCTTGCGCGCTGACTGATCCACCCACCCAGAGTACGGTGTACATATACACACACACACACACACACACACACACACACACACACACACACACAGCCAACGGCCCTCCCGCTACCCAACTTGTGGCTGGGTGTGCCCGCCATACTCGACGCTTGCCCACCTGGGAAGTCGACGCTGCCACCCACGCCCACGCCCGCACAAACCCACTCGACACGGGACTGGACTTGGCCTTGTTTCGAAACATTGCACACCACACTCTCTTGCCGATTTCCGCAACTCCCCCACTACCACATCTCAGCTACCGTAAAAGCGCATGATCACTGCCACCGTCTCCTCGCCCTCGCCCTCTTCCCCCTCCTCCTCGGCTGCTCCCCATCACCAACACCACCACCATCACCTGCCCGCTGACCCTCCACGGCTGGACGACATCTCCGAGGGGGTCGCAGTGCGCGAGCACCACAACCGTCCAGACATGGCCGCCGACATAATACCTCCCAGGAGCGAGCCTGGTTCCGCTGCACAGGTCGGCATCAATCGCACCTCATTACCTCCGTTGGTCACATCGCCGCCATCCAAGGCCAAGCTGGAGCGCGCGAGCTCCTACGCCAACAAACGCCTCTCCACCTTCTCCACGGCATCCAATACACAGCAGTCGGTCCGCTCACGGCCGCAATCCACTGCCTTCCCCATATTTCATTCGAGCCTTGCTTATTCGCTCGTGCGTGACTTCGCATACGATCCGCTACATCCGCTCTTCTACGGACCACTCCCAGACTCGACCTCTGAAATCTCGACCCCAGCAAGTGAAGTCGGGAGACGATTGTCCGACCCGCCCCCAGTGGCATGGCGCAACGACAGAGCCTGGTCCGCCACCTCCTACGACGAGAACGGCGAGCAACTCCCGCAAACCGCCTATGACGGTGGTCCACCCTACAGTGAAGACGATGACATCTCCAGTCCGGTAGTCACCAGCCACCACGGCGCACGACATAAGAAGCACAAGTCCAACATTGTCAACTTCGACCACACCCGCGGCCGGAGAGGATACCCAGAAGACCCCCGACGGAGCTCGGTTGGCCACATGAACGAGGCCAGCCCCACATTCCACATCAGTGAGGCAGAGGATGCGAACGGATCTGCGAGTGAGTACATTACCTACCCGCCCGAGTCGTCACGCCTTGATGTGCCCTCAGAAGGCACATCGCGCCGAGACTCGCATTTTGCCACGTTACTGCCACAACGCACATATGCCGATGCCGACGGTCCACCGTACGATTCCGACGACGACATGTCAGAACCCGAAGACTATATCCACGACGATAACCGCTTCTCTCGCGACTACCAATTCACCATTGCCTCGCCTGATGAGGAGATGCACGGCAAAGCAGTCGCCTTGTTCGACTTTGCGCGAGAAAACGACAATGAGCTGCCCTTGGTCGAAGGACAGGTCATACTTGTATCGTATAGGCACGGGCAAGGTTGGCTGGTCGCACAAGACCCCAAGACGGGCGAAAGTGGTTTGGTACCAGAGGAGTACGTACGGCTACTACGCGACATTGAAGGTGGCTGGAACGGCCTGGTGAATGGCTCGATACAAGCCCAGCTCCAAGCGCACGAGCCCACCACCCGGCCCGAAGGTCTCCTCAGCCCCGTCTCAGCAGGGCCAGAAGCGATGACACCCACCCAAGCAGACCACCCGCAAAACTACACACCCGTCATCTCCACCTTTTCCACAAGCCACAAAGATCTCGAGCCTTATCCAAAGGACCGGCTCGGCACGCCGACTACCACCGAGAGTGGTGGATTTGCAAAAGCAAAGGAAAGCGGGCCCATGGAGGGTGTAGAAACCACTCCGGAACCCGCCTCACAGGAACAAAAGTCATGACAGTTTGGGTGAGGTCTGTGAAGTTTGGAAAAGCCTGCACAAGGAATCCGACTGCCCGAATCCGACTGCCCGTCTCCCGTCTCGTCAGCACAGGCACTCCGTCGATTGCGTCTCCCATGCCCCAAAAGCTCAGTCTGCTTAGCTTTTGTGAATCCATGAATATTGGCCACATGGAACTGTACACACGACATCCGCCCATATCTCCTCCCCCGACATGGAAGTACAAAACCGGCCTTGAGACATACAACGACGACATACTTTCGACGTACTCTAGAACCATGACTCAAAACGTCCTCTTCCCCCCAGAAACCCGCTCGACACCACACTCCATCCCGCCACATACAGCGTCCCACCACACGCCCCCATCTCCCACTACACGCCCCCATCTCCCGCCACCCTCACGACACACGACTTCACATATCTTGTCTTATACCACAACGATTTCAGCATAATTTTTCTCTCAAACCCTTTGCTCTTGGTTTTTTGCGCGCTTTTTCGTTTTACCCCCCCTTGGCCCTGAAGGAAGGAAAAAATGGCCTGCAAATGTTTTTTACGACGGGTTTGGGTTGGATTGGGTGATGTTGGATTATTCTGCTGGGTTCTAAGTGGGGGTTGGCTTGGGTTGGGTGGATGGTGGATGGGTTGATTGGGAAGGGGTTTGTGGGGCGCTGGGGGAAACTGGGTATGGTATGATGGGATGGATGATGGATGATGGGATGATGGATGACAGATGACGGGATGACAGATATTAGCACCAAGCAGCTTTCATAATCCTGGTCACGCCCCTGTATTTTTCTTGTTTTCGGGCACCCAAGGATACAGCGAAGACGCGTTTCATGGCAAAGATGTATACGGTGTCACGTACCTTTTGTAAATAGTGCCTACCCCCTGGACCTGAAGCGTTTTTTCGGGTTGTTTGGTGGGAGTGGATGTGGATGTGGATGTGGATGGGATGTATGAATATGAAGGGTGCCGGGGTTAGGGTTGTGAATTGGGGTTGTGATTGCCCTTTTAAGGGCAATTACAATTCCGATTCGAAGTATCCTAATAGAAATCAGAATCGACATTACAAATCAGGCCTTGGAAATCAGGCCTTGGAAATCACAACCGGAAATCACAACCAGAAATCAAATCAAATGCAAACACACAAGTCCCCTATACCTCATGCCTCGCACGCTGAGATATTCAGTCTGAGTTGTATTTGGCGGTGTGGTGTGGTGTGGTGTGGTGTGGTATATGATAGGTGAATGAGAATCAGAGTGAATGGGTGGGTGAATACAAAAACTCCATCCATCCTCGGCCACGACACAAGTAGCCGAGACAAGACAGGACAAAACAACATCACCAGACATGAGCCAATCCAAGCCAAGAACAAGACCGAACAAAATATTACTACAAAGAAAGAAGAAAACCACTGGAAAACCACTGGACAAACACTGGAAACACCACCTCCCAGCATCCCAACATCCCAACAACTTCACTCCCATCCAACAATCTCATCTGCATGCTTCCGTCTCTTTCTTTGCCTTGATCCAAATTGTAGCATGGGGTGCGTATGCGAGTGTTGTATGATGTTACGTTGAGATATACAATGCTGACACTACTATACTATAACCACTACATGATACTACACCACACCACACCATACCACTAATACCCCATCCTTCCCCATCCCTCCCCTCTCCTCCCCAAACCCCGCTATCCCGCATAAAAAAGACGCCGGGGAACGAGAAACCGGGCACAGAAAAATCAAGGACGTGGGTTAGAGGCATACTCATAAAAAAGATAAAAATACCATGATACCATAACAATACCCCTGTCCTAATTCAAACTCAAAACCATAAAATAGACATGATAGAATATAAAAAGAATCCCACCCTCTGATACAAACACCCCAAGCTCCGCCCAAGAAACGCCACGGCCGTGACAACGAAACGAAGAAGAGAATTCATTGAGAAGAATGAATAAACATACATGCATAGCATGTACACAACAACAAAAATTCCTATCACAGCGTAGGCGCCCTCCTCAAATTCCTCGCATACCGCACATGCAACTGATCAATAAAATGACTATGCCGAATTCCCGGCGGCCTCGCTGCCTCGAACATATCAATTGCCTCCTCGACCCGCCTCCCCTGACGTTCGACCAGGTAAGCGACGACGAAGAAGCCCGTGCGATTGAACCCGTAATGGCAATGTACGCCAATGAGGCCCGGTCTGCCTTCTGCGCGGATGCGATCGACGAGCTCGATGAAAGCACGGACTTCGTCGGGCTGAGGGGGCTGTTTGGAGACGGTGGGGAACTTGTGGTAGGGGATGCCGCCGTCCTCGAGGCCTTTGGGGTCGTAGACTGGACTGTCGTGCGAAATGTCGATGACGGCGCTGAGCTTGCCTTTCCACTTTTGCGCTAGGACGCGCGGGGTGTGTTCCTCGTCTACTTCGCGCAGCGTCTTCATGGCGCGAAAGACGTTGCCAATCGGCTCCGAGACTGGTTGCACGGCTTTCCATTTTGCGAGGTTCTTCACGTCCCATTTACCCTCTGTGGAGAGGTAGTTGAGTTGCCAGCTGAGCGAGAGACGCGGGTCGATGTGGTCAGCAAAGAAGTTGCCGATGAGACCTGAGATGATGCGCGAGGTTGTTGGGGCAAAGAGAAGGGCGTGTGCGGCAGGCTTGGGGAGGATGAGAATCTTAACCACGAGGCGGCGGGGATGGGGAGATGGGTTGCTGGATTTGTGTGTTGGGGTCGTGGAAACGAGAGGTGCGTCGAGCAGGGTTTGACTGCTGTCTGTCACGGTGTCTCTGGTAGTGACGGAATTAACATCGTTGGTAGCAGCCATCGAGTCTGTCATGTCAGTATCATCTTCGATTTTGGGTAGATCGTTTGCGTCAATGCCCGAATCTTGGTGTTTGCGTATGGTAGTAGAATCTGGGTCTGCGGGAAGAATCACAGCTGGATCGAATGGAGCGGCCGCAATGGGCAAGCTAACCTTCTCGCTAGGAGACTGAATTGCGGAGACGTCTCTTCCAAGAAACTCGACAATCCGCTTCACATTGGTGATTGGCGTGACCGTATCATCTTCGCCGGCTACCAGAAACACTGGGACATCGAGGCCACTCCAAACTGCCTTGCCAGGCAGGCCACCTCGAGGTTGCCCAGTGGAATAGTCAGGACACATACCCTTTGCCATTCTTTGCCACACTGCGCTTCGACTTTGTTGGTTGTAGCGCAGTTGGAGCACTTTGGTGCCTTCTTCGGCATCGGGACCAGCCATGCGCAACACACTCTTACTATTCGCACCGCCTCTACGATCCCACTTTCTAAGCAGGTCAAATACGGTGGCCGGTATCAATGTAATCGTGCGTAGTTGTTTGCTTTCCTTCTCTGTAGGTGGCTCCGCCTTGGGACAGATTGCAATGACCCCACCAACATGTATCGACATGAGATGTGCAAGTGGAGACGTGGATGAAGCTAGCAACGTGGCCAGTGAACAGCCCATACTGTGACCTACGAGTATGACGGTCTGGTTCTCGTTCACAGCGCGATATTCCTCGATAACCACGGCAAGCAGATGCACCAAGGCTTCAGTCGTGTAAGCGTCCCATGCCTTTGGCTCGAAAGATGAGGCACCGCATCCTGGTAAGTCTATAGCCAGGCAAGAGGCAAGGTTGGATAGACTCAGTAATATAGGGTTGAACTGAGCAATTGAACCTCCCAAGCCATGAATAAAGACGAGAAGGGGCAGCGGAGAGGGCTCTCGTGGCAGCTTCGTCTCCTGATCATGAGTGCGATAGAAAGTCCTGATACGTGGGTAGGTGAAGCCAGTCGACGGAACTGTGTATGCGCGAGTATGTGAGAATTTCTTGATGAGTCCTGGGTCAGTGGCACTGCTCGCATCTGAACGGAGTTAGTCATGGATTGAAATGCATAGTGCATCATCGGATCACGTGAATCTAGTGGAGCCCAGATGTCGATCCAGAATAGCAGACTTACCCATGGTCGAGTTTGATTGAGATTGGGGCTCGGAGACATTCCGTCTCGTTCTCTGATTGCTCCATAGCCAAAACGCAGATCCTATCCCACAGACTGCTGCCAACTTGACCATGCCCACGGCGGTTACGCTGGCCAGATTTTCAGGGATTGCAAAGGGATTGAGCAGACGGGTCAGACGGTAGGGCAGATTCCTTATATCTGGCCAATTTGCAGGGTGCGCATCGGCCTGTGACACACGATCGGGGTCGGGTCCAGCCAGGACAGTCCTTAGGAAGAGCAGCAGAGCCTGTGGAAGACGCAACGTGCCATTTTGGGACGAGCATGGACGCGAATGAGGCTCCATGTCTCTTTGCGTACTCCAACGCTGAATCTATATTCAACGGGGCTTGACGGTGTTGGCGGGCGGGCGGGCGAGATGCAGGCCCTCGAAGGCAGAGCAGCCAATGGAATGAACAAGAAGCCTCTCGTGCTCTGATTCTTTGGCGAGCAAGAGCCGGCTTCCTGGTAACGTCTATTACGGTGCAGTGCGCGCACACGTCGGGAACACAGCAATTATGATGTTTAGGAGTATCAAGGATGGAACCTAATTTGCAGCCGGAAGACCTGTGTCGTGTCTGATAGTCTCATGTTGAAAGGCGATGACGAGAGCTGGAGCGCCGGTAAGCTGCGTCTGACGGTGGTGGTGGTAGTGGTGGTAGTGGTGGTAGCGAGCTGAGATGCTTTGATGACAAGATAGTAAGTTAGTGGAAAAGAATAGGTCGCGCAGAGTCGCGATAGAGGAGTTGCACATGGAAGAAGAAGGGATTGGCATGGAGTATGTATGTGTGGCATGGGGGGGGGAGGGGGGGAGGGAAGGGGAGAGGAGAGGAAGAATGGGCTCGGATGACGTTTGATGGTTGGGCTGCTCTTGCTACCAAATGGGTCGAAGCGGAAGTGGCGCCTTCCCCCATCGTGAGAAACTTGGCAGGGCCTGTGTTCAAGCTTTCCACTGTCCCCTCCCTCCCCTTCTCCCCTTCTCCCCCTTCTCCTATGGCCATCACTCCTCCATCGCTCTTCGAACACTTGTCCATCTTCTCTTCCCCTAGTTTGCAATCAAAAGCATCCACTTGGAACTGAGCAGGTAGCCATCCATTGCTCACCGACAAGGCTCTTTTCGTGGACCGCTACAGCTAGACCGTCACGTGATCGTCGATGCTTGCACATGCACTGTGCAGCTATGGATTCCTGATACCGTGCTAACATAGCCATTCTACTGTGTTCATTCCACTCTACCTTCTCTGACCACTTGGTCATCGCTATCTACCCCGTCTTTGGGCGGCTGATCGGAGATGAAGCGAAATGTTCAGCATGGCAGCCGAGTAGCCTATGAACACAATGAACACACATGGACTGGAAACACTGCGGTACCTGCATCAACATGCAGCAGAACCTACAGTATACCATATGCTACTACACAGTAGTACATAAGTCTTAGATGATCCCGAAGTTCCCTCCACTCAAAACGAGATGCGCCGTGGAAGGTCCCAAGTTTTTGGCTTGCCCCAGATTCCTGCACACCGATGCATGTCGGAAGCGGTTCCGCAGAAACAAAGATTCCTTCATCGGCTGCGCCAACGCGATATGGGATATCGCTCGCTGTTCCGACAGACGTGGGTCCCAAGATCCCAATGGCGCCATGACTCGGCTTACAATTGACCGCGCAACATTGGTTGTGCCAAAGGCTTAGGGCTTCGAGATCAGAGCTAGCCAACGTGCTACGTAGGTCGGTATCAACCGTCGGCCATGGAGGGGCACTTGTTATACCTTACCTAGAGCACTGCAGTTGTACCCCTCCCTCCTGTGTAGGTGTGACGGATCAAGCACGATGCGATAGAAAGCTGCCCTCGCCCCACAGCCCGCTGTCTTTTGAGCTTTCCAAGAAACGGAATTGCTTATTTTTTACTAGCCTGCTATCATGGCTTTGCGATTGGATCTCTACCATGGGAGTGGCTTAATACGCTTCGCTATCTCTTCCCACACCGGCCCTACCAGCCTTTGCGCCTTCTTCGTGACTCTGTCTTTCCTTCTCACCTTCTCTTTGCCGTGCTGCACGCCTTCAGTTGCTTCAACTCCCAATTAGCTCACCATTGACTTGTCCAATCGTCAACCTCACATCCTCTTACCGTACAATTGCCAACACCATTGCCTGCAATGGATCCGAGAAATCTCCAAAAGCAAAGCGAGCCAGAGGAACCTCGTTTTCTCAGCTTCCCACATCTCCCAGACGACGCGACCTTGGAAGACGGTCGGCCAGCGCTGAACAAGTACTCGTCCACACTCACGAGGGGCCATGACTTCCCCGGTGCACAGGTTTGCCATCCCCTCGAGCTCTTGATGAGCACGATTAGTGATAGCCGAGCTTCAGCTGAGTGGTACAGGCCATGCTCTACGCGGCCGGCGTACCTTCACGGGAAGCGATGAAGACGCAACCTCACGTCGGAATTGCTAGTGTGTGGTGGGAAGGAAACCCATGCAAGTCCGTTGACCCCATGCCTAATCCCGTCACTCTGCCGTAATGGTGCTAACGGGACGGCAGCACTCACTGTATGTCAGACGATTCACAGCGGCTCATTGGTCAATCTGACCACGCTCTTATAGAGCCTCATTGATCCGTGGGGGCTCCAGACTGACTATATGCATGCAGTGCTTGGACTAGGGAAAGAGATCAAGAAACATGTGCTGAATGATGACATGCTAGCATGGCAGTACAATACTGTTGGTGTATCGGATGGTATTACAATGGGTGGCGAGGGTATACAGTTGATCCGTCATTACAACCGACTGTGCTGACTTTTCACAGGCATGCGCTTCTCCCTACAAACGCGTGAAATCATAGCAGATAGCATTGAAACCGTCACGTGCGCTCAACATCACGATGCCTGCATCGCCATTCCCGGATGCGACAAGAACATGCCGGGAGTCATCATGGCTTTCGCTCGTCACAATCGCCCATCTATCATGGTCTACGGTGGCTCCATCATGCCAGGCTACTCCGAGACCCTGAAGAAGCCCATCAATATTTCCACCTGCTACGAGAGCCATGGAGCATACATCTATAAGAACCTGAAGAGCGCCGAAGAGGGCAAATTCTCGCCCGATGAGATCATGGAGGATATTGAGAGGAATGCGTGTCCAGGTGCAGGAGCTTGTGGTGGCATGTACACTGCGAACACAATGTCGACATCCATTGAAGGTAAGAAGCGAGACCACCCCGCTCCATCCTATCCTTCATTACAAAATCGAACATGAAGATACTAATCTGACATAGCCATGGGACTCACGCTTCCCAACTCCTCGACCACACCCGCTGAATCGCCTGCGAAAATGCGCGAGTGTGCCAAAGCGGCTGCTGCCATTCGCGTCTGCATGGAAAAGAACATTACTCCACGCAAACTTCTCACTAAAGCTTCCTTTGAAAATGCCCTCGTCATGATGATGGTCCTCGGCGGCTCTACCAACGCTGTCCTACACTTACTCGCTATGGCCGGCACAGCAGGCGTCCCCTTGACCCTTGACGATTTTCAGCGTGTATCCAACAAGATTCCCTTTCTCGCCGACCTAGCCCCCAGCGGCCGCTACATGGCGGCCGACCTCTTCGACATTGGCGGCATGCCATCTGTTATGAAGCTCCTCGTTGCCGCCAACCTCCTTGACGGCTCCATCCCCACCGTAACCGGCAAAACGCTCGCTGAAAACATTGAGCCCTACCCCTCTCTCCCCCAAGACCAAGTCCTCATCCGTCCCCTAGACAACCCTATCAAACCCACTGGTCATATCGAAATCCTCCGCGGCAACCTCGCGCCTGCCGGCGCAGTCGCCAAAATTACCGGCAAAGAGGGAACCCTCTTCACCGGCAAAGCCCTCGTCTTCAACAAAGAACACGAACTCGACGCCGCCATGAACGCGGGCCTCATCCCCCACGGCGAAAACGTCGTCGTTGTCGTGCGCTACGAGGGCCCCAAAGGCGGGCCGGGCATGCCCGAACAACTCAAAGCCAGCGCGGCCATTATGGGCGCCAAACTTACAAATGTCGCTCTCATTACGGATGGTCGTTACTCAGGCGCCAGTCATGGCTTCATTGTCGGCCATATTTGTCCAGAGGCGGCGGTGGGCGGGCCTATTGCTGTGGTGCGCAATGGCGATGTTATTACGATTGACGCGCAGAAGAATCGGATCGATATGGTGGTGAGTGATGAGGAGATTGCGAAGAGGTTGGCGGAGTGGACACCTCCGAAGATGCCGGTGACGAGGGGCGTGTTGGCGAAGTATGCGCGCTTGGTGGGGGATGCGTCGCATGGTGCCATGACGGATTTGTTTTGAGGGGGCGTGTTGGGAGAGTGGGACGGATGGATGGATAAATTTGGGGTTTGATTTTAGATATGGGTTTGTTCGGCAATGGCATTTTCGAGTTATTGTCTTCTCTGCGCATGATGATTTTATTTCGAACCAATGGAAATATTTCCTTGATGGGCTGTTCAGGCCATGTAAACCCCCATCCACTATTCAATGGTTCAAAGCCAGCTTCTACGCAATAATCAAGTTGGCAAGAGAGCACGAGGCACACATAATAAAGGGTGTATCAAGTTGCTTTCAGGCCAAGCCCAGTATCATTTCATGTCCTAGGCTAATCCTTGCCCCAGCGAAGTCATGATTTTCAACGCCATAAGCCGTAAAACCCGTAGATCCATGACCGCCCCGCAATCAAATGCTAGCAGTTGCTTTTTCCTCTGAGCCGCAAAAAACATCTACTCGTCGTCCTCTTCCTCGTCAGCCTCGAGGGTGGTCTGCGCAATTCGGTCCAAATCACGCTGGCCAGACTGTGTGATGCGGCGGCCACCTTTGTCCTCATCCTGCTCGAGGACACCGATCTTCTCAAGGGCCTGCATGACCTTGCGGTCGACGGAGCCGGAGGCATCGACGTGGTGCGAGGGGCGGGAACCGCGGTTCTTGGTGGCACTGCGTTTGTGTATTAGTTTACATTCTGCTGACATTATTCGACTCGCGACCTGGGACCGCGTACCCGTGGACCTTGCGGAGACGGCCAACACCGACAGTCTTGCGCATGTAGACGTGGCGTGCAACGGCAGCGGCGCGGACGTAGAACCAGTCGATATCCTGGGGAGGCAACTCGCGGGAGGCTAGAGAGCGGGAAGTTAGGTGCCAGTCCAAAAGAGAGATGAGATTTCTGTTTTTCCTATTGAGAAACATACCGGAAGTCTTGACAGTATCAACCCAGCCTGTAGATAAGGGTCAGCAAGCTGAAGTTATCCCCCATTTACGGGATTCAGGCTTTTCAATCACCCGCTGGACTGATACGAACCTGGACTGGGGACAATCGTTAGCACAGATTCATAGACATCAGAGTATACGGATGAAAACTTACATGGGGAGCTTTCCCTGCCTCTTCAAGAAAGCGGCATATGCGCCGATGAACTTTTGCGCCTGCAATAAGAAGCAATCGTCAGTATCAATACCATGTACACAACCTCCAGCTCTGCACACACGTCCGGAAAACCACATACCTCGACGTCCTTGACTGTAACACCACCCATATTGTCGGTTGGTCGGATGAGAATTGACGGGGTAGGAGAGAAAAAGAGAGTTGGCGTTATGGAGTCTTGTCGAGTTGCTGCGGTTTTCGAAATCGCGAGTTTCGGTTTCGCTCGACCTGGCGATTTTGCGCTGTGGCTCGCTTACGCCCGTGTTGAGGGGGGGGCTGGAGAAATGGTCGGGCCGGGGTTAGCGCTGTGAGCTAAGTGTCAGCCAGGATCCGACAGCCGACCAAGACCAAGTCATGTATCGCGAACATGACGTATCGCCGCGGAGGCGTTATCTTTAGAAGGCCTGATTGTTCTGCTAGGCTGGTACTCTCGCGCTCTGGTTTGAACTCGCAGCTTGTACTATTTCGTTGATCCAAAGTTTTTTGGTAGAGGCTTTTTTTGGACGTGAATATTCTGAGTGGACTACGGTATCCCCATTTACATGGCACACTATCTTCCACTGAAGTCGCTGGTGACGCCCACCGCCGCCCCAGAACATCCCATCAGCAGACCATATCCATACTGAAGTCGAGACTCAGCCATCTCCATGGTGCGAAAACAACCCAAGCGGTGTGACGCAGAGAGATGGCCACGTGTGCCAGCGTGTAACCTGACACCGCGGTACTTGTTCGAAGTAGCAAACTCGCTTTTTCACTCTCTATGCATCGTGCCTTGCCCTCCACTTATCTTGCTCCCTTTGAATTTTCTGGAATCCTAGCAGCAAGATGACCGTCTGCTTCCATCTACTCAATACCCTTCTCATGGCCGTATCAATCCCCCTTGTCCATGTCATGGCCAGTCCGACAACACGGCGCGCAGCGAGCAGTCAACAATGTGGTTGGGAACTCATGCAAGATTTCAGTACTTTGTTTTCCCCTTCAGACGCCTATAAATAATCTCGCCATGCAATCTAACCCCCCATTGTAGACATTTCCATTGCGCAACTGGGCATCCTCTACGTCCAGCAGACAGGGGACCGCTCATTGTGCACTACGACTAGTCGCGGCGAATCCTACTGCCCGTGTGTGTTTGAGTGCGGGAATGGTATTTGGAGAGGTGATGGAGAGTGGATGGGAGGCTTGGTGTTTGAGAAGGGGTGTGGAAAGTATTGTCATGCTGGGGTTTGTGACGGGTAGGACTTTGGAGCTGGATGTGGATGTCGGGGGCGTGCGTAGGGGAGAGTAGAGGCAAGGTTTTCTGATGGGTCTGGCTGTGCTAGGCCGAGATACAGATCGTGATTGGACTGGTTCGGGGCTTGTGTGAGTAGAGAGATGTTGCATTGCATGGAGTGAGGTCCACGCAACATGCTTTTGGTCCTCTTCTTCTCTTAAACGGATATACGATCTTATACAACGATAGATTTCCACATTGCTGAAAAGATTTTTCATTAAAAATATTATTCAAATAGTATCTAAGGTGAAATAAGTAGGCAGGCACGCAAATCTAGGGGGAGTCAGACTTGGCATGATCAGGCCGTCATGACGATGTGTTCATCAATGATTTCAACACCATTGCCTTCATGATCTCACAGAACCACTCTCTAAGGGCAAGTTTAACAGTACATATGTCATTTGATGAACTACTTTACTGTACGACCGAGGTCGACAGCCATCTAAGATGATCTACCACTTGCTAATATCAATGACGGTGTTCTCAACCTTGTTGATAGAGGTGGTAGGTGGGAGCTGTCCAGCACCCATGATCATAAGGTAAGATGGGTCGGTCAACACACGGAGGTGACGAGTGTAAGCAGTAGCAGCAGGAGTATCCTTCTTAATCCATGGTCCCTCTCCGAGACCCTTGTTAATGTAGACAGCCATGCTGTTGTGTGCGCTGGCAATAATGGTACCGTTCACGCCACCAACGGAACTCCAGACAACATAGGGTGAGCCGGTAGGGATGCTGCCATCGGTAGCCACCAGCGAGATACCAGTAGCATCGCCAAACTTCTCGGGGTCAGAGACGATCTTGTAGTACACGGGGAACTGGTAGGAGGTGGTGATGGCAGGGCCGCCACCGTACTCGTATGTCATGATGAACTTTCCGTTGGGCAGTTTGGCAACGGTGGGCATGCCGGGGCGGTCGGTGTACTTGGGGTATTTGACATCGTCGACGACGGGGCCCCAATTCTTCAAGTCGGTGGTGGTCTGGTGCACCATCTTCTGGCCGTGGGTAGCATTGTCGCGCTGGTCGGAGTAGTAGCAGATCAACTTCTTCTGGTGGAGCATCAGGAATGGCTCCCACACAGGTGTGAGGCCGTTGTTGGGGCGTGCCTCACCGCCTGCAGCGATGTGGCTGACAAACTTCCAGGTGTAACCCCCGTCGGTCGAGGCGTAGAGTTCGATTTGAGTCCGAGAAAGGTCAGTGGGAATGGAAGAACCAGAGAGAAGGACAGTGCCAGCTTTGTAGCCAGCAAAGTCCTCGGGAAGGACGTAGAGTTCGGGCTGGTAACGAAGACCCCATTTCTGCTGGGTGTCTTGCACACGCGAGATCTCTGTCCAGTGCTGGCCGCCATCCGTGGAGCGGTAAATGGGGAAGTAGACTTGGGGTGGCTCGGGGGAATAGTTCTCCCATGTCGCTAGTAAGGTACCATTCTTGAACTGCGCGCTGCGAGCATACAAGACGCGGGGGTCGTTGTAGTTCGCTGGAGGTGTGAAGATGACTTTGCGCGAGAACACCGGGTCGAAAGCTACCGGGGATGTCGGTACAGCCGACACCACCGACGCAAGGGAGAGGATGATCGTTGATAGATGCATCTTGAAGTTGGATTGAAGATGGCCAGATATCGAAAGAAGAAGAAAATAGCCAGGACACGGCGTCAACTTATGTGATCAGCAAGACACCTCCCCAGCTCGCAAATAGACACATCTTCGTCGCGCGTCCATGGCCGTGCCTTGAGAGCCCTGATACTTTGGACGAGGAAGATCGGGGAACCGCCGTGATTTTGGCACGGGCCATCAGCTTGTCGCCCACACAGATGCGAAGCTTGCGGGTAATCTCGAGGCCGTAGGACGGAGAATTTATGGAGAAGACTGGGGATCGTCAGTCGTATTGCGGGGAATCTGGTAGGTAGCGGTCATACAATGACCCGAGGAGAGACGAGGGGCGGTTTATTTTAGCTGGCGCCGAGCCCATCAAGAGATGCTTACAACCGAGGCGCATAGTTAAGCAACGGACTGATGAGGTGAATGATTCATGCTTGAAGGCCCTCGTGACGTATACGCCGGCAGGTATATACTATAGTGCTTGGTTGTTATGAAAGCTCGGAGAAAGCACCGAGGCCATCTTGAAGTTATTTACTTGATCAATGTTACCATGTGTCCATAATGCACGATCGATCGTAGGTACCGTAGGCATCGTAGTAGGTTCGCCGTTGAGCGGCCACGCAGGAAGGAATGTGCACACAGCGCAGCGCCTTTTCACCAGAGTTGCCACGGACAAGCCACCAATTTCCAGTTCCAGGCTGGATCGCATCGCACCTACATTCATAGCGGCGACGTGTTGATCGATCTGGCATCGCAGAACTCATCCAATTCAAACCTCAAGCTCATATCCAAATGCTCTCTTCATCTTCGGATGAGGAAGAGGTGAGCTTCCTTGCGACAGGAGGCATCATGTACGGTACCGTACAGTTAGCTATCAAGTAAAGGTTCTCAGGAGCTGCGCCTCCAACAGGACTGCATAATCACGTCTAGATTACGTGAACGTCTTCGCTACGCATCTCGTGGTGGTCGAGATAGCAAGTTTGCAGCAAAGGAGGAGAACAACACATGGCAACACAGCAAGAGTCGCCGGCAGTCAGAGCACGCCATGTGCGACGCTCATCAGCAAATGAATCAAGACCTTTACTGGAGGCTAGCACAAAGCTCAGATTACAGACCAGCGTATCAAATACTAAGTCGAAAAAATCGTCTCCCTTGGAGCGTCGGAGAAGATCCCACCGACCAAAGTCACCAGAGCCGACTTCGTCATCTTCTAGTGACGATGAAGCTAAAGCAGAGAGCTCATGTACTTCGTCTCTGCCGCCACAAATTAATCCTTCTCACAAGCTACGTGAAGCCGTCGAAAGGGCACTAGGCCAAGAGGCTTCCCAACCTGGTACATCTAAGTCTTCGGCGTATGGATGGGCACTACCAAAAATAGTTGAGCCGCCGATCGATGAGAGTATTAGTAAGATATCGCTGCCGTACGATCTAGAGTTGAGGCAAAGTCCTAACAGTGGTCGGAATTCGACATTGAAGTTTTGGAGCCTTGCGATCGCTGCGCTTTTGGGCAAAGCTAATCAACGGTTGAAACTGTTGCGCGATCGTTATGGCGCAGAACCACCTGTGCCAAAAAAGCATGTGCGCGTACGTTGGACTTGTGTAAGGCGGTATATCTACTTTTCATATATTATGTTGCTGATTTTGCCTAGTTGTGCGGTGATGAGCTTTATGACGACTATATAGAACAACGTCCAAATGCAGCCCGTCTGCTCGAAGCGTATCTCAATCGTCCGAGGGCACATACTCCACGAAGTCCCAGTAGCCAAAGTAGCTCTGCTTCTTCAATGGCTTCCATATTCGACGCTTCGAGTAGAGTCTCTACGCTTACGACTCCTTCGTCCACGTATGGAGGATGGGCATCATGGGGCAAGCGCTCCGACACGTCGAGGTATAGCCCAACTCGCATACGACCGAACAATCCGTTTAGTGTTCGAATGCCAACCCAGGTTGAGGAATCGTGGCTGCTGACGTGTGCAAATGAAGGGAAGCTTACATAGTACACCCAAGGTCGTGCATATCGACGTAAACGAGGGACGCATCAGAAGTGACAAGGACCTTGCCCTTGCGCTGCGAGAGCACTACGATCAACTTAACAACCATTGGTATAGTTGGGCGCGTCTACGTGGTCTTACGACAATCGAATTCGTCCAGTTTGAGGTACATCGCAATCGCTTTGCAGATATTCGGGCCACTCCGTCTATGCCTCCCAAATCGGCGAGTTCGTCCAGCAACTCACCGGGTCCAGAGAAGTCTCAGTCTCCATCCCAACACCCGTATACGTTTGAGCCAAATGACCTTCTTCCACCTGTGGGCAGTACTTACCTCCTCCACTTGTTCCAGCACCCAGCCGACTACTCTACGATGGCGAGCTCATCACATATGCGCGGTGTCCAAAAAGGCGGCAGCGACTAGAGACTGGCATGGATTGGGGTGTGCATCTTGTCGAAGGATTCCTTGCGCAGAAGACTTGGGCCGTGACTTTAGGCGTGTGGCTTGGGGAGCGCGGCGTTTGCGATTATGTGGGCGATCAAGAAACATGATGTGCAGGGCGCCTTTGGCATCGCACAATGGGTGTTGGGTATTGCGGTGTTATTGGTGGGCAGCTTGCAGGCGTGGTTGGAGTAAGTCTGGTGGCGATGCTTTTATCCGTATCCCGAGTGCGGTGATATCGGTATCTCGCTTTACGCATTGCACGGGCGAAATGCGGCCGTTTGAGCACATTTTTGGGAACGTCAGTTGTATATAATCTTAATAATGCACCTGAAGGATTGACGTACATAATACAAAGGACAGCCGCTCGCCCATCGTCGAGATCCTTTTCAGTAGCTTGGTTGTTGATATCTTCAAACGCCAGCACCCTTCTACGAGTTCCAGTACTGCCTCAATACTGAGACCTTGAGAGGCCGATATGTCTGGTTCAGGATGAGTGCCACTTTGATACTGACGGGAGAACAGTCCACAGGCTGAACGACAGTATCCTTACGGCCTTTATCCAGACCAAACACGCTTTCCTTCTCAGCATGAATGTGTGATGCATCCATCCACTCAGACATACTATGCTCAGAGAGCTCATCTCCTTCTCGCTTCTGTTGCTTCTGCCAACCCCATCGCCAACCACGACCCGCTACCGGTACCGATCCGTTCAGCCGTTCGTAAAATTTGACGTCGGAAATGTTCATGCAAGCCTTTCTCTTTCGAGATGTTTGTCCGCTCACTACTGGGGGAAAAATCTCCGTTTCACGTTTGAAACGGAACGGCACCCCTGGTTGAATCCAGGCCCACGGTCCAAACATCACCACTCGCGCCACCCGTCTTGTGTACAACTTCGCTTCGATGCATGACTGTGGCGCGCGCGAGTGGAAGAGGGTGGAATAGTATCTTATGAACGTTTCGATGCAGGCAAGTCTTGATACGATGTTGATGCAGCTGGGCCACAGTGCTGTGATCAGAGAGAGAGGGTGTTGGCTGCGCTTTGAAGTTCTTGTTCTCCTTTGGAAGATGAACGATGAACGCTGCACTGCGAGGCTTCGTGTCCGCCGGCGCTACCCGTTCCAATTACACAAGCGCATAAACAAGGCCAACATCATCTCATCAATTCTGATCAGTCATTCCCGCCACGACAAGTTGCTTGACACCTGACAGGCGAACCACGCAATGGGGCACTCTTGGCAGTTGTTTTAGAGAAACAAGTAAATGCTTGGCAAGGTCCAAGACCGGGCACATTACCACAACTCCAGACTTGCTTGTTTCATACCACTCCACTCAGCCCGATCGCTACACCATAATCAATACCTTTAGCCGATTCGTGCGATTCGTTGAAGGGATCCTTTGTCAGTAGCTTGCACCAATCGAGACAGAAGCAGCCAGGTAGTGGGGTACCGTATCCCAACGCCGTTTTGACGCCTACACTGCGGCTAGGTATGGGATGCCAACCAGTCCTGACAATATCGCTTGTCTGACCCCAAGAGGTAACATTCGAATGGATACACTGAGGATAGTTCGACGTGCGTGAATCGTTTTGCGCGCGGCATGAATCTTACAACATGGACTGTCGTTCTGCGCCACTCTGGAAATAATGGGTCAGGGAGGGAGAGGGCCGAGATAAATAGGTCAAGATACCTCGCCATAGTACAATCACCAGTGCTACAGCTTCATTCTTCGGTTCTTACACCAGTCCTTCTTTTCCACCTTCGTTCATTTCCAAGTCTCTTCACTGTGTGAAGCCGGCAGACGCTCTTTCAAACAAAATCAACATTCGCTTCCAGCAAACGACTTGAACTTTCACGCCTTTCCCCAAAGAATCCATTTACGTCACTCATCATGTACAAGACAATCTCCTCCCTCGGTGCCATTGCGGCTCTTGCTGCTACGGCCACTGCCCACGGCACCGTCACAGGTGTCACCATTGATGGTGTCTTCACCGGTGGCTTCAAGCTGGACTACTACTACGCCAAACAGAACAATGGTCCCATCCCCGAGCACATCGGTTGGTACGCAGAGAACCTCGACAACGGCTTTGTAGAGCCAAACGCGTTCGGTACCGCAGACATCATCTGCCACAAGGCTGCCAGCCCCGAGGGCTCCTCCGACACCCTCGCCAAGGTCGCCGCCGGTGGCACTGTCGAGTTCCACTGGACCGTCTGGCCTGACTCCCACGTCGGCCCCGTCATCACCTACGTCGCTCCTTACGCTGGCGACGTCGCTGCCGTCAAGAAGGAGGAGCTCAAGTGGACCAAGATTGAGGCTGCTGGCTACGACAATGGCGAGTGGGCTGCCATCAAGCTGATTGCCAACAACAACACCTGGGCAGTCACTGTTCCCGAGACCCTCGCTGCTGGCAAGTACGTCTTCCGCCACGAGATCATTGCCCTCCACGGAGCCGGCCAGGTCAACGGCGCCCAGGCCTACCCCCAGTGCCTCAACATCGAGGTTACCGGCTCCGGCACTGTTAAGCCTGAAGGCGGCGTCGCTGGTACCGCACTCTACACCGCTGAGGAGAAGGGCATCGTCTTCGACCCCTACGCCTCCACCATCAACTACCCCATCCCCGGCCCCCCTCTCTTCGCCGGCGCATCCAGCGGCTCGCCCACCACCCCCACCACCCCTGCCGTCTCCGCTGCTCCCTCCGGCAACGCCACCGTCCCCGTTGAACCCTCTGCCAGCCCTTCCCCCGTCGCTAGGCCCGAGGCTGAGACCCCTGAGCCTGCAAATGAGCCAGAGACCCCGGCTACTTCTCCTTCTCCTGCCCCTGTCTCCAGCCCTGCCCCTTCCACTGGTGGCCAGGACTCCGGCGACCTCCCTGAGCAATTCACGCTCGATACCTTCATCGCCTGGTTGGAGCGTAAGGCTTCGGGTGCCAGCTCTGCGCCCAAGGCTCGCCGTCATGCTCGCGCTCTCTTTTAGACGGCATACCGTGACTTCTCTAGTTAGAGCCGCGTTGGATATCGCGCATACAAACACATGGAAATGTATATATTAGGGGATGATCTTGGCATGAGATAATGTTCACTGCGAGACAGATGGATTCTATTGACATGGTTTCAACGTCGTCGCTGGATGCGATGGTGAGGTTTCGATTCTTTTAGTGTATATACGTAAGAACTGGCGTGCTTTTTGGTAGCGTAGCAAGAGAATATTTATTCTTGGTCTGAGGAATCGTGCTTTTATTGTGGTGTTTGAGTTTGAACTTCTTCTAGTTTGAACTTCTTCTTGGTTGATGGGGTTGTGGACGACATCAAGGTTGGTCTGTCCAGTCTATGTCAATCCCGTTACTTGGATTTATGCAAAGTACGCGCGAGTTTTCTTTTGTCGCTCGTGCATGTTGCGAATAGTCTCATCCTCTACTATGATTATACCGCCACGTGATTCCGGCCCCCTACCCCACAAGAGCAGACCAACAGAACCACACTGTCCCAAGTATTTCTCACTCAAGTTCAAGACTCTATCCAACTCACCACCATCCCCATCGACCTCATCAACTCTCCCCTCATCTCCTTCCCCCTCACTTCACGGTCTGATTCTGAACGATACAAACACATGCCCTCAATACTCGCGACTATTTCCATACGAGCTACCTGCGATAGTAAAGCGATGTATCAGTGGCTTTTCAAAGCTCAACCCGCACTTTTGACTGTGATTGGGGGGAATGTTGGAGGAGCGTGGTATAGCGTGGGGTGGGGGCTTGAGATCTGAGTCTTGAGGTTAGATGGCTGAGATGGTTTTGGGCGTGGATTGGGAGTATGTTGTACGGGCCTACTGGAGATGGAAAATTAATGGTTGGTGGTGTTTGGGTAGTTGATGTATTTTATAGTATTCTTAGTGAACTTACTAGGTCTTCTGATATTTTACATATACTTGACGTACGGTCTGGTTCCTTAAAGTAGTTGTATTCAAGAGTGCCATTCGTCCAGATAAGAGGGGATCCAGGTTCGCGACTCTGGATACGTGATGATATTAGCATCAACCCTGCCTCATCAATGAAAATCTAGTTAGCAGTGCAACGGTTTTGTAAAGTGTCGACACATGGATGGTAGTTTTAGTATAGAGTATTTTCATTTCGTAGGAGCCAGTGAAGTGATCTATAGAAGGTTCCACAGACACGCAAGCGGCACTACGAATCAGCACAGTGTGCATCCCCAAGTATAGTGCACGACAACTCCAAGTCTATCCATGGTAGGCATAGCCCACAGTCCTCCAAATCAGGTGGTCTCATCAATGTTCCAAGACGCGACATGCCACATTTCCAATTTGCTCTTAGACCCTGTAGGACCAGAACTGATGTCCTGCGGTGCAGACTGCCTTCCCAAGCGCATCTGCCTGAACGCAATAGAGGCACAGGGTCGCGGCTCGGTAGACGAATCCTACGCGCTGGTTTCGAAGACTGCAGAAGTTTGGTGAAACGTGCTGATCGTTTAGGCATTGTCTTGTCGGACGCAGCGGCTGCGGATCGTTGAGGTGGATGATGGATTGCCCGATGGCCCAGATAGAACGTCCATGCAACTGATGAGGGGTGAGTCCACTTCCATGAAGCGAAAGACCATAGTACAGAAAGCGTTCGTAACCCCAGGTGCAAAAGCAGATGACCCTACCGGACGGTCCACTTCTCATTGGGTCCCAACGTCCATCCGCAATCGCCTTCTTCAAGTAGAACACACAAATGGCTCCAAGAATTTCGAGCATACCTATAGGTAAGAACATGATCAGTATTTGGACACGGGAATATAGTTGATGGTAAACACTTACAGAGCATTCGTTCGGGTACCACAGCGAAGACTTCGGGATATTGCAAGGCAAGAGACATGAATCCACCAGTGCGATGCATCAACAGCTGCTTGGTAATGCCCCGGAAAGCGGATACGTCACCGAAAATATAGGCAGCGGCCATAAGATAGACCAAGCCCCTGACATTACCATTGATGCCCATGTTGAGTGGTTGAAGCCAGGTGACCATGGCAAATTGCAAGGACTGGCCACACTGCAATTCTGTAGCCGCAAGAGCCATGGCGAACACCAGTTCAGGAGCCAGGTGGTAACGCTGAGATATCTTGTGGTGTATGACCTGGCAGATCATCTCCACGGCGTCTTCGTTCATCATAGGCATGACAACATACTTGAGGCCTTGATCATTAACGCGCGCTCTTCCACAGACTTCTCCGAACGAGTTGGTGGAGCTCAGACAGGCCATGCTGATGACTGCCGACAGGACTCGAAGCTTCCGCTGGCTAGGACCGACCACGAGAATGAGGTCTCCTTGACTAGCGATGTTGATGGTCAAGTCAGGCGCCCGTAGAGCAGGACCGCCACCAAAGCCGGTGTTGTTGACGATGTCCTGGGACATGGTGAGAGTGCTTGTGTTTCAAATCAATAGCCGTGCAATGAGCAAGTGAAGATATACATACGACTTAGCGAGTGAGAAACTTCAAAGGTACCCAGTGGAGAAGGAGTCGAGAGAGTGGGAAGCAAAATTGAAAATGCTCAAGCTATCTGTGGGCAGTGCAAACGAGTGTATGCGATCGAACCCCAAAGCCCTGGCACTTGGACCCGCTCTTTCCAGGCTAGTCTGGAGCAGTGTAGGGGATGCTACTGATTGGGCCGCCGGTGCATGGGGCTATTCTCTGATTTGCTGGGTGGGCATTCATCAAACAACATTGGGTGTCCTGGTGACGGACATGTCACGTGATTACAGTATCTGCACTCAAGCTCTGTGCTCTATTTTGTAGCTGAATGATTAGGACAAGATCTATACTCGAGTTTGATTTTCTTCTGTGAGATTCTGCTCAGACTGTCTCACCGTCGCCAATGGTAGCGGCCAATGCCCAACCTTTCTTCCCGGCAGCTTTGCTAGGATATCTTGGGATACGATCAGGATATGTAGCTGTTGAGTGTATATTTCAAGTGTGTATCTCAAGTATGACAGAATGACAACTTGTCGCTTTGTAGTTTTGCACTGACAGTTCCGTGTCTCACCGTTTGCCTAGTCAGATAGAACCATCGCCGTACCCAGTGGCCATCAAACACCCCGCTTTATCGTCCCCAGTCGCAGAGAAGCGGCTGTTCGATCCTTCCATATTTGTAATATTCAGATTGAATGCCGAAATTCAGCACGTCTGTGGCCTTGTCAGTACGCACAATAGAAGTGCGCAGTGATCAAAGATGCATGTGTGGAAGCACTGTGGACTGGAACGGCTCTCAAAGCTTCCGGGTAGACAGATCAAGCCAGATTCATGAGGCGGAAGTACAGAAAGAAAGGGTGAAGGTAGATCTTGTAATGACTTGCTCCTCGTGTCCGTGCTGCATAATGACGACGGGAAAGTTTCGTTGAACACACAAAGTGGCACAGGAGCAAATAAAATCAAATTCGTTTGTGGTACTTAGGTATGCTTTCAACGTCAGGACCACACTGTGGCTTTTATTCTTTACTGTAGCGCAGAGTAAAGAGATCTCAATTTCACATAAAGCATATTTGCGCACGAGTTACAATGTTCAGTATGTGTTTTTGGAAGTAAATTGCTAGTAATGGCGGGCCCAATGAGTATATCCAGTCACCAGACAACCCAAGGAAGCTATCTGTATGCGCCAATCACATAGCTGCACTGTCACAATGGACAGTCCCGGCCTTGCGCTACCCTGGGGACGACGCCTCCTTCCTGCACCCACTCGTACTATCCATGGCTGCGGAGGATGTAGGCCAGGCTCCGAGTTGTATGAGGAGGCTAGTAGGATGCTATGCGTCGATGGGACCGACGACAGTCGCAGAGTGAAGACGTAGGAGGCGAGTGGCGCTGTGTTGGAAATAGGCTGACTGAAGTTGGTGATCGGTACACCTAGTGTTTATGGCCAGACTAAGGGCTCTTCAGGGTGTTAGAATGGGGAGGACAATGTGGTAGGAGAGTAAATTGCCTTATGATTTTGTTTAGCGTAGTGACTTCATCGGCGGCAGCGCACAGTGGCCAGGATACTGGCGCCAGCGCAGGTACCCGACCATGTCAAACCGATTATGGGAGTTACATAATGGAAAGAGATCTGACTATATCATTTGCAAACGCCTTGAAGGATAATATACTTATAATAGGCTTACTGAACACGGAAAGCGTCGCTCACTGCAAGTGCTGGGCAGGGCATTGTGTAGCGAGTACATGTAAACACAGTATGTTGCTAACAAGGCAGCCCGATGCTGAGAACCTGAGGCACTTGATAGGGCCGCAGACCATTCAAGTGACAAGAGAGGTGTAAGGTGAATCATGGTAGCGGGCTCGTGAGGGGGTTCCCCACAAGGGGGCCGCAAAACGACAGAGACAAAGGTGGTTTACATGTAGGAGGTTATGGTATTGGTAGTTGTGTTGGTAGTGATGGTAGTGGTAGTTGTGATCGTTTTGGTCACAATGATTGGCTGTGGCACTGATGGTGGTGATGGACGTGGAGGACCAGTTGGTGGAGGTGGAGGAGGATGGGATGGAGGTGGAAATGAGCCCTCGCCCGATTCCCAAGCCAAACTGAGAACCCGTCAGCAACTACATCACTCTTGAATGAAACTTTCAGAACTTACCGGTTGAGGCGAGACCACTTCTTGTTTGCCCGCCTCGCCTTACGGTTGAAGATCTTTACTCCCTTACTCCAGGCATCAAGCTCCCTCTGGAGGCCGATGATCTTCAACAAGCACTGGCGTTGAGGCTCGCAGACAAAGACATTCTTCAACTGGAGGTTGAACGCCAAGCTAGACTGCACGAAGAACCTGTACCGTACGCAAGTTCCTGCCGCCTCCAGCTCGCGCATGCAACGTTTGTACGAGCGGTAAGACCTACAAAACTGGGCTTCGTAGTCTTCGACCTCGTAGGTGGCGATCTGAAGGGGAGTCAAGGTAATGTTGGCCATCTTGTTGATTGAACTGATCGTGTTGAAGAAGATTGTGTGTGAATGAAGGAGATTGTATGTGAATAAAGGAAATTGTGTGTGGATCGAAAAGATTGTGTGTCGATGAAGGTTTGGAGGGGAGGAGCACCGTGGAAGGTTTTTGAGTAAACAGAGCAGCACTAGCGCGGACACAGGCGCTGCCTTGACGTAGTATCATTCAAACTGGACACAGTCACCGGGAGTGGAAGAGAAGATGTGAGAAACTCATGGATACAATCTATAGTACATACTTACTGTTACCTCGAGGCCCATTGGTTACTTGACCTTTTGAAGACCTAGAGCTACACCAGGCAGCTCTGTTGCTTCACCAGATCTGAGACCAGCCTCAGACTGTGTCTTGAGCTTTTCACCGGTGGCGTTCATGCAGCACTACCCTTCGTGGGTGCGAGACGCTCCAAGTGACGCCAGGTCAGCAGTTCAACCCACTTTTGAATAATATCAGTCCAGTTATCCTTGATGTCCCGAACCTGGCTGTATTTGGCAATGGCTGCTTCTACAATGGCCTCTTCGTCAGTCATGTCGACACCCGACATCGCAAGCACGGCTTCGTAATAGCGCATAGTGTGTGAATGGAGCAGGCGAGTGAGCACGATATTCAGATCCTCCTCGAGCTCCAAAGGTGTGGTCATCATTTTGGGAATACTTGTCAGCTCTTTAAGCAAGTTATTGTAGAAAGGATTGAGTGAAACATTTGCCCCGAACGAATCTTGGGCGCCTGCCGTGATATAACCCGGAGCCCCACCGAATGCAACGGGATCCAGGATCTGATCTTCGAATATGCTGTAAACGTGTTGCAATGCGGCCATGGCCTCATCGCGTGTGAAGCCAATCAAGTTGTTCATTACCTCGGACTGATTGCGGACCTTTCCAACGCACTCAATGTCATAGGATCTGGTATTAAGGTGCAACGCTTGGGCGAACGGAGACAAGGTCATGAAGCCGCGGCAACACGAACTAGGGCATCGAACCAACTCGTCCTGAGCAGCAAAACAGGTCTTTCTCAAGCAGTTGCTACAAAATAAGTCTTTGGTTTTGTGGCAGGATAGCTTGTATTGCGGGGCGCCAGAAGAGCCGCAGGAGCCGCAATTGAAGAGCATGGTGCTAATGAACTGGAGACGACTTATAGCAGAACAAACAAAACCGTGAGTAGAAGAGATGCTTACCTTTTGAGTGGGGAAGTATCAAAAATGACACGAAAACACAGGTAGAGGTAGTGTTTTCAGAAGGTGGGTTGATTTGCTGAGGTTGGATTATTGTGTCGAGTTGTCGAATTCCTGACAGGAGTGTACGTACCGGTAGAACGGAACCCGAGGGCATGTTTATATTCTTCGCGTCAGAGACAGGGGATGCATATTGTAGACTACACTGTGCAGCCATAGTGTAACTGGACAGGCAATAATATAGAAAAACAATGAGCATTTTCGGAGCAGAAGACCAAATAGACGGAGACTCAGCTGTCCAGAACAAAGAAAAAGGGCATACGGGCCAGATACACTGTGCGCGATAGTACAATGCTGTTGTCTGCATCACTTGCATAATGCTTTGAATCATGGCGTGCTTAAGAATTGTGCGCATGATGTAGGGGCATTTGAAGAAATCAAGGCACAGTTGACGAGGACTGAATCCATGGAATGGCAGGGCGACAAGAATCATGAAGATGGACCTTGGTGGAGGACATTGTGATGTTTGCAGGTGGACAGCCAGCCCATGTGGCGATGGAATCGAAGAACAACCTTCGAGGAATTTCAGTAGGCTAGAATGGTACATTACTTTGGAAAAGTGTGAGAACTGTTCCTCTATGCGTCGAGTTCGGCATCAAGATGGGAACACCGGCTCGGATAATCGCGACGTGACGTTCAGCGGAGAGAACGCGTGGGCACCCCTGACACAAGTCAAGATATGCGCCAAGTGATAAGATTACCGGTAACGTGATCCACCACCGAGCGCCCACCCCCACCGAGCGCCCACCAACACCAAAATCCACCACCCACTAAATAAGGATATTGCGCCACCTATAATAGCTATTATTACAAGATTTCTTAGAGTCGCGATTATTAGATCTATTAGAGTAGATTAAATATTTTAGATTATATAAGCAGCTTTTTAGGGGGTCTAATTAGGCGCCTACGCTATAAAGTTACCTCTACTACTATATCCTCTTCTACTAGCTCCTTATTAACTACCTTAGCTAGTATAATAGTAGGAGGCTTAAGGATTTACCTCTTACCTATTTAGGATATTTTAATATTATTTTAGAGTTACTTTTCTAGTTACTTAGTAGTTTTCTACTTATTACGTGTAGTAGCTTTTTAAGTAGCTTTCTCCTCCTACTCCTTCTTAGTAATTACTTAATTTAGGTAATACTCCTCTATAAGTTAAGCTTTAGTAAG
This sequence comes from Plenodomus lingam, assembly GCF_022343315.1. Classification (NCBI taxonomy): domain Eukaryota; kingdom Fungi; phylum Ascomycota; class Dothideomycetes; order Pleosporales; family Leptosphaeriaceae; genus Plenodomus; species Plenodomus lingam. Next base: position 457,149 of record NW_027093973.1, read on the forward strand.
CTTTTATTACTTATAAAGCTTAATTACCTTACTTTTTTAGTATTATAGCTCTTATTCTTTAAGGTTCTTTTACTTCTAAAGCTTAAATACTTACTCTACCTTTAATAGTAAAATAAATTAGGCACTATTACTATAATTATTATTAGGGGGTAATAATAGAGGTTTACTACGCTTCCTACGCTTCTTCTTATTAGCTAGGGTAGCCCTTAGGTGTTTATTTTTATAGTTAAGTAGAGTATTTCTTACTAATATAGTATAGAGTATCTAGCTAAGCTTCTTTAACTATTTATTATAGATATTAATTATAGTATTATAGAGTAACTACTCTATCTTTCTCTAATTACTTATACTTAATATTAAGGTTATACTATTACTTAAAGAAGGCTAGTTACTATTATTTATAGGTGCTTTAAACCTTAAAAGGATAATATTAGAGTTAAGTAGTAAGATACCTATTACTTTAAAAGCTATTAATATTAGCTTTTCCTTAAAGGTATTACTCTATATAGTATTAAATAACTAGTAGAAATCTCTCTTAGTAATACTTATAAGCCCTTAGAAGCTATCTAGAAAACTAGATAGTTAAGCTTTATATAAAGCTATAAAGGGAGTAAATACTATAATATTAAGTAGCTAAAGGGTATAAGTGCTATAAGGGGGATATATTATAAGTAGGATCTTATATTTATTATAGTACTTAATAAACTTTATTATTATATAAGATCTATAGCTATTAAGGATAAGAAGCTAGTATAAAGTATAAGCTTTAGCTTTTATCTTATAATTAAATACCTCCTTAAGCTAGGATACCCCTAGGGTGTAGCTTATCTACCTACTTAGTAATCCTATAAAGAAAGCTTAGTATTATAATAAGTTAAAATCTTATAACTAGGTATCCTATAGAGCTCTAGATTAGGACTAATAAATAAAGGTAGAGGTAAGAGTAGTACTATTAGCGTATATACAAGCTATAGTAGTAATCTACTCCCTATTACTATCCTAGAGTATAACTCTAATCTTTCTCTACTTATAGGCGCTCTTATTAAATATATATTTAGTTTTTAATAGTACTTTAATAAGAAAACCCTTCTTATCTATATTATAAATATACTAACTCTTAATATTATATTATTCTATTTTTTAGTATAAAAGCTTAAAGTATAAGCTATACTTAAAGGTAGAATTAGCTTTAAAGTAGTTATAATTAAGCCTAGTAGCCTAATAGGAGATAAGATTAATATTATAGTAGTTAATAAAGTGCTATACCTAATTTTTACTTACTAGATTCTTTATTATTTTAGTTATAAAATTTTAAATAATAGTCTATATAGGGGGTAATCCTTACTTATAAAGCTCTTTAATATACTTTATAAGCTTACTTTCTTATATAGTATTAAGTATTTAACTATTTAGTAGAGTAGTAGTATATACCTACTAAATTTTCTAGTAGTATCTAGATAAGGTTAACTATAAGTAACTATACTTTTCTACTATTTCTAAGTATATAAAATCTTCTCTAAGAGTTAAGGATTTAATTGCTACAAGCGCGTTGTTAATAGGTGCTATAGTTATTAAGAAATTTAGTGTTGAAAATTTAGTGATTTTGGTGTTGGTGGGCGCTCGGTGGGGGTGGGCGCTCGGTGGTGGATCACGTTACCGGTAGGTGGACATGAGTCGTGGAGAGCATTTGTGACGCCATCGCAACGAACCTCACAGCTTCATGGAAGTACACCGTATATCAAACACTGCTGGCAGTTGTTTCATTATACTGAATCGTGATACATGAAGCTTCCGGAAAGCAACGAGAAGCCTGTTCCCAGCATGGCCGACGAACGCACGCCCCTGATCCAGCGTGTGGATGTCAGACCCCATCGCGACCGCTACCCACACCATCGACTCCGCTTCTTCTGCATGACGCTGTTGAGTGCGACGATACTCATAGGAGGCGTTGCTGCAATCATCATCTTTAGCATCACGCCTCCGACCCACGACAGATTGGCGAAAGAATCAAGCTGGAGCCTCTTCTCCGCAGCCCGTACACCCCACGGTTGGCTGCACAAGGCAGGAATTGGCTACGAAGAGCTCCAAAGAATATTGTTGAGCACACCAAAGGCAGAACAAGCCAAAGAATGGAGCAGATACTACACGAGTGGGCCACATCTGGCTGGCAAGAATCTCAGCCAGGCACTATGGACCAAGGAGCGATGGGAAGAGTTTGGCGTCGCAAGCATGATTGCTGATTACGATGTGTATATCAACTACCCCAACAGCCATCGGCTGGCTCTACTGGAAAGGAAGTTGCACAGGAATGATAAACCAGGCCTGCGATCTCCTACTGCAAAGGAGGACTGGGAGGTCAGATACGAAGCCCAACTAGAAGAAGACCTTCTGGAAGAGGACAAGTCCAGCCAACTTGAAGATCGCATACCCACCTTCCACGGATACAGCGCTTCTGGTAATGTCACAGCGCCATACGTCTTTGTCAACTATGGAACCTACCAGGACTTCGAGGACCTGCGCGCAGCCAACATCAGCTTGGAAGGCAAGATCGCGTTAGCCAAATATGGCGGCGTCTTCCGTGGTCTCAAGGTCAAGCGCGCGCAAGAGATGGGCATGGTAGGAGTGGTCATGTACACCGATCCGGGCGATGATGGCGAGGTCACTGAGAAGAATGGCAACGCGACTTACCCTTATGGGCCAGCCAGAAATCCAAGCAGTGTGCAGAGAGGCAGCGTTCAATTCTTGAGTAAGTCCAACGACAGTGTGAAATTGGACCAGTGATGACTATTTCGCAGGCTTCGCTCCCGGCGACCCAACAACACCAGGCTATCCCTCCAAACCAGGCTGTCCTCGCCAGCCTGTCAACCACGCTATCCCACATATCCCCTCCCTGCCAGTCTCATACGTCGATGCGCTTCCTCTTCTAAAGGCGCTCAATGGGCACGGCCCGAAAGCCTCGTCGCTTAATAAATCCTGGCAGGGTGGTGGCTTGGATTACAAGGGCGTGCACTACAACATTGGACCATCTCCAGACAATGTTTTATTACATCTCGTCAACGAACAACAGTACGTCACAACACCACTCTGGAATGTGATTGGCATAATCAATGGCACAATCCCCGATGAAGTTGTTGTTCTGGGGAATCACCGCGATGCCTGGATCGCGGGTGGCGCCGGTGACCCTAATAGTGGATCTGCGGCATTCAACGAAGTTATCAGAAGTTTTGGATCCGCATTCCGAGCTGGCTGGAAGCCATTGCGGACCATAGTATTCGCCAGCTGGGATGGTGAAGAATATGGCCTTATTGGGAGCACGGAGTGGGTCGAGGAATACCTGCCTTGGCTGTCTGCTGCTACCGTGGCCTACTTGAATGTAGATGTAGGAGCCGTTGGTCCCGACTTCCACCTCTCAGCTGCACCGTTACTAAAACAGGTGGTCGAAGAGACATGTAAGCTATATACAGTTAGGGATTGTCCGACCGCAGCTGACACCGTCTAGTAAAAATCGTTCCATCACCCAACCAGACCATTCCTGGCCAATCAGTTTACTCAGCCTGGGACAAAAACGTCGGCACCATGGGCTCCGGCAGCGACTTCACCGCTTTCCAAGACTTCGCCGGCATCCCTTCTATCGACATGGGCTTCGGTTCTAGCTCAGACTCTGCCGTCTACCACTACCACAGCAACTACGACTCTTTCGACTGGATGCAGCGCTTTGGCGACACAGACTTCGAGTATCACGCCATTATTGCCAAGGTCTGGGGTCTCTTAGCCGCAAATCTTGTCGAGACACCAGTCCTCCAGCTCAACGCTACTGAATACGCTCTTGGGGTGCAAAAATATATCGATGCTATTAAAGAAAAAGCTAAAGCATCTGGCTTCCCCGTCTCCACGGGCGATGATGCGAGCGATATTTGGACACCGCTCGACGACGCAGTATCCCATTTCACGTTCGCATCGCTCCTACACGACGGTACAGCCGCACAGCTTCTCGACGACTACTACCACGCCGACATACCCTGGTGGCAGCCCTGGAAAAAGCTACAACTCTACCTTGCCATTCGCGCCATCAACACGAAATACAAACTTCTAGAACGCCAGTTCTTGTACCCCGCCGGTCTAGACGGCAGACCCTGGTTCAAGCATGTGGTGTTTGCGCCGGGCAAGTGGACGGGTTACGCGGGTGAGACCTTTCCCGGGATTGTCGAGGGCATTGATGAGAAGGACCGCGAGGCTGTGGAGAGATGGGTGGGTATTGCAGCGAGAGCTGTTGATGGAGCGGCAGACTTTTTAGAAGCGTGATTGGGATGTCGGACGAGAGATTGCAGCTATGGTAGCATATCGTTTGTGTAATAGCAGGCATTAATGCTATGAATGACGACCGCATTTTTTTGATTCGGCATCAATGTAGGTTGACCACACTCAAAGGTCAGCAGGATGACTTTAAAAGCTGTCTCAACCATGCATGATCGTGATGACAAATTAGTAAACCAGTAATGTAAACGAGCTGATTGTCGAACCTTGTGGACACTGGGATATTCTGATTTGACGATATGGAGCTCTCCTACGATCAAGAAGGGAGCAGTATTACTGTAACATCAGCTGCTTCACCACAAAGCAGGGGCAAGGCATAGATACTGGGCGCCTATTTCCACTTATGGGGAGTTGAAAGGTGATGAGATGGCGAACGTTGTATACCACTGTGGCAACATATATATAATCTCGTTGAATGATAAATGCATGGCAACAGAGGATGAGTGGCGGTGATTAGAATGCTTGCGACTATACCTATACGCGACCTTTGCTGCATTATGTGACCAAATGGGCAAGCGATAGCAGAATTTGATCATGTCACTTTCTGCATGAGTGTGGTCATGTTTGATACGGTGTAGTAAGGAAACGAACTTTTTATATACAGACAAAAGAAATTATTATACAAATGCCCATAGGCCGTAGGGAATCTCTTCTTCTTCTTCTTCTTCTTCTTCTTCTTCTTCTTCTTTTCCTCCTCCTTTCTCATAGCCAGCTGAAGCGGGGGCAGCGGGAAACGGGAAAGGTGGCGACTCAGACGGCGATTGGGGCCGTGGGTGGAGGTGTTGGAGGAGGGGGAGGAGGCGTGGGAGGGCCACCAGGGGGAGGCGGAGGAGGCGGGGATGCGCTGTGAGCCTGGCGGTGATGACGACGAAGACGACGGCGACGACGACGACGAGAGTGCACTTCATCGTCTGAGTCGTTTCGCTGACCCGGAAGTGACCTGAGACCTATGAATATCAGTGCCTCGTCATTGGCAAATGTTGTGAAGCTCAACCGGGCAGGGGAGCCCTTCTAGCTTGAAGAAGTACTGAGACCATGGGATCCTGAAAACTTACACTCGGCTGTCCCAATCGTGCAGTTTGCCTCCCATCGAAGGTAAGGGAGAAACCACTCCATGAGCCAGGTCGCCTCCGCCTGGCGCCATAGCACTTCTGGGTCGTCTGGACGGCAGACCCCCGTGCTCACATCGACCGCCACATAGTATTCTATGTCTTGGTGCTACACGTTGTATTAGTGCAGGTTGAACCTCAATGAACAGAAATAACGTACCCTCTGGCGGACCCAGTAGCAGAGGGTCGTCCACCCTCGGGCTGGCGTGTATGTCGCCAGCTCCCGGTCAAGCTCTGTCCAAAAGGAGTCGTCGACTTGTCGAGAACTCATATTGACTGCAGGCTGTCTATTAGCTTCTAATAAGATTTCAGTAGAATGCGTAATGAGGGCAAGGAGAGCAGAATGCATGCGGAAATGGTAGGGGTGATACTTACGGTGAGCTTTGTGTTGTGGATTTGTGTAGGAAGAAGGTCAAAAGGTAAAATATGATTAAATTCTCCCCACCGCACGGTACATTGGCAGATGTGACGTCAGTCAAACACAATCCGAGTCCCCATTCACCTTCATTTTTGGCTGGGAGAAATAATGCCCATGGTATCTGTGCAGTGTCACTCAATTGGTCACGGGGGCAGATTGCCCTTGGAACTTGACAGTTGTCCATGAGAAGCCACAGTTGAAAATGAAACTTGGTCTAAACTAGATTATATATGGTATGTCCCAAAAGCTGATTATCCAAAGAAATGAGTTTAGTTCTTTGAGCCTTTGCCTTTGAGTGAGCGCCCAGAAGCTGGTTACAAATTCGAGCCATTTGCACCAAAGTGCGCAGGCTCGAGACTGCAACACATGGAATCCAGAACACTCATTGATCTTGGAAATCTTTCGCTGTGTTCAAGTCTATGGAAGAGACAGAATACGGTAGACGAGACGTCCAGTTGCTTGATATGTGCCGCGTTCATTCGTCCACCATCACTATCGAGAAGCTGAGGGAGGCCTTTTTTTAACATGACTGCACCTCTAACCAGAAGCTAGGAGGGCATTATTCTTGCGAGATCAAACGTCTAAAGGCGATGAGAAGGTAGTATTCGACTCGACGCAACCCACTACCATTGGATAGGTAGGGCAGACATTGTTCACCGTCGCATCGACGGTAAAGTGAAGGATCGACAGTTGACTGCGTGCTCAAGTGTGTTGCAAGTCAAAGCCATAACTTCCCGTGATCTTCAGAGGTGCTATGAAACGCGTTATCAATTGTGTCTTTCCGTGAACAGCTCACCTGGCGTTGTTCAGGCGTTGTTGATTATATACTAGGGAGCTCAAAAACGTTCGACACGGATCTGAGCAGAGATACCGGCTGACCCTTGCTCTTTGTATGTGGAGTAAGCTGTTATGTCGAAGTTATATTCTAGTGTCTGCGCAGACATGTGATGAATGGAGTACGATGATCGGTCGGAGGCAGGACGCTTGAAATTATCTAAGATCTTACTGGGAAAATTTCAAAGTCAGCGTCGTGATACAAATAGGAGGTGGGCCACCAAAAATTCAAGTGAATCAGAAGATCAGCCGAAAAACATTCCATCATCAATGTGACTCAGTCTTTCAAAGAAGTAGTTTGATCATCATGTGGAAGAAGAGTGACCTGTAATTCACTTACTTCAGAATGACAGTCATCATGCACACTGGTTTGCAGTTGATACCAAGTCTCATAATTGTTGCTAGCTGCGGTGACTTCGAATAGCTCCTAGCAGATCGTGTGTTAAGTGGCTGTGTCTAAAATCGGAAGAGTTAGCGCTAGAGCGAAACTACATGTAGGTTCCAGTGTGCGAAGGTTGAGAATGGGTACATCAGAACTTGATTGTCGACAAGAGTGTTCAGAAGGAAAACTAGAGCATCATTGGAATATGGAAAGGTAAAAAGAGTGGGCACTTAGCTGATAGAGTTGCTCTGTCACGTCCGAGCACTGTGAGCTGTGAGATGAGACCCGAGCTGCCAATTGATGGAGAATCACTCAAGCGAAGGTTATATTGGATATGAAATGGACGAAGGTCGAGGATGTACGGTCGTACCGGCCAGTCCAAAGGTTGTACGTGCTGATCTTGCTGTATTCCAATCGCATCGTAGAGCTCGTCGGCGCGAATGCGAAATGAGGGGATGAACTAGATTCATTAATGTGGAATGAAAAGGATTAGCAGCATTTGAAAGTTCAAAGTGGTGGCGATTGAAAATCCACATTGAGGTTCATATGCAGTATTTGTATCACACGAATTGGCAGCGTCATCCGCTGCCAGGTCGGCAGTGCCAACGAAAGTAGCGAAAACCTGTTTGTCTAAGCATGACCAAAAGCGATAACCCTTAGAGTTAGCACTTGATTTGAAGGCTTGTATCACTTGGAGGGTCATTCGCAGCCTGAATATTGGATCTGAAAAGGAGCCAGTCGTCGTGGAAGAATTGGCGTGTGGCGCGAGGAGGTGCAGGAGTATGGTAGTGCGAGATGAATCGTACGTTGTACCGATAGTACTGTTTATGGGAATATTAGCAGCGATCTGGTCAATCAAATGAACAAAAGATGCCAAAATAAAGTTCCAAGTCTCAGAAAGCTTTCTACTCAAGACGCTGCTAACCACCAAAATAAGGGCTAGCAGCTAGCAAGAGTGAGACAAGTGAATGAGTTGTTTCTTTCAAAGAGAGAGACAAGTCGCAGATTTCCATGAATTGTCGCCAGAGCTGTTAGACAGTCGGCTCTCGAAAATGTTCTTTTCATCTCATCACAGACAATGAACAGTACTTGGAAGATTGGGTGAATAACCTACCAGAGAATTGAATTGGCTATCAGTATAGTGACTTGATGCATTCTGTGCTTGAGCTCCACACTTTCGCGCGAGCATGTCCAGCAACGACCGTGTCTTTGAAGGGGAACTCATTAGAACAGGAGTAGCGATGGGGTAAGGCGAGACTTCTCTGTATCAGGTCAAGCTTGAGCTTTCCAACTGCGTTGCAGCCTACTGTCAATATTTTCCGTCTCGATGCATGGTGAAGCAATGTTGACCGCAGCAGGGGTAACAGTGGCAGCGCTACACAAGGAGGTGAGAAGTAAAGAGTTGAAGAGGTGTAGACCGCATCAATGAAGCGGAGCAAAGCTGAGTGATGCAAAGTGGTGATGGCCGCAGCAGAGTGTGGAGGGTGGTCAAGGTGCGGAGTGGATTTGAGAAAAAGAGTCTGTTGTGACAGATTTGGGGCTACTAGCTGTTTAGCAAAGATCAAACGTCTGGTTTGGGAAGGCACACGTTGGCTGTTTTCCTAATGAAAGTGAATGAGACTGGAAACTTGTCGGCTTGTTTCGGCATGGCCAGTGTGATTGGACGCCCTAGGATCATTTGAAGGGCTCCGAATCTATCTGTAGCTCATAGTAACATTGAAAATGCTTGTCTACAGTTGTAAAGTTGTAACCCTGACGTTGATGATACGGTTCACTGAGCCTGTGCCGACAGTCCTTGTTGTCGAAAAACTCCACTGGCGTTGGAAATTTGCACCAAAATTTGATATGCCCGTCACTTTTACTTGCTTCATGATTGCATAGAAATCGGTGGGATTTGCGTAATTTTATGTACTGTGTTGCATCATGTAAGGACCAAAGCTCTCGCCTGCATCGACTGTGATAAATCCCCGGCTTTCTCTTCAGATTAAAACCGTACAAGGCAGTTAACTCCAGTACTTATTGAATCAGATGTGCTGTAAATCACTCCAAAATTTGCAACATCAAAGGCCTCAGTGAACGCCTCGGTGATAGCTAGATGCGTTATGGAGCCAGTTTGATATGAACAGGCGGTCTACACAGTGACGCATACTATCCTATATGGCAGGTACCAAATATCAGTGACGTACTACCAACTCTACAGCAACCATAAGCAAGCTAAAAACTGCCGCCGAAGTCCCCGACTTAGCGTTATCAAGTCACAGATTCTTAGTCAGCGCTGCCCTCAGAGGGACTATATAAACCCTCTTCCCCTCTTACGTTGAGAGGTAAGTGGCTTGCAGACACACACCGGGCCCGTAACAAGGGCCCAATTTTTGTACCCAGGTTGTGGGTTTACTCACAACCAATGGTGTCGTCAGTATTGCACTGTCTCTGACTTGATGCCGACTTTTTCATTGAGACTTCTGGCTTGCCAGTTGCTTGAGGAAGAAATCGTCTCTACATCTATATCATACCTACATTGTCACTGGTGCTATGACCGTATTGTCGATATGCGTGCTGTTGGTGCTGCTGATGCCTTCCTATTGCCTACACACAGCGTTACTCGTAACTTGAAATTATTGTGAGCGTTCCATGGAGTCCAGCAGTAACCGTGGTGTTGAGCAAAGCTCGATTGTTGACTTTTGGGCGATTGCACAGACCACTACCACAACGCAAAATAAGGTGCGAAATCCTGATCTGGGCCAGAGGGCATAATCTCATCCACAGGATACCACGTTTCACAAAAGTGGTACTCATTGGCTTTAGCTGCGCGCCATGAATTTATTCTACAGGCTGCAGGCAGGCAAGCTGAGAACTCCAATCTCACAAACCGCGTCAAGAACAGCACCAAGAGCAGCACTAATGACCACACAATTGCTTGGCGCACAATCATTGTCGCCTACAGCCGGAAGGAAATGGCTGAATGACGGAGAATGTGAGTGATGAAATATCATCCATGCACAACCCTGTGTATCTGTTAACGTGTCGCGAGAGGCAAAGAGGCTCTAACGGCGAAAGGAGCTCGTCGAAAACGGAACTCGCGATATCCCTACATGCACCCCCGAGCACTTCCAGAAGAAGAAGAACAAGCTCATCGCTGTGTTCTGGGTCAGAGTCTAGGATTCATCGAGAAACATGGGAAGGCAATCAACAAGTTGGACCAGAGCGAGGCAGCAGAGGCGGGACAGCCGGTAGGGGTCTGTGAAATCTATGTGTTAAGCACGACAACAACCATTTACCAGCGATGAAGGCCAACTAGCTGACCGCGAACGCCAGCGGTAACTCCATCTATTCTCAAGCTACGAGGTACTTATAACTGATTTACGAGTCACCTTAGAACCTACCGCATCGCTTGACAGCAACGACCGTTGCTTTCCCAGCTTCCACCCCGCAAAGATCGTCGCCGGACACGCTACCCGGAACCGAGGAGGGAGAATGAAAGGCAGCAGTGGCATACAGGGAGAAGACCGCAGCTCTTCTGTATAAATGTATAATCTTTGGATGGACATTTTTCTCCAATACTGCTCCCTCGCGCAAAAGGAATCGGCCAAGTTGATTGCGCTGTTCAGCTTCAGACAAGGCTCCCATGAGGCGACAGTAATGCTAATCTTTCGATCGTCTCAAGCTAGTTTTTCCCATGTGTGGTAGTCACTAAAGGATTGTCTAAAACTCTGATAATCGCTTAAATATGCAATTGATGTGGTAACTACTGCACTAATGTGCGGAGAAATGCTTTTTGGTTCACAGTATATTCAATACCACTCATTTATGCGTAGAAATTGCGCCGAAGATACACAAGAAGGATAAGAACTCATGATATTTGTAACCTGTGTATGCCCAAAATTCCTCGACCTCCCATAATGACGTGTCTGCTTTTATCTTCTCTGTTCCTGATCTGCTGAATGATGATCCTCCATATTCCTGGTCGGTTGAGCGATCATTTCCCAACCGTCGACTACCCTCTGGCTGTTTCGGAATTCTTGATCAACGAGGAATAACGGCTCCAAATTCTAGATGAATATAGCCTTCCTTGTCTTCCGAATTTATGGGTCCAGTTTGGGTTTCATAGCGGTCTCTGGCGTGAAAGCAGAGCCACAAAAAAATACATGTATATACAACCGAGGTTGCTTCCATAATGGTCGCTTATGACTCTAGCCTTTTCTGAGCCTTTGTCGTTGTATGTTACCAATTGATGTGTTCTGCGCGTGGAATGAGGCGACTTGGGGTATTAAGAGACGAGGATGTACCAGCTGTGGCTGTCGGCAGCTGTGTGACCATGTCCGCTTTCAGTCTGTCGTGATGACATGCGGTCCGGTGATTGCGCAGAGATAGGATTTCGAGTCTGCCAAATGCTTCTTCGAGACGTTCTGACCCAAAGTATCTCTCTTATTCAATATGTTCACCGTTATGAGGGTCAGCGCCGTCGTCTTCTCGTGCCGCTGCGAGCTGTTTGTGTGTCGTTGACGTTCAGGCTTGTGCTGAAGGCTGTGTGGGGCCCACCAATCGGATGCGTCATCCGATCCCGCTTCGGTCGAATTCTGAACGTCAAATCCGAATGCCTCTCTTATCTTGCCTACCATCCACCACCAACATCGTTGTATGAATTCTACCCTTGTTTATATCACAAACCCTCTTGTGCGGAGCAGTTATAGAGATATGACCGTGATTAAGGAGTACGATCCAAAGTGCGTATGGGGTCTGCTTGGTGGCTTCGAGGGTGACCTGGTCGAGGTGCCGTACGCGTTCTGAAAGGACAGTTGATTGACCAGGTTTTGGTTTTTGAGGGAGGTAGAAGTGGGATTCGAGATTTTAGAAGATCTTTGAGCAGCTGTGGAGCCTGATCAGTAAGTTTGTGGAAACCATTGACTATCCAGGGGATGAGAAGTGGACTCGACGTCTGGGCGGGTTTTCGTGAATGTTGACCTACTTCATAGACGCCAGAAGGGCGATGAAGTAGGCGAGGACTCTTAGCACCTGTTGATGAACTCAGGTGAGCGGCCGACCCTACGCCAAGGGGGTCCTCCTCTCGGCCGTACCCCCAGACCTACTCAGTCCGTACACTCCGTGAGGAACTAGGCCTTTCGGTCTGGGAGCGAGTCAGTATCGCTCGTTCAAAGCCCCATCTTGGAACCACTGCGTGTTGTACCCCAGAGGACGGTAGGTGACCCGGGGATTCCAAACCCCAGCACCGAAACGTCTCTGGACATACTCGGACAGTGGCGACAAGAGGGGCCAGTCCAAGCCAAACTGGATCCCGGTAGGATCGAATACCAGGTGGTGCTCATCATCTGTCATGATGATGAACGCACAGTGCCTGAATTTGTAGTACGGCCCTGTCCAGAACTTGAGTTCCAGGATCTCACGGATCCGGCCGGCGGCTAGAATAACGGTCAGCAATCAGGAAGCACCGCCGTGATATTGGATACTTTACTCCTCCTGTCGAAGTCCACAAGGGCTTCTAGGCAGCCTGACATCCACACCAGACTGTGCTCACACTGCTGGTCGCAGATCTGGGACAAGTCGGCCCAGAAACTGCTGCCTTCCGCCGTGGGCTCTGGGTACCCAATCCAGTCCCTGATGAACCTGTCTGTGAGCCAGACCAGGAAACCGCCGAGCGCAGCTTCCCAGTCGTCCTGAGACGACTGGAGCTTCTCGGGGAGCGGATTATGCTGCTCACAGAACGCCCAGGTTGGGTCCTGGACAGGTCGCAGGGGGCGGCGAGAGCTTCCGCATACGCGGCAGGGCTGGCCCTGGATCGCTTTGAACTGCATGGAGGCATCCCGTTCGTATGTGATGTTTGTGGTCATCTTGTTTTCAATGCTTTTATGAGCTTGGATTTCGTCAAGTAACAGGATTTGACTGTAAGTAGTTGCAAAACAACAGCGCCAAGACATGGCTGAGCCCAGGGCTACCCCACCAATGTGGTCTCCAACAGGCCTGCAGAGTCTGGATGTCAGTAATGTTTGCGTATCATGTCGATATTCAGTACGTGAACTGCATCAGGACGAGGTTATATAACGTATTGTGCTGGGCATTACTGTACTGGCTTCGCTATACACAAGGGCAGAAGGTATACAGAACTTTGCAGCAGCTCCTGGGGATTAGGAGATTGACGGCATTTCGTCTCCATCCTATACAAGGGATTGAGATACTAATGATCATTCTATGTACTTCTGCGCATGCCACTGCTATTGTAATAGGGTATCCTGACATCGCCTGGTAACAGATAGAGACCCAAATAGGACGACCCAGCAGCACCCTCCATCCCCGAGACCTTACCACAAAAGCGCCACCCAACAGTTCCTTGCTGCGTCCCCGAGTACTACAAGGACTCCACTTCCATCTTGCGATATCCTCGAATGATCATTCATTCCCTCGCTACCCGCACCGAGCATTTGAAGCCATTATGCAGCGCCTTGTACGCAAGGCATGAGCGTTACAGTACGGCAGAGGGCACACAGTTTGAAGACGAAGAAGGGCATAGTATAATCAGAAGACAACATGGAAAAGAATTGCGCCTGTAAATGGTGCAGGCTGGAGATTGTATTGCACGAATTGGGTCGGCAGGCGGTCTGTGGCCCCAGACAACTTGATCTAGGGTACAGCACATGCAGAAACGATGCGTAGTCAAAGGCGGGCGCATGTTGACATTACGAAGACCACAAAAGAATGATTACTACTTAAAGTGACAGGACAAAGACACGAGCAGTAAAAGGTGCGCTGGCAGGCCGGCGGTAGAAGCGCACAATGAGAAGAATATTGTGCACGCCATCTCGAGCAGAAGGCAGCGCACAGCGCAGAGAACGACGAGCAATAGGTAAGGAAAAGTCAAGAAGGCCAGAAAGAGGACCCAGGGAAAGAAGAAAAGAACTATGAAAGCGGCGAAGTTGGATCTGACAAGTTGTGTTAGGAACCGAGACTGCTGCTAAGCAAGTGGACATGGACATCCAGAAACGGACACAAACGCGCCGCGCGCATATATGTTTGGAAGGAGGTACCAATGCTGGGATACCATATGAGAGGTCTGGAGATCACAGGAGAGGACCGGCTCAGCGGCAGGCGCAAGGGGGCCAATTGGTCAGAAACAAGGACAATCAGTCGTAGCGGTGGCATACGAAACAGAAAGCTTTACTGGAGAGCATGAGAAGGATTGGCAGCAATGGTATTGTCAGAGCATCCCGGAGAATACGAGTATGGGAGGACAAATGGACTCGGGGGCGAGACTACACAGCCTGAACTCAAGTTGTGTGCTCCACAGAGCGAGAGGGTACCGGTTCAGTACACTAAGAGCCAGAAAATCAGTTGAGAATGGAGGCATCACGTCGTAGAGGGAGATCGGCGGCACACAAGCCGACCGCCAGGTTCAGCAGGAGATGATCATACTTCAGGTCAAGATGATAGATGGGGCTTGGAAGAATTCAAGGCAAGGGCGAATCGACAAGATCAAGCAGATAGTGCATGGAAATCCTTTGCTGCAGCCAAGATCCATCAGGTATGAAGGATATGATGGGCGGAGAAGTGCAAGCTTAAGTGTCCCCAGACTGACCCGGGCCAGAAGTTTGACCGATGCAGCAAACTCGTACATCCACCTGGCAGCCGGCGCCCCAACGGCATAATCGATCAAAGCTTCTGGATACTAGTTGAAGACGGGGTGCAGCTTGATCCAGTTTGCCCCAGCTTGCTAGGCACATCAATGGGACCCTGAGATCGGCAGCGGAAAACCACAGCCGCGACTCTGGTACCTGACCTTGGCCCTCACCTAGTTTAGACAGGGCTCAATGGTACACTACTGGCGCAACGCCCAAAGGACTCTACAGCCTCTTCCAGGCGGGCTGCTCTGCGCTGGTCGCTACGTGATCGACGAGACCCACAGTCAAACGCGCGGTCAGAAAGATCTCGGGCTCAAACGTCTACTCACCAAGAACGACTCACGCGTATATGGACAAGCGGGGGATTTCTCCCTCCCTCATCATATACTGCGCTTGCTAATACTAGACATCACAGTCCTTTTCCAGAACCTCCGCCGTTCACGTGGCGCTTGTCAAGCTCGAAGCCGCCAGTCTTATCCTGTCCGCAACGTACGCCGCTCTGCCCTGCCCGATGCGACGAGATACTGGGCTATGCCTCTTCGCGAATCCATCGATACTACGAGCGATAGCGACGGCTGAACCATAAGGTAATGAGACTGCGACAGCGGCAGCGACAGCAGCGACGAGAGCGGCTACGACAACAACGGCGGCCATTCTTTTAAACTTGACCTTGCCGCAAGCGTCGCGCGTATGGCGCCCACTACACAGACGGCAGCGACGATATGACACTGGGATAAACACAGACCCACCTAAGGGAGCCTTGTATCGAAGGCATTGAAAAGACGGGCAGGGATAGAGAGAGAAGACACTGTGGACCAAGGAAACATGGAGATAAGAGTGGGATAAGGAAAAGAAACTTCGACAATCCGTTGGCAAGGGCACAACGCGTGAGGGCTGAGGTTGCTGGGTGATAAGAAAGGTCGGTGATGGTACAGTGAAAGAGTGAAAGGTGGACGCTGTGTCGCAGACGGGAAGGCTGAACGTGCTGGAAGCGACACAAAGAAATTTGGGAAGGGAGCTGGGAAAATTAATAGCCGATCAAGAAAGATGTGATAGGAAGTATAAGAAGAAGGAATGATAAAGAGGGATATGGGGCCAGATAAGTGGTGGCAAGTAACGAACCGGGAAAAACATGACAAGAGAGATCAGAAGGAACCTTGAACCCAGAAATTGAGCAGAGAAGCGAGGGTGGACATGAGCAGAGAAATAATACAACCAAGGTGATGGAGCGGACGGGGTGGGAGTATGGAGGCGAAAGCCAAGATTGGAAGAATAGATAGAAGGAGGATAGAGAGACTGGAGTGCGAAAAAAGGAAATACAAAGCTCGAAAGGTGAGCAGACGGTAATGATATATGAAATGACAACGAAACTCTGAATGGACAGTATATTTCAGTGAAATACGTGGGATTGAGAGATGAGAGTGTAGGATCCAGAAGCGGTCTTAGAGGGGGAGGGGGGAAGCTCTAGTAGAGCCTTGAAATGAAGAGTATGAATTGCTCACTGGGAAAGAGAGAAAGGGATCGTGTTGAAAGTGCAGAAATGGAAAAGAGTGCGAGATAATGATGGGCCTGGGAATGTGTGTCTGTGTGTGTCCGTGTGTGGAAGAGAGGAGGGGAGGGATCTGGAATTCGATAGGATTTAGGAACTCAACAGGAAAAGTGAATAAGACTGAATACATGAAAAACTGAGCTTGTGAAGGGGATGAAGTGCAAGCCATTGGCTCATGATGCATGAATGAACAGCGTGTCCTGGGAAATTGAATCTAAGAAGAGTTTGGGATATGACAGGAAAGTGATCAGAGAAAGAGGGAGAGAAGATAACGCAAAAAGGAAATATGCAGCGGAAAGAAGTGATGACGTGGGGAAAATTAATAGGGCTTGGACTGGGGCAACGGCAGTCATGAGCTGAAGAGAAGGGGATGATGGAGAGTGCTGGAAGTGGGTAATGTTTAATAGACAGGATTGAAAAGGGTGGTGAAGTTTTGGAATCGACAAAGGAATCTAGAAATAGCTTAGGACAGAAATGGACTATTGTGAATAAAATTTAAAAAATGACGGACAAATGAACTAGGAAAGTGAAAAGCGTGGGAAATGAAGAAGGGGGAGAATGATGAAAAGGCGAAATTCATGAAAAGGGGAAGAAAGAATTTAATGTGATGCAGGGAGAAACCCTCGTGAGAGGGAGAGGGGGAGAGAGTAGTAAGATGGGGGGAAAAGAAAAATAGGTAGCTGAAGTAGAGAGAGGTGAGCCATGGGCGTTGAGTACGATTGAAAGCGAGAAAGAAAAAGGATCGAAAATGAGATATCGAAACTTAACATGACGAGGAAGGATAGGGCTGCTTTGAGAATCTAGGAATGACTGAAATAGAATGTGGGGCCACATATCTTATAAAGCAGATGAGAAGAGATGGGAAGATGTGAAATAGAACAAAGATCAGAATAGTAAGGGGTAGGATTGACAGAAAAAGAAGAGGCTGGAAGGAAAATAAGAGATAAGAGATCAACGACGGGTAAAAGAAGAATGAGACAAGGACGAAGGGTAGTGAAGGAGGGCTCAAAATGGAAACGGACTAAGAGAGAAAACGGCTAGATGAGGGTAGACGTAGAAGCAGAGACCTGTAATGAGAAATGGATATGCGGACAGATAGGAATGGAACTGGGCAATAGAGATGAGTGAAAGAGAAAAGAGGAGTGGGTACGTGCTGATTATCAGGAACTGAATTGGACTGTGGGGTAGAAGAAAAGGGGGTTTGTGCAAATGCGCAGTGCAAATAGGGGTATAGTTGTGAATATAATAAATGACTTGAGGGCAGCAGAATCAAAAACAAAGAATAGCTACATACCATTGATATTCCGATAGGAAAGGAGAAGACACAAAGAATAGTGCTTAGGAGGATCAGAAGAATTGGAAAATTGCTCAGAGAGACAAAAGAGAAAAGTATTGCGAAGGTGGAATGGACCGAAGAAAAAGTAAAAGATGAGACTGGACATAAATGAAAAGATGGGGAAAAATTGGAACATGGAGTTTTGAAGAGGAGGGATTTAAGAGAAAAAAGGGAAGGAGTTCAAGAGAAAAAGAAAAAGAAGGTAAGATATCTCACAGTCATGAGGCGTGAAAGGACGACACGAGCTGGCTAAACAGGAATTCGAAGAAACTTCGACATCCCAAGACCAGACCGACCTGCTGCCGTGGCAAAAAGTCTCCTTCTCAGATTGCGAACGTTCAACAATTGACGTTAAATCTCGAGCCTTGAAGTGAGTGCGGCTGTTTCAGTCCGCTTGTTACTGCAAGCGACTTCAATCTTATGTGCAGACACAAGCAGGCTTGAAAGGCACCGTCAGTCTCTCCCACCATTCAAGCCACTCATCCTGTGAGTATATCTTACTCTAATCGTCTTAACAGATAGCAATTTATCTTCAGCTTCACCAGGACATTCCTGAGGGCAAGTGAGAAATTTGTTTTCGAAAGTCCTCTTATAGAACACCAGCATTGAAGTCTTGAGGTCTGGTGTTGAATCCACTCGTGAGTCGCGGACGTGAAGCCTGAAATATGGAGTATCAGAGCCAATGCCCAGCTGTGGAATCCCATCATGCCGAAAGGCACAGTAAGAGTGAGATCGGGTTGCATGGAGTTATGGACTTGTATGATTTTTCCTCGTGGAGAAGCACATATTGACTTTTGTGACAGTGCCCCTGAGCGAGAAGGGGGGGTTGGAAGACTATTGCCAACCGATATATGGCGCACAGGGAGAGAATGATGCCAGCATGGTAAGCATTGACGATAGTGAAATGCAGCAAGTCGTAGAGAATTGTAGTCACAATATCACAGTCCAAATTTCCAGATCCTCAGATCTTCCGAGTTGGGCATGATGGGGAAGGTGCTGACCATGACGCCCCTTCCCCCAGACATTAGTGTTGCAGTCTCTAGCACATCAAGACAAGTATTCCGCAACACCAACATTGCAACATTGTGGTGGCCCTGGCAAGTGGATTACTCAAGGTGCAACGAGACTTGCTCATTTGATTGCCAGTGCGACTGAGTGTCCAAATGGTGGTTGCGGTGGTTTACAGTGCCTGGAAATCGTGTATGTCTGCCCGTACAATCGTGAAATTGTCGCAGAGGACGTCTGGCGTGTCGACATGGCTGATGTAGCCTTTGCATCATCGTTCTTGCTTGCGAATGATCACGACACGGCAAATATGGGACTCTCGTCGCCTCAGTATAGTATGAAGAAGAGGCAGGAGATGCAGCTGCAGGTCTGGCAGACGCTCCCATTGCAAGGGGTAAGTCCGGTTCATGAAGCTCTGAAACCACCTCTGCTGAGCTGGTATTTATAGCGCGGGTTTTAACATCGCGTAAAGTATGGTCTCCAAGCCCTTGCATGCACTGAGTATGCAGATCGAGACGCCGAGAAAGATGATGGCGACCAGATCTTTCGGAGGAGAAGCCTGCTTGGTTGATACTTTCACGTCATCCTCCACCCGCTGCATCGACGATTTGAACGCAAGTGGGTTCTGTATAGTCAAGGAGGCAGATATCACAGTTCCAGCACGAGCAGGAGAAGGGGGCGAGTGCAGCGCTGCTCTTCGCTGTTATGATCCTTTCAGATAGACAAGTGAGGCGCTCCAAGTTCTTGAGATGTCTGCATCATGCTCAAACTCGTGGATTGAGCCCAGAGAGCAGGGTGTCGTATATCCACCCACGTCCTCGCACATTGTGAATTTTCAAACATGATCACTGGAGCTTTTAATCACAATTTTCATGTGGCCAGTAAGACAATGCCTCCTAAAGACTCTGTGCAGCTGTTCTAGCCATCTTAGGGCAGAGGCCAACAGCCGGTGCATCACATTTTGGCGTGCAAACCCCCCCAGCGGCGGTTGAAGGACAGAGAGAGGGGAGGGGCAGCTGGCAGGGCTCTATCTGCGGTGCTGTCCGAAGTTCAGAGGGCCGAGTGAGTGTCCAACACCTCGCATAGCTACCACATCCAGCATGAGTAGACTAGGTGAGTACCAGGGCTTGACTAAGGGTGCCCCTTTCATATCTCGATGCTTGTTTGTATGCGTGGATGGCGCTGCTTGCCGTACAGCCTTGTGGCCTAGGTAATGCCATTCGAGGAGCAGACTGGCTGCTACATCCAGCATGATTGCTCTCCCAGTGCCTATATTTGCTGTGCTTGCCCCTGCATCTCAGCAACTTCTTGTCTGGCCATTGCGGGCAATCTCTTCATCGTAGTTGGAACTCAGACTGACTGCGAATCTCTGGCAAATTCTTATTGTCTCATCCTCATATCTGCGCGGGGTGGACGGGGTCTGTGCGCGCTGCCGGCGAGAAGGACGTAAAGGGACGATGCTGGCCCTCCTCCCCCTCTTCTCCACCACCCACAACACCACACCTTCCATGGCCTCATCTTTGAGCGCAAGGTACTTTTGCGCCGTCTGATACACATGAAGGGGCTTCTATACTCTGTGATCACGTCGGTGCCATGCTCTTTGCTCCGTGGCAGCTGGCTTTGGCGGTCTGGTCAACCTCCCACGGCTTCATCAAGGGCAGCGGGTGACTGCAGCTTGCAAGCAGCTTGCGAGTATCTGCTCAGGCCATCAAAGCTGAGCGAGTATGACCACCAAGGTCAACGGCTTTGCACTTTGCGAGCCCCTTCATCAAAGCGACCCAAAACTGAGTGAGCAGGACCTCGCCAAAGGTCGCCGGTGTCGTCAAGCTGCTGTGAATAGCTTGATAGTAAGAGCCATCACAACCAGGTATTCCAAGCTGAGCCATCGAAAGCATTGCGTGCAGGTACATGGTATGTATTGACCCCACTGTTCGTCGTTGCAGCTTCATCCACCTTCTCTGTGAGTGCGGCTGCACTTGGATGCCTTCATGGCCTTGCGCAGTCCTACCATGTCTTCAGCTTCAAAGCAGAGCATAGGCTGCATCACATGATGGCATCCCTCCTCTTATGCTTTTTAAGCTCGACAAAGGCCTTGTTCTTTGCTATGAGGGAGGTATCAGCCGCTTTGATGACACGGAAGCTGACCACCGCTTTCGCAGTCGACAATCCTAACAAAACCCACAACCCAAGGCGGCCCTTCCGCCTCTTCAAAGGCAAGCAACAAGAACTGCTTCAATTGCAATCTTCCTGTCGACGTCCGCCTCCATGGTCATTGTGGCATGTCTGGACGAACCGGTAACTCGACACCTTCATATTGGGTACGACTTAACTCACGACCATCCAAGTCCGCGCCACATGACCCTTCAGGTATGTGAGGGTCAAGATTGTGCAGTATCATTCAATCTGACAGATCATAGCTTCATAGCACGAGCGTAACATCGCAATAGCCTCCCTCCACTTCCTCCCCGATCGCCACACGCGGCGCGCCATGAAAACGCCAGCCAAATTTATCGTTTTGTAAGTTTCTCATCACCAAGATGATCCTGGAAAAGGACAGCGTTCGGACAGCTCCATTGTCCGGGCGCTGTCGAGCATCTATTAGAGGAGGGTGAGCAGATTCCGCATCAGAGCAGCGGACACCAAGCAACCTGCAATGCTGAAGCTGATCAAGTTCATCGCCATCCACCACCGCTGGACGCAAAAATTCAGAAGCGGGCTTCTGTGGGCGCGGCAGACTCCGGGAGTGCGATGGTTGAATTGGATCCAGAAACAGGACAGATACGGGCGAAGCAAATACTGGAACTGCGAAGGGGACAGCGCTCGGACAGCTCCATTGTCTGGGCGCTGTCGAGCCCCTAATAGAGAAGGGTGGGCGGGTTCCGCATTGCAGTAGCAAAACCGAGCGACCTTCACGCTGTTGAAGCTGATCAAGTTCATCTTGGAAATTCCTTGCCGGTGGAATGGACAGTCTTGGAACCCCAAGTCTCAGACAGTTGATTGTAATGGGACGACATTACAAAACCTTCATGGACTTATATGGAAACCAAAGACATTTACTATGGAGATTGGAAGTACAATTCGGTCCATAACCGAATCACTTCCTGGATCGACGATGCTGGTCCACAGGCCTCGTTCAAAGAGGATTTCGATGCGTCCATGCAGGCCAGTCGGCGATTAAGGAGGTACCTGTGCTGTGCACGTTGAAGACGACGCTTGAATCAATGTTCGAAAAATCGGGCCTTGGGTTGTATAGCCAGCCGTAAGTCTTGCTTCTACTAGTCCGAGACAGCTGCTGACCCTCTGTGAAGACATTTTCTCCCCTTTGGGAGCTTCAATGCTATGAGCCCAGAAAGCTTCAGCCAATCTAGAGTATATCGAGGAATGGTCCCCGAGGCAGATGTGGGCTATAGTTTCGTTTCAACCTCACATAGCTAGACGCTGTGGAGCCTACGGACCTCATCTTCGTCCGCTGACCTCCGCATATTCGCCTCTAGCCTTCTGTACTAAATCACATTCCTGCGGCGGAACTAGCACAGAAGGCTGGGGTTGCAGAAGTTGTTGGTCGGTTTGTTAACAACATGAAGGACGAACATAAGCAGACAAAAGAGTGGTGTTGGAAATTGCCGACAAATCCATTAGCACTCTTGGTGCTCACGACGAAGACCAGCGACTAGAAGAACAGCTCATCGACGATGTGCTTGTTGCGTTCCAGATCAGAATCATCATCGATGATTTGGCAGATGTTATCACTTTCGTCGATCTGCACGCCATGCAACCATCAACCAGGAATTTACTTCCCCGCTCGACGACCATTCTGCGCAATCGACGCGAAAACGTGCAAGAGAATACCATTGAATTTGGTAGGCCAAGATGGTGGTAACAACAATTGTGGCACCTACCCCGAGAGACGGGTAGAAATCTTTGTCCAGTGTGTGACGAAGACGGACGATACGGCGGCAATGATTCCGAAAAGTAAGATCTGATTCCCAACTCTTTCTGCGATAACGCGGCTTCTGACTATTGACCAGGCAAACCAGATCAATGATCCTCTTCGTACGGAACACGTCCGACTAAGTCCACGGCAATGCTGTAGCGGTCTTCTACGATAAAAGAGCTCCTGTTTCTCCATCGGCCTTGCTACCCTCACGCCCACGGTTTTACACCAACATGGGACGATCAAGTATATACGGCCTGTCTCTGGGCAACTCCCAACCTCGAAGTCATCAGCCTTTAAAGCCCTTCGCGACCCCGGGGCCAACCTCAGACTCCTAGGATTCGACACTACTTGTTAGAGCATCCCCAAGCTCTTGCCAAGGAGCATTTGTCGTTTCAAGCAATCCCACGCTCTCATCAAATGGCAGAACTGTCCAATACACAACAGCTGCGCTTCATCTTTGGTGGACACGGGAAGTTGTCGAGCCAGCCACGCAGGTTATCAATTGCGGCGAGCATGGCCACTTACCAAGGGATGCTTCATCATCCCACTGCGTACCCCGACGTTCCATTTTCGTAGCTGACGGCCCGACTCGAATACCCTTCACGATCTTGTTGGTAGCTGGTATCGTCGAGTAAGAGTAATAAGAGGTGGAGTTTGCAATGTGGGTGAGCAAGATGCTTGCACGGTCACACCAACATTATGTCGTGCGATCTGTTACCAAGGCCAACTTGCGCGGCCTCGCGATGATGAGTATGCATGGGGCCAGCGTAGAATGAGCATCAATACTATATGAGTTTGTGTCAACAAATGTTTTCGGCTGCGATGCTTTCTCGCGCGAGTAAGCTGGTGTTGAGACTGCTGGGTCATGTCTGCTTGTCGCGAGTATCTGGCGCAGGCGTCGTAACATGACCCACGCTGACATGTAGCACTAACGAGTTGCAGGTGGATGTTCTCCTAGTATGGTGGCAATTCCCGTATGACTAGAGTGCTCCGAAAGACCGCCGATGCCCTAGCATACCAGGTTGAGGGAAGGTGGACTGCGCAGGACAAGACCAAAACGCACAAGGGCGAAAGGGTAGTCGCAGCGAAAGCGCCTGTCTGATTAGTAGCCCATACATACATTGGATGGCCTTGTCAAGCAGTCCAGTGTGCTGCTGTTCTGAAGAAGTCCGATAAGTGTAGTGGTGTTGTTCGTGGGGAAAAGGTGAGTGAGGGGGTGTGTGCGCAGGGAGGAGGGGGATCTCAGGGTGACAGCCGCCAGACTCGAGCAATGGGGTCCCGAGTCATCGAGGGTCCCACAGAGCTGGATATGAAGCTTCTTATCTTCTTATCTTCTTGAGAGAAGGTAAGAGGCGAGTGGGAGTGGTGTTGCGTGCTGGGGAAGTGGTGTTGAGAGACGGTGGGAGCTGGGGATTGGCCGGGGGTCTCGCCGTTCTCCACCACCGCCCTCCATCACGGCCAACCTGCGATCAAAGAGGTGTAAGAGCGTTCTCGAGTAGCTGCCATGTATCAGTAGACTCGTACGAAGCTCGGCAGTTCATTTGCAGAAGCTCGACGCGTCCAAGGGGCTAATAAAGGCTGGCCGATCTCGTGGGAAGAGCCATCGGACAGAGCTGTCTGTGCATCGAGCAGCGCTTGATGGAGACCAGAAAATTCGACATTGGTGATCATCGACGATGCTCCAAGGTCTGGCGTGTGGTACAGCAATATCGAACGTGGTTGAAGTTGGTCGCTGTGGTGGTGTTGGTGGTGGGGGCGGGGGTGAAGTTGGAGAAGCAGTGAGACTCCAAAACACGGGACTTCGCTAGCATTTGGTGTTGCCAACTCACTCTACGCGTAACATTGAACGATGCGGGGGACCGTGCTCTCCAACCTTCACAGTTATTCTCCCACCCCATCCTACAAGTCCATGGGCTGAATTTGCTCAACCTGGCGCCCTGGCTGTACGCAGATTCTCAACCAGGATGGCAGGCACAACTTTCGACATTGTTGTGCTTTCCTCCTCGCCTCCTGAGCACTCGGCTCCTCCCCCGCACATCAATGGCCACCCACTTTGTCGCGTCGCGGTGCCTCTGTCTTCGCCGCTGAGATATTCTCCGCCCATGAGCCCCCTCAGGTCGATTTCCGGCGCACCAAGGAGTAACTCCAGGACTGCTCCCATAACAGAAAGTGCAGTGAGGGGATTCGCCACTGTGGGGAGTCTGGTGCAGTCAGAGTACTTTGTGGAGCCAGTGGAGGGAGAGACTCCACCAGTACAACAAGCAGGATCGCGACGAGGATCACGCGAAACTATACATGACAACAAAGTACCCACCAAGAAACCTCGAAAGCGTACAACGAAGACTACCGCAGAGGAAGACGATGTCGAGAAACCGAAACCAAAACCGAAGCCCAGAGCACGCAAGCCCAAAGCAAACAAAGACATCCCCGCAGCAGACCCAGAGCTACGTCTTCCTGCACCTACAAAGTCTCATTTCTTCAACCACGAGACTACGGAATCAACCACAGATCCCACTGACGAAGTTGTACCCAAACTCACAAAGTCTGGTAAGCCACGAAAGCCTCGCACAAAGAAGCAGATGGTCGAAGAACAAGGCGTAGAGTCCATTCCAAAACCAAAGAGGACCAGAGTCACAAAGGCCAAGAAGACCACGAAAGATGGACAGCTGCCTCGGGAGGATGCAGCTCTGACGTCCGCTCAAAAGCGGGATGCTGCAGGCCAGACAAACGAGGAGCTCAAATATTCCCTCGGACAGGGCCTAGCTCCAGTGCGAGATGATGCGACAATTTGGGAGGTACCGCAATCTCCACGGCCAAAGAAGAAGACTGCACCTAAACAGAAGAAAGTAGACCCCCTGGCAGAAGGCTTAGATTTGGAAGAAGCTGTGACGCGACGACGAGATTGGACACCACCATGCGATACTGCAGTCGTGAGCCATTTCACAGACTCAATAGGCAAAGAAAATAAGTCACTGGAGCCCAACACCAACGGTACATTTACACACTTAGTCTCCAACTTCGCTTATGCGCAGTCGCCCTCGTTCCAAACCACTGCAACCACGACAGAATCAGTCTCAACTAACGAGAGAATGCCCGTTACCAAGCGACAGCGAGTCGAGCTCATGGACATTCCAGGTCATCAGACAAACTCGCGAAACTCATCGCCTGAGAAGGGAAAAGCGCCGAAGAAGAAATCACGAACCATCACAGATATTGTTACCGAGCAGTACGCACCAAAGGAGGTATCTCCTGATCCAAATGCTGTCATCAGTAACTTTTTCGACGCCAGATCCACAACATCCAAGGTACCGTTGAATGACAACCCTGGCCCTGATGGTATTGAACCTCCGAAGAAGGCACCACGCAAACAGAACAATTCAAAATCTGACCTTGAGAAGACTGGGGCAAATTCGAAGCCAAAGCGGGCACCGAAGAAGTCTGCTGCAAAGCCCAAACCAATATCTGAGAAGCTGCTTAGTCCAACTTCCGCACTATCACGACTAAGCAGACAAAATGTCTTATTTGGAACGTCGAGTCAGCTCGCGCTCGAAGAGTCACCAGCGACGGTGCGTCAGATTCAGCAAGCAATGAGGGAATCAGAGAGGGATTCTAGTTTTCTTGATGACTCGTTTCTTGCTGCACCACCTCGATGGCCAAAGCTTGAACGAACGATTGGCAGGCGGGGTCTTTGGTCTGAGAGCGCACGTGATGCAGACGGTGGGATGTTAGAACACATGGAAGATGTGCACATACCCGAACCAGATCGAACAGAAGACATACAATTGCTTATGGATGGATCAAATGATGATCCTGACGTGGCAGGAAGCTTCATCGATATTGACGATATTGAGCCTCTCCCACAGCATACGGCACCTTCAGATTCGACTACACCTCTGCAGACAGCTTCTCAAACTATGAAGGCTGTCGAGGTACAAGATGATGACTATCCCATGATCGACGATATTTTGGAAGAACAACAACCTCCTCCTTCGAACCAGAACGCCGAGTCCCAACATAGTTTCGCCGACATCGATGACTTCACCCCGCCTCCTGCTCGAGTCCATGCATCCGTACCATCTCAGCTTCCTTCCCCAACGCCCGACTCTACCAACACATCCCCCAAAAAGCGGCGCGGCCGTCCTCCTAAATCCAAACCCGCCTCAACACCCCAACATTCAACCCCTCGCTTCATCGACATCGAAGAAATCCTCGATTCGGAAGACGAAGCCCTCTCACCCTTCTCTCCAACCCCACCCCGCGTCCACCGCCTCGCCGACCTCCCGCCCCTCCCTCTCACCTCCCCATCCAACCCCTCCAAATCCTCCACCCCAGACCCAACTATTCCGCGCATCCACCGCATCCCAGCCACCCACCTCGAATGGTCCGCCATCAAGCCCACCATCTTCACAGCCCTGACGTCGCACATCCGCTCCCTACCACCGACACGCGACCCGCACAACCCCTCCTGGCACGAAAAGATACTCATGTTTGACCCGATTGTAATCGAAGATTTCACAGCCTATGTGAATGCAAACACGCAGGTTCGCGTGTTTAGACGGGCGACGCAGAAGCAGGTCAAGGCGTGGAATGCAGAGCTTAAGAGATGCGGTGGTGCGGGAGTTCTGGATGTCCGAGACAAAGCAGAGGACGAGGTGTATGCTGTGGAAAAGGAGTTGGAGGGGTTTATGGTTAAGGCTTGGTGTGAGGGGCTTAGTGTGTGTTGTGTTAATCGTATTAAGGGAAATGGGAGGAAGAGGAAGGGATTTTATTGATGGTGAAGGGGAGGGGATTGTGGTGGTACGGTAAACCTACGGTTTGCATGCGTGCCTTGGAGTGGAAAAGACGGGCTTGACACGATGATACGGTGGTATAACGTGCTCATGATATGAATGCTACGATACGATAATCTACGAAGTCTTCTTGACGATTGATACATCTCCTCCTTCTTCCGTGCCTTACTGTCCTGTAATCGTGCTCGTTTTCATACCGCAATAGACATGTCCAAGAGGCGAAGCAATGCGCGTGCACATGCTATCTTTATGCATAATTACCGTCACTCAACTACTTCTCTTTTATTCAGTCATGCTCCCCCCGTAGGAGGGGTATCTTCTATAATATGACCCATTATATTGAGACCTGTTTCTGAGCATCAAAGCCACGGTTTGGCTAGGTACGGTGCGCAGTTTATGATACTTCCAAGCACGTGATGCATTACAGGTGCCTGCTAATCCTTCATGTCGGAACAGAACTTTCCAGTGGCGTGTAGTGTATACTCGCAGTTTTCCATAATTGCATGGTGGGCTTTTCTGCTTCACTGGGGGAGCTGGAGAGGCGTAGAGCGCAGGAAGGAAGGATCTGGTGGGGGAAGTCACGTGCGTGTGCCAGATGCATGATTGAGTAAATGATAATGTGCAAACATGGTCTTTCGTGAACGAGTGGGGTTGTTTTAAATTGATTATATAACTTGGGTGTGTGATGGGTACCTAATGAAATAAGGAACGGAATGCAAAGGACGCCGTTGGTGAAGATATGCAAAGGACGCCGTTGGTGAAGATAGCTTCATTGGATTGTAGCTGTACAGTGGCACTTTGTATATCAACTTTGCTGTGTAGCGCGCTTGCAGAAGAGAGGGTCCGTTGTTGCAAAATGAATGGACAAAGACGATATGAAAGATAGTACGAGAATCAACCCTCATTCGACCAAGCAGGCGAATAACAAGCATTTTTCCTGCTGTTATCGAACGTGACAGTCGTATATCTATTCCACGCAGGCGATAAACAAGGGTTACGAGGCGCATCGTTCCCCAAGCTCGTGCTGCGCATGCTATTCGGCGTCTGTGGCCACCAGCTCGATGCGAAGCAGGGGTGGCCATGGGGAAGTTCAGTCAGGGGCGCTGTTGTGGTGCGATTATGGGTGGGGGAGATCCTGGGGAAAGCAGAGGCTTTGTGGGTGCTGTCCAGGAGGACGGTGGATGTAGCTGGTGTTTCGGGCCACCAGCCAGATGTCGAGCATAGGTTTCTGCCTGTGCTGTGTATGAAGTCAACGGGTCTCATCGCTGGATTGGTTGGGGGTGAGGGATCGAGGGTCGAATTGTCGGGTGACACTTCTGTCAATGATGTATCATGCATGGCTGTACTTCGGAATGGCAACTTCTGCACATCCACATTCTCTCTCTGCCATTGCTGGTCGGGCGTCAAAGGGTGCGGTGACCGTTTTGGAGGAGGCCGCCCGAGTTCGTATCGTTCCGAGTAGGTGCCAGTTTTGTTCTCGTAATCTAGTTTGATAACCATCTCCCCATCTTCTGCTTCGAATCGAACGCGCACTGGCAGCCAATCAGGAATTGGATCTCCTGACATGCAATCCAGAGCTTCTAGAAGAGGCTTTTCGTCGGCGACGGCCACGTCCCATTGTTTGTGGATGCGATTACAGCGTTCCATTAGCCAGGCTTTCATACGCTCGGCTCGCTTGAGTTCGAATGCCAATGCTGGGTCAATTTCTGATTCTGGAATCTGACTGATGTAGCGGATGATGCGATGCCAGGGCCCAATTGATACTTGAAGCGGGGTATGCAGTCGTAATGGCACAAGGGGTAGCCTTTGAGAGGTTGATTCAGCCCAAGGAAGAGATTTCGCGAGATACATGGCGGCATCCACGTCAATGGCTCTAATGCGTTCTGGGGTAGGAAGTAAGGAATCTGCGGACTCTGCCGGAAAATGTCGGTAAAGACTTTCAGCGAGGCCACATAATATGTTTTGCAGCATCCAGTACCGCGTACACAAGATCATGTCTTGAACGGAGTTGAACTCTAGTGAATCTGATAGAATATCGGCGATTTCCGAGGAAGTTGGTCTCGGAACAACAGTTATTGCTGATTGCAAAAGTTCGGCAACGTATTGTGGCAAGTCAAGTTGGATCAACGACTCCATCAACGACATCGCGGAAGCTAGCGCGTTGACATCACTAGGATTCATGATCGCCTTTCGCACCAAGCCCGTCAAACGTGGGCATTGTATTAGGACATGCATAATTGCCATAGAAGCTCTCTGGAATGCCGACATTGACGCAACGTTGGAGTCCAGTGATAGGGGGTATGTTGCAGAAAGATAAAAGTCGTTGTCATATACGGATTTTCGACCAGCAAGCATACCTTCGTTGACCTAGATGGTTGAGCACATGGAGACACAATCCAAGGGAAGTGATACTGACATCGTCAATGTAAGTATTATCAATGAGATTCCAGAAGTGTTCCTCATCAACGCCCGACACATTTCCAGCTTTCAGAAGCTCTGCCAGCCCAAAGGCATGTATTGCATGGTACATCGTATCGATTCCCATCAAGGCCTGATGTGGTCAGCCATGTCCGGATATCTGTTTGATGACGTACCTCTGCAGCATAGTGCATTTTGGTCGCAAGAAGAACATCATAGCTTGGTGTAGTTTGCGTGTTCAGAACCATGAGTTGTAGCTCTCTCAGCGCTTTCGCTTTCGAAGCTCTAGCTACTTTCCGCTTCGAATGCGAGTCGTCCCAGAATGTAGCATAGCTGTTGACGAGGAACTCGACTGCAAGATCTACCATCCGGTTCGAGCCAATACGCGATGGTATGGACTGGATCCAGGTGCCTAGAATGGAAAGAGGTTGTTTTGTAGCAGCCTCCGAGCCGAGCATGTCGATATAT
Source organism: Plenodomus lingam (assembly GCF_022343315.1). Taxonomy (NCBI): domain Eukaryota; kingdom Fungi; phylum Ascomycota; class Dothideomycetes; order Pleosporales; family Leptosphaeriaceae; genus Plenodomus; species Plenodomus lingam. The sequence goes on from NW_027093973.1 coordinate 487,337, forward strand.
CTGGCTATGAGTGTAGTCTCTTCTGAGATGGGTCGAATAGTGAGGGGAGAAGACTCATGCTGGAGTCTTTGGAGGTAGACTTGTAACGCTCGCTTTCGATGTGTTTCTTTCTGCTTGGAAGTTCGGCTCAATTGTCTCGACAGTGGCGCAAGTGTCTGGAAAACTCCTTTTCCATTCCCTGCTGCTCTTTCTGTCATGGTTCGTAAATCTGACGACAAATTATCGGGAAAGGTAACGTCAGATTCTGTAGCATCTAGCGGCCACTTCGTCGATGCAATTCTCGATGCTCCATGCTTGGTCAATTGACTAGGATCTTGTATCACAAAGGCAGAAGCCTTGCCATACGAATAAGTGCATGGTCGTTCTTTCTTCCGGCAAGCTCCACATTTGGGCTTCGTTTCGTCACACTGCCAAATTGTTATTCACGTCTTCGGAAACGCAATACTAACAATGAAGAGGATTCCATCGACGACGGTTGAAACCCAGACGATCTTCGTACCTTGACCTTCCTCTGCCGACAAATGTCGCATTTTCCGGTTTTTGTCATTCTATTTCACTATCTCAGAAATTTTCTGTTTAATGACAAGTTCAGTGATTCAAGGGACTAAGAACATATTGCCAGGCAAATGAGTGGCAATGAATGCCGTCAGCAGACGCAGGGGAGGCGGGGTCCAGGCTCAATGTTCAAAACACCCAGTTACGTAGGATGAATCTCTCCTAAGTTACCAGACTCTTGCGTATGAAAGGTTTTCTGCCTAGTCGATGGGTTGCAATGTTGGAACATGAGATGATGCGTAAGGTGCTGACAAAAAACAAGCGCCACATGCGCAGCTCAGCGTACCCAAGCTTAAGATCCTATGCCGTTTACGGTTAGTGGCCTTGCTTGTTTCGTTACCCAGCCCTGTCATGTGACTAAGCTAAGAGACGTGCGCAGATCTAGCAAAGGAAGGTGTTATGCAATCTGACATTTCTGAATCATGTAAATTACTCAGAGATATCATTTGGATTGTCGTTGTCGCTCTCAAGTCATGGCCGGAACTATGGTACCGAACAGCCGCAATGGGGTTAGGTACATGTCACTATCAGGCCAAGACCACACTCTTACATTCCAATATAGCCGATACCACCGCGTTGGTATACAATGTTGCCTACTCCAGACGTACTTAGATAGATGATACCAAGTATAAGCACCTGTTTAGTTTTTTACAATGCTCTGGGTCACGATACTGTCACATTTCCCGAAGAACAATCGTTTGAACTTAGGTAGTCATCTCTTGTGGACGAGAGCATTTAATTATAAAGGAGCTATCATTATCTATGATCGACTAAGCTGATTCAAAAGCACAAGACACTTTACACATAGCGATTTCGTATATTTGGCATTAATAATAAAGACCAGCGACTCCTGTTTAAATCATGCGCTACTACTGATATGTATGATTAAGCCAGTAAGGAAGAATGAAAGCCCACAAAGCTCGATTGATGCGAAGGGCACATATCATAGCGAAAGTTCACGCATCCTCGTACAAGTAAGCGTGGCAAACGAACACAACGCCACAATACTCAAGAATCTATACATACGAGTACCAGGATCCCCTGGACTTGTGTCACTTGAATCCAGTATACAATCTCCATCAATATCATAGCTCATGTACATCACCTCACAGCACTCTCCACCTTGCCCACTATATTACACTAGCAACACGACTGAATTATATACAAAGTAACTTATTGCCATGCGTAATACGGCATGTGATGTACAGTACCTGACGTATCATAGCGGGCGCCATGTAACAAGAGAACAAAGCGCTTGAATTCCCAAACAGAAACATCTGATCTATGAAAACGGGGTTCTCCATTGTTTACCGTGCTCTTTTTGATAATTTTTATCAAGATTCCTTATTCCTGACCTTTTGCTAGTGGGTCCATCAGTGGATCAGGGATGAAATAGGACAGTTTGCAACGCACAGCGCTTGATAATATGAAGACTACATCTAGATATATCGAGTAGTATATTTAAGAAACCAGAAAATAGACAAGGCTTATTCATGGTATCACTCTCCTCGAACCCTATACAGTATGCCCATTATCTACCACCATCCCATCAAATGTCAAACCACCATCCATACTATCCTATATCAAACCAACATCCAAACATCATCCTCACTGCCCCGGTGCACACCTCCATAACGCGTACCAACATCACTCCTCTCCGCCCGCGAAGACAAAAGCCGCACCTAACGACTCTCCCTCCTCTCCCCAGGAACCATGACCTTGAACTGCCGATCCGCCCCCGCCCCGGCTCCAACAGGCGCATACGGACTAAAATGCTGCGGTTGTTGCTGATGCTGTTGCTGTTGCTGTCCCTGCTGCGGTGGCGCCGGCGCCAACGTCGGTGGCCCATTCCTCTCCGCCCCACCCGTTTGCGGTCTCCTACCCGCCGGGCTCTGCGGGCCGTAGGGGCTAGGGTAGCTTGGGAGATTGGATAGGGGCATGGGTGCTGGTGCGAGGGTACGGGCGCTATAGGCGGGATTGGGATGGGTGGAGGGGTGTGGGTGCGGGCTGTGGGGGTTGGGGTAGGAAGGGAAAGAACCGGAGGGTAAGGCGGCGAGTGGCGAATATGGTATCATCATGTGGTGGGGTGGTGGTGGTGGCGCCGAGACATACATGTAGTGTTGACCGGGATGGGGTTGCGAGTACAGGGACATGTATGCGTCTGGGGGCCCGTGGTGGGGAGGGTGCTGTGGGTGATGTGTTGGCGAGGGAAGTGGTTGTTGGTGTTGCGAGTCTGTGGGCGTGGTTTGCGGTGTTGCGGCGCCAGTGGCGGAGCTAACGGATGTCCGCGGTCCCTTTCTGGAGACTGAGTTGGAGCGCGAGGTGGGTGTTTTGGTGGGTGTGCCGTTCTTCTCGTCTTGTTCACGCTTGCGAGCTTTTCGCTCCGCCCACCATATTGTCATGGACTGGCTGCGCTTCTCGCTTTTAACCCGAGGTTTGCGTCGTGAACCTGAGGCGGGCGATGTCTCTTCTACATAGCCGCTTGTGTATTGACTCAGTGGTGCCGTCAACATGTAGGCATCTGGTGTGCTTGACTCATTTGGATGAACCATGGGTACTTCTTGGGAAGGGAGTACTCGTGGTGTAGTTTGATAACCTGCCTCGGCTGCATTCGGTGGCAACAAAGGTTTGTCAGCCTGAGGCTGTTCCCCAATGGTAAATTGGCCCTGGCCTTCACTCATAGAGTTCAATGCTGGAGGTGGAGCGTTTGCGGCAGGGGCCGTTGGAGCTGGTGTACCAGCAGCACTGGTTTTCTTGCGTGGTCCCTTTTTCACGCCATAGTCACTTCGCCTGGCCACGTTCTTGCTGCCAGCAGGACGACCGCGCTTGGGGCCGACATCTGATTGCTCGTCCACATCCATGACGGATGAGCCCTCCTCTGCTGAGCTCCCACCAGCCGACTCTTCTCGCATCTCTTGTATGCGTTGATGGAGGAGGTTGGTGGCTGCCGTTCGAGCACGCTTCGCCGCTCGGCCTTCAGGCTCTGGTGTCTCGGAGCCTGGCTTACTGAGCAGCTTATTACTGACACCCTTCTTTCGAGCGCCACCCCAGCCATTGTGCTTCTTTGGTGTGTTGGCCCCCGTCCCTGTGTCAGTACCGTCAAACTTCCGGGTAGCTCTTCGCTGTCGCTTCGAGGGGCGGCCTTCTTGGTCGCCTTCCTCATCTTCCTCGCTTTGTGCGGCAGACTCTAGCATATCGCGAGTCCGTCGGGTTCTGAGTTCACGTCGTCCACCCTTTTCAGCTCCTGGTCTTTGCGCCCAGGGATCTTGACATCCAGGCTGCTTCTTCGGATCGTAAACGTAGCCGTATAGGTCGGCTTCTTTCATGTCTTCGAATACCTCTGGGGCTATTGGAACGCGTCCACCATTGCAAGCCTTCTTTGCAGGGTGCATGTGAGGTGCCGTCTATTATTGTCAATGGGGCTGTGGGGCTACTTAGATGACCGTACTTACTCGCGCGTCTAGCATTAAATACTCATCCTGCCATGCTTTGAGAATATGCTGCGCATTTTCGGCCAACGCATACAGTGTTTCTGTACTTCGCTGAGAAGCAGGATATTTGGTCAAAGAGGCAATTATGTCTTGCAGGTCAGTCATCGGCTTGAACCGCGTTTGAAGCAAGTAATCAGCTCTGTCCTCACAGTCTGATTCCTTTGGCCAAGGAGCATCTTCTACGAACGGCTCTGGCAAATCGGATTCGGACAGGATGTCGTCTTCAGGATCCAAAAGCCTTGGTATTGCTGACTCAGCAGGCGTTGATACAACGTCACGTGGTGTTTGCGTGCCAGAACCCTTGGGTAATGAGATTTTGGGAATTGGAAGTTTGCCCATGGCTCTCCTTGTGGGTTTAGGATCCGAGTTAGGGCCGGGTCCCGGTGTATGTGACCCTTCCGCAATGGAGTCTTGGAGTCCAGATGATGGTGACCCGTTGATCATATTGGAAGATTTCTGAACGCTCTGCATGGGCTCAAAACCATCGTCACTTTCTTCATCCTCAACAGCTTGCTCGTCCTCGTCTTCCGAGTCGGAATAGTCTTGCTGTTGCTCGCCGCTGTGCATTGGTGGCTTGGCGTTAGCGCCTGGAGTGCTCTGATTGGACGGTTGTGCATCGTCTTGTTCTGTAAGCGGAAACATAGGAGCAGCACTTCGAGCAGGTCTGCTCGGTCGAGATGGAGAGTTGGCTCGAATAGATCCTCCTCTTGCGCGGCCTCCTCTTCCTCTTCCTCGCGTACCGCGACCGCGACCTCGGCGTCCACCGCGGCCACGGCCTCGGCCACCTCTCGGACCTGGCTGGACGACGGCTGGTACATCCAGGTCGCTGTCCTCGTCAGTCTCCTCATCGGATTCCGACATGTCTTCCGGTGTCGCCGAGTCATTTAGAATAGAAGATACGATGGATTTGCGTTCTTTGGGCAATTTGCCGTGATGCTTCTTGAGGCCCTCAAAAAACTCTCGTGATAGGCCAAAGACCATCAAAAGCGGGTGCTCAAACGAAGCGTACACTTCTGAAGCAGCCTCAAACGAATTGCCTGAAATATTTGAAGCTGAACGGGTCGTCTTCCTTGTGATTGTTGGACTCAGTTTGGTCGGACTGTCTATCTGTGCTACCATCTCTGGTCGGTCTGATTTGGAAGGGGCTGACTTTCCTCCACGGCCAGCGCGGGTGCGCACAGGTGCATCATCTTGCAAAGAATTGCGTCTTTGCGAAGCGCGCGTTGGCGCGTTCCTGGGCGGTAGCATTGGTTAGGATGCAGTGAAATCCTGCTTGATCTTGATGGCAGGTTGACTTGGGAAAGCAGGGTAAGAAGCAGAGGTTGGTAATGCTCGGTACGCTCTTGGGGAAAAGTAGCGCAGATCGCAAGCCTGCTTAGGGAGAAAACGGCCAGTAAATTAAGGGATAATTGAAACCTTGTAGATGAGCAGGCAACGCGCGCAAACAATCGCTCGTTACCGCCCCATGGAATTCGATTGAGAGAGAGAGAAGATCTCGAATGGTAAGTGAAGCCGCGGAAGCGCGTGATGGATGACCTTTGTCTGGGAACCGTGGCTGTACCAGCAAAAGAGAAGCATCACAGGCTTGGCGACAGGCCAAGGCAGCCAATCACAGGCCCGCGCTAAAGGGAACAGGCATCTACCTGCACTCGACCGACAACAACAGCAGTGACAGGACGCTATTGTCGTGATAGTCGCACAATAGATACAGCTTGCCCCAGATTGTGGCACACCTTACCTTCACCACATCCTCTTGAATACCCCGTGTGATCCATTGTGAACTGCCATGCCGCCCAAGAAGAAGACGGTCGAAGAACAGCTGGCCGAGCTGGAGATGGAGGCCGAGGCGCCCGCCGCTCCCCCGCCCAAGACGAAGGCGTCTACCAGGCCGCCACGACAGAAGCTAGCAGAGGACGTGGATGCCCTGAAGGAGCTCGAGGAGCTTGAGGCTCTTGAGAAGTTCCAGGCTAGAGAAGCACCACGTCCAATCAGCCGATCCAACACCCCCAAGCTATCGTCATCGTCGACTGCATCCAGCAACCGTCGCACAGCGGGTGGGGTGGCCACGCCTTCTTCTTCGACTGAGTCTGCACGCACGAGTGAAGAGAGGACTGCAGCCCCGCGGAAGTCTGGCGAGAGTACCCGTTCGTTTCGTCAGAGCTTCGCGCCCACAGAAGAGGAGCCTTCCAAATCAGCCCCACCACCACCAAGGGAGGAGCAGCCCAAGCAGAGTGGAGGAGGGTCGTGGTGGGGGGGAGGATGGGGTGGTCTCATCTCTACTGCCACTGCCGCCGCAGATGCAGCCAAGAAGCAAGCAGAGGCTGCCTATCAGGAACTCCAAAAGAATGAGGAAGCCCTACGCTGGGCAGAGCAAGTGCGCGGCAACGTGGGCACACTACGCGGATATGGTATTGGATCTCTCGTCCCGTCGCCTTTTTCCACGTCTTTCTCTAACACTGTACAGGGGGAGAACTGAGCAAGCGCGCCCTACCCACCTTTACCAACATCCTCCACACCCTCGCACCCCCCATCTCACAGCATGAGCGCCTCCAGATACACATTACCCACGACCTCATCGGCTACCCATCCCTTGACCCGCTCATCTACCAGACCTTTTCCGGCGTCATGGCGCAAGTCGAAGGCGGTGATCTCATGGTCATCCAGCGCGGTTCCGAATCCACACAGCGCGCCTCGTTGGACGGCTACCGAGGTGGAGGGGGTGGTTGGAACGACGGTCCCTGGTGGCGACACACCGACAAGCGCGACCTCAGCATCGTCAAGGGCCTCGCAGCCGGTACGAAACTCGCGCGTGTTAGTGCCGAGACGTATGCTAGCGAGTTCTTTGCGGCGAGGGGAGGGATAGAAGAGGCAGCCAAGCACGCAACGGAAGTTCTGAGCGAGACGAACCCAGTGCGAAGCAGTGATATCTTCATTGCTATTCAGGCCATCAGCTATCCCGCGCAAGACGACTTGTTTGCTCCGTCGTCGGCGGCGGAGAAGAAAAAGAAGAAGAGCAAAGCGCAAGCTGATGAGGAGGAAGAAGACGACAGCGATGATGACGATGATGATGATGATGACGAGGACGAAGAAGAAGATGAGGACGAGGACGAGGATGATGAGGAAGTCGTATTCGCTGTATACCTCCACGACCCCATTCACGGCATCAGCTTGAAGACAATCAGTCAATCGTTCCCAATAAAGTGGGTGGAGTGGCTAGACGCGCCCGCTAACACGGAAGCGGCAGGCGAGGAGCTGCAACTACCGCCAGAGATCCAAGAGATCATCGAGAGCGGAGGAGTCGATCCTCGCGAGTGGGTTTCGGAGTGGATGGAGGAGACTATCAGCCTCAGTGTTGGCATCGTAGCACAGCGCTATGTTGCACGGAGAATGGGCGTAGGAGAGGATGGTCTGGGAAGAGGCAGGGCACGTGAAGCAGCGCTGGAAGCTGGTGGTGGAGAGGCAGCACGTGCAGGTATCATTTGATGTCTGATGTTGGGACAGATTTTTACGCATTCTTATGATCCGGTTCATGGGGCTAGTTACGGTATTTTGGCGTTCTTTGAGGGCAAATCCCATACTTCTCTTGCCTACAAGGCATTCTCCTCCGCGACTTGCTCGTTTCCCCTTGCCACTTGAGCCATCGTGACCGCAATGTCTGGCGTGTGTAAAGCAGCAGTTCCAAACCTCGCTCATTGTGTCCTGTCACTCGCCGTAACACCCAGGCCTATCCCTTGCTAGACATGCCCCATACCTCTACCCTAGCCCATCCAGGAGCTTTCAATTCTCTAGCAAAAGCGACAAGTCCCTCCCTCACCATCCTCCGAGTTTCAAACGCACGCCCCTCCCCCTCACTTTCCCACTCCCTTCCCTCCATCCCGCTTATCCTTCCGATCCGCCTTCCCCCCCTTCAACATCTCCAAATGCCCCGCCTTCTGCGCCAGCAACTTCTCCGTCTGGCCCACCAGCCCGCACGAGCTCTTGTGCTTGATTTTGTTCTGCACAATGAGTGATGCTTTCTTCGGCTTGATGACACGGGCACCGGGTCGGGGGCCGGATTTGGAGGGTCTGGTACGCGGGGGGGAATTGTGTTAGTGAATTGATATTCCTGAGACAAGATTCCTGAGACAAGGGGAGTAGGGGTGGGTGGGGGAGGGTGGAAAATGGGTGAGCGTACTTTCTGGATGCGACGGGTTTGGATTTTTTGACGGCGCCTTGGGCCATGGTGTGCAGGCGGGTGGGGGCTTTTTTTTTCTGGTGGACGAATAGGCTGAGTATGTTCGTGCGGCGGAGGTTTGCGTGTTCGTTCGTTTGAATGCGGTGTGTGTATAGCCGGCGCTTTTGCGGTTGTAGACTTGCCCTGTGAGAGAGATTCTTTTTGGCGCCGTTGCTAGAGCTGATGGGGCTTGGCTCTGGACTAGGAGCTAGGATGGGAGGGGCTTAGCGTAATGCGGGGATTGCGGGCTCTATTTAGCCTTTTTGTTCTACTAGCTACACCACACGATGTCTCCCTGAGCCCGAGGACCCGGCTTCCAAGCTTTTTTTTTCTGCATCGTTTGCGCCGAGGCCGATGTTTTGACTGAGAAGATCTGATAATTGCGTTGTGAGGAGAGCGATGATGTATGCGGAATAATTCCTTCGTCATTTGAGTATCCAACAAACTGTGCAGCAAAATGAACAGTTCCCCTCACAGTATCGCCTTCATGTGTAGCGTCGTACCAGGCTATATTGACGTGGGCACTTGAGCGGCGGAGCTTGCCAAGTAGGCTTCTCGAAGACGATGGCTCAATGTAGACCGGATCTTTCCTATCCAAAAGCAATTTAGCCATGCAGAATACCCGGGTCCGCTCTATGTGAACTCACCACCCAATGAATCAAGGATCCGCCATCTCGGGCCGTTGCACCCCGAGGACTGGTCGGAGCCGGTTCCTGGAGCATCGTAGTCATGCGAGGCTCCAAGGGCCGGCTGGGGATGATGTACATGGGCCGGGGCAACATGGAGAACGATAGCTCGGTTGGTTTGTGGGGCTGGGGTAGGTAATATATAATATGCAAGATCCAGACGACGATCCAAAGTTAAGGATCTCCCCGTCTCCTTCAAGTTTCTTTCCAGACCTTGTTGTTGGTATAGGTACCTCTCCAGCAGCAATCATCATGGAACTCCTCTCCCGCACAGTGCTGGGCTTTCTTTCCCTCTCGGCCGCTTTTGCGGGCACAGCTTCTGCTGTAGAGGGATTTCGAAAACCGATCGTCACGACTCAAGCAGGCAATGGAAGCTCTCTGCTCGCCTCTCGCGGCTCTTCGGTCCATATCCAAGCGGATGCAGCAGACTGGCCTGGTGTGCTGCGTGCGGCTCATGATCTTGCTCTCGACTTTGGACGTGTCACAGGTACCAATGGTACGCTGAGGGCATCTGGTACGCCAACGGCAAATGCTTCCACTATTTTCAATGTCACAGGTATCAGCAAGGATTGGAGTGTTGGCTCAAATGCCTCTGCCAATACGGCTGGAACTATCATCGTGGGCACAATTGGTAAATCTAGTCTGATTGATGACATGATTGCAAGTGGTCAGCTCGATGTCAGTGCTATTGAAGGTCAATGGGAAGCCTATGTGAGCACATTTGTGTACAACGCTGGCAACGCAAGTAGTGGAGCGCTGGTCATTGCTGGTATGTTCTGGAACTCCATTGTACCACGCTCTACTAACCCCAGCCAGGAAGCGACCGTCGCGGTGCAATCTATGGTATCTACGATGTTTCGGAGCAGATTGGTGTCTCGCCGTGGCATTGGTTCGCCGATGTCCCAGCCAAGTCACATGGTTCCATCTATGCTCTTCAGACCACCAAGGTCCAAAAGACGCCGTCTGTGAAGTACCGCGGCTTCTTCATCAACGATGAAGCACCCGCTCTGACTGGTTGGGCGAACAAGCGCTATCCTATTTCGCCCTACGGAACGCCTTTTGGTGCCGAGTTTTACGCCCAGGTTTTTGAGCTGCTGCTAAGATCCAAGGCAAACTACCTTTGGCCCGCTATGTGGGATGGCATGTTCAATGTCGATGATCTGCGAAATCAGCCGCTTGCCGACGAGTATGGCATTGTAATGGGAACTTCACACACCGAGCCAATGGTCCGAGCTACCCAGGAATGGAGTAAAGTAGCAAAAGGTTCTGAGTCCGGATGGTCGTGGGCTACCAACAATGCCACGCTGTACGAATACTTTACCGAAGGTGCACAGCGCGCTGCACCATACGAGAATGTGGTGACGGTTGGTATGCGTGGATACCACGACACTGCCATGTCTGCAGATGTCCAAACCAGTGTTTTGGAATCTGTTGTCGAAGCTCAGCAGGAAATTCTCACCAAGGTCTACGGGAACGCTTCAGAGGTGCCGCAGATGTGGTGCCTGTACAAGGAGGTTCAAGATTACTTCGAGGCAGGCATGCAGGTTCCCGATTGGGTTACCCTTCTCTGGACTGAAGACAATTGGCAAAATATTCGAAGACTTCCCGTTGGTGATGAGAAGAAACGGTCCGGAGGTGCTGGTGTCTACTACCATTTTGACTATGTCGGTGATTCGCGTAACTACAAATGGCAGGATACCATCCAGCTCCAGAAGACTTACGAACAAATGAAGCTAGCCAAAGACAGAGAGGCGGATCGCATCTGGATCGTCAACGTAGGCGACATTAAGCCTGCTGAGATGGCTATCAGCCATTGGTTCGACATTGCCTACGACATCGACGCTTACGATGAGACCTCCGTTCCCCAATGGATCACGGAATGGGCTGCTCGAAACTTTGGAGAAGAGCACGCCCAGGAAATCTCAGATGTCATGGATGAATACGGCGCGCTCGCGAACATGCGTAAATTTGAGTGGGTCGAGCCTTCATCCTACAGCATTCTCAACTATGAGGAGGCAGACCACATCCTGGCCAGGTGGCGGGCAATTGCGAAGACGGCCCAGGACATCAATGATGCTCTTCCTGCAGAGGCGCAGCCTGCCTTTTACCAATTGGTGCTGCACAGAGTTCTTGCTGGTGGAAACTTTGTCGACATTCAGGTCGCCGGTGCCAGAAACATGATCTATGCACAAATGGGCAGAAACAGCGCAAACAGATGGATGCAGCACGTCATCGACGGTATGAAAATCGACCACAACCTTACCAGGAAGTACCACACACTACTGAATGGCAAGTGGAACCACATGATGGACCAGACTCACCTTGGATATCAAGGCTACTGGTGAGTACCCGAGCAGTTTCACTGAACAGCAGCACTGACCATGATTTCAGGCAACAACCAATGCGTCAATCTACTCCCGATCTTCGTTGGGTGCAGACTCTGGAAGATAGTCTTGCGGGTAACATGGGCATCGCCGTTGAGGGCAGCAATGCCACCATTCCCGGTGACGATATGTGGCACAGCAACGGTGGCAGTTCCCTCACTTTGCCCGGCATGACACCCTACACACCCAAGCGCTGGGTCGAGATTGCCCACCGAGGTACTGGCCCATTCAACTGGAACATCTCAGCTGACCCCTTCATCACCCTCTCCCAAACCGCCGGTACTCTTAATCCTGACGACGATGACGTCCGGGTATATGTCGACGTAAACTGGAGCAAGGTCCCCTCCAACTTTGGCAAGATGAGTACTCTCAACTTCAGCTCATCCACCACATATGGCACCCAAGGCGGCAACCCCCACGTAACTGTCATGGTAAACAAGACCTCCATCCCCTCCAACTTCACCGCTGGCTTCGTCGAATCCGCCGGTCAGCTCGCATTTGAAGCCGAACACTTCACCCGCCACCGCCCCTCCGGCAATCTCTCTTACGCCATCCTCCCCAAATACGGCCGCACCCTCTCCGCCGTCAAACTCAACAACAACCTCGCAGAAGGCCTCACCTCTTCAACAGCACCCATGCTCGAATACGACTTTGTCACTTTCACTCCTACCACCGCCGCAAAGGGCCTAAACGTCACCCTCATCCTCACACCCACCCACAACATCAACCCCAAAAAACCCCTCGCCTACATCACCCAAATCGACAACCTACCCGAGCAACGCAGACAGCCGGTCATTGACCAGAAACAGCCAAACTTCCCGGTCGGTTGGGGCAAAGCCGTAGCCGATAGCGCCTGGTACAATACCACAAATTTCGGGGCCGTGGCGCCAGGAGTGCATACGTTGAGAGTGTGGCTTGTGGAAGCGAATGTTATTTTGCAAAAGGTTGTGCTGGATTTGGGGGGCGTGGTGGCGAGTCATAATGGGCCGCCGGAGAGTTTTAGGGTAGGGATGGGGAATGCGACGGTGGGGATGTGAGGGGTGGGAGTGGAGGTTGGAAGGTTGGATTTGAGTCAGTGGGGAGTTGGAAGTCAGTGAAGAAAAGAGAAAGTATTAATATTATTCGTAATCCAAATATGGCAGTTCGCAATTTGCACTTTTCTACCACCTATCTCCCTTCCTCTTATCTCCCTTCCTCTTATCTCCCTTCCTCCTATCTCCCACTCTCTTCCCCGTCCCCTTTCGATAAAAAAAAATTGACACAGTATCCCCACACAAACAGAATTTGGATATGTATATATATCGCCCCCAGGCACAAGAATCCCACACGTTAAACGCAGAATTGTTCCTACGACTCGAATCCGCTAGGAAACTCTAGATTCGCGAATTCTGGGCTTCTTTTTCTTTCCTGGTCTATTTTCCGAGTGTTTGAATACTTGGTGGTGACGTCTTGCGCTTTGTATCTTTCGCGCTACGTCCTAAGTGTGTTGGATTTGAAACCCAACGAGTAGAGGCCGTTTGAAAAGGATTATGAAATCGAGTTGCTTGAGCGTGGAATCCGGATTCCGCAGATAGTTTACTTAAGGGGTGTAAGTGTCTTGAGGGATTTTCTTTCGAGGATAGAGTGTTTTGTGCAAGCAGTAGTTAGGCCGTATCCTTGAATCAAAGTCTCGACAAGAGCTGTATATACTCTCGCCATCACGAATATCATGATTCCCATCGTCCTGCTTCTACTGCATAGCTCGCCAAGCGCACTAGTTGTCTGAACAATTGATTTAATAATCGCCGAACTGGTTCTTTATATGTGAAGATTTCAACTGACTTTACAATGTTGATATTTTCGATTTTGTTCTGGGTATGATAGTGTGATTCTGCATACAAACCAAGTTTAGGTTCATCGCTATGTTGGAGCGGTTACAAAAGATTCAGCTGTCGGTGTTGACTGTGAATATGAAAAACCACCAGGGTGATCTATGTATCTCTTCCACTCAAAATCTTCTGGAGGCCTGAAGAGGGTTTTCGTAAAGTACCAATGATGATTACGTACTTACTATCGTATGTGTCTCACCCAGGAATGTAAGAACAATATCTCTGGTGAACCATCAGGGATGGATACTCTTCCCATCTTGAGGAGTTGTGTTCGGCAGCTGTAGTAACCCAGGGGAACGGGGAAGATTGATCACTTCAAATAGAGGTAGTAAAGTTGGGAGAAGTCTATACCTCCAACTGCATTCTTTTTTCGTGTTGTGGATAAAAAATAGTCCTGTTCCCTCCAACATGTCCATATTCAAACACAAACTAACTGCCTAGTCTACGCGTCCCCTCTTCAGCACCCTGTGCCACAGCACGGTACTAAAGAAGTTAGGTGGCTCAGCACAACTATAATAACCTAGCTATACTAATCCCCCCAGAAGCTGATAATGTTGCCAAAGTCGAAATGATGAACTTTCGGCATCCTAGAAACCATGACCTGATCCCATGTCTATTCCAGCATTCTAGAATTAGCCATATCCTTTTTCTGGGTCCCAAAGTCTAGCTTTTTGGGTAATGGGTGCTCTCTTGTATTAGTCTAGATTTTATATTGGGTTGTTTTGTCTTATTAGGAGGGAATGGCGGAGTCAACTAAATCCAGAGACCTATATGTACCGCCGTGGTGATAGCTATAGAGTTCTTTTTCGCTTTCGTGTAGCTATTTAAGAGTGCCTGATGGCCCTGATGTTTAGTATTCAAAGACAAATTGTAACACAATCAAGAAACTTTTGTCTTTTCACTTCGAAACTGTTCAAATCAACAGTGACTTATCATTCAACATGAAACTTTTCTTCGCCCTCGACACCACTTTTCTGTAAGCAGTTTGCTCATACATCTTTTACTACTACTCTCCCCTTTCTAACACCACATCGCAGAGCTCCTACTCTGGTCGAGGCGGCATATATGTACAACTGCTTCAACGTCGAGGAACCTTTTCGCAAGACCGCGACACGTTTTTGCCATGAACTCGGCGGGATCTGCCTTGATAAGATGACAAAGCTTAACTCAGTAAACATACCACAAAATCAAGACATATTGTATTCTAGGGTTAATCGACTTTGTCAGTGCATTAGAGACACTTTGATTACGGACGAAGACTGCGCTAAATCCTGCCAGAAGCTTGAGAACGGTAGGCTGGTCGATGAATACAGGTGGAAAGTTAATTGCATGAGTTGGGCTGCGCCATGTCCTCCCGGAACCGCGACCTGAAATATTGACATACTGATACCAGCTTCTCGAAGGCCAGGGCTTCAGCCTTTCACTGAATGTTGGCTAGCGTATCCTTTTGGTTCTTTTGACTGGCCAGCTCAGTTAGCTGATGCTCTGTGCGGCAGTGGTCAACGTTCTTAGTCCTCCGTGATCCCTCCATCAACGGGTTCATCCACTTTGCGTGACAGTACCGGTACCGGTAGACTATAAGATACTATCTCTAAACTGGTGTATATAACAATGGTACACAGTATTGTGTATTAACGGACGATTGCCAAGTAGTAATACATGGCTCAGGCCAATTGCTCCCGACCTATGGCTAATGTTGGATACTGCGATGTTTCCTCGCTTTTATTAGTTGCAACCACCATAGTGGTGTCCAGGATGAGTTTAGTGTATTCAATTTGAACCAATCCTAAAGAGAAGCGCGATCGGCCCTAGCGTAACAATCTGAAGCTCACAATTGGTTTAAGATTGACCGGCTCTTCGTACCTGGGCTACTTCACAATAGTACTAGCTTGATCTGGTCCCCGATCGATGCTTCCGCGTTTCAGGAACGATCTGCGTCATCGATCGGTCTCGCGACGCGAACGCGAGTGCAGGCGCTTCTCATTACAACACAGGAGAGGCTCATCTGTGCTTTGTGAACAAGGACTATTTGTATATGTGCAGAATAACCGCCTTTGTTTGGACTTTTAATCCCCGCACTTTCCAACAACGCAATTACGGATACAGCTTTCATTCTTCACCTTTTGTAACCAACGACTACTCCTCTCGTCCTACATTGATTGCGGCCATGTTACCCAAGCGCAAAGCCACCTCCCTGATCCCACCAAACGCTGCCTCTGCGGCTGGCTATACCGATATCTCCAGCGCCTCTCCTAATAAACGGTCTCGTCTCTCCAAGCCTCTGCCGAAAGCTTTCTCAAAAGTTGCACCAACTGTCAAAGCCATATCCAGAGTGGACGAGAGTGGTGCGCCTGGGGAACATGTCAAAAATGATGTAAAGTTTGACCACTCCAGGCTTGAAGAGCGAGCTGGTATCATAGATAGGAGATACTATCCTGCAGAAATGAACAACGAACGATGCGCCATGTACAACGAGAACAGTCTAGTGAGGCCGATCGAGGCCCTGAACCAGACATTGACAAACACAAAGGACAAGCGAACTACGATTCGTGACGGAGAAGGGGGAACAAGTGGAGACGCAGTCATACATTGGTTTAAGCGCGATCTGCGTCTCCGCGACAATACCGGCTTGTCGAAAGCGTATGAATTGGCGAAGGAAAACAATATCGGAGTGATTGGTGTCTGGATCATGAGTCCACAAGACTGGGAGGCTCATCTCGTGAGTCCTGCGAAATGCGATTTCGAACTTCGGTCTGTGGAAGCCTTGAGCAAGGAACTCAATGAGCTTGACATACCGTTACATATCGAGACAGTATCGAGGAGAAAGGAGGTGGCCTATCGTATGGTTGAGCTGGCACAGGAGTGGAATGTCAAAAATGTGTACTGCAATCTGGAGTATGAGCCCGATGAGCTGCGTCGCGAGGAAAGATTGGTGCGCTTGATGTTGCAAAAGGGCATAAATTTCGACCCACAACACGATGATTGCGTTGTACCACCTGGTAGTTTGAAAACCGGTGGCGGAAAGCAATACGCCGTATACTCACCCTGGTTTCGGTCGTGGTTAGCCCATCTCCATGCGCATCCCCATCTGTTAAACGAACGAACGATGCCTGAAAAGAACCCTTCAGGCTTCCGCGAGAGATTTGCGAAACTTTTCGATTCTACAATACCTGAATTACCAGAGTCAAAGAGTCTGACTGAAGATCAGAGGAAGCAATTTCACCATTTATGGCCGGCTGGTGAAGCAGCAGCAATCGAACGACTTCAAAGATTCTTAACGGAGAAGGTCGCAAAATACAACGATACACGCAACTTTCCAAATCTGAACAGCACTGGCCGCGTGAGCGCGCATCATGCTGCTGGAACACTAGCGGCGCGCACTAGTGTACGACTGGCGAGAGACATGAATACCAGCAAAAAATTGGACGGTGGTAAGGATGGTATCAAAGTCTGGATCTCTGAAGTTGCTTGGCGAGACTTTTACCGACACGTCCTCGTACATTGGCCTTATGTGTGGTGAGTTCATCGCGGCTTTGCCGTAGACTAAGCTAACGAATCATCAGCATGAATAAACCGTTCAAATACGAATACACAAACATCGAGTGGGAGTACAATGATCCGCACTTCCGCTCTTGGACTCAAGGCAAGACGGGTTACCCTATCGTCGACGCAGCAATGCGATCCCTCAATCAAACAGCATACATGCACAATCGTTTACGCATGATCACGGCGTCCTTCCTCGCAAAACACCTCCTTCTTGACTGGCGGCTTGGTGAACAATACTTCATTTCTCATCTCATTGACGGTGACTTCGCATCCAATAATGGTGGCTGGGGATTTTCTGCCAGCACAGGAGTGGACCCACAACCATACTTTCGCATCTTCAATCCATGGTTGCAGAGCGAGAAATTTGATGCCGAGGGAGACTTCATTCGCAAGTGGGTGCCCGAGTTGCAAGGCGTGGAGGGCGCAGCAATACACAATCCTTATGCAGCTGGTGGCAAAGCGGCGCAGATAGCGAAGAAAAACAGATATCCGGAGCCCATTGTAGAGCACAAGTTCGCCCGAGAAAGATGTTTGGCAAGATATAAGGCCGGAATCGGTAGGGACACTGCATGACAAGGACTTGGTGTTGTGGCACATACAACGGAGTATCCGTTCACAGACCAAGTCACAAAAAACCCCAATACCGATTTGCAAGCTTCGTGGAACCATGGATGTTTAATCCATGGCCTTTCCACTCTTCCAGACTCATGGCGCTATCCATGTCATGTGCTGTGCCCCAGAAATTCGCTTCTCGGACCCACTTCCAAATTAGCTTATTCCTTCGTCTGCCTATTTGTACTCCACTCCGTCCACACGGTACTTCATTTTGCAATACCGTTGGAGTGCGCTTGCAATTGTGCAATTATACGGCTCGTTAAGACTGACAATCCAGGACACACAACTATCGACACTGGGTTGACATTCTCGTCGCTTCCAGCAGTTTTTACTGCTTCCTATCCTTGAGCCATGAGTCCGGGGAAGTGTCACCCGATGAATCGCATCACATGCCCACGCTAGTGGAATGACCATACAGCTGAAGTGGTATCATTGGTAAACCGGATAGGCCCGATTCAACTGCGGAGAAGCCGGCTGCATGCACAGTACCTAGTACCTCAGCTGAGGGCGCAGTTCATATAACCATGGAATTAGCGCTGCGTGAACTCGTATTCAGCATAGGGTTAGGCTGTGCCAAGCTCTACTAGCTAGCTAAGCAAGGTTAACTAAATATTATACTATAAGATTTTATAACATATTCTAAACCTATTCTAAATATATTCTATACTAGTAACACTATAAGCTACTACTACTATACCTATTACTAATATATCCCTTATATCCTATATAAGTAGATTAAAATATATTTAGAATATATTCTTAATAGGTTATAGAAGTACTATTAATAGTACCTTACCCTTAGCTACGTCCTAGATAATATTAGGGTATAGCCTATAGTTAGCTCTAATAGGGTAGTTAAGATAGAGAGTAGAGAGTGCTACTACTATACTAAGATTAATAATAAGGGCACCTTATATAGAGTAAGAATAGGTTCTAAACGTATTCTAAATAGGTTCTAATATTCTTAGGCTATTCTAGGTACTAGGGGCACTCTATATACCTATACTAAAAAAGATTATAGGCTTAATATAGCCTACTATAAGGTTAGTAGGGTTAAGAAGACTAGCTAGCCCTCTATAAGAGAGGTCTATAAGGCAAAGAGTAAATATATTATTAACCTATTCTTAACTTATTATACTAATATATATAGACTTTTATATAAAGGTTATATATAATTACTAGAATACTTCTTACTATAAGTTATTTAGAATATATTTAAAACTTATTACTAATATATTTTATAGAAGTTCTCTAAGCCTAGCTAGTAGCTACTATAGGCCCCCTTATAAATACTAATACCCTCTTAAATATAATTTAGAAGAAGACTTACACTAGCTATAATAGTAATAAGGTATAGCCTATAAGAACCTATTAAAAACACGTTACTAACTTGTTATAGCTTAACTTTATTACTATATCTACCCTACTAAGGATTTAAGGTTATTAGGTTCCTTATACTATCTATACTTATAATTATCCTAGCTATAGTAAGTTATTTATAATATATTATTAACCTATTCCTAATATATTTTAAGACTATTACTTTAATACTAGTATAGACCTTGCTAATTCCTACTAGAATACTACCTAGTTCTACTTGTAGTATACTTTTATAGAGCCTAGGGAGGATAGGGAGGATAGAGAAGATACTAGAGAGGGGGAGGGAGATAATAATAGTAATAAGTAGGAACACGTTAAGAATATATTAAGAATAGGTTCTAATAAATAATATATAATAGTATATAACCTAAAAGGGTAGTAGTAATTACTAAAATAAACTCTTTACTCTTCTCTTTTTTTTTCTATCTACTAAAAGTAAAGTACTATTTACTTTTATAGGGTCCTTTAATAGTATATAACTTTTTCTTTTTACTTTTATAGGTATTATAAAGCTCTAGTAGTCCCTTAGATTAAAGAAGAATCTAGTATTTATAGGTGTCTAGCTATAACATATTATTAATATATTCTAAATATATTTTAAGAGACTAGACTTATATCTCCTTTTTACTACTTTTACTAAATATTATTTATAGTATAAAGGGGAGCAACTATTTACTCCTCTTCTTTACTCTCTACTTCCTTTTTAGCCTCTACTCTAGCTACTACTTCTTATTATAGACTAGCTATCTTAGAGGGTTCTTAAACCTTAGAGGAGGCACTTAGTGTAGTTTACTTTACTAGCAGAGAATATATTATTAATATATTTAGAACATGTTCTTAAGTATTTACTATTAAGCTCCTATAGAAGATCCTTGCTTCTGCAATACCTTATATTATAATTCTACTATAGTTTACTAGGGCTATTTAAACCTTAGGATAATACCTCTTAAGGTAGTAGATAAGATTACCTCTATTAGAGAAGTAATACTAAAATAGTTATTAATATATTATAAATATGTTCTAACTTATATATATATATACTCTATAAAGTTCCTATACCCCTAATCTAGCCTAAATAGCCTAGTAGAAAAGCTTACTAGGAAATACTATACACCTATTATTTAGGTAGGATATTATAGGAGAGAATGCCCTAGTATTAGATAGAAGTAACTTAAGCTTAATATATTACTAGTATAAATCCTACTTAGTATTAGAATAAGTTTATAATATATTCCTAGCGTGTTCTATTATATACTAACTTTAAAAGATCTTTATAGACTATATTAACTAGTTATATCTAATAATATTAGGAAAGATAGATAGTAAAATAGTATTAAACTCTTAAATATAAAAAGTTCTTATAGAGTATAAGAAGAAAGAAGAAGAAAGAGAAGAAGAAAGAATATATATTTATCTACTTATATATACTTATATAATAGACTAGAATATATTAAGAACTAGTTAGGAACTAGTTACTATATTTATAGACTAACCCTACCTTATATAAAAAGTAGCTATCTCTTTCTTAAGTTTAAACTATGCCTTTTATAATTTAAATAGTGCCTTTTTCTATATAAGTTCTTCCTTATCTACCTCTAGCTTTTCTTTTCTCTCCTTTAGAGCCTAATTACTAAAAAGAGCCTTTTATTATAAAGTTTATAGTTATAAACTAATAATAAGTTAGGAATATATTATAAATATATTTTGCAAAGCATACCTTTAGGTTGCTATTAGTAGAGGAGAAGAGCCTAGTAGTAGAGAAGATAGAAAAGGGGCTAGTAAACTTCTTTCTAATACTGCTCTACTACTTGCCCTCTAGCTTTAGGCTTTTAAGCGTACTCTTTTATTTCTTATTAGGACTAAGATATATCTAGTTAAGTTAGATATAGCAAGACTTACTTTATTATTATCTAGAGTATTATTATTATTATAGGACGCGTTCTAAATATATTCTAAACACGTTTTAATTAGCAAATATATATAATACTAGCGTAAGACTTACTTTCTCCCCTCTAAAGCTTTTTAAGGTACCTTTACTTAAGCCTATTAGGAGTTTTATAGTTATAGCGTATTCTAAACTTGCTTTAGGCTTTAAACTCTTTTATATCCTATAGATCTATCTAGTATACACTATATAATATTACTTATATAATTCTAATAGGTTAAGAATAGGTTATAAACTTACTTCTAAGTAGCCTTAAGAATACTTACATGCTTACTAGTTTTATATCCTTTCTAGCCTGCTTGCTTAGCTATATTTAAATAAGATTCTAGTTTTTCTTATACCTCTTTTAATATTTTACTATAGTATTATATAATCCTAGTAGTAATTACTAGGTTTTTCTTATAGATTACCTAGTTTTAGGTATCTTTAGAGGGTTCGTGTTCTAATTATATAAGAACAAGTTAGGAATATATTTAGAATAGGTTTAGAATATGTTTACTTACGTAAAAGGAGGTTAGCAAGCTAAAAGTATTCCTCTACTATTAATACCTATAGTAATTTACTTAGACGTAAAGAGGTAGTATTATCTAGCTCTCTTTTATATACTTTATAAATACTTCTTTATAGATATACTTAATAAAATCTTATATATAATTAAAGTTGCTAGCACTAGTTACACTTATAGGGATTAATTAACTAGAGATAGCGCCTAAGTCCTAGAAACAAGTTAGAAACATGTTATAAACAGGTTATAGTATGCTATAAAACTTGCCTATTATCTACTTATTATATATATTAATAGTAGTCCTATAGAATCCCTGTAAGTAAATATACCTCTATAACACTTATCTTTTTATAAGTGTTTTACACTTCTAAAAGAAGTTAGTAATAGCAACTTAATATATCTTAGTTATATCCTTATCTATAATAATTTAGCTAAGTATAATAACTATAACGTGTTAGAAATATATTATAAACCTATTCTTAATATATACGCTTCTTTTCCTATAGGTAGAAGATTACTATTAGAATCTCTACCTATACCCTATATAACCTCTTATATAATATATCTATCTAGAATATATCTTAATCTAATAGAATTAATACCTACTCTTTAAAAAGGCAAATAATTAAGTTACCTAAGCTTAATATAAAGATTTGCTATATATACGCCTATAGTAATATATTAGCAATATATTCTAAACCTGTTCTCTTACACTATATATAGTTTTAGGATCCTAATGCTTTATCCTCTACTTATAGTGTACTCCTCTAAGGCTACTCTTAAATAGGAACTATAGAAGCTTTTTACACTTTATAATACGCAAGATTTTATCTTTATTTACAAAGCTAATATATATTTCTTTAATAGAATAGAAACCTTTAAGTTAGAGATAGGTTTAGAGCTAGGTTAAGTTTAGGAACTAGGCTATAATAAGTTAGGAATATATTTATAATAGGTTATAAATAACTTATATTATATAAGCTATAGAGTAAGTATAGGCTATAATACCTTTACTACTTCCTTAATATTACTATTAGATAGTATTAAGGGAGGAGGAGGTATATATATATATATACTAAAAGAAATAATAGTAAAAAAAGGTATTACTACTATATCTATTAGTATAATTACTTAGAAGGTAACTTTACACAGGATTTTAAATAGAGATCCTTGCCCTTATAGATAATTAACGCCTAGAATATATTAGGAATATATTAGGAATAGGTTATAATATACCTACTATACTTCTTTATCTAGCTTAACTATAGCTTAACTACAGAATATAAAGTAGGACTACTAGAAAGATTTAATATCTCCCTAGTTAGAAGACCTTATAGATATATAGAGTCTACCTCTAGTAGTACCTAACTAAAATAATATTTTTTCCTAGTAGTAGATATTAGGCTATAGTTCTAATAGCTAATATATAGTTAAGCCTATTCTATAATTTACTAACTTATTATTAACACGTTTTAAATATATTTAAGTTTCGCTCCCTACCTAATTTACTATAGTCCTTATTATAGGATAATAAGATACCTAGTAGTCCTTATAAATCCTTAAAGAGAAGCGCTTAATAAGGCTATAATAATAGCTTCTTATTTATAGTTCTCTTTATAGAATTTTCTTAGGTACTATACTTTTTAAGGTTTAGATCTAATTATATAATATATTATTAATAATATAATAAGAATATATTTATAACATGTTCTTAAGATACTTACACGCTTTTACCCTAGAGTATTAGTATTTATACTAGCTTGCTAGCTAGCTATTAAAGAATAGTAAAGTTATAGGCCTATTAAGATAGATAGACTAGCAGGAGTATTATACCTGCTAGAATTAGAATAATTTAAGAATATATTCTTAACGTGTTACCTATATAGCCTATATAAGCACCTCTTCTCTTATTAGGTAAGAGCTATCTTTATATTACTAAACTAGTATTATATACCTATACCCTTAGCTATATAATTAAGGGTATACTAGGAGAATAGCTGCATGCTTAATAATTACTAGTATAAGTAGTAGTCCTTAACTATTACTATAAGTAAGGTATATATTATACCCCTATAATATATTACTAACCTATTCTAAACTTATTCTATTTACTTTTACTTACTTCCTTAATACTACTACTACTATCCTCCTCTAGCACTTTATATAGTTACCTAAATTTATCTTTAATATTACTATCTAGTTTAGATATATTATCTAGTACTACTATACTAAACTCTAGTATAGTATTTAGGAACGCCTATATATTATTAAGAATAGGTTTAGAATATATTTAAAAAAGATAGTAATAAAAACTACGTTTACTTGCTTAAATTACCCTAATTTATACTTAACTATAGGCTAGTTTATATAACTATAAAAATTTGCCGCTGTGACGTGGACTTGAACCTACAGGGATATTCTAACCACTTAGAGTAAAGCCCAAGTCGCCCGACGCTAAACCCATGGTCATATGACATGCCACCACTACCTCAGCTGGCGCAAAGATGCTTTTCAGGCGGTACACGTCTAACTACCAGGATACGCTTCCTGATCCTGGGAAGAATGCAGGGCCAGATAGGTTAGACACACGACTGAGTATTCCGATCATCTGCTCGGAAAATTTCCACGGGGGAAAACACAATCACGTTGCCGACGAAGTGTCTACTGTAGTATTTCTCTCCCAGCGTCCTGCCCTGCAGGGGAAAGTACTTAAAGATCCGGAGCAACCTAACATTATGTACAACATCCCTACTGGATGTCGAAAGTCTAGATCAGCTTCCATGGCTGGATGCTGTTCTCAAAGATCCTCTTCGAATCTATTCACCGCTGCTTTCGAGCCGCGGTCAAGTCTTGCAGGCGCCATCATCGATAGCTGCAAGGCACGTAGCATCGCAGGTTACTCGTTGCATCCGAACGCAAGTAATTTTCTCTCGAAGCTATCGCGATGGGTTCCACATGACCTATTGGAAGAACCCAGTGCCCCAGTCTTAGTGGAGATGAAGACGTGGTAAATGCCTTTCTTGACTGGCGCCTGAGTATGCAGTTTGTCAGCATCTTGGAGGATTTCTGGCGCCGCGAAGCTAATGGCATACTACAGCTTGGCAATGGAAAAGCTGGCACCTGTCCCGTACATCTACCGACGCTACCTTGCGTAGTTTACGCCTGGCTTCAATGGCATACGACTTGATATCGCGTCGAGATCCAATATTTCACAGATGAGGCGGTTGCAGAGATATATTGTCTATTGATACTCCTACAGGAGCACTGTGTTCACTGATATCATGGGTTGACTGAAGTCAGGAATACTGGTTATGTGTGCGTCATCATATCTAGCCCACATGAGAGTTATCCTGCGCCCAAGGGTCTGACAAGGATCTATTTGAAAACGGATCCACTTCAAATACCGAGAGAAGCTACATCCCAGTGTACAACACATGGAGATGTGGGACAGGATGTGGAGCAGATTTCTTCTCTTGATCACATGACAGGATAGCTAGAAAAGGCTCGATGAACCGTTCACTAGACGTCATATTCGAGACTGGCGACCAATCATCAGTTTGACGGCTAATTTTCGGGGCGGAGATCTTGCTAATGTCGGTGGGCCTAACCCGCTTGCTTCCTGCACTCCACATTCCCCGACCTTGGCAAGACTATCAACCGTGAAAGATGGCAGTCCAGATGGAAGTCGGTAGCTGGCGGAAGAGGTTGGCTTACGTCTTGGACATCAACTACTGGCCCGAAGATACGAAAGAAATTTTCAATTGCCACATTCTCGGTTTTGGTTGAGTAATGGTCAAATGACAATGACCATGCCATTCCAAGAAAAAAGAAGTACATATAGCTGCGTGTAGAGTGCCTGGTTGTCGGTTTTCTGGAGAACAGATCACGGCTTAGTCCTTCTATTAACTGCATCACAATGGTTGCACGCAATCGTAGCCAGCGAAAGCTGACTGCTTTCACAGCACTTCTTTGCGCCACTTCGGCCATGGCATCCGCCATCTTCGCTCCATCCCCAGGAAATGCCAAGCTGAACATTATCACAGCACGCCAGTCTTCACCAGAGGTCTTGCCATACCGTAATGCATCGCTATCGGTTGATGAGCGCGTCGAAGATCTCATCCAACGGATGAACCTCGACGAGAAAGTAGGCCAGCTTTTTCACAACATCATCACCCAAGGACCAAATGGCACCATAACAAACACCACAGCCCCGGCTGTCAGTGAAAAGCTCATGACACATTTCAATCTCAACGGACCCATCTCGGATGTACGTGCAACAGCAATGTGGCACAATACTTTGCAAAAAATGGCAGCCGATACTCGACTAGGCATCCCTATCACAGTCTCGTCAGATCCTCGTCACGCTTTCAAGTCCGCCGATGGTAGTCAGATCGCAGCGACTCGATTCTCGGCATGGCCAGAGAGCATTGGGCTTGCAGCACTGCGTGACCCTGATACTATTCGTGCTTTTGCTGAAATTGCACGTCAAGAGTACTTCGCCGTTGGTATTCGGTCTGCCCTGCATCCCCAAATTGACGTCGCTACTGAGCCTCGCTGGGCCAGAATTGGTGGCACAATGGGTGAAGATGCGTACTTGACTGCCAAGTTGGTCGTTGAATATATCAGGGGGTTCACTGGCCCCGATGGTTTTGGAAAGACTTCCGTTACGACGGTAACAAAGCATTTCCCCGGCAGTGGACCGGTGCAGGATGGCGAGGACAGTCACTTTACTTACGGAAAGAACGCGACCTACCCTGGCCACAATTTTGAGTACCACCTCATTCCATTCAAGGCTGCTATCGCTGCTGGAACCCGTCAGATGATGCCATACTACTCGCGACCAGTGGGCACTAGCCTAGAGGAGGTTGCTGCTGGACTCAACAGAGACATTGTAACTGACCTTCTCCGTGAGAAACTCGGGTTCGATGGTATCGTCGTTTCTGATTGGGGTCTCATCACCGATGCCATCATCGCCGGCCAAGATATGCCAGCTCGTGCATGGGGCGTTGAGAATCTGTCTGAACTCGAAAGAGCAGAGAAGATCCTGAACGCTGGCACTGACCAGATCGGAGGTGAAGAACGTACAGACCTCATCATCGAACTCGTGAACAAAGGCATGATCAGCATGGAGCGCATCGACATCTCCGTCCGCCGTCTTCTCCGCGAAAAGTTCCTCCTCGGCCTGTTCGACAACCCATACGTTGATGTTGATGCTGCTGTCCAGAATGTCGGACGGCCGGAATGGGTGCGTCTAGGGTACGAGACACAACGCAGGTCTTTTACTCTTCTCACGAACGACAACGATACCCTCCCTTTGAGGCCAGCACCGGGCGCCAAGTTTTACATTGAAGGTTTCAACTCGACCTTCCTCGAGAAACGCAACATGACCGTCGTGGCCACACCCGCCGAAGCCGACTACGCCTTCCTTCACCTCAACGCACCATATGAGCCCCGTCCCGGTGGCTTCGAGCGCAACTACCACTCCGGCAGCCTGGAATTCAACGCAACTGAGAAGGCACGCCAGGCTGCCATTTACTCCGCCGTTCCCACCATTGTCAACATGTACCTCGATCGACCTGCGGCCGTACCCGAGATTGCAGAGCAAGCAGCCGCATTCATGGTAAACTATGGGGCCAGTACGGACGCTTTCTTGGACGTAGTCTTCAGCGTTGAGGGGGCGGGTCCTGAGGGACTGCTCCCATATGACTTGCCAAGAAGTGATGAGGCAGTTGCAGAGAACATGGAGGACGTGCCGTTTGATACCAAAGATCCTGTCTTTAGGTTTGGACATGGTTTGAGGTATAAAGTAGGATATTTGGATTGAATGGTCTGGATGTATGTGAAAATTGATGCGACCCACGAAAGTACGACGTAGCTGTACATAGTTAATCTACATGTTCGAATTGTCACTTGTCATTTTGACCTGCAAGGGTGACTTTGTGTGAAGGTAGATAGAAAGGAACGTGTGCTTTGCGGGACGGAGGCGAAGTGGAAGAAATGGGAGTTGTTATTCAGTGTTATTTTGAGTGAAGAGAACGAGTGAAAGGGTGAGTAGGTTTGGGGGAGAAGTGGGAACTTCGGAGGACTGGTTTCATTAGGCGGACAGGGGGCGGAGGATTGCTCTGTGTTGTGAAACTCGGTTGGAAGATTGCAATACGCTGCATACAGCAACAAAGAAGAGCCGATGAGGAAGTTTACAATTTCGCAGTTCTTTTGTTGTTCGCACCTGTAAAAATGTGAATCCCAAATTCTCCCGACATCGTATGATTTCTTGTACTGCCATCCGTGGCATACGTCAAAGTAATGGAGCACGTTAGCTACGGAAGTACAAAATTCCTTGGCTCTCTTCTCACCTACCTATACCTCACAAGCCTGTAATCGATATACTTTCTTGTTGAGTGAACTGTTGGAATGTCGACGGCTGGTCTGAAACAAGGATAGTAAATCATGTGCCGTGTCACATGTGGATCTCGGCCGCGGGCTTGCATGAGTGGGATAAGGTACTCCGCAGTAGATTGGTAACCGTAGGCTTTTGTGAAGAGCCTCATATGCAGGGCAGCCTTCTACGGGTGGATTCGCAAGTCCTATGATTGGCTGATTGGCAAGAGAGTCAAGAGATTCCTAAACGTTACCGTCTGGCCAAAATCGCTAAGAGACATTTGCCCACTTAGGAATCGGAGCATGTGGACAAATCCACTACTTGTACAATATGAATGGGCAGATATTGTTTTGAAATCGGACCTACCGTTGGCCTTCAGAGGCCTAGCCATATGTGAAAGGGCGGCGATGGATGGTTCCGACATTAGCGCATCCGATGTGCATGCGCTCCCCACAAAGGCGGGGACGCTCGTGGCGTTTGGGGTTACTTCGGCGGGATTCTCTTCCACACCTGAACGAAAGAGTGGGTAAGATGCTTGAACTTTGTCTGTGCACGGTCGGTGAATGTCGAGCGTTGTTGCTTGTTTCAACGCTATAGTACGGAGCTCACTGGACTATATGCCACCTTTTCACCTGGCCTGGTATAGACACCATACGTCTTTCCAGGCCCGTTAGCTCAAACGACCAAAGCGAGATCTGGTGGAAAGTCTCTAGAACGGCTCATATAACTTCTTAGGGTGTAAGTTACAAATTCCATGGAAATCATAGGGAACGAAAACAATTGAAGAACACGGAGACGATGTCGAGAGGGGTTGCGTGAGACTGACGAACAACATCCAGCTACCGACGGGCTAGCGCCTCATGGGTCATCTCCACCATTGACACTGATACACCATCCTTCAACCCACTCTTCAACCAATCTCGTTCCCCTCGCGAACCATTCCTGGCGTTTCTGCGCGTCAGCAGCGCATGCCTCAGGCCATTCAAACACCCGAACACTCCACCTTGCCAGGATCTCTGTCCCCCTGCTCGCGCTTCAGGGGCTATGTGCGCCTTTTATTTTTCCATGACCCGCGTGCACGAAGTTCACCACGGTGGCGACCCATCTCATGCATGTTGGGTTTTTCACTGATGGCTTCCCCGTACTCGGTAGAGGATCTGAAGAGAATGCGGGGATCATCAACGCTTTCTCAACACCAGGAATGTTGGAAGTGATGCTGTCGTGCGATCAGTGGCCGTTGAAAGAAGCCTGTTCAAGACTGCTCGGCTGACAAACTGGAGCCACCCGCGGCCAGTAAGCAACACACTGAGTAGCTTCTTCGCCTTGGCTGTCGCATGTGCCGTTATCCTTCTTGGCTGACAAGGTGTTTTTGAGCATTCGGTCAATCTGATGTGTCCAGCTTAGTTGCGGGGTCGCTTGCCAAGTTTAGTGGCGGTCGCATCCTGTTGAAGCTTTTGTGAGGTGTGCCACCGAAAAGGCTTCGCCGACACTATTGAGCTTGGTCAAAGTAAGAGCTGAAGCACCGTTATCTGTACGACAATGAGTGTGGTACCAATCTCACACCTCCGAAATGCCAGACTCCGATATTCTGGCCTTTGGTAGAGGTGGGCACTGCACAGGACGTCTGTAGGAACCCCGTGGGGTATCAGCAAATGTTGGGGAGATCAACACGCCCACTTCTTCTTTCTCCTTCCGAAAAATTCCTCAAACAAAGATCCATGGTATCCCTGTCATCACCATGTTCGCTGACTCGTACATCTCTAGTGGCTGAACGCACCGGTATGCTTAGTGTCCTTGGCGCATTGTGTGCGGTTACATTCACTGACCACCTTCCACACAAGTGTGCATTAAGCACCTTGGCAACATCTTGGCCCGCGTCTGTACTATGTAGTACTGTCGTACGGACGATTGACAAGGGAGCAGCTGTGTTCCCGACTCCAGGTGGAGACCTACTATCGAACGCACGCGGGTATATATTGAGCATCTCTGCCCTCGATCGGAGGCTAGCATCGCCATCAGACCTGCACCTCATTCGCAAGGTTGCAGTCGCTGACGTACTCTTTGCCCTCATTTCAAGTACAAGTCACAATGGAGAGTACAAACCGCCCTGCTGACCCATTGGCGAAGGGTATCCTGCCCTCCGCGAAGCAGGGTCTCAAGGATCTGTTCGTCTGGGACCAGCGCATCGTCGTGCGAAATGACTATGGAGAAGAGCACTGCGAGTGGAAGAGACCTGAGCCTTTGGCGAACCCCTTCACACTTCTTGGACAGTTGAGCTGGAAGGACTGGCTGTACTTCATCGTCGGTTTCCTCGCCTGGACAGCCGATGCTTTCGACTTCCATGCCCTCTCGATCCAGACTACCAAGCTTGCAGATTGGTATGACACTACAAACACGGCCATCACAACTGCAATCACCTTGACGCTACTTCTACGCTCTGTTGGTGCCGCCTTCTTTGGTGCTTTGGGAGACAAGTTTGGCCGGAAATGGCCAATGGTTGCCAACATGATCATTCTTGGTCTCCTCCAAGTGGCCACCATCTACTCTGGCACTTTCCAACAGTTCCTGGCTGTACGAAGTCTCTTTGGACTATTCATGGGTGGTGTGTATGGAAACGCTATCTCCATGGCCCTTGAGAACTGCCCGTAAGCACATCCTTCTTCGCCGTCCAACGTCAGATGACTAACAAACGCTCAGCACCAACGCCCGTGGTCTCATGTCTGGAATCCTCCAGCAAGGATACTCTTTTGGCTACGTCCTTGCAGCCTGCGCCAACCTAGGCGTCGGCGGTGCCACAAACACCTGGAAGACCGTCTTCTGGGTCGGCGCCGGCTTCTCCATCGCCGTTGGCCTCGCCCGCATTTGTTTCCCGGAGTCCAAAATCTTTATCGAAGCCAAGAAGGCAGGCCATAGGAAAGCCCCCGGTGCCTTCTGGATCGAGACCAAGGCCATGCTGAAGAAAGAGTGGAGGATGTGCGTTTACTGTATCATTCTCATGACCTGGTTCAACTACTACTCGCACACGAGCCAGGACAGCTACACGACCTTTATGAAGGAGAGTAAGCACCTCAGCTCCGCTGGCGCAACACGTGCATCGATCTTGATGAAGACGGGTGCATGCGTTGGTGGTACGATTCTGGGTTACACGTCGCAGTGGTTTGGACGCAGACGCACGATTGTCTGCGCTGCCTTGATCTCCGGCTGCCTCATCCCAGCATGGATCCTTCCCACCACTGAACGCGGTCTCTCCGCCTCGGGCTTCATGATCCAATTCTTCGTCCAGGGTGCCTGGGGTGTCATTCCCATCCATCTCTCTGAGCTGTCACCACCTGCTTTCCGCTCCTCATTTGTCGGTATCACATACCAGCTGGGCAACATGATTTCCTCGCCCTCCGCGCAAATTGTCAACGCTGTGGCTGAAGCTACCTTGATCACTACATCCAAGGGTGAACTCTCCCCCGCATATGGTCCTGTCATGGGTGTTGCGACTGCGATTATCGTCGTGGGCATCGCAGTCACGACAGCGCTGGGTCCGGAGAAGAAGGCTCGTCATTTTGAGGAGGAGGCGCCGATTGGGGCTGCGACTGCGGTCAAGGATATTGAGACGGGGAGCATTCATAGCGAGAAGGATGGCGCAAAGGCGATTGAGGTTGCTGAGTCGCATAAGAGTGAAAAGCTATAGGTTGTCTCTTGCTTTGTCTCCGGATGCGATATGCATACCGTCTGATGCCACATGAATAATCACGAGCAATGGAAATTTTCGCGACGAGCCTTGATTCTCCTTTAAATATGCCAGACCCTACCATGAGAAAACCTGAACTTTGCAGTCTCTGCTTCACTCCGAATCCCCTCCCCTCTCATCATATTCTCCTGTCAACTCCAGTTGCCCTCCCCTCAAAACACTAGCACGCATCCCCAGTTCCCCGTCCACCCTACCAACACAATCCTCGTTGCTCAACCTAAGCAGCTTGCAAAGTTAGTCTGAAAAGGCGCCCCTAGACAGAACCTACATGCTATTTGGCTGCCTTACTTACCAAACTCCCGGCCAGAGAGATTGAGCGCGCGGGTTTTGTTCGGACTGCAGGTGCTCCGGTGAATAAGGGAATCTGGGAATGGTTATGGAGATGGAAAACGTTGGGTGCGGTGCGGGTGGGACATTGTGCTGGTTTGTTATTTGTCTGTTGGCAGGTACAATGAATGGTATGGCTTGAGCCTTTTGGCCTATTTATTGCGGTAAGGGTGTGGTATTGTTATTATCACTGCTTTCAAGGTTCGTGGCGCTTTTTGGAAGGGAATGGGGTATGAGATATTTCTAGTGAAATACTCAAGAAATTACTTGGATCAATGGTACACGCGTGCATCCTGTCCGAGTACTCTTGTTTGCGTTTCTCGATTTATCCAACCTTTTTTTATTCGACCCATTGGTAGCTGTTCATCATGTGACGTGAGTGGGGAAGAGTGTGGTCCTATGCAGTGAGTTGAGGGTTGTGATGGTAATAGGTGCTCGAGTATCTTGGTACTGCGTGTGAGAACATTGGGGGTTGCTGGATTTGATTGGTTTTGGGTGTTCAGAAAGGGAAATGGTGGTTGACGCATGGGCGAGGGGATTGTTCTGAGGATTTATTGTCAGCACGTGATGCAAGTACTGATTTTGAGAACGACCTCCAGCAACATCAACAAGTCTATGTTAGAATGTCCTACACGTCACTTGGACGATGATTGTAGAGCGATTGCGGTATGAACGTTTAATCATGCATTCGATTTTAGATGCATAGTTTTTTGAACGAGTAGCGTCCTTACCCAGTGCTATGACGATATCAAAACCATGGAAGATGTCATGATGCGATTCAGTTGTTCGAATATCAGGCCAGAGGAGCTCCATTCTGTCTCTCGAAGAATCGAAAGACCAGGAGTGTTGGATGAAGGAGGCATCGGCTGGCCTCGGTGATGGAGTGACGCACGGGCCACATGTTCTGGCGCTTTCCATCACTGGTGAGGTCATATTTGCGATTGAACGTGTTCCGTCCAGCGCCGCCTACACTTCAACACCATTCCACTCTTCATCATTGGCACCACAATCACCATGGCGTTTCTCCTCCGGAGACCCTTCGCTATCACAGCGACATTGCGACAAACTCTCCCCAAGTCATCCGAAACCCTCACAGTGCGCGCTTTTCACAACACGCCACTGAGACAACATCCACAGTTGTACCGTCCCGCAAAGCCCAGAATATCAACATCGAACAATGTCTCCATCTTCCGACAGACATTCAGAAAGTATCAGCAAGCTGCCTACAATCCTGTGGCGCAGGGTGACGTGAAGCAGCGCTTGCTGTATGGCGCTGGCATCTTTGGCGCAACCTTGGTAGGCATCAACTTCATCTTCAACCGCGAGACACGTGAAGATGGCGGCATGCCACCATTCGAGCGCGAATATCTCAACGACACTTTTATGCACACTGGCCTCGGTGTTGGAATGATTGCTATTGCGGCACGCGCTCTGCACATGAACGGTTGGAGCTTCAGACTCATGAGCGCGAACCCATGGCTTGTACTTGGCGTAGGGCTCGTGGGCAGCATCGGCACCATGTATGGAACTATGGCGACTCACCCAAGCAAGTAAGTCAATCCGTCCATGGAATCTGGAGTCATACAGTCGGATGCTGACAACTCATAGCTACGTCCAAAAATACGCCCTCTGGTCTGCCTTCAATGTGACGCAAGCCATGCTCCTCTCGCCACTCTTCTTCATGCACCCCGCCATCCTCGCACGCGCCGGTCTTTACACTGTCGGCATGATGGGCTCCATTGCCTTCGTCGGTGCAACCGCAAAGACAGACAAGTACCTGTACCTTGGTGGCCCGCTTCTAGCCGGTGTTGCCATTGTCGCTCTCTCTGGTCTTGCCCCTCTTGTTGTTCCAGCCACGGCCGCGCGAACGCTCATGGTCACTGAAAATCTCTGGCTCTACGGTGGTCTGGCCGTCTTTGGTGGCTTCACCCTGTACGATGTACAGAAGGTGTTGAACCATGCACGTCAGGCTGAGCGTGGCTTGATCCCCAAGGACCCTGTGAACGAGGCTGTGTCGCTGGAGTTGGACTTTATCAACATTTTCGTTCGCATGGTGCAAATTTTGGGAATGAGCCAGAACCGGAAGAAGTAGAGAGATCTTTGACATACGATCGATCGGTGCAACGTAGACGAGAGAGATTTTGAGTTTGCCAAATCCACAAGGAAGTCGATAGACGTCGGGCCTCGTTGTAGCTCTTTTCTTGTACACTACTCTCCGCTCTTTGACGGATGCTTCTGTAAATTGCAAAAAAACAATTGAAATATATGAACCATTCGCACGGCTTTTCTTGGATTCAAGGTCTTGAGACTAGTCTCGGTGGCTGCATAGAGTAAGCCCGAACGCGCTAACTACCCGACATCACTCTCTAATCTCTCCCGATCGACAACGCTGGTTTCTGTGGGGAACAACAGCCACAGCATCTGAAGTAGAGAAATGACATCCCAGTGCACATCAACGATGAGAGATATTGCTTGCTAGAGGCAACTCACCTCAAAACTTGAATTCTTCACCGTTGCCAATCTCAACGCTCGAGTGTCTCGCCCCTTTTCAGCCACCCCATCTCCATACACACTAGCGTGCTCATCCATATTGTCTCATCCTGGCTGCGAAACACCAATACACCTTTGCTGAAACACGCAACGACAGGATCCCACATCCAACAACGTCTTGATGGCGTTTTATAGTTACCCTCAAGGTCGCAGATAGTGCGCAATGACTGCATTAGTGTCATTCGTTTGTGCACGCAACCAATGTGAGCCATCAGTAATATGTTTGAGAGACCCGTGCGCGTGGTCAAATGTGTCGAATAGAACCGAAATAGGAAATGCAAGGGAACAAGCTAACTGATTTGGCTTTTCCGAGGGGAGGTGGAGTGTATGCTTGTCAAATGTTGAAGAGGTAAGGTCAGGGCCGTCTACTTGTCTTTGTTAACTTGGACTGCCTTCGACGTTTGCCGTCTTTCCTCCTTCAT
Organism: Plenodomus lingam; assembly: GCF_022343315.1. Taxonomy (NCBI): domain Eukaryota; kingdom Fungi; phylum Ascomycota; class Dothideomycetes; order Pleosporales; family Leptosphaeriaceae; genus Plenodomus; species Plenodomus lingam. The sequence continues at coordinate 521,945 of NW_027093973.1, forward strand.
CGCGCAGTCATTCTTTTGCCTCTTTGCCTCCTCACCATGGCCACTTTTCTATACTCTCCCATGTCTCCTCCTGAGACTGGGACTAATTTCTCTTTTGTGGAAGGAACCTCGGTCTGCGATTTCATGCACGTGTCCGATACGGTGGAAGTGAAGGATAACAAGACCAACCAGGAGCAAGATCGCGATAGTGATAGTCAGACAACGTGCACACCGCACATGTGCTCGTATTATCAGCCAACCCAGCTACAAAGCCCATCTGAGCCATCGACAGCGAAGATTCAATTACAACAGTCAAACCGACGGCTGCTCGAACTGCTAGAAAGTGTACAAGCAGAGCTCGACAAACAACGCGCCTTGATGCGAGACATTCAGAATCGCGTTTCGACTCTGGAGCACGAATCAGAGAGCAACGCTGTCACAAGAGTCCAGTCGAGCGCTACATCAGTCACAAGCTCATCCCAAACACACATCAAAGCAGCACCAAAGTGCACTAGCAACTTGCCCATGGAGAGCCGCGCCTGGTGGGAAGCCTGCCAGACCTTTGCACACAACTGCTCCACACCCTTCAACGCTACAGAGTTCCTGGTCACACCTCATCAACCTCAACCTCAACAATCCATTGCTTCACCTCAGCAACCACAACAACAGCAACAACTCTCAGCCCTTAATTTTGACTTTGCCTTTGAAAATAACCCTAATAACAATACCGACGACGACGCCCAGACTTTTGTCGCGCGCCCTACTGCTTCAGAAATACTCCTTACAGAAGACTTCAACAACGCCGTCCCCAAGCTTGCCCACGTACCCAGTCCGACAGCGCCGGAATCCGGCATCGACACAACACCCACCACCATCATCCGTAGTATCACTATCGAAACACAGACCCATGTCGCCCCCATCGCCCCCTCCCCCCCAGCCCCCACAACCACCACCACCATCACTGCCCAATCCTCCACCCCCGAACCCCCCATCCTCGAACGCGTCCTCGACTTATCCCACGCCAAAATCCGCGCTCCACCACTCCTGCAGTCCCCGCCCCGCAGCCTGAAAAACAAAGCCAGTGTCGTCACGACGCTGGAACAATACGAGGAGCTGGATGACTGCTACGAGGACTCCGATATCACGGCGCTTCCTGAGATACCGGCTCTAACATCGCCAGTGCCGTCGGTGCAGAGTTTGAAGAAGGCGGGCTTGGGGGTCGGAGGGGGCCATTGGAAGATGAAGAGTTTGTGTATGGTGAGGACTTTGTTGAAGGGGAAGGCTGGCGAGAGGGGGGAGGAGGAGTGCGGAGGGAGTAAGAGAGTGTACGTTCATCGGTGATTTTGTCTGGAGAGAACGGTGGATCGTGGGTCGTAAAGAGGGCGTTAAGGGGTAGTTTGGGATGTTTTGATATAGTGTATGAATAGATTTGGATGCATTTACGTTGTCATTCTGATTATATAAGATAAATTGCGTGTTACGCTATTTTGATAGAGTGGGAGTCTAGTGCGGCGTGACAAGTCCACGGCGACGAAATACACAAACTCACAACTCAGAATGAGTTCACAGCCCCCGCCCTTCCCCAACCTCCCCCCCTACCCTGATAATGAGACTGGCTGCGAAATCGGCACGTGCTCTGCTACCCTCGGCCTACCTATTTTGTGAACACGAGAAGCAGACACACCGTTGCACCAACAGAACCCGTGTCCAAAACCCAGGATATCCAACTTCGCCACTCCATTGAATCCTATAGCCGGGAGAACTCAAAACACGGACACAACGTGCACTAGCGTCCCATACTCTGTCGTAGGCAACCACGCGATATGCCTGCTCTAGCTTCGCAAGACGAAAACCCGGTACGCCGGACCAAGAGTGTCCAAGTGCATTCTAGTCCTACTGGATAGGTCCACTCGATCTCAAAAAATACGTATACGTGTTACATTGAATTGGATATTTATATCCCAAAAAACTTTGCAACCTCGCCCTCCCCCCCTTGCACTCTCCAGGACGCTCCAAAAAGAAAATCCCCCCCGCATGAACAGCGACAACTGCATACCCCCCATCCCCCCCACGTGATGTAGCTGGGATCCAAGATTTCATCCCCACCACCCCATCACATCCACCCTCTACCTTATACCCGCACACTTGCACACCGCCAAGCCCACCTGTGCAAAGCCCACGCACCACACACCCGGGTGCAACGTGTCCCACAGTAATGGTACCGATATCGAGCGCACCGTACCGCACCCGACCACACTGGCCAACTTCATCCCGCGATAAGCCGGCCACATATCCCAACGCTCGGAAAAGCTGGTGCATGGGCGCGCGACAATGCACCCAAGGAGCGCGAGCGGGAAACTTGCGTGAGCGGGAAACTTGCACGGCTAGATGCGTGGGTGCGGGAAAAGGGTGGGAGGATGTGAAAAGGGATTGTGGGTGGGTTGGGTGGAGATGTATGGTGTGCGTGGTGCGTGTACGGTGGGAGGGTTGGTGTGCGGTGGCCTGGGTGGGGACTTGGTGTTGGGTTTCTGTGTTGGTTGGGTTGGGTTGGGTTGGGTTTGCAGGAAGAAGCGCACGTGGAGGTGGCTAAAGATGGTGAGATTGGGATCTGGGAGTTGATGTGGCTGGGGTGAGTGGGGGTTTGGTGGTGTTCAGCAAGGGCTGAGTTTTCGGAGGGATGTGGGTGAGGAGAGGGTGAATGTGGTTTTGAAAGAAAAAGTCGTTCGTAGCGAGATGTTCAACATGGGTTAAAATTGTGTATCATATGCATGTCCACAGACAACTTATTTCTCAGCATCTACAATCATAAAACCTCCCATTTAAAACTATGGGTCATAACAATGCACATTCATCCCGTACAAGGTCATCCTCGAAGCATCATCAGAACAATTGAGTGCCGGCAAGGGTAATATTGCCACCTAGAAAATTCAATGTACAAATACGCAACACTGACAACACAATTCAACCTAATTTTCCAAACCCCAAACTCCTAGCTCATCAAAACTCACATCCCAAAAAAGGTTTCAAACGCAGTACTTCCGTTGCAAATTCGCTGTCACACAGATCTTTTAGATTGTCGGGGGTATAGAACAGAGAAAAGGAAAAAAAAAGAACGCGAAACTCCATGCTACGGCTACGCTGGGTTATATTATAAAGAAGCACTGATTGCCATGTTCGAGTCCAGCAGTCCAGGAGCGGGAGGATGGCCATGTTATACGGCTGGTTGTAATGTCCCTGGATCAATTGTGCTTGGGCAAAGCGGCTCCTAATTGAATCCTACCATCTCCATACCGTAGTAACGACCGACTACCGGGGTAGGTTGGAGCATCGTGAAGGACGTCAATGGCGCTGTGAGGTACATGCTGTCAACGTTGCGGATACCGGTGGTGTGTCCGGATGACAAGGTTAGCGGACCCTTGGGTAGGAGCCGGGCCAAACTGCAGGGTCCCAACGCTGGGCGGGAGCATGGTTGATATTTGGAGCGGGAGGATAGCCTATGGGCTGGGAAGGTTGGTGGCCGATATGCCGAGGAGGAAACTGGCCCGCGTGAGGAGCAGGAGCCGGGCTGTAGTACTGATTGGGACCCTGGTATAATTGCGGACCAGGAGCCTGAGCAAATTGCTGGACGGGAATTTGACCAGACTGCAGACCTGGACTCTGGCCGAATTGTTGGAGGGGAATTCGACCAAACTGCGGACCAGGACTCTGCCCAAACTGTGGCCCAAGACTCTGCCCAAACTGCTGACCAGGCATCTGACCAAACTGCAACCCCGGACTCTGGCCAAATATTTCCCCCCCACCACCAACCTGCTCCATTGGAATCCCAATATACTGCTGAGCAGCCGGACGCCTCGTCCGCCTCGGCCTTCCCGCAGGCTTCTCAGCCCGCGCCATCGCGGTGGCTGCTTGTCGTGCTTCGTCTCGGTTAGCGTGCTGTAGTGAAAGCTGTTCGGTTTGGGGAAATGTACCCAGGACTTGTGGTCTGGCCTTGGGAGGCTGGGGAGTTGTAGGTCGAGGAGGTTCGTGTGCGCTGTCCCTCCTGGCCTTCTTGTGACGGTTGACAGTGGGGGTTTGGCGCCCAAGGCCCATGTCAAAATGCTCTTCAGAGACCTCAGCAATGGTCTCTGGCTCATCTTCATCACGGGGTCGCTTCCCGTTGACACCCCGTTTGGGTGGAAAGTCGTCTAATGGGGGAACGCTCCCATCGTCTTCGCCGTTTTGATTAAACCCTGGCAGTGATGGTTGATTGTTAATAAGTGCAAAGTAGCTTTGTAGACGACGAGTGCTGAATTTAGAGGAATCGTGGTCCAGGTACTGCAGGTGATAAGGGTCAGACTTACAGACGCCATCTGAGGTACTAGTGCAGCTGTCTGCACTGCTATCTTGCAGCACAGATGCATCGACGGAGAGAGGGATGTCATCAAAAGGGCTGACCATTTGCCTAGCCGCCAAAAACTCATTCAGCGCGTCGCTATCAATGATGTCTGGGACATCTTCTTTGTACCCCGAAGGGTATGCTGCAAGAGCAGACAACAGTGAGACATCGATGTGGTATGAGTCTTCGGCTTCCTGTTGTTGAGCCATTGCGAGGGAAGGGGGTTGATTGGGGGTGATAGATGCTGCTTGCTTAACAAATTGAAGGGAGAATAGATAGTAGACGTCAATCGGTGATGATTGTGGTTGCGTGCTTTGAACTGAAATAAATGTAAATCCGATGCCAGACCCGAGGCGGAAAATTTTATATACTTAGTGGTTCTTTCCATTTTGAAGGACTGCTACAGAGCCGCCTAGGCTGCACTTCCGCAAGCTGTGCACGTACCGGCTCGACCACTGTTGCAGATTCACTCAACTCCTATCATTCAAAGACTGGGCGCTAGAGAAACGCATGATTGGGGCTTCGCATCGAAGCTTAAGGGGGGTGCTGCGAGGTGACGTTGTTCATAGCCATATATTCGCTCGTCAGAGGCCCCCCATCATGGAGCGATCATTCCATCAAGTTAGACCTCCCAGATATCCTGAATGCGAACCACAATCCGAAATCAAGCTTGCAACACCAATAGTGTGGATATCGTACCATATCTGCCGAATGAAGTGCTAGGCCTGGGTAGGGTTGTGGCTGAGGTGGACAGCGGCCTGCACTCAAGATGTGGCCTCATCAACAGTTCCGTACCAAGTACCATCGGAATTCAACAGAAGATGGCTCGGTGGGTAGCACGAGTGAAGGCCAGAGCACCCACTTGTCTTTCTGCAACACTTGGTAAGTTTGTATGGAAATGTCCGACGGGTGAGGCTTGGAGACGACGCAGCCTTTGCAATCCTCTTGCGGCCCTGTTTAGGAAAGCATGAAAGGGGGCATAATGTTGCCGGCATATGGGATACGGAGTAAACTTGATCCTAGTGGCGGGCATGATCGGAAACACGAGGATCATGGCATACCGTGCCAGCATCGATATTGACCTTGCATTTGGTGCCTGCACCCTGCTTGTACGCCGTGTAAAAGCTCATAAGATGCAGAGGATTTGCATAGTGACGCGGACATTGGTAGTGGCGAGCATCATGGTAAATCTGATACAACCGGTCGAAGACACTCCCATGTTGCGGATTCCAGGAAGCTTGGTCCTGTCGCCACGATTCAATCGATGATAACTGTCATGGTCGCAGCAACGGCATAAGGAGGGACAGACAAGAGCTAAGCCGTGGTTCCGGTGTATCCCATGCCAAGGAGAATTGTCGGGGAGAAGAGGGAGAAGCAGTGTAGTGGGCACAAGCAGCCCATGTGGGTGACGGCATACCCCCAAGTCTTCCAGTCCCTGGGCGCCGCCAAAACGCGGCGACGATCAATACTGTTTAAGAAGTCATGTAACGATAGGCAAGGCAGCATGCGGAGAGAAAGGATGGATACACGTCGCAAGCAAGGCCAAGAATAGATAGACAAACGCAAGCATGATCAACATTGTCACCCAGTGCTTGACACGCAAAGTTTGTCAAGATTTGAATCAGGCTCGGGGAATCCTTAGATTTTACGTGCGATTTTTTGATTCCGGAGACGTCTCGGTATCTGCGGGATGATTGTATTCAGAATTCTGAAGACAGTCAGGTATGGAGGAGTAGCACAGAAGCTAAAGCGCTCGTGGGTATTGTACTATACCGAGTTTTCAATGAGAGTTGATCGAACTCGGGAAAACTGGAGATGATGCAGGGTGCCTGGTATGCTTTTAATGCGGTGGTGTAAGAAAGTTAGGCAATATAAAGCCAACCTAAAGGATCATTATTGAAGTCAACGACAAGCCAACTCCAAGGGCCTGTGAATTGACGTCAGCTTCAACCTAACTCTCCCCAAGATCTTAATACAAGGACATGAGCATCAACTCAACCCCCCAATAAAATAACATCACCATCGACCCAACCCAGCAGTAGACCCTCACCAAACCAATGCCCATGTCCAGCGTCGTGCCAAAAACATCCAATCTGGTGCCAACCACAACCAGCCCGCCTCAGTACCCGCCTCCAAGAAATATAGATAAGGGTAAGAAACGCACAGATGACAAAGCATCAACGGAATGTAGTCACACCACGCGTGTGGAGGGTGATTAAATGCCATCGTGGGAGTTTGAATGGAAGCGAGCTTAGGCAAGATCAAGGAAGCCCAATCAAGCCCAGGTCCCAAACAAACCACAAGAATAAAACACTCCAATCCCACCAACCCCCCACAGCACTCCTAACCCCGACCCAACCCCCTCTCTTCCACCTTCAACATGACCCAGCACCTCGCCACTCCAAGCAAAGAGCCACGGGGCTAGGAGAGACACAACGACCCACCTACTCTCCAACAAGAAGCTGTCCCTGCACACAACGTATTAGAAGCCACTTGCTAGATATCATACCCAGCACGCAAGGGCATACGCAACGCCGCACCGACGCTCGATCCGACTTTGCACGCCTCGTCTCAATGCCCCACGTCGAGCTCGGTCCCGGTTCCTGGGGGCAAAAGAAGAGGCGCCAGGAGAAGACCTTTTGCATGCGTTTAGATACCCGGGAGCAGGAACCTGGGACAAGGGGAAAGAAACGCATGAAAAAGGCAGTCGAGACGCCGTCTCCTTGTCAAAAGGAATCGAGACCAGCTCGTCATGGGCAGGTGGAATGAAGCGGTCAATAGGATCTAGGAGTGGCGGATTAGTTGCAGGAGATGTGTTCTTTGGCTATACGACCGAGCGCAAGGGGGGGTAGGAAAGACATTACCGTGAGGAGAGGGTGAGTCAGGAGAGTGAAATCTTTCACGAGGGTTTGGACAGCGGGGTCGCCACCATCTGCGAATACGGCGCCAACGAGGGCTTCGAGGGTCGTGGCTAGCATTTTCGCCGAAATGGTGGGGTTACCGGGGTTGGGGAGGATGCAGGTGGTGAGGTTGAGGTGGGAGCCTTGTTGGGCTAGGGTGGTGGTGGTGAGGGTGTCGTTGCGGATGCTAGTCCAGTCTGAGGGCAAGTATGGGTACAAGAGTGAAGAGGAGGAGGGCAAGTATGGGTACAAGAGTGAAGAGGAGGAGGGCAAGTATGGGTACAAGAGTGAAGAGGAGGAGGGCAAGTATGGGTACAAGAGTGAAGAGGAGGAGGGCAAGTATGGGTACAAGAGTGAAGAGGAGGAGGGCAAGTATAGGTACAACAGCGAAGAGGAGGAGGAGCAAAAGAGCAGGCGCAAAAGGCCAGACGGATATAAGCGTGATGACGAGCGACGACAATGGTAGCAAGGCGCAAGGCTGGACTGTAAGTGGCCGTGGAAACAAGTCACGTGTATGCTTCCTAAACGAACACGAGCTTACTCGAGAGAGAGCTAGGCCGGATGTAGAATGGTGAAGGAGGGGAAAGCTAGTCATGCGGTCGGGTAGTGTGAGTCTCATGTGATTTGCCACTGCTACATCCTGGCTGCTTTGATGACACAAGACAAGTAACGTGATCCTCAAACTAGCCGAGATCACTAGGACACCGTCTGCGCACAGTGACTTGTCTGCTTGTCAGGGCCAATTTTGGCTTTTTTCACATGTGGCACCACGCGTCCTGTGGATTGTGTTGTGTGTGAGTATATATCTATGTGTATGTGTGTGTGTGAGTATATATCTATGTGTATGTGTGTGTGTGTGAGTATATATATATATATATGTGTGTGTGTGTGAGTATATATATACATGTGTGTGTGTGAGTATATATATATATATGTGTGTGTGTGTGTGAGTTGTGAGTATATATACATGTGTGTGTGTTCAAATCAACAAGGCATCTACTAGTAGGCCGCTGTAAAAATAGATGGCTGGGGACTGTACAACAGGGGTAGCTACCAGACTCTACATGACGTCCCGTGTCTGCGGCAACACGATCTGAAGGCGGAGGAGGGGAAGAGTGGGCGGAGGGAATGGCCGGCGGTAGGAGGATAGGAGCCCGGTCAGGGGGTTCCAAGGGTGGCCGTTAGTGCGGTGTGTGGAGGTGTGTGTGTGGAGGTGTGTGTGTGGAGGTGTGTGTGTGGAGGTGTGTGTGTGGAGGTGTGTGGTGTGGGTGTGTTGTGTGTCATCCTACTAATAGCCGACGACTTGGCGCCAGATGGCCATCTCACCAATCCTTTTTTTCTTCTTCGGCGAGGCGAGGGGAGAGTTTCTACAAGGCGCGGGTTGACATGCATACTTTCGAGGAGAGGGGGAGATGACGACACCGTGGCCATGGAGCTGGATAGCACGGCGGACTGGATTGCTGCTGGACGAGGATGGTGACTTGTTTGGGAGCTGGAGGAGGAGTCCTCTACTCGCTACTCGACTACTGCCCACTGCATGCGCGGTCTTTCCGTCTGTTCGCTGTGCAGATAAGGTGGGCAGCTATGCAGCCTTCGCGCATGGCCTGTGCTGGTTTCGAGAAGCTTGGTAGAAGGGGGAGGCGGAGGGAGGCGAGCAGGCGGAGGGAGGGGGGCTTGCCCTGAAGGGTTGGACTTTCTCCACTGCTCGCCTTGCCGCCAGACTTGCGGGCGGGACGGGCTTGGGGGTTCCCTCCCTCATCCGCTAGAGCCCCAGCAGCAGACAGACGGTACGGGTTGGATTGGAAAACGGTGTCTTGTGCGTGCAAAGACAAGAGTAGTAGTAGTAGTAGTAGTAGTAGTAGTAGTAGTAGTAGTAGTAGTAGTAGTAGTAGTAGTAGTGGTAGTAGTCTGACTTTTCTTGGGCATTCGGAACAGACCATCCTCTGTGTGTAAGAGAGCACACTTTGTGACTTGCCCGCTACCTTGGGCTTTCGGCCTTGCAACCTGCAGCCCACTCGCAGCAAACATTGTCCCACCCAAAAGACTCAACACCAACCACGGCTGACCGACACGACCACGACAGCACCACCATGAGCTGAGCACCTGGCAGCTTCTCCATTGCCCCTTCCCACTCCACGCCCCCACCGCCTTGCCCAATCCTCCCTCGCCTGCCCCGCGCGCGTGCTCACCGACGCCCACACGAGCAGCAGCAACTGCAGCAACAGCAGCAGCAGCAACAACAGCAACAGCAGCAGCAACAGCAGCAGCACAACAGCAAAAACACCAACAACGTCCACAACAAGATGCGCAGATATAGGCCTGCTGGAGGTCCAGTGCGGGCTCATGGCGTCGCGCCCATCCCAGACCCCTTTGCCATGGTGCGCGAGTTCGACAAGCACGCCAATCCCACACAGCCCATCAGACCCTCGCCGCTGGCTGCGTCCACAATCCAGGGCCTGCCCCTCGATCTGCTCGAACGACTACGCTCCTTTCCCCTCTTCCAGACCGCCGACGAGCACTTCCTCACCCAAATCGGCCTCCACCTCAAGCCCCAGCTCTACCAGCCACACGACACCATCCTCACCGAGGGCGAGACGGGCAAGGCCATGTACTGGCTCGTCCGTGGCGCCGTCCGCGTCACCTCACGCGACCAGGAGAGCACCTATGCAGAACTCAAGCCCGGCGCCTTCTTTGGCGAGATTGGCATCCTCATGGACATTCCCCGCACCGCCACCATCATCGCCAACATGCGCTCCCTCGTCGTCCGGCTGAACAAGGAGGACCTGATGAAGGAGCTGCCCCGCTTCCCCGAAGTCGAAACCGCCATCATGCACGAAGCCCAGGAGCGGCTGGCCATTTTGCACCGCAAGAAGCAGGAGCTCGGCGCAAAACGGCCCATGATGCCCGTCCGCCACATCACCGGCAAGCGCGACCGCGACGACGGCGACGGACAGGGCGACGGCGACGGCGACGTCGTCATGGCAGAAGGCGGGACGCTGCGCGAGGGCGAGAGCAACGCGTTCAAGAAGCGCAAGTCGCCCAGCCCTGGTCTCACCGAGGCCGTTGCCCACAGCGCTTTCGGAAGCGGCAGTGTGCATGTGAGACCTCTGCTCAAAGAACTGCCTCTCTTCTCCGAACTCCCTGACGACATCCTGCACTTCATCGGTATGCGCGCCCAACCGCGCTCCTTTGACCCCTTTACCGATATCATCAAGCAGGGCACCCAGGGCCGCGACGTCTTCTTCATCGTCAAGGGCGAGGTCGAGGTCATCCACATGAACCCCCCGGAGCAGAATGGCCACTCGTCGCCCAACGTCGGCCGCAGGAAATCCATTGCCGCCGGCGAGCACCACGTCCAGGAAGTCAAGGCGCGACTGAGGGCCGGCCAGTACTTTGGCGAAGTCGTCAGTCTCTCGCTCGCGCCCCGGCGAACGGCAACCGTGCGCTCCGTCTCGGCCGTCGAATGTCTGATGATCAGCGGGGATACGTTGAACCGGCTGTGGGAAAAGTGTACGCCAGACGTGCGACGGCAGGTCGAATCGGTGGCCAGAGAACGGCTGCAGAGTGCAAGAGACAAGGATGTGGAGATGGCGGATGCGAGCAGCACACCGAACATTGATGATTTGGCGATAGCAGACTCGACGACGAAGACGGCCACCACCACACCGCGAACCCCGCGGCGCAAGAGAAGTGTCCCGTCTGTGACGTTCAACGAGCCCACGACTGCCATGGACAGCCCCATGACGCCGACACGGCGGGAGGACAAGATGATGGAACCCTACGACCCCGACCCCTTTCTCAATGTAGACCTGGACAATGTGCGATCTAGATCTCGGAGAGGATCACTGGCACCGCCCACGCCCGGATCGATGCATGCGCTCGACCCGCCGCCGCCGCCGCCTAGTCCGACGAAGAGCGACTTTGGCAAACCAGCTTCCACCTCTGTTTCACCGCTTGCCCCCTCGCCCTTGTTGCTGCCGAAACATGCCTCCACCCCACCAGAAGCCCCCTTTGATTACAAGCGTCCCCGAATGATCCATCTACCGAGTCGACAGAGCAGAGGGAGACTGCCAGACCCCGTCCTCACCCACGTATTCCAGTACCTAAACATCCACGAGCTGATGAAGCTCCGCCAAATCTCCTCGCACTGGCACAGGACCATATCCACCAGCCCCGATATCCTGCACGACCTCGATCTCACCAAATTCAACCGCAAAGTGACGGACCGCTCGCTCGTCGATGTGATTTGTCCCTTTGTGGGCAGCCGCCCCCGCTACGTCAACATCAGCAACTGCTTCCACGTCACCGACGAGGGGTTTGGAGCCCTCGCCAGCACCTGCGCTCCCAACGTCAAGGTCTGGCGCATGAAGAGCGTCTGGGACATCACCGGCCCCGCCGTTCTCGACATGGTGCAAAAGGCAAAGGGGCTCGAAGAAGTGGATCTCAGTAATTGCAGAAAGGTGGGCGACAACCTGCTCGCGAGGGTGATTGGCTGGGTAGTCCCCGAACTCCCTCCTCAGATGGCAGGGGCACACGCACAGCAGCAAGTCCAAGTCAACGGCCGCCGCCCACACAATGGCAAGGCCGCCAACGGACAGCCCGTCCCACAGCCACTCCCGCCTGGCACGGTGGTTGGATGCCCGAGACTCCGTCGCCTGACACTCAGTTACTGTAAACACATTACAGACCGGAGCATGGCACACATCGCCGTGCATGCGGCGAATCGCATCGAGAGCATTGACCTCACGCGGTGCACGACGATTACGGATGTCGGCTTTCAGCACTGGAGTGTCTATCCGTTTCCGCGCTTGACGCGGCTCTGTCTGGCCGACTGCACGTATTTGACGGACAATGCGATTGTCTATTTGACGAATGCAGCCAAGGGGTTGAGGGAATTGGATCTGGTAAGCTCATCCCTTGCACCACCCCATACCTGCACACACAAACCCCGCACAATCACACCCACACCAACAACACCACTAACCCACAAACCCCCAGTCCTTCTGCTGCGCCCTCTCCGACACAGCAACCGAAGTCCTCGCCCTCGGCCTGCCCTCCCTCACCCACCTCAACCTCGCCTTTTGCGGCTCCGCCGTCTCAGACACCTCGCTTCGCTGCATCTCCCTCCACCTCCTCGAACTCCGCCACTTGAGCGTTCGCGGCTGCGTTCGCGTTACGGGGACGGGGGTCGAGGCCGTGGTCGAGGGGTGTAGGGAATTGGAGCGGTTTGATGTTAGTCAGTGTAAGAATTTGGGGCGCTGGTTGGAGGCGGGGGGGGTGGAGGGGGTTAGGGGGATGGGCAGACGGGTTCGGTTTGAGACGGTTGCGGATGGGAGGTGGAGGGATGGGAGGGGGTGATTTTTGGGGGGTTTTGTCTTTTTTTTTTTTTTTCCGAGGGGAAAGGGGGGATGGGAATTTCGGGATTAGACTTTTCTGGGTTTCGTTTTTCTTTTTTCTTTCGGGACAGGTATGTTTCTTTTCTTGTCTTGTCAGCGAGCGACCCTTTTTTTTTTTTTGGGAGTCGGTTGTTTTAGACATGGTTTGCATAGACTTGGGATTTTTTTTTCTGGGATTTATGTTTCTGGGGGGGGGGGGGGGAGCAGGGTTCTGGGATTTTAAGACTGGATGGGGGTCGAGCGGGTACGTATACTGTATGTATGGATTTTGGAATGTATGGGATGGGTTGGATGTGTAAAGCTGGGTTTGTGTTGGTGGGGTAAAAGGGGGTTAGGATGGGATGTATACATTTTAGCTTTGGGCTTTGGACTTTTCAGTCTTGTTCTTGCCTCTTCCTGGCCCTGTTTCATTCCCTTTTACCTTTCCACCCCATCCCTTATTCCGTTCTACTCCGTTCTACTCCGTTGCATTCCCTTGGTTTTTTCTTTTGCTTTGCCCTTGTTCTCTTGTCTACTTGAGAGTTTTTACATTTGGTTTGTAGGATGGATTGAGGGGGTTTGGTATTGTTTATGGGGTATTTTCTTTGCATGGTTCGTTGGCAGGGGGGGGGTGTAGGTGGTTTCTGGGGCTTTGAAGAGGGTTTTATAGGAAGCCTAGGCAGGGGAATGGAGGGCAAAGGAGTAGCAGGGAAAGAGTAAAGGGGAAGGGAGTGAGAGGGGAGTAGCACGGTAGAGTATATAAAAATGCAGTATATTAGTATTCACACGTCTATATTCCTACTTCCTCACTAGCACCAGGAAAAATGGAATATAGAATGCAGAACACGGGATCATTGGCGGAGTAACGGTTTCGATTGTAATGTCTAGTGTCTAGTGTCTAGCGTAAAAATGCATTCCATCTAATGTAATTCATGTACTTTCCAAACATGGCGCTTGAGCAGATGGCAGAAGAAGGATTGATCTGGTACTGGTTTTATTTATCCACGTCTGCGCCCCGTCCTTCTCACCCAGCACCGTCCATTGTCGTGATTCATCCCCACCCATCCATCCAACCCTAAATCCACGCCCTCCTCTTCATATCGCTCTCCGGCGGCGGCATCGGCCCCGCTTTAAACCAGTACGCCCTATCCGCCTCGTCCTCGGCATCGTCCGCCTTGACCCACTGGCATTTGTGGAAGGATTCCCACATCGCGGCGTTGAAGTTTCCGCGGTCTTGGTGGTATTGGGGGCCCAGGAGGGGCTGGATGGCCTCGGTCGCTTGTTGGGTGTGGTAGTGGGGGATGCGGCTGGGACGGGGAGGGGGGTTAGTTGGGGGTTTGAGGGGAGGGGAAGGGGAATAGAAAGGACGAGGAATGGGAAGGATAAACTGACGAGAAGAGGTGGTGGATGACGTGGTAATCCGCAATATTGTGAAGCATATGCTTGCCCGCAAACCCAAGGTTGCGATCCACCGTTGCCAATGCGCCTTTGATGAACGTCCAGGCTTCGGGCTGGTATTTGGGTAGCTCGGGGTGCGTGTGGTGCAGATAGGTGATTGCTACGATCCAGTGGTTCAGCCACAGGTACGGCTGCCCGTACATCAGCGCCACGCTCGCGAATCCAATCTTCTGGCCAGCCATGTACAAGGCCCCGGCAGTGAGCGCCAGGCCGATATCCGAGGCAATCATGAGATGTGCTTCCTCGGGTCTGAAAAGAGTAGACCACGGGTTCAGGTGCGAGTTCCCCAGTAGCTTGTCCGACTGCTTGCCGTACAAACTCCCAGAGGATGCGGTGATGTTGTTGATGAGGTACATGGGCCAGCCGAGGAGTTGCTGCATGACGAGGCGACCGAAAGCAGCCAGCGGTGCATCTTCAGTCATCTCGTCGAGCGACTCGAGGTGTTCGGCGCTGATGCCAAGTACGGAGGCGTATTGCTCGGCCTGGGGTGGGACGTAGTTGTGGTCTTTGGCGAGGTTGTTGGCGTAGATGTGATGACGGCGATGGGTGGATTGCCATGCAAAGTACGGCGTCATCAACGAAGAATGAATCACCCAGCCAAACGTATTGTTGAGCAGCTTCGAGGCCGAAAACGATCCATGACCGCATTCGTGTCCGAGGACCTGGCTGCCGTTAGCTCGCCCTCTTCTCGTCTGTTTTCCTGTGATTTCCAAAATACCCAGAGACCAGTAAAGGCCAGACCTTGCATGTATCCGTACAACATCCAGGCAACACAACGAGCCGGCGTATGCTCGATCTGGGGAATCAGGAACCACGCAATCGATCCGAATGTGCTAATGACAAGCAAGTCGCGGACGAGGAAGAAGAGCGACTTGGTGTATGAGGGCTTGAAGCAATGAGCTGGGATAGCTCGCTTGAGATCATCAATTGTGACCATTTTCTTCACGCCCTTGACCTCGCCCGATCCGACAATCTCGGCCGGATGACTGGTATAGTCGAGCGTCATTGTGATTGGTATACGTCGACAACAGAGGAATCGGGGTGTGAAGAAGATTTGGACTTGGGAGATGATGAGCAGGAAACTGAGTTCACTGGTCAATCCCCGTTGTTTGGATGGCTGGAATATACGACGACCGCGAGCATTTTATGCATCGTTTTTTCCTCGACGCAAAGTTCATCTCTACAGACGCCCTGCATCTGCCATGCTCACTTCAGCTTCTCCACTTGCTACCGGAGACCGAAGTCTGTTCGGCGCAGGTCCCAGCTCGACGACGAGAACGCGTATTCTTGCCATCATCTTGTGTTGTGGGTTGATCTGGACTGTTTTCATCGCCGACTTGGCTGCCCTATTTCTTGGAGTTTGGGTCGGATTATGGTTTCATTGCACACCGACTCTGGGGGAAATCTCACTCGATGGATTTTCATGGTTACTCTGGATTTTGGGCACGGTACACTCCTGTGTCGTTGCGTTTGAGTTGCTGCGCCATGTTGTTGCCCTGTCGTGTTGGCTCTTTATTGTTCAAGTCTTCTGCTTCGACGTACATGACGCCCATGCATGCTCGTGATGGATTCCAGGCGTCCTCACTCATGACTGTTCCAAGGCTGATGGACATTGAAATGAGTTTCATAACCATCCTAGACTCAGCCGCCTTGTATTTCCTAGGCGGTCTCGTGTAACGAATACATACAGAGGCTCGTACACATGAACACAACGTCTGCAGTCAGAACACACAGTGGCGCCCCGCTCACCGGCTCATCTGCAAGCCATAAGAGCGGTTTAGAAAGTACGGTATACTTCATGCAGCCATCTTACGATCACAACAAAGGATCGGAAACTACGCTGACCGCATAACACATTCCGAACACACTCCCCAAGACAAAATCATAGACGTGGGTCGCATCAAGGTCAGCGTACCACGGTCGACCAAAGAGGTAGCGCAAGCGATGAAACCAGAATCTCGGGTCAGGCAAGCCACAACCGTCAGACTGCTGGTCAGCATCAGCGTCAGTGATTACTATTCCGTCGGCTTTGTTTAACACGCGCAGCCTATCGATGTTGGAATTGCTGTACTACCTCTCCATCTTGCGGAGGTGTTTTCTTTGCTGCCTCGGCCTTGGCATGGCTGCAATGAAGTTGATGAAGTATTCAAGCACAACATTGGGTTGGCCTCAAAGCCACGGCGTTTCATGGCTCATGCCATACTCCCCCTTTCCCCCCTTCGTGAACCCCATGCAGCAATTGTAGAGTTTTTTCCAGCATACTTTGGCGGCTTGATGTGAACGACATACCAGGTCTTTTTCATTTCCCTCAGCTCCGACGGCTTTGCAGTTCCGATATCATTTTTCGACGGACGAGATGCAGGAGCCTGAGCCTCACATGGCTGTGCCAGCACTTACAGGGGATGCGGTTGTCCCAGGTAGTAAGAGTGGGAAAGCCGACACGAATGAGCGCAGTGTAGGAGTAATTCTTGACAGCGCGGGCTATCTGCGTGGATGGAGACTTCATCTTGTCTCTCTGAGGTTCGTCGGGCTTGTAGATGCCCCCAGTATCTCAACGCAGCTAACTCGACCTATAGTACTTGTCTATGTCTTTTCCTTGTCAACAGTGAAGTAACCGTCGTCGGTACCGCGCTGGTCTCACTCGTCAAAGACCTAAATGGCATCGAGCAAATGGGATGGGTAGTCACCGGCTACCTCATCACCTACACTAGTACTCCATCAAACTCCCCTGCAGTCCAACAGATGCTAACACGTTCCCCAGGTATGATCATTATCTGGGCGAAGCTGAGTGACATCTTTGGCCGCAAGTATACAGCCATTGCTACCGTGCTCATCTTCACCGCCTTCTCCGGAGCTTGTGGTGCCGCGCAGACTATGAACCAGATGATTATTAGTCGTGTGTTCCAGGGTATCGGTGCGGCGGGGTGCTGGTCTGTCGCGTTAACAATTGGATACGAAATGGTTCCCAAACACCAGCATCCCATCCAAGGTGCACAGTTCATGACTGCGGGGGCGCTGGGCTCGCTCGCTGGGCCTTTGATCGGAGGCGGTACGAGTCAGAATGGGCAATGGAGATGGGCGTTTTTGTTCTGGTAAAAAAAAACCTCTTCTGTCGAAGTTTTGCTCGAGATTGTGGAATTGACGTCCGGTAGTGTTCCTCTAGGGGCTGTCACGATTTTGCTGCTCCTGATCGTTTTGCCGGCCTCCTTTCCGCATCAGGGGGATTCCCATTATGAACATCCCACTTGGCGAGACCGCATTGCGAAGCGTTCGCTCGCTCGTTTGGACGTTGCCGGTGCATTTTTGCTTCTGGGCGCGACGATGCTTATTGTTGCCGTGTTGCTTGAGGGCGGGCTGTCGATGGCTTGGGACAGCGGTCCTGCAATCGCACTGTTTATCGTGTCCGGGCTGATGTGGATTGCTTTTCTGGGAAACGAGTGGTTCTTCACAAAACATCAGAGGACACTGGAGCCCATCTTTCCGTGGCGGTTTATCCATAACAAGGCCTGGATGGGAGTGTTGCTGTATGTCCCATTTTTGAGTGTCATCCTTTGCCATCAACACGATGACACCACCCGCTAACCTGTTTTCCAGTTTCTCCTTCCTCTCAGGTATACCCTACAACATCCTCATCATCAACGTCCCGCAACGCTACCAAGACGTCACCGGGACTTCACCCCTGACAGCCGCAATACGCCTTATCCCTTTCAACATCATGATCTCATTCACCGGCTTCATAGTAACGGCTTCATCGCCAAGCGAGGCGTCGCCTGCATCTGGATCCTCCTCGTCGGTTCCCTCCTCCAAGTCAGCGGCCTAGCCTGGTTCTGCGTCCTCCCAGAAGACGGCACAATCCCCACAACCATGTACGGCGCCCAAATCCTCACCGGTCTCGGTATCGGCGCCGTCATGGGAATCACGCTTCTCATGCCGCCTCTTGTTGTTGAGAAACGCGATACCGGTACGTCCAGCCCAACCTCACAATTTCTATATATATATATATATATACGTTGTTAACCCCCCGTGCCCCCCACAGCCATTTCTAGCGGCGCACTCCTCCAATTCCGCGCCCTAGGCGGCGTCCTAGGTCTCTCCATCACAACCACCGCATTCAACAACTACCTAAAAACCCACCTCTTGCGCTTCGCCCCGCTCTCTACATCGGACTTGCTCAAGGCCGTGCAGGCCGCACACAGTTTCCCCCCGGATGTGCAGCGCGAGATTGTGCTTGCCCTGGCGCAGGCGTATAATCTCCAAATGAAGATATTGATTGGGTTTTCTGCGCTCCAGGTTGGTGTGCTGGTTATGGTGTGGCGTCCTGGTAACCAGATTCGTGTTATGGGGGTGCAGGAGGAGCAGGATAGCGTGGAGGAGGAGGAGGGGGAGGGGGGGCTCGAGTTGGAGAGGTGGGAGTCTGGGAGTGGGAAGTCGAGTGGGGTTGATGAGGGTTTGGAGAGGTAGGGGGGTTTTGAAGGGGGGTGGGGCTGGTTTTGAGGGGGATGGGGGTTTCTGGATTGATTTCTGGTAGCTTTAAGGCTGTGTTGTTTGACTTTTTTTTAAAAAGATTCTGGGTTTTGGGGGTAGAGTTGTCGTTTCCATATCTCGAGGCGATTGAGTGAGATTTGCAACTCCTTCTCAAAA
Source organism: Plenodomus lingam (assembly GCF_022343315.1). NCBI lineage: Eukaryota > Fungi > Ascomycota > Dothideomycetes > Pleosporales > Leptosphaeriaceae > Plenodomus > Plenodomus lingam. The sequence goes on from NW_027093973.1 coordinate 540,673, forward strand.
TACCACCTCAAAACTCCATTCTTTCGATCTTATCCCACCTGGCAGCACAAATTTGCAAGAACCCATTTTTGAAGTCCCTCGCTATAGTAAATCACCGCACAAGAACTACCTCCCCCCTAGATTCCCTTAAAACCCACAATCCCAACGCACCACCCCACCTCTCCCACCTCTCCCACTCCCAATCCACACGGGAAACTTGGCAGTCATCGCCCAAGCAAATTCTTACCCCTTGGCGCTCACAGCGTGGAAGTAAGATAGATGCTGACCATGCACACACACACGACACCCCTGTCCGTACACCTCCGGCTCAGACATACCCGCATGATACAAAGATGATGGCGGCCTTGAATCTCAGCTCAGAGACGGTACCCGTGGTCCGCGGTGTTTTAGCCAGGTTGGTTCTGTGGGCGTGGGTGTTGCCGCGTGGTAGAGGATGCATGTGCGGTTTCTTTTTCCACGTGGTTGGGGTTGTTGGGTTAGAAAGGGGAGTTTGGGGTTGCACTGCGTGTTTACATGGGATTCGTGGGGGCGTATGGCGCGCGGTTCTCCGTTGCTAGAGGAGGTGGAGTTATTGAAGGGGTCTGGATGTTTGGTGGCTGTGGGAGTGGGAGTGGCAGTGGCTTGGTGGGTGCTGGGAGGGCTGGGGAGGTTGTGCGTTGAGGTACCGGTAGAGGTTGTGATATTGGTACTTGGCAAACCATATAAATCATTCTTGTTGCAGAGTAGAGATGTACTGTAGTATCCCGAGGCACTGTCATCTTGAATATAGACGAAACTCGCATTTTCTCGCTTTGACAGGCTTGTAGGTCTCGTGGGAAGTAATACAGCATGATATGCGTACGGAGCCGCTCATGCACCGGTACGCACTGATAGGCAGGGTTCTTCCCTTCTCTGCATTCCCATGTACGTCCTGCGGGTGTCATCTGGAGCGGTATGCATGGGGCCCCTGGAAAGATTGAGGCTGGACTGATGAACAAGGTCAGACGGTGAAGACCCGAGTCTGCTTTGTTTCTAGATTGTGGGACCATGGTAGCATGATGATGGCGTTTGGCCTCAAGGCCCCCCTTTCTCCAAACCCGTAGGAGCGGCTGACATGACATGTAACAACTGACACGGGTCTCGCGAGATCTTGCCAACGCTGGGTTTGCAACTGTGCTTAGCTTGTGGATGGAGCTCGGCGACCTTGATTGTGTTTATTACATAAGCTTTAGGGAGTCGAGTATATCCCGACTTTTTTGGTGTGAGAAATCACAGAATTTTAGTTTGATGTTGGGATATGCAGAGCTTTTGTTTCTCAAGACCGTTTTTTCATCATGAGTTTTGAGAACTTGACTTCGTTTGATTTGGAGAAGGTGAAAAGTCTTGGTCAACATCTTGTTGCTACGAAATATGAGCAGCTTACCGGCATCGACTTCAAACATGTGGTCGCTACTAGTCTTGAGAACTTTCTTACCTTGAAAGGGAGGGAGAAGATGAAAGTGCTTGGATCTTTGTTGCTGGGTTCTTGGCTTGTATACGTAAGTCATCGTCCTCAACACACCGGCCATTCCATGGCTAATATGAACAGATTATGCTAGGAATCATCTACCGTGTTTACTTCCACCCGTTGGCAAAGTACCCAGGTCCTTTCCTGGCAAAGATCACCAACTTCTACGGCGCATATTACAATGGCAGAGGTGAACTCCACATCCAGACTGAGAAGGGCTTCAAGAAATACGGACCCGTGATTCGGCAAGGTCCGAACAAATTGATGTTCCAAAGTGAAACTGCGTTGATGAGTGAGTTTAGTTTCTTCCGCAAACTATGCCTCGAGATCGACACATTGACAAGGACGCAGCGATTTACCAATCAAAACACGACATCCAAAAGTCGCAGGGTTATACAAGCATGGTGCCCGCACCTGGTGCATGGAACACATTCACAGCTGTGGACCGAGAGTACGCTCGCTTCAGACGGCGCATCCTAGGCCACGGATTCGCAGACCATCGCATCCGCGAGTTTGAGCCCATCATCATCCACCACGCCAAGATGTTCGTCAAGCGTCTCATTTCAAGCCCTGATCCCGAGAGCGCGGGAAAATGGTCAAAAGTATGGAATATGACGGAGAACTGCCGCCACATGGCCTACGACATCATGGGCGAGTTTGGCTTCGGACAGACGTTTGGGCTGCAGACGAGCGAGGAGAACCACTTCATCATCGATGCGATTCATGTTGCTGTTGCACGAGCGGGCGTGTACGTCCAGTACCCTCAGCTGCAAAAGTGGAATCTGGATAAGATCTTCTATATCAACGCGTGGAAGATGCGCAGCAAGTTCTTCGAGCTGATGGGCCGAATGGTTCACGAGCGTGTTGCTGAGGGGAAACATGCAAAGAAGGATCTCTTCTCTTTCGTCATCGACGTCAAGGATCCCGAAACAGGTCGAAGTCTGACAGAGACGGAACTGGCGGCTGAGAGCAGATTCCTGCTTATTGCTGGTGCAGATACGACGTCGACGGGTATGACGGGAATCTTCTTCTACCTCGCATCCAATCCGGGAGTGTTCAAGAAACTGGCTCATGAGATCCGCACCACTTTCGACGACCCAAATGAGATTCGCGGCGGCACCAAACTGAGGTCTTGCAAGTATTTGTATGCGGTCATGGACGAATCGATGAGGATGTCACCGCCAGTCAGCTCTGCCCTCTGGAGAGAAGTGACGTCTGACGATTTCAAGGTCGATGGAAACCACGTGCCCAAGGGCATGGACGTAGGCTGCTCGCTATACGCGTTCCACCACAACGAGAAGCTCTTTCCAGACTCGTATACATTCAATCCAGAGCGCTGGATCGTGTCCGAGTCGAATCCAGCCGAGAAGGTGGCAGCGCTGAGAAAGTACTTCAACCCGTTCTCACTCGGAACGCGAGTGTGTTCGGGCATGAACTTTACGCTCACAGAGCTGGCTGACTCCATCGCTGCGGCAGTGTGGTATCTCGACATGGAGGCGCCGGATCGCACTGCGGAAGGCCTGGGCGGAGGTTACGTTGGTGCAAAGTATGGGAGGCACCGACCCCAGGAGTTTCAGCTGTATGATCACATCACCTGCGGGCACGATGGGCCGTACCTGAAGTTCCGTGTTCGAGAAGGCGCCGAGAAGTGGGCGGCTGAGCTCTTGGACATGTCGGCGACGCGAGCGGCAGACGGGATTCGCAAGGGGGATGTGGGTGAGGCGTAGGAGGCCTAAGTCCCGAGGAAGAAAAGAAAGACTGGGGCGAATAAGTGTAGCATATATAATTTGGATATATAAGCAGTCCTTTAGTCTTGAAATACTCCCCTTATACTGTCCGTTCCAGCTGCTCATATTTCCTTACCACTGTTAATCATTGGACATGGCCACACCAACAAATTCTGACCCTGTCTTTGACAGCCTCGGACCACGCATGTCACTCTTCACACCCCAAGAGGCCGCACCAGGCCAGCTCATCATCCTGTGCACCTGGCTCGGCGCCGGAAAAAAGCATATTGCAAAGTACGCAGCGGGATACCGGACCATAGCCCCGCGTGCTAAAATATTACTCATCGAGTCTTCCGTCTGGATCATAGCCAGTCCTTACACAAGACAATGGGCAGCCATCCAACCCGCCGCGGATGTCGTCCTCGCAGGACTAGCCGCTTCTAGCCAGGCCTCGCTAAAACCAAACATCATGATCCACACCTTCTCCAACGGTGGCACCAACTCTGCAACACAGCTGCTTATTGTGTTGCAGCGGCGGCTGGGCTACGCACTCCCCGTCACCGGAATCTTGTGTGACAGTGGGCCTGCTCGTGGGACGTATACAAAGTCGTTCCATTCGATGCTTCTTTCACTGCCCAAGGGACTCTTCTGGCGTATCATTGGACCCATTATCATCATGTTTGTCACCAACGTGCTGTTTGGCTCTCAGCTCATCGGGTGGGAGAAGCCAGAGCGAATCTATCGGCGGACGCTGCTCGATCACAATCTGGTCAATTGTAGGAGAATCTGTTATGCGTTCTCCAAGGCGGATACGCATGTCGATTGGGATGACATTACAAGCCATGCAGATGATGCCCGAAGTAAAGGCTGGAATGTCAGGGAGCTGTTGTTTCATGGTACGCCGCACTGCAACCATATCTCGAAATATCGAGACGAGTACTTTGAAGCCATGCGTCGGGTTTGGGAGGGTGGCGCACTGGCACCGGGCCCAAAGGCGTTGTTGTAAACTAGGTAGTGCAACCGTAAGCGCGATGGGAATCATCTTGACGACGTCCGTTCGGGCCGGCGAGAACGTTGGTGGCTGAGTAATCCCATGTTCCTATAGATCCTTTGAACGATTAGATTAGACAATGAATAGACATCATGCATTCCAAGCCTCACCATCGGAATCCCAACACATCCTTCCAAGTTCCACTTCAGCTTACCGGTACCGGTACCGTACGCCTCGGCAATTTCCCTTTTCGTCCAACCTCAGGCAATGATGAGTGAACAACCTACGCCGCAGGAAAGCCTTCGGAAAACAGAAATGAACAACAGATAATACCCACATACCAATAATCCTCCATCTCTCACCGCGCAGCCATGGACAGCAAGACCTCAAAGCCCGTGTACGTACCGGCTACAACACGTCGAGAAGACGCGCCCCCATGGATGCGAGGAGACCAATACATCAAGACGGGTTATCGACGCCAATTGTGCAGCGCCCACCGTTGCCTCCTCTCCCTCCTCTACCTCCACAATGAATTTGTAAACGTGTGGTCCCATCTGATACCTGGCATAATCCACACCCTCCTCCTCGCGCGAGAATGTCGCGAATTTGCCAAACAATGGGATGAAGAGCGCTACATGGACCAGATGATTGTCTGGCAGTACATCCTATCATGTATTCTCTGCCTTTTATTCTCTGTAAGCACTACAACCCCATGACATGATCCCCCTTTCCCCCACATCTGTTATTCGACACCTCCATGGGCAAAACTAATAATCCTGTCATCCACATCCAGGCCGGCTTCCACACTCTTACCGCACATTCACACACCACAGCAACCCGCTGGCTTAAAATCGATTACTTAGGTATCATTCTCAACACAGCTGCCGGCTGCACTGCATCCACGTATTTCGGTCTGCGACACCATCCCACCCTCCAACTGTCCTACATCACATCTTCTGCGCTCCTTGCGCTTATTCTGTTCAGCATCATGCTCGCGCCAGGCGCAGACGGGGAGGCTATGAAAATATGGAGGTAGGGAATACCATCTACTTTGCCTTTTCAGTCTACTTCTCATTCTTTGCTTTTCTTGTCTTCTGCGCCCTTGCTCACACAAAGGTGCTCTAGATCGGTTCTCTTCGCGACCTTCTTTGCTAGCGGATTCGTGCCTATGCTGCACGCTTGCATCATCGACGGCGTCGAGGTCCTGGGGCTATTCCCGCTTGCACATGCGCTGGGCATGGGGGCTTGTTATGGCACAGGAGTTGTGTTTTACATCACTCGGTTCCCAGAGAAATATTACCCTGAGAAATTCGATATATGGGTACGTGTACTGCCGTGCAGTCAACACTTGCTTCAGTCGGTATATTTGAGCATGATGTACTAATGGTCATGGTGATAGGGTGCGAGCCACCAGATTTTCCATGTTGTGGTTGTGATGGGGCAGATTACATTTATCACGGGTTTGAGACAGATGGTTGCGGCGTTTAGTCCTGTGTCTGCGCAGATTGCGCAGGAGGCTGGGATTGGGGATTGGGGTTTTGGGCGCGGGGAAGTGGTGGCGAATGTTTGTCTGAATGATGCGTTGTGGGCACCATGATTTTGATTGTCGAGGTTCAGTTTGTGTATTCGAGGCGAAGCGTTGATATAAGTAACCAAAAAAATAATCTTTGGTGCGTCCTTGAGGACCAATATACTCTCTTCATGTTCGTGTAGTACCTTGCTAGAGAAAAAGGACGCAGGCCTCTCGGTTGAGCTTGTTGACTGCGAGCAGCAAAGAGAAAATCAACTCTTGGACACCCGTGGCTTATAGCAACATCGACGACGTTCCGGCCCTGTCCACGGTACGAGATACAAATACTCGTAACTCTCTATAAAAACAATCTCTCTTGGAAGCTGCCGTGGCTATGATGTCGCTGATGGAGGAGTTGAAACTAGCCTTTCCTTGAAGGTTGAGGCAAGTTCGGATCTATGAATACATTTGTAGAGATACGGTACCTAATGCTATGACTTCAACGAATTTTTGCCATGATCGTTTGAGCTATGGGCTGTGAGGTATCTTAGGCGATAGCAAGGGCCCCTGAACATCTGGGAGAAGACAGGGTGAGCGAGGATGTGGTGCTTACTGCATTGTCCTAGTCCCTTGTGGCATCGAAGACTGTGATGAGTTGTTTGATCTATAATGATAGCTGATAGAGATGATCAGTGGTCTTGTTATTGTGTCTTATACCAGGCGTCACACTGTTTGGCTGGGATCGGTGAAGATAGGTCCAGTATGGAGAATGCATTGTATGACCCTAGCTATTCAGCACCATTCCGCGAATTTTTCTACGATCATCTTCTGAGGCATTTAGTCACATTTAGGCTGAATGACGCATCTCAATGTTGTCAATAGGTCGAACGCTATCCCAAGCCCAGGTCAGGTAACCTGCTCTTAGAAACGCCAAAGCTCGCCCAATTTGGCATAGCACGAAGCCGTGGATATTTGAAGCACAGCAATGAAGCTGTGTTTGGAATCTGGACATCGTTCGAATTCCGTGCCTCGCTAGAAGTGTCATGTTATTACTGTCGGTGCTATCGCGTAGACAGAGCGACCGATCGGAGCAGATTGTGTATGAGATCTAGTCCTACGTGGCCTATTCTATCGCTAGTCGTCGGTCGGTGAGCCACTTGAATGGAGACAAAGCAACTGCTTGATGACCCAGAGTGCGCTTAGTTTCCAATCTGAAGCTGGTGACGCAGGCGTTCGAAGCGTGCCTCTGCGCAACTATCAATGTGATTAGAGTTGGGCGGGATTTTTTTTGCCCGTGAAATCCCATTTGTCTTCATCCAAATCTCTTGCCATAGCCTTTCACGACTCCGTCAAGGATGCCCCGCATTCTCTTGCAGCCCTCGATGCCTACTGCCAGCATACCTTCCAAGCGCTCCATCCTCACCCTGCTTTCCATGATGCAGACAGACACTTTGTCGCTCTCCCCCAGTGTGGCAACTGTCAAGAAAGGAAGCTCCAGCTCTTCTTGGTTATTAAGATCCAACAATGGATCATCCGCAGACGCATTGTCGGCTGCCGATGCAGAAGCTGACGAAGCCGCAGTGCAGGCTACAAGGTAATCTGACATGGGTATACCGGCATCAATTAGAGCGAGCGTGGCGGCGTTAATGCAAGCGGCGAGCAGCGAGCCATCCTGCGAGATGATGTGAATATTGAGTGTAATGGTCGAATGTGGATACAAGTGTAGTAGCAGGACGCCTTCAAAAGCAGAGCGCAAACAGTGTTCCATCTCACTTGTGCGCTTGTCGCTCTTTCGCTTTCGCCTGTCAACGCCGCTGAAGCCTGCAAAGTTGATCTCGACCTCGACTTTGCCTTGGCCGTTTTGTCCTCCTCTTTGACCTGATTGACGACCTTCGGCGGGTCCAGTCACGGATACCAGGATCTTTGTGTTGCCCATCTCGAGGTAGGACGAGCCATCAGCAGCTGCTTGGGTCGAGATTTGGGCATGAATGCGCCTCAGTTCGTTCCATCGCCGGCCATCAAGACGGAGAAGCGCGAGGGAATAAGTGCTGGTGTCGAGCGGCATGACTTAGGCAATAAGCGATATTAAACTGGTTCGTGAAGTATTGTATACGCTCAGCCTATAAGATCAACCGCGGGTTGCTGATTGACTCTACTTGGAAGAGCGGCTATCGCAATTGCGAGTGTGTTGATATGGATGAGGATGAAGCTGCAACAATATTTCGGTTGGTCAAAGCTTACCTATCCGCAGGGATATGGAGAGCTCGACGTTTAGCAGCTCACGTGACAGCGTGCAGCGCGTCTTCTTCCCTACGCGCTACTACTTCCACAGCGTGGCGACCAGCCGTCTCGTGCAATATCCTCCTCATCACGTGGTATTGTAATCCACCGATGAGACGTATTCAGCTACACACTGATATGTTCTCACTACAAAAAAGTACCTGCTCTGTCACTCTCATGGCTTAGATTTGAACTCGTCACACTCACCATGTCCTTTTCCAAGGATAAAGCGAAGGAGCATCGTCGAGCCATACGTGCTTTTGCTGAAAGCGAGCCCTTGAACAGTAGTGACAATGAAGATGGACTTGATATAATTGCATCATCGCGTAAAGGCTTGAACCTTTCACAGTATATTGACGGTCAGTCGATGACGCCAAGTATCAAGCGAAATCGCTGACAGACACAGTCTTGACGCAGTCGCAAAGCCAATCTCAGCATGCCAATGCAGGCGAAAGCTCTCAAGAGACCACGGACGAAGTCACTGATGATGATCTTGTCGTAGCCAAAGCATCCGAGTCACAAAGTATACACGAATTGAGTTCAGAGGGGGGCGATGATGCATTTGAAGATGCTGTTGAAGAGCTAGAATCCGAATGGTCAGACGAGGATCCTCGAGCGGTATATCGGGATTTCAAAAACCGAAGAACCATGAAGCGTAAGCGTGTTGCAGCCGAGACAAACAGAATTCGGGCAGAACGCAAGACCAAGACGTCAGCGGCCGCAAGCATTGTCGGCCGCAAACCCTCAAAAAAGAAAAATACAGCTTATGGGTCCATGGACTTTGACCATAATTCCTTGCATGAGGATGCCAACGTTGCGACAACCTTTCTGGATGAGCCCATCCCGGAGTACTTTCTAGCACGACAAGCGGCCTTGAAAAAGCTGCACGAGGCAGGTCTACGCTATCCACCCAGCTATCATGACATTGAATTTCTAGACCCCGTGACAGAGGAAAAGCCACAACTTGAGAGAGCTGTGAAGCCTCAGCGGGAGAAAAAGGATATCAGGCTGAGAGAGTCAGGTGGAATAATTCCTGCACCAATCGCGCAATGGCTTCGTGACTACCAAGTTGAGGGCGTAGAGTTTTTGCACGAACGTTTTGTCAAGCAGACTGGGGCCATTCTGGGGTACGTGTCCTGCTTCAATGACCAGATCACAATTGCTAACTGCAGATAGTGACGATATGGGCCTTGGTAAAACTATTCAGGTCATTGCATTTCTGACGGCGGCGTTTGGCAAGACTGCAACGAACAATGACGCAAAATGCATGCGGAAGATTAGGCGTATGCCAGGTAAACGTTGGTATCCGCGAGTACTCATCGTTTGCCCAGGAACACTAATGCAGAACTGGGAAGACGAATTGTCAAAGTGGGGATGGTGGGAGGTCTACAGATTTCACGGTGCCAATGTTGCTGACCGGAAAGGCGTGCTGGGAGCAGCAGCAAAGGGCATGCTTGAGATCATGATCACAACTTACACCACGTACCGTAATAACGAAAGTGAGATGAATACTGTGGACTGGGACTGCGTCATCGCTGATGAGTGTCATCAAATCAAGAGCAAGGATGCGGAAATAACCAAGGCCATGAATCGAATCAACGCTCTCTGCCGCATCGGGCTTACAGGTACCGCCATCCAGAACAAATACGAGGAACTTTGGAATCTACTCAACTGGTCAAGACCCGGTGCATATGGCTCAGCGCAAGAATGGACGCAGAAAGTCAGCAATCCACTCAAAATGGGTCAAGCGCATGATGCGACCAACGCTCAACTTGCTGATTCACGAAGTAGAGCACAGGAGCTAGTTCATAACATACTACCAAGCGTGTTCCTCCGCCGAATGAAGACGCTCATCGCACACCAGCTTCCTAAGAAGAGTGATCGTATTATCTTCTGTCAGCTTACCGAAACTCAGGCTGATGCTTATCGAACTTTTCTGGAAAGCGACCGATGTGAATTTATCAGAACATCCAAAGAAGAGTGCGACTGCGGTTCGAAAAAGACGAGAGGACATTGCTGTTACAGCGTGATTCCTTCCGAAGGACAACCTTGGCACAGGTTCATGTTTCCTTGCATGGTTACACTCCAAAAACTTGCCAACCACCTCGCACTCATTGTGCCAGTATCATCCGACAGTCGCGAAAAGCAAGCAAAAGATCTACAAAATTTGGAGATTGCATGTCCGGACACAGTCAAGGACTTGTTCCAGATTCGCGACAACATCCTCAATCAATCACAGAGCGAGTTCTGTGGGAAGTGGAAGGTGTTACGGCGCATGCTAGACTTTTGGCACTCAAACGGCGACAAGGTGCTCATATTCTCGCACTCAGTCCGGTTGCTGCGGCTTCTCAAAGGTCTATTTGACGTTTATGGAACAAAGTATAACTTCTCGTATTTGGATGGCAGTATGAAGTATGAAGAGCGATCGAAAGCCGTGGCGGACTTCAACGCAGATGCGAACCAGTTTGTCTTTCTTATCAGCACCAAGGCTGGCGGAGTTGGACTGAACATCACGTCTGCTAACAAGGTTGTCATCATGGATCCCAATTGGAATCCCGCGCACGATCTCCAGGCACAGGATCGTGCATACCGGATCGGCCAGACGAGGGATGTGGAGGTTTTTCGTCTGGTTTCTAGCGGTACGGTTGAGGAAGTTGTCTACGCTCGCCAGATCTACAAGCAGCAGCAAGCCAACATTGGGTATAGCGCATCAGAAGAGAGGCGCTATTTCAAGGGCGTCATGGACAAGTCGAGTAAGAAGGGCGAATTATTCGGATTGGAGAACTTGTTCAGCTTCGAGCAAAACAGCATACTACGCGACATCTTACACAAGACAAACATTGCTGAATCAAAGGCCGGCATCACAGCCTTTGATTTGCAGCTTGATGAGTCTCAGGCAGAGTCCAATGATGATGAAATCCTTTCTAATAAAGCACTTGGCATCACCGATGACGACGGCAACCTTGCTGAGATCAAGAGGCTTGCAGACTCATTCCTGTCAACGCATACAAGTGACACGGAACCACGCAAAGGAAGAAAAATACCACCAAAGCGCAAAGGTCCTGATCCTATCAATGCCATTCTCGCACGAGCTGGAGTCCAGTACACGCATGAGAATTCCGAGGTCATTGGCCGCAGCGAGATAGAAGCTCGTCTCGGCAAACAAGCCATGGAACTTCGCCACGATGCCGATCTAGCTATGAAAAGAGTGTTCCAGGCCTCACAATCACAGTCGCAACCTGAGCATCACTCCCACCAATATGACAGCCCAAACGACGACGATGACGACGAGCTCCAACTTACGGCGAGCAGTACAAAGGGTGAGTTTCAGATTAACTATCGATACCGACCTGATGAGCGCATCCGTAAGCGCCAGTTTTGCAGCATGGCGGAGAGCATGGGGTTTGAGGATCCGCTGGAACTGGCGCTGCTTGTGGAGAGTTCCACGCAGGAACAGAGGAGGAAGATGCTTGAGCGGTTCTACAGAGGGAGGAGGAGGGAGCTGCTCGAGGATTTTAGTCGCGCAAAGAAGCGTACTGTGACAGAGGACTGAAGTGTGATTGAACGCGAGCTGGGAATCACTGACAAGGATGGACGTTGTACAACGTATGGATACTCTAGCAGGCTATATAAAACTCTGGGACTCACTCATGTGATGGTGAAAGCTTAGTTCGCTTGAATATTCGTGCGACTTCTGCAGCACGGTGAGCCGCATTGCATTTGTAGAACGCGTGAGGGAGCTGCACTACGCGTTCCTTCATGTATACCCTGTACTGTGCACGTACACTTTGTATCACAGCTTAGACTACGTGAAATGTTACTGGCCATTCCTCCTGAGCAAGATTCGCGCAACGCTTACACACGGCAGGAAGGAAGCCGGATCATGCAAGCGCAGATTCCAATCCTTGGCAAACGACTCGATATTTTCAACGAAAATGAATGGCACACAAAAAGCTCTAGACGGCTTGAATGAGCATGTTGGTATTGCTGGGCTCAATGGCGTTGCTGTAAGTGAGTTGGGTGTAGACGATTCACTGGGAACAAGACCATTTGGTATATCACTATATGATAGGATTGGCTCTCTCACACCCCATCAGAAAAAAGACTCTAGTATACAGGTCTCCGCGCAATGGTATTCACCAGGGCCGCTACAGGGTGATGGCATCACATTTGAAATAGATCACTCACAAGCATCAACATACAGCAGGCAAAATGCGAAGAGGAGGTTTGAGGGCCAGATGTTGTGATTGGTATTCGGACATTTCGATACACTAGGCTAAAAGGGGTATCGCGCTCTCCAGCGAGTGCTGAAACACGTGATATCGTTTGAAATGACCACTGGCGTCTCCTGTTGTTCCTAGTTGAGATATGCTGATGCCTCCGTCTGCTGGAGCTATGTGTCTTTCAAATCCCTACAAGACTGTAAGTTCTCTGCGAAATTCCCAACTAGTTACCTTGTCTGATACATGGCCGCTTAGTCGTCCACAATCCATCAGAGATCTGCAGGGTGAAAATGCACAGCACAGTAGTTTCTATCTAGCTTCGTTTGATCAAGGGCGCGGGAGTTGAAAGAGGTGTCCGGGCACACGTTCATCATTGATCCAGATGGAAGCGCGATATTGAGTTGAGTTGGTAGAGTCTAGTGGGGCGATGAGGCTGTGATTGGTCAGCCGTGGATCGGACCCTGTGGCGACGTCATACCTCGGAGATATTTGTTCCCTTCATCAACATTCTAGATGTCAATCAGTATAGTACTCTACTACTCTATGGGGGAGCCTCATTATACTTTGGGATCCGGAGTTGCTCCTTCACGGTCCAGCCAGTGGACGAGAGACTGGGGTCCGCTGACATTTGCCGATCATGAGGTGTGCGTGTGTCCGGTCTTCTGGCATTGGCGGTCCCACGCTACATCGTCATACCGGTACCACGACCATTGATGGCAAGGCAAGTCAGTCTGCGCAGTGCGCATCACAGTATAAGCAGCACGTACACACATACACACACACCGCCGGGCCCAAACAACCTCGACGAAGAAGACCCTGATCTCCCAACTACACAACATCTCCCGCGCAGTGTGCGGGGGATTGGCACGGCCTAATTCATGCACGGCCAGTGGGGTGTTCAGCCCGGCTATGGCTTGCGTCTTGGTGGGCCTGTCTGCGGGACCATCTCTGCACAATGATGGCAACACCCCTCGTCGCAGCCCAGTTGAGGCATGCCACGCCAACACGAAGCCCTTGACGGTACCAAACAGCCCCGCTTGGGACGCTTGAATCGAATGTACACTACGCGATGCGGCTATTGGGCTGACAGGTCCCATGACGACACAGGGCGCTGAGCACGCAGGGGGGGAGAGTAGCACGCAGCAGTCATGCTAGAGTACTAGGACTCGGCTTTAAGTGTCAGATGTTCGCCTGACATTATCATTACAAAGTGCTTGACTGTTCCCTGATCACATCTCATCTCAACTCTTGTTTACCACACAGTACACACACAGACACATACACACATCCCCAACACCAACACCAACATGGGCAGACGGGATCGCTCGCCAGATTTGCCTCCCCCTCCTCCTATGGGTAAGCAATGTACGTCCACCTCTTTTGGCTTCTGCCTAGTAGTCACGGATCGCTAATGGATGCATAGCAGACCCGACCTACCACTTTGACAATTATGAAAATGGAAAGCCAAAATGGGCGCCTGGAGTAGACCACCAGCGCGACTATCGCGACTATCGCAACAGTCGACGGGACCACCGCCGTTCACGCAGAGACGACGACCGACCTCCACGACCCCCACCCCCGCCAAGCATGGATGCTCCTCCACCACGACCAATGCCACCCCCAGGCATGGATGCACCCCCACCACCCCCTCCAGGAATGGCTGCTCCACCACCCGGAGCTCCACCACCGCCTTATCCGGGTATGTCTATCTTTGTCTCTTAGCTTCATGGACCCCTACCCTAACACCATCCCAGACAGTCGCGACTATGACCCTCGCCCACCAAAGCCCTACCGCAGCAGACGGGCCCCTTCCTACTCCGACTCTTCAGACTCTGAAGCCGATTACCCACCTCCCCGCCGCAGCCATCGACGCGAAGCACCACCACGAGACCGCGATCGTCGCCGCCGAGATCACGATTCCTACGACTCCTACGACGAACACTACCCCCCTCGTCGCCAACGCGACGAACCCCGTCCAAGCCGCGATGGCTACAAATCCGAAGGCTACAAGTCGGACCGCCGTCGCCGCGATCCCTACGCTAGCCGTCCTCGCGAGAAGCCCCGCCACGACGACCGAGATCGACGAGAAAGACATCGTGACGATCGCCGCGATGATCAGCGCTACGACGACATGTTTTCGAGCCCTCGCCGTGACAAGCGCGATCATTATCGTGACGAGGATCGCCATGGCAGCGGTGACCGGCGCAGGGGCGATGCCAGAGGCGCTGGGAAACCTGGACAGCCGGAGTGGCAGAGACAGGCTATTGCCATGTTCAAGGACTACGCGGTGCCGATTATCAAGAAGGAGGGCGTCAAGTATGTGCAGAAGCAGATGTCGGGCATGGGAAGGAGGTGAGCGAACTTCGGTAGGTTTCGGGTGTGATGTGGTTTTTTGAAATGTTCTTTTTCTTTCCTTTTGTTCTCTTTTTTCCTTGACATGCAGTGTATTTCCTTTGGTTCATACTATGGGCGGCTGTCTCTATTCCTTTTTTTTTTCATGTTTTCTTTCGGGACAGGGGGGTGGGGGGTGACTTGAAGGAGGTCAGGCTCGGTGTATACACTATAGACACGAAACCCAGTATTCCATCAATCCCAGTCATGACCCAATTACATCTTTCTCTCATCTACTTGACATTATCCACAAACCCCCGTGATACATATAACCTATCTAGCAAATACCTCGATTCCCTCTAAACATCGACAATTCGTCCTAATAGTTCAACTCCTCTAAACACTCTCGCCCCTCGCATACTGTTTTGGCATACGCAGATATTCCTTTTATATCCAGATATCCATTGAATAAAGAGATGACCAAGATATCTACCAGTATACTCCAATTCCCCCCAAACAAGCATAACAATATCCATAAATATTCTAATACCAACCTAATCCCCCAGGAAAAAAACTCACCTCCCACACTTATCCCACAAGTCCAACACCCTAGCTGAAATTCCTCAGTCTTGGTTTTGCGCGGATCTTTGGGTAATAGGGTGTGGAACTGTTTTAAATTATTTTGGGGTGTGATATCTCGTTGTGGGTATTTGTATACTATGTCGAAGGCGGTTCGGTGTTGATATGATTCTGCTAGGCACGCAGTGCTAAGGTGTTGAGGTGGTGTTTGTGTAAATCACACGTCCAAAAGTTCCAGCTCGAAATCACGTATAAGAAACAGTATTGACGCAGAAGGTATGATGACGGGAAAGGCTTCTGGGATACAAATTCCAATTTCTAGGATGAACAGAGTGTTTGGGATTGAATGTGCGTTGTGAAGCAGGTGACGAAGCTTGGAAGTGGGATTATTGAGATCTGCTTTCCGGCTAGTGGAGGGTTTTACCTCTGTGCGTTTATGATGAGGACGACTTATATCTTCTCCGGGCGCGAACTCGATCCTTCTGGGAACTCAAGATCCATGTGTCTGAAGTTTATCTAACTAATCTTGTCTCGCTTATTGACTGGCAGTTGATAGTAGTCTCGCCCATTTCTTTAAGAGCCTGCTTCTCCAAATTTCTACTAGTTGAGGAGGACTATGCGTTTTGTACTACTGCGTTACATTAACTATTGCCAACTTATGGGGAAATGAATGCGGACGGCAAATAATATGCCAAGTATGAGTTAAAAGAAAGCAAATCTAGCAAAGACATATAAATTACACAGCACAGTTGAAACTAATCATGCATATAGAGCCTTACGTATACTATTACTTATAGAAGAGCTCCTTATGGTGTGTAGAGAGATCTTAGAAGAAGGCCAATGCTTTTTTAAGCCTGTCTTGTTAAGATCTCCAAGGTATGGAACGATCTAGGCTTTGAAAATTATGCTTAATTAGTTTTAGCTAGGATGATTTACAAAGACGTAAGTAATAGTTTAAGGAATATTGTGGTTATTATACAATACACAAACCAGTCATAGAGATACTGGGCGCTAGTATTCAAGGCTAGATTCAACCTCAGATTGATTTTGCAACAGCAGCAACAGAACAAGATATTGTTCCAAGAGTTCATGGACAGGAGCACACAATCTGAAGACACAGCTCAAGGAGGGCAATACACACATGGTACGGACAAGAGAAACGCTGGGTAGAGCCTACCGCTACCAAAGACGGACCGCAGAGGCTATTACAGTACATGAAGAAGTTCTGGCAGCGCAAATTGAGCCCGTCGGAAATAATAATTGTCAAAGACTCTAGGAGTATTCAGGTATGTCAGGGTGTCTACGGGGCCAAGGCAGATGCTCTGAGGCTTTTCAACCGCATGTCGATGCTGTAGACGGTCGCACAAGGACCTTGGGAAAGCCTCATACTAAAAAGCTCTGGTAAATCAGTAACTTTAGCTTGATCGTATCTTTGTGCGGACATATTAATGATGCAAAAGATTTCTTCGATGAAGACTTGCACGGTTACGATCTGAGTCTTGGATGAGCCCACGAATATAACATGTGTACGCTGAGAATAGAGGTCGAAAGGACCGGTTTAAAGTGGTCCCGTATCAACAAGGACTATTCGTACATATAGCAAGGCCGAGCAAGCGATGAACTGGATCAAGGAAAGGCCGACTCCATCTTGTCTCTGGCACAAAGGGCATAATTCAAGGATGAAATGATGGTATAGTTGCTGCGTAGTGCGTGACCTCCTGGGATCTGGCGGATTGGTATGCATTGGATCATTTGTTTCACCATCGGAAATCCATTAGTAGCCACAGCTACGCAACGGGTTGTCGCCCACGAGAGCCGCCACGGCAGCGACAGACGTAATAGTAGCTCCAACAAAGGAGACGTAGCACTTCGAAGACTGTAGATAGCCAAGCATAACTTAGCATCAACTTTGCCAGCCTTTGCGAAAATATCATGTTGTCCATAAACTATACCATCAAGCAACCTTGTGATGCTCACAGCGAAGTCGTCAATTGAGTTCTGGTATATATATGATCAAAGCAGCATTTTCTTCCATTTACGAACATAGGACACTGGAAACTGGTATATTAGTCCGCCTCGCCGTTCATCAAGGTACCGGTTTTGGTATCTGGTTGATTTGCGAGGATAAGGTCTGCGTAAACAATTACGTGTATCTAGGCCACACACCATAGCTACGGACGTTTTAACCACTCAAGTAACTCTCGTCAGTATTAAATATAGTGATTGGTTGTTCTATAAAGTGACTAATACCAGCTGATTCCCAGCTCCCTGCAACTCTAATACATTATCTTCAAAGCCATAGGTCGCGTTCGCTGAGGACGACCAACTTCGATAGGGAATACCAGGATTGACAGAGCATGTCATTTCCCACGGGTAAGCAATAGCGGCGGGATTAACCCTTAATAGCAAGGAATACGAATATGAGTATGCTAATAGATATAGTAGTAGAATGCGGTAGAGTTTGTGATTCTGCTTGCCGTCACGTCCCTCAATAACTCGAATCTCGTCTGGCTCTCAACGTTGCACCGTAGCGCCACAGTATGCCCGTAGCCGGCAACGTGATACCGATGGACAAAAACGCCATCAGACTGTTGCCCCACCCGTATCCCAAAGTCTTATACATCTCGTCCGAGAATAATGGAAATGCAAACGCGAGCAGACTCCTGAGCACCTGGGTTGCAGCCGATGCCGAGCTAATGTGTTCGGGGTACGCATCCATGACATAGGCATGCAAGGTGGTATCGAATATTTGCATACCGAGGGCCAGCAAAGCAGCACCCACGTCGACAACAAGCCAGTAGAGGTGGTATTGCGCCGCCCAGCCGTAAAGCAGGAAGCCTATGGGGGTGAAGAAGACGCCTGGCAACAGAATTGGAATGCGCATCTCGGGTACACCCCCGTCGCCTGAGTGGCTTTTCATCCTTTTGTATACAAAGTCCATGAGTGGGCCACACAGCTGGGAGCCCAGTATCTCGCCAATGCAGATGGCAATGTAGTGCAGGCCAGACGTGGCGACGGATTCCCCGTACGCGGAGATATGTAGTGAAGAAAAACTGGCCAACGCAAAATATAACAAGCCGTAATTGATGCCTGCGAGGATGGCCTGGATCTGGATGATTGGATGAAACGCCAAGAGGCGCAGGGGACGGGATAAACTGCGGCGCAGCTTCCACATGGTCGAGCGGCCGGATTCGCGCATCTCGATGGTGGCGTGGTAGCGAGAGTTGCCAGTATCTTTGCGCAGTTTTTCAGCTCGCTTGCGAAGGAGAAAGGGGGCGTAACTCTCGTATAGCACGAGGAGTGAGATTGCCTCGAGAACAACCTGGAGAATGGTAGCAGACCAGAACATCCATCGCCAAGTGGAATACTCAACAATGAAGCCGCTAATTATGGGACCAATGGCGGCTCCAGTGAGTGGAATGAGCAAGTACAGGCTCACGGAGCGTCCTCTCTGTTCTGGAGGCCATACATCGCCGAGCACCCCGTATGCTAGACTGTATGCTGCACTCGCGCCAAAGCCAGCTAGCAGACGGGCGGCAATAAGCAGACCCTTTGAGTTCGCGAAGCCACAAACTAGATTCCACACTAGGAACCACACACTGGTAGCATGGAAGATGACCTTTCTGCCATAAATCTCTGACAGGGGGCCGATGAAAAGCGGTCCAAATGCTGATGCCAAGAGATAAACAGACAGCGCCATGAATGCCTCAGGCGTGGACATGTGTAGTTCAGATGTGATAGTGCTGATCGCAGGTGCCATCATCTGTGAAAACTGATCAACAATGACTTCGCAATCAGAGGGGGAGCATGACCGTTGAGACCATGATGCGGACAAAGGCCATGCCAGAGACAGCCGCCGTGACACCCCATTTGAGCTTCGTGGACCAGTTGAGCGGGTTACCAGCATCTTCGGCGTCAAATGTGACGAGGAAAGCCTCATCGCAGATGGCTCCATTGCTATTGGTAATATGCTTGCTTTGATCTTGACTTTGCTTCAGGGCGTATTTCTTGATATTTCGTATGTCCTCTTCGCTGTTGACGTGACGTTGTTGCACCACGCCTTCCGTACTGGTTTCCATGATTGTAGACAAGTGACTGGCGTGTACTAGATGGACAAAATCGCAAAAGAAACCTTGGCGCCTTTGTTGGTTATGATATATACGATATGGAATCGGAGTAATCGGACTAGAGCCGGCACAACAAGGATTACGTGACTGTATCCCCTCGCTTCGCTGAACTAACGCGGTTCCCTAGTAGATCATGTTGGCGCTAAACCTAAAGCAATAGATCGCTTCGGGAACAAGGAAAGTTAAAGTTCACCAACTCCGTCGTAAGAATAGATGCATACTCTTATTTGTACGGGAAAGGAGCGGGTAACCGGGTTCTAGAGCCCGCAGGCGGCACATACTTACCTGGTCATGTCCGACGCATGGGGCAACCTACTCGGACATCTGGTTGCGCTAAACTCATCACATAGTAACTGCTGTCAATCGGAATACACGGCGTGGAAGGGCATATAAATGGTGAAACGGGGTTTCCGCATGGCCAATCATCCACTCATATCCTGCCAACATAGCCACACGTTCCAAGGTACAGAGGTTCTTCAACTGCGTCTTCAGGGACTCGAACCTCTATTCAAGCCAGATCCCACATTGGGCCACTAATAGCGCATGGCGAAAGCTGTGGATGGAATGGCTGACTGCATCCAATGCAGGGGATGGGCGTTGCTTAACAGTTCTATCTGCGCCAACAATGTTTCAACCCGATCACTCTTTCGCTAGATTAGCAAGATCTAAACATCACTAAACCACTTGAGTAGCGATATTACCTAGCGTGCTGGCAGACGCGACTTTGTTTAGGAGACGAAGTATATTGTTAGTGAGCACATGCAAACCGAAAGAGTCGCCTTTAGAGCTGAGTGCCAGTTGCCAGATTAATCACCTCCGATATGTTCTTATCGCATACATAAGCTGTGTATTGGACAAAGCTTGCGTTTAGTATTAAATCATAACTGGCGTTCATAATCTTCCCAACCCAATGACGACTCAATCCGAAGCGCACCAGTCTAAATGTTTATCGAAGCTTCTTCATAGCAAAGTATTATACAATACTTCAATATATAAGCTGAAGAACTGTAAGGACAGCACCGACTATTTCACAAGCGCCTCGATAGTTGCCTGCCGGACGCTCCAGCCTTCATCCTCCAGCTGTGCTGCGATGCCTCGTAGCAACTCCTCTGTGAGATCGGTCTGGCCTCACCGTAGAGCGCCTCAGTCACTGCTAGTTAGGGATTTACGATAAAGATACTAAGCGTATAATATTGTTGGTAATTATTTAATATATATCCTAACTGTGTGGCTGTTTTTGATATTGTTGTGATGAAAAGTGCTGCTGGCGTTCTGCCATGATCGGGTCTCTGTTACCTACTGGTACACAAGGATAGACGTTACGTCCACATCAAGTCCTCCTCGTCTCACTTCGCTTTCTGCCTGCACTAGCCTGCTTCGCCACTCGACAATCCCCTCTATGTTGCAACCTTGACCTAATAGGATAAAAATAACAAAGCTTCCTACGAACGGGCCATTTCCCAATACCGGTACGTTCTTGATTAAATTACGTTTTGCACCCCACCTCGTCTTACCCTCCGGAGCTCTCGTCCCCATAAAGTCCATTACTGCTACTTCCAGCGCCGCTGTGAGTCATACCTCCTCAACAAGCTCGACGGGCCAAACACAAACTACATCTTCAACAAGCTCAACTGTATCAGTCGCTGTTATCCGCCGGCCCACCCGCTAGCACGCATCCACAATGGCAGACCAATGGCCTGCAAAGAAAGTGCGCGAGACCTTCCTTGACTTCTTCAAGCAGAGGCACCACAGTTTTGGTAATAACCCTGGTTTCTCTTGGGCTTGCACCTGTTAACATTTGTCTAAGTTCCACCCTCGTCTGCTGTACCCCACGCTGCTCTTCAGCAATGCTGGCATGGACTAAAATAAACCGATCTTTCTCGGAACGGTAGATCCTCATTCGTACTTTGCACAGTAGAAACGCTCCACAAACTCCCAGAAATGTATACGCGCAGGCGGAAAACACAACGATCTAGATGATGTTGGAAAGGACAGTTACCTCACACATTCTTCGAGATGCTGGGCAACTAGTCTTTTGGCGATTATTTCAAGAAGGAGGCGATTGGATATGCGTGGGAGCTGCTCACTGAGGTTTTCGGTCTCGATCCTAACAGAATCTACGTCACATACTTCGAGGGTTACGCACCAAGTGGACTTGGCCCAGACGACGAGGCCAAGGACCTGCTTCGCGAGATCGGCGTTGCTGATGATCACATCGTGGCGGGTAACATTAAGGATGACTTTCGGGAGATGGGAGACCAAGGTCCTTGTGGCCCTTGCATCGAACTTCACTATGAGTTGATCGGAGGCCGCAACGCTACGCACCTTGTCAACCAAGATGGTCCGGACGTCATAGAGATCTGGATTGACGTTTTCGTGCAGTACAACAGAGAAGCCGACAAATCTCTGCGATTACCCCCAAGCAAACATATCGACACCGGTCTAGGATTTGAACGCTTGCTATCCGTATTGCAAAACAAGACATCGAACTATGATACAGACCTCTTTACTCCTCTCTTCGACAAGATTCAAGAGGTTATAGGTGCTTGCTCGTACCGAGGACGGTTTGGCATCGAGGATACTGATGGGATCGACACCGCTTATCGCGCTGTTGCTGACCACGTGCGTACGAGTGTGTTCGCCATATCGGATGGGGTGATACCTAATAACGTCGGCCGCGGGTACATTGTACGAAGAACTGTGCGACGCGGTGCTGGCTATGGTAGAAAGTATCTGAATGCTGAGCTTGGGTCATTTTTTTCTAAAATCGTCCCTACTGTCATTGAGCATATGGGAGACACGTTCCCAGAGATTCGAAGAAAAGAAACAGAGTTCAAGGAGGTCTTGAACGAGGAAGAATAGGCTTTCGCACTCCGCGTGGACAGGCCATGTTCAACAAATATGTTCAGGCTTGTCAGTCTGAGGGTTCGAAGTACCTTCATGGAGCATACGTGTGGCGCCTATACGACATATATGGATTCCCGATCGACCTGACCAAGTTAATAGCTGAAGAGCAAGGCCTGCATATCAAGGACGAGGAAGTGTCTGCTGCCCAGGAAAACGCACGCGAGACTAGCAGGGGTGAAAAGAAGGTTAACTCTCAGACCACCGTTCACGATCTCGCTAGCATAGCACTACGGTACAAAACCGGTTTACAGTAGCCATATTTATCTAAAGTAGACTAAGAAGTGGTTTAGGTAGAAGAAGTAAACCTAAATAGGGTTTACTATACTATGTATTCCACTTTTACTTCTACTTCTATTAATCTACTAGTTTCCTACTAACTATCTAAGTATTTTACCACTCCTTTCTTTAATCTTCTTCACCACCTCTACCACCTCTATCACCACCTCTATCACCACCACCTCCACCACCTCTATCACCACCACCACCTCTATTATCACCACCTCCACCACCTCTATTATCACCACCTCCTATTAGTAAAACTATCATGACTTATTATTATGTCATATGTGCGTATAGCATGAAGCTAATCTTCTCTACCCCTTTTAGTCTTAGTTAGGTATTATAGCGTATAATAGAAATAAAACTACTTTTTATACTTAATTTAAACCCCTACTATAAAAGTAAACTACTACTTTAATAAAAGTAAACTACTACTTTAATAAAAGTAAACTACTACTTTAATAAAAGTAAACTACTACTTTAATAAAAGTAAACTACTACTTTAAACCTATTTACGGGTATACACGAGGTTAGTTTACACCTATATAGTAAACCCCTAGCGTACCATTCTACAGTAAACAATTTTTTACCGTAGTGTAGATAGGATAGATGACGTACCTACAACTAACGGCACAGCAAAATATCAAAAAGGAGTGATACAGGCGACACTCAAGGCCATCTACTTCAACAAAAAGTTTGTCAAAAGCACCTCGAAGTTCCTCAGGGTGAAGAGTTTGGTGTACTCCTCCACAAGACAAATTTCTACGCTAAGTCTGGGGGTCAGCAATTTGACACTGGACGCTTAGTCATTGATAATCTTGCAGAGCTTGATGTCAGAAACGTTCAATCCTACAAAGGATATGTGCTTCATACTGGCTTCTTGAAGTATGGTTCGTTGGCAGTGGGCGATGAGTTACTCGCCGAATACGACGAGTCGCGACGTCAACCAATTCGAATGAACCACACTGGAACGCACATTCTCAATTTTGCACTGCGGGAGGTCTTGGGGAAAGAGGTTGAGCAACATGGATCGCTCCTCGCACCGGAGAAGTTACGGTTCGATTTTTCCCACAAGACTGGTGTTATTGATGAGGAGTTAGAGCGGATTGAGGAAATCTCAGACAAGTACATCAAGGATGGAAAGTTGTTATTTGCGTCGGACGTTAATCTATCAACCGCGAGACGAAAACAAGGTGTGCGTGCTGTGCTTGGCGAGACGTGTCTTGACCCTGTTAGAGTTGTCTCCATCGGAATGCCTGTGGAAAATCTCGTCTCTGACGTTGCTTCCAAAGGTTGGTGGAAGTACAGTATCGAGTTCTGTGGAGGAACTCATGTCGAGCGAACTAGTGAAGTCCAAGAGCTTACCGTACTCGAAGAGTATGGCATTGCGAAGGGCATCCGACGAATCGTCGCCGTGACTGGTCAAGACGCCTTGGAAGCCCGACGCGTAGCTAGCTCTTTTGAAGCTGAGAGCCTTAATCCGATCGAGCACATGGCTTTCTCTTTCGAAAAAGAAAAGCGCGTCAAGGAAGCTCAACTTCAACTTGCGAGGATTGCTATCCCAACATTGACCAAGAAAGCGCTCACAAAGCGCCTCGAAAAAGTCGTCAAGACCACATTGAAAGAGCAGAAAGAGGTTCAGAGACATCAATTCAATGACGCCATTCAACTCGTGGATACACACTTTGAACAGAATAGCAATAGTGTTTCATTCGTCGCTAATCTCCCCTCCAAATCATCCGCCAGAACCATCTCTGCGGCAGTCAAGCACATATCTAACCAAAACTATGGCAAGAGTGTGTATTTAATCGGCGTCGACAGTGCCACAGAAAAAGTTGCTCACGGATGCTATGTTGCACCGGTAGGCTCTGCTCAAAGTTTTGTGAGAGACATATTGACTAGCTGAACTAACACGTATACCTACAGGAGCACTCATCCAAGGGCTTAAATGCAAACGAGTGGGTCGCGCAGGTCGCAGGTGCGCTAGGAGGTAAACAGGGGGCAAAGGGTCAACGAGCGTCGGGAGTGGTGGAGATGTGGGGAAAATATATGAAGTGGTGGGTGTTGCTATCGAGCACCTTGAAAAGCTGGGGCTCCATTGAGAGAGCTTGGCATGCAGGTACGAAGGTTGAACTAAACATGAATTCACTGGCATGTAGTGGTTCAGTATGTGGATTTATCGAGATGTCAGTGTACAGTACTACGGTTAAATCTACGTAGAAGTGCAGAAAACACGTAGAGACCTGGCGGCTTGCAGCCTTGTTTTGTACATCTAGCTTATGGCTGCCTCCTACCGGTACGTAGTAATATTTCTGCGTCGCCAAGAGGTGAATTCCTCACTCCGAGCGCCCGACATTCAGGCCTCTTATCCAAGAGCTTAAGGTCGAATTCAAGAAGAACACTAATCGAGCATGCCTTCACGACCATACTGCCAAGAGATTTTCACGGACAAGCACTGCGGCCGTACCCAATATGCATCGCTTGTGTCGACGCCATCGTAAATTGGTAGTTGTGCAAATCTTCCGGTGAGCTAGCGCGGGCGTCAGAAAATTGGAAGCCCTGGAATTCGTGGATTGAATTGTACAGCGAGGAATCGAGGGAGATCATGCTTGCCGGGATGATAAGGTGAGCTCCAGGTGGGAGAGCTAGACCGTTGGAGAGGGTACAGGGCTTGCAGACGGTGCGGCTGAATGTCAGTGAATTGAATTGTGTTGTCAATTTGAGACTAGATTGGGGTGGGTGGAGGAGGGACGTTCTGAGGTGGGCTGGATTCATGCACTCACACTCTTCCATGAAACTGTCCAGCTTGCCTGTATGCTTTGATACGTGAAATGCTCAAACACGAAAATTGTAACGACGAGAATGGCACGCGGCTGCCATAGGTCGGGTCCGAAGAACGTGTCAATGTTCTTAGACAATCACAGGCAATTCTGCTCAACTAGGGCATTGAAAAGGCTGAGAAAGATCTTCTGAAAATGTTTCACAAATATGAGCTCAAAGATGAAACGAGTTACGATCTTCTTATAAAGATGTATGGTGACACGGGATTCGACAGCCGCGAAAGATCCTAGATTGAGAAGCAAATCACTCGAATCTACAATCAGGACTTCAGATCAGGAAAAATTGACATGCGCAGCGCACTTTTGTCAAAACCATGTGCCTCTAGTAGTGATCTACCACAAGTTCCCATCCTTGAGCTAATTCTGACATTCTTCCCGCAATTCAGGGGCTTCGAAAGGGGATATGTTCGAGGCTCATTCGCGCGTGGCACTGCTGACTTTCAATCCGACATATATCTTCTCTGCGAGGTCTTGCCCCAAAGTTTTGCCTCGTTCATCAGTCAGGCTCATTCTTGCATCAAAAGCCAGCATTCAGCCGTTGCAGATACACTGTTAGATACCATTGCAAATGACTTTGGCGGCATCAGTTTTATATACATGCTCGAAGTCGATGGCAACTTTTTCCAGCTCGACCTCTATGTTACCTACCAGGGAAGACCATGGAGTGAGGTCTGCGGAACTTACAGACGAGAGATCTTTCGCCAGGACTACCTATAATATGACGCGGAAAAGAAAGTAGCTTTTCTCTACCGTCCACATGAGGAAATAGTCGATCAGCAACTCAAACAAATGCGGGACGTCAAGCCTTCCGTAGGCGACATGTCGCTGGAGCTCAAGTCTTGGATGTAATGCTGAAGAATTTTCTCACACATGGTGACGATTTCGTGGCCAGCAGCGAATGTAACATGTGGAGAAATTGCTTCATCAAGCTGATTCGTCGGAAGTAGGATGTTGAATTTTGAGATTTTGGCTTCAATAATTTCAAGCGACTAGCTGTACAGGTTGGCGATGGAGGCGTCCTTAAGGGCACTTTTAAGAAGACTATAGTCGTCAAAAGAAGCTGATTGATGCGGTTTCGCGGCATATTGGAAGTTCTGTCGCGCAATCGTCACCGCTAAAGCTTGTATCATGGAGAGAAAGTTTGTGACATGTTGTAGCACAAGGGGCATGTCTGCGATTGACCATAGCACTGGACCAAAGCATCAGTTGCTATTTAAAACCATATTTCAGGGGAAGGTCAGGCTATTTTATGGAATGTAGCGAATGTGGAGAAGATATGCAGTCGGGACAAGTGGTTGGAAATTCGATGGTTCAAGCGCACTTAACACTCTCCACTCTTCTATTCTATGTTTGGAACTTTCTCAAGGGTGTCGGGAGTAAACGATGAGAATGTGACATGATGCATGAGTACTTCGTGATCGTTGACATCTTGTGACACTACGGTACAAAATTGTTTACAGTAGAATGGTGACCTAGGGGTTTACTATATAGGTGTAAACTGCCCTTATATATACCTATAAATAGGTTTAAAGTAGTAATTTACTTTTATAGTAGAGGTTTAAATTAAGTATAAAAAGTAGTTGTATTTCTATTATACACTATAATACCTAACTAAGACTAAAAGGGGTAGAGAAGATTAGCTTTATACTATATATATATATAATATAATAATAAGTTATAATATTTCTATTAATAAGAGGTAGTAATAGAGGTAGTAATAGAGGTAGAGGTAGTAATAGAGGTAGAGGTAGCAGTAAAGGTAAAGGTAGTAAAGAAGATTAAAGAGAGGAGGGGTAAAATACTTTAATAGTTAGTAGGAAATTAGTTATTACTATATAATACTAGTAGATTAATAGAAGTAGAAATAAAAGTAGTTTACTTTTATAGAATATATAGTATAATAAACCCTATTTAGGTATACTTCTTCTATATATACTACTTTATAGTCTACTTTAGATAAATATAGCTACTGTAAACCAGTTTTGTACTGTAGTGGAGGTCTATCTCCCTGACATGCGCGCCCTCCTTCCCGCTCTCGAAACCCACGCGACACAACGTGGGCTAAGTACACCCACCCTGATCCAGCAACTTGAAGCCTTTTCTTCCCGGTGGTGTCTCCCGAGGTATCAAGAAATTCACCAAGTTTTTTTTCAAAAATTCCTGTGCCTATTTCAAAAGAACTCTTGTCACCACTGGCTCACGCATGGTCACCCTCGGTCAGATACGTATCGAACTGAATGTATACTCTAAACCATGTTACGGGAGTTTATGTTACGTGTCTGTAATGAGGGAATATTGGCTCGTCTCCGTCGACATGATCCACGAACATTCCTGGATGGCTGTACGTTTGGGCCTTTCCGTGCTATTATGACTTTCTGGAAGGCGTGTGCGCATGAGGTTGTTGGCTTGGTGGTGTGGCGTGATGAGGAGATTTGGATGGTTGGGGAGGAGGTGGAGGCGATGGAAGGAAATGCAGATGTTGGAGAGGAAGTCGATGGAGAAGTGGCAGGCGTCGATGAAAACGCAGCCGAGTAACTTTGCTGCGTGAGAGCTCAGGCTGTATGATCAACCCAACTGACTTACAGCACATCTCGCCCTTCCAAGCAAGCTCGCATTGTAAGTTCTGCCGTAAATGGACGTTGTGTCGTTATTTGCCACCGCATCCTCCTGACAGCTCTTAGCTGTAGACTTTTATCGTCATCCTTGCACTGGTTCTCGTTTGAATCTAAATGTAGAATATCACAGCTTCATTACCTGCCTATCTCTGCCCGTTCCTTCTTTGAATGATACCGACGTGTTTCCCTGCTTTTTCTAATTCCACCATCTCCCAGCACTGGAACATGATAGCTGAGGTAGCCAAGTGGGGAAAGTGACTTGAGTATTTTGGTCAGCGAGCGCTGTTTCCTGAGGCTTATATTTTTGTTCAAACTATAGCATTGCACATTCCTTCCCTTGACCTCCATAAACTTGGATCTTGACTCCGATCGATTCCCTTCGGTACTACCGTACCATCTTGCAAATCCTCACGTGAGATCATACTAATCCAATGCAACCTCGCCCCAAGTTATGTGAGTGAGCAATTGCAACACAAGGCATACTATAGTGTTGATATGCTCCACAGAAACATGCTCGCGATCACCTTGAATAATCAAAGGCGATTTTATTTTTCTTTCTTCACTGCGCTGTGTTAAGTCAAATTGTGCGTTGTATCTTGGCCCATGGACTGTGAATAGTCAAACGAGATCTCGCTAATACCACTCCGATCAATCGGCATAACACTTGCAGAACAAAAGAGTGTGTGGTGAAGAGGAAAGTGAGTTTACTATAGTAAAATAGCCTTGGTAAAACGCTAACTGTAAATGCTATGAACTGCTAAGTGTTTGTAATATGTACCAAGCTCGCCCACATGAGCGGCCTGTCGACCTTCTACAGATCTCAAGCCGTATCAAGACCCAAGTTCTGCAACACTTTGACCAAATCAACCTCGACAATTTTATCCCAACCCCTCTCAGAGCCCCAGGTAACACTCTTCTGATTCAGCTTCGTCTCCTCTAGTAAGCCCTTCAACAGCGGGCTTGACTTCGATACACTCGGATATGCATCAAACTCAACTTCGCTAATCGAAGCCACTTGCCCCAGCAAAGCTCTAAGCAAGCCGACACAGTACTCTGTGTAAAAGTTTTGTCCCACGCGGAAGCCTTCGAAAACTTCATTGGACGCAGGATCAATCTCAATGAAGATCTTGAGCTTATACAGCTTCTTCGCCGCCGCCAGACCCAGACGGCTATCCACGACCCAGCATTTCGGCGGGCGTGTGAAGCCAGGGCCGAGGCGCAGCTCCAGCCTCGTTATGTGTGCGCGGTATCGGCGGGGAAACCAAGCGAGGAGCGGGTGCTTGCGATTAATGTAGCGCCCGTGAATGGGAAACACGCGAAAGGTGTTGCGGCCGTAGAAGACACGCGACGCTTCCTCGTGCATACGATGATCTACAAGAAACAGACGCAGATTCGGGGCGACGACGCGGTGGTTCGAAGGGTCGAGGTCGATGGTCTTGGGAAAAATGAGGAGGAACTCGTAGACGCGTAGGCGGAGCTCGAAGGGCAGGTCGAAGAAGCGAAACGGCTGGCGCACAACATCATCCTGCTCTTTGACATCTGGCTGCACACCTGACTTGATGGCGTTGGGCGAAGAGGCTGCAATTTCATCCACCAGACGCATTTTACTCATACGATTTACAAGGTGGTCGACAGCCTTGGTCTTGCGCGCCATCTCGACACCCTTTGCTTGCCAAAGCGATCACATCTACCGCCTTGGGACGGCGTTTATGCATACATCGCGTGCGATGATTCTCTCGACGTGTTGTATGCGGAACAGCGACAACGAAGGAAGCCTAGCAAAGAGCTTCAGATACGGTATGTCTCGGAGCTACGGGACCATCTGCCCATTCGTGTAAAGGCAGGCAGTTCTTGGGAGCAAAGATGTTCGGTCTCCCCAGCTTTGTTTGTCAACTGCAAATTTATAGGGAAGAAAACTTGTAGTCAAATTTCTGTGGGTGCAACTTTCTGAAGAGGAGAAGAAGAGCGGTTGGCGGCGAATCGAAGAGTTTTGTCAAGGGATGAGCTTAGTCAGCATGTGGTAGGTAGCCGAGGCCAGTAAGCTATCGATAAGGCAACGGCGTTGTTGTTCAGCAGTGCATGTTCTCGCTTCAACGATCACCCTTCGTTGACATATCTCTTTCCTTTCGAAATATAAAACCAGCCAGCCTAATTTGAATCACTAGTGTAAACATTTCAATATTTGATCTGCGTACCAAAGTGATAATTCAAGTGCTATGTAATTTAAATGTAGTCCAATCAACGCAAACCACCGCCCCCTACCGAGATCCTACACCCCTCCACACACTACACTGGTTCCCATCCTCCACAGTCACTCCTCCCCATCCCCTTTTCTCCTCATCACTCCCTGTTTTCCAAACCCACCGTGATATGACTTTCTTTGCTTGTGATGCGGTAGCGTCTTGGCCATACTACACCGTCCTATCTTTCCCCCAGATCACATACACCAAGCCAACACCATAAGTGCCGCAGTAATGCAACTTGCCCCTTCCTACATAACATTTCTCCAGTCCGATCCTTGAACCGACCAAGACGTCAATGTACAGCCATCATCGCGTCTCCAACCACCAAACACTAGCAACGTGGCAACAGCATAAAAGTTCATACATTCCATTACTTCCCATCTCGCTAATGCTATTCGTCAAGGAATTCCAAGATTCCTGCTGTGCTTATCGGTTATACAAAGTGTGTGAGTCTGTCAGTGAGTGTTGTGTTACAATGGTCCCTTGACCCAATCACCTTGCCTCGACTCGACTTGTGGTAGGAAACGAAGCGGCTCAAATCGTTTGTGTTATAGGAGAGAACAGGGGATACAAGGTGAAAGGGGCATGAGATACTAATACAAGAGAAGAAGAGAGAAAGAAGAGAAGAAAGAAGAAACAAAGAAATCCATCACACCCATTGGCTTCGTCATCCAATCTGTGGCCTTGACAACACCTCCTCTTCGTCATCAATCAAAACCAAGCCCTGGCATCTTCCAGAAGCAAGGGTCCGGAAAGGAAGGAGAGGTAGCTGCAAAAACCAGCTGCAAAAACCACCCTCAGTGGTCCGGCGCGCATGTGTTACAGGGCCAACCTCCACCCAGTTCCGCTGCAAAGACAACATCAATCATTCCGCAAGCTTCCGTGCCAATAACCACAGGTCTACCTCCCGGTCCCAGAGGCGGGCGCCCCTGAGGTGGCGCGGGGTCTGGGAAAGGAGTTGTCGCGAACATGGGGACACCGACGCTGCCCCGACCGTTATATAGGCCGTTGCCGGCGTGGCGATGGTGGTAGCGGCCGTGGCGCGTGAACATGGTGTGATAGTTTGTGTAACGTGGGTTGCGGGACTCTTGCTCGCGAGTGACGTTTTGGATGGATCTGAAGTCGATGCGAGGACCGTGGGGGCGCTCGATGTTGGTGTTATTTACGAGAACGTCTTGCTGGGCGATATGGTCTAGTTGGCGAGCAAAGGGTACATCCCTGTCGTTCATTTGATCGTTGCGCGTTTCAGCTCTATGAGTTAGGGATTCACTGCTACTCTGAGTCATATTCTCGTTCGACTCCTGCTGGCGCCTATGATCAGGAATGGGAGAAGGCGGCATCAACTCGCTCGAAGACAATCGCTGACCCATGGTGGCCAGAGGCGGGGCCGCAGTAATGGCTTTGCACGGCGGCAGATTCTGGTCTGGCATGCAATTATGTACATCAGTTGGAGATGAGAGTGAGTGTCGCTGCTTCTTGTGTTTGAACTTGCGGGGAGACTTTGAGCGGCCATTGCGAAAGCCTTGGTCGTAAGCAACCTGGACTGGATTCATGTAGTAAAACCATGGAATTCCGTGCTTGTCGAGTCCGGACATGTCTAGCGGAAACCAAGGTGCCGGCTGGAATTGCGGCGGATCTGACACATCGGTGGGAATAACATCGGGCGGCTCAGAAGCAGATTGAGGCAGACCATTCTGGTTAGATTGAATTGGTTTATCCACGATAGACCGAGGCACGAATTCGGGAGCAGTCGCACGAAGCTCAGAGCTACCACTAGATCGTAATGAATGCTGACTCTCTGTCTGTATTCGGATCTCAGAAACATACCGCACAGTCCTACCACGTGTTGACGAATCTGTAGGGGATTTGATTCTGGAACTCGGGAGCTCGAAATTTTCGATGCTGTTACGTATGTTGAGACTCCCTAAATCGGCAATCAGATCAGGGTTATCAGTCATCATGACGGTGATCGTGGGTAGTTTTGACGTGTGACGATAAGAATTCGTACCAATGGTCACACCATGGCTATCCGCCTTCTTGCGGCCATATGTAATTGAAGAATCCGTTGGCGCAGGCTTCGCGAGCAATGGCAAAGCCTTAACAGTTGCAGAGCTTGTAGCCCGTGATCCAGGCTCAGTGCCGTCACAATTAGGGAGCCTACTTGAGTCGTGTGTATATGCTACACTAAGGCATACAGGCTCTAGTGCTAGTCGGGTGAGCTGGTCGGATTCGTCAATTTCTGAGGAGGAATAGCCATTTAGGGACCCAGCTAACCCATGAGAGGGTTTAGTAGTTTCCCGAGCTGAGTGACGTGACAGGATAGGGGTCGAGCCTGAACTGTTAACCGTACGAACCTGACGAAGCGAAGAAGCTACAGGAGTTTCCGGCAAAGGGATCTGATGTGGCTCATTAAAGGGAATATTCTGAATGCTCGATTTCGTAGCCAATGAGCGAACAGATTGTGCCCGCTTCAGAAGTGAGCTTTGCGTCGCACTATAGGCACTACCGGACTTGGCAGTTGCAGTGCCGCGAGGGATACGAGAAGGCAATCGTGGTAGATCTGGGCTAGAGGACCTTGGGTTGGTCGTAGAGCTGCCCAATATCACTAATGGCGAAGCAGCCGAGTCACTATCGCCAATGAATCCTGTAATGGGAATGTGCAGTGCGAGTCTCGGCTTGGTATATTTGGTCTTCCCAACGGTCGCAGCTTGTTGCTTGACGGGACTTGTGCTGTCATGGCGACGATGGGACTGTAGCAGCTCAACATCAGTATCAAGCTTCAAATGAGGGATTTGAGCATCTTCAGGATATTCTGAAGCTGAGTGGAAGCTCAGCTCTGTGCCTGAAGGACTTCTTACAGGCGATTCATTCGCAGTGTGGAAAGTTTTGCAGGACGTCGTTACGCTGCTGGCCGCCCTCGAGTGACTACCTGATGTTGAACCAGCTTTGAGCAGACCAGCCCGAGTTGGCGACATCTTCATGTTATTCGTCGTGTGCTGGCTTGGGCTACTTCGCAGTGGCGAGGTGGCGGGACTGCGCCACGACGGCTTGGATGGCGAGCGACGCAGTCTATGTAGGCCATCTGCGCTTGTCGGAGATGACATGTCATTCTCGACAGCAGCAAGGGCTTCTTTTGTCAAATATGTAGGGCTCTCTATGTCATACGATTTGCGAAAATCAATGGCCGAACGTGCTCCACGGATAGTCTTGACTTGGATCGGAGAGCCGCTCTGAGAGTCCTTCTTGTGCGAACGTTCTTTGGAGCGTTGCGCTGTCGCAAGATTCGGGCCGCTGCTTTTCGGGAGCCAATGAGACGGCAGCGACTTTCGCGGACTGTATGAAGGCTGCCCAGCATGTCCGGTGTTATGGGACTGGGCATGAGCTAATTGATCTTCTTCGAGATGACCGTGAACGGTTCCCGCATCCGAACCTGAAAGGCACCGGGTGATTGCGATTGGGATGCGATCCTCTGTATCACCAACAGACAGATGTCAGCCGGTCTGGAAGAACAAAGTAGAATCGAATATGAAAATTGCCCTCCACAAACATACCTTCGCGAACGATTTCCATAGGTAGTGTGGCTCGGCTGTACAAAGGAAACTCAATGTCACAGTTGCGACTAGTTGAGTCACCAGAGAAGGGGCTGGCGTCTTCGACATGCATTTCACTGTTCAGAACGGAACGTGGAGTGAAGGCAAGCTCGGAAGTCATTTGCGAGTGATCTGTCGTAGCATCTCTCTGGATACATGGGTGCCCAGCTTCGGACGGCCTGAGAGTCGACATGTTGCTATGATGATGTGGCTGAGTATGCGAGGATGAAGAGCTGTTATTGTTTGCGGATGTTGTGGGCGGATGAGAAGATGATGGGCAAGTAGGATTACCTGGTGAGGGACTTGCGTCGGCACTGTCTTGCGAAAGATTGTCGCTGTAGCAGTGAGTAAGTGTAGGCTGGACAACGCGTCTGGGAAGCGCCTACATGTGAGACAAGCCGAGTGCTATTGCGTGAGGGCAGGGAGTCAATCGAGTGAACTCGCCATGTTGACATGCAAAATGGTAGATGTAATTATACCTGCAAGAGTAAGTGTGATCCAGATTGAATGTTTGTTGGTTGAAAGCATACTTGCACATATTGATGAATAGCGGCTGTCGACTGTCGCACGGCGGAAAGCTCGATGTTCTTCAGCCAAAAACTGATCCAATATGGTAGGTCAGACCAATACACAAATGAGGAAAGTGTAGAAAGCAAAATCAGAGGTAGTCATGTTGTGCGGTTTGACTAGACGATGATAAACAAACCTTCATGGAAGGAGCGAGCGCCAAGCAAAAATGCGTAAATGCTGTCACTTACTTCATGGCGGAATACTGCTCAAGAAAGAAATTGCTCCATGGTAGTGAAATTAAATTGAGCCTGTTTTGGCGGTAGCTCATAGCATTGCCCATCAACATTAGTCTTCAGTCATGGTACAGTTGATCATGATGGAGGGCGGCTCAGAGTCATGGAGGAACCAAGTAATGACGGGGCATTTCGAAGCACGAGGAATCAATCCTGAATGTTCATTGCGACAACATTTTCTCTATGCCCCCAGTGCATCTTGCTTCGGTCACAGCATCAAAATCGCTTCTTCTTTCTTTGTCCGGCTTGCTTTCTGGTCGCCTCCTCTTTTTTACGCTTCAGCTCTGCTCGCTTCCGTACAGCCTTCTCTTCAGGCGTTTCTTCATGAATATCTGGAACAGTCATATTCCCGTTTAAACTTGCTTGTCGTGGTGATGATGAGGGTGGTTCCACGGTAGGTGATGCTGTTGTTCTGACCCGGTTCGCCCTTGGCGAAGTTGTCCCGCGTTGAGACGATTCATTTTCAGTGCGTTTGGCTTTGCCTCCGATCTTGAATTGGTTTAGCGCCTTTTTGGGAGTGGTCTTTGCTAGAGAATCGATTTCCATCTGAAAAGGTGGCACAGACTCTCGAGATGGTAGGATATTTAGTTTTGGATTAGATGAACTCGTTGCTTCAGGCGGCGAGCATATCTCCTTTCGCGTTGGCTTCGCTGTTGCGCCGGTGCGTAATTCCGTTTTAGGTCTCACAGGCTCTTGCTGTAGAGATTCTGATTCCACAGATGGAGCTGGCGATGGCGATGTGACAGTTGGTGATTTGCTTTGACGTCCCAGACTTTGATTTTGTCTTTGATGTAGACTTTTACGAGGCACATCAAGATCGTCTTCATCTTCTGTACTCGTATTGGCATCTTCGTCTTCCAACAAAGCCAGATTCTCTGCGTCCTCGATGGCCTTGTCGCTGCTATGAGGTGCATTGCGTTTCTAGGTGAGAATTAGTTGCATTCATTCACAATATATATAGTACTTACCTTGAAATTTTCATGCGTCTCGAATTCGTCCTCTGTTTCGCCATCGCTCGAAATGCTAGTAGAGTTTTCATGTGACTCTTTGGTGTAAGACTTTTCCACTTTGATCATTGCCGTATCCTCGAGCGCAGCCAACGTATTAGGAATCTCAAACCACCACGCGTCACCGTTCTCCTCCGACTTCAATATTCGCGGCACATTTGGTGTGCTATGCACAAGCGCTTCCTCAAAGAGCCCTAGCGTTGTAACGCTCGAGTCTTTCAACTGCCCTGTGTGCTCCCTCCATGGTTCCTCGCTGAAGGGTTGTAATTCGGGGATGTGCTTTACCGCTTGCTCTCGTTTGATCGTCCTTCTTCCCGCCTTCAAGCTGCCAATACTAGGGAAAGCGGCAGCAAGGTCAAGATTGCTGGACTCATACTGGTCCAGTAGCCGGTTGATTGCCTTATCCTTGTCGTAGATGGTGGAAATGAGACCAGATATTCGTTCATGTTGGATGTGAGAGGATACTAGAAGGGGTAGAATGAGCTCGTTTTTGAGGATGATCGAGGTGCGCTTCTCGAGATGATGTTTCCACTTCAAGGAATCAAGAGGTTTTGGGAGGGCCACACTGGTGTGTAAAGTGAAACCATCGCCATGGCTACGAGTGATGCGACACAGCGCATCTTCCGAGCTTGTTAGAGCTTTCTTGATGTTGTCGAGGAGAATGGCAAGCTGGGTGGTGTCATGTTTGCTGACTTCGATGGGTGTTTGCTCAGTGGAAGCTCGGCCCACGATGTCCTCCAAGCCCAGCTCTTCTGCCCAAATGTTACTCAGATCCGTAACATAGAGTTTGTAGGAGTCAAGAGTGAAGTCTGGCTTGACTAGGAGCTGGGGTAATGGCTTGTCATTAGACTGCACGACGAGAGGAAGAAGGCGCCAGCAAGACATGTTAGTGTGGATAGCCGTAGCTCACCATTTTTTGGAATCACGTCGGAGGGCGGTAGTATACCGTAGTTGAATTACTTATTCCACACCCGTTTCAGCCTTTCACTCCAGTGGTTGCTGTGACCTGATTCCACGTGAGGTCTGCTCTAGGCAGCGGGCAGTCCTAAAGGTGGCAGGCGTGCCTAGTGACCTTACCTAATACGGTAAGGCGCAACACGGATGTGGGAAAGGACCTCCGACGCTCTCGTACGTCACCAGCCTCGGCCAAAACTTTAGGAGACAGCCTGTCGATGTAACGTAAAGGAAAGGTAACAGCTTCAGGCAAAGCTCAACACAACACTGATCAAACACGTGTCTCGGCGTTCACAAAATCATGGCATCACGTGAACCGCCCTGGCGATCTGAACGCACTCGTCTGCCGCAGCGAAGTGCGCCAGGTTCTACAGTGCCTGCAAAGCGCTCTGCAGACGCGCATTCACACGACCATGCAGCAAAACGGTCGACCAACGCAGCGGAAGAAGCGTGGGTGGCAGACGAGGACCGCTTTGTGCTGCAGCAGGCAAAGAAGAAGGCTGCCTTACGCGTCAAGGGCGGGCGGGCGCGGCCAATCGACTGGCTGGCCGTCACCCTTCGCTTTATCGACAAGACTGAGGAGAACATATTGGATGAAGAAACTGAGAATCACGACCTGGACGTGGTGGATCCCGAAGGCGTACTAGAGGGGTTGGACAATGCCGACCTGACCGAGCTGGAGAAGGAAATCGACAACTACCTCACCCTGGAGACGAACCGCAGCAACCGCGAATACTGGAGTGTATGTTTTCTATCTTTATCAATACATAACTTGCTCACTGCATTTTTGCTGACCCAACAACCAGTCTCTCAAGACCATATGCAAAGATCTTCGCCGCAAGTCCAGGTCGTCGGCCTCCGAAGCCCGGGGCACCAGCTCCGTGGCTGCCGACATTGACCAGCTGCTGGCGCCCAAGTCATATGAGCAGCTGGAGACTCTCGAGGTCCAGGTCAAGAAGAAGCTGGATTCAGACGAGCCCATCGATTACGACTACTGGGAACAACTGTTGCGGAGTCTGCGCGTGTGGAAGGCAAAGGCAAAGCTACGGCGCGTGTCCCAAGAGATCGTGAATGAACGCCTACAGACGCTGCGCAAGCAACAGGCCGAGGCTGCTGCATTGCTGCAAAGAAAAGTCTACGACTTGATCACTCGTGATGAGCCGTCAGACGAATCGCATCCAACTACGGTAGCCTACGACGCCTCACTCGATCCCCAACCGCTCTTGAAGCTCCGTGCAGAGGACAAGTCTTTACCTCAAATGGAGGAGAAGGCGTTTGTCGACAGCGTGGTACGTGGTCATCTGACACTGTTGTGCCTTCAATCTTCGCTCGGAAGCTAACCAAGTCAGATCAATGAACGACGGAAGATCCAGAAGCTGGGCTATGTGCCCGCCCAGAGCGTCATGGAAGATCATGCAACCAGCGACATCAAGCCCAGGAGCAGTCAGGCCGTCACCACCAGCGCATCACGCTTCGCACCGGTCGAAAAAGAGGACTATTCCAAGGCGACCATGGCACTCTACGAAAGAGAAGTGGCGCGTGGAGTTGAAGACGGTGAAGAAATATTCGCGGCCGAAGAAGAGGTTACGACGTCAAAACCCCAATGGGCTAGCAGTTACACCCCCAGGAAACCCCGCTACTTTAACCGCGTCCAGATGGGCTACGAATGGAACAAATATAATCAGACGCATTACGATCACGACAACCCACCACCAAAAGTAGTGCAGGGCTACAGATTCAATATATTCTATCCTGACCTAATTGACAAAACCAAGGCGCCAACGTACAAGATCGTGCGCGAAAATGGCCGTAAAAAGGGTCAGTCGTTTGCACCAGCTGGTGAGGATGACACGTGCCTCATTCGGTTCATCGCCGGGCCCCCGTATACGGATATCGCATTCAGAATCGTCGACAAGGAATGGGACTACAGTGCTAAGCGTGAACGTGGCTTCAAAAGTAGTTTCGACAAGGTAAGTCTTAGTCAACTCGCATCACTCTGCAATACTGTACGGAATCTACGAAGGTAAGAACGGTTGATTGACACTTTACAGGGCATTCTGCAACTTCACTTCCAATTCAAGAAGGTATGTAGCGCACCATGGTGCATGGTTTCACTCCTAACATGTGGCAGATCTACTATCGAAAGTAATGCTAGTCTATCCGTCACTTGCACTCCCGACCCCGCCATATTTGGCAGCGACCTTGCCTGGGAGCCTTCTCGCGATAGGACAGTCTTTAGGGCGGACATTACACAATACCTGGGATACACATTAGCTACTTTCACGTCCAACGAATCCATTCCTATCAGCCAATACGTCTTCAACAGTCATAGCATTCGTGATACCGCCTCGTGGCGGTGACGATCGGTGAGGCTGGCAGACCCAAAGAAATACCCAGCGATCCATCAACACCGACTTATATTCCCAGATTAGTACAGGGTATGTTGGCGGTGTATTGACTATTAGAGCGGTGACATGCCTCCTCCATGGCTCTGTCCAATCAGCCACAAACACAACGGCTGCACGCTCGAGCAGGCCTGTCAAGAGACTCACCGGAGGATATGGAAGGATTGCGTTACATTCCACTGTGGGGGCTATCCCAAACGGTTGCTCGCTTCTGCCTTCTTGCAGGCTGCCTGCATTTGCTTGGACATGCCCAAACCCTTGTTCAGACGTACATGTGTACTATATGCCCTCTTCGAGCCAAGTTTGCACGTGGACAGGATTACTCTCTTCAAGATATGCTTGTCAGCCGGCAATCACCAGGCATGAGCCTCCTGCTTTGCCATCTACCAGTCCGTATACGAGCTGGGCCTTCACATATGGAACCTTGGCGAACCGTCAGATATGTCTTCAGTGGGCCATAACTAGACAGCATGCACGGAATTCGGCCAGCCACGTCGGTCGAACCTTCTATTGTGTCGGGCATCAAGGCGCGGCTGCTATCCGTCCACTGACGTTGCTGGTAGGCTTGAACAGACGCGGCTACCCGTCTCAACCTGCCAGCAAGTTTCAAGTGTGAGTTCATTGGCTAACATAGTTGCACAGTAGATAATCTGCCTTTCGCATCGAGTTGCACGGTGAGGTGTATTGACACCGCCCGAGCCGTGTATAGCGTCGGTTCTTTCGGCTCCGTGGTACCAGCCCTGCGGCCGGATGCAGGGCGTCTGGTCCTCACCCTGAGATCTCATGTTTGCCCATTCAAGCGCAGTCTGCAGAAACAAGCCTGCAGGTGTGCTGGCGGTAGGAACCCGCATGGGGTTGCTTTGCGTGACAATGAAAGCGTACACTATCCAATCCTTATTGCGTGGCGTCTATCAGCACCTCTAAATGTCTTAACGGCCGCTTCACTTGTTTTGGTATCAGCTCTGATCGTTCAGACTTCCCAATTTCTGAGACTCCTTGGGTCGTACGAGTAGTGCTGCCGTTGTTCATTATCTACCGCTAATCGATACCGTTCATTCACTGTTGCGCAGTCCCCACCAGGAACAACAGCGCAACTATGCCGCTTTCGCAGTCGCCCCGCCGACCGTCTTCCGCGGACCTGTCAGGCGGCTTTGGTATGGCTCGACATGGCAAGAGTACCTTTTGTGCACCTCTTCCCTCTCATGCCCAGAATCAGCCACTTTCCACTTCCCCTAGGTCGTCTGTGGAGACACCCTCAATGGCGACTGCAGTTCATCATCAAAATTTACCTTTCCACAGTCAAGGAGCATCATCAAACATTACGGGCCTTGACGAGCCGGACTCTATGCAGTGGACAGCACCCAACACCTTTGCTTTTCATCCATTTGACCATGAAGGCGCCAGCCATCAGCTCTCCAGCTCTTTCTCATCCGGAAGCGGAAACTACAGTCAATACTCACAAAATGGCTCCTCTTGCACTGACAATTATAACCTTGCGTACTCCAGCCAGTACCCCGACTCCAGTTGTCCTCGATCTTACAATGGTATCGATGGGACTGGTCTCTCCACTGAGATCAACACTGCACAGACATATCCGCCTGACGCCTTTCAGATTGAGCCCCCAAGACATGCTGATAATATGGACCTTTCCGACCAGGAAAGTAATGGGCATCTCATGCAAATGAGCAACGACTACGAGCCGCATCGCTACAATTCGCACATCAAGATAGAAGATAATTTCGGCTACCAAAGTCCTTACTCGAACATAACTCGCGCGTCAACTCCCCAAGACTGCGGTTCGCCATACCCACACAGTGGTGATGCTGGAGGCGATATTGCTATCGACAAAGAGCAGCCCTACGCACAACTAATCTACCAGGCGCTGCTCCATGCAGATGGCCACACCATGATCCTCAGAGACATCTACGATTGGTTCAAAAAATACACCGATAAAGCTGCTGCATCAGAGACGAAAGGATGGCAGAATAGCATCCGACACAACCTCTCCATGAACGGCGTAAGTTCTTCGACTCATATTTCCCATTGGCTCCTCCATCTCTCTCATACGCTTTGATACCTGGCTATGCTACATGTACAATAAATCACTAACACACCACAGGCTTTCGAGAAAGTCGACCAGCCAGGCGAGGAATCACGCAAAGGCTTCATGTGGCGTCTCAGCGAGTCTGCCATCCGCGAAGGCGTCAAATCAACAACTCGCTACCGCTCTAAAGCGCCCAACAAAAGGGGTCAACGTTCGCACTTCCCGCAGCCCCAACGCCAAGCATCCGGGTCCAAAGGTGGACAGGCGGCGCGCCGCAGTGTAAGAATGCGCCGCTCGAATCGGATGCAGTTACAG
This sequence comes from Plenodomus lingam, assembly GCF_022343315.1. NCBI lineage: Eukaryota > Fungi > Ascomycota > Dothideomycetes > Pleosporales > Leptosphaeriaceae > Plenodomus > Plenodomus lingam. The sequence goes on from NW_027093973.1 coordinate 581,929, forward strand.
CAAGAGTACCGGAGTAATCCGTATGCGAACCGTAGTGTGCCAGCAGCCTTCGACCCCATGTATTCACATACGCAAGCGCAGCCTCAAACACAGACCCAAGGCTTGAGTACGCAGGCTCTATACACACCCGATTCCTCGTACACGAGCAGCGACGATTTAGACTTGAACTACCAGTCTACGCACAAAGATGCATCCATGAGCAGCGACTTTGGCTCTAGTTCCCCATCCCTCATACCCAATCACCATAACCCATTCGACCTTTTCGCTTCTTCTTCTTCTTCTTCTTCTTCTTCGTCGCCTGCCTCCAGACCATACGCAGCATCCCTCATGCCGCACGCCTTGCTTCATGGCCTACCTCACCTTTCATCGAATCCTCCGCCAACGAGCCAGCCTAGTTCCCTAAGAAATCCGAGTGACAATGCGAACGCAAATAGTCATACTCAAATCATACCCTCGGCTTCGGACTACCTCTTCGATCATAGTCCCACTGACTCATTATTTACAGACTCCCCGAGCCCGGGTAGTGTGGATGAGCCGCGGACGCCGGAAGGAGGGGATGTTGGGGCGGGGGTGTGGGGAGAGGATGTTGAGGGTTTTGGGCTGGGGTTGGGGCTTGGGTTAGACATGGGGATGGGGATGGGGATGGGGGCCGGGGAGTGGTAGGGGTTCAGGGAGTACGCTGGGTGAGTTGGGATACCTGGGTGGTTGTGCGAGGGTATGTGTGCTGTTTGTATGTGGTGGAGGCGAAAGGTGTATAGGTGTAGGAGGCGTTCAATCTTTTCTTTTACAAAGGTAAAATAGTCGAAAGTGGAGTAACTGGTCGGTCGTATGTTTCGGTCAATTTCCTTCTTGCATGCCCACGGGTATGACACTGTCTAGTGTAGTGTAGTGTGTATCTGAATAATTGCCATCAGTACAAGGACCTTGCTCTACGCTTTGGGTCGCTGGACTATCCTCGTCATTTCTCCTGTAGCGACCCGCAATTCTATTTATCTATTTAAGTAGCGGTGGTGGTGTGACTGTGTCGTTCTTTCGTGCATCGACTGTGCATATACATGCGCATCAGCATATGTATATATGTGCATTTCGTGTTTGTTTTTGAATCTCCGTACCCCACCATCCTACTATCAATGTCTCACCTCCTCGCCCCCTTGGAGCGAAACAACGAGATGCCTGTTTCCGCATCCCGCAGCAAGAGAATGAAAAGCTGACGCCAGGCTATTGATTGTGACTTGCTTTGTTATTATCTTTTTAATTGGTAATGCGTGTGTGAGCGGATCTCGTATATGCGAAACTAACAGCAGAGACAATTAAGAGGATTGGGTCGCAGAATTTCGTATACGATCCTCGACATGGCGATTGTACATTGGGGGGGAGGCTTTGCGGAAGGCGACTTGGTATTATTTCATAGGATTGGAGACTTAAGTTTTACTCTGAGTGCTGAGTGTCTTGCGATCGTGACATTCGGGTTGGGGGTGTTCATTTCTGCGCTCACAAGGATGATGGGAGGGATATTGCAGCTAAGGCTTGAGGAGGAGTGGCTTATTGCTGATTGATTAGGGGGAAATGGGTTCCACTATGATATGAGTAGCTAACAACGCTACTTTGAATGTCCACGGAGACAGTCAAAATCGCGGGAACTATATAGTGGACTAGTGAAGGCGCATGCCCTCCTTGTTTGGACTCTTTTGTTGGCAGTAGCTCTTAGCCCCTTTCTTGTGCCTGGCCAACAACACTGGGGACTACAACTGGGGACGCACACTGGGGACTGGATCGCACCTCCAATGCTGATCACTCCTTCTAAGCCTCGCCTGCCATGTATGTACATGACAAATTTAATGTTGCGCTATTATGGCTTCATTCCTTCAATTTCTAGTCCCCCACGCATCTTGCAGCTCACGTAGAAGCTGTTCATCTAGGTACATCTATGAAATGCCGCGGAAACTACCCCCGCGCTTTGCGCAGTGAACTGTGGCGTATAGCGCTCTTGCATTTGATACATAGCGTTTAATTGACTAGTGTCAAATCTTTGGCATCGGATCATTGTTCGAACAGATCTTGTCTTCATTTATGATGGCATACTCAGCTTTTATGCTGCCTGCCTTTCTTTAAAACGTTACAATACCCGAGGAAACACTGACAGAAAGAAAACAAAATTGCAGCGGATGGGATTATGAGTGGATGGAGACGAGAACAATGACGATGCAAAATAAATTTGACCAGGCCGTGGATAAACCGCCCGAAGTGCAATGATGTTGTATTCCACGTCGTGCGCTGTCAACAACTGGAAATTAAGAGGTCAAATCACGGTTTAGGCAACCTCCGCTGGGCCTCCCTTACGCTGGCAGAACTACGCATCCGTTCCACCTTGGAAATTACTGGCCGTGTCTAGATGGCTCATCTCCCTTAGAAAATTAGTGAGTATTGGGGTAGCCTGCAGTATGCATCATCTGTGATTCGTGAAGAGTCTGAGAAGATGGGCTATCACTTCTGCTCCACTAAGGCTGAGCGGCTTTGCAAACATCCAATGCAGTATGATGCACTTTCTTGCCACTGTTAATCTTGCGGTATGTGTGCTTTAGCCTATAGTGACGATGGACTCAGTATATCTCTTTTGACCGAGCACCGCCTCGGGCCTCGCGCCCCAGTATCGAAGTACATAATCCTTGTCTTTTAATCTTTGATACTCTTCAATAGATTAGCAGTATCAAGACTGACGAAACATAATCGAAGTGGGATTTGTTCAGCTGGTTCCCTGAAATCGTCCGGTATCAGGCCTGGCTCGCATCTTGACGCATTTTTCTGGAACATTTCGAGCTGACTTACTCCACGACCTAGGTTAGGCTTCGCCACAAATAAATCCCCATTGGCCTCAATAATACAAGAACTCGGCAGTGTCAGCAGTATGAGCAATTAAATTCGCCCTCTGACATAGGTACAAGCCCAAACAAACATCTCGTTTCCGCGTCACACAACTTGTTGACTACCTTCATTCATGATGCAATCAGGTCTTCATAGCGAAAAGACACCACTGCGACGTAATGGTGAATACTGTTCCATCTGTGTCGAATTCAAACCGACTAAGCAAAATACTCCATAAGTAAAATATTTCACGACCGCTAGTCAAGACATGTCATCTTCCATTAAGTCGCTCAGGGTAGGAAGCGCGTGACCAATCGTTCACAGAAGTCATAGTCAAATCAGCCATGACTGGTGCTTGTGTCTGCCCGCTTCTATTCCAAAAAAAAATTGTTAAATCGGATAGTACAGGGCTATAGGAGTCATTAGAACAATCTTATAGGAGCAATTAGAGGGCTTGAAATTGTTTCACGAAACATCCATGTTTCATTGGATCAGTGCATGCACAACACGATTTGTCCAATTCTGTATTATTGGCTCTTTTCAATCTAGACTCAAGTCCACTAAATTCCACTTGATTTATTAAACCTTTCAGTAAATTTGAGCCTTCGGAAGCTACCGATCAGGTTGCAGTCTTTACCGGTCAAACCTTCACGGAATGATCCTTCGGAGATCAAAATACTGTCTCTATCGACCTTGTCGTACGTGCGGGTAGACCATCTATGCCGAAGCCTTTAGGAGGTACTATACGCAAGCGTGAAGTTATAGAAGACACAGGGAACGAGCTTACCCTATAGATGACGGGCCGGTCTTCGGCATTCCACAGCTGACTGGGCCCACAGACTGGGCTCTCGTGTGCACGTTTCAAGATGCTAGAACCGTAAGCAACGCCTTCCTTTTGTGGGCACAGGTCGCTTAATCAGGTGTTGTGAGCACTTTGGATAGATTAAGGGATCGCATGCAAAGGTTTTTAGTAGGCCGTCTGATATCACGCACATAATCGAGCTTATGTGCAGAAAGGAATGCGCCTAATGCACCTTTATGTGGCTCCTCGTTGTAGTCGCTTTGACAGCAACCTGTGTGCAAAACATAGAGCACAATGCATGTAATAGTTGCTCTAATCTTAGTAGTGATTTTGTGTGAAATTAATCATTACTCCTTGGAATATTTTCACGCCAAGAATAGCTTTTAGGGTAATGTTCCTGGAAGTGGTTCCACCATTTGCTGATGGTGGTTTCAGCCGACCATTTTTAGGGTGTGACAGAAGTAGAAGCTACCTATTTTTTTCATGGTCCGAACTTGGCTAGCAGATTGTTTCGACACGATCCGACCGGCTTCTCTTGTTTCATCATCACGAAACACGTATTGGAGGATATCCTGGACGAACCGGCGACCGCAACGGTCCGCTCATTAATGAATAGATCAAGGTGTCGCGAAATTACCTATGGTAGGTTGAAGATGGAGTGCAGGGACTTTTTAGCGGCACTATCAGAACAACATATGTAGCAGCTAGTTATGTCTTATAGGTTGTCGAAGATAGGGTTGAAGAGGGCCTCGCTATCCTATCCCGGTATCCAACTGCGCGATCTCCAAGACACTCATGTTAGGTATCGGCTAACATCAAGGTGCTTGTGACTTGAACGTTGTTAACAAGAGCATAATCAATCCCTTACTTTAGGCGCTTGGACCCTGAGACTGAAGGTGTACATGCGTTTTAACACGAGTTCATTGACGCTGACATATCTGAAGCTGGCAGCAAGTCGTTCAGAAACAAGACGGCCAAGGCGGCGCACCGTCGGTCAAGCTCCCTTGGTGATATCCACTCGCGCATACTTGGCCCACACTGCACCAGTTGAGAACATCTGGTCCAGTTTGGGCTTTGAAGCCGTCGTACGGTAGAAATGTTCGAAGCTTGATTTCGGTGTGCAGGTCGGGGTAATCTGGGATGTGGATTTTCCCACGAATCGAAGCGCCGCATTTAGCCACTTATGGCTGTGAGGGGCGCCCCAGGATTGACGCCGAGACGAAACAACAATTTCTCCGCACCCCAATCTTACACAGACAGTACATTCCCAAGCTTATGTATGGCCGGGACACATGGGGCCTGTCCACGGGTCCAACGGCACCACGCTTGGTAACAGACGTAGGTACATATAATAAGGGCCGGCTGCCACTTTGACAGACATCAATATCAATCTCGACAATTCTCTCTAACGTCCAGCAACATTAAATCCTTGGACGATAGAAAATATGCGTGTCACTGAATTCTTGACGTTTGCGCTGCTTCAAGCCACTGCAGTCATCTCTACACCGGCCAAAAAGCACGTGTCGTCGTCTGAACCTTCTATACGACCTAATCATGCAATTGGGCCTTACCAGCCAGATAAACCCTTCCCTGTTTCGCCTGCACGAACCAAGACTTGCTTGGTGGCGTCCAGCGGCGGTGGCAAAGATGACTCGGAAAACATATTGAAGGCCGTCAAGGAATGCAACAACGGCGGACACGTTGTTTTCCCCAGGAACACTATTTTCACAATTGGTACCGCTTTGGACCTGACTTTTCTCAAAAATATCGATCTTGGTATGTTTTCTGTACCAGCTAGTGAATTCAATCCAGAACTAATTTCGTCGCAGATATCCAAGGTACAATTCAATTCACGGCTGATACCAATTATTGGCAAAAGAACGCCTTCAAGCAAGTATTTCAAAACGCCACCACATTCTTTCAGCTAGGTGGTGAAGATGTCAACGTCTATGGAGGCGGAACTTTGGACGGCAACGGTCAGGTGTGGTACGATCTATACGCAAGTGACATCTACACCCTGCGCCCCATTCTCTTCGGAGTTATCGGTCTCAAAGGTGGCCGTATTGAGGACTTGAATTTCCGCTACAGCCCACAATGGTACACCCTGGTTGCGAACTCGAGCCAAGTCCTATTCTCCAACATCGACATTGCGGGAGGAAGCAATAGCACCCATGAAGCTAAGAACACAGATGGGTAAGCGATATCTGTGAATCATTATTCTACGTGCGCTAAAATTCACTAGTTGGGACACATACCGCTCCACGGACATCGTGATCCAGAACTCACATGTCAACAACGGAGATGACTGCGTTTCTTTCAAGCCCAACAGCACAAACATCATCATTCAAAATATGGTATGCAACGGCAGTCACGGCATGTCTGTCGGCAGTCTCGGTCAATATGCCAATGAAGTCGACATCGTAGAGAACGTCCTCGTCTACAATGTCAGCATGTCCAACGCCTCAGACGGCGCCCGCATCAAAGTCTGGCCCGGTGCTTCTACCGCGTTGTCCGGCGATCTCCAAGGTGGAGGCGGGAGCGGTTATGTGAAGAACATCACCTTTGACGGAATGACTGTCTCCAACGTCGACTACGCCATTGAAATTACCCAGTGCTACGGCCAGAAGAACCTTACGCTTTGCCACCAGTTCCCAGCCAAACTCACCATCTCCGACATCACCGTCAAGAACTTCAAGGGTACTACGAGCAAGAAGCACGACCCGAGGATTGGGTACTTGATGTGCTCTAGCCCGGAGGTGTGCAGCAATATCAAGATTGAGAACATTGATGTGAAGAGTCCGAGTGGAACCGACTTGTATACTTGCGGTGGCATCCCGGGTATTGAGAAGCAGGTCCATTGCGATGCTCCTAAGGATAAGACGGATCCTAATTCTTCCAAGGCCTCTAAGCCATCTAAGGCTTCCAGGTCTTCCATGAGGTATTAAGTCATAGATTAAGTACACTGTCGAGTGTGCGATGTAGTATTATTTTCGCTTCTTTTTTACCAGTCTACTTGTGCCTATAGAGGGTACACATATTTTGTTTATAGGAAATACACTTTTTTCCAAAGAAAGCCTCTACCGGTACGTTTGCGTCACTGTGGACCAGTGCAGGCCCCGCCGCTCACGAGAAATCCCATCGCCACTCTAATTTGATCTTCCTTGTCCCCTTTGAAGTTTGCTATTTTTGTATGATTTTTCTTGAAAGAAGGATCGAATCAAGAAAAGCTCTCGTAGCTACAATAACAGTGGTCTCATAGCCACAATAGTAGAGCTGCTTATTCATATAATCGAAATCATAATGATTACTGGAGATCGCTAGTAGCAGAGTCAACAGCAATACTTTCTCTAAAGCAGATCTGAAAATTTGCGGAGCAGTTTCCCCAATCAGACTCTTCGCTGGTTTGCGCTTGGGAAAACCCGTGATAATATGTAGAGCACAAATAACGTATCTAATTATCTCACCCATTCATGCAGCTCTCAGAGCGAGATATGGCTCCTACAGTCACCAAGACATGGAAATCACTTATTTGTATATACAGATAAATACTCGGAAATGTGGTTTGTATCAAAGACATGTCTGTTGTAGTATTACTTGAGTGTACAGGATATGGCTAAATGGCTGGTGGAGAGAGGACGTCGATGATGAGGTATCCGCCAGGGATATAGTACATGGCATGAAAACTTGTATAGATATATACTAAAGGGAGAGTCATCAAGCGCGTTTATAATTGCCTTGATGGGCTGAAGACTGTACTGTTGCTCCCGAATGCTGCTAGTTCCTGTCAACAATGACGTCATTTGATCATTCCATGCTGTTGGCGCCAACTTCATGTGCCAACATAAGATCACTTCAAGCAACAAAATACCTCTTAGCCAACGTACTATTCTCGATAGCTTTTTTTGACATTGAAAGAATGTCTCTACCGTTGAGCCTCTTCCTTGGTGGGTGTGTCGTCGCGATTCCTGTTGTGACCGGTGTTGCACAAGGCGTTGAGCACCAGAAAAAACAGAACGAAGAAGCAGCAAATGAATCGCGCATGTGGAAATTCAATTGTTTGGTGGAATGTAATCACCCCGACGAGATCGCACGCGATGAGATCAACAATGGCATTCTCGTAGTTCGACACGACAAAATCTGGGTTGTCCCGAGGGATGAGGACAACAAGCCCATACCGCCAATGGAAGGGGTAGATCTCAAGGAGCCTCTCCACGCATTCGCTGGATTTTACATCGCCTATCCAGATGAGGACCGTAATCCGCCACAGCGTGGCCTGGTAACGACCATCAGCGACGACCCTCCAATGTTAAATTGGACGTACTGCGATCGCGACACATACGAGCTAAAGTACTCTAATCGATCAGGCAGTATCATGCATCACATTGGTGTCTGGGACTGGACGGAAGATGAGTCACACTTGAACTTCGATGGCTGGGAAGGATTCATGGCTGTGGATGAATGGGATGGTGCAGATGAGGACAACTCAACGCCATGGGGTAAGGAGGGGCTGCGATGGGCAGTCTACTTCGACAAAGACGACAATGAGTTGAAAGGCAGAACGGGAGACAAGGATATGTACGAGATTACTCTAAAGAGAAGAATTCAGAGTGCAGAGGAACAGCTGAAGCAGAACGAAGCTGCCGAGAAGAAAATGCAAGTGAAGAGCAGAGGAGGCCTCAGTACACAATTTGCTGCGCCGCAGAAAGAGAGAGACAAGGATTGGGAGAAGAAGTTTGGGGAGAAGGCGAGGAAAGAACTGGAAGAAAAGTTGGCGAGGGAGAAAGGAGAGAACCAAGGCCCCTCTTGGTAACGACTCTACAGACTGTGAACTGTTGCGTCCTTACACAGCAGGCCTTCATGGCTGGGGACAACTACTCAGCCTCCTGATATCTGTTTGGTGGTTCTTTCCGCTCACAGTGACTATAGTACCGGTGAGCCCAAAAACTACAACGTCAGTTGAGCTAGGCCGCTGCATAGTACGAGTTCAAGATCGTCAGGTTTCTATGGTGGCAGTGCTCGCTCCAATACGTTCACCCCAGATTTGAGTCCAATGGTTAGGCGCGCAAGGCTCAAGAACCAACAATGTGCCAAGAATGCGGAATAGCTATCTAACTGAATATGGATTATTGTAGCGACATCACATCAGCCAAATCGCACGATACTAATCATCGTATATGTTCAAATTACACAAGCGCACAGCCACTTGGACAAGAGTATTGAAACAAGTCCCCGCTGCGGCCCGTACCTTTTAATCACAGGGCTTCAACCGTTCGTCACTCTTTGAGACGATGGGCGAGTGTGCATAGGCGCCGGGCTCTCGCTTCTGCCTGTCGTCTGTACGGCTCGGCCATACGCGCATTGAATGCTGTCTCAGCCACAATCCAGGCTGCTATGATCTTTTGACACAAGGCAAAAGAATTGTAGAGCACAAATTGATATTTTAGGTTGATGGCTTCTGTCTAATATGTCCAAACCTGTTCATCGCATTTGTGCACAACTTCATACGAAACACTTCCGAGATCAACACCGACATGCCTGCAATTTGGATTCCAGAGTCTACCTTGGAACTGCCAAATGACAATAGATGCCACGGCTACGCTCACACTAAAGGGCGAAGATGTCTCGTGTACGTTGGATTTGAAAGCTCATGGAGATACGCCGCTATACTCGACGAGCTATCCCAACAACAACCTGATGCTAGGCAGCTTGAACCCCTCTTAAGACGACTTGCACATTGCACGCTTTGCGAAAACTGGCACAAATATCAGGCAGACCGTATTGTGAGGAATTGGGCAATGAAGATCAGGACAGCGTATCCCGCGGGTTCCGTGGCAGTACAGTCATCGCCCTCCTCGACACCCACTCGATCAATACTTCAAGCGACGACAGTAACTTCAGCTAACAACTCTCGTCCATTATCATCTGCACAATCCGAAGTTGAAGCGCTTCACATGACCATCCGCGCAATGCAAGAATTATTGCGTACCACAGAGGTGCGACTATCAATGCTCCAAGTTACACAGTCCTCTATCGGTGGAAATTCCGTTCTATCACCTGCTTCAAGCTCTGATAATACATCTCGACGGTCTTCAATTGCTTCTAGCGTTTCACCAGCCTCGCCTACGATGGCACGCTCCCCGGCGCCCATCTCTGTACACACGGACAGTATTTCAACGGCAAGAATGGGCCAGCTATTACCGGTAGTCGCTGGACTCATAACTTCGCCTTCAGCAGAAACAGTGGTCTCAACAGCCCTGTCATCAGGCCCGGATATTCTCCTGTCAGCTACAGCGGAGAGCGCACCTCCTCAGCCCTGCACACGCCCTCACGTCCATCGACGGCCTATTGAAGAGGAGTGTCCCATATGCTACGATTCAGCCCTTCTCTCCACCTGTGAGCCTTCAGAGCTCGTCTGGTGTCGCTCAGGCTGTGGGCAGTCTATACACAAGTCTTGCTTCGAAGCTTGGCGCACTCAGTGCGAAACGAATGGCAGAGACCTCACCTGTTCAACATGTCGAGCGAATTGGGGCCGCGAATGTGGATGTACAGGTTGCACTGCTGTTCATGTGCGGAGGTGCGTGGTCGCAGGTGCATGTCCGATCTGCCAGGTAGATATGCGGGCCAGTGAAGAAGAGAGCTTGCTGAGCGAAGATACCCATCTGCTCACGTGGTGTGATAGTGGTTGTGGCGAGAATGTGCATGTGACTTGCTTTGCGACATGGCAGGCGGAGTGTGTAGAGAATGGTCGCGCCGCGACATGTGTGATGTGCAGCGCTGTCTGGAGGGATGGCCATCTTTCACAGTGCTTAAGCAGCGGTCGCTTTTGAGCTTACTATGGTATACCTTTGGGTTGGACATGTTTTACGAACACTTTCTTTCGCGAGTATCTTATATATACATGTATGAAATATAACGGTTGCCGTCAGTGGTTGTGTTAGCGCGACAGTGCGAAGTCAAGTTGATATTTGGCTTCCAATTCTATAAAAACTACGCCTTTCCTAGAGAGCATCATCGCGGCCGGAGAAGATGCCGAGGACACCGCTGAGTCTATGAGAACTGCTAGGGCTTGTGGTAATCGGCACATTGAGATATCATTTCTTTAGGACATTGCTTTAATTTCGGTCTAATGCTCTGGAGGTTTTTGTCTGCATCTCTCCTCATGTCTTTTGTCAATAAGTTCCAATCCATAGAAGGAAAACGTAGCGCACGACAGCTTAGCACTGTGATCATACAGACCACGCTCGTCAAAATTTGATATAATTTTCGCATGTATTGTGACAGCCAATTAAAATTTGATCATGATGCTGCACATCACATCATTACATAACGCACGGTCTGAATAAGGTGCATAAGTAGCCTGGAGGAATTTTACAGTTTTTTTTGACTATCTCTACGGTCTGATTAACTGTATTAGACATGGGTCGTTCTTAATACAAAAGTATATGCGCGGCAATGCCTCATTCTGAGTGCGAGGCGAACTATTCGTTTTTCGTATACAACTTGACATAGCGGACATGCTCATTACCAGCAGTGTCTTCGTATCTTTCAGTAACAATCTTGTATCCACCGAGCTTAGGCCAAACCTTGGTCCAGCAAAACCAGTAGACGACACCAAGCAGTAGAACAGCAACGCCGACCACAGGGAAAACGTAGTACGGATAGCCTTCGGCATTCCAATCACCATCTGGAGGGATAAAGGGCACCAACGCGAGGAAAATGTTGGAGGCGAGATAGATTACGGCCACGGGAAGGTATGTGTGCCATGGTGACTCCCATCGCTCGCTTTTGCTGTAGTGCAGGTAGATGAGACCGGCTGTGACAAAGCCGTTGATCCAGGCGCCCGGGTAGGTGTACAGGTCGGTGATGAAGTTGTATGCCGGGCCGGCAGGAGGAGCTACCAAGACGATGACGGTGATGAGCCAATGCAAGAAAAGTGCTGTCGCAGGGGCATTGAACGGCTTGTTCGAAGCCCAGAATCGGCTCCATGGTAGTAGACCCTCTTTTGCGAACTCTTGATTCAAGCGAGCGTGTGCAAAGCTGACGGCAAGAACGTTGCCCAAATTGCTGAGCGCGACAAAGGCGGGCAGACTGCGCGCTCCAGCACTGTTTCCAAAAACATTGCGGAAGAAGAGGCCAGCGACGATGACTTCGCTTTTGGCCAGGTCGGATTTGGGAATTGCGGCAAAGTAGGCTACGTTTGCGAGGACATAGAGAATTGTGGTGCCGCCAATCGCAAAAGGAGCAGACCAGGCGAGCGTCTTTTTGGGGTTTCGTATCTCTCCAAGTACATAATTGGCATTCTCCCACCTAAAGTCTTTTAGTAAATTACTATGAGGATAGGTAGAATGGGCGCTTACCCTTTGTAGGAATAGATGATGCGAAGAAGGGCCTGGCAGTATGCATAAACTCCTCCGCCACCGTAGCCATCTCCAATCTCCAAAGCGAAGGCGTTTTCAAAATTCTGAGGCTTGTCAATTTTAAGGTGGCCCGCCAAGGCAGCGAAACCAGAAAATATGATGAACAAGAGTATGATCACTTTGAACACCCCCAAAACGTTGAAAAGACGGATTCCCCATTTCGGTGCGGTTGCATGTAAGCTGACGGAGAAAGTAATGCAGGCGATGGCGATTCCACGTGCAGCCCAGCCGTCAGGCGCTTCTGAGCCTGAAGCGAGTAGTACGTAGCGGCCAAAGGCTAAAGAGTTGCCTGATGAGAACCCCAGCAAAAGCATCTGTGATGCCAAGACACAGGTTGCAACATACTTGGGGTGACGGTAGACACGCTCGAGGTAGTTCTTCTCGCCGCCCGATCTGGGAATAGCTAATCCGAATTCCAGGAAGACGGAAAGTCCGCAGAAAGTCAAGAAGCCACCGATGATCCACAGGAAGAGAGTGACGCCGACGGAGCCTGTAACTGCAAAGATACCCGACGGTGTGGAAAATACTGTGACGCTTGTGAGTACGGTAGAAGGCCAACTTTGTACGGAGTGGAAACGTACTCCCGGTTCCAATCATCTTGTTCAAGATGACAAAAACCGTTGCAGTGTAACCCAGCTTCTGGGAATCGTCGTAGACGTAAGCGTTGTCCTCCTGCACACTACCGTCTAGACCATCTGGCGGAGTTGGCGAAGTGTCACTGTCGACCCAGTGCGACACCTTGGCTTCGTCATCGTATTTGGCGGACATGCTGCTGGTTGATGCACCCTACAGTCGGGATGCAAGGCAGACGCAGTGAGAACACGAGAGAGAGTTGCCTTCACACACTTAGTATACCGGTAACCGTTGTGCGTGTGCAAAGCCTGGTCGCACGCAGGACTGGGCGGGGTAGGTGATGAAGACAAATGCGCGTTCTACATGCTTCCCAGATGATAGAGATGGTCATATACGACTACGAAATGACGTGATAGGGTGCATTTTCATCTCTAGATAGAGGGCCCGATAAAGCGAAACTTCTCTCTAGTAAGGTTGTATGTTGGGATCGCCATCTATGTCGACGATTCAGGCATTGGGCTATATGGTAACCAGCTACTCGGTATGGATACACACATGTTGATTGGCTATAGACCACCTGAAATGGAAGGTGAAGCATTCGTCTTGGTAGATTTGTCTTGGACGTTCATTCAGCGGACCGCAATGTGGTCTTGGTCGATGTCGTGATCTCTTGGTGCTATTAGCCTATCCGCCTTGCACTTGGCAGAGACATGTTTTGCTAATGCCCAGCATACATCTAGCAGGCTGCTGCTGGAATCAAAACATTCCTGCTTAAGCACCTGGCAGAAGGCGCCTAGCATTGTGCTGGAACTTGGTGCAGATAAATGCTTGTGACACTACCGGCAGGTGGGCGGGTAGCCAAAAGCAAGTATGCACGTGTCAAATCGTCTGCTGGAACCATGTCTATCATGTGAGATGGAATCAGATCTAGCAATCTGTGCAATCTAGATGCCATTTCCACTTGGAAACAAGTAAGTGCTTCTGCTGAAGAAAAGTTCGAGAGTGTTGTAGAGTCACGTGAGCGTTCGATCTGTCCACAGATTGCGTCTTATCTGCTAAATCCAAAAGCGCTTAGGACGACTCAACTTGCAAGACGCGCTCCACTCCTTTGCGACATCAACTCAGGACACAACGTGCATGCATCAAAAGCAGAACCCGGTTGCTTAGATGGGCAGTTCTATTATCTGGCAACTATCGCAGAGTCACCTCGCTCTCAAAGTCCGCATCGCGACCAAACACTACCAACAAAACGATATCAGGCTGAGCGGGCAGCTGCACCGAATGATGGTGTAAGGACAGATTAGATAAGATAATATGGTCGTGTCTAGTTTGAAACGACATGGCCGAGCCAGTGATGTGAGGAGATTGCATGAAAAGTCATCCGGCGTCGATGCGGTCCTGTTCGGTACAATACTGGCACTCGTGGACACCTACTATAGTAGCTATACTAATCAGACCAGACCCATGGTAATCCTAGGTGTTCGCATATGCTATACGCGGCGGTAATTCTCTAGATTGTTAGAGTACAGCGCCTTCAAGCAAGAAAGTAGTAGACAAGATTCATGCGGCAGCCAAAAATATGACGACTAGTTTGTGTCCAAGTGCCCACAAAGGAACACATTGTCTAAAACAATGCCCCAATGTAGCAATTCCTTCTACATGTAGAAACATCAGTAAAATACACCGAAACGCGCAAATCTCCGGTCAATGCGGCCGAGCAGGTACCACAACCGTTTCAGAAGGACAGGCATCAGCAAAGCTATGACACAAAGCTTGAATCACGGCACAAGACACCCTGCTTTGGAGCGAGAATATAGTGACATCTCCTCTAAAACAGTCAGACTTTAGTTTTTCATTCTCGAGAGTGAAGCTCCTTCCCGTGGATGCACTTTATAATATCGAGTCGACACCGAAGCTAGCTTTGCCAACATCGTACCGGTACGCCATTGGTGGAAATTCTAGATTCAATCTCCCCACGGCGCTCAAGGTCGCCATGAGCGAATGATGCGCACCCCGCGTTTGGAAATGTATGAAGTCCTGGGTAGTCAGTGGAGGCATACCCCTTTGAGCTTAATCTGTCATCCCAGGCGATTCTGCGGTTGACGTCCCCACGTTCCATAACTACCTGTCTTTCGGGATTTCCATATGAATACGGCCCGGGAATGGGAAATGATGTCCGCATAGCCAGCCCTCTTCCCTGTCAGAGGGAGACAGCGGTCGGGCTGTGAAGAGATATGTAGAAGGAGTCGGCCAAGCTCTCTTGGAACTTAAGCATCTAACCTACTGTCTTGGGTCCTCCATTCTGCTCTTTACAAAACAGCCTCTCCGGTCGAGCGTGGACACCAATCATGCGTCTCGCCATCATCGTAGCTGGCCTTCTCCAGGCATGCCTCGCCAAATCGTCAGTCAGTCGTAAAGCATGCCAAAATCACTCCGCGAAACCATTAGACGGATGTCCCAAGGGCACTCTACTCGTCGGTCCTGGACAGCACTTCACCAGCGTGCAGTCCGCCATCATCAGTCTCCCCAAGGACACCTCACCCCATCATATTCTCGTCCTAGCCGGCAACTACACCGAACAAATCAATGTCACGCGTCCCGGACCCGTCTACCTCTATGGCGAAACCGATAACCCAGATGACCAGAAAAAGAACACGGTAAATATCATCTGGCGCAATGCCACCGGCTCAGCAGCCAACTCCACGCTCGACAATGCCTACACGTCCGTATTGACTGTGGCTCCCACTTTCAACGCCAGTGCCACTGGAAGCGGACCCAATGGCAGTCCCGTAGCCAAAGACACACCCTTTGGAAACACAGACTTTCGGGCCTACAATCTAAACTTCATCAACGACTACAGGCCCTACGTCTCAGGCCCCTCGCTCGCAGTCTCTGTGAGCTATGCAAACAGCAGCTTCTACTACTGCGGATTCTATTCGTATCAGGATACGGTAAGCTTGAACAACCAGGCCCCAGATCCCGCGGCCTGATGGCTGGTGGGTATAATGTATAGTATAGTACTGATGTATATATCCCCCAACCCCAGGTCTACGTGGGCAAACTCGGCAACGCCTACTTTTACAGGAACGAAATCGCCGGGATAACCGACTTCTTATACGGCTTCGGCACCGCCTGGATCCAATCCAGTCTCTTGACACTACGAGGTTGCGGCGGCGGCATCACAGCCTGGAAAGGCACAAACACGACGTTTGCCAACAAATACGTACGTTGCTTGACACACTGCCTCTCCCTGACCTAAACACCCCCAACACACCACTAATCCCCACCCCAGGGCGTATACATCCACAACTCCAACATCGTCAAAGCAAACGCCAGTCTCTCCATCCGCGGAAAATGTGCCCTCGGCCGCCCCTGGAACGAGCAACACCGCTCCCTCTTCGCAAACTGCTACATGGATGACTCCATCCAACCCGGCGGCTACATCCGCTGGAGCACCACGGACCCGCGCATCAACGCCAACACGACCATGGCCGAGTACAAGAGCTATGGGCCCGGTTGGGACGAGAAGGCGCGGGTGGCGGGGAATACGACGGCGGTGTGGGGGGAGAAGGAGATGGAGGGGTGGAGGGGGGTTGGGGATGTTTTTCAGTTTCCGGGGGAGGGGAGGGGGGGGAACGTTGGGTGGATTGATAAGGAGGTGTTGGTTGAGGGTGGGATGGTGGGGTTCAAGGGCGGGGTAGAGGGGGGAGAGTGATGGCTGGGTAGGGGGGGAGTGATGGCAGGGTAGGGGGGGGAAGTGATGGCTGTGTAGGAGGTGGGAGTTCTGATGATTTCAAAGTAGCAGGCAAAAGGATTTCTCGGAGCAGCAGGCCAGGCTAGGGACTTGTCAAACTAGCAGTCGACAAGCCAGTGTTCCATTCGAAAGACAGTCACTAAGCCATCGAAAACCCGTAATCTCCAATATCGAAATCCGGCTCCTCGGGGCTCCTCGGAATTCAGGATAATCCATAATTCTCCCTGTACCCCAATACGTCCTATCAAAAGCCTGGAAATGTACATACCGCGTAGGTGATGTCACAGCCAGCTCCAGACGAGATGAATTTGACACTTTGAAAGAAAATCACGACACTCCTGGCGTGTTGTGATGAAACCAGGTATCCATCAGGGAATATCCAAACACCAAAAAATGAACATGAACATGAATATTACAATGGCGGTAGCCGTAGCAGTAGGTTGGGGAAAGAAACCCCCAACTATAAACTCCTTCCCCTTCCCCTTCTCCAACTTCTCCCATCTCCCTTCCACTCAACCTATATACCCTCCTCTTACTATGCAAAAAGCAAACAGCAAACAGCAAACCAAAAAAAAAAACTCCCATTTCACCCACAAACCCCCGGAAAAAAAAAGACCCAGGCACAAAGCCCAAACAACAAACTCCATCCCCCCACGAAACCAAACCCAAACCCATCCCCAAACTCACTGTTCCAACAACCCCCTACATGGCCACAAGCGCCAAAATGGCCACCACAACAGCCACCACACTCCCACCCAGCCGGTTTAAGCCCCCCTCGGGCGCCGAACCCGTCGCAACCGACGAACCACCCTGTGTAAACCCAGTCTGGACATCACCCCCTTGCGTCGCGCCGCCCGTCTGCTGAGCGGGATTAGCGCCGGCGCCGCCGGCGGCCTGATCAGCTGCAGGCGTCTGTTCGACCTGGTTGGCGGCGCCGGCACCGGGATTGCCACCCGGCACCATGGCAATGCTATTGGTAGGCTGTGCGTCGCCGCTCTTTGGGGGTTCGCCTGGGTTTTCGCCGGTGCCCATGAGGGAGCCGAGGATGACCTCGTCGTCGGTGATGGCGACGGTATTGTTCGTACCAGCCTCGTCGGTGTATTTGTAGGTTTTGCTGCCCTTTTTCTGCGCGTTGGGGGGTGGGTCGTAGCATTCGACCGTGACTTCGGAGAAGCGGGCGTAGTAGTATCCGTTTTCCATGTACGGGCTGTTCCAGTCGATTTCGCCGCCCGCCCATTCTATGGTGCCTTTTTCGTTGGTGGGGAGGCCGGCGGGCCAGAGGGAGAGCATGATGCGGGCGGGGGTTTGGGGGTAGTCGAAGCGGTTCGACGTGGCGTTCCAAGTGTCTTTGCGGTTTAGGGTGCGTTGGTCTTTGCCGTTGATGGACCAGGTGAGCGAGTCTGTGGTCCAGTCTATGCAGTATTCATGCATGGTGGAGGCCGTGTCTTGGTCGGGGACGGTGAGGTTCTTGCCATTTGTGTCTATATGAGTGTTAGTGGTGATAAGAAGACAATGGGGGGACAGAAGAATGGGGAAAAAGAAGAATGGGGGGACAGAAGAATGGGGAAAAAGAAGAATGGGGGGAAAGAAGAATGGGGGGACAGAAGAATGGGGAAAAAGAAGAATGGGGGGAAAGAAGAATGGGGGGACAAGGGAAGAAGGGAGGGGGGCTAGTCAACATACAGACTGTGACACCCTGAGAGTAAAAGTTGGACTGCACATGTCCGGTGTCCACACCGACCCACTCGAAATCGATTTCATCCTTGACATCCGACATGAGGATAAAGGCTGTAACGACACCTTTGCCCTGTGCGGTAGAGAGCTTGGAGCAAATCTTGCCGTACCAGACGTAGTGTGTTGATGCGAGGAGGGTGCCGACGGTGCCTTGGGCCATGGTCAAGAGCGTCGACTTTTTGCCATTGGGGTCCGTGTAGATGGCGGGCATGCCCTGCGACTGCCAGTTGATCTTGGAGGCATCGCCGAGGTACTTGTCAATGGTCTGCACGTCGTCGAGAGAGTCGAGCGTGTAGGTGCCAGACTTGCACACTGGGCCTGGGACACACGAGTCGAAGGAGTGGGACATGAGCGGATCGCATCCTCCCAGACAGAAAGCGCCGACACCGCAGTCGCCATAGACTAGAAAGAGTTGTCAGCGTTGCGCTTGTGTTGTGCATCTCACTCTGCTACTACGTACGGGAGCAGCAAGGCGTGTCTTGAGGACAATGGCTGTCTTTTGTGCACTTTGCGCCGGCAGCATATGCAGTGCGCACCAGGGCTGCAGCGGCCAATGCAGCCGAGAAAGCGGTGCGAACCATGTTTGCGACGGGCTGGGCAGAGGTTGAATGTCGTGTAAGGGTGCTAGAATGCGGAGTGCAGCTGTCACAATGCAGGCGACCACTTTGGTCTTGGTCGAGCGAGGCAAGCGCAGTCCAAATCCAAAAGCTCTCCAACAGGGCTCCCAGAAAGTGGGCTGAACGGGCCAGGCGATGAATCGGAGACCAGTGTAGGGATCCGGGGTTTCGAAAGGCACAGATCCAAGTATGGTGGGCGGGCGGTTCGAGAATGCCCTTTTTCCTCGAGTCGTGCGTGGGGGGTGAGGTAGGCCAGTACTAGTAGCGAGTGGAGTGTGTCGATTCAATGATCAAGGCGAGCAAGGGGGTAGATGGGGTAGGTACGATGGTTTGCTGGTGGGTGAGTTGTATAGTAAGAAGTAGCGACGGTGGGGGATGATGGGGGATCACGGAGAAGGGAAACGAAAGACGGGAGAGGGAGAGGGAGAAAGAGAGAGGGGGAGAGAGAGGGGGAGAGGGAGAGAGAGAGAGAGAGAGAGAGAGAGAGAGAGAGAGAGAGAGAGAGAAGAGGGGGGGTGTGTGGAGTCAAAGTGGAGTGAAGATGAGCAGCAGCAAGGTAGGAAGGAGCAAGTGACAATGACGAGCAGCAGGAGCGGCAGCCCAAGGGTTTCAAGAAAGAGAAAGAAGGAGTCGGTTCAAGGCAGGATAGTAGTCTAACCTTGTGTAGGCTCGCTAGTGTCAGGCCGTTCATATTGGCCCACCCGCTTTCTTGCCTCTGGCTGAAGACATTGTCGAGGCTTGGAAGCCGGGCTATGCTGGACAAAAAGGGTGTGGACGCTACTCTAGTATCCGGATTGACAGCCTTTGCCAAATGCCTCGGACGAACCAGAGGGTCGCATGCACGCGGCCACCCGCCTGAGTGGAGTGTAGGCACACACATTACACATGACACGGTACCGGTACCTGGGGGTATAGTATCGAGCTACTATGGAATTACGAGGGGGACAGCAACTCTAGAGTAGTCTCTCTGCCCTTTGCGACAAAGACAGCCGACCCCCGTCATCCATGCATCCATCGTCCCAAGAGTAGTAGTACATGACACGATATCCCATCGCGACGCCATGACATCTGCATACACAACCTCATCCCCAACGCACTGCAGTCACATGTAGTCCACCCCATCTCCCTCCCAGGCCAGGCCAGGCCAGGCCAGGCCAAGTGACGCAAGCTTACTGTGGAGTCGCCATCGACTCGCAGATGCAAAAAGGGCCTCGGTCCTTCCGGCCCTTTCTCCGCTCGCGGCTGCCAAACTCCGCGAGACAGACTTGACGAGACGCGCTTGTGCATTGCGCTAGTCCTAGTTGGTATTCTATTCTTGGCTTGCCCTGCACCAATCTGCGCTTGACGGGAGACATGGACAAGACCGACTCGTTGCTTGTCTGGTCGGCGACAGTCCAGGCAGCGTACAGTGGAATGGGTGGTGGCATGTCATATGACCATGGGTTTAGCGTCGGGCGACTTGGGCTTTACTCCAAGTGGTTAGAATATCCCTGTAGGTTCAAGTCCACGTCACAGCGGTAAATTTTTATAGTTATATAAACTAGCCTATAGTTAAGTATAAATTAGGGTAATTTAAGTAAGTAAATATAGTTTTTATTACTATCTTTTTTAAATATATTCTAAACCTATTCTTAATAATATATAGGTGTTCCTAAATACTATACTAGAGTTTAGTATAGTAGTACTAGATAATATATCTAAACTAGATAGTAATATTAGAGATAAATTTAGGTAACTGTATAAAGTGCTAGAGGAGGATAGTAGTAGTAGTATTAAGGAAGTAAGTAAAAGTAAATAGAATAAGTTTAGAATAGGTTAGTAATATATTATAGGGGCATAATATATACCTTACTTATAGTAATAGTTAAGTACTACTACTTATACTAGTAATTATTAAGTATATAGCTATTCTCCTAGTATACCCTTAATTATATAGCTAAGGGTATAAGTATATAATACTAGTTTAGTAATATAAAGATAGCTCTTACCTAATAAGAGAAGAGGTGCTTATATAGGCTACACAGGTAACATGTTAAGAACACGTTCTTAAATTATTCTAATTCTAGTAGGTATAATACTCCTGCTAGTCTATCTATCTTAATAGGCCTATAACTTTACTATTCTTTAATAGCTAGCTAGCAAGCTAGTATAAATACTAATACTCTAGGGTAAAAGTGTGTAAGTATCTTAAGAATATATTATAAACGTGTTCTTATTACGTTATTAATAATATATTATATAATTAGATCTAAACCTTAAAAAGTATAGTACCTAAGAAAATTCTATAAAGAGAACTATAAATAAGAAGCTATTATTATAGCCTTATTAAGCGCTTCTCTTTAA
The DNA here is from genome assembly GCF_022343315.1 of Plenodomus lingam. Taxonomy (NCBI): domain Eukaryota; kingdom Fungi; phylum Ascomycota; class Dothideomycetes; order Pleosporales; family Leptosphaeriaceae; genus Plenodomus; species Plenodomus lingam. The sequence goes on from NW_027093973.1 coordinate 603,031, forward strand.
GGATTTATAAGGACTACTAGGTGTCTTATTATCCTATAATAAGGACTATAGTAAATTAGGTAGGGAGTGAAACTTAAATATATTTAAAATATATTAATAATAAGTTAGTAAATTATAGAATAGGCTTAACTATATATTAGCTATTAGAACTATAGCCTAATATCTACTACTAGGAAAAAATATTATTTTAGTTAGGTACTACTAGAGGTAGACTCTATATATCTATAAGGTCTTCTAACTAGGGAGATATTAAATCTTTCTAGTAGTCCTGCTTTATATTCTATAGTTAAGCTATAGTTAAGCTAGATAAAGAAGTATAGTAGGTATATTATAACCTATTCCTAATATATTCCTAATATATTCTAGGCGTTAATTATCTATAAGGGTAAGGATCTCTATTTAAAATCCTATGTAAAGTTACCTTCTAAGTAATTATACTAATAGATATAGTAGTAATACCTTTTTTTACTATTATTTCTTTTAGTATATATATATATATACCTCCTCCTCCCTTAATACTATCTAATAGTAATATTAAGGAAGTAGTAAAGGTGTTATAGCCTATACTTACTCTATAGCTTATATAATATAAGTTATTTATAACCTATTATAAATATATTCCTAACTTATTATAGCCTAGTTCTTAAACTTAACCTAGCTCTAAACCTATCTCTAACTTAAAGGTTTCTATTCTATTAAAGAAATGTATATTAGCTTTATAAATAAAGATAAAATCTTACGTATTATAAAGCGTAAAAAGCTTCTATAGTTCCTATTTAAGAGTAGCCTTAGAGGAGTATACTATAAGTAGAGGATAAAGTATTAGGATCCTAAAACTATATATAGTGTAAGAGAATAGGTTTAGAATATATTACTAACACGTTACTATAGGCGTATATATAGCAAATCTTTATATTAAGCTTAGGTAACTTAATTATTTGCCTTTTTAAAGAGCAGGTATTAATTCTATTAGATTAAGACTTATTCTAGATAGATATATTATATAAGAGGTTATATAGGGCATAGGTAGAGATTCTAATAGTAATCTTCTACCTATAGGAAAAGAAGCGTACGTATTAAGAATAGGTTTATAATATATTTCTAATACGTTATAGTTATTATACTTAGCTAAATTATTATAGATAAGGATATAACTAAGATATATTAAGTTGCTATTACTAACTTCTTTTAGAAGTGTAAAGCACTTATAAAAAGATAAGTGTTATAGAGGCATATTTACTTATAGGGATTCTATAGGACTACTATTAATATATATAATAAGTAGATAATAGGCAAGTTTTATAGCGCACTATAACATGTTTATAACATGTTTCTAACTTGTTTCTAGGACTTAGGCGCTATCTCTAGTTAATTAATCCCTACAAGCGTAACTAGCGCTAGCAACTTTAATCTTATATAAGATTTTATTAAGTATATCTATAAAGAAGTATTTATAAAGTATATAAAAGAGAGCTAGATAATACTACCTCTTTATATCTAAGTGAATTACTACAGGTATTAATAGTAGAGGAATACTTTTAGCTTACTAACCTCCTCTTACGTAAGTAAACATATTCTAAACCTATTCTAAATATATTCCTAACTTATTCTTATATAATTAGAACACAAACCCTCTAAAGATACCTAAAACTAGGCAATTTATAAGAAAAACCTAGTAATTACTACTAGGATTATATAATACTATAGTAAAATATTAAAAGAGGTATAGGAAAAACTAGAATCTTATTTAAATATAGCTAAGCAAGCAGGCTAGAAAGGATATAAAACTAGTAAGCATATAAATATTCTTAAGGCTACTTAGAAGTAAGTTTATAACCTATTCTTAACCTATTAGAATTATATAAGTAATATTATATAGTGTATACTAGATAGATCTATAGGATATAAAAGAGTTTAAAGCCTAGAGTAAGTTTAGAATACGCTATAACTATAGAACTCCTAATAGGCTTAAGTAAAGGTACCTTAAAAAGCTTTAGAGGGGAGAAAGTAAGTCTTACGCTAGCGTTATATATATTTACTAATTAAAACGTGTTTAGAATATATTTAGAATATATCCTATAATAATAATAATACTCTAGATAATAATAAAGTAAGTCTTGCTATATCTAACTTAACTAGATATATCTTAGTCCTAATAAGAAATAAAAGAGCACGCTTAAAAGCCTAAAGCTAGAGGGCAAGTAGTAGAGTAGTATTAGAAAGAAGTTTACTAGCCCCTTTTCTATCTTCTCTACTACTAGGCTCTTCTCCTCTACTAATAGTAACCTAAAGGTATGCTTTGCAAAACACGTTTATAACACGTTCCTAACTTATTATTAGTCTATAACTATAAACTTTATAATAAAAGGCTCTTCTTAGTAATTAGGCTCTAAAGGAGAGAAAAGAAAAGCTAGAGGTAGATAAGGAAGAACTTGTATAGAAAAAGGCACTATTTAAATTATAAAAGGTATAGTTTAAACTTAAGAAAGAGATAGCTACTTTTTATATAAGGTAGGGTTAGTTTATAAATATAATAACTAGTTCCTAACTAGTTCTTAATATATTCTAGTCTATTATATAAGTATATATAAGTAGATAAATATATATTCTTTCTTCTTCTCTTTCTTCTTCTTTCTTCTTACACTTTATAAGAACTTTTTATATTTAAGAGTTTAATACTATTTTACTATCTATCTTTCCTAATATTATTAGATATAACTAGTTAATATAGTCTATAAAGATCTTTTAAAGTTAGTATATAATAGAACGCGTTAGGAATACGTTATAAACTTATTCTAATACTAAGTAGGATTTATACTAGTAATATATTAAGCTTAAGTCACTTCTATCTAATACTAGGGCATTCTCTCCTATAATATCCTACCTAAATAATAGGTGTATAGTATTTCCTAGCAAGCTTTTCTACTAGGCTATTTAGGCTAGATTAGGGGTATAGGACCTTTATAGAGTATATATATATATAAGTTAGAACACGTTTATAATATATTAATAACTATTTTAGTGTTGCTTCTCTAATAGAGGTAATCTTATCTACTACCTTAAGAGGTATTATCCTAAGGTTTAAATAGCCCTAGTAAACTATAGCAGAACCACAATACAAGGTATTATAGAAGCAAGGATCTTCTATAGGAGCTTAATAGTAAATACTTAAGAATATATTCTAAACACGTTAATAATACATTCTCTGCTAGTAGAGTAGACTACACTAAGTGCCTCCTCTAAGGTTTAAGAACCCTCTAAGATAGCTAGTCTATAATAAGAAGTAGTAGCTAGAGTAGAGGCTAAAGAGGAAGTAGAGAGTAAAGAAGAGGAGTAAATAGTTGCTCCCCTTTACACTATAAATAATATTTAGCGAAAGTAGTAAAAAGGAGATATAAGTCTAGTCTCTTAAAATATATTTAGAATATATTAATAATACGTTATAGCTAGACACCTATAAATACTAGATTCTTCTTTAATCTAAGGGACTACTAGAGCTTTATAATACCTATAAAAGTTAAAAGAAAAAGTTATATACTATTAAAGGACCCTATAAAAGTAAATAGTACTTTACTTTTAGTAGATAGAAAAAAAAAGAGAAGAGTAGAGAGTTTATTTTAGTAATTACTACTACCCCTTTAGGTTATATACTATTATATATTATTTATTAGAACCTATTCTTAATATATTCTTAACGTGTTCCTACTTGTTACTATTATTATCTCCCTCCCCCTCTCTAGTATCTTCTCTATCCTCCCTATCCTCCCTAGGCTCTATAAAAGTATACTACAAGTAGAACTAGGTAGTATTCTAGCAGGAATTAGTAAGGTCTATACTAGTATTAAAGTAATAGTCTTAAAATATATTAGGAATAGGTTAATAATATATTATAAATAACTTACTATAGCTAGGATAATTATAAGTATAGATAGTATAAGGAACCTAATAACCTTAAATTCTTAGTAGGGTAGATATAGTAATAAAGTTAAGCTATAATAAGTTAGTAACGTGTTTTTAATAGGTTCTTATAGGCTATACCTTATTACTATTATAGCTACTATAAGTCTTCTTCTAAATTATATTTAGGAGGGTATTAGTATTTATAGGGGGGCCTATAGTAGCTACTAGCTAGGCTTAGAGAACTTCTATAAAATATATTAATAATAAGTTTTAAATATATTCTAAATAACTTATAGTAAAGAGTATTCTAGTAATTATATATAACCTTTATATAGAAGTCTATATATATTAGTATAATAAGTTAAGAATAGGTTAATAATATATTTACTCTTTACCTTATAGACCTCTATTATAGAGGGCTAGCTAGTCTTTTTAACCCTACTAACCTTATAGTAGGCTATATTAAGCCTATAATCTTTTTTAGTATAGGTATATAAAGTGCCCCTAGTACCTAGAATAGCCTAAGAATATTAGAACCTATTTAGAATATATTTAGAACCTATTCTTACTTTATATAAGGTGCCCTTATTATTAATCTTAGTATAGTAGTAGCGCTCTCTACTCTTTATCTTAACTACCTTATTAAGGCTAACTATAGGCTATACCCTAATATTATCTAGGATATAGCTAAGGGTAAGGTACTATTAATAGTGCTTCTATAACCTATTAAGAACATGTTCTAAACACGTTTTAATCTACTTATATAGGATAAGAGGGATACGTTAGTAATAGGTATAGTAGTAGTAGCTTATAGTATTACTAGTATAGAATATATTTAGAATAGGTTTAGAATATATTGCAAAATCTTATAGTATAATATTTAGTTAACCTTGCTTAGCTAGCTAGTAGAGCTTGGCACAGCCTAACCCTATGCTAAATACGAGTTCACGCAGCGCTAATTCTATGGTTATATGAACTGCGCCCTCGTGGAATAGGGGGCATGTGCAATCGTGAATCTCCACGTGCGCCTTTCCTTTGCCCAGAATGCCCATGTTCATGTCGTCACCATGTCACTCTAGTACACCCTGCTTTCCACTCTACTCTACACGCATCCAACGGTGCCAAACAGTTGCATTCCAGTCTGCAGCTGGGCTCCTCCACGCTGGCTGCACCGCACAAAACACCTTTTTGCACAACCCATCAAACGAAGCAATCCACCCTCCAATCTACCTACACACTCACTCGACCCCTTACCCCTACCCTACCCCCATAGACCCCACCAGCCGCGGCAAGGATTGCGCTAGCAAACTGACCCTTACCAGATATACATACATACATGCATACAGACAAGTAGATGCGCGATCGCCTTGCACGGTTCCAGTCAGCACTAGGAGATATACACCCAAGTACGGCCGGAGCGGGGGTTGGATGCGGGGGATGTTGGTGCAAGGTACATGGTGAATGGGCATGCAACTATCATCCTTCCCGTCAGGTCTCGAGTCTGTTGCTTCCTGCATGGCCTGGCATCACGTGTTGGGCAGGTAGGTACGCTATGGTAGACTGGGTATTCGCGTACTCGAAACAGGGGACTGACAACCATTCGACGGTGAAACCCAGCCCGACAGCCAAGCTAAACTGATGACCCAAAGGCTGCTCAGTCATCCATGAGAAGCTACAAACCTGCAGCCATGCCCACAATGTCCCTCCTTCCCTTCCCCTTCCTCCACCTGCAACCTTCCTATCCCTTCAACAACTGCCCACACACCAGCTTATGCGCCTTCCAATCCTTCCTCTGACACCCAACCGAGCAATACTGCGCCCTCTTGCACTTTGAGCACTGGAGCAGGACCCCACCACCTTGCGCCTGCTTCGCGCCGCACTCAAAGCACGTATCCTTCTTGGCCCCCAAGTCTTCGACACGACGAGGTGCTGTTGTACGCCCAGCCGGCCGATCCTCCTTCTTCTTCTTCTTCTGCTTCTTCTCGCCGTCTTGGGCCAGAAAGGTCGAGGCAAAGGTAACGGCGTCCGGCTCGTCTTTTAGCATGGGCGAGGCGAAGATGACGGGTATGGCGACGCGAACGGCGTGTTGGAGGAGTGGCTTGCTGTTTTTGCGCGTGCCGAGGTAGTTTGCGGGAAAGAGGCCGATGCCGCAGGTGCACATGTATGGCTTGTCGTCATGTGTGGACAAGGGAATACGTCCCGCGGTCTTATACTCGCAGCTATCCTTGTGTTTCCACTGCCGACACCGTTCGGCAAAAGTGGGCAACAGGTGCTTCCAGAGAACCGCCTCGTCTTTCTGGACTTGGATGCCAATGACGTGCTCCCCCCGGGCCGCCAAGAACGTACCTACGGCTTGCATCTCCGGGCCAGAGTGGTGTGGGATAAGCGCGGCGTCGAAGACGACTGTCTGGTTCGAAATGTCCATGCGGATGCAGTCGACGTGGAGAACACCGAAGAAGGTGGTGGGCGTGCAGAATTGGAAGACATGTCCGCGACTAGTCCCATCGAGACCGAACATGTGCGCACACGTGGATTGTAGAGACTCTTTGATGCCGAGATGACCGGGGATATGGATGGCGCCGACAGCGAGCATCATCTCGTATTGCTTGAATTCCGAGGACGACATTGTGATCTTGGGCGAAACAACAGCCTTGAGCCAACCAACTTCTGAAGGCCTCGGATCGGCGTACAGTTTGGGAAGCGAGTCAACCCGAAGATAGTGTAGAGTCTCGAGATAGGGTCGGGATCTACAACATCATTAGCTATTGTATCTTGGAGTGCAAATAGAAGACTTACTCCTTGTCCACTGACATGCGAAACATAAAGTCAGGTCGTGAACTCAACGACTTGACATCGACCACCGGCGCCGTATATTCAATCCACAATGACTTGCGAGCAATTCTCGTCTTGGATGACTCAGTGCTGAGAGGCAGAGGGAGCAACAAGGTCTGCTGGAAGTTCCTGCCGATTGTCAGGATCAGCGTGTATGGCGTAGCCGTCTTCCACACCACTTCTCCGCCCTGCTGTAAGAACACTTTAGCCTCTTCGGACACGATAGTGAACCGGATGCGTAGTGCATTGATCTTGCTTGCTTGCTTGTTGAACACAGGGTAGATCACAACGCTCTTCGCTGCAGCCGACGATGGATTCGATGAGCCTTGGGGTGACGAGACCTCTTCTTCGCGCGAGGAAGTGGCCGTCATGGCGGTCACAACATGACCAGACATGTTTGGCCGGTATCGCGTGATGAAGACGTCTTTCTTGCCAACGGCCGATCGATGAATCTGCAACCTGGCGCCTAGTATGGTCAAGAAGCGTGTCGTCGATGCTGGCGTGCTTTTCAGTGCATATACCACATGGCATTTTCGGTCGCCCCCATCGACCAAGCAGCGAGTAGATACCATAGCAGACACAATAAGTGGAGATTTACCCTTCCATCCCTTGGGATCATCATGTATGGTCAGCGCGTACTCGTTCGTGTATGCTTTACCACTGGCTTCAGCACGACCAAAACCGAGCTGCATGTCCGGAAGGATCGCCTCTTTTGAAGACGTAGAGGAGTGGAGTTGCAGGTTGCATAGGGGAGTTCCACTAGCCTGGACGTCGCCAAACATGGCGACTGCGGTATGAGGTACTACGAGCGTGACACACAGGGTCGCCGGTATGTTCTCCCAATTCCTGAATGCACCCTTGAGATAATGTGGAAAGGAACAAGGCTGCCACCAATAGGGATTTGGTAGCCAAACAGAAAGCACGTCTAGGTGAGTCAATAATGATTGTACATGGTGCGGTCCCATGTCGAGTGTGCTGTCCATCAAGACACCCTGTTCGATCAAGACAGTCATGAACCGGTTCCAATCCATAGTATTGCCTCCCTTGATCGCTCGAAGTAGAACCACGAAACTTGCACGGGTATAGACTCCATATGCAAACATCTTTCGCTGAAACTTTTTCTGGTCTTTGATGCCTAGCGTGGAAAACTGCTTGCTCCAGCTCTCATCCTGGAACATTTCCAAATAGATCGTTAGAAGAAATTTGGCAAGCACATCGGGTTCGTACCGCACTAGAGTGATGTCTACAGGTTTCCAGAGAATAATCGGTCGGGACATTGCTGCTTGGAAATCTTCAGCCAGGCCTTCGGATAATTCTGACGGCCCGAGTCTAGGGAATTGCCAAGTAGCAGTCGCATTCGACCAATATTGGACGGGGTTCAATCCTAATAGCAGTGCCACAGTTGGGAGATCTCCGCACAAGGCTGATCCGATGGTATCTGGAAGATTGCCTTCACGAGGATTCAACATCTCCGTGCGAATAGTGCACCATGGTTTCCGAACGAGCAGGGCTGCCGTTCCGGTCAACAGATTCAAGCAGCCGAGATGATCTATCAGATTGGAAGTGTCAATCACGTGGAACGCTGTTGGAGCATCGCCCTTCTTGTCGTAATCGGGGCCATCCAGAATCAGAGGGTCGTAGGTCCACGTGGTCCGATACCAGTGCGCTGATTTCGACTCTCCATGCTGCTGCTGGTACTGGAGAACGTGGCAGAAGGCGAGCGCGTCAGAAACAGTATATCGAATGGTCACACGCGGCAAAACAGCGCGGAATGCGGTACACCAGTGTGACAACTGAGTGATTGCAACTTGCGTTGACTTACGCCTTCGCTCGTCTGCCGTAGATCCGGTAGCTGCACTCTTCATTGGTGAGCCTGGGGCTAGACGAGCATACGTGAGCGCAAGATAATAGCTTGCTAATGGATTGGTGGCATAGTGTAGAGTAAGAGGGCTGCGTTGTACAGAGAACATCGGATTAGCTACCGTGAGCTTTTCAACAGCCTCTTTGTCTTCGATACATGTGCCTGTCCGCCAGAATATTCGAGAGTGATCGACGTTATCTTTATATCCAGCGGATATCAGCGGGGCCGCAGAACGGATGGTGTCAATCATGCTACCGTCTCCAGACCTGGACTCCTCTTTGTACCGCTTGGATGCTGCCCAGCTCTTTCGAAGCTTTGCTTGCATAGCCCTATAGGACTCTCCTGTTGCCGGAGTCAAGGCGAAGGAGGCCCACCGCTTCGCCATAGCTTCGAGTGTAGCGCTGTCGCAAAATCGGATCAGCCTGCCATAAGGACCGTTCGTCCAAGCTTGCATCGAGCCAGCGGTAGATAGGAGCTTCTGAGCCTGGGAGTGCAAAAGTGCTGCGGACTCTGTGTCAAGGAATACATGGTAGTAGATGTTCCAAAGCTGCAGTATGCGCTCGCCCTCGGTGTCATCGACAATTATGGATAGCGCCAGGATATTGCGGGCAATGATCTCTGCTTCAAGGTCGCAACACGTGAAGTCAAGCGTGCGAGTATCTAAGTAGGCCATTGTCAGTGTATTTGCCAGTGATGAATGTAAGATTGTATACATGCTTGATGCGTCTTCGCTGTAAGCGGTAAACAGAACACTTCGAATGTCTCCACAACCTAATAGCAACAAATCTGCGTCTTCTTCGGGTGGAAGATTTTGCGTAAAGCAAACGGGCGACGTATTTCCTACTGGATAGAACCACGGCGATTGAACCGTATGTACCGTCTTGAGCGACATCTTGTCAATTCGAAGGCGCCAGCAATAAGGTCGAGCAAGGGAAAGATGGAAGCTGTGACGGAGGACCTGTTGGGAGGTTGTTATGAGCCGGCCGTTTGCTCCAAACCTTCTAGCTGCATCTGACTACTTGGTCGCAATATGTATATTTCCATCACCTGATATGACATACCTGAAATATTCAAAGTGAATGTGAAAAGAAGGCAATGCACTCATAGAGGATAAAACTGCAGAAGCCAATATGCTGAATGATGTTGCAAAGGTGACCAAACAGGTGGGTAAACACAACCTTTATGGAATGAGTTACCGAGTACCTACCTAATTGCCCGACTTGAAAAGAGATAAAACCTATCTTCGTGCACTAAGCTGTTCGCATCCCGAGCCTGTCTGATGAAATGTACCCTGGAACGAAACGGTTACTGGGCATGATTTTTGGCCAACATCTTTCTTAACGTAAATGCAATATCTCTTTGGTCGAGAAGCAGGACATGGCCACAGGAAAGAGCCGCATTTGGGTGACGATTACATGTGAATGGTTGAAAATACTACCTTCGCGTTGCGCACACGTTTTCATTGATATGAACTCCTCAGCATGCTCTAACCTGTTAATGAACTGTGTACTTTCATCTTATGTGATATTGATGGTAGCAATACATATGTTGACGATCTGGGACGTTGCGGAGAGAAGGTCGCTGGTAGGAAGTGCCAAAGTGGAAGTTGCTAGGTATGAGGTCGCGCTTCAAAACGCTAGGTAGGTACCGGTACTGGCAGAGCCACCTACCGCCGGTAGAGCACGTGACAGCCATTCCAAAACGCAACAGTGCATTTTCTTACCCTATGCCGTATACAACTTCTGAATGCGCGAGCAAAAAAGGACAATAGGCCTCCGAGCATAAATTCCTCTAACTTCATCGACATCTTTGACATGGAAGAATTCACAGCTTCCACCTCACAACACATCCACACTGAACCTCGGCTCCTTCCCCACTCGTCCATCCTCCCAATTCACTTCTCCCCCTCCCCAATTCCCCACCACCCCAACCCCCACAATCCCCTCACATGAAATTTGCATGTCCTACCTCCTCCACGGCAGCAGCGCCCACACAGCAATGGGCTGGGTCGACCTTGTCCCACGCACCGGCCGCCTCTACATCGGCGGCCTCTACGCCCTCTATCAAACCGAGCTGATCGCCTCGGCAGGGATAACACACGTGCTCTCCGTTATAGACTACGACCCACTGCTGCAAGAAAAATTCCAGCATCTAACACACTTGCACATCCGGGCCGATGACCACCCCAACGTGGACTTACTGCAGCACTTTGACGCCGGGGTGCGGTATATTGAGTCTGCGCTGGGTTCTGTGCCTACCGGGGGGGAGAGGGAAGGGGAGACGGGTGGGGTGTTTGTGCATTGTGCGATGGGTAAGTCGAGGAGTGCGACGCTGGTGGTTGCGTATTTGATATGGAAGTTTGGGGTCGGGGTGGAGGAGGCGTTGGAGTGGTTGTGTGAGGGGCGGCCGGTGTGTGATCCGAATCCGGGGTTTAAAGAGCAATTGGAGGTGTGGGGGAGGATGTGTAGGGCGGGGAGTGAGGAGGAGAAGAGGAGGTTGTATGAGGAGTGGGAGAGGACGAGGTTTAGGGGGGAGTATTGGGAGTGGGATGAGAGGAAGAGGAAGATGGAAGCGGAGGGGAGGTCGAAGCTTTGAGAGAGTGGAATGCTGATGAAAAAGAAGATTATCATGGAAAATCTTGGACACAGGTGGCTTGACGCGATTCTCGCTTCGTACCGGTAGGGCTTGCTCTGCAATATTATACACAACGAACGGCCGTATTAACCTCATCGATTCAGTCTGCCAGCACTTACCAACGCCATTAAAGTACTTGAGCATCAGCAAATGTATATTCAGGAACATACCCCCGTAGTCCAACATACGAATGGACCAAATTATATACAAATTTCGACCCAGGATCTACTCTTCGCCATCAATCTCCTCCCCCTAGGCCCTCCAACGCCTCCCATACCCAGGCTTACCCTGAAAACAGCCCAACCACTCCCTCAACGCCCCCTTGAAAATCTCCCTACTAATCTCACCCCCCGGCACCGTCACCCCCGTCGTCCGAAAATCAAAACAATGCTCCGCGTCCCGCAACACATAGCCAAACACCTCGTCTCCGCTCTGGCTGCTCCCGCATTCTGGAACCGGCTCGGCAAACACGCGTACGTCCGGCGCGAACGGCTCTGCACTGGCGGGAGACAACGTGCGCCACGGGTCGAATTCTCCATTAGACCAGTAGGTGTTGGAAGGCCTGATGGACCAGCCACCGAAGACGCGGTTCGTGTGGTCGACGAGGGGCCAGTCTGGAAAGAGGGAGCCGGGAGCGTCGGGGAATTGGCGGTGGCAGATGTCGTGTTGGTGGTCGAGGGAGTTGTATTTGCTGACGAGTTGGTTGGGGCCGAGGTTGGCTGATTGGAAGTATCCTACCACGTGTTAGTCGGATGGTGTTGGCATGTAGGTGGGAAGTCTCCCCGCAGCCTCTCCTGATGAGAAAGAAAGGAGCTTGGAGGAAAAAACAGGGGCGAAAGGAAGAAAGAAAGGCAGTGGCACAACATACCCCACTGCGTACAATACTGCCACGTCCACGAAATACTCTCGGCATTGGTAAACAAGCCACCCAAATCGCAAGTCCCCGTAACATTCGTCTTGCCCGAACACTCCGTTTCCAAATACTCATTCACACCCGCGTTGAAGTGCGGATACGCCGCCCACCTCGCCACCACATACTCCACCCCTTTACTCTCTGCAAACCCCTCTGCCCCCGCCGTACGATTCCCCTGCTGGGGATCCGTCTCCATCCAATCGCAAAACCGACGAAGCCCCAACGCACCCCCCTCGACCCCATAGCTCTGCCAAAGGTAAAAAATGGTCGTCAGCGCATCCGCAAACCCAGCGTGGGAATTGTTAGCGGCGCCGAGGCCGAGAAACTGCACTTTGAGAGCGGCGGCAGCGTCTTCGTCCGTGTCCATGATGTCGTCCATGTGCCGGACGGCGGCTTGGATGTCGCGGGTACAGTTTCCGAAGCCCTTTGCGTTGAGACCGCGCCAGATGGGGTCGAAATAGAAGGATTGGTCGATGCTGGCTTGGACGGGGGCGGAGGAGGCGTAGGCGGCATAGATGGTGTCGGGGTACATGTTGCGCATGAAGGCTGCGCGCATACCGGGGTAGGAGCCGCCGATGAAGATCCAGGGTGTTGCGTCGGGGGTGAGGGTGTGGTTGATGTTTGGGCGAGAGAATTGTTTGGCAAAGCGTTCGACGTCTGCGAGGGATTGTTCGGTGGTGAGGTATTTGAAGACTTCGGGTGGTGTGTTGATGTTTATGGGTTCAGGGGTGGAGTTTCCATCTGGAGATTTTTGGTCAGTACAACTTGTTCTTCTTCTCTGTTCTGTATCCCAAGTCCCCAAGTCCCTTGCGATAACCTCCAGACCCTACAATGTTCCCATCCATCCCAATCTTACCCCCCTCTCACCAATTTCAACCCGCCCCCCCCCAAAGCCAATCATAAACAAAAATCAAACTCACAAAACCGATGTTCCCAAACCACTCCAATCCCCCCAAATTCATCCACAATCTGTTTAAAAAAACTCGTCTCATTCTGCAACCGAAACAGAGCATTGGGCTCGGCATCCGCCTCACCCACATCATACACAAACACCGGACCACCCGGCCGATACCCACTTTCCGCCACCCAGTAGCGATTCGCAAACGAGCCCTCATACTCCGCATCCTGACCCTTGCTCGCATGGAAATTATCCAGCGGCAGCGTCACATACTCTGGGACAATGATCTCGGTCCTCGACAACCTCGACGCAGCCCCAGATTCCGAGGTTTTGGACTTGAGCAGCGCGGAGAGGGATGAGGTATCCGGCGGGGCGTTTTTGAAGCTGGAGGCCATGGGTGTGCCGTCTGGGTTGTATCCCATTTCGGCGAGGAGGTTGAATTTCCGCTGCTTGGCGGTGTTGAGTGCGTGTGTGGCATGGAGGAGGGTTGTGAGGGTGAGCGCGAGGGCTAAGGCGTGGGAGGGCGAGGAGATGCGCATTGTGAATTTAGGGAATTGGCGTGGGCAAGGTGATAGTGAGGAGTTGGTCCAGATCCAAGTGCAAAGAGTAAAAAGGACCAGAAATCTCACGTAGCAAGGCCAAATCTCAGCCGTGAAACAAAATCTTCACTCCCGTCTCAGACATTCACTTTGAGATGTGTAGTGTAAGAAGAAGAAAAACCCTCAGCAAGGAGGGAAACCAGAGAGACAGTAAAAACCCCAAAGTCAACCAACCCAACAAACAAAGAACAAGACGCAAGACGCATGCAAAAAAAAAAAAAAAAAAAAAGAAGCCTATCCCCAACCCGCCTCAATCTCCATTTAATATACCACCCCTCCCCGTCCCAATATCACCCACCGCCATTCCCCCCTCATCCCACTCACCCGACCTAACACCCGACCTTACACCCGCCCCTCCACCCGACTCTACACAAACACCCACCCACACCCCCAATGCAGAAGGTGCCTCAAACGTGCGACCCCAGGAGTCCGTCTGCCGGCCCGCGGGTGCTCGAAAAGCTTGTTGCACCGAGCGCGCCTTCCATTCGCGGGGTAGGTGGTTTGCCAAGGAGATTGCGCCTTCCGGATGGGGGTTAGGGTGGAGGGTGGGGGACGGGGGTGGGGGTGGGAGGGGGGTGCTGGGGATGGAGGAGAGGATTGGGGATGGAGGAGAGGATTGGGGATTGGGGATTGGAATGGGAGGGGATAGGGGAAGGGAGAGTGGATGGGTGAGGTGAGGTGAGGTGAGGTGAGGTGAGGTCTATTGGGGGTTAGATGGGGAGGTGGGGGGTAGGCTATATGTGGGAGGTAAGTATGTATATATATACAATTTATATGCAATTTATAGGTGGATATGGATACTAGATACTATAATAGAAATGCTCCAAATATGGGTAAGTATGTGCGTGGGAAGACTCTGGGCTGGGGTTGGAAGAATAATGTACGGCGTTGTGCTGTTGTTTTCGTGCTTGTGGGGGTTTCGGTGTGTTGGACAGCTACCCAGCATCAAAGATCAAAGACCAAAGGTTAGAGATCAAATAGTTCGACGATTCAAATACGCAGATCTACAAGACGTGGTTTAGATAAGCTACAGCTGAGTAAGCTGTCACCTAGCCTAGCCCACAACCCCAGGTACCTAGCCCATGGGTGTAAGTCAACGTCTTGGCATTTCAACGTGTGCGACAGGTTCGAGTTCAACATGTACAATCTCTACCCGTCCACCTTCTCCCATCCAACCCCCTCCCGGAAAAGAAAATCCCCCAAGCCATCCAGACATTATCCAAAATTTCACATCTCCCAAACATTCATCCTCGAGAGAAAACAAAGAAGAAAAATAATGGGTTTCTCTTATTGAAAAGAGTCTTGAAAAAATGAGTAAGACAGAAGAGGAAGGCAAGAAAGGGGAAGACATGAAGAGGAAGAGAAGAAAGAAAAAAAAAGAAAAAAAAAACTCCATCATCACAAGGCTCGACAAGCACTGTCAAGGCAACGCAACAAAAGCACGTGAACCGAAAGCGAATAAGCAAACGCTCCAGAGAAGAACAGAAAAAAAAAAGCACAAATGGCAAACAAGAAGAATGGGAATCAAAGCCAATCCCTCAGAAAAAATAACCCCCAAAAAACCCGCCAAAGCGCATGACCAACTCTCATTCGCAAAAGATTCCTTCCCAACCCTTCCCCCTCCCTCATCCCAAATGCCCATTCGCCTGCCCCGAAAACTGAATCGTCGGCCACTGAGGTCCACCGCCATGCCCCACCGAGACCCCCGACCCATCCACCAGGCCCTGCGCCTCACCGGGCGAACTCTGCGATCCTGCAGATTCGCGGCCCAGCGTCATCAGAGTCGTGGCCGTGTTGAGGTAGTCGCCTGGGTGGCTGATTTGCTGGGTATAGGTGCGGCCCCAGGAGCGCCAATCTTGGGGTGTGAAGCCATTGGCCGAGTAGGCTGGTTGGTGGGTGTGGTCGGCGGTTTGCGTGTGCGCATACGCGTATCCGTTGCTGGACGGTTGCGACGTGTTGTTCGATGTGGCAGCTGCGAGAGCGGCGACGTGGTTGGATGTCATGCCGGTCTCGTCGGGAACCGGGTAGGCTTGCTGGTCAAAGGGGTTGGTGGACTGCTGTGGCGTGGCGTTGGGTGTCCCAAGATTGTACGGGTGTGCTGATCCACCGCTCATACTCGGACAAGTTGTATGAGATGTGAGTACAGAGTCAGTCGGCCCACTTGTTGTTCTCGAATATTGATCACGGTACATGCTGTTATCGTATGCCGAGGGTGCACTACTCGAGTTTTGGGTGGCCAGATTTTGTGGAGTTTGCATGGCAACACGGGCTAGCGATTCTGTGGCTGTACGTTTGACGATGCTATCATTGATCGTTCCCAGCGATTGGTTGATGATGTCAGATATCGCACCCCTGAGCTTACCTGCGGATCCTACAACCATGTTAGCACGGTTCCTACCTATACTCGAGAGAGAATGAATTAGGCGTGTTGAACATACCCAAGAATTGGTCGCACTCGCCAATGACATCCACCCACGTAGCCATATCGGCCTTTAACTTGGTCATGTCAACAGGCGAGAGCTGGTCTTTTCGCATCGAGGAGATGAATAGCGTTGTAAAAGCTGCGGCAATGTAGACCACCGTGTTGATCCAGGGTATGTCCAGGCTCTTCATGTGCATCATCTCGGTGCAATTGTGCAGCATCTTCTGTGAAGCCTCCATACATTTATCCAAGTTTGAACTGAGTACGGCTGGATCGGTCGATCGGCACACAGCGGGATGGTGGAGCAGGAGGTGGTAGGCCTGGTGCCAATATTCTAGATATAGAGCAAAGATGTGATCATCCACAGATGCCTGTGATGGGTCGCGAAGCTGATGGGGGATCTCGTCTTTCCATTGCTGAACCTTGGCTTCGAGCCTCTTGAGGTTGTCAACATAGCTGTGTGGTGAGTGTCGCACAGCATAAATGGTCTTGTAGAGCTCCAATTCCAGAGAGGAGTATTTGGCGACTTGTATGCCCACCTGAAAAGAGCAATGGTGGGCTGGATCCAGTTTTGCCTCTTCGCCGGGAAGGCAGTCGTTCATGGGCTCGGGGTATTCGACGTCAATATCCTCGAGGCTTAGAGGCATTGGCCTTCCCAGTCTGCCATTGAGATTGACCTGGAGTGCATGCAAGGTCCAGAAGACTCGTTTTCGCATCTCTATATCCAGTTTGGACATGGCCTCTTGCTTACCCCACGCCTTGACGGACCGATGGAGACCGAGTTCAATGGCGTACAAATGGGTAATGGAGGTCATGATCCATGCAGCACCAGGCTTGGGAAAATTGCGCAGGTGGTTGCAAATCATGGTCAGAGCCTGAATGCACTGCCACGTGTGCTTTTTCAGAAGAATGTCCTTGTAGAAGCTCAGGGCGTAGTGATAGTGTGTATGCGATTCCTCTGCCAACGCGCTCTGCTGACTGTTTCGAGTTGCGATTTGATATTGGATCGTGGCAAGCATCATATGCACCACGATGATCTCGGCAGCCGTTGGTGTGAAGTTGGCATCATTACCAAATCTCCAGACCTGGGGGGTTTGTTAGTCGTCATCGTCATCACCAGGACCAAAGAAGGGAAATGCTTACCAATTCCATAAAGGCCGGCTTGTGAACGAGCATGGTGTAGGGATTGAGGGATCGCAAGTACCATATGGCGTACTCCCTGAGGGTATCATAGGCAGGCAAGCCAGGATTCTTCACAGCCCGTCCTCCCAGGGTTATATGGACCAAAGTAGAGTAGGACATGGGTGAATCTTCGTACTCGGCCTCGCTGGCCATGTGGTCGGTGATGTCGATTTCGGTGCCAAAGACGGAGAGCGAGGTGCCTTTGATATGGCTGAGCAGGCTATCGTCGGCGGCGACTCCCAGATAGTTGTCGCCAATCGAGTGAAGCTTGAACTGGGGCAGCGGCTGGAACTCGCTCTTGACGGCGGTGCCGGCGGGCGCATAGCCCGGCAGAGGAGAGGCGCTGGTCTTGCGCGGGGCCTCTGGCCAGGTCTGGGTGTCGGACGGATGGGAAGACCACGGATGGCTGGGTGGTTGTGGCGCTGTGTAGGTGGGCGGGGCTCGCGGCTCTACACCCAGCTCTCTCAGCTGTGCCTGCAGGTCTGCGATGTGGTTGCGCAGGTATGAGTTCTCCGACTCCATGGCCTCTGCGTGGCCGCGCACCGTGGCGCGCCCGGTGATGCGATCGGTTGTGCGACATGGCGATCTATTTTGCTCGCATGGCGTGCAGCCTTCGGGTCGTCCATCGCAGCGTATTTTGCGAACCTGGCAGATACTTGGTCAGCCTCGGTTGTCTTGTTTTTGCTTTTGTTCTTGCCCCGTGATGACGACGAGTGCGGCAGGCGCATTGGAGTCCGCCCTTGATCCCTCTGCAGGCAATGCGCATCCGCGACGTGAGGCTTCCCACGCAAGAGCGACAACTCCCCCGACGATCCGGCACGACGGTGCCTTTCTCTGGGTCGATGCACGGCAGCTTGTCTGTTGGGTATGCTGCCGGCCGTCGCGGGACTGTCTTGTACGGTCTACTGTCCGTTGCCCACGTCCACGGTCCACGATCCACGGTCCACGGCCTAGTCTTCACTCTCCATGGTCGCGACGTACCTTGCATCGGTCACAGGCTTGACCTGTCCGCTTGGAATCGGCTAGTTTCCTCTTGACCGAGCCAGAGAAATCGTTGTTCGGTTGGCGCGGATGCTGATGGGGACTTGGGGGGCCAGCCTGCTCAATGCGCTGGATCTTGTGGACGGCAAGAGGCAGCTCCTCGTCCGAGGGCCTCTTTGTCGCCATGCTGCTGGCTGGGGCGGGGGGGTTTTGAGCGAACGGTGGGCGAGCACACGAGGCAGACGGTATGTTCCGTGAGATGACGGGTGTCGAGACAGGTACGATGCGATGCACCCCAGGTTTGCTGCCGAGGGTGGCGCTGGTGGGTCTGGCTGTCAAACTTGGCTTGACCTTTGGATGTTGGCTGGTCTTGCCTGGGCTTGGCTGGCGCCTAGGTACCTAGACAGAGTACTCAGGGTAGCCTGTGTGGCTGTTGCACGGTATAGTAAAATAAAAAAGTCGAGGGACATGACATGACCGCCAAACTGTCGAGAGGATAGGTAGGGTAGGGGTATGGTGGAGGACAACAGGCACGGCACACACGCACGGGGCAAAATGTCCTAGGGCGCGGTGTCGGTACGTGCAGCGCGTTGTCGCAAGAGAACAATGGCGCAGGTGTGATGGAGGGGGAGGGGGATCGCTGGTGGCTGGTGGCTGGTGACAAGTGACAACTGGAACTTGGTTGCTGTGCTGAAAACGTCGCAATTCCCACACCCAACCCCCGCCGCCACTTGTCACCTGTCACCTTGTCACCTGTCACCTTGTCACCTGTCACCTTGTCACTTTGCGCGCTCTGACTGTTTGCTGTCTTGGGCGGAAAGTACATGATTGTACAAGTCCAGGGCGCCAGGGCCCATCGAACCGATCGTCCAATCTGCCCAAGCTCATTCGCTGCGCCCACGGGTTCTCAACCTTGCGATACACAGCTCCATCGACTAAGCTTGGGGGATGGACCTTGACGAGGCCCCCGCGACTCCTAGGCACCCGTACCGCCCAAGCCTGCTGACCTCGTCAAATACCTGACGCTCGCCCGTTGATTGCTGAGCCTCACAGCCTTTGAACATCAACACACGGCACGCAACTCTAGCATGCACATGGCTAAAAAAGAAAATCCATCTCGTCTTGTCTCCACTCCCGAGCCCGCTTGCCAGGACCACCCGGCCTCGCTGCACTCTTGTCGACGATCAAGCCTCGGCCAAGGCGCTAGAAGGACGAGAGATCCATTCGAGGGAATTTTCATCGCCAGTCCCCTTCTGGCCTTGACCGTCAAACATCCGTCTGTGCTCCCAACGCCCATCGCCAATACTCTGGCCGCAGATCAACCTTCATGGCCTCCATACGGACTTTTCGTCTGCCACACTACCACGCCTACCCTGTTCACGTCGCCCTGTTCGAAGACGTTGAAAATGCAGACTTTCTCAAAAGCCAATTGCTGGCAGCAAATCCAGACTTTGATTATGCCTTTTTGGATGCAGCCATGGTGCGTACTATCTTGTCGTTTGCTTTTCAATCCGTCACGTCCATGTGCAGATTTGCCCCTACAGTCACCAAACCAAGGACATCTACCTCTCGACTGGGTTGTCCTTGATTGGGAAACGGCCTCGTTGCAACCGTCGTACGATGCAGGAACCCCAACAAATGCCTTCATGCTCCACGTCACCCTAGCTTCATCATACCACCCAACGATCATCATCGCTTCACCTGGTTCTCTCTGGCTTAGCGGTGCTATTACATCCCCCCAGTCGATCAATCGCACCGACTACGCTATCTTCAGCCCTATCCTGCCCTACCCTTCCATAACACCCATACCTTCACTCACACCGTCACACATGCCCTCCACCAATCACCAGCCTCCCACCCCTTTTCCCCGATCCAAATTATCCATCCATTCATCTCGTCTTATCTCATCTACCACCGTCCCAGCCTCAGCCTAGTCAATTCCACCTTCTTCCCCCCCCCCAACCCTCAACATCAACCAAACCCCCCAGACCCCCAATCCCTCCACCAAAACTAACCCCCCA
Source organism: Plenodomus lingam (assembly GCF_022343315.1). NCBI lineage: Eukaryota > Fungi > Ascomycota > Dothideomycetes > Pleosporales > Leptosphaeriaceae > Plenodomus > Plenodomus lingam. Next base: position 623,274 of record NW_027093973.1, read on the forward strand.
ATCAAAATAAATCCAGATCCTCTCCCCCTCCCACCTCCTCACCTCCGCCTTCCTCACCCTCCACGCCTTCGCAACCACCTCCCCCACCCGGTCCCCAAAAACACGCACCCCCCATTCCGAACTCGTCTTCCGCCTCAGCCCAAACAACAACATCGGCCAAAGCTACTCCCTCTTCGGTATCGGACCCCACACCACCCGCCTCATCGCCGTGAAACTGGGCGTCCGCATCGACGACGCCCTTGCTGGCACCGCGCAAACTGTGTCCCAAGCAGAGGAAAAGGTGAGCCCGCGGCCGGGTAGGCTTGTACTCGATGACGCACTTTCGGCGCAGAGCGTGGGCGCGCATTTGGCGAGTGTGGTAAGGGGCCGTAGTGTGCCGATTGGTGAGATGGGTGTGGAATTGGGGGCTGGTGCGGATGTGGGCAGGATTCGCAAGGTGTACAAGTTGGGGGAGGGGGGAGGGGGGAGGAAAGGGGGGAGTAAGGGTGCAGCAGGGGAGGTGGAGGAGGAGGAGGAGGAGGAGAGAAAGGCGTTGGAGAGTGTGATTTTGGGCATTATGAGTTTGAAGGGGTCGTGAGGTCGTGGTTGGTTGGGATGGGGAATAGGCATGTGGAAGATGTGGATCAAAATGATGTCTCTCTCTCTCTTCATAAGGGTCTCGACTGCTACATATACTACATGGTCTACCTGGATAGATATACCACCACCAACCTCACCCTCCCTGCTTGCTCACCCCTTCCATTCTATTCCAAGGCAACAAATCTCACATTTACCTCTCCAAGTACTCGGGCTTAAGGAAATCGGCCATGTTCTTTGGCTTGGGGTACGGGTTTTCTACCATGAGTTAGCATACTAGCAATTGTCTTGTTTTTCATAAGAAAAAGAAATCATGACATACCGTGGTGAGCATGGTGGTCAGAGTGAGCATCATCAGGAGGGCCCACATAATGCATCTCGTAAACGGAGCCACACTCCATGCAGCGAGACTTGGGCTCATCGCGTGTAAGCGTGATCCACAGGACATTGTGCGAGTCGGCAGGGCAACCAGTGCAGCCGACATACTGCTCATTGCCTGCAGAGTTAACGATGATGGGGTCTGCCATGGTGCCTGGGTACATTATGTTAATCACGGGAAAAGTGGAAGAATAGAAGAAGAAGAAAAAAAGGCCGAGTAGGGCGAGCCATTGAGGGGGGAGACGTACCGACACGGCTGGCATCTAGAGGCCTCATGTCAAAGATATCCACACCCTGCATTTTTCCGAGGATTTCAAGACGCTCGAGACCAGTGGCTTGTTCGGCGTCCGTGGGGACGGTACCGGGTTCGGCTCCGGGGGGCAGGAGATCGGCTTCGGTTTTGATTTCTGGTTGGGAATTCACGTCAGTAAAAGACCGATTGCCATTGCGAGCACAGCCTATGCCTCATTGCTTGCCTCGGACCACGATCGCAAAAGAAAAAAAAAGAACCCCCGGGCGCAGGCGCATTGCAGTTCAACGACGTACCATCTAGCTTCTTGAAACCGCGGAGGAGGCTCGGGGGAGCACTTGCGTACTTATCCGGAGTGGACTTGTCTCCCGCATCGCCTGTGAGCGTGTCAATGGGTTGCAATGCAGTCGTACGATGATGGGGGGTATTGGTTGCGTACGGCGGACAAAGCTGGTGGTGAAGGTGCGCTGAGCGAGGGCGCGCGGGGCCACTCTTCGTGCTGCGGCGATGGCGGAGCGCTGGACGAACATGGCGAGGGGGCGATTGGGGAGAGGGGAGAGGCGTGGGTGTTGGGGGCTGGCGGATGGGTTTGGGTTCCGTGGTTGACGTCGGATCATGCGAGAGCTTTGGAAGGGCTTGGCGGGCTTGCTGAGTCAGATGTTGAGCCACAGCACACGAGCCACAAGTAAGTGGAAGCCACAGCCCTGGAAGTGGGACTGGTTGCTAGCAGTACTCCGTAGGATCCAGGCTGCATCCATATGACGCGCTCACTCTCAAACATTGTAACGCGTACCGTAGTAGAGTAGTCTTCCCGACACTTACATTTTGATGACCCATCTCATCTACACACATTGCCATTGCTCACACACTCACCACTACACAGGAACTAATCACACAGCTCTGCCGCCTCGTCAAAGTCAACATGTCGTCGTTCAAGCCCGCCCTTGTGGTTGTCGACATGCAAGAAGACTTTTGTCCTCCCGTGCGTCTCCTGCCAGCAACCAGTCTGATGAATGCTCACACCACCAGAATGGCGCCTTGGCCGTAACCGGGGGTCGCGACATCATCCCAACCATCAACACCCTCCTCAGCTTTCCCTTCACTCTCAAAGTCGCAACCAAAGACTGCCACCCTCGCGACCACATCTCCTTCGCCTCCAACCACCCCGCCCCACACAACAAACCCTTTGAATCCACCGCCATCATCACGAACCCACACAACCCCTCTGAAAGCATAGAGACGCGTCTATGGCCCGATCACTGCGTTCAAGGGACGCCAGGTGCAGACTTGGTCCCCGAACTCAACGTCAGCACTGTCGATTGCCTAGTAGAAAAGGGCCAGGATAAGCGCGTGGAAATGTATTCTGCGTTTGCAGATCCCTTTACGAGTCCTTGTGTGGCGCGCAGCGGTTTGGCCAAGACATTGAAAGATGCGGGCGTGACGGACGTGTATTGCGTGGGGTTGGCGGCAGACTATTGTGTCAAGCACACGGCGCTGGATGCGCAGAAGGAGGGCTTCAGGACGTGGGTGGTGCAGGAAGCGGTCAAGGCTGTGTGCCCGTCATCGTTGGACGATGTGCATAGGGAGTATGAGAAGGCTGGGGTGAGGGTGGTGGGCATGGATAGTAAGGAAGTGCAGAGGGTAGGGGAGTTGGGCAGGACGCAGGAGCAAGATGCGAAGGATGCTGACAAGGCGGGTGAGAGTGTCTTGGACTGAACCATGGAGGGAGGGAAAGAGTGAAGTTCTAGGCAGATGGATATGTAGTCACTCCAAGCGTTCTCATGGGCCTAAGTCAGTGCATGGTGGTTAGGTATCTAGAGCCCCTATGGGCGTCCGTCCCAACTCTGCACGCGAGGCAGTGGAAAAGTAACCGCCATGGCAGATGCAAAAGATCGGCCATGTGTTCCATGACAGCATGCGACCAATCCATCTTCTTCTGAAGACCGCCGTCAACGGAAGCATGAATGATCCGTCCCGTGCCGCGCTGGTCTGTCAGTCATCTGGACACGAGAAACAAGCCGACTGCGGGGCAGCAACTCTTGGAAGGCGGCAGGCACAACTCACCTGCCGCTGCCAGCATTGCACGAAACAGTCAGGATCGTCAGCCCGGGCTTGTCACTCGTCATGTTGCTCTGAAGCCTGCACCCAGCCTTCACATTCACCATACCATTCACCATTTCCCTCGTCTCCCAGTCCCTCCACTGCACTGACTGTGCCTGGCTCTTCCTTATTGCCGCTGTGGTTGCTGTTGTCCTCGTCGTCGTTGATGTTTACCTGTCTCGCAGCGAAACAAACAAAAGTTTCATAGCGGATAGCGGGGTCGGTAAATTGTTACAAGCATCGTCATCGCTCGGCGCGAACCCCAAACCGCATTACCCCGATACCAACTTGACGGGATACCCTACGCGGGATTCTTCACGCCAACTTTTTTTCTGACACAGCCTCCCTTTGCACCATCCGCTCTTTTCACCCAGGCAGTGTTCGTCTAGTCACGATGCCGCATCTCCCGATAGTTTCGAAACATCGACGAGCCTCGTTGACTAGTGCGTCTTCCTCTGTTCCGTGTAGTACCGAGAGACACCCCATACCGCCTTTTGGGGGCGAGTGAATACTTGCTGATGTGTGCTGTGTGAATGTACAGGTAGTCGCGGGTCCTCGATAGACGAGTCGCGGCACCATGGCGACGAACATACCGAGGACGAGACAGTCATGGACTCTGAGCAAGGCAGCAGTACGTGAACCCAACATGAGATGAACTTAATCAAGACGGGAATGATAGACTGATCCCAGACTGCGTGCAGTGCTATCCCACATCATATCGCAATTGCGACCTGGTGCCGACCTGAGCCGAGTGACGCTGCCTACCTTCATTCTCGAGCCGCGGTCCATGTTGGAGCGCATCACAAAGTGCGTCGATGCACCCATTCTGTTCAAGAGGATAGCTGTACTGACCACCAAGGTAGCTTCATGGCACACCCAGAGACGCTACTTCCTCTATCAGAAATCCAAGACCCTGTACAGCGCTTCGTAGCCGTGACCAAGTTCTATCTTAGTGGATGGCACATCAAACCCCCGTACGCACCAGCCTACACATGCCACAAGCAGTCACTAATGTGAGTATAGAGGCGTCAAAAAGCCATTGAACCCCATCCTGGGCGAAATATTCACTGGCTACTGGGATTATCCTGATGGCACCAAGGGCTACTACATCGCCGAGCAGACGTCACATCATCCGCCCAAGTCGAGCTATTTCTTCATGGCGCCCGAACACAATATCCGCGTCGACGGTACCCTCAAGCCTCGGAGTAAATTCTTGGGCAATTCAGCGGCCAGCATGATGGAGGGCATCGCGGTCCTGAGATTACTGAATACGGGAGAGCGATTGTATGATGCTGGCAAATGTCAGTACAGTTCGGAGAGCTAATTGGGCCACAGCTTCGTCACACAACCAAACATCTACGTTCGAGGCATTCTATTCGGAACCATGAAGTATGAGCTTGGTGATCACGCCTACGTACGCTGCCCGGAGACCGGCATGAGCGCCGACATCGAGTTTAAATCCAAAGGCTACTTCAGTGGAACGTACAATGCGATCGGTGGTTTCATCAAGGATGCGCAAGGCAAGAACTTGTACGAGTTCTCAGGCCTGTGGAATGATGAAATGTACATCAAGGATCTCACGGTATTTCAAGTTCAATCGAATGATGGCTGCATCTCGTGCTGACCTGCATCCTCTAGACTGGCAAGAAAGAGCTTATGCTGGACACGACCCGTACAAAACATACACCTCCCATGACTCGGCCGCTGGAAGAGCAGGACGAGCGTGAGTCACAACGGCTATGGTATGATGTGTGCGAAGCTGTGAAGAGAAGAGACCAAGAGGTCGCCACAGAAGCAAAGGCAAAGATTGAAGACAGGCAACGCGAGGAAACAGCCAAGCGTAATAGTGACGGCATCGACTGGCATCCCCGGCTGTTCAAGCGCGTCGAACCTGGCGACGAGGAAGATTTGGATTGGATCATCAACGCCAAAGTGTCAGTAACCCCAATCCCCATCTTGAGCCTCCACTGACGCACTCCAGAGACGGCAAGACTCCTGATGAACAGACAAAGCAGATTCTGCAGATTTATGCCATACTCCCAGGCCAGAAACCGGACCGTCAGTTCAACATCCCCTCACGCACACATGACCCTCGCCCAACCCAAACTCACCCAGCACAGCCAGCAACGGTAGAACAAGCCCCTCAACTCATTGAGCCCGCTACAAATGGCCCCTCCGTGCCGCCCACCCAATCTACCCAATCCTCCCCTCCATCCAGTGATGGCCAACAGCAGGCCCTCGACCAGCAATTCGTCGGCCTGTCCCTAGAAGGAAAGACGTCATCACATGCCCCCCTTTCACGACCCAGTATCCCGAGCGACCCCTCCAATCCGCCCTCGTTGCCATTCCAGAAAGTTGCCACCGAGCCGGGGAATTTGGATCCGGAAATGCAACGGAAGCTTGAGCAGGAATTGCCCAAGAGTAAGTTATTGCACAGTAACTCTGAGGCGGAGCCGCAGAAGAAGGATCTTTTGAGGCGCAAGGATAGTAATACGGAAGATGTGGATGAGTTTCATGATGCGCAGTCGTAGGGTATGGGTGTTTGTGAGTGTAGGGAGTTGGGGAGTTTTGGGAGGGAGGCATGGGCCTGCGTCAGCTATTCGCAGTGGGAGTAAGTGGCAATATAGTGGCAATGGGATAATGGGCTGGTATTCAAGACGAGTAGGCCATTATAGTAATGATGAAGCTCTGTCCTTGTGTGGATGACCAACAACATGTAGATCTTGTGTCACTGTCGCTAGATTTGTTTTCATTCCGATGATGGAGTGGAAAGATCATAGTGTGTATCTTCTTTGGTGTGCGGGGGAAGAACCTTCAAGTACGTGGTTATCTTGGTCTTGATTTACGGGGAGATTGAGATGTAAGCAAGAGGGGGTACCTAAGAGCACGATCGACGTGGGGTCGAATAAGCTTTGGGGTCCGGCAAGATCAGAGCACTGTAGATAGCCAATCGCTGACTCTGCGGACCTGATAGTTCGCTAGAGGATCCGCGTTCTCAGCTCTAGGGCTTATCCGAAACTTTGAAATACAACATAGGTGAACATTTGTTTTTGCGCCGATTCTGTGGTTAGTGGTGACATGTGTCCGCCACACTTGCGCATCGTCTAACAGGCATACACCCTAGCAGACGTAAGCAACTCTAGACGAGAGAATCAGCAATAAGACCGCATGTGGCTCAGAACCGCGTGTGGGCAAACAACACACTTGCTCTAGCAGCCAATGACATCATAGCCGCCGCATCAAGTCCGATATAGACAATGCACTGCCTCCCTCAGACTCGTGCATCAACAGCTTGGCTCGGATGCCCACGGTACATCGGTGTACACTGCCGGATCAAAAATGAACTCTGAAAGACGTGCTTGGATGCCCATCTTCACATCGGCGACGCTCCCCACGCACGTGGTGTTGCGCGTTCGATTGTGACCGAAACAGCCATCGCCATCATCACCAGACTACCACGCCGGTCACAACGATGCAAGATCCCATGGAAGAGCTGCGGGACCCGCGCAAAGCCAAAGATGACTTTCTCCACTACATGCGCCACGAGTTCTTTAGGTTGAACTTTTACCGGGCGCATATGCTGTATTTTATTGTCGTCATTGCCATCTCGTCGCTCATTGTGTACGGGCAGGGACGCGCGAATGGGCCGAAAGAGGTGGGAGGAGAGCACTTGACGTATATGAACGCGTTGTTTCTGACGTGTAGTGCTATGACGACGACTGGTAGGATCAAACCGCCCAGGTATCGAAAACGGCAGATTGCTGATATTCATGTAGGGCTCAATCCAGTGGATCTGGGCGATCTATCTGGCTTTCAACAGGCCGTGTTTGCGATCCTCATGTTCATTGGAAATATACCGTTCGTTTCGACATTTGTGGTGCTGATTCGACGAAAACTATTTCGAAAGAAAATGGCACATGTGGTGAAGCATTCTCGCACCATGCGGCGACTTGTGCAAGACATCGAGGACAATCGCCACACGGGACGCGGGGAGGCTGATAGCAGTGGTACTCTGCGTCAACGTGCGAGCAGAGGACCGAGTCGTTGGGCCAATGGGACCAAGGAAGAAAGAGACTGCTCGCCAAAGATGCAACCACTTTCCAAACGTCGAACGTACCACTACCAAACAGGATTCGGCTTTATCCCTACGCCCTGGGAGACGAAGATTGCGCGCAACTTCTTCCGAAGGATATTCGACCGCTTGACTAGCGAGTTGAAGCCTGAGCGGCACGACTATGTGTCCTTTAAGCCACGGCTTGACTCCAAAGGACGTTTTCTCGATCTGAGTGAGCAAGATCGCATGGAGCTCGGTGGTGTGGAGTATAGGGCTCTACAAGCTCTACTTTTGATCCTAATTGGCTATCAAGTGTTTTGGTATTCACTGGGCACTGTCCTACTCGTCCCTTACGCATATCGCAGCCACATACAGGCTGTACTTCATGAAGCACAGCCGGGCCGGCTGAACCCAGGATGGTGGGCGTTCTTCTGCACAGTCACCGAATTCGCGAACGGAGGGCTCAACGTCCTCAACTCCAATTTTGTCCCCTTCAGTGGCTATCCTTATATTCTCATTGTCGCAGGACTGCTGGCCTTTGCAGGACAAACGCAGTTCCCCACTTTTCTCCGAATGCTTATTTGGACGATGAAGAAGATATCTCCCCAGCAGTCGAGGTTCAGAAACACACTCGAGTTCTTGCTGCAACACCCAAGACGCTGCTTCATCTATCTATTTCCCAGCCGTGAAACGTGGTATCTGTTTGTGATCCAGGTCGTCATTGATATCACGGCTTGGCTATGCTTTGTCATTTTAAATATTGGTATGCCAGATATTGAGGCGCTTTCGCTACGCAGACGCTTCCTGGATGGCTCGTTCCAAGCTACGGGTCTACGTACAAGCGGCGCGTACATTATTGCGTTCAGCTCCCTCGCGCCAGCATGTCTAGTCGTCTATCTCGTCATCATGTACATCTCCAGCTACCCCATGGTCCTAACACTGCGCAAAACAAATACCTATGAGGAGCAATCCATTGGCCTACAGAAGCATGACAGCAGCACAGTGGGCATTGCATCTCATCTCCAAAAGCAGCTGGCATACGACATCTGGTTTCAATTCTTGTCCTTCTTCTTGATCTGTGTCATTGAACGTGGTCACATACTTCGTAAAGATCCTGGGTTCGATGTCTTTTCGATACTATTCGAAGTCACATCAGCCTACGGTACCGTTGGCCTGAGCACTGGTATACCAGGCAAAGACTATAGCTTGAGCGGCTCCTTCGCAAGCCTCAGTAAAGTAGTCCTGCTTTTCGTCATGGTGCGAGGCAGACATCGCGGCCTACCCCTCGCCATTGACCGAAGCATCCTTCTCCCCGGAGAAGAGCTCATGCGCCGCTTAGACCAGGAATACAGCGCAAGAGTCGTACCCGATGCACATGACATGGCAGACTTGGCCACCAACATCGCGCTCAGTGGGAAACCGCGCACACCGTGCGGAAAAGGGGAACAAGATCCAGAGCTCCTTCGTAACCCGTCCTCTCGGACCGACGTCCATGAAGACAGAGATGCAAGAGAAAGGGGGAATGTCGACGCAACAACAGCCAGCATGACAGACACGTCACGCCCATGATGGTAGTCGATTCCTTCTCGGCCTCACTCCCATCCTCCCAATGCAGTACACGGTCACAATCCCCAATCCGAGAGACTACTCCTCTCGCCCTACGATAGTACTGTCCATGTATGTACATACCTAGGTACCTGCGCACGTACACGACAACACCCAAACTAAATCCATCCCACACCCCACCTCCTCTCGGCCCCACGCCCCAAAAACCACCACCAACCCCGCGTACCTAGGTAACCTCCTTATCCACAATCAACCCCTCTCTCTCTCACACACACTCCCACCACACCCTGCGCGCCCCGCTCCCAAGATCCTCCCGAAAATCCAAACGTCATCCTTCCTTACTCCCCAGCCCGCCAACAAAACATGTCCACCTCCCAGGATACCTGTACCTACCATCCCAACTAGTCCCATCAGGCACCCACCCCATCAGCCCTATGCTTCCCACCCAAACCCAACCCCAACCCAAACGCAGACAAGCCCCCAAGAAAAAATGATGATAATAATGATTTTAAAACGCCACTGAATCCTGCGACGTCGCGTGCGGGATTCTCTGGCGCGAGGAGAAGGGATGCGAAATATGTGGGTTTTGATTGGTTGTGGAGATACAGGGGTGTACACATATCCCCCCTGCAGCTTTTGCCTTGCCCTGCATTCTTTTTCGCATGAATGGGAGGACGGTTTTGGCTCCACTGTAATTTTAAAGAATCGTGGGTGTTGGTGGGAGGGTTTGGGGTATGGGGACGTGTAGGTACGTAATTGGTACGTACGTATGTACTGTGGTAGTAGTTACTCTGTAGGTACCGCAGTGTATGGTACAATATTCCAATGTACGTCCAGAGTCACGGCGCAAGGATGTCGGGATGTGTGCTTGGCTGTGGAGTTGTGTCAACCTGCTCGAGGGGGATCTTGTGGCTTTTTGGACGGCGTTGATGTGTAGTTTCTTGCCCTTCTTTTGGAGGTGGTGCGGGGTGGGGTTGAGTCGTTTTGGTACTTGTCTGCGACTCTGTGGGTGAGTTGGCGGGGGGTTAAGGGAGAGAAGGGAGTGACTTGCTCAGGTGGGCTGGCTAGAATACATTCATGTAGTATGTCAAAGTCAGCCAGCTGGACAAGAGCCTTTTACACGCAGAATTGTGGCCGTGAGGGGCGAGGCCAGGCGAGATCCAGTCGGGCATGTGGATGTGTGTATTGGGGAATATGGGAATTACAATTAGCATAGATTAGGATATAATGCCATCACCACCACCAAATGCATCTCCATACCCCCCTTCAACCCACACCACAAACCCAAATGTACAAGTCATCAAGCCTTGGAGTTTCTGTGATACACAATTTTCTGTGATACATAATCCACGCTCCCAGCCCCCATCCACCCAGAAATTCATCCACCCACCTTGATGTTGCTTACAAGAAACAGTAGAATATGTTCATTCCTACGTACATCTAATATCACAGGCCCATCTCTTCCTGTACAGCACGACACCCGACATGCCACGCTAACGCTACGGCTGGGCGCGAGATGGAGGGGCTTGGTTTGCTGGGTGTCGGTATTGTGATCGCGTGGGGGTTTTTTTATACCTAGTGTGCATGTAGGTATTGTGGGGTATATAATGGGGGACACTGTATTGCACTGCACTGTCTGTACTGCGTTGCGCTGCGTTGTGTCATGTCCCTAGTTAACAAGAGAATAAATAAATCAACGATAAAATCCCCTTTGCAGACGGTGCAGGTACGGCCTTTACTTGCAGCACAATGTCTTGTTGGTAGCGTGGGTGATGGGTATCCCATTCGATTGTAGAATTTAAATACGTCATGCTGAGTAGCTAGATTAGAATAGTAAGCCTGAAATTCTGTTTGCAGGTATGTAAGAGGCAGAGCCTGAGGTGATAAACCATGTAAAATCTAGATGGTGTTGGGTTTAGGTTGAAGTCTTTTCTTCTTCCTTTTCCTTTTCCCTTTCCTCAAGCCTTTTTCTTCATCTTGTTGTTAATCTATGAGTCTATGTTACGCCTTTGAGTACACATTCTCGCACTATAATTACATGTCTTCGGTATGATGTGAAATTATACATGTAGGCTTTTATCTTCCCACATTTCATCACAAACTGAATTCCACTGTATCAGGATCACGATTAGCCAAGATACTTTACAGTAATGTATATTTTAGTTCCTAGGTTACTCTATTTATACGCATAGGAAGAAATATTTTGGATCCCTATAACCTCGACCTTGACCTTGACTACTCCACTCTCCCACCAGCATATACCCTTCTCTAACACTACAAAGTCTAAAGGCATGAATGGCGTTCTCTCCTCCTCCTGTTTTCTATTTCACTATATGCATCCATCCTCCTCACATACAACCACACATCGCCCCATCACCTCCCCACAACCAGCCTTAAGCCTCAAACCTCAAGCCTCAAACCTCAAGCCTCAAACCTCAAGCCTCAAACCTCAAGCCTCAAACCTTAAGCCTCAAGCCCCAAACAACCCTCCCCTCTCCTACACTACATCCACCACCCACCCACTCCCCACGCCATCAACCCCGAGTCCTGAATTCCCAGTACTGAGTTCCAAGTATTGAGTCTTAGTTACTGAACATTGAAACCTAAAGTCTTGGAATCTAAGCATCATGTACCCGAATATCAAGAATTAGACATCAATCATCAACTTTCACATGCAACACTGCCATTCCACCACTGCACAAACGACTACTCCATGGGGTTAAACATCCAAGCGAAGCCAATGCATCTCGTAACCCCACCCATCTAACTGCCTACTCCCCCTTGCGGCATCAGAAAAACAATACAATAGGAGCTAGTAAAAAAAGAGACCCCATCTGACATGTTTGTAACATGTAACTCGTAAATTGTACCCTCTCATACATCTCAACTCGCCTAAATTGCATACACATACACACACACACGCATACACATACTCAAATGGGCTAAGAGGGGTTCAATTGCTCAACTAAAAAACCCACTCAACATACTCGCCAGTCAATAGTTCACTAGTCACTAATCCCCATGCGCCAAACAATACCCAAACCCTACAATCCCACGCCAAGCCAAAACCCCACCTCACCCCCTCCTCGCCCACCACACCCCCCTTCCCAGCCCAAAACACCGAAACAAATCAACCCCCAAACAAGACCCTTCCCCATCTCGCGTACCCATACGAATCTGCATGTCCATTGGCCGCTCGAAAACCATACGAGAAGCAATCCTCCCCCCCCCCCTCTGCCTGAAAAAAAAAAGCAAGGTCCAAGGGTCCAAAACAAGCACCCCACCTCCACACAAAACCAACGCCGTTTCAAGTTTCCCAAGCGAACAAGAGCAGCGAAGTCAAACCGCGGGTCGCTATCAACACCCAGGCTCTTAAGAAATGGACCCATCGTCTATGTCGACCAGAGAAGAAAACGTGGAAAAAGGGGCAAGAGAGTTTGGAGAAAGGGAGAAAAAAGACAAAACCATGTATTAATGAGAGTAGAGAAAGTAACAGAGATTCGTCGCATTTTTGGTCTTTAATTCCAACAGTGTTGAAAGGGGGTTCATGTTTTCATGTTTTGGAACGCGAGGCATTCATTTCCTCTCGTCATTGAGGAGACTAGCAATGGGCATGTTGTCGCGGGGGGCAGAGCTCCACGTGCCTGCTCGTTGACGGCCATTGTTTGAAGGAACAGGTCTTGGGAGCATGTATGGCTGGCGATCTGGCGCGGATATCGCGCTGATGTTCATGGGATTGGTCGGGCTATAATGCTTCGTGGACTCGCTATAGCTCGTAGACGAGTAGGAGAATGGAGAAGGCTTAAGCACAGGGTTGTGCATAATGCTGCCGTCAGGCGAGGCATCAGGGGTCGGTGGGCGAATGGCGCTGGATCCGTTGCGCCAAATCTCCTCGAGCTGAGCAGGTGAAACATCAGCGCCGTAGTCAGCGGCCACGGTCGCCCAGAACTGCTGGCGGCGAGCTTCGTAGATGGCGCGGAGGCGGTCCGTGTCAACCACCTTGGGCTGATGGGCAACCTCGGTGTTGATACGAAGAGCGTTGTAGGGCTCAGGAGAGGCACGGGGGGTAAGAGTGCGAGGCTTGGGCAGGAGAATCTTGTGTGGCGCCCGGCTGGGAGAGGTGTTGATCGAAGCAACGTGGCCATGAGGACTGCCGTTGTAGCTCATGGGAGAGCTGTGGCGGGATGACTGAGAGTAGGCATCGTGATCTGCTGCCACGACGTAGGCGGGAGATGTGCCATTGGAGCTGCAAGAAGCAGTCGAGGAAATGGAAGAGTTGCGCTTGCGGCGGTGGCTGCCGTGCGAGAGCTGATGGTAGTGCAGGCGACACGCAAGCTCCGTCTTTTTCAAGTGGGCCGCAATATGCTTGTAGGGCATCTTCTGCATGCGTGTCTGGAGGAGGTACGTCTCTTCCTCGTCAGACCATGATCGGTTCCCACCGGCCGTCATCTTGCGAGCACGTAGGCTTGCTGGGTCGGCCGATTGCGAGTTCAACTCAGGCAGAGGAGAAAGGATCTGAGGTTGGTGGTGCAGCATTGTAGTGACTGTTCAATCTTGATAGGGTGGTGGTTATCGAGTAGTGCAGATGCTGATGGCGTGGGTGTCAAGAGTCGTCAAGGCCGTGATCCACTGGGGATGTCGGATAGGTGTATATAAAGCCTTGCAGGTGAAAGGAATGTATTACAGGGTGTATGGGGCACACGAGTAAGTGCTCAGCAACGTCAATTAGTGAATGTAAGGCAGCCCAAACCAGTGGGGTTATAAAAGAATGTATTAAAATACTGCTAAGGGGGAAAAACAAAAGACAGTTGCCGATTGAACGTGAGCGCGGTTGAAGCCTCAGAAGTTGGGGTTTGCGAGCAAGATATAGAGTTCGGACAGTGAGCAGAAACAGCGCATGGCAGCCATCACGGACCGGGTTCGACAGGCAGTGGCAGTTTCTGAGATTGTCAACGTTTTCAAACCGTCCGCTATGCGGCTAAGTTTTGATCGACACCGTGGACGAGATGGACGTGGGAGGGTCCAATGTTTAGAAGAACCCTGACGCGAGACATGTTAAGCCGGAAGGGGATGGGATGTGAAGTAACATGCGATCTGGCTGCCAAAAAATGGGGGATCTTGTGCAGGATGCATAAGTTTAGCAGCCTCGTTGGGGGTCACGGGGGTTGGTTTCAAACTGCATGTGTCGGACGTGCTGCAGTTTTGGCGAAGCGAAAGGTTTGACAGTGTTTGGTATGCCTGGAAACAAGCACTGCTCAGGGCTCCAGCGACGGCGGGCGCTAACTGAAATGGAGCGCATGACAGGGTTGCTGTGAGAACAGTGCGCGGTCGCTTCATCATAGACTTCCTGGAGGCCTGTGTCCAAGGAAACAAACTTACACTGCTCCTCAAGGCAGCGATACGCTCTCCCAGCACGAAGGGCTATCTGTACTAGCCGGCGTGTTTGTTGTACTTTGAAGTCGTGAGTCCTCTTTTTGGACCCAGAACGGGCCGAGTAGCACAGCAAGTGGAGAGGACGCGCAACGCAAACATGAAATGACCGGGTGGTTGCTGATGCTGTAAGACAGGCGAAACCAGTACACTCGGAAGACTTGTATTCCGCTCTACAGCATCAAGCAGATCAGGCGCGTGCTGAGGCCAAAGCGCTTGGCTGATCATGGAGGAGGCTGCTGGTGGCCGTCCGTGGCAGGGCAGTGGCGGAGTGGTTCGCTCCAAACGGGGCTGATACTCGCGCTGCCTCAGGCGACTGGGGAAGGCTCTTGGCAGCAGTGCAAACAGTATGGCGTCATGGTCATGGTCATGGAGGGATGGGATTGATGGAGGGAACATGAGAGATGGGGGATGCAGCCGGCCATGAAAATCATGGCTCTAGGACGCTGCGCGAGGGCGCAGTCGGGTGAAGAATGTTGCGCAGTGTTCCCCTGCGCAGCGGTGAACCATCTGATGGGCGACGGAGCTTGCTGGTGGTGCGTGTTGTTGCAAGCCGCAGCTGCAGTGGTCGCGCGTAGCCTACAGGGATGTGTACGCTCAAAAGAGCTGGCTGGTGGCGGGCGAGCTAGATAAAGAGAGAGAGAGAGAGAGAGAAGAGAGAAGAGAGAGAGAGAGAGTGTGTGTGTGTGGGAAGGGGAGGGGGAGAGGATCAATACCTAGATCGAGAAAGTAGAGCAGGGCGCTGACTTGTCATGGGTAGATTGGCGTGACGTTGTGAGAGTCATGATGAGGAAGAGAGAGAGAGGAAGAGGGAGATGAAAAGAGAAAGAGAACCAGAGAAAGGAAGAGAGTTGAGAAAGAGGCGTACGGAGGCGGCAGCAGCGACGTGGTCAAGCCTTGTACGACAATCGGAGGCAAACAAGCAGTCGCAGTCGGTGGAAGGCACAGTCGCGACTTCCCTTCTCCATGTTTGTTTTGACCGATGATGATGACGATGATGTAAGTACCTACCTAGGTCGTCGGGACAGGAAGGCACGAGGCACAAGGCACGAGGCACGAGGCACTAGCACTCGAGGGCAAAAGGCAAGAGCGACGGGCCAGTGCACGCACCGCACGCACCGCACCGCACGAAATGCACGAATGCACGCACGCAACACAGGCCCCAAAGCCCGCTAGCAACAGACCGAGGCGCGGCTGGCGTGGCTGGCGGGCGGGGCGGCGGTAATGGGTTTGTACAAGTGTTAGTAGTCAGTAGTGGTGTGGTGTCGTCACAAAATCTGCGGTCGCCACTCCCGTCATGGCGCAGCGGGGAAGTGTGCAAGTACAGTAAGGCAGGACAGGACAGGTAGCAGCGACCCGACCGTCTTTGCCTACTGTAGCATGTAGTATGTTAGTATGATGGAATGATGGAATGACCTAGTGTAGTGGTACTTGACTTGCCTAGCCTTGCCTTGCCATAAGGTAGGTACTCTAGGTAACAGGTAACACCTCCCTACACACACATACACAGCAGTACTGTATACAGTCTACACTACATTTTGCAACCATTACTTAGAGACTAGTCAGCAAAAGAGGTCGTCTACTACCTTGCCTATGTACATGGTAGCGTAGTAGTAGTAGTAGTAGTTGTTGTAAGAAGTAGGTACCGTATGTACATGTAGTAGCAGCCAGATGCTCTCCATGGCCCTAGTCCCCCACTCAACTACCACGTAATGGTGCAGAGAGAAAGAGAAAGAGAGACAGAGAGACCGAGAGTACCTACTACTGCTTTACTCCTACACACACATACACAGTGACAGCAGACAGCGTCAGGTCCTCGACAGTCGCCGTCACTCGCTGCAGCCGGCCAGCGTTGCATCACTCACTACCTACTTGCATGAACTCGGAGTTCCAAGGATGCAGCCAAAAAGCTGTCACGCGCTGGCTACAACCTTTACACTCTCCTGGCCGGCCCTCTCAGCCCTCTCCGTCTTGCAAAGTCGCCGTAACCTCTGCAGCCACCTGTCTATCAGACGCTGGTGCTGGCTCCCTAGAGCCTATTACCCCGCTTCTACCCTGCGCCCGCCGCCCGTACCCTATACCTCCACCTCGCCCTGACATTCACTGCCTCGTCATGTATCGCTACTCAGCTTGCCCACCTTGCCCACATTGCCCACATTGCCCACCTTCCACAACTATCCCCCCCCCCTCCCCCGCTAGCCCTCGCTCACTGGACCTCACAGCGTCCTCGTCCCCCTCCATCTCTCCTTCCCTGCCCTGCCCTCCCCCCATTCGCTCGTCTTCTCCCCCCATCCCCGACCCTCTTTGTATCCCTTGTACTTGGATCAGCCCTCTTTACCGACAGGCCATCTGCCTACTGGAAGACCATCATGATCTACCGTCTTCACACTGCCCGTCGTACTCTCTGAAAAAAGCAGTCCTGGAAGCTGCAATATACGAGCATGACACTGCACTCTATAGCCGCACCCAGTCCTCGCCAGTGAAGCTGTCTCGTGTCTCTGCCCGCCCCGGCTCAGCTCTTTAACGTCCTCCGTCTGCCGCCATGTCGTGAGTCCTCTTCCAGCCTGTCTACCTACCGCCCACCCTCGTCCTGCTCCCGAGCCCAGACTCGCTCCAGCCTCGCCAATCACCCATCCTCACCCATTCCTTCATCACTCACCTCATACCCATGCTGACCTCATCACCCTGCTTCCACAGCTCCTCACCCACCACCACCACCAAGCGCAGCCTGAAGCCGTCACCCATCGCCGCAAACCCACACCCTCCACACGCTGCGCCTGCCGAACTGCCTGGTTTACAGTCAGCCGTTTCCTTTACTACACAAGGCGCAGACGCCCACGCAGGCGCACAACCGTCGCTCGCATCGCCTGCAGGCCGAAAGCGCAAGTCTGTAAGCCTCGCTCAGTCGCAAAATCAGATGGCAACCTCGTCAACTAGCGCAGACGCGCCAGCGAGTCAGCCACCACCTCCCCGGAGTACTGATGTCGACGCTGGCGCGCAAGAACCCAAGGCCAAGAAGAGTCGAACGAATACGCCTTGGACACCCGCCGAGGAGCTGCGGCTGAAACAGATGAGAGAAGCTGGGAATAGTTGGAGCGAGATCGCAAAGGTAGGACAAGCAAGACATCACATCTCGTGGCCGTAGTGGCTCGCGACGCAGCTGGCCTTGAGACCTCGATGTACTGACCTGCTGCCACCAGACGTTTCCACAACGAACCGAGGGCAGTGTGAAGAAGCACTGGTACAAGGTGAGTGACTACCCCGCGACCAGGCTGCTATGAGCATCGTTAATGAGAACCCCATCTAGGATATGCACTATGCAGAGTTCGCGGAAGACGAAGTGAGTACTCGGTTAACCCTTTTGATCTAAGAGCGTTAGTGACAGGAAGCTGATGAGCAAGAAGAGCGCTGCTTTGCTTGCCGCCATCAAAGAGTACGACGCCAACAAGTGGAAGGTCATTGGCCAAAAGGTGGGCAAACCAGCAAAGGTGTGTCATCGCTCGCTTCTCACCGATTCCTATCGTCCTGGCAATGACTGACGCACAACAGGCCTGCGAGCAGTATGCAAAGGAAAACTTTGGTGGCAAGTACTAAGCGCCTTCTTTCGCTGCGAATTATGGCGTTCCCATGTCGGTGCGAGGTGGGGGGGATGGGTCCCCGGTTTCAAGATACCATTTCTCTGTCTCGATGGCGCATTTGTGTAAACGCTGGCTTGCTGCAAGCATCCTGTCGTCCTTGTCGTCATCGTCGTCGTCGTCGCCAGAACGGGCTCGCGGTTGAGGACGCCACAGCACGCAGGCAGGTTGGGTCTTAATTTGAAAAAGGGTCTTGTGGGATCCCGATCATGGTTGGACTTTCCTCGAAGCTTTGCTGATGCATGTTCTCGCGCTGACACTTGGTGCGCTATGAAGCTTCTCCTACCTTAGCCTTTCACCCATCTACTATGCCCACGAAACGGCTATTGATGAAGAAGGCATTTTAGGGATAGGAATGAAATGTCCAATGATTACTGGTCGATGTCCCATGTTTCATCTCGGAGGGTCGTTTGTCTCGGGTGACTGCAGTGGTTCGAGCGAATGTTTCGCAAGTTGGGACACATCTGGTCCGTTACCTCAAGTTTTTTTCTCTTCATTTCCAAGTAGGTTGCCCATGTCGACCGTCTTGAGCGAGCAGCTAGCTATTTGTTGCACTTGCAGGCCCCGCCTGCCGCCTGTGTAGCGACCGTCGAGCGTGCAGGAAGAGGAAACGACTCCTTGTTTGTGCGATGAGTGGTAGGTATTGTCCTCGAGGCTAGTCCCAATAGCCACGTGTAACGGGGAAATTCCAAGACGAACGATTCGGCATAGGTACCGAACCAGATCAATGGGCGCAATCGGTACGTGAAGCGGGCTAGAAGGTCGATATGGCTTTTCTCTCCTGCGTCATGAGGTATTCGGCAGATGGGACGTCGAGCAGCCAGCCTTCGTTTTTGGTCGCCCAGGCAGGCTCACAAGACAACGTTGCACACGCGTGGACAAAAAGGCTTTTTTTAATTTTTTTTTTGTTTTGCGCGACTGGCTCAGCCCTTTGCGCATGAGCAACGGTGTGTTTGAGGACGGAGTCGACCATCCATCTGGACTTGCATCTTACCTCTGGTCGGGCCTACGGGTTGTGCGTTGTCTCATCAGCCTAAATGGATGCCCCAGCTGGTCGAGTAGGTAGTTGAGGATTGGCAACAGGACGCATTCGCTAGCTGCAAAGGCCTGACGAAGTCACACCCTGGGTCCCGTGAGGTCATGGCCAGGGCTGCACGAGCAGGGAGATGCTTGTCGCGGGATGGGGGTGGTGCCTGTTGTGCAGGTGTCACGTGTTCGTGGGTCCTTTTGGGTGGATTGATGAAGCTTGGGAGCCCTGGGAGCCCTGGAGCCCTTGGAAGCGGGCTGCCCAAGTAGTGCTCGGCCACAGCGCAGGCGGTTGAAAGAGGCGTAGGTAGGTGTAAGTTACTGTACATGCATCTGCCTTGGACGAGGTAGAGAGGAAAGACGGAGAGATAGAACGGGTCCCTTTTGCGGAT
Source organism: Plenodomus lingam (assembly GCF_022343315.1). Classification (NCBI taxonomy): domain Eukaryota; kingdom Fungi; phylum Ascomycota; class Dothideomycetes; order Pleosporales; family Leptosphaeriaceae; genus Plenodomus; species Plenodomus lingam. The sequence goes on from NW_027093973.1 coordinate 642,681, forward strand.
GGCGCCACAGGAAACAAATCGCCCTTGTTGCGCTGCAGTCGAGAGATGAGGTGCAATGCGACATCTGGGGCGGGCAGATCACGGGCGCCTTGGAGAGTTCCTGCAGCTCTAGTTAGAGTATGTAGCGAGTTTGCCAAGCAGTGAACATCGTACCGTAGAGACGAGCCGAGTCTAGCGTTGAGTTGCAAAATCCACAGGCCAATGTGCGACCATGCCTTCTCGCTTCCCACCAACGACCAACCCCCCCACCCACCATGGGACTACCTACAGTACCTACCACCTCCGACCCGTCAGTAGTCCGTTCCTGTCAGTCATCAGTCAGTCATTCAGTCAATCAGTCAGTCAGTCAGTCAGTCAGTCAGTCTAGCACACGGTACCTATCCCGTTAGTTCACCACCGGTACATGGTACTTTACTGTACATACACGGCAACTCACTGGCACTAACGACACTGTCCATCTCACACTAACATTGTGCACTCCCCCCCTAACCTTCCGACCCCTCCCCCCTCCCCCCTCCCCCTCCTCTCTCTTTCCAACCCCCCCTAACCTTCATGCAGCAACGTCTCAGGTATGGTAGAGAATACGTTCCTCCCCACTTCACCGTCAGCAAGACCCGCATCTCGCCACTGTGTCTGCTGCGTGCAGCTCCCCGTACGCCCGCTGGTCTCCTGCAGTGTGCGCAGATGCGCCGTCCAGCCAGTGGCCATCGGGGGATTCCTGTGGCTGGCGATCCGCCATCATGGGGATGACGAACCGCGTATAGGCAGGGGTCACGTCTATACCTTGAAACGGCCTACCAGCGCATGAGCCAATCTGAGGCCAACTGTGCGAATGCGTTAGAGAGAACCATGAATGCGGCCTGTCAGTGCCCGGGTCCACCGCCCACTGCTTACAGGCGGGTGCTACGGCAAGAGAGCTTCCACTACCGGCATTTGCACTGCCTGGCCCGAGTACCGCGCCAGAATCAAGCAGCATCATGCTGGACGGGGCCTGCTGCACGCCTCAGCGTCTTTGCAGCATGAAAGGAATGGTCGGCTGAAGCAGCTGGCGGATATGCCCTGAGCTGCCACGTTCGAGGGCAGTCATCGTGGCAGTGGCATCAGGCAGCTTTCACTGGCTCAGCCTGGAACCGAGCAGCCCTGTCCGCGGGCCTGGCTCTCCATGTCTGCAACCCACTGCCATGCTGGGTTGGTCTGCCAGGTGCCTCATCATCAATCTGGCATACAACGCTCCTGGTGGCGCTCCGCTTTGGGCAATAGCCCTCAAGCCCCTGCCGCGCTTGCTAGGCGGTCCTGAACGTCTTCAATGCATACATCTCCTGGCCACCACGCTGCGCCAGGGTCCCACCTACCTGCAGAGGCTGCAACGGCGCTGGAGATCTTTCTGGCGGCTTTCTAGAAATAAACTACGATGGCAGGGACCGCACGCCCCTTCCCTCCCCTCCACCCCCAACACCTTGCTCCCTATGCTGGCCATTCGGGGCCGGTCAAAGTATCTCATGCCCAGTCTCATTTTGCATCAGCAGCCACTCATACCCCAAGCTCGCTAGCATTGCACTCTGCACTGGCGCAAATGACTTGGATTTCCGTCCAGATCGTGTGCCGGGAGCCCCCCTCGTCATTGATCACCGCATTATGCTTGACGTAGAATTCGTTCCCGGGCCTTCCCTACTAAGCTCGTTCCGTGTTCTTCAGGAACAAAAACCGTCTCGTGGGGATGACCCATTGCTGTGCGTGTGCTTGGACTCTGTGTCCGTGTGGCAATCGCACAGGACCGGGCTTTTGAAAGGGACCAACGGCCCAAATTTTTAATGCCTTGATCCGTAAGGCGTGAATATCTTATATCCCACCAGACTCCCAGCCCATATGTTATGTACCTTTTGGAGTATCCCCCACAAGGCTATATCCGGCTACCCCAACACTTAACACACGCGATAAGACTCCGACCGATGGCGCGTTCTCCCAGGCTTTTCTTGCTCCAACATTTGTCAATATAACAGAATTCGAATATCCCAAACACGTGCGATACAACGACCTCGCGTCGACGCACCCGCTCCAACCAAACTACTTTTTTCTGGCTCAGGTCTCACTACGGCGGCCTGCCAGAGCAAGCTAGCTCTGGTAGTCTCCATGCGTATTCGCAACACTGGCGAGTCCCTATCGAGGCCCTTTCCTCGACTACAGCGTACCAGGCGATGCCGGGGAAGAACATCACATTCCGACGTCAAACGTCGAGCATCAAAATGTCCTCCATTCCCATTCAGGGCTGCCTCCGGGTTACCACCACTCCTTCCTGCAGCCACATCCATCTCAAACGCTCCAACATGCCGGCGCTGCCCACCATCCTACCTACACGGATATCGAGACACACCCCTCAATCCACCAAGCCCATTTGCTGCGCCATCATTCCATGTCGCAGCACTCACCATCTTCCTACAATGTGGGCTATCCACCGCCGCCTCAGCAAGCCAGCGGACGCAAGCGCAGTCACCACGACGAGTTGCAGCAGCACGAGCTTCCTTCGAGTCTCGAGCAGCATCTCAATCCCTACGCTCAAGCTACGGGAAGTGTCTCACTACAACATGCGAGCCAGAGTTACTCCCTCCAGCAGTATCCTCCACCGCCGCAAGATCCGCACTCCTCTCTGCCTCCCACGCACCACCACCACCTGCCCAACCAGCATCGCAATAAAAGGCATCAACCAATGGAGGGCGCACCTCCCTCTCCCGCTCAACACCATGGCCCACCCAGCGTTGTAGGCCAGGAGGGAATGCCCCCGCCAGCGCCGCGACCACGCGGTCCGAAGCTCAAGTTCACCCCCGAAGACGACCAGTTACTCGTTGACCTCAAAGAGAAGAAGAACTTGACTTGGAAGCAAATCGCAGACTTTTTCCCCGGTCGCAGCTCTGGCACACTGCAGGTGCGGTATTGCACAAAGCTCAAAGCAAAGACCACGGTTTGGACGGACGACATGGTAAGTCTAGCTCATCCCAGTCATGAAACGCTCGACGTTGTGCATCGATGTCCACAACCTTGAACACGCTAACCTAATTCATGTCGAACAGGTGGTCAAGCTTCGCAACGCCATGCAGGAGTACGAAAACGACCGTTGGCGCATCATCTCTTCAAAGGTTGGGAGCGGCTTTTCTCCCGCCGCGTGCAGAGAGAAGGCGCAGGAACTCGAAGCGCTGGAGTTGGCCGCCGCTGAGGAGGAGCAAGAGGAAGCACAACATCAAAGCGCTTATGCTTCTACACAGATGGCCAGCGGGCCCAGCGATCCTGACGCAAGTTATCAATGACTAGCCGACCCATCCTGTGAAGGTCTGGCTGGCCAATTCCAAGGTCTCCGTGCGTGGTGAGCGAATAGATGACTGGCAGTACAGATCAGCGTTAAGAGGTTGTGCTGGTCACAACGGGTGTTGCAACTTTCATGGGTTTCGTGCTATACCGAGTAGCGATTTCGTATTTTCTCTTGAGTCACACACATTTAATCCCCTCTACATCCAAATATCACGAAATCAACAACGACTGGGACTTGATGGTGTATCCCGGCAACACTCCTCATCGACAATCAATTTTTCCTCTGGCAATCAATCGACGCGCAATATATTACATCGAGCTCCTCGGCAACATGTTTTCAAAGCATTTTCTGAATGGCGTTCGGAACAAGGCTCACTAGGGTTTGAACGTATGAAAAGGATCAATGAACTCGAAGATGCTTGACAGAGAAGCATTTGCGAGAGAGACGTTCTACATTCAGGCAGCGCGTACATCTCGAAACACAATTGGCAGCAAGTTCAACTGAACGCACGGGGCCGGCAGGGAGCTTGGCGACAAGCCACAACTTTGACGTCTCCAACGTGCATCAGCAAAGATCAAGATGGAATATATCCGGGTGGTGGAAAAGGGGGCGGATTTTTCCTTGTGCTGTTTTCCCCCCATTCTCGACATCATTGCTCCAGTCTCCTTTGTTTACATTACCCCCAGCCAAATGGCGTGGGGTCAGAAAAAATCCCACATCTTTTCGGTATCTTTTTGTGCGCTCTATCTACGGTACTCTTCCCTTGTCGCTTTTTTTTTACTTGCACCAGCTCACTGTAATACCCTGCTCATAAACACCTATACATGCACATAACATACATATACACACGCAAGACGAACCATCCATCACATTTTTCATATATTTTCATGTCGTAGTATTCACGTATCGTACTCCATGCGTTCACGCAGCGCGAAATCTAAATGCACCGCACCCTGTCTTCTCGCCTCTCTATACACATCACTCTCCTAAACACAGCTATATTTATTCATAAATTTCCCGCATGCAAACATCATCATCATCATCATAAAGCGACTGCATTATGAAAATCATAGCGCACACATCATAATGACACGGCAGCCTGTTGTATCTATCTTTACGTCCACTCGTGCGGGTCGGGGACTGCTTGTCGGCGCTCCGCTTGTCTCAGGTCTAATATAACGCTGCTGGTTGCGCGGATGGGTGAAACGCGGGCCGTAGTGCGGAGGTATATATGACTTTATGGGATACATAGCAGCAGCGGAGAGGTTTTGCTGTGTGTGCTGTGAATCGTTTAGTACCGAAGCGCTCTTCCTTCCTTTGCATTCACTCTGGCGGTCGCGCTCTCCGTTCTCCATCACACTTGCTTCTCTGGCTACCATACCTCGCCGCTCTCCTGTGGCGCTTCATCGGCCTAAATTTCTCTTTCCGAATCTATAGCATGCAAATAAAGTATACTAAGTATTAATGTACATCACATCTTGTGCACACGCATAGATACATACAGACCCTCCCCCTCGCAGCCCCATTATTCCCTCCCCCGCTCACGTGCTTTGTTTTGATTCAAGTCGATCCACAAAAATAAACTTTCTACCATGGTATGCTTAATACGATGGCGCGTATATGCACATACACACACATAGTGTCTTGCCCCATCTCCGACCGCCATGTTGTTAACAACGCCCAATATCAACACTACCACGAGAAGCCAAACGACGGGCTATAGGACGTCCTTTTTTGGGTACCTTCTTTCCTGTAGGAATACCTCCAATATTGGAGACGCGTACGTCTTTGTACTTGATTTGCTTAGTTTCCCCCCATTTCCCCCCATTTTCCCCCCGGTTCCCCCTTCTCATGAGCCCCTGGTCTATAATACCGAGCATATAATACTCATTAGAATACCCGGGTCCGGGCTGCAGTGGTGCGCACACACACTCACGCGCAAACAACAACACACAACACAACAACACACGTTTCGCTGACCGCCACGACATGCGCGACCGAATGCGACTAAGGGGATATTTGCAGAGTATCCTGCACGCAGGGCCGGGGGGGAGGGGACCCAAGACTACATGTCGGATTTCTTGCAGTAAGGCGTTGGTGGTGGACAGATACCAGTTTGACGTGTACATGTATTGAATGTCAACAACCAACCCAACGGCCCACTAGGGCAACTGTCAACCACGAGCTACCCGTGACTATGTACCGCGTGTACCCGTCCTACACTATAGTCTACTGCTACTATACCCCAACTTTTTTGTCGATTTATCTATTTATTTTTTTCACATTGCCCGCTATTGGCAACTTAGCGATATCGATTATCGAGGGATTTGCTTTCTAAAAACGCGAACCGACCGTTTTAGCATCGGTGGGACTGCCCGTTTGAGAGGTCCTGGTCAATACTGTTATGTTAATCAAGCTTCGCCATTCCGCCGGTTGGGAAGGGAGGGGGGAGGGGGCTTGCGCGAGGCGGAGGGAAAATCGTCCTGGTTTCGCTTCCGACTCGCTCGCTCGTCCACATGTTCGGCCTATAGTGATTTCCCGCTGGCTCCATTCGTTCCATCGGCTTCATCATCTTCAGACAGCAACGTGTTGGTATCTACGTACGTACGTACATACATACATACACTTCTACCCCTCCTTGAAAAAGGATCGTCCTAGGGGGGTGGGGGGTTGGCTCGGAGCTGACATGGCCCACTGGTTGACCGTGCTCAATGTCCGATCCTGGGCTTTTGGAGACTTGTGGTCGACGAGAGCACTGTGCTTGTATGTACTAGGTACTTACTGATTGAGAACGACCGTTTTAGGGCGGCCGTTGTTCCATGCGTGGTAGTGTGTGCTGCGCCCGCCGTTATGCTTAGGTCGAGGCGGCGGCCGGAGTGGAAATATGAGCCTTCTTCCGGGAATCATTCCATCAAAACGTAAACGTTGTTGGGTTCATGGCGGGATGACGGAGAAGGAGAGAGACAGAGAGAGAGACATCGAGGCCCAAAGTCCGTGTGTAAATGAGAAAACGACCAAGGCCCGAAGCGTTCCTTCTTTTCTGGCCATTAAGCTACCACGACGACGGGTTTGTTAGTTTGTCATCCACACCGTTCTCGGCAACTCTTGCCCTCTGAACGAAAGCAAAGTTCGGAATCGCCCCCTGGCTCACTCAGGTTCTCAACAAACTGCTGCTTTAGCCTCACAGAAACTTGACGCGACCTTCGCTTCCCTCGCCTTTCTCCGGCCTCTCCACCTACCCTCACCATCTCAACACGCTGACGATCAAACCGACCGATCGAGTGAGCGAGCGAGCGGGAGACACGGATGAAGGGAGCGGAGCGCCCCCCCCCTCCCCCCATCCTCCTCCCAAGAAAAAGAGAAACAGGGCGCTGTAGATCGACAAACCCACGCTTCCTGCACTGGATCCCGTTGTTACAATAATCGCCTAACCTGACCTATCCTGCTCCACTTGTGGAAAATGCGGGATGGAAGGAAGGGAAGGGAATGGGCTTGGGTTAGCTAGGCCATGTGGCTGTGGCGAATCTTTGAAGCACGTGTCTGGTGGCCTTTTTTCCCTCTCTACTCCAATCCAAGCAAGATTGGGTGGTGGCGAAACGGGGAGGCGGAGGGGAAGTGCTAATTGTCCTCGCCACAATAGACTAATCGTCCTCGCCCTTACCACTTAGCGCCGGGTACCCTAGCCGCCTAGCAAATTAGTAGCAAGCCAAGGTAGCACTAACTGTATTGTGCTTTTAAAACGTATTAGATAGAAAATATCTAGTAAGGAAAAATTCTAGGTATACGTGTAAAGTGGACTAGTAGTAAAAAATAAGTAGTAGTAAGGCTATTTAACCTAATATATAAATATTATATAGTAATAGGATCCTACTAAAACACGCCTAAATATCTAATTTCTTGTTACTTAAATATATCACCCCTAACCTAACTAATATTACCTACTACTACAGAGTTAGCGGGCTCTATTAAGCCTATAGAGCTACTATTGCCTACTACCTTAGAGGACTTACTAGAGTCCTCTACTAAGGATTCTAATATTAAGGAGCCTAATCTATCTTACTAATATAAGCAGGAAGATAAGGAGTCTAATTTAGAAGTCCTGTTAGATACTAAGCCTAAATCTAAGTTAGAATCTAAGCTAGACGTTCTAGTTAAAGCTGCAGTTATTTAGCCTAGCCCTTAACAAGGCCCTTGCCTATACTACAAGCAATACTAGCCTTGCTAGATTAAGCATAGAGCACTGCGTGGTAAGGTTAGTAAAGGAGTCTATAATCTTACTAACCTCTAGGAGCTATTAAATTATAAGCGCGACTATCTCCTACTACTAGAAGCTATATATAATAGCTTTAATAAGGCTATCTAAGCTATAAATAAGTAGGTAAAGTCCTATAGGGTAGCCTATAACAAGTAGTAGTAGTAGAAGAAGGGGCGTTATTAGCTTCTTATAGTGTGTAATTAGTAAGGAGGTAAGCCTAAGGTAGGCGTAGTAAGGGTTTAGGTAAGGGCAGGCGCTAGCACTATATAGTATAACTATAAAATAAAGTTTTAGATTATAGTAGATAACTATTAGGATCTTAGTAGTTAGTAGCAAGTTAAATAGGTAGAGGATAAGCTAAGTATTACTTATAATTACCTACTAGTTTCTAACCTATATATAATAGCGTAGTACTAACAGGTAACGCGTTTAGCTAAAATAGGTGCTAAACTCTAGAGCGTGTTTAAGATAGCGCGCGGTTCTAAACAAGCGCTTCTATTAATATAGGAAAGGTATCCTAATATATATTTTTTACGCAAAGATATTTAGAATAAGTATTACAAGTTCTAGGTAGCTAGAATAAGTAGCTAGACGCGGGTAGAGGCGTTAGTAGAGGAGATAGATAAGGGAAACTATTAGTATTAGTAAGTGGTATTTTAATATTTCTTATAGTATTACAATCTATAAAAAATATTTCCCCCTAAGCTAGGCTTCTTTAGGGACACACTAGTCTTACTAAGGTTAGACTACGTCTGTGCTTTGGAATTTCTGCTACTAATTTAGAATACTAAAACTTTTAGTTATAGTATTAACGCAGATAGCTATATTACCTCTATTATATTTTTCTATCCTAACTTTATTTAGCTATTCTAGGAGTTACCTAATATCCTCCTTATTAACTACACCTTTAAGACAAATAAATACTGCTTTCCTCTTATTAATTTTGTTAGCTTAGGTAGTAATAACAAGATAATCTAGCTTAGGGTAGTAATAATCTGTAACTAAGATAAGGCTATATTCTTATAGGTGCTCTAAAACCTCTATAAGCTCCTTAACTCCTATAGTATTGTAGTACAATTTTAGGCTATTAATTGTAATCTAGCATTTCTAAATACGTTAGATTAGGTATTTAACACGCCTAGAGTTATTATCTACTACTAGCATATAAATAAGGACGTTCTATTATATCTATAGTTAAAAGTTTTAGTAGAGTTTAGGCAGTGTTGTAAGGGTCGCACCTAGGTTAATAATAATAGCACTACTAAATATTTGCAGCTATACTATAACCTTATTACCTTACCTACTAAAGCTAACTATTTAGCTAATCTACTATTATGCGAGCAAAGATCTGCTACTGCAACTACCTACCTCTAGCAGTATTAGCTTAATAACTACTCTACTAAGATTGTAAGTTATTACATTAATAAGCACCCTTATTTCTAGCTTACTATAATAAGTAAAGTTAAGGGAGCGCACTGCGTTATTAAGGAGTGGCTGCGAGGTAGTTAAGCTAACCTCCTCACGCTGTTTTAAAGGCTCTGCCTGTTCTATAAGGAGCACGTAAAGCACGTAAGGTTAATAAATAGTATTAAGAACTTCTAGCTTTAATTTAACTATCGCGACCTAATATTTTTAGTAGTATTTAGGCGTATAACCTAGTATACGCTCGCGATAATAGCGAATAACCTAGTGTTGCAGGAGGGATATTAACTGGATCACGGAGCATCTTGATCCCAATTAATCCCGATTAATCCCAATTAATCCTGATTAATACCCCTGTATGACCCACTATCTGATTAACTGCTAGCTCACTACTAAGTGCCTAACAAAAAGCAGGAGCTCTAGTAAGGAAGGTTTACTAATTATTTACCTTCTAGTAAGGGTAGCTAAAGCTCTATATATATAAGTACAATTATAGTAGATATAATCTAATAATCTATCTCCTAAATTATTCCTAACCTTAGTAATCTAAATTTCTATAGTTATAAGCCTAGTTCGCGCTTTACCTTATTAAAGATTGTCCTATCTATTTAAGCGTATTATTTAACTTAGACACTAAGCTAGCAAGCTTTACTCTTTATACTATTTCTTAAGTAAAAGCTTACTTATTACTTTTCCACTATAAGCAACTAAATCCTAAAGGGGGATATCCTACTTACTAGATTAACTAACTAGCCTACCTAGTATATTTAATTTAGATACCATGCCCTAACTAAAGGGATCTAGGTAGAGGTAGACCCTAAGGCTCTAGATGCTAAAAACCACTTTAAAAATAAACCTATTAAGCCTAACATGCTAACAGATATTGCGCTATCTAATATAATAAGCAAGCAGTACAAGCTCTAAATAGCTTAGTACTAAGCCTACTTATTAGATTAGGTATTAAAGTTATTAGTAATCTAGAACCTCTTTATATAGGTTAATAATATAGTAGATTAAGGGATCCTTACCCTAGCCTATATAGAGCTTGTTAATTAAGGAAGAGTAACCCTCTAAGCACTTATCTAAGTGCTCCGCAATAACCTAGCGCTAACTAACTTAAGTGCTATAACACTAGTAAGATTATAGTATAAAGCTTATCTTGCTAAGGCAAAAATAAGTAGCTAAGACGCTAATTACTAGTAGAAGGAGTAGATAATCCTATATACGCAAGCTAAGGTATATAACGTTCCTAATATTAAAGGATAGCTTATAGTATAGGATTATCTTAAAGCTCTATCTACTAGGATCTTACTAGATTAGGGTTAAACTATATTTTAAAGGATTATTAAAAAGTTAGTAATAGGAGAGCTAACTTACAACCTCCTATAGGTTACTAAGATCTATTTATTACTACTCTAAGAGAATAATATAAGATTAAGCTCTAAGGGTCCTAGAGTGTTTGCAATAATAGGAGCTCTACCTTCTAACTAACCTAAGAAGGAGTCTTTATATCTATATAGTAGATCTTACCTATAGAAACCTCCTAAATACAAAAACATTATTAAAGCTTAGATTAATATAGGTAACAAGCTTACTACTACTTAATAATTAAAGATTAAGAAAAAGATTAATAGGAATCTAAAATTTAAAGAGTTAAGAAAAACTCTAATTAAGTCCTATCCTATTAATTAAGATTATAGTAGTAAGGCAAAAGAAAACGCGATCACCTATCTAGGCAGTATCTAGGCAGCACTAATTAACCCTATATTAATAGCAGAGAAAACAAACAGGATCTATTTAACTATAGACTTTAAAGCTTACGCTCTATTAAAGAGCACTATCTTTAATAATAGGGGTGTAGTGCACCTAGTTAATAATATAAGCTACCTAGAAGAAAGCTTGTTTAGATTAGTTAAATATAAGATAGTTAAAGCAGGAACTTAAGCTTTTCTAATCTTAGGTAGAGGGACTAGAGTAATCCCTAATGCTCTTAATAGACTAAGAGGTCTAAAAACAGAAGATTTAGTGCTTACTAACGTAGTGTTAGTAGAAGGTTTTTATATAAATATTATATTAGAAGCTTAATTACTTAAAGCAGGAGTTTAGTTCCTTAGGCTAGATACCACCTTGCAGTTTAGATTATTAGAAAAGAGCGTTGTATTAGCTAAGTTACTGCGCAAGTTTAACTTAACTTTCCTAGAATACAAGCCCTCTACCCCTTATTAAATAATCTAAAGTATAGTGCCTAAACAACCCTAACAATCCTAGATAACTTACCTAAGATATAATAGTAAGGAGCTTTAGCACTAATAATTAGGCTATTTAGGACCTAAGGCGCTTAAAGCTCTAGTTAAGTTAGTAATAAACGTTAGGATTAAAGGAACTCCTAGGAGCAAATATAAGCACTGCGCTATTACACATGCCTAATAGGTTATATTAAGATAACTAAGGGAAAGATTACTACGTCTATACTACTAGGTATTATAGGATCTATTTAATATACTAACAGGTATAGCTTATAAGTAATAGATCTTAGTATTAAAGTGCAACTACTTAGGAAAGCTTTATACCTATCTACTATAAGCTAAAAACCTTAATAAGATTATATAGGTGTTTAAAAATTTTAAGAGCTTAATACTTAACTAATACAAGCTTAGCATAGTTAAGATTATGTAAGATAATAATGTTGTAACGCTCCCCTAGCGTGGCAAATCTCGCTTTTAGATCTAGGTAGCTAATAATAGTATTAAAATTAAGAGCTTACCTATATATACCTATAAACCTAATAGAGGAGTAGAAAGAGTAGGGCAGGAGATTATAACAAAATTAATTAAAATAAGGATTAGTGCTAACCTACTAATAAAGCTCTGGCCTAAAATTATTAAAGCAGCAACTTAGCTCTATAATATAAGCCTATCCTATACTTATAATATAATATTACCTAATAAAGTACTAGATTGTTAGTTTACTAGATACTTTAGGTAGTAGCAACTAGAGCAGATAAGGGAGGCAACTACTAATCTCCGCCCTAATTAGAGCAGAATATACGCCTATAGCTGTTAAGCTTACCCCCTTAACTAAGATTAAGTAGCTAGGCGTTACAAGAGGGTTTTTAAGGTAAACCCTTAGGGTTATATTAGATATCTAGTAGGATATAGAGCATCTAATATATATAGGATATAGATCCCCTTACTTAATTAAATTATTATAACGCAGAACGTTACCTTTAATAAGGATCTTTTCTATAAAGAGAAAGATCTAGAGTAGCTTTAATAGTTAGAAGCTTAAAAGATAGTTAATATTATTAGCAAAGATAAGATCTATAATATAGGAGAAGCATATAAAGAGCTTAATATCTTTAATTAGCTTTGTATTATAGTAGAGCAATATAAGGAGTCTAGTAAGCAAGAAGGACTAAACCTAGCGCAGGAGCTAGGGGGTAGGGTAGAGCTAGAGGAGGTAGATAATTAGGCTAGCTAGCCTAGTGATTCACAACCTCCTAAGCAGATACCTCTAGCGTAGGTACTAAGCATAGCTAGCTTAGCACAAAGGATCTATATAAAGTCCCCTAAGCTAATAGGGCTCTAAACTCCTAAACTAATACTAGAACTAAACTTTAGTATAGGAAATAAAGGATCTATACAGGTTATAGATTAGGGTCTTACTACCTAAGATAGTAGTAATCTAACTTACTTTAACGCTATAATAGGTAGCTCCTAGAAAAGACCTAGAGGGGAGACTGCTATTAGTAGGTCACTCTATAAGAGCACAGAGATAGGTAAGGGCACCCTATCTAGCTCTTATAGGGGTAGTAAGTAGAGCTCCTACCTACCTACTTTAGGACTAGATTCTATATCTCCTGCAGATCCCTTATAAGCGGCACCTAGAGCTCCTAGAAAAAGTAGAAAACTACAAGTTAAAGGACTACTACTAACGCGTGTTAGTAAGCAAGCTTAGGGACAGGACCCTAATAAACCACTAGGAGGCTCTATAAGTGTAGGGATATATATAGTAATAGATCTATTAGATATAGATCTAATTAGAAATCCCTTGTATAATCTTTTAGTATATCCTAAACTAAATACTATAATCTACGCTATAATTGCAGTAGCTATAGGGAGCAAATCTCCTAAAAACCCTAAAAGGAATACGCACTAGGACACTCTATAAAAAGAGCTAAAATAATAGAAGGATCTCTATAACTACTAAATAGGACAGTAATTTAGAGACGTAGCATATAAAGAAATTAATACTCTGCTAAAAGCTAGTACCTAGGAGGAGATTAATAGGCTAAATATAGGAGAGCATCTACTCCTACTTAAATAGGTGTTTATATATAAGCTTAATTAGGATAGTTACCTAATTAAGTGTAAAGTAAGGATAGTAGTAAGAGGAGATCTATAGCTTACTAACTTAATTTATTTAACCTACGCAGCTACCCTAGTAGCTTAAACCTTTAGGACTATAATAGCTATTAGAGCTAAGTTTAACCTTAAGATATATTAATATAACGTTGTTAGAGCTTTCCTTAACGCCTTAAGGGATTAACACCCTATAGTTATCTATAAGCTACCTAAAGGATATTAAATACCTAGGAAGTGTGTTAAGCTTAAATAAGCTCTATATAGATTAAAAGACTTACTATTATTATAGTATAATAAGCTCTTAACTACACTCTAAGAAAATAAGCTTATTGCTTCTAAAGAGGAGCTATACTTATTCTTTAATAGAGATTATAGTATCTTGTTAATATTCTATGTAGATAATATCCTATCGCTCTATTACTAAAACTACGCAAGCTAAGCTTATAAAGTTATCTAAGCTCTAAAGCAAAGATATACTATAGAAGAGAAGGGACCTGTAAGCTAGTTTCTAGGGGTAAGAGTAATCTAGGATAGAAAGAGATAGATAATAACGCTTATTTATAATAAATACATTAATAAGATTATAAAGAAATTTAATCTAGTAGAGATAGGAAAATTCCCTACTATACTACTATTAAGTAAAGATATTAAAAAGAGCACTAGAGAAGCTACTAAAAAGGAGATTAAGGACTATTAGGAGCGCGTTAGATTAATCCTTTACACCTTAATTATAGTGCGCCCTAATATTACCTATGTAGCCTCCTAGCTCTCCTAATACCTTACTAACCTATCTAAACAACACTTTAATACAGTTAATTAAGTGATTATCTATCTATACTAAACTTAATACTAATTAATCTAATATAGGAATAGGGATCCTAATAAGCTTATAATATATAGTAATGCGTTATTTACTAATAATATTAATACTTAGTAATTATTATATAGATACCTAATTACGCTCTTTAGAGGACCTATTATTTAGAAGGCAGCTTAATAATTAACTATTACTACTTTAACTACTAAGGTAGAGCTCCTTGCGCTTAAGCAAGTAAGTAAAGAAGCAATAGTGTTAAAATACTTTTTAACTAAAATACACCTTACTTTAGATACTACCTAGATAATTAATTATAATAATTAATAAACTATTAGGTTAGTAGTAGGTAATAACAAAAGGATTACTACTAAGCTGCGCTATATAGATATTTAAAACATATAGCTTAGGTAAGAGTATATAAAGGGATCTTTCTATATTACCTACCTACCTACTAGTAATATACTAGCTAATAGGCTTACTAAAAACCTAACTATATAATAATTTATAAGGTTTAGGGAGCACCTAAAGTTATATAATAGTAGAGTATATATTATATAGTGTTAATTAAAGTAAGGTAGTATATAAGATCTATTAATATATAATATAAAAATAACTAACTATAGCCTACCTCTCTATTATTAACTAGGTAGCTTCCCTAAGAAGCTCTATTACGCGCGTAAAGCGTGCCTTAGAGTCTATAGGGAGCTACCTAGGTTACCCTATCCTAGGATCTATAGGGGGAACCTTAGAGGAGCTAGAGTCCTTATCTTCTAATAAGGAGCTCTAGGCGCCCTTAGCTATAGAAGCAGCCTTGCGCGCAAGCTTAGCGGTAGTAGTAGTAGCTTTTACTAGCTCCTGCTACTTAGCCTTGCTCTCCTTAAGGAGCACTAAGACCCTCCTCTTCTTATCCTTAAGAAGGTCTTAGCTCTTACCTACCTACTTCCTTATTAGGAAGGATAGCGTAGAGCGTTAGGCAAGCTTAGGGCTATTAGTTTATTAGTATAAGATCTTACTAAGTATTATAAAGGAAAAATTCTTATATAGATTATATATATTAGGATATAGCTATACCTAGAGAAGTACTACTAGTACTAAGTCCCCCTACTAGAAGAGTTATAGCACTTGCTATTAGACTTATTAAAGAGTGCTAAGCGTAGATAATTTAGATAAGTTTTAGCACGATAAATACTAGGCTCTCTATAGTAGGAGGATCTTAGGGTCTCCTTAGGAGCTAGAGAGGGAGTAGGAGTAGGAGTAGGGGCCTTAGGAGGGGTCTAGGGAGGAGCAGGAGCTAGAGTTAGAGCTAGAGTAGTAGGAGCTAGAGTAGGAGCACCCTTCTTTAGCTTTATAATCTTAGCTATAGTAGTAGTAGCTATGCGCTTAGCTACTATATACTCTACTATAGCCTTATACTTAGTAGTAGCACGCTCTTCTTTAGTAGTAGTAGCTTTAGTAACTATAGCTTTAGCTACGTAGGAGGTAATAAGGGTAGCGTAGGTAGAGTAAGCGCAAGTAGTAGGTTTTAACTTTAACTAAGATAGGTTAGTAGGGATATAGGTATAGTTTAGATCTTTAAGGTTAGATAATTTTATAACTTAAGCTATAGTAAAGATTATAGTTAGGTAGATAGAGTTATAGAGCTCTATCTAGATAATATCTACGCGCGCAAGCGCAGGCTAAATAAGGAAGGCGCGCTAGTTAGTATCTAAAGGGTAAGCTAATTTAACCCTTTAGATATATAACGCTCTAATTAGCTACACTACCTACTAACTATAAGCATAACTATAATAATAAAAGATCTACCTATACCTAGGGGGTATGTTATAGGAGGGATATTAACTAGATTACAGAGTATCTTAATCCTAATTAATCCTAATTAATCCTAATTAATCCTAATTAATACCCCTGTATAACCTACTATCTAATTAACTGCTAGCTTACTACTAAGTACCTAATAAAAAGCAGGAGCTCTAGTAAGGAAGGTTTACTAATTATTTACCTTCTAGTAAGGGTAGCTAAAGCTCTATATATATAAGTACGATCATAGTAGATACAATCTAATAATCTATCTCCTAAATTATTCCTAACCTTAGTGATCTAAATTTCTACACCTAGCTTACGCGCGCACTAAGCTGCGCAAGCAGCAGCTTAATAGTGCCTACAAGTTCTTGTAGTATACTAACTAATATAGTAGGACGCTTAGTATACTATATTAGCATTTTTTAGTAGATCTAGAGCTTTATTTAAAGGTACTATAGGCAGTAGATTACTACCTATATTAGTAGGTTAATTGCAGCTAGGCTCCTTACCTTAAAGTTGCTGCTACTCCTTGCAAGCTGCAGATAATTATTACTAAACCACGCGCTAAAAAATCTCACCGTAAGGGCGCGGGCTAGTCTAGCAACTAGCGCGACCCTACTTTAGCTAAGTAGATTAATAATAACTACCTAGCCTTACTACCTACTACAATACTAGCTTATATAAGGTAATAGTAGCCTACTAAGCACGTATATATTATCCCTCGCCTACCCTAATTATAGCCCTAACCTCTACCTATACTATAACCCTTACCCTGCCTACTATAGCTACCCTACCCGTAGTAGGCAATTTACCTAGCTCCTTATCCTTACTAGGCTCTAATAGCTTAACTACAGCCCTTGCCGCAGTTAGCTATATAGTAGTACTATTACTAGCCTTAATATTAGTAGTTAGGTTAATATATTAACCTACCTACTAGTTATAACTACTAAAATTAGCTCCTAGGTAGGTAATTTAGTAATCTAATAGGCGGGCAGGTAGGCAGGTAATAGGCCTACCTATAGTCGCTAGTATCCTAATATATTAAGCACCTGTTACTAGCTTAACTACTTGCTCTATAGTAACTAGCTTATACGCTAAATCCCTATACTATTACTAGTACTCTGCTAGAGCTAGAGTACTATAGTAGCTTATAGCTAACCTAGGCGTTGTATTACGTGTTGCAAACTTTTAAGTATAAGGGCTAAAATATAGCTATATAGTTAATATAATCACGTGGTATATCCTTTACTCCTACCCTAGGTTTGCTAGCAAAAGCCGCGACTTCACCGCTAGCGATAACCGCGAAGCGAATTAGGTAGGTATTGTATCTCCTTGTATTATAGAAAATTACATACAACGCCGAGACAGAGTACTCAGGCGATTACCCCTTGGCGCTTCCCTATTAGGAAGGGCGAGGACGATTAGTCTATTGTGGCGAGGACAATTAGCACTTCCCGAGGCGGAGTGTGATGTCTGGCGCCGCAGAAGTGGAGATCTGAAGCTTAGGATCGCCCGTGTGCGTGAGGAAGGGCTTGAGGTTGCATGTGGACGTGCGCCTAACGCTTTGCAAGGTTCCAGTGTAGGTACTAGGCACAGTGCGTGCTACTACGGTAGGTACGGTATGTAGGTATGTGGGGAAGGTAGCTGTGGGGTCAATGTTCTGTTTCAATAGTCATGGTGTACTTGAGATTCACAAGGGCTACGGAGCCTGCCGTAGGCGAAGTTGTCTAGGGTGGTGAGGTCTGTGTTCGTTCAAGCGGGTGTGTGAGAGTGTACCGGTATGCGTGCTGAATAAGCGGTCGTTCGAGCCCTCCCCATGCACCTCGCCCATGCACCATGTGTGATGGCTGATATGTTTTAGTGCATATAGTTGCTAGTTAGTGGTGAACTCAACAATGACTCTCCCCCCTCCCTAACGTAGCGACGGTTGGATGTGCGCCGCCGTGGATGTCCCCGGGTTCTCGCGAAAGGGTAAAGTCTTGCTTCAAGGTCGGACCTGATTTTTGTCGCGCACTGCACCGGTACAGGAAATCGGCACATCGGGCTTGCATCTATACCAAAGTCGAACAAATCAGCTTTGGAATTTCACCGAGTTCTACTAATTTGCTGTTATCCGTTCAAGGCTGGGGGGTGGGCAAGGATACGTACCGACGGACTAGCCTCTTGTGGCTTCAAAGCCGTTCCTATCGACCCTCCTCACTCCGAATCACAACAAACACTCGATTCACGGCCTCATTTTTCTTTCCCTCGCTCTCTCTCTCTCTCTCTCTCGCAATCGCTCTACATACATGTAATGCAGCAATGTTGCATTGTAGTGGAGCTCAGAAACACAGGGGTCTGCGAGCTTGCTCAGCGTTTCCGCTGCGAGATCCTCGCTGCACCCAACCTGCACGCACCTGCATGCTATCACCTTCCGGCCGATTCACGATGGGGGGAGGAGTACGGGTGCGAGTAATCTTCCGGCGAGAATCTGTCGTTCCGAAACCTGCCCGTTATCACAAACCTGTCATGATCTGTGCTGGCCAGTGTAAATCACCGTGAGCCTGGTATACGGTCTCAGAAATTCACTTAATTTGGCTTGATTGTTTGGCCATCTTGTGTTGCCCGTCGCAACTGGCTCTTCCACCTGCTCGGATGATTTCTTGTCTGTGCCTTGTTTTGACGAGAGGGCAGAGCCCAGCTCACTCCTTCCTCATGCCACGGCTGGAGGAGGCAAAATGCTCATTGGATGGAAGTGAGAATTGGGAATTGGTGGCGCGGCCAATAGTCTCTTTTCAACATGCGATTTTACAGATCTTTCTTGCGGCGACGCGCATAGGCTATAGCCAGAGTTGATATAGCTTTTAGTCTTGGCATCTACTCCCTGATCGTGACAAACCAAGGTGACTTGCAGCAAGTATACTGGCATACTTCTGAGTGAGACAGATGTGATAGTGCGTGTAAAAACGATTCGTTGTATGAGTGCAATGGGAGAACCAGCCTTTTGTCTACGATTGATCTGTGCAGAAAGACAGACTCCGTAAGGGGCGGTGTTCTTGGTTGAGTCAGATGTCTGATGCAGGTTTTCAATGTCTCAATTACATGCCGAGACCTGCTGCAGCAGGCGTAGGTTCTGATGGGCAACATTGATCAAGAACTCCTGTTCGACCCACATGTTCAACCAGAAGCATTTGCTGAAGGTCGTAGGCGACACTGGGCAGTCTTCCCAAGACGTGAAGCGAATGCTGCGCCATTGGGCTGGTGAAGGCTGTTCCAACCGAACTGCCCCTGAAATCAACCACTGCTTGCGAAGTGACTAGATACACTCCCCTTGAAATCACTTATCGTACTATGCACTGTGTAAGACTTGTGCAGTACCGCATGTTCAATTCCCTCGTCTGATGGGGCGTAGCTGGCTAGGCAACAGTGGGCTCCAAGTAAGAGGATCCGAAGCGGTACAGAACTTCAACACCCGGCTTGGGCAGATGCGGCATTGCTCACTGCTGATTGACAGCCACAAAAGCTGCCGTACCGAGATCTCAATGATGCGCTGGCGGTTGGAAGCTGTTCCCAACACACCACGGTCCGTCGTCGGTGGCGAGAGGTCTATTGAAACTGGGAAGCTTCCCTGAAATAAATACGTCAGTAGCACGCCTAGGGGCTATGCTTGGGCATCCGCTGTCGAAGCCCGTGGCGAAGGATCTAGGGCGGGAGCGGGCTCCTCTCAACGAAGCATCGGCTGCCAGCGTATGTGTTGCCGCTCGAATGAGCCCACAGATCTGCAAGTTTGCAGTATGCTGCAGCAAACAACCCACTACTGCACTGAAGCAGTCACCCAGAGACACTATTGGCATTCGGGAGGGCCGAGACGGAATATAGACCAAGGGTATCCGGTCGTGTCGCTGGTAGCGATAGCTCCACGCACTCGCCCTGCCCCCAAACCCGGAGCATAGTCGGTACATAGCTGGTGATAGCTCATCCAGGTTGAAAACCTGATCTATAATTGCCGTATATTAATAAGAGACGGGCGTTAATGCTAGGTCGCGATGACCCTGCTATCAAGCTACTTCTGCATTTCCAACGATTGGTACGCTGTGCCATGCCACAATGGGCCCACACAGGTTGTGTGAGTGAGTCAGCTGAGCGGCTTGCCTCATTCGATGTGACTCTTCGTCGTTGTTGGTGGGCCACTGAGACTTGGTGGTGTAGGAAGCGCACTGAGCCCTGCTATTCGGTCAATATTGTGTAATCTCTCCACTTTTATATCGAAGCGCTGAAAATACTTCTTGCTCAAGGGATCCCGACTTTTGAAGCTATATCTTTTGATGCTGACGAAAATTCTCCCAACGTGGAGCAAGGAACGATGTTGAAGCAGTGCAACGCTAAAGGTGAAGAGCGCTTCCATGATCAGGCGATCGATCACCGGACGATTGATGAAACAAGAACGTAACATCGCCTGAGAAATACACCACAAAGATGAAGTTACTTACCAAGCTGTGAGATGATTGCTTTGACAACTGTATGTCTCCAGCCAATCTCGCAAGAGGACGAAAGTTGGCGAGTGGAAAGCTGAAGTACGTTTCTCTTGCATTGCGGTACTTGACGTCGCCTTTAATATTAGCTGGTAACATCTTTCTCATCAGTGCATATTGTAACAAAGGTGAGACACTAGCTTTCGAAACCTTATGCTTTACTTGGACGGCAACCCTCGAACCGGAAGCTGAGACATCGGCCTAGTACCGTATTGCTGCGTTGAAGCGCTACTTACTGTACAAATTCACGAAAATGTTGCAAAACTTTAGTAATGGCGCACCCTGCCTTTATTTTTTATTTTATTTTTGCTGCGAATTGTAATTTGATGCTCGATGGTTCTGCAGATGGGTTGATTGCAGGGGTTGGGTGGTCGTCAACAGGATTCCATAGAGGATTCGTGCGTGTCCTGTAATCTAGTCTATGACAAATTAGGTTAGCGTCGTCTCGTCCAACAAGACTGATAGCATGCCGAGTATAAAGGAGAACATCGTATCGATGATTGCAGCAAATTTCAGGCATCTTGACATGATGATATTTATACAATCAAGATAACAGTCAGTTTGTCTCTTTGTTTGTCGCGGTGTTGGCTATGACGTCGAGGTATGGACAGTTCTCAGCTCTTCCTTGCCCAAAACGCATCCTCAGCCACCAAACATTTCCAGTTATGGCTCAAACTCCAATCGTTGGGTCAATAGCTCTTGATTTTAGCCATGATTTTAGATCAATTAATCATCGTCTTTGGCCTTAGTCCTGAATGACGTAATCCAGATGAAGCCCTTATGGAAAATATAGGTTCGCGAGGATAACACTGGACCTTCTCATCTCCAGATGTCTTCAGATCCTACTGACTTCGCTCTATCTAATTGGCGTTTGTATTTTTTCCACAGTTGAATATTCAAATTGCTCAGAGTCCTTCGTCGCCATCACGGGAATGTAGGCTTAGCCATCAAGCTCTGGAAAAACTACCAGACCGCAAATCTCATCGATAACTTTGCCCTATAGAGGGTATTTTTCAATATATTTATATCGTCAATACTGATAAATGCTGTCATTAAACTATCCAAGCATTCGCCAAATTAATTCTTCGCAACTTCTACACCTAGATTCCTACGGTCGACAAGATCGAAGAGATTCTTGGACACGTTACTAAAGCACAAGCAGGTGTTGGTGGCACATCAATTGCAATACCGCGAGCGATCATACCGAGTTGAGTATCTACTGTCAGAATTAACAAGTCTGAGCCATCTTTGACTCTAGAGAGTCTGCCCGTAATAGTCGTGTCTTTTCGGAGTTCAAGTTGACGACTTTTGTCAAATCACCCGTTGATCAGTTCTATACATCCATAGTGGCCAACCTTACTCTCAGCATCCAGCCGATACAAGTCCAGTTCGGGGGACTCAGTCTGGGTATTCCGTATGTTGACATTGTTGCGGCTGGACTCGCAATAGCTCAATCGATTACCTCTGCAAGGCTGGCCTGCCCCGGACTACAATAACAACAGCGAGACAACCCTATCACTGGATGCCAAAATCTACAGCAAGAGGAATAACATAAAACTTCCATGATACTTGATACTAGACACATTAGTCTCATCCGAAGATAACTTGGACTGATATCTGGATGTTGTAAGTGAGTTCTGATCCCGCTCGCACGTTACACATGTTTGAATAGCCATTTGACCAGCTTTGCTTACTACGACAACATACCATGGCTGACTATGCCTACTCCTCTTCTTCTTCATAGTCTGGAGTTTCGTGCTTAGATACCCATCCCACCTAAACGACATCTGAGGGAAGATGCTCGGTATTCGTGACGGCCAGTTTTCTTACTCTGACTTGATCTATTGCCAAAAAAGAATCAATGGAGTAGCATGCTATGAGCTTCCTAGATAGGCTTTGGGGCTAGGTAACAGCATCATGTATAAAGTAAGTGGTAATAACCATAGTTGTGTGGAATATCATGAGTCCCTATGAGTAGCATCACATGCTCTTTGCTTTTTCTTGAGGGCTTTTCTATCCACGCAATGTCATTTTTTATGTGTCTTGCTATGATTTGCGGGTTACTATTATAATTCTAACTTCTTAGGATACTCTAGGTTATCAGAAATAGGAATGCAGAATGCGATATAACTCAAAAGACAGGGAATGATGTGTTTAATGCAAGTTCATAATAACTTAGATGCGAATCACTACGGCCTCAAGATAACGGCAAACAGGTAATAGGAGACGCTACTTATTCACCTTTGGCGCAGCACTAACGTCATCCCATCTCTCGAATTTAACAGTCCTCAATCAAAGTCAGGCGAGGTTAAGGTTGCAGATTTATGTCCTTTCTCCACACTTAACACTGGCTAGCTCGGCGCCCTTCTATTTATTTAAAAAGGCTTCACGAACCTAAACTCACGATTAGCCCTCCTCTTTGCTTGCTTATGTTGTGAGTCTGATGATGAAGTCGGATATTATAGAATTATGGCACTAGATGTCGTGTCCAAGACCTAATTTCCACTTCTCACCAACAATGTGGATGTCAGGACCTGGGCCTCAGTGAAGCGGGACTAGTGGATTACGTGATACTAGGGCCATATAAATGCCTAGGAGAATCGATACAGGAGAGCATCGATTCGTTTGAAATACACTCAACACGTATTTTTCACTCTACCTTAAGAAACTCCATCATCCCTTTTGAAGTCTTACACTACAAGTTTGCGTCTGATCTCTTGGACCAAGACAAGACCTTTTATGCATTCTATAGTCAGCTCTATCGATCTCCCATCACTGAATAGATCAATCTCTTCTGTCCTCTAGCAGGCGGCCATCTTCATTCACTGATCCTCAACATCAGCAGCCTCAGCATCGGGAACCTAACACTAGTCAGATATCCCAACATTGTGCTAGAATTGAGAAAATGAGACCCAAGATGAAACAATCGACTTGAAAAGATATTTTTCACAGCGCATGGCCTGAATTGTCTTGGTTCAAAATTCGTCTGGAATCTGTGCTAGGAAGTCCCACCAGCCAACGGCGTTGTGTTGACTCGGAAGCAGCAGAACACAGCTTTAGAATTTAGGTCGCAACCGCCAGCGATATTAAGTAGGCAGATCATGAAGATTCGCACCATCTACTGTCGAGCATCCTTGACATCCTGATTGCGGAGTCTGGCTAGGTTACGACCAGCCATAATGAGCGAGTTGTATTTGTCGTAACCAAAATAATAGCTCACATTCTTGAATTAGCGATATGAATATCAGAAGACATGCACAAACAAGACATGGTAAGCAAAGGTGATGTATCGCGTGTTCAGCATGATGAATGATAATAAGTCGCCAGATTATTGTAACTGCTGGAAGGTCTGCCACAGATCTCCCGTCGTTTTTCATTTCTTCATCCCCTGGGACAGGCGCTCTAAAGATGAGAGTTAATGTAAATATATGCGCTAGTGAAATTACCTATGACTCATCTCCATGGTCTATATGTTCCTTTATGGCTTGTTCGGAGCAGTAAGAATAGATGCTCTGGCCTAACATTATAGACTGAAGATGGCACAGAACCTTCTCAACAGGGTATATGTAAATTATTTTTGTGGCAATACACAGTTGTGTTTTGCTTTTTGGGTGAACAAATCCGCAATACATGTGAATATTCATCCCTGTCTGTAGACATAGTAACCTCTTTGTAGTTTCTCGTGAAAGGAAGTATAGTATACGCCTGACACTCTCGATTCACAGAAGAAAGTATTTTCGAGGGCTTTTGGGGGAGAATCTGAAATCTCCCAGAAAACAAAAGCGTAAAAGTACAGCATGACAAAGTTTCCGCACTCTTGATATTAGAAATTCTGTACTTGTATCATCACAATCAATCAGGTAGGAACATGTCTGCTCTTTTACAACCTAGAAAATCTAATACAGACCATGAATACTTTGAAGGTGGCTGCTTTTCTAATACTAATCATCGTTGTATTCGCATTTTGAATGATCGTGGTACGCAAAATATGTATCCCGAGATCTATCTGCGGACAGACTACTGGATCACGTGCTCAAAAGGATTGAACAATTGAGTGCAAAGTACAAAGCAGCTTCTGGTTTGTAATGCACTATTAAAATCCAGAAACCAGGAGTCTTCGAGTCGCTATGGCTAGACTTGAGCGACATGATCTATCCCAAAGCCGCTAGTTCCTACATTGCTTAATAAATCGTAAAATCACAAGGATTGTCGCAATTCTTACTCACGAGGCACACTGCTACAAGAACCATAATCGCCTTTGAAGAACAAGATTTGAATAAGCGCAGAATGAGTCATAGCTTTCACAGTGCATTGTAAATCATGAGTTTGCTTGAAGTAAATGTATTACATGCACGGCATGTGCTTCAAAAATGTATCTACAGGTATGTACAAGAATCAAGCTTTCAAAGCTCAACCACGAAGGATGCACACTATGCATCGTTCCTCTATTACAGCGGGTGGTCCCAACTACCCGTTGCAATTGTTCGACCATCGCGCCAATGAACCAATGTTTTGGGGCTTGTAGATTAAATAATCTAGCAAGACTTGACGTCGGAGGCGTTGTACTTGCAGTACTGCGAAGGGCCCTTGGAGACGGACTGGGGCTCGGAGCCCTTCTTGGCGCCCTTGAACTCCTCGCAGATGGTCTTGACGTTGGTGGCGCAGGTTCCGGTGATGGTAGCAGTTCCGCTGTCATTGTATTAGCTTTGTGCTCATACAATTGGGATGAATGTGATTCCAGAAATGTAACTTACCCAAAGTTGGGGTTGATACCAGCGAGAACCTTGCCGTTGTAGGCCTTGACGTTCTTGATAACGACAGAGCGGGAGACGGAGTTCTTGCAGTTACCGCAGGCACGGTAAAGCTTGCCGAAGTCGTGGCACTGGAATCCGTCGATGGTGACGGTACCCTTGCCGCTAAACGATTTGGTTAGGCAAGTAGTAAGAGGCGTCATAGAACAACTTACTTGTGCTGGACGACCTTGTCAGAAGCGCTCTGTGCTCCTCCTCCGCGGACAACGGCGTTTCCGTCTGAGGCACGCAATGTTAGATCAAATGTTCTCGCTGAGCATTAATGATTGAAGATTTACTTACCACCCTTGATGGAGAGCGCATCCTCGCAGACATCGACCCACCAGACGTTCTCGATGGTGCAGCTGCCCTCGCAGTGGACACCCTCAATCTGGTCCTTTCCAATGATGACGTTCTTGAGAGTACCACCGTTCTTGACCATGAAGACAGCGTCCTTGTTGCCACCCTCAGCCTGACCTGAGCACTTGACACCACGGCCGTAGGTCTTCATGCCACCATCGAAGGTGCCAGAGACTACCTGGGGAGCCTTGAGGGTGATGCTACCCTTGGAAGCGGGAACTGGGAGACCAGCACGCTTGCCAAGAGCAAAAGCCTCGCTGGGAGACTCGGCGGCGGGGCCAGCTGCGACAAAGGCAGCGAAAGCAGCAACGAAAGCGATGGAGAACTGCATTTTGATGTGTTGATTGAGATTGAAACTTCGAAAGTTGATTCGTTGAAAGGTATGTATGAAGAAAGTAGGTCTCGGAAGAGGTGTAGCGAAAGTGATGCTTCAAGCAAGAAAGATAGACAGGAATGAATGTGATGGGATGGTTCTT
Source organism: Plenodomus lingam (assembly GCF_022343315.1). Taxonomy (NCBI): domain Eukaryota; kingdom Fungi; phylum Ascomycota; class Dothideomycetes; order Pleosporales; family Leptosphaeriaceae; genus Plenodomus; species Plenodomus lingam. The sequence continues at coordinate 668,777 of NW_027093973.1, forward strand.
TACTGCAAGGCGTACGCCGCTGTACTTATACAAGCCCTGATCTCCAAGTCAGACCATCTCCATCCCCTTGGAAGGGGTTTCTAGCTGGATACCCGAATACTTGCATGAGTAGAGAATGATTGACTAGCGCTCCATGCAGAGACTCGTACCGGCGCTAAAATCCCCGCTGTTTGTCAATGGGCTTTGTTCCAAACTGTGCAATGTCCGCCCCTGATACCGCGGTACAGCAGCAGGCGAGAGCAAACCCGACGATTGACTTGGCCGTAAGCTTGGCAGAGGCTTTTCCACCATCGAGTGAGGGAGTTTGAGTGGACTGACATGGTACGTTACAGACTGCCAAGAACGCCATCCGCGGCCAATGGTCCGCTATCGGATTCGTTTCCTCATCTAAGAATCATGTCTGGTTTCTGGTCTTGGTGTGCCATCTTTCGGGTTGATGTCTGGAACGGTTGGAAGGCTACGCTAGGATCGTTTTAATGCCCGCATCCCGTTGTTCCTGGCGCTAAAACCGGGAAGAGAGATTAAAGTTGTTTCAATGCTTTCGCTTAGATACTTCCGCCAATGGGAAGCAGAGAATCGAGATGTCAAACAAGCTACCAGCCCGTTGGAACGTGTCAAACCAAACACTAGTTGCATGTTCTGCATCGGCCATCTGCTCCTTCGATTGAAATCTGACGTCTGCTGCGCGAGCATGCCCATCGATGATGATCGGCCCTTCTGATACAAGGTCAACAGCTGTTTATCCCATACTACAACTGCCTCTCCACATTTCTCCATCAATCCTTTATTCGCATTCCCCAATTTTCTCCAAGGGCAGCAACTTAGCCGCCACTGTGCAGTAATGTGGCAAACACTGTCAAGATGGTTGATTGCGCTGCACCGCCCTGGGTCTAGAATCGAATGCGCATAGTACTCTAGGTAGTGCGCGTGAAGAGAGCGTGGCACCGCTTGTACCATGCATGTCCCGCTGTGGCGTCCAAATGTTCGGGGGATGGATGCTGTATCTAGAAAGGGATGAAAACCACATGGCAATGACTCGAAGTAAAGGAGAAAACTAAGCATCGAAAAGATTGCCTTGGGCAGTGGATCATGCTTTTTACTCATAACCTCCCTGATGCACTGGCATTACTATCATGCAGGATGCATCTAGAGTCAGAACATGCTACATTTCATGGCGGTGAGCATGCGAATGTTGACGGGATCCGTCATGCATAGACTTCGTCTAACTACTGATGAGATGAGGCCAAGAAACCTGTTGTCATGTTACACAGTACGAATGCAATGCATGTTTATTGCGTGACTTGCGTCGCTATTGTGCACCGTGTAGGAGTCGCGGAACATTATTAGTCCCCGTGGGCGGTTTCAGATAGCGATGCTGGTAACATATCGTCTTTGAGGGAATCTGAAACGGCTGCCATTTCTGTCAAGACATGTACTTGCTTATTAGAACATTTGCATGAGCTTTAGTTGTGTGTCAGCGTGGGATCTCTTTCAGAATACCAAAGCACTGCAAATTCCGGTCATCAGGTACTCCCGACCTACCACAGTATACTTCTACACCTCACGCGCTCTTACAAGAAACATTTAAGAACCGTTTTCTATTGGTCACCGGTCAGTATCGGCGAGTACGAAATACGAAACGACCCGCTCCATTGAATGTGTGAAAACACGAGTACAATCTAGGCCTTGGCCACCAAGTATTTGCTTGTGCCCTTCGACTACCTGTCATGCACATCACCCATCTCGCGTGGCCCGCAAGATAGTGGATCGCAAACTGGACCATTTACGCGGTCGTGGGGCTGCTAGACTCCATCCAACGCCTTCCCTGAATCGTTCATGATCCTGCACTATATATTCGGACCGGACAGCATGTTGTTTCGACCCAAAAAACGAAGAACAAGATGGCGGAGGCGATAACAGGATTTGAGTTCGTGGATCAAATTTCAAATTCTGCACTGTCTTGATCTCCTGGTTCGATAATTGAAACTCGATGTTTAATTGATTGCGCAATTCGTCTCTCCGGGGGGTTGTGGATATGGTTGATAAGTATCCACTTTATCGCAGGGAGGTCAAACAATGAATTATTCTCCGTGTCAATGGAGTGTAATGGTGGATTGCGGCGATCAAGTCATTATTTTCCGTCCCCTCCTTTCTCCACATGTTTCTATTTTAGCGGAGTTAAACTCTAGAGGGACAAGAGATCCATTGTGTGATGTTATGCAATTTCGATTTATGCTCCATCTTCTGTCGTGAAGATACACAGCTTGTGGCATTTGGAGCTACAATCAACCGACCGTAGCACATACAACTGACCATCCGTAGAAAAAAATGCGGTGAGCAGGAAACCTGCTCAGGATCAACTTTATAATTGTATCCCAGAGGCTATCATCCAATAGATAGGGTAGCAACCGGATCCAAGACGCATGTGGTAGAATAGAGGGGTCGTCAGTAATTGTTGCCGGTCGTCAAAAATGCATAATGTTCATCTATACCAGAGCAAGAGCTCACAGCTGGGGTATCACGTCCAAGTCCAGACCATCTTATTCGATGCTCAAAAAAATCCATCAAAAGGATTCGACCAAAAACTCCGTAAACAATTCCATGGACCCTAGAGAGTGATCCAACATCTCAAAGCTCAAAGTCATCCATACCGTCGAAAAAAGATGCAGCGTCCTGTGTCGACATTCGAAAGTCATCTATACTGTGGCTTTTGGTGGGATTTTCAGACTTTGCTGGTAGATCTGGGCGAGAAGCTGGTGTGCAGGTCCTTTTCGCTGGCGGAGCATCACAGGTGCGAATTTTCTTCCGCTTTAGACCTGGTCTGTCTCCTACCGAGGGCGGCCTTTGTGAAGGCCGTAGATTCTTTAGATCTATCAACAGAGCACTGTCATTTCGTCTCTTTGGCCTTCCCGCAATCTTTGGCTGAGCTCCAGAGGATTTGCGTCCTCTGGGTTCAGCTGGAGGATTTGGACGAGATGCGAGTGGAAGCCTGCTGGCACTATCACGTTCACCCTCTAATGAGTCCTTTGGCCCCGTTTCGACGGGGCGGACCTCAACTTCTGCAACCTTCAATAAAGACTCGGTCAAAACTGGTATTGAAGATTCGTCATTGTCGAGATCATCCATCGAGAAGTTTAAGTCCTGCGTTGACACAGGGAGCATCATATTTGCTTCCTGCGCTGAAGTTCCAGCCTTAACAAATGGTGTGACTGCAGATTGCTCTTCATCAACAGAGAGCTCTCGAGCTATTTGTGTGCTGCTTCCAATGAAGTCATCCCAATCCTCAAGCATAGCAGTCGGTATGTACGGCTTTGCTGTTGTGATAGACACATGAGTACTCACGGGGGGTAGACCAAACGCCGACTTTGATGCTGGAAGCCCAGGCACCTTGAATCCTGGGGTGTGTGGGGTCTGTGGCTTTGTACTCATGATAGAAGGAGCCATTCTCTTTGACACGCTTTGTACTGGCATATGACATGGTCTGTTAGGCAATCCACAACCTGGTTGCGCTGTGCTTTGTATTACGCTTGCAGGTTTGTAGTCGATTGCAACCCGTATCGGGAACTGTGTCCTTTGGAATGGGTACCCTTCCTGGTTTCTATACTTCGCAGGAAAAGAAACTCTTGTGAGTATCGTCTTGGTACCCTGGAGTTGGCCGTCCAGCACGATGCACTCAAGGCGATCGTTACTTGCCCGTAGTATACGCAAGTACTGACTCTTTGATAATTGTGTGCTGTTGTAGAAGTCTCGTAGCAACGTGACTATACATCCAACTTTGATGCGCAGTCGATGTGGCGGCAATCCAACAGGGTTGAGTTTGTGTAGCAAGCCAGGCGCTGGGTCCCAATGAGAGCTGTTCATAGAGATGTCTTCGGAGAGTAGCTCTATGACTTCTTCAGGTAGCTTGTCCAGGATGGCTTCTACGGTCTTGTTTTTTGGGCCATGGGTACGGACAAAATTGGGGTCGCCTTTGGTGAGAACGTGGAGTGGTGAGGTGGGAGCAATGGCCGGCCTGGGAGGGGGCGCGGCAGCGGGTGGCATTTGCGCAATTACCGGAGCCACTTCAACAGGGTCTGACATGACCAGGTCATGCGCCTGTAACAAAGAGTCGTCGTCGAGCTCTTCGTCAATCCATTGCTGACCTAATGAGCTGTTCACGGCGGTCCAATTTAGCGCAATGTCGTCTGCCTCATCGTCGTCCCACGGCTCCTTCTCGATTTCCTGGACGATGCTTTCGAGCCTATCTGCGAGCTCCATATCCTTCTTGCGCCTCTCGTCCTCGCGTCGCTTGTTGACACCTAAGAAGGCCTCCATCTTATTCTTCAACTGGGCTTGCGTGTGGCTATACCCGATCATTTGGGTTGCACGCCCAACACCCATTTGCTGTCGCGCGCGCTCTTCTTTGGCCTCCTTCTCTTCGCGCTTTTTCTTGGCAGCTTTGCGCCTCTCTTCGGACTCGCGAAAGCGGGCGGCGCGCTCATCCAACTCAAGGCCACGCTGCAGTTGTTTCTGCTGTTGTGCAGGCAGAGCAGCTCCATTCTTCTTATATTGTTTTTTTGCTTCGGTGGAGGTTTGTATAATGCGATTCGGGGTGATAGGCATACTTCTGCGCAATCCAAAGTCGAACTGTCAGTGCGCGGTGGGGTGGTACCGGTATGCGATGCACGAGTGTGCAGGGTTGGTGGTGAGCAATAAATATTGTGCAGGCCAGCTCGAGCCTCAAGCGCGTTTGTTCTTACGCGTAGTCACGTGAGCCAAACAGCCCATGACGCAGCCCCTCATCCGCCTGCCCACCGACTTTCACCTGCATTGCCTCCTCACCTGATCATGCTCTTCGACCGTACCGTGCATCCTTCGACTCTTTTGAGGATTCGAATCAACCAGAGCCGTGAAAGACGTCTATGTCTATACTCATGAGTCCATCCCGCATTTCACCGAGTCCATGAAAGACGCTCATGACTCGAGTAGGTATGCATACGCAGGTTGTCCATCAGGCTGTTACATGCGCCGGACTTCGCTCACTAATTCCTGTTTGACCTTGAACGGCCGAGCTCAAGCTCAAGCTCAAGTGACATAGACACGGCGCAGCGCAACATCGTTCATCTTATGAGGCGTCGCATATAGAAAAGATACAGGCTCCGGTACTTGGGGAGAGATACATTTTCATTCTCCCAGGGCTTACACAAGTTGGGTAATTGCGATCCTGCTCATCACAGTGTACAAACTTGGAAAGCTGCTGTCGATAGAAGAGCAATCTATTTGTACCTACTAGCAGTGCAGGTTTGGCAAATGATTCAGCAGGAGAAGCTTGAGGACGACTATTGATACGAGGGCCTGCCATTAAAAGTGACGTCCAAGTTTGGCCTCGTCGTACCACAGCTGAAAGTCCCTGCCACCAAACATGGGACAAGCAATATATGTTGTCGTTAGCCTCGCATAGCCACAAGTGCTTACATTTGCATATAGGCGCATCAGAATCAATGCCGTGCTCCAGGCCATGTCCTGAACCCCCCTCAGGAAGAGAGATGATGGGCAATGGCAGCATGTTGGAAACAGAACGGAACATGGTGCCTATTTGTCAGTACTCAGAGACAGGCTGGCTATTGTACAGTGCGCAACGTCTATATGTTGCGTATCGCTGTCTCATGTTCTAACGTGGAATGTTTCGAAGCTACGGTCATCCCGCGGCGCTGGATTACTACATGATCAATAGAATGCACCGATGAATGCAGGTGGTAGCGCCGCCAAATTAGGCCTGATTTTCCTGTGGTTGACCGAGACCAGTTCGCTCATCGTGATTTGCACAAGCTACGGTCTCAGCTACGATGGGTTTGATGGTGCCACTCAGAATCTTATCTCAACTCCACAAGCCAGTCTGAAACGTCTCCCAGCGGAAGCTTTCTTCATTGCAAACCATGATCACGCCCCACCTCCTTGTGTCTCTTCTTAAGCAACCATCATCTTCAATCCTGTGAAATTCCACTGTCGACAGAAGTGGATAAATTTGATAAGAGGATCTATCCCGTGACTTACCAAAGCTAGATGCGTATCATGAAGTCGACAATCCAATCCCGTTCAGAGATGCTTACCGATGATTCAAAATTGGAGAAGATCAACATAGCATGGCTCCATTGTAGGAGTACAGTAACCATGCCTTGCAAAAACCTGGACGAAGCATGTAGGCACGTCAATCTGCATGGTCGCCTATTCTTGACGAATGAGGGCTTTTGAAGGCGAACTTGAGAAATTAATTCGTTGAAGTTCAGCTTGGATATTAACTACCTACATGCGATGCCACTGTAGAGTACAGGGACGTTAGCAAGCCTCAGTTAATGCGAAAAAACAAGTCTCGTCTCGAGGTTTTTTAACGTTTCCAGCTCGTTCTAACCTCTGTTTCTCTGCTTTATTGTATTCTCCAAAAGTGCCCTACTGAATGGCAGACGGTTTCATCGTTCCGTCAACAGCTCAACTGGGGTTGGATGCTAGGCATCGCTTGAAAGGCCCTATCCATACACAACGTCATGTTCGTGTTGTGTGCATTGGTGCAGGTGCATCTGGTCTCTTGATGGCGTACAAACTTCAGAAACACTTCAAGGACTACAGTCTCCAAGTCTACGAAAAGAATTCAGATATTTCAGGGACGTGGTTCGAGAATCGATATCCAGGGTAGGTGACGTAGAGGTGATGCCTGCGGGGGTCCTGAGTAGCCGAGTTCCTATCAAATCATATAGGACAACTCGCTAAGTCTTCCAGGTGCGCTTGCGATGTACCAGCACACAATTACACATGGTCTTTTGAACCTAAATCAGACTGGTCGGCAGTTTACGCTGGTTCGAAAGAAATTTATGAGTACTTCGACAACTTCGCGCGGAAATACGCATTGCGCAAGTTCATCAAGACTCAACATCAGGTTCTGGGGGCAGTTTGGAACAAAAAAAAAGAGGGATATGATGTAACGATTCAAGATTTAGTGAATGGAGAGACAGTTGGCGATCATTGCCATATCCTCGTTAATGCGTCAGGTATACTGAACAACTGGCACTGGCCTGCGATTTCAGGAATCGAAAATTTCAAGGGCACGCTGCTGCATACAGCAAAATGGGACGACAGAGTGGACTTGAAAGATCGCCACATTGGTCTGATTGGCAATGGGTAGGTAAGCGTCCCCACAGCTTGCTGTGTTGAACATGTGCTAACGACCTGTTACAGCTCCTCCGGCATCCAGGTACTCCCGACTATACAACCCCTCGCCAAGAAGATCACAGCATTCATTCGTCAGCCGACATGGGTTTCCCCAGCTCATGGTCTTGAGCAACACATTTTTACCAAACACGAGAAAGAAGTCTTCGCGACCAAGCCTGGCGCTCTCCTCGACTACCGCAAAAACATCGAGCGCGGTCTCAATGGCCAATTTGGTATCTTCCTTAAAGACAGTAGTGTCAACAGAGATACCGAAGCCTACTTCCGTCAACAAATGACGGAAAAGTTGCAGAACGAGTATCTAGAAAAGGTTCTGATCCCGAATTGGCATGTCGGATGTCGTCGCCTTACACCCGGTGTGGGGTATCTCGAAGCCCTTGGTAAACCCAACGTCGAAACGATTCACGGAGAAATCACCGCGATCACCGAAAAGGGTGTGCTTTGTGCCAACGGCAACGAACGCTCTCTCGACGTTCTCATTTGCGCCACCGGCTTCAACACCTCCTTCAAGCCGCGCTTCCCCATCATCAACGCCACCGGCCAAAACCTCCAGGACATCTGGGCTGCAGAGCCACGCTCTTATTTCGGCCTCGCAGCGCCCGAATTTCCAAACTATTTCATCTTCCTCGGACCCAACTGCCCCATCGGCAACGGTCCTGTGCTGTCGGCCATGGAAGCCCAAGCAGATTACATGTGCAAACTCATCGACCGCTTCCAGACACACAACATCTCCACCTTTGCGCCAAAAGCGGAGGCGGTGGATGATTTCATAAAGTTCAAGGACGCTTTCATGAAACGCACAGTCTGGCACGATTCATGTCGTTCGTGGTACAAAGGTCTTGGTGCCGATGGCCCTGTGACTGCACTCTGGCCTGGCTCAACATTGCACTATATTGAGGCGCTCATGGAGATCCGCTTGGATGATTGGGAGGTCAAGTATGAGGGCAATAGGTTTTCGTGGCTGGGCAATGGTTATAGTCAAACGGAAGTGGATGAGACGGCGGATTGGGCATACTACATAACGGAGAAAGATGATGCAGAGCCGTTGAGTAGAAGAGAAAGACTCAAGAGGATTAATCACAGCGGAACAGTGGAGAGCAATAAGAAAAGTGGGTTTACTTTCGCGAGGCAGAAAGGCTTGAAATTGTAGTCAGGATGTACAAGTGCAAAATGGCAAGATAATTAAAGTGTGATAATTAAGACATGTATTCGCGTTTCCCCGGAGACTTTCTGCCTTGGGTACCGGTAATACCCATCATCAAAGCCGGAGATCAACACAGAATGCTTCTCGCAAAGTCCTCAGCCCATGGACTGCGCCCATTACAAACATGTATACAACGTAAAAATATATTGATCAATTACAGGACGATACAAACGGAGTTTCTGACTGCTCTAGTGTTGATCTAGCCAATGAACAGATCCCGCATCGATTATCAGTCACACAGGGAGAATAGGCTTCTGAAAGACCCACAGTCCGAGTCCTCTTCAGGGGCTCTGACTGTTTTTGTTACAGTTTTGGTACGACATTTCTTGACCTTGAGCTTAGGCACGACTTTTGTAACCGTCTCTGTAATCGTCTTCTTAGCAGTGACCGTGACATGCCTTGTCGTGGCCGCGGTAAACGAGCAGGAACTATGAGATGGGGATGGCGATTTCGTGGTTTTAACTGTATGCATACTCGTGACATCGTTCGTTTGCACCGAGGTAATGGTGAGGGTGAGGGTAGAGGTCGTTGTGACCCTTCGTCCTCTATCTTCGTGTGCCCTGTTTCTGACCTCAGACTGACTATGAGTTTCGTCCGCTGCCCCGTCCAATGCGGAAAGCGCATTACTCAAGGATCCGCCTCGTAGAAGCTTTGCGGCGTTCGATGTAGCGGAATGAAGACGATTCGTGGCTTTTGATAGACCTTCAGCAGCCTTGCGCGCCCCAGGAACCTTTTTTGCAAAATCCATAATCTGCTTGTATTGGCCAGTGAAAGCGTCCAATGCACTCAGTGGTCCCTCTTCAGGTCCAAGCGGTGATCCCTCCCAAGGAACGCCCATTGACAAAGTCTGCGTGCTGAGCTTGACAAGGCTGTTTAGTGCAGGCGTCGTTTTAAATCCCTTTGCTGCTGCTTTTGCCAAATCCGCTGTATTGCTGACAAGTTCGCGATTGAGGAAATCGAAAGCGTCGGGCATACCCACTGTATCCGCCAGTCGAAGCGTCTCTCCCATTTGGTGCGCAAAGTTGAGTGCTTTGGCGGGCTGCACGCCGAGATCCTTTAGATGTGAAGTCAGGACATCTGTCAGGCCGCGGTTGAGGACGCGAGACATCTTGGTGACAGCATCAGGATTCAATCCGTCAAAGACTTTCGCAAGGTCAGGGACCAGCTTGGCGCAAAGTGTCTTCGAAAGTGCTGTACCAACACTGCTGCCGGCGATACCACCAATGAATGTCCCTGGTATGACGCCCTGCTCGAATTCCGAGGCTTCTTCGAGAGATGTGCCGTTGGGGTAGAGGTTTTTGCCAGCTTCTTGTCCGACAACAGAACCTACCATCGCTCCTGCTCCGGATACGAGCGACTTGCATATGCCGCCCGCAGCCGTGCCATCAACAACATTCATAACGGCGGGTAGAAGTAAGGTGCTGATGAAAGCGCCCAGTACTGCTCCATTTTCCTTGCCGGTCCGGGGTACATCTGCTGGCTGTGTACTTGGGGCGGCGGAATTGGTGGCTGTGGAAGTGGTGGCTGCGGTTGCAAGGTCTCCTCCCAAGGCAACACCCTGGGGCGGGTCGGCAGCGTAGACCTCGAGGAGAGCACCTTGTGATACCAAGAACAGGGCAGGCATGTTTCCCAAGGAGCCATCGAGGAGTTCATTGAAGTCTAGCGCGTCTGTAGGTGGGGTTGTCAAGCCCCATGTTAGGCCGGCAAAGGCCAACACGGTGATGGTGAACAAAGTGAAAAGTCGCTTCATTTTAAAGCTGATATAAAAGGGGCTCAGTTGAGAAGAGCGTGTAGTGAAAGGGGATGATTTGAGAAGAGCTTGTAGTGGAAGGGCTGAAGTGAGGAGAGTGTGTAGTGAAAGACAGAACAACAAGTTCTGTGAGATACTTATACCTGGGAAACAAGAGCTATTGACAGTGGGGACATCACTACTGTGCCCATCTACCAGGAGCACTCTGCTGCTAGGGAAACTGAATTCCCTTATCAGGTTTCCTGCACCATGGCTCTTGCTTGTAGAAAAACTAGATCGTGGACCTGATACACACAAACATGGACGTTCCCATGGCAATGCAGAGTCTGAGAGAAGGCCAGGTAGTCGCTGTTGCTAAGATATCGCAAACACAACAAGCAAGATGCGGTAGCTGACCTTGGCTAATGCAATCGCAATCGGTACCAAAATCCTACTCTGCGCAGTTGCATACTGGCCAGTCTTCCTTCTCCGGATGATTATGGGAACAGGCTGCACTGAGTACGATAAGACAGATGGCATCCACATTCATGCACATGCCTGCAATGCACTTGACGTTGCTACCAGATTCGCTGATGAAATTGCTCGGTGGCCTTTGGCGCGGCTCCATGCTCCTTACCAGTGCAAGGATAAAGGCAAGTTCAGTTTGATGCAGTGGCGGGCGCAATTCAACTAGTCGCACGGTAGTGTTTACTTTATGCGGTCTCGAGTGCATGGCTTGGTCTGCGGATGTTGTTTGCAATCAGCAGGCGCACATTTCCATGTAGAGACATTCGACGCCATTCTGCGTTCGGTCGTAATCCACGAAGGCGCGGCCCTTGTTTTGGTTTCGGTAGGTCAGGAGAGCTGGATGAAAAGCGTAGTCGTGTACGGTAGCTGTTCAGGCATTCGAAATTTCTGGCTCGAGGCGCCTTGTTAACATGCATATTCTTCCTTCGGCATTGCATACGCAATTGCTATAGAGATTGCGGTCATTGATGACGACTACCATTTCCGAATTCCCAAGCCAATACGCTTGTGGGTCGTAGGTATCTGATGAAGGAACATGGGGTTCGGTCAGGTTGCAAGCTAATGGCATGCCATCGTTCCCCAGTGAATAAAGCTATACCTCTGATGTTCATGTACAGTCTTCGGCCAGAATTTCATATCTGCAAGCGTCTGGATCGCGGCATTTCGTGTTCTGTCTTGATGTTTAGCTCAATAGGTTCTGAGGCGACCGAGACGTCTGTAACTGCGCAGGTCGATATTTTCAGCCTATCATCTTACCGGTACTTGCTATAGGTATCCTCTCTATTGGAAATGCCTGAATTTGACTTTCACTTCGGGCAAGACAAGTTTAAAATTTAGGTGCATGTCCATCTGGCCGTTGAGGGTCGACCGTGAAAGATGCCATGCTCGTAACTCGATTGAAACAGGGCAAAGGGGGCTGGGGCTGGGAGCTTGGACCCTTGACGCGTCGCACCGATTGACGCGAGGCTGTCGTGACACTTCACTTACCAATTCAAACTGTCCCATTTCTCGCAACAGAACAAACACATTGATCGACCAGCATATTCGAGGAAAAAGAAAGGCTGAGCTATTGGTGGCGCAACAACCGGTTTGTTTTGCGGGCTACCTAGTCACATTCGCACGACCCTTGGCCGTAGAACTGGAAGACGACTGCGCGCATTTGGCTCTCATGTCACTTGGGGAGACCCCGAGAATCTTCAACTGGAACAATCAACTTATAGGATGAATTATTGAGTGGATATTGACTATACACGGATCGAATCTTCAAACAATCTTACATCTCGAAGCCGGCAATTTTACAATGCCACCGGAACCTTCTCGTCCTCCTTCGAACCATCAAGGGGCAAATTCAACCCAAGACGCTCACGAGTACTATAAGCCTTGACACCATCGTTCCCTTCAGCCTCGGTGACCAACTCTTTGCGTCTGGTATCAACAAGAAGGCGAATGAGATCAGGTCTCATATAATGACCCGAGAAGTCCGCCAGTGCCTTGGTCAAGTGACACTCGTTAAGATCGATCTAATTGAAGATTAGCACCTTGAAACGCACAAGCTGCAAAGCAGGTACTCACATCCACGAACAGCAGTCCGTCAAAGTCCTTGTCCGGCTTGACCACCAACGATCCGTCCGGCCTGTATATGCGCGCATGCCCATTGTAAGTAGTTGGGTCGGTCTCAGGCTCCACTCCCTCCGGTGTGTTCATCTTCAGGCCTTCAGCGCTCAGCCTTTGGAACGGCGCAAGCGTCCATGTCCCAGTCTCAATCGCATAAGCCGGCGTCACCAAATCGCTCGCGGGATCTGCAACATTGGTCGCGGGGTCCGGGTATTTGAGGGTTTCCTTGCCTGGGTACACGGGCCAAGCTGCGATGTGGATTTGCTCGCCGGCAGAGACATTGAGCGCTTTGAGGAATGGGTTCATGTTTTCCCAGCAGTTTAGCTGGCCGAGGCGGCCGAGCTCGGTGGGAACGACAGAGGTGAAGGTGTCGCCTGCGCCGTCGCCGTAGACGAGCTTTTCAACGTGTGTAGGCTTGATTTTGCGGCGGTGGTTGAGGACTTCGCCGGTAGGGCTGATGAGAGCTTGGGCGAGGTAGAGGGTTGCGTGATCAATCTCGGAAAAGCCGAGGGAGACATGGCTGTGATGTGTCAGTGGCTCACGTATTCATGGATCCGTTACCAAAAGAACTGAATAGTCGATTGGTGAACGTAAGAAAGGGGGATGTTACATCTGGTTATCCCGTGCAGCTCTCCTGATACGTCGAAACTCGTCAGAATCCACGGCCATGGAATTCTCGCGGTACTTCTTCAGCATGGGAAGCGATTGCTGATAATTGATCTTCCACATCCAGTATGGGTAGCCAGGAATCCATACTTCAGGGAAGGCAATGAGTTTGCAGCCTGCCTGCCCGGCTTCATTGATGAAGTCAATTGTCTTTTGGACACCAGCTTCTAGGTTGAACCATGCCGGCTCTGAAGTGACCTAAGTGCTGTCAGGGACTGGCATGATATACGATGGGAGGGACATACGGCAGCGGCTTTGTACTTGGTAAGAGGCATAATCAAACCTGATATGTAGAAATGGTGATTGTCTTTGTTTTATGGTAGGAAATCAAGAGTAACTCGATGGATGATGAACACTTCCATCGCCCACAACGCTGATGTTTATATACCTCTCATACAAGAAATCACAACCCACTTTTGGCCATCCCCGCATGCCGATAATCCTCTCAACCTGCCTACATCAACAACATACTGCACTATCTCCTCTATGCCGTTCGATCCATGCTGCCGGATGCTCAACGATCATCGCTCCACTGAAATCCGCATCCAGAAATTCTTGACCACTAACCCACTCAAATCATGTAGTGCAAGAGTGGCACCATTTCTGCTAAACTACCAATTAGCGACGGTATGGATGAGTGTACAGCGTTCAAGGTGGTCAGTATGCACGACCATATCCGTCCAGCACGTGAGCGGCGTGGCACCGGCGTTGATGAAAAAGAAATCCTGTCAGTATCCATTTATCTGCGGCATGTCGACGGCGTGTTATCGGCAGTATAGCGGCATGACGCGATTCACCATCGGCATCTTCAAGGGCGCGATATGGCGGATTGCTCATCGTCGCATATTGCGAATATGCTCGGAGACGGTCGGGGATGTGGTGGGAGCAAGTTCGGGCGTCATGGTGTTGGACGCAGTGGGGCAGCCTTGCTGATAAAATGTTTCTACCCGAAGTGGCGATTATGCATAAAGCCAAGAATGTCACGAAGAGGTGCATAAAACCGGATTAGTCAGTCTGCGGTGATGGGTTTTTACCAAGTCGTTTGTTTGAGGAGTCGACTGAGATTGGCTTGCAGAATGCTAGGGCCGAGGAATCGCTGTATGGTGGTACCAGGTACAGGGCATGGAGATGCAGTCATCTACAAATCAAAACATGGTTGCAGAATGCGTCCCCGGGTTTCGAAACTTTATCCCCCCTAAAATCTTGCTGCAACTTCATGGTTATCAAAATACATGTGTTTATTATAGCTTTTTAGCACAAGACCCATCTATACACGATATACTTTTGGGCAAACACTGAGTGTACTCATATCCAAGTTCACCCTAGAATCAAGCTATAGAGACATGTCTTTAATATCTGACTAGAAACGCTTGTTCTATACCTATATACACATGTCCTTAACTCTAACCAAAATTAATACCCATACCAATACACGTCTTCAAGAATTCGCCCCTTTCAAGCAACCAGGAGACTTGTTTTTCCTACCTATCTTCACTTCCTCACCACCTCCGCCTATATATCGTGTTCTATACTTTAAAACTCTCCTGCCCATGTTCCAAACACATCCTAATCCCAGATGCATATGATATAACATCTACACGAGGGAAGTTCCACGACCACACGCCAATGCAGGAATAACGTCTAAGAAATCTACATCAGCTTTAGGCATTGCAAATCACTGCGGCAGTCTGATGAATGGAAATGCAGATATCAAAAGGCAATCCTATAGGTATGGTCCCTATTCACTAGGAAACCCTGGGGATTCAGAAAGTGCAAAAGGATTTGCGATGTCGAACGAATTTAGTATTGCTAATATTTGGTTTACGAATAGGAAATACTATGGTTAAAACTGTGTGTGATAGTCTCTGGGTAGGAGTGTGACTTGTAGAGTATCTACTTCCTAAAGCGCTCTAAGTCATGTAGAGGTGGCTGAGCGTTGGGGTTAAGACGATGAGGCCCACTCAAAGGTTCAAATACACTACAGCTTAGCTACGGTAATCTTTATTGGAATTGCTATACCATGTAGACTTTTTACCCTTTATTCCTTTCTTTATCCTAACATCTTATCGAAAACATTGTCTGGTATGAGGAGCACAACTAGTGAGCATTGTGTATTGAGTTTGGTAGAACATGAGACAGTGGATTCACTGACACCCCATCGCGCGCTACTGGTGGAAATTGAGGGGTAATAACAGATGTACATCGGCTATACGGATTATACGCCTCATGCAATGTCCACGGCCGTCGTTCGACTTGGCTGGCATCCTTTTCCTCGGCGACGCGTCTCTACGCATGACTGTGACAAGCATACGGTTCCGAAGATGCCGTAATTTGCAGAAGACGAAAGGGGTCTAAGTCGCCAAGAGAGGCTCATACTGTACTATAGAACCTACAGTTTCGTCCTGGTCTCAACCTTGGTCTCGATCATTCTCTCCGCGGACCTCTTCGCCCCCTCTTAACAACATTCCTCACAGTCTTTCCCGACTGTAACTTGGGCACTTCTTCTACGAATTCAATGCCGCCTCAAGCTGTTTATGTCTGCCAAGCTTCTTCTTCATGTGTGGATGTATATGTTCCTTTGTAATTTATCTTTGAACTCGTCCTTCGGCGTGATATAGGCGCGCGGCCACTCCTGTCCGTCGAGAGTGATGCTGACAGCTGCCGCGTCGGTGACGGCATTGCATTGTATGAAGATGGCTTCAATTCGGGCGGGGGCAACCTGTACAGCGTTGACTTTGATAAGTTCTTATCATGCGAGTCAGTTGCTGATGTGCATAAATTTGGGTGGTGAGTGCATGTTTGGGGCGATCACCTTCTTTCGATCGACGATCCATATCCAGTCATTTTTTACCGCTACACTCGCAACATCAACGGTCGTAGCCAGCCATCTGGTGGAATGGCCTCCTTGGTGGCTTGAGGTCAACACCAATAGTCCATGCAAATATTTGGACGGCGAACGTAGAGTTCACCAGGTCTACCGTTGGCAATCTCTTGGTTAGTTTCGTCGCGAAATCTGTACTCACAATTTATGACAAGGTTATCCATCCGTCCAGAACTATGCTGAATTGGTTATCCTGGTCGTGTGGGATTCTCGCACTTACTCATCTCTCAACCCGGCTGGCACGAGTGTACCATCGTATGTGACTTCTTTCACTCCCCAAACTTGAATTATCTTTCACACCGCTGAGATCCTACTTGATTGTCTCTGGCTTCTTGCTCAACATTAACATCATCGCTGGGCTACTTGCAAGTGTGTGACTTTGAATTCTGGGATGACCTCCAAGAAACCTCTCATACTTGAACTTCTTCGTGATATATGTCAGTATCTGGTGCTTCGCAACTATGCAACAAGCGTACCAATTACACGTATGCATAGTACAGCGGAAGAAAACCTATCTGGCCTGAGTGATTTGCTTCAATCCAATCTGGTGTATCTAGACGCTCTGCTTGGAAATCTAGACTGTGGGGAGCGCGGAGGGGGAAGCCAAACGTATGAGTCGCGGGTAGGTAGGTGCAATAAGACATCACCAAGGCTTCCTACACCAAGGCTTTCGACTAATACACTGTACATGATTGAGGCACATGCCTTACCTCCCAAGGCCTACGAGCCAGCGCAGCCACGCGATTTGGTTCCATGAGGCAGTGATGCTACAGTCAGGAAGTTCGAGTCGCTCGTGGTAGGGAACGCGGGGGTGCATGACGCCCCACATGATTCGTCATGCCGAGGATGTCGAGCTTGAGTTCTGCAAACCTCCACCATCGGACCCAGTGGGTGATATGGCACAATTCGCGATTTTCCAGTGCGCGCTCATTGTCCATCATACTTACCCCGGGGGTTGTTGATATCCATGTCTGAGATAAGAAATTTCGACAGTCTTTTCAGCCTTGAGGGCAAAGTCGCGCTGGTTACTGGGGGTACGGTTTCAACTATGCCAGACATCAGATAACTCATACTCATTCGTACTTTAGGCTCGAGAGGCATCGGTCTCCATACTGCGACGGCGTTTCTCTTAGCAGGTGCACAGAAAGTCTTCATCTCAGCACGTAAGAGTGAGGGCGAGCAGGGCATCGACCAAGCACTCGAGAAGCTCAACCGACTTCCTGTTTCTGGCATCGCCATTGGAATAGCAGCCAACGTCGCCGACACAGAAGACATCGCCTGTCTGGTCAAAATAGTCGAAGCAACCGAAGACAAGCTCGACATTCTTGTATGCAATGCTGGCGCGTCATGGGGCGGCCCCTTTGAGCCTACGCCAGATTGGTCCAGCCAGAAGGTATTGGATCTAAATGTACGAGGTGTCTTTAACCTCGCACGACTGTACGAATGACGATTCCCATATATAGTGTTTTGATGCTGAAATCAGCAGCTTCACGCCTCTTCTCGAACGCGCCGGTACGCGCACCGATCCCGCACGCATCATCATCGTTTCCTCCACCGCTGCCACCACAGTCCCCCATGTCGGCGAGCACGGCACAATCATGTACAGCGTCTCCAAGGCTGCAGCACACCATCTGGGACGCCAACTCGCCATTGAGCTCGGTCCGCGAAACATCATCACCAACACCGTCGCGCCTGGTTTCTTCCCCTCCAAGCTTGCAAACGGGTTGATTGAGAATCTGGGGGGTAGGGAGCAGCTCGAGGCGTATAATCCACGGAAGCGGCTGGGCGAGCCGCAGGATATAGCGGGACTTATGGTGTACTTGGCTAGTCCTGCGGCGGCATATGTGAACGGAGAGGATATCGCTGTGGATGGGGGCGCGAGATTTTCGGCTGGTAGACAGTCGAAAATATAGCGGAAGTCGGGTCATAGCGTGTTGTCACAACATCCGGCCTTCGCATCTTGCACATCGAAGTGATTTAGAGTAGCAATCTTATTTACAGTTAACTGCTCCTTCTACTTGTCTCTTGCTTTATGCATCTCTGATCTCAATCACTGTATCTCTCGTTGTCGTCTGGCTGCCTTCCTTCTCCCCGCTAGCCGCATCATCACCAACTACCGTCCCCAACCTCGTCAGCCCACTGGTCCTACCTTCTCCCATCTTCTCGACCATGCGCTGAATATGCGGATGACTCGGCGGCGGCCTCGCACTGCTACGCCTCGGCACTGCCTCCCTCTCTTTCAATCTCGATCTCATACCTTCTTCCGTCGAGAGCGTGCGGTTTACGCGACTAATGGGTGGCTCGAGATTTGTATCGTTTGGTACCGCCGATCTGGTCTTGGAACGTATCCATCGCCAAAACTCCTTGGTTTTCTGCACCCAGATGCTGTAGCCGTACTTGGTTGACAGGAAGCCAATGATGCTGAAGAAGGGGATACATATGGCGGCCAGCGTCACGCCAAAAGGCCAGAACGGGAAAGGGTGTTCAGGCATATTTGTCATGCCGTAGATAGAGGTCACGAACGTGAGAGGCTATGATTACTTAGCTTTGTCATGAGGAATGCGACAAAAGAGCGGGACGAATATACCATGAAGAATAAGTTTACAATTGTAAGGACTTTGATGTTGTAACCTTGGTGCACAGTGACATCGGCCAATTCGACAGATTTGCGCGACTCTTGGATGCTAGTTCCTGAGAAGAGCTGTTCTTGTAGGGTATCAATTTCGTGGCGGCGCTCGTTGTTCTCTCGTTGAATGATCCGTAATTCCTTCATCTCACGCTCGAATTGTAGCCGTAAAGATCTTAGTCGGCGCTTCCAATGGTCGTTACGCGGCGATTCTTCGAACAACGGCCAGAGCGTCTTGCTTTGACCCTCCCAAACATCTTCCGTAAAGGTGTCTTCAAATGCGTCAATCATGGATTTGATGCTATCGTTGACGTAGCCTAGCGCTTGGTGGGCATAGAAATATCGTCTTGTAAAAGTGAAATCCTTGTCCTCGAATAGTCTTTTGTTTCGCAGCTCCTCATCGAACAGGAATCCCAATGGGGGAGTAACAAGCTCAGTTATTCGCTTGTATATCTCATCATATCGTTTCCTCGCATCGCGGTACTCTGTGAGCAGAGCATGTAAAAACGCTTCAGCACCATTCAGATATCGATGTCCTGTCTCAAAGGTATATGGTGTACCGTTGACCGGGGTAGACTTCCAATCCGGGAAACATTCTAGCTGTAGCACTTGCCAGGGAGACCAAACATCATGAGTCCATCCATATTTGGTCTTAGCACGGCGTCCCCTGTTCCGGAGCCGGCGAGGATTGTCATCAAACAGAGCCAAGGCAACGACTGCACCACACCGACTTAGCGGTATGTGTTCGTCTGAAGGCTTTGTTACTTTGTCAGCACGCTGCCATTGCATTGGCTTGCATTCCTCCCCAATGATTGTGTAATATTCGAAGTTGAAGAAGAAGCTCCTCTGATGCCTTGGATCCTCGTTGAAAGTTCGAAACATGTGTGCAGATGATGCTTCTGTCTGTACAAGGTGTTGGAATAATTCGTCCATGTCGAATGCATTATGTAGTGTAAGATGAAGAGCCCCAAAAAGAATGGGCGATGGCTCTCGTGCGACAGTGATGCGTCCCACGACTGTCTGATCTTTGCTCTTGCCAATATCCCGAATCGCGTGCCAGATCTCGGTAGCCTTGGACATGCCATTTTCAGAGTCGCTGGTCTCGACTAACTCAGGTAGCCCGTTCACTCCCACATTGTAGACTTGAAAATGCGAGTAGTGGCTTCGATCATCAGCTGGACCAGGTCCCAGGTGGAATAGATGGGGTTGCTTTGAAAGCCTTGCAGGGTCTGATACAATGGACGCCAGGATCTCTCGACCATGTTCAGTCCAATTATGTGTTTTCAGATGCTCGCGCAGATGCTCATGATCGAATGTTTGCGAAGGCAACTCTGCCCGCACGAAGAAGTCTTCCTCGTCATCGCTGCTGTCATCGGACAAGGTGGAACTGTCTGCGAAAACTGCATTGTCCCCTAGACGAGTTGCTGAGCGGTGGAGTTGTCCCACATCGGAGGCTCCGAGGTTTTCGTTTGAAACGGACAAGCTTTTTAGTAAGTTGTCGTGCGACCTCTGAAGGACCTCCAGCTGCTTGCGAAGCTCATCAAGCTCACGCGCAGCCATGAACTAATTCTCCGAGATCATTAATGACTGCGATTGAGGTGTAGGTGTCGTTTGCAAGACATTTCGAATGCATAGTCCCATCGGCTTTTGTCGAAGTACGCATTGACACAACCCGGCCCCCAAACCAGGCGTGCTGCATGCCTAGCCTTTTACGAAGAACAGTTGGTGTCTCTGTCCAATGCCCATTCATGCCAAGATGAGCCGGTTCCTATCAGAATGAAAACTCGCGTTTGTATGGGTGAGTCGTACCAGTTTGCCTACACCGCCTTTCCAATCCTCCATAGCTCAAGTATCTTAGCCGCAACAAGAGATTTATTGCCTATTTTCCTCTTTAGATATTTGGTGCCATCTCATGTATCTTTTCCAATAGGGCATACTACAGAGACATAAGGCGCAAGTGTCGCCCTGCCGCAGCTGATGGGAGTGCGTGAGCCCTTGCAACCCAGGACTGTTCTCATGTCTCGAGGAATTGCCCAGAATCAGACGAGCGGTCTACGACCAAAGCGAGAGGATCGCCAAAAGAAGACTGCCTGTGTTGCGATGATCATTGCTATGCTGTCAATGATCACCTAGGCAGAGTTGAAGTTTGTTGTTTTCAATACGTCAACAATGACGGTTACACTGCCGCTTCCCCTTGATTGGTGCTCGCTTAGTGTATCGTGACCGCCCCCTTCTCTTCACGAAGTGCTTCCTTTTTTGAGCAACCGCATTCTCACTACGATCAATTGGAAGGCGTCTTAGATGTTGTAGCGAAAGATGCCTTCTTTGTCTAATCTTTTCCTGGTTTCGATACCTCTTGTGTTGTTGGCACTCTTTTTCCAGACTGGCGCACCGGCTTTTGCCCTCCACATTGTTGCTGAGCATGTAGCCTTCAAGGTAGTTCGCAATCTCCTCGCAACAACATACTGTTACGCGTCGGTCAAGACGCTCTCTGAAGTTGGGAGTGATGCCAAATGCTTCAGTGTCTTCAACGGCAAATTCACCAAAGTAGTCCCGGAAGGATCTTGGACTGTGTTACAACGGCTCGATGCGCGAGATGGCCATGTGATCCCAGGGCTTTGGGATGGACATGGGCATCTGCTTCAGTTTGGAGAATCGCTGGATTCTGTCAATGTCTTCGGTGCAGGGTCGATGCAAGAAGTGCAAAGGAGACTGCAAGAGTACAAAGCCGCTCGTCCAGAAACAGGTTCGAAGAAGGAATGGATGAGAGGTGTAGGATGGGACCAAGCCAACTTCGGAGGTAAATGGCCTACTTCAGTATGTTCTAGCAGCACTGCTCAATCTATTCCCTCTCGAGATATTAATTTCGCTGATCTGAAAAGTCCGATTTGGAGATCGATGATAGGTTTAAGAACCTATACGTCATGTTGGATCGTGTAGATGTACACTGCATATGGGTGTCAGACAAGGTTCTTGATCTGCTGCCATCCAAATTACCTGATATTCCTGGTGGTGAGATACCATCAAAGGGTGTGTTCTGCGACAATGCTATGGACATCGTCCTCAAAGTCTACCCGAAGCCCGACAGGGCACGCAGAACAAAGTTTGTCAAAGACGCAATGATCGAGCTGAACAAATTAGGTATTGTGGGCATGCATGACGCTGGTGTTGTTCCTAATGACTTGCAACTCTACAAGGACTTGTCGAACGATGAAGATTGGACGGTGCGAGTCAACGCTATGATCGAATGCGATGTCAGGAACACGTTTTGCCCCCATGCTGTAGAACGAATCTCCACGCCCAATGGCAAATTTCACGTCCAAGGTGTCAAGCTATTTGGAGGTATATACCGTTGGTCCAAAGAATGTGCACATACTTATGTCTTTTAGATGGCGCCCTGGGTAGCTGGGGTAGCGCGATGATTGAGCCGTATACTGATAAGTCGAGCTCAGTTGGCTCGCTTCTCGTCAACGCAACCGCTCTTTCGCAAGTTACCCTTGAATGGGCGACGGCAGGCTGTAAGTCTAGGCGATGAATGAAATCATAAAATCGGTGTGCTAATGGGATCGAAATCTCAGATCAGGTAAACATTCATGCCATTGGTGATCTGGCCAATAGGTTAGCAGTTGATGCATTCGAGGCTGCCTTGAAGACACTGTGCCCCAAGTCCAGCCTTCGCGAATGTCAGCAAAGATACCGCTTCCGAATCGAGCACGCACAAATCATCCACACGGATGATCAACAAAGAATGTTGGAGATCGGCATCATTCCCTCAATCCAACCCACACATGCCACCTCAGATATGGGATACGCCGAAAGTCGACTAGGCGAGCAACGTACGCAGAATGAGGCGTACCGGATGCGTTCGTTGCTGCCTCTACGGCCCATTCTTGGAAGTGACTTCCCGGTTGAGCCAGCGGATATTTTTGAGGGCATGTATGCAGCCACGACGCGGCGAAGCCCTCGCACTGGACTCGATCCAAGCGGTGGAAAGACTGGCTGGTATCCTGAAGAGACGATTACACTCGAAGAGGCCCTGAAAGGCTTTACAGTCCATCCAGCATACGGTGCGTTCCTCGAAGGCAAAGCTGGAGTCATTGATGTGGGGGCGTACGCGGATTGGGTTGTCCTTGATAAGCCATTAGAGTCAATGGACCTGGAAGATCTGCGTCAAGTGACTGTTAGAGAAACGTGGGTGGGCGGCAAGCGCGTGTACCAGCGGCCCAAGCCCCCCTCTGTCCGCGAGGCTTGATGTCACCGCTTGGAGGGCAAACGACAGACAGCTCTCCCCAGAAGACGAGGAATGACGTCCCCCTATGGTCTTTATATTCAATGGCAGTATACGACTACGTACCGTGGGAGTCAGTCTTTACAATAGAATTCACCGCCACAGGGGCAATTATAATGCGGCACGTCACATGCAAGCTTCGGCGGCAAGTCAGAAACTTCCTTCTGCTGCATTAGTATCTCTACCATACGGCCCATGCTGCATCTCACCACCATGCTGTTACCCAATGCCCGCTTTGTGTTTTCCTCATCGGGTATAGTCTCCGCCTTCCACTTCACACTCACACTCTGCCTTGGGCAGTGTAAACGGCTTCCCCACGCGACATCATGGTACTCAAACAAAGGCAGCCAACGAGAGCACTGCCATTGATGTTTGTAATGGTTGATTTTTCTTTCCAGCGCGGTAGAATTCTTACTCGCTGCCACAGCTCTTTTGCTTATTCTTCGGTGCCACAATACCACGTAGAGCCCTGCAAGGCAAATTGGGCGTGGGCGTGGGGGGGGGGGGATATAAAAGTGCTTTTTGTGAAAACACGACGACTCCCAAAGTCTCTCTTCATCAACAATCAACGACTGCTGGACACTCGAGGCGATCAAGGTAAGCCAAAATAACGCAGCATACAGCCAAAGATGACGACCACGCATGCAACAAAGTATGACTCGAAACGGGCGCCAGTACTGGACCGAGATTGCGCCATAACGCCCCCGCGGACACCCACAGCAACGAGTACAGCGGCACACAAAGTACTCGCCGAGATCCAATCGATATACAATGGCCTTGTCAAACTGAATTCTCTTGCGCCTGGGCCACAGATCAACGATCTGCTCAGTCGTCTAGTCGACCTCTGTGTACTACCCTATAGCACGAACTTGTCAGAAGAGATATTACGTTTATGCGCATCTAGCAACCTCTGCGAGCGACTACGCCCAATATGCGCAGAAGCAGAGGGAGAGCTCGAATCATACTGGGCGCAGCGCATCACGGCGTTGGCAAAAGGTACCATGAGATACTCTCCACACGCACACACATACATACCATAGCCCTCACATCCATGAACTCCCTTCAACACTCACTGAACGAACCCAATAACTGAAAGAAAAAAGTAAACCCAGCATCTAAGCAAACCACCACGACCAACCCTCTCCACAGCTTCCCCTACCACCAAAACTACATCGACCTCTCCCACCTCGAATGCGCCTCCCTGGAACCATTCCTCGCATCCCCACCCCGCAACCTCGCCTTCATAGGCTCCGGTCCCCTCCCCCTGACATCTCTCTGCGTCCTGGACCGCTATCCCACCGCCACCATCCACAACATCGACCGCGACCTACCCGCCCTGCAAACCAGCCAGCAGCTCTGCGCACGACTAGGCTACACCGCGCGCTCGACTTTTGCCTGTACCGACGTCAGCACGGATGAGCGTAGTATAATACCAGGTATACAAGGCCAGCAGATGACAGACTGGCATGCCTTTGACGTCGTGTTTCTCGCTGCGCTCGTGGGCGTCGAGTCCCATGAGAAGATTGCGATCCTGGAGAGCTTAGTACGCAAGTTGAGGCCGGGGACTGTCGTGGTGGCGCGGAGTGCGAGGGGCCTGAGGACGGTGCTGTATCCGGTATGTATTAGTTGGTGGATGATGTCGGTGATTGAGAGAGAGAGAGTGCGTGTGCTAATGCGGATGGGATAGGTGCTGGAGCTGGGGGACGAGCTGGAGAAGGCGGGGTTCGAGATTTTAGTCGAGGTGCATCCGTGGAATAAAGTTGTCAATTCGGTTATTGTGCTGAGGGTTAAGGAAAGGTAGGGGAGTTGTAGATGGAACTTTGCTGGGACTTTGCTGCGAGCTAGGAAGCGTATGCATGATAGTGCCGCTGTGTAAAAAAAAAAGGGGGGGGAGCTAACAATAAGAGACATGACTTCTGAAACACTATCATTTTCAAAGTTTCAGATTCCTCGCATTCAGAGTTATCTGAAAGCGAAGGACGAAATTGTATCTGTGCAGTCCTTGTGTGATTACATTAAGATAAAGATTACACAAGCAGTTCGCTAATAGAGGATCGCTATAAACGATGTACAATGTCAGCCATCCGCATCTACCTTCTGGCCTTGATGATATCTGCCGCCTTTTCTCCAATACCGTACATGGTGGCCTGGAGATGGCACGACGGGATAATGGGAATAATCGACGCATCCACCACAGACAGATGCTGCGTTCCATACACCAGCAACTGGTCACTTACACACCCACCCGCACTCGCAGGCATCATCGGACACGAGCCCGCAGGGTGCGCGAGCGTCGGGCTAAGCAGACCCTGTTGAAGGAGGGAGTCGTAGATATCCGTGTCGGTAGTATGTTGGGGCCCCGGCGAGACTTCCGAGATGCGGAAGCGGCTGAGCTCGGGACGGGCCCAGACGGTGCGGAAGAAGCGCAGACTAATGGCCATGATGGTGCGATCTACGGGGTTGACAAAGGCGTTGTGGAGGATTTCGGGGGGGCCCGTGGGGTTGGAAGCGTTCAGCGAGACAGTACCACGAGATAGTGGCTTCTCGACACCAACGAGGCCAAAGGTGCCGTCTGCGGGGACGGGGAACTCGGCGACGGCGGCGTCGCGACGCTTGAAGAGGTCGGCGATGACTTTGCGCTGGGCGGCGTAGCCCGCGAGGAGCTTGCTGTTGCCCTGGTAGGCTGCAGGAAGGTAGTCCGAGTCTGTTTGGCCGTTGAGGCTGTTGACTACGGCATTGACGTCCTGGGTCATATCGGGAAGCGAGATGAAAGCGAGGGCATTGCCACGGGCGTATGTGTAAGGGCCGGTCTTGTTGGCCTCGTACTCTGCCCATGCGGTAGCATTGAAAGTGGCGTTTTGGGCCAAGGAATTTTGATTTGGGAAGGTGTCGGTCGTGGTGTTGAAGATGACGGTGGCCCATGGGTGATCTTGAAAGTTGGAGCCTACGGCATCGAGTTCAACGCGGACGTTGACGCGGGCAGCCCGGAGGACCTTCCTGGGTCCAATTCCACTAATCTGCAAGAGTTTGGGGGTTTGGATGGCGCCAGCCGCGAGAACAACTTCCCTACGTGCGTAAACGGCGCAAGTCTTTCCGGAGGCAAGAGTGATTTCGATACCAGTGGCCATGGTAGGCTTCATCGCGTTGGTAAAGAGGATCTTATTGGCAGTCGTTCCCGTGAGGATCTTCAAGTTGCTACGGGCCTGGATGGGATCATAGTACGCGTAACGAGCGTGTGCTCGACGTCCAGTGGTCGCATCCATGGTGTTGGCATACCATGAGGGGCCGTAAGCCTCGCCATTGTTACCATCTAGAGGTACATGCACCCCAGTAGCCCTCCAGGCGGCCCAGTAGTCCTTGATGTCCTCATACTGGTTGCTGGTAATGGAGACCTTCAATGGGCCAGAACCGTAGGTCGAAGGATCCCAGGTGATGTTGAAGTCTTTGGCAATCTCTGGTGTCGGGGGCTGGAAGGTGGTGCCTTTGATGAAATATGGCTCCATACCGTTCCATCCCCAGCCCTTGTTACCAAGAGCCTCCCAAGCATCATAGTCGGCCGCACTACCGCGGTCGTAGATCATTCCATTAATTACTGAACCGCCGCCCAAAACCTTTGCGACTAGAACAGGGAAGGTGTTGCCACCAAGACCGGGTTCGGGCTTGGAGTTGTAACCATCCCATAGGAGGCCATTTGCTGCTGTCAAATCATTGGCCTTGTATGGGATCTTCGTCGCCTCGGTGTCGACATTTTTCCCACTCTCGATGACGAGAACAGACTCTAATCGATCGGATTAATGAAACGTATCTTGCTTTTTTCGATCGTGTGCACGTACTGGTCCTGTCCTCGGAGAGACGGTTGGCCACGATCAGGCCCGTGATACCACCACCAACAATCACATAGTCATACTGCTGTGTGGCGGCAGCAGCGCCAAGTGCAGGAGTGATGAGGATGCTGAGAAGCTGGACAGCTACCGCCAAACGAGAGAAGACGGGCATCTTGTTTGAAACCCCGGTACGTGGAATCTGAGCGAGCGTGGGTTGGAATGCTAGCGGTAGGTGCAGGTGTTGAACTTTAAAGTACGAGAAGGCGTTCCTTGGACGGGTTTATAGAACAGATAATCCTAGCATTGGCCAAACGGGCAATCACCACGTGGGAATGCCGGTTCGTGCTTTCATGCACGATACACTGCCAGACCAGTGAATACTATGGGCCCGCGGACCCACA
Source organism: Plenodomus lingam (assembly GCF_022343315.1). Taxonomy (NCBI): domain Eukaryota; kingdom Fungi; phylum Ascomycota; class Dothideomycetes; order Pleosporales; family Leptosphaeriaceae; genus Plenodomus; species Plenodomus lingam. The sequence goes on from NW_027093973.1 coordinate 695,738, forward strand.
CCAGCATTGCAAACATGACTTGTCCAGGATGGTGAAGGCGAACAGTTCGCCAGCTAATTGGACTAGGCAGGTTCCGTTGCCCAACTCTCTCCCGGGCTTCGCAACCGTTCCAGAAGATCCGCCATCCATGTGCTTTTGGGTTGAAGAGTGCTATATGCCGGTACTATAGAACGAGGCATGCATGTAAGTATGGCGGGCCAAACGCTGCCTCCCGCGAGTCAAGCCGGGAGACCAGCCAAGTGCAACTAAACGTTAAACGGGGCCCAGGAGAGATTCTAGGCACTGTCTCGTTTCGAAATCCAGGGTCTTGTAACTATGTCGTACAATACGACCGCTACACGGTAGTGGAATAGTTTCTCGCGAATGGAGGCATGAAGCGACAATCTTCTACATTGTAGGTTGGCGCGGTAGATCGGAGAAAGGTAAGGGGACGGGCAGGACGGGTCCTATCTATCTCTAGACAGAAATCCGTACCGTACCGTACGTGGGCGCAGTTGATGCTGACTCGCAGTAGGTAAGCGAAGGCCGCAACGGGAGGGAACACGCTGACCGACGGCGCCGACCTATTTAATGTGTGGTCCGTTTCGACGAAGACTACCAAGAGTCTACTGGTAACTGACAACTGCCGGTTCTTGAGCGGAAACCTTGTGCAGATACCGAGGGTTCAAGGCTACCGTATGGGAAGGGCTTGCCGTGCGCCACAGAACCAGCGCCAGGCGTGAGGCGTGAAGCGTGAGGCACAGCACAACGTCGGGATGCATGTCCATGCAGAGACTATCTATCGTTTCTGGAATGGTTCCTGTCCAAACTCCAGGAGCGGTATTGTACAGCCGTAGCCAGTGCCAGCCCACTGTGATCTCCAGATCGTAATTCGTTCATCGGTAGAGGAACCGCTACCTGGTCTGCGGAACCAGGTTTCCCATTCAGGCTGTGATATCCGTCTGCATGAGGGCTGCCACGCTATGGTCCTGATCGACAAGAAGTATTTCCTGGGTAATGTGCCGTCCACATGGCCAAGCTGGAGAAATAAGCTTTCATCTCCAGTTGAAGCGGGAGCCTATCGCTACCTGGAATTCGTCTCAAATGCACAGAATGGTCAGAGGCGAGAATGTTGTTCGGTGCCGGTGGCTTTGCACGTCCGATGGCGTACCGATGGGCGAAGCGAAAGGAGAATCCCTCTTCGTTGTCGCGTAACAGCTGCCGTTTCGGAGACCCTTCTGCCGAAAGCAATACTTACAAAAGCCGCTATCAACAAGGTACGTACTCCGATCCTAGACCCTTCCCTTCACGCGCGTGTCCATGTATGTAGGACCGTCCAAAGAGTGTAATGCCTAGCTGCACCCAGGTGTACGGTATGCATGTCAGGCAGGAAAGCCTGTCACGATTTGGGAAGAATCATAATCTCATACTAGCCAATCTGCCTTTGCAAAAGAGTCCACGAAAAGGTTGGCTCTTGACATGAGATCTCTGACACGACATGCCACAGCCCAAGGACTGCGCTCCAAGAGGAGTCAAGAGGAGTCAAGCACACTTACTCGCCCTGGCACCTGAACTACCTCAAGTGGTGGGCGAGTCGTAGAAAAGTCGGCAAGCTGCCTAGGCATCCAGAACTTCTACTGTGTCGAAAAGGAACATGGTATGAAGGAGACAGCGCCGGTGGCTTGAAGCGCAGCAACCGGCACGGCGGCATGTCGGGGCACGGCTGACCAGGCACTGAACAGACTAGTTGGTGTAGGGTAATGCATCCCATGAGCATTCTTCCCACTCATTTTACTGTGCCCTAACATTTAGCCACCACGCCACTTCTTTCGCGTGCAGAATCCAATATGTAGAGCGTCGTAACAGCGAGTCACGTCCATCCTTTTTTGGTATTGTGCTCCTGGGCAGTAGGCACTGCGTAAAGTTTCAACATTCCAATTCGTTTGAGTTTTGCCGCAAAAGGGCTGAACGAGATCGGGCACATCGACAGGGCTGAGTGTAACAACGACGGTAACTGCTAAACATACCCGGTTTTCGATCGATCTTCGCTCAAGATGCCCAAATTCTTGATGGCGTGGCTCGCTTTCTAGGACCCATGAATCGTCAATCTCAAGTATGCCGAGTTCCCCTCACCAATCGGGGTCGTGGCGACCATGTGGGGCTCTTCAATCAACGCGAAAGTAGTTCAAACAAGGATGTCTATGTACAGGAAAGACCCTGTGGAGGATCGTTTCGAAAATGGGCCTCTAGTATAGTATCTCGTACTCTCCTAATCGATTTTGCGCACCTCTGCCCTTCTCTAGCAGCTAGTTGGGCTTTTATGTAGCCACCTATCCCTGGAACATAGCACAGTGAAAGGGCGGTGTTATACTTGAGGACCTTCACCCGTACGACCGAATGACTTTGCTCTCTTTACCGATCTTGGAGATCTCACAGATCTCAAGGTAATTCCTCACGGGCCCACCACCATGGAGGCTCCCCCTCCCGAAGGGCAGGAATGGCCAGACCAGCGCTTGAAAATCCTGGTGCCAGTCTGGACACTTATGATTCTCAGCACAGGTTTTATGGTGTGGAGATGCGTGTATGCATTCATGCAGCGAAGAAGGTTCATGATAGCAGACTACCTGCTCATCATGGCTACTGTAAGTTCAAACTCAGAGGCGACACTTTGCATCTACGCAGTGACATGGACTGACTTGGAGATTTCAGTGCCTCAATATAGTCGCAACCGCGATTGCACAAGTGATTGTCGAAGCAGGTCTCGGAAGACACATCATGGATCCCACGGTGCTCCCTCAAATTCTGCACTACAGCTATTTCCTTTGGATAGCCCAGATTATCAACATCATCGCCGTCGCATTCTTGAAGTGGTCCATCTGCGCTTGGCTTCTGGTGCTCAACTTCTCCAAAGTCTACCAGGCTCTAGTCTGGCTCTCAATCGCAATGGTGACGGCGTTCAATTTCCTGGCTCCTGTCCTGACTCTCTTCGGCTGTATCCCGCTGGAGAAGAATTGGAACTTTGGATACCAAGGCCCCAGCCGCTGCTGGGCGAAAGGAACTCTTCCACTGTCGTATACCCAAGGTGTGAGCAATATTCTGACTGATGTGGTCTACATGGCTGCGCCATTGATCTACCTCTCAAGAGTGCAACTGTCGCGGAGAACCCAATGGGGTATCCGCATCGTCTTCCTACTCAGTATCCCGTATGTTACACAAACCAAGTTTCCCCCCCCTCACATGATTCGAAACTGACATGCCTGCCCACCAGCGCCACCATCTGCTCCATCTTCAAAACCATCGAACTTCGCACCATCACAAAGACCTCCGACCCAACCTGGGACGGTGTAAACCTCACCATCTGGTCCCAAGCCGAACTCTCCATCGGCATCCTCATCGCCTCCCTCCCACCCCTCCGCAAAGCCTTCGACCACTTCTTCCAGAAGATCCTCCCCTCGACCATCACTGGCAGCCACAAGACACCGCAATACGCCTATGGCCACTCCACCGGCGGCGGCGATATCCGTATGAAGACATTCGAAGGCAGCAAAGCCTACCACAGCCGCATCCCCGGCGAATCCATCCTCGACGGCGACGACGAGAGCGACCGCGCCATTCTAGAGGGCGAGGAGCACAAAGGTCCGGGAATCCTGAAAAGCACAAAAGTCACGATTGAGGAGTCAACGGGCGAGATGAGCAGTAGTTCGAGTAGCGAGGTCCAGAAGAAGACGTCGCAGGAGAGCTACAAGCAGAGTCTGGATTGGAATTCGCCACATCTGGATCAAGGGCCTGCGCATGCGCGGTAATTGCATGTGAGTCCGATGGGATGGATTTGCGGGTTTTATTACTATTAACGATGTTTGAACGTGTATGCACGTCTCTTGTATGTAGTCTGAGTAACGATTTTTTCGGTTGCGATTTAGCAGTTGTATATACCCTGGGTCTTGTATTTTTTCTTGAGCCAACTATATAGTATTATGAGTTGTCATTGTTACTCTGTTCACACAAATCAAACAGAGTTGACGATGGTAAAGACACATCCCATTACTCGGCCCAGCCTGAGTGCAATTGTACACAGACACAAACCCAGCAACCCCCACTTGCTCCACCCGGCCGGCTGCTCGCGCGGGCCATCGTGAATCCTTTGAAGAAAGAAAGAATTGAAATTGGAACAATCCGCTCAGATCCACATCCCCACATCCTTCGCTCTCCTCTTCAATTCAAAAAAAATTCCCTCTTCCTACTTTGCCTGCGCGAACGGTAACGCCGACAAGTTTTCCAGCGAGTATATGTCCAGTTGCCTCTTCAGTTGCCTTGTGGGGCATGTGCAGGTCCACTACGGTACACGATACGATCGGACATCGTGGCTCCCTCGTGCTCCGCCACGTGACGCAGCATGAGATTTTGCGGAAAGGTAGGCTAAGGGTACCGTAATGGGGCTCCTACGCAAGGACACTACATAAGGTTTGCGAATACGAAGTCAGGACGTTGATTTTTAATCTACGTAAGCTACTACTACTGTAGGTATAGAACATTGTTAATAGCGCGTATACGTACCCATCCTGGTAACTATCGCTGCTGAATCAACGTCGAGGACATGGAACACCGTCATACAAAGGTAGATGCAGATGCATTCAGCAACGCAGTGACACAAATAACGTGATCCACCACCGAGCGCCCACCCCCACCGAGCGCCCACTAACACTAAAATCACTAAATTTTTAACACTAAATTTCTTAATAACTATAGCACCTATTAATAATACGCTTATAGCAATTAAATCCTTAACTTTTAGAGAAGATTTTATATACTTAGAAATAGTAGAAAAGTATAGTTACTTATAGTTAACCTTATCTAGATACTACTAGAAAATTTATTAAGTATATACTACTACTCTACTAAATAGTTAAATACTTAATACTATATAAGAAAGTAAGCTTATAAAGTATATTAAAGAGCTTTATAAGTAAGGATTACCCCTTATATAAACTATTATTTAAAATTTTATAACTAAAATAATAGGGAATCTAGTAGGTAAAAATTAAGTATAGCACTTTATTAACTACTATAATATTAATCTTATCTTCTATTAGGCTACTAGGCTTAATTATAACTACTTTAAAGCTAATTCTACCTTTAAGTATAGCTTATACTTTAAGCTTTTATACTAAAAAATAAAGTAATATAATATTAAGAGTTAGTATATCTATAATATAAATAAAAAGGGTTTTCTTATTAGAGTACTATTAAAAACTAAATATATATTTAATAAGAGCGCCTATAAGTAAAAAAAGATTAGAGCTATACTCTAGAATAGTAATAAGGAGTGGATTACTACTATAGCTTGTATATACGCTAATAGTACTACTCTTACCTCTACCCTTATTTATTAGTCTTAATCTAGAGCTTTATAAAATACCTAGTTATAAGATTTTAACCTATTATAATACTAAGCTTTCTTTATAGGATTACTAAATAGGTAAATAAGCTATACCCTAGGGGTATCCTAGCTTAAGGAGGTGTTTAATTATAAGATAAAAGCTAAAGCTTATACTTTATACTAGCTCCTTATCCTTAATAGCTATAAATCTTATATAATAATAGAGTTTATTAAGTACTATAATAAATATAAGATCCTACTTATAATATATCCCCCTTATAGTACTTATACCCTTTAGCTACTTAATATTATAGTATTTGCTCCTTTTATAGCTTTATATAAAGCTTAACTATCTAGTTTTCTAGATAGCTTTTAAGGGCTTATAAGTATTACTAAGAAGGATTTCTACTAGTTATTTAATACTATATAGAGTAATACCTTTAAGGAAAAGCTAATATTAATAGCTTTTAAAGTAATAGGTATCTTACTACTTAACCCTAATATTATTCTTTTAAGGTTTAAAGCACCTATAAATAATAGTAACTAGCCTTCTTTAAGTAATAGTATAACCTTAATATTAAGTTTAAGTAATTAAAGAAAGATAGAGTAGTTACTCTATAATACTATAATTAATATCTATAATAAATAGTTAAAGAAGCTTAGCTAGATAATCTATACTATATTAGTAAGAAATACTCTACTTAACTATAAAAATAAATACCTAAGGGCTACCCTAGCTAATAAGAAGAAGCGTAGGAAGTATAGTAAACCTCTATTATTACCCCCTAATAATAATTATAGTAGTAGTACCTAATTTATTTTACTATTAAAGGTAGAGTAAGTATTTAAGCTCTAGGAGTAAAAGAACCTTAAAGAATAAAAGCTATAATACTAAAAAAGTAAGGTAATTAAGCTTTATAAGTAATAGAAGCTTGCTAAAGCTTAACTTATAAAGGAGTATTACCTAAATTAAGTAATTACTAAGAAGGAGTAGAAGAAGAAAGCTATCTAAAAAGCTACTATATATAATAAGTAGAAAACTACTAAATAACTAGAAAAGTAACTCTAAAATAATATTAAAATATCCTAAATAGGTAAGAGGTAAATCCTTAAGCCTCCTACTATTATACTAGCTAAGGTAGTTAATAAGGAGCTAGTAGAAGAGGATATAGTAGTAGAGGTAACTTTATAGTATAGGCGCCTAATTAGACCCCTTAAAAAGCTACTTATATAATCTAAAATATTTAATCTACTCTAATAGATCTAATAATTGCGACTCTAAGAAATCTTATAATAATAGCTATTATAGGTGGCGCAATATCCTTATTTAGTGGGTGGTGGATTTTGGTGTTGGTGGGCGCTCGGTGGGGGTGGGCGCTCGGTGGTGGATCACGTTAGAGCCTCGTGCTTCTAAAGACGACTGTGGATAAACACCAGCCATACCGTACGATAGATGCCACTTTAGTTGATGCAAGATGCTATGCTGCACGTCTTACGTGCATGCACATAAGCACACTTGTATAACAAACCGACCCATAGGATCCCGGCCCCATCACTCTCAAGGCTCACACTGCGCACGAAAGATTGTCCCCGACCACGCACCCCCGGTGGGTCAGCCTAGATTTAGAACCTGATGGGGAAGACACGATGATGCGTTGCACTTGCACGTGCAGGTACGATGGAGTGTGATGGGTACCAGTGTGAATGTGAGCACAGGATCATCCACATTGCATTCGTATCTGTATGTTCGTAGGTGTGGAAATTAGCCCGCTCACACGCAGTTCTGGTGCGTGGATACGAATGAGTTGTCGATCGTAGCCAGTTCGTTACTGAGGCGCTGCTGCATACGGTGTAAGTACCTAGAGTGGTGTGTACATGGTTTCTTACTTGTGGGATGTGAACTCCGATTATGCCGGCTTGTGATGGCGTGTGTCGGGGTGATGTTCGGGAGGTGAGGACAGGGCATGTAGAGGGCACCCACCCTATCACGACCTCAAAGACGGTGGGCAAAGCATAAAGACAGCAGTCGGGTGTGGAATCCTGGGTATAGAGTTTTGTGGCATGGCGTGACTGTTGTGAATGGTTCCGGGCAATGTGGGTGTATACGTACGCTATGCTGTAAAGACGCCTGCCCAAACTCTATCGCAACGGCATCACGACATCCATACCATATCTGATTCTCACATGCAATGCAAGCAAAGCCAAAGGAAAAATTTCTCAGTCCATCATTCATCCGCATCGCACATCTTCATCCATTCAGCAGCCCTTACCATCCAATCTCCATCCCCATCCCTATGATAATACGCAAACCCGAATCCGACCGCCGGAAGCAAGCATCCCCCTGACCCCAGCTATTCCATAGCATAGCATTCCTCCATTGCTCGAACCACTTCACCAACCCGGCTGTTCCTCGATACAACATGTACGGGAACCAGCAGGGATTGTACCTACATATATACGATCCCCCCGATTCCCTCCCGGCCCCGCTCCCCTGCCTTTTCACTCACGCGGCGAAATTCATTCGACGGGGGCGCGGCTGTCCGCGGGTGTTTATGAGAGATAATCTCTAGTACTAAGGAGAGGGCCGACTGTTCATCTGGAAACGGTGTAATGTGCCGAGAAACGGACCGCGGAGGAACCAGCAGCGCATGGCTATTTTGGAGGGAGGAGAGTGGACGAATGGCTGGTAGCGCTGGCATACATGATAGTTTGATTATTGATTTTGATGTTTTCCGAAAATGTTGGAATCTGTTCGTTGTGATGACGGGTTTCTGGTTGGGTCGTTGTGGTCAAGGACATGGCATGGTATGTTGTGTGCCATTGTCAACTAGCAAATCGTTTAGCGCTGATAGAGCTGGTAAGAAGTGTAATAATACTTGCAGTTAATTTTCCAGTTGATCTACGGCATACTAGTTATAGAAGGGAATTACGTGTCTACAATGTACCGTACACACACGGTCTGCCATGAGACACCCAGTCTGTGCAGCCGTGCACGTATCTGGAGTTTCATAGGAAGTGAGTTATATACCTTCTCCTTGCTGGTGCCTCCTCTTTATTTGTAATCATAATCGTAATTTTGTTAAGAACATGTCAAATTCTGGTATTATCTTCGATTCTTATTAACAGTAGAGTTCTACTGCGTGTAATAATGCCTCGAGGGCATCCAGAGAGACTTCGGGTTATACCTGTTAGTTTACTTCCGGTATTCTGTCAAGGAAAAGTAAAGGCATACATCCCTCCTGTTACCTAACTATACCTGGGTAGATTTCGTCCAGATCAATATGGGCAAATTTGGGAATAGGCAGGTCCTGGAAGCTGAAGCTGAGTTGTACATCAATGATCGCCACTGATAGTAATTAGGCCATCATCCAGATGGGTTCATCATAGCTACCCGAGGATTCTCCGGCATTTATCGGTAGCACACGTCTTTCTTCCCGAGTCGCCATGGTGATTGATACAATACTGTGGTATGTGTAGTTTATGTATGAGCCCTGCAGAATCATTGCAAGGACCAAATCGCGTGGTGAAATATCGCAATGCCCGCCTCATGGGTTGGAATATTAGCAGACTCCACAATTATTATCGAGTTCGAGTCAACGCCAGGTTTCAAGTGTCAACTTAGTCATGTTCATCTGACTTGCCATAGTAGGTAACGTATACAATCTAGAACTCTCGCATTCGGCATCGCATGATGTTCAAGACCGAGGGTATGTCCGGGTCATGCGCAGTCCGACTGATTGCTTTATGATGCGATAAAATGCATAAAGAGGTGGCCAGAGCGCTGTATTTGGTCTACGAAAGAGATGGTGTGCAAGTAACGTTGAGGATGAAAAAGAGAAAAGATGTAGCTTCTGCGCTGAGTACTGTTGCTGTCTGCCAGTCTTCTTTGAAGCTTCGATATTTATGAGAGCAAAGGAAAGACGATGATGGCAAATCTGCAAATCTGATGATTAATCACTGAGCTGATAATGACAGGAAAAGTGTGTAGTAGTAGTGGTAGTAGTAGTAGTGTTGTGAATGCATGTTGGAGGGGCGAAGAGTACAAATCCATGGTACCCCCACCAGCGCGAAGCCCCTCGTGCGTCATCATTCAAACGTCTCGGTCCTGCGATCAATATTTCCTACCACATACACGGCCAACGCTTGCGAATAGAATATAGAACCTCAACCCTCCACCCAAGTTACACACAAAACACACCCCTCCCCCCCCCCCCCCCCGGCCCAACATGCGACTCATCCGATCAGAAATCGAGAAGAAGACAGGCTCAGGCAGCGCCACACTGCTCCCCGAAGAGCCAGAAGACATGTGGCACGCATACAACCTCATCCAGACGGACGACCGGGTAATGGCACAAGCGGTGCGACGCGTCAACACGACCTCGAATGAGCTGGGCTCTCATTCCTCCAAGCGCGTGACCATGGTTCTGAGCATCAAAGTCACGAGCACCGACTTTGATATTGGCTCCGGTGAGCTGCATGTTTCAGGGCGGGTGATTGGGGAAAACGAGTACGTTAAGATTGGCCAACACCACACGCTCGACCTGGAGCTGAGGCGCGACTTTGAGATCGAAAAGGCACACGGCTGGGACATGGTAGCGCTCAACATGCTGAAAGAGGCATGCGACTCCCGTCGACGAGCTGAGCTCTGGGCCGTGGTGCTAGGCGAAGGCACAGCAAACATCTGCATGATAACTGAACACCAAACCATCTTGCGGTCGAAAGTCGAAGTCGCCGTGCCTCGCAAACGAAGAGGCGGCGCAGAAGCGCACAGCAAAGCAATGACCCGCTTCTTCTCCTCCACCCTCTCCACCCTTCTCCGCCATCTCGACCTCTCCAAAACAGCATCCTCGCCCTCTTCATCCCCGACCCGCCAAGGACATGAAAAGTCCCTCCCTCTACTCCTTGCAAGCCCAGGCTTCATCGCCTCCTCCTTCCTCGCCTACATGCGCGCCGAAGCCATTCGCACAACCAACAAACCCCTCCTCGCCCTCATCCCCAACATCACAATCGCCCACTCCTCCACACCCCACATACACTCCCTCAACGAAGTCCTCTCCTCCCCCGCCATCACCGCAAAACTCGCCTCCACCAAATTCGCCCGCGAGACTGCCCTGATGGATAAATTTCAGGCCCTAATGCGCCTCGACGACGGGCGCGCCTGGTACGGGCCCAGGGAGGTGGAGCGCGCCGTGGACAGGGGCGCCGTCGGCAAAGGCGGCGGCGTCTTGCTCATCAGCAACAAGCTGTTTCGCGCGCAGACGGTGGCGGAAAGGCGGCGCTGGGTTTCGCTCGTGGAGAAGGTGAAGGGGGTCGAGGGCGGGGAAGTCAGGGTGCTGAGTGAATTGCATGAGAGTGGAAAGAGGTTGGAGGGTCTGGGCGGTGTCGCGGCTATCCTGACATATCCACTAGAAAACCTGGATGAGGAGGAGGAAGGCGATGGATTCGGTGACGATGTTGAGGGGGACATGGTGATTTGAAGAAGAAAAAGTTCGACATTGCCTCTTTTGGGGTCCATTTCCGGACGGCCATGGCGTTTTGCATGACATACATAATACCCCTGTTTGTATGACGACGAATTCAGGTCACGATACCACAATCCTCTTAATCAAGCAAACATTCAATCTTTCATTCACATGAAGTTGTCGTAATTTCCATGCACACATACACGTCTCCATACCGCACCGGCATACCCCATACCGCACACTCATGCTCATCAATCTCATGCTCGTGCCCATCCCATCATCACAATACCCCCCCACCAAAACAAGAAAAAAACGCCGCATTCCACACGACCATACTTCTCCAAGCTCGCCAATACAACGCCAAAGCCCACGGCTCGCAAACGGAACAGAAAATACAAGAGAGAAGAAGAAGAAAAGAAAAGGAGGTATCAATGTTATCCCCACCCGCCCGTAAACAAGTCCTCTTCGACAAAGAGAAACAAAACACGACGTTGTCTTCCCGCCTTACCTCGTTGGTCCACACTCAGTGGGCCAACCATCCACCGATCCATTTCCCGCTTCTCAAAACCTGTCCACGCCCTCTCTTTCTCTTTCTCTCATCCAAGCAACCCTCTTCATACCCCCCGAGCCACCCAGGCACAGCCAGCAGCCAACGCCGAGCCCCTCACTCATCCCTATAAAACTTCTTAAATATCAAATGCAAAAACAGATTAACATTAACCCTAACCGCCCCACCCCCACTCCCATCCCTGCCCTCGCCAAAAAGATTCATAAACTGATGATTATCAAACTGGGCCTGCAACAGCCCATCCAGCGGCACCTCTGCAAACGCCCCCGGAATCATCATACTGCCCTGGGAGCCCTGAATCTCAAACGTGCCCGTCGAATTCGAGCTAATGGTGATGTCGAGGCGCTCCCACTGCGACTCCGGATAGCCGGCCCAGGAGATGAGGATGCCCTTTTGGGCGAGGTTGCGGGCGCTGTATTTGAAGCTGCCGAAGCGGTATTCGCGGCCGCTGCGCTGCAGTTCGCGCTGGTGGTTGTATTGGCGGGTAAAAGGGAGGAGGAACTTCTTCTTGCCCTTTTTGGATTGTAGCGTCACCATGGCTTGTTCAATGTAGTCGTTGTACGACTTGAGTTGGGATTCGAGGAAGTGGGCTTTCTCGTCGAGGGCGGCGAGCGTGTTGCGCACGCCTTCGAGCTCTTTGGCGCGTTGGATCCGCCGGCGGTGTTTGGTGCGTATGTCCACGGCTATCGCATTCAGCAGGTCTTGGTAGTTGTTGTGGTGCGAGATGCGGCCTGCGCGTTGGAGGTGGACTACGTTTTCCAGACAGTATTGTTTGAGTGTGGGATAGGACAATTCGAGGACGGAATTGGAGCCCATCTCCGTGGTGTATGTTGATGCGGCTGAGGAGCGCACTGTCCCGCCGTACTTGCGTGAACGGTTCTTTTGCTGAGCCGCCAGTTCTTCGCGAACGAGGGCGTCCCACCGGTCTTCGTCCTCGGGGGTGATTGGCTTGCACATGATTTCCGTGAGGTTGGCCCCGGTTTGGACGCGGATGATATAAAGGATATAGCGTTTCGTTTCCATGAAGAGGGATTTGATTTCGGCATCGGGGTCTGCACGTGTTAGTAGAGGGCTGGACATGGGATGGGATGTACTTACCTTCTTGCTCGTGGTACTTGGGGTTGAGAGTCAAGGTGATTTCAGTTGCACTGACGTGTAGCAGCTCGTTCTCATTGTTCTTAGCACTGCCGAGTTCTCGAACAACTTCGCGAAGAGGGTCGTCTTGAGCAGGACAGAGACTGGGGAGGTCGTCGATGACAAGGTTGTGAATGGCAAAGACGTCCGCAAGTTTGATGTACAGGGTGGGTTTGGTGCGCGCGAACAGGTCATTGAACTCGTCAATCTCAAATTGCACTTCTGCAGGGCGGACATTGATCACTGTAGGATATTAGTTGTATCTTGGAATAACGATATTTCATCACTTACTGTTTGACCAAATATCCTGTAGACGATCAATAGCTTCTGTGACGTAGCTGTTGAGTGGCTGCAGGTAGAGATCTTCACCACCAAACAGCTTTCCGACTGCTATCTGACCAAGCACTTTGGCGACAGCACCAAGATTTCTGTTCATGACTGGTGAGAGACCACGATCGACTACGCCCCAATGTTGTGGTTGCAGTAGAGCGGGCTGAATATACGCCTTCCATACCCAATGGCCTGCTATTTGCAGCATCTGTTCTTGGGGCTCATATGGGAATTGACGCCTCAGCTCCTCGAAGACCTGTTGTGCGAGATATCGGACGCCGTATGGCATGCGATGCAGCACTTCCTCGAATACCGTAAAATACTGGTCTGCAACATCGCGAAGGTCTTGAAGGTTATGGATGAAGGTACCACGGGTCTCAGGATCCTTGAGCGCGACATCCCGTGACACGTTAGGATCACGGTGGCTTCGCTGGCCAGTACGGAGCTCCTCATTGTTGATGGCTGAGCGATAAATCTGCATAGGATCGCTTTCCAGGTCTAGGTGCTCGTTCTCGATGATGTTTTCGCGAATGACCGGGCCCAAAACATCCTTTAGGAACTTGCGATCCCGTGGCGATCGAACGTAATTAGCAAATAGCTTTGTCCAAAAAAAGTTGCCTCGAAGGTACTCTTGCAACGTCGCGCAACCCTCAATCTCCTCCTTCAAAGAACGCGATAGTAACTTGAGCAACCAGTACTCTTCCCTGCGCTTCTGGGCCAGTCCAAAGAGACTCATTGTTAGCTGTTCGATGCGCTTAGTATCCTTCTCAGCCAGGTTTTGTTCGCGAATGCGCCGGAACAGTCTTGCCATGTACTGAGGCTGCGTCTGAAGGATGAAGAAGAGCTCTTGGTACTGTTCCAGTTTTCGACGGGAGTTTTTGTTGAGCGCTTTCAAATCGAAGGGGTCCTTTGATGAGATGTCTTTGCTGCTGAGGAGGGTACCGACGTTTCCACCGAAGTGCTTCTGGTGCTTGACGACTTCGTCAAGAGTGATCTTGTTCTTCACAAGCAGGGCAATCTTGATATCAAGCTGGTCGACATACTGTTCGGCGAGTTCGTTTTGGCGCACGTGTTGCACGACAGTCTTTCGTAGACGTTCGAATTCTGCAATTGTATTAGCATTTCATATGGATAGACGAGCTGACAATTCCTACCAATCTCCTCGTCAAAGTCGATGTCATTATCATTCAGCAAATGGACAAAATTCTTCACGGTCGATACTGGGGGGTTGGTGCCGCTGGTCAAGCTCTTGTACGCTTCACCTTGTTGACGTCCTCGGATGAAACTTTGGATCTTGATGACCTTCTCCATATTCTCCTTGTAGAACTGCTGCTTCTCCGCGTATTGTTGTCGAATCATCATGCCACGAGCCAAGGCTTGTAGTTCAACGAGAGCTTCTTCATGTTCTTCGACTTGGCCAAGCTGGATACCGATCTGCATTCTTTGCAAAACACCACGTGCTATACTCTGGAGCTGAATAATTTCTGGTTCCTGTGCGTTGAGCTCACAGAGTACTTCATAAGTCTTTTGACGCTGTACAAAGCCTCGACACGCGGATTGTAGATCCAGAATGGTAGGCTCCTGTGCCTTAAGTGCCTTGAGATCAGAGAAGTGTCGCTGGCGCGATAGATATCCACGGATGTAGGATTGGAGGGATGTGGTAGCGTCTTCTTGCTCGTAGAGCTGTGTGAGGATAGTGGTGACGTCTGAGCGTACGAGTCCTCCTCTTGCAACAGCCTGAAGATCTGTAATTTGGGGTACCTCAATGTTAAGTGCGTCTTGTATCTGTCTGACGGATGCTCTTGCAACGTTTCCGCGGACCTGAGATTGGAGGCCAGCCCAATTGACATTGGTATGCTCCAAGTTCGCCTGGACTTCTTCATTCTTCTTTCTAGCCAAAGCGCCACGAGCAGCAGCTTGCAATAACGTGACCAAGGACTCATGCTGCCGTAAGCTTTCTTGATCTGTTCGTAATGACTGACGGAGGAGCATGGCGCGTGAGGCAGCTTGCATCTCGGCGACTTGGGCTTCGTTGGCTTGTAGTTCCGCCCACTCTCGGTCCACCTGTTGTCGGACAAGGGCTCCACGGACCATAGCCTGAACATACACAACAGAAGGTTCTGTGTCACGGGTCTGCTCATAACGGTTGCATACTCGCAATCGCTCCAATGCTCCTCGAATTGCTGCCTGAAATTGGCGAATACCATTCTCATGCCGTTGCATCTTTGACTTGGTGTACTGAACTTGCGCTCTTGCTTTCCGTCCCCTGAATAGGTTCTGTAACTTCAGTACCTGGGGTTCCTTGTCATGCCAGTACTGCTCCTCACCTCGTACGCGAGAGCGGATAAGGTATCCTCTCGCTGCACTCTGGAGAGTCATGGCAAAGCGACGCATGTCTAAGCGGTAGTAGGCGATCTGTCTGGCCCAGTCTCCACGAATACGCGATTGCAGATCTACAATGAGATGTTCGTTATCCCACAGATCCTGCATCAAATTTCCCAGTCTTATCCTGACCAGAGCTCCGCGTATCTGCGCCTGTAAATCTAGAATGATATCCTCATTCTCACAGAGTTCTCGGTCAATCCGATCTTCCTCCGATTCTACTGGCTCCGGCTCCGGCTCCGGCTCTACTGCGAAGTTCGCCTGCATGCCAGAAAAGTTGGGCATGCTGACACCAGACTTGTCCAGGCCTTTTTGGGTAGCCTCTAGCTCGTGGTCCTCGAATTGGAGTTTTCCGACCAAGTTGCCAATGCGGAAGTCGACTATGCCTTTGCGGAACAGCAGCCATGAAAGCGCATGGATACAGTAGATGACTTTGGGCACATTTTTTTTCTCATAAAGATCAACGAGTTCGAATCTAAAGAGATCTGGTAGCTCGACCTCGGATAGAAACTTGAAGAAGTGGGCATAATTGTTGGAATGCCGATATTGCAGCTTTGGATCTCGGAAAATGCGCAACGGTTGGCCCTTGATCGCTTGGACAATCTCTGCCAGGGTGACTCCGTTGCGAAGGGCTTCTTCTAGTTCCACCACTGGTGGCAGATCTGTCTCGATGATGTCTTCCATCCATTCCTTGGCTTCTCCAATGTGACAGAGGTACTCGTATGCCTGCAAGAATTGCCGCTGCTGGTCCATCCAATTCCGGTTCGCCCATGATGATGTTGTGGAGCTCCCTCGTGCATTGTCCAACCGTTGTAGTCGGCGTCGTCCATTTAGACCCACGACTTGTTGTTCGGGCGACTTGATGACAAAGTCCTCGTCGCTCCCAGCTTCGGCGAATTTTGACAGCGTGCGCAGATGCCCCGTCGACGACTTTTGGAGGCTCTTAAGCTCTGGGCGGTCTAGGTGGGCTGAGAGTGGGCGGGCTGAATGGTCGCGGGTTGGGGCGCGAACCGAGTCTGCTCGTGAGATGGCGAGGGAGAGCGGGCGGGGCTTGGAGGGTGGGGAGACTGCGCCATCATAGGGGGAGAATCGAAAGTTTTCGACACTTTGCGACCGCACATGGCTATGAGCGCTGTGATCTGGACTCAAGGCAGCCGTAGAGGAGCGTACTGGTGCTGGCTTCTCGGCAATGGGCGAGCTCTGGGGGGCCTGCTGGAGAGGCCGCAATGCTTTGCGCATGCTTGAATATGCGCTGCTGGGATCAGCTTCTTCCGATGTCGATCCAAAATAGTCCTCGGTCCGTGGTCGCGAGAGCGCTGTGGCCTCACTCATGCCACGGCGATGTCCTACTGATCCAAAGCCGTTGGAAGCATTGCTGGACTGCGTACTTGATCGGCTGGGCGGGTTCTGGTTGCTGCCACCTGAATAGGTGGAAGAGCCATTGGAGGCGGTCGAGTACTGGCGCAGCGGCGAGGGCGATGTGGCAGTATGCCCCAGTCTGGTGCGTGGTTGGGTGTTGAGGTAGCTCATTGCGGTCGCGCTGGCTGGGGACGATGCTGCGACCGGGCCCGACACGGCATATGTTGTACAGAAGAGAACGGAAGGCAACGAAGTGTGTTGGTGTGTTGGTCGAGGTCGATGCTCCAGGCCGGTGTTGAGGCCGCGGTAGGTATTACAGGTAGGTGGTATTCTACTAACTACCCTAATGTAGGTACACAGGCGCCGGTCCGTGAAAACAAGCCAAACACACAACGCACACAAACACGCCGTTCAACGGGACGTCGTTCCAAATCAGTGGGGGAAAGACGAAGCAACTCAACACCGTCTCGGACCAAAGAAAGTAATGCGGAATGTAAGATTACGGTAGACAGGCTGAAGGTTTGGATGTGCGTGGACCGAGCTTGCCCTTGGAAAAACGTTGTTTATCCCTAAGCCATGTTTGTTGTTGTCACGGGAAACCGGTCCCGCCGCTACCGGTACAAATGAATGTCTACCGGTATCCAGCCCAGGCCAGTCCAACACAACCTTGGAACCCCACGTCGCACAACCACTGAAGAAGCGCCGAAACAGGGCCTGACTGTGTATGTCGAGTATCGCAAGCTGGACCTTGCTGGACCTTGAGAGGATGCATCTGGATGCTGGACCTTACATTGTACCTACCGGTAGGTACGCGCTGTGCGCTGTGTTGCGCCGTGCTGCCCTGCACTTCCTATCCTCTGACGACAGGTGCTTTTCTCCCCCTTCACTCGCCCTTTGCGTTTCGCCCTCCACAGGACCTCTGACTTGGACATGACGATACCATGAAGCTTTCCACTTTGCGAGCAAGTCTTTGAGGAGGACTAGGTACGCTGTCTTCGCCTTTGCAGGGCACTACCGCTACCTAAGATGCAGTCTCTCTCTTGCCCACCTTAGGTACCTACGCCATCCTCACGTGTCTGAGCGCATCAACACCATAACCTCGACAGTAAATCCTTTCCACACACACACCAGAATACTAACGGCTACAAGATATGCCGCCCCCATTCGACAGCGGTACATATACCATCTTCTTCTGTACGTATACCTGGGCACGCGCCCTTCGGCTCAGCTGCGACGCGTCGACAAAGTTCACGCTCACGTCCAAATCGCGCTAGCGGCGGGGTCACGCAGGTCTTGGCACCACCGCCCACTGAAATTCTTTCTTCCCCGTCTTTCTCACCCATTTTTTTCTTTTCTTGGGAAAGCCCTCCACTTTCCCCGGCCAACGTCCTCGTCAAGAACTGCGGTCTGTTTCATTCAGTCAAGCGTCGTATCACTCTTGCTCTTCTCTGTTCCTTGAGAAAGCATCTTTTCGATCATGCCCATTTCCAACGGCGACGCCATGGCCAACAATGCCACTAATGCCCTGGACTACACCAAGGCCCTCGAGGTCCTCAAGAACGAGTACCCTGAGCGTGATGGCATTGACGTCAAGACCCTTGTAGATTCCAAGAAGAATGGTGGTCTGACTTACAATGACTTCCTCATGCTGCCTGGATACATTGGTGCGTTCTCTCCACCTTGAGCGCTTTGCTTTTGCCTGGTCCATATATCGGAAATGCTCAGCCCGCACAAATCACCCGGCTTGTACAGCCTTTTAACCCTCCTTCAGGTTTCCCTGCCTCCGAAGTCACCCTCGACACACCAATCACCAAGCGCATCACCCTCAAGACTCCTTTCGTCTCATCGCCCATGGACACCGTCACCGAACACAACATGGCTATCCACATTGCTCTGCTTGGAGGTCTGGGTATAATCCACCACAACTGCTCGCAAGAGGACCAGGCCGAGATGGTCCGCAAAGTCAAACGCTACGAGAACGGCTTCATCCTCGACCCCGTCGTCATCTCCCCTACCACCACGGTCGCTGAAGCCAAGGCGCTCAAGGAGAAATGGGGTTTTGGCGGCTTTCCAGTCACTGGTAAGTCGATATTTGATTTCTGCCTGCCTTGCCCTGTTTCATGATGATCAACCTTATATTATTAACTTTCGTTCATCCGCAACGATTCCGTCGTGCTGTGGAGATTTTGTAATCTGACCTCGTCCACAACTCTTGACTTGACACTCAAATGCGTATGCGCAAAAGCTAATTTGCGTTCTCAGAGAACGGCACGCTTCGCTCCAAGCTCGTCGGTATCATCACTCCGCGTGATATCCAGTTCCATGACAAGTTGGACGACCCAGTCACTGCGGTCATGTCTACCGACCTCGTCACCGCCCGCCACGGCGTTGAGCTCAAGGAGGCCAATGACATCCTGAACAAGTCCAAGAAGGGCAAGCTGCCAATCGTTGACGAGTCAGGGAATCTCATTGCGCTCCTGTCACGTTCCGATTTGATGAAAAACCTCAACTACCCACTGGCTTCCAAGCTCCCACATTCGAAGCAGCTCATCGCCGCTGCGGCTATCGGCACCCGCGCTGAGGACAAGGACCGTCTGCAGAAGCTTGTCGATGCTGGTCTCGACATTGTCGTCCTTGACAGCAGCCAAGGCCACAGCATGTACCAGGTTGACATGATCAAGTACGTCAAGGAGACCTACCCCCAGCTCGATGTAATTGGTGGAAACGTCGTCACCCGCGAGCAGGCCGCTGCTCTGATTGCTGCTGGTGTTGATGGCCTTCGTATTGGCATGGGTAGCGGAAGTGCTTGCATCACCCAGGAGGTTATGGCGGTTGGAAGACCCCAAGCCACTTCGGTTTACAACGTGACATCATTTGCCAAACGTTTCGGAGTACCCTGTATCGCAGACGGTGGGATCCAAAATGTTGGACACATTGTCAAGGGTCTGGCTATGGGAGCCTCCGCCGTGATGATGGGTGGTCTTCTTGCCGGTACCACCGAGTCTCCTGGTGACTACTTTGTCAGCCGTGATGGCCAACTCGTCAAGGCTTACCGTGGTATGGGAAGTATTGCTGCCATGGAAGACAAGAAGGCGGGGGCTGGCGGTAAGGACGCCAAGGCCAGCAACGCCGGTACAGCTCGTTATTTCTCTGAGGGCGACCGCGTTCTAGTTGCTCAAGGTGTCTCTGGCTCTGTCCAGGACCGTGGCTCCATCACGAAGTTTGTTCCTTACTTGATGGCTGGTGTCCAGCACTCTCTGCAAGACATTGGCATCAAGAGCCTCGCAGCGCTGCACGAAGGTGTAGCCAATGGAACCGTCCGGTTTGAACTCCGTACTGCCAGCGCACAGGCTGAGGGCAACGTACACGGTCTGCACAGCTTTGAGAAGAAGCTCTACTCTTAAAGTCGAGCGGACAGAAGCTACAAAATTGCATTGGGAGGGCGTTCGGTGGGAGGATAGCTGGTTTGCTTTGAACCCTCGTTTAGACATGGGATGATGATTGATGCTTGTATACTGGAGTAATGATTAGATTCAAACGCAATGATACCACGGAATCTCGCGACCTTATATTTGATTGCAGATTGTTTTTATTCACCCGCTGTGCTGGCTGACATGCTGCCAAGCGTGCCTCTATGCGGCTCTGCTTTCACAAGCCCTGCTTTCACGAGCCCGTCACAATTCAACGACTCGGGGGCGGCGACAGCCTGCAAGCTTCCCCACAACCTCGGCTCGTTCCCCGCGTCCAAACGCTCTCCAACTAATCACATCATAATGCACCGTCGGTCCACAGTGACCCTCACCGTGGGCTGACGATGCTTCAGCCGAGCTTCAGTACTGCTTCTCTTTCGATTGTTGTACATAGACTGCTACCAATTCGTGTTTTTTCTCAATCTGTGTTCACAACTTCTTTGCGCCCACACCACTTGTTCACCTCATCTCACGAATCGAGGCACACGTGCGCAACAATTACCGGTACACTACTTGGATCTATCCTATGCTGGTCGAAAGAGAGTCCTAAGAAATTCGCGAATTCCTGTAGACGCGAAATGTCGACAACAGCAGATCATAAGCCTCTTAAGAGGACACCGAAGACTCCACAGGTGCCACGGCCGAGCGCGAGGTACCTATGATTCTGCCACTTTATCCAGTTTCCATTCAGACTAACGCCATACAAGTGTCCTTTTGATTTCCCCCACCAACCAGATTCTTTTGCTCCACCGTGTCAAGAAAGCGTCCAGCTTCGCCTCTGCACATGTCTTCCCTGGCGGCGCTTTGAGCAAAACTCACGATGGTGCAATACCAGATGTCAACGATCCTTTGCGCCACTCTGATGGCCCTGCCTATCGCCTCGCCGCCGTTCGGGAAACTTTTGAAGAATGCGGCATCCTGCTCGCCAAATCCAAGAAAACCGGCAAACTCTTCACCGAAATCAGTGACTCTGAGCGCGAGCAAGGTCGTCACGCCGTGCACTCCGGCAGCATCAAATTTACAGACTTGCTAGAGAAATGGGGCGCTATTCCCGACACAGAGAGCCTTATCCCCTTCACCCGTTGGGTGACGCCCCCCAACGTACCCAAACGCTTCTCCACCCAAATGTACATTTACTTCCTACCCCTATCCTCCGTCTCCCCGACGAAAAACCCCGCACAAACAGGAACACCACCAAACTCCGGCCTAGAAGAAGAAGAAGCCGACCTCATGATCCCCCACCCCACCCACGACGGCGGCATAGAACACACCGCCGCCCGCTTCCTCCCCCCCAACAAATGGATCAACCTCGCCCGCCAAAACCGCATCATCCTCTTCCCCCCACAATTCCTCCTCACCCACCTCCTCGCCCCCTTCCTCTCCACCACCGTAACCAGCCCCTCTAGCCCCTTACCCTCGACCGCCGAACTCGAGGCCGAAAGACGGCACTGCTTGGCTTTTCTGTCCGCACCCCGCGTCTACGCTGGTGAGACCGAGGTCAGCTGGGCTGAGGCCTGCATCAGCCCGATTGTGTTGGGCAGAGGCGAGTATGGCGAGAGTGGGCAGGATGGCGTGGGTGGTGTGGATCGCGATACGGCAGTTTTGGATTTGAGTCGGCCGGGGGAAGAGGTGGAGGTTTTGGGGGGAGGGAGGAGGGGTATTAGGGAGTGGGTTGTTACGACGCGGTTTAAGCGCGAGGGGCCGAGGGATGTGGATGTTAGGAGGAGAGAGGATGTTTTGGGTGGGAAGAGGAAGTTGTAGGGATGGGGAGGGGTGGGTTTCGTACATGTGTGGTTTGAGAATCTCTTGAGATTCTCAAGGCATTATTACGACTACGAGTAAGCTATTTGGGAATTCGACAAGGATGGGAACATTTTTCTGTCCAGCATATTGTACACTCTTTCTCATATTCCTCATGAGGAAGAAGAGGGCGAGGCTAATACATCAAAATAGTGAGAAAAAAAGTCCCACACCTCACAACCTCCTCCCCCTCCCCTCCTCCCCTCGACTCAAACTCCCACCCACATTCCCATTCTCCCTCAACAACCCCACCCGCTCCGCCCGCTCCGCCTGCTCTACCTCCCCCGCCCTCCCCTTCCCACCCACCCTCCCACTCCTCCTCCAAACGAACCCCACGAGCACCACACCGACCAGCAGCGCGCTCACCAAGAGCCCGACATTCACGGGCACGGGATCGTTGTGGAAGAGTTTGTGGGTAGCGGCATCGAGGGCGGATTGAGAGAAGTTGAGGAGGCCGGCGAGACAGATGATGAGGCCGTAGACTTTGCCGAAGGTGGCGAAGCCGAAGACTTTGGCGGCGTAGTCGCTGTTTATTGGTTGGCTGTGTTAGTGAGATGTATGAAAGGGTTTAGGGGGAAAGTGAGACTTACGAGACGGCGGTGTAGTACAAGGGGCGGTAGAGGACGAAGAGGATGATGTTGGAGTATGCGGCCCATGTTTCTGGGATGATGCCTAGGATGCCGATTGTAGTTGCAATCGTGACGAGGAGGGCGAGGGTGAAGGTGGTGCTTGTATTGTCTAGCAAAAGACCGATAAAGGGCACGGAGAGCACGCCACCCACAGGCAGTGCGACGTCGAAGAAGTTGTTAATTTCAACGGCCTTTGCGTAATCGTGAAAGAGGTAGGTATACTGCGTGCGAATGGTGGCGACGAAGTAGTTGATGCGCGTCATTTGGAGGACGGTGAAGAGGGTGATGAGGACGAACCAAGGGGTGCGAATTTGCTGGGCGGCGGTGCGGCCGTGCAGGGCGCCCCAGACGCCGGAGATGTCTTTTTTCTTCTTCTCGTCATCGGCTTGGCGGGCGCCATCTTTGGTGCCGAGGAGGCTGGTGATTTCGCTGACGAGGCTGTCGCGGTGGGCGCGGCGGGCGTCGCGGAGGCGCTCGACGGTGGCGGTGTCGGTGATGTCGTCGTCCGAGTCGTGCTCGACTTGTTCGTCTTCGACGGAGGTGACTAGTTCGCCGACGGTCTTGTAGGAGACTGCGGGCATGAAGAGGATTTGGACGACGAGGATGAAGATGGGAACGATGAGGTAGAGGAGGAAGAATTTCTTGACGCGGAAGCTGTGGTTACTGGCTTGGTAGATGAGTCGGTAGGCGAGGAAGACGGCGCTGGAGGTGTCGAATGCGCCGGTAAGGAGAGCCAATATTAAGCCAGAGTATTGCGGAAAGGTGTTGCTAAGCTGGAAAGAGGAGATGAAGATGAAGGGTCCACCCAAGGCTAGGAAGAGATATCCAGGAATATAAGCATCAAATGGCAGTTGGTTTGCAAATGCGAATAGGAGTGAGCCCAGGGCAGTAGAGAAAGCGCCAATGATGCTGGTCGTCTGTGGGCCATGGCGATCGAGTATGGTGCCGACTGGGAGCGCTACGACGTTGGTGGATACGGCGGCGACAGTGAACATGAGGTTAAGTCTACGTATTCCTTGATCAGTATTGGGCGTTTCCCAGCTCACGACTTGCAAGCCTACCGCAGCTCTTGCTCATAACACACAATGACATTCTCGTCGAGCTCTTTTTTTGTGCAAAGATTCCGATATACACCCTCGTCCAGCAAAACGGGCTTGATGGCAGCGTAGCCAAAGACGACGCCTGCAGCGAAGAGGCAGTAGATGACAGCGAGACCAACCTGTACTGTGCAACGTCAGCTTCTGTACATGTTTGAATACTACAGATTGTCGTAGTATTCCGTATTCCGTACACAGTCTTTTCCATTTGGGCACCTCGAAAGCACCTATGGTAGACTCCTCGCCCGTCGGCTCTGTCCAGGTGCCAACGGGGTTGAAGCTCATCTTCCGGTTCCTCGAGCTGGTGCTCGAATCTCTACTCCAGGAGCCGCCATGCTCCTCTATTGCGGTTACGCGCTGAGACAGCGACATATCAATGATAGTGTTGCTGCTCCCCCTCTACTCTGGATAAAATATACTCTTCTTTTCTCTGATTATTTTTTGCGCGCTGGAGCTCTTTGGTTGGCGTTGGGAGATGGTATGGGATTCAGGCGGGAAATGACGTCGGATTCGGGTTTGGGGGGCGGCGAAGTGGACCACCGGTAGTCGGTCGTCGATACGTGAGCCCGCCCGTCCTGTTACCTTCGTATCTTTAGCAATTCAATTGGTAAGCAAACAAAACCCGCTACATGCAAAGATAAAGGAGACCTCAATCAACAGCTGGAATAAAAAAAAAGAGACTGGCAAAGAAGGATGACGGGGGTCACGGATGCTATATACACTCTCTGCACACATCAGCAATGGCAGATTATTGGGAAGCGGGGGCTGCAGGCTGCCGAAACGTGCATGAGCTTGCCATCCGGTCCGCTGCATTCTCCACCGCGTGATCGCGCCTCTCCGACATCCTTTCTTTTCTTTTACGCACTTGGGTGGTACGCGTGTGGCGGCTGACACTGCTATGGGCGCATTCTGGGGGTCATCATTACCTACTCGCATGGCCTTGTTGTCCAATGTGTTTCCCCTTTGGATGGACGGGTCGAGTGCGATGAAGAGGGGAAGAAGAGAGAGGCGGCTGGGCGAGGTGGATCAGCTGCAGCCAATGGCTTTGCAAGTCAGCCGCGGAGGATGAGGAGCTTGGGTGACTGTGCATGAGTCTTGAGGAGTGTGGCCGATGCATGCTGGGTGGGTGAATGCATGGGCGTCTTGATGTGTTTGTGACGACGTGTACCTAGAATGTACGTTTAACCAGAGTGCTTCCTTGTTGGTATGTATGAAAGGATTGGACAACCTACTTTTATATTCGTATCTTTGACTTGTAGATTTTACAACTCCAAGGACTAGGTAAAACCGATAATGGCATTATATTAAAGTCTTTTCTTCTTCTTCTTCTTCTTCTTCTTCTTCTTCTTCTTCTTCTTCTTCTTCTTCTTCTTCTTCTTCTACATGACCCCACACTTGTAGAAATACAAACATACATAGGGATGCGACTGACTGCTCATTATTCGAGTATACTACTTCAATCCAAATAGATCTTACCATATATGTGGCTGATATGCGAACACATAGAGGGCTTATAAGACGTTTATAAAAGCAATCAAGAGATTGATATCGTGAACAAGAGCTTGTTGTTGGCGAGAGTTCATAGAGTACTTCAAGGGTGTATGTTGATGTGCTCAAGTGTTCCATTCTGTTTGCACAGGTTATTCAACAGCGTAAGTGCTGATGTTGGACAGAGTAAAAAGTACCAATTAAAATGTATTAGTTGAAAGTCGATGATACTCTATAATATCCAGGTGGGCAGTATTTGAGTGTACGGCGTGGGCAGTATTGGTTTCGGTAGAAGGTAAGGATTAGGAAGCTCGGGTAGGTAAGATCATCCAGACGTCATATATACCAGCCAAGCTTAGTATAGACCCATTGTAGAGATGCGCTCTGAAGGAGACGAAAGGGGAAAATACGCGTCAAGTATAGTATCAATATTCACCATACAATACCATCATCTAGACAGATTCGTCTTGAAACGCTCGTAGTAATCCCCGCCTCTCCCTCTCCTCTTCAGCACTCCCTTCAACTCTACTCGCTCCAAATCTTAAAAACGTACTTGACCGCACTCGCCTTGCCATCCTTCAAATTCCTCAGTCCCTGTTCCACGCCCTGCAACCCGCCAGGCACAACCTCATGCGGATGCGGTCGGAACCAACCCTCGGCAAGCCCTCTCATGATATACCTAAACGCCACATATGCATAATCCTTGTCCCCTTTATGCGCCTCCCCCACATTCGTCATCGTCTGATGGACCGTCTCTGGAATGCCCTCATACCCCTTGCCCGGCAACACCAGCGTCAAATGCCCATCCTTCTCCAAAACCTTGCAAATATTGACATAGCTGTTGTGTTCGCTTGTCGCATCAAACGCAAAAGATAATTTCGCGCCGCGGAGCGCATCCCGGATCCCGTTCACGACAGCCTCATCGCCTTGGCGGTAGTCGACAATGGTGTCACCTTTGCTGCGGTCGATCAAGCCTTCTACAAATTTTTGAGCGCGCCCGGCGACGGCGATGATGGGGTGGATGTTTGCGCGGCGCGCAAGCTGGATGGTATAGGCCCCTACGGCTGCAGCGCCGCCATAGACGACAAGGGGAATGGGCTCTTTGGCTGGCGTCCATGGGTCCGGTAGGCCGAGGCGCTGGTGGAGGCCGATGGCTGCGGTGAGAGCGGCGAGCGGGATGGTTGCGGCTTGCTCGAAGCTGATGTTGTGCGGGATGTGGACGGTCGTGTGTTGCCAGCCAAGAGCGTATTCTGCAAAGGAGCCGCCTGGGGTGAGCATCTCGTGGAAGGAGGCGACACGGTCGCCGGGCTTGAATTCCCAGACGTTGGCGCCGACGCTGTGGACGATGCCTGCGATGTCGTCTCCAGAGTTGGCATTGTAGTCTGGGATCCACTCTGCGATTTTCCTGGTTGGCGGAGAAGTTGTTAGGTTCTAGGAGTTGTGGAGAGATGAAATTGGATTGATTGAGTGGGAATGAAAAGAAGTTTACCAAACTTACCAATCCTTGGGATTGCTCCCTGAAACAGCCACCTTGATAACTAACTGATCTGGTCCCGGCTCTGGGATAGGCACATCCTTTATGGCAGTTTGGAGCCCCTTTGCGACTTGTACTTCCTTCATCTTGAGTAATCAGTCGTTTTTGTCTGACCTTGGTTTCTGGAAAAAGGTCAAAAGGATTTAAAGGCTTCACAATCCAACTTTGCTTGCACCTGTCTAGTTACTCTAGACAATTGCAACATTACAAATTCAATTTTAACATAACCGCGGGGCTACATGACGTCAACAAAGCTGCTCAAGTCGGCCGCAAGGGATCCGGGTACCTTAGTCCTGCGACGGCAATGGCGTCTTCTTAGCACGATCTTCGAGATGGTTCTAGGCATCGCATGCCGTGCGGGCACAGTGTGGGGATTTTCAATATAGTGGAGCGAATGGCCGTCATGATTGGCAACTCGGCCTCTGTGCCGAGTGCGTGAACGTGCTAGAGTAGTACGTCTTTACATTGTAGTAGATCTTGTAGAGTACTGAACTGTGTGCCTCTTTTGTATTCAAGATTGAGTCCATCTTAACATATCATATCCACTTTACAGCTTGCCGCTAAATTACGAAGCTGAGCGAAGCGAAGGTACCGGTACACTACTCGTATCCGCGGGTAGTGCGGAAGTCATGTGAGTGGGCTTGGCGTGGCGAATCCTAGCATCCTCAACCACACTGTATAGCCAAAATATTGCAATTTTGCAGCCATTTCAACCGCCTCTTGCTACCCAGAATGCCTCACAGTGGTGAATATACTATACCCACGCGCGCCGCTATTGTAACCCTTCGCTGCCAAGGTCTTGGATGGACCGCGATCTCCAAGCAGATTGGCAACTGCTCACCCGTTGGTGTCCAGAAATTCATGAGGAGACTGCTTGTCCGCGCTGATATAGCGATTACTACGCCGCCGCAGACGCTACCTCTCGCTCGATTACTCGAAATTCTCAAAGATGAGCATCACCGTGGTCGCCGTGAGCGCTTTCCTGGGGGGTCTGAGGTGGCAAATAGGTTAGTAGAGGCTGCGCTTTCAGAGGAGACACAAGAAGTACCTCATACTCGTATAGTCCACATGGTAGAGGAGGAAATGGTTAGCCGACTTTCGCCGGAATTGGGGAATTTGCAGGAGGAATCGGGTTCTTGAAGAGAATGGATGTTAGCAATGAGCATTGGATAATTAGTAGCTAACAGTCTCCAGCGTTGTCTAGCGATTGCAGTGCTCACAGCTGACTATAAACCCTACATAATACCTTACCTCTACTGTGTTGGAGAAGTAGATGCTTAAAACTTCTATCGAGAGACTGTTTTGCAGTATAAAATTTATCTTGCTAAAAGTTTCACATGTGATAAAACTGTAGTAGCATTGCTTGAGTTTGAGTTCAATCATCTGATTGTTACTGATTTCTTGTTTTCAGCTGGCGCCAGAGGTCTCTGTATGAGTGTGGAGATGGCATAGCCCTGGCAACCAAGTTGTTATTAACAAGGCGCTTCATATTCCCCCTTGCACGTGTCGTGTAACGGGAAAAGGAGGCGTGGTCGGTGCTGTGAAAGTGGCGAGTAGCCCAAGTGCCAGGTTGGAACAGCGTCACGTGCCTGGCCTCAGGGTCGTGGTTGCCCTTCACAGATCCCTGTCTGTTTACGAGGTCCGAGCGCGAGCAACAACAGAAAGTCGGAAAGGTGCAATATCGTCATACTGTACGTCAACCCGCAACCCGCAACACCGCACACTCGCTCGCGGCTTTTGTTTTCTGGATCCTGGAGGTTGCGGTCTTGGTTCGAGGTCTTTTACTAACCCTTTGCACAGCGCAACCATGGCCGCCAGTGGGGCGTCTTCTATTTCGGTCACGGTGCGAGTGCGTCCCTTTACGATTCGAGAGGCTGCGCAATTGACCAGGACGGATGATCAAACCTTGTTTCTTGGAGATGGCTCGCTGGCGGGTATACCAACTCCCAAGGTGAACTCAAAGGGCATTCGGCCAGTCATCAAGGTCCTGGACGAGAAGTGCCTGTAAGGAGCGGTCCGGAGCATCTGATATGTCAAAAGCTGATAGGTTCCAGTATATTCGATCCCCCAGAAGATCATGCTGTTACAAGATTCTCACGATCAACCGTCGGACCCCAAGGAAAGCGAGCAAAGGACCAGACGTTCGCTTTCGACCGTGTGTTCGACGACACGACCTCGCAAGGCGATGTATACGAAGCGACCACAAAACCCCTCCTCGACAGCGTACTCGATGGCTACAATGCGACCGTATTTGCATATGGTGCCACTGGCTGTGGAAAGACGCACACGATCACGTAGGTTGTCAATAACACCCCTCACCGCTACTCGAGAAACTAACACAAGTACAGAGGAACAGCACAACAGCCCGGTATCATCTTCATGACAATGCAAGAGCTGTTCGAGAAGATCCAAGAGGTCCAAGAAACAAAGGTGACGGAGATTACACTGTCTTATCTGGAGATCTACAACGAGACCATTCGCGATCTGCTGGTGGAAGGTGGAAGTAAGCAGCCTCTGATGCTGCGAGAAGACGCCAATCAGGCCGTCTCCGTCGCTGGCCTCTCGAGTCATAGGCCACAGAATGTAAGAGGGGTAGAGGCCCTAGTCTTTTCCCATACTGACCTTGTACTAGGTCCAAGAAGTTATGGACATCATTGTCCGTGGCAATGAGTACCGAACCATGTCCCCCACTGAAGCGAACGCTACCTCTTCGCGATCACACGCCGTCCTCCAGATTAATGTATCCTCGAAAGACCGAAACGCAGCAGTAAACGAACCTCACACGATGGCCACGCTCAGCATCATTGATCTGGCAGGAAGTGAGCGTGCAAGCGCGACAAAAAACCGTGGGGAACGTCTCACAGAAGGTGCCAACATCAACAAGTCTCTACTTGCACTTGGGAGCTGCATCAATGCATTATGCGATCCTCGAAAGCGCAATCACATCCCATACCGAAACTCTAAATTGACGCGACTGCTCAAGTTCTCACTCGGTGGTAATTGTCGAACAGTCATGATCGTATGTGTCAGTCCTTCAAGTGTGCACTTTGATGAGACGCAGAATACGCTACGCTACGCCAATCGCGCGAAGAACATCCAGACCAAGGTCACCAAGAATGTATACAATGTCAACAGGCACGTGAAAGACTACCTGGTCAAGATCGACGAACAGCGGCATCTCATTGATGAGTTGATGAAGAAGCAGAAGGATTTCGAAGGCAGCGCATTTGTCAAGTTCCAGAAGCAAAGTGAAAAGAAGGATGGGGTGCTGCGAGACGCAGTGGCACGTTTGCGTCAAGCATATGCCGAGTCAGAACACGAGCGCCGGGACCGTCTCAACATGATGAAGACGCTGAAGCAAGCGGAGAAGCGTATTTCTCTTATCTCTGCATGGATAGCAGCGTTCGATCATGTGAGGGATGCTCGAGAGCAAGAGGAGATGCCATCACAGGTGGCTGCTATAAGAGATACAGCAGTCGGAATTTCGGCTGAGTTGGAACAAACTCGGCAACACTGCCATCGGCGAATGGAGCGCACGAATTGGGCTGGCAAGCTGGATACCGCTCTACATGTTGGGCTCCGGGCATTGACTGAGGTTGATGGATCTACCGACAGTCATGACGCAGCCAATCTAACGAGGGAGTATGAGCTACTCAAGTCGAATGCTGATCGTGAAGTTCTCAACGCTGTTTTGGAGCAGGAAAGGGGTGGAGATGCTGCCATCGTTCAAGTACTTGTACAGGCACACATCGAAACAGTCGCGATACTAAGTCAAATATCCCAAATGGATGAGAATGAGGCCGTCGAAGCAGCGCGCAAGCTTCTCACCAAGATCATGAACTCCTGCACAAATGCCAGCGCACAGGTTATCCGTCCGGACGGTGGACTTCCAGTAACAGAGTTCTTTGCTCCAAGCCATCGGGGAACACCGAAGAGGAGGAAGCCAGTCAACGTCGCGGGCCCATCACCTCTGCGAGCGTTAGCCCCACCTTCATTCACAGATGCACCACACCTGACTTCTTCACCTATGAAAGGATCGCCGCGTCGCAAGAAAGTCCTTCAGGTCAACAAGAAAGGCGTCCAATTCTCGCCAATGAAGAAGAAGTCCCCGTTGAAGTCGAAGCGAGGTGTACGCTGGCGAGACGATACGGAGAACGGTACCCTGGCAGAATTCCAGAAGACACCTGAACACTTCGAATCGACGCCTACCAGCTCATCGATTGAACAGCCGCCACCACAATTTTCCACTCATATCCCAGGACCAGCACTTGGTCATAATGGATCCTCGCCCATCCCAACGCCCCCGAAAGCGTCTGTAGACTTGAAAGGCTCCAGCCGGTTTGCACTCGGCGCTCTTTCCAAACGGTCAGACGGTTCCCCTGCACCCCGTACCACTACTGGATTTAATTCTGATTCAGACAATACATCACCACTCCGTGAGATTGGCACGAACACGCTCCGCCAAACCGCCCTCAATATGGCCGAGAACGCCAAGACCAATGGACGAAACGATAACAGCGGAGATTCTTCCTCCGAAGAAGAAAAGTGGTCCAGTGCCGACGCCCGCCAAATTAGCACAGCCATGAAGCGCCGCTCCTCTATGAACAAAGGCTCCATCCCTATAAACCGCGCTCACCGTCGTCGCAGCCCTACAGCAGCATCGTGTAGTCCACCCAACGAGAACTCGCTGCTCTCGGCTGGCGCGGCGCGGCGGATGGTGAAAGGCAATCATGATGGTACTTGGCAGTCTAATGTGCTCGGTCCAAGGGTAACGCCCATCATGAAGGGCCCTGCAAGGCGCACGACGATGGCAGATTCCGGACCTAGGGAGCCTGCGTTGAATCGGGCGCCTGTTCGGATTGTTAGCAACAGTTCGAATGGCTCAGCTGGGTCGAGGGGAAGTTTCATGCCGAATTCTAAGAGCGTTTGGCGGTGATTAATTGTCTCGACATATTTGGGTGGTGGTTTGGCGTTGATGAATGGGCAAACATGGTTGGTAGTTGCATGCATTATTCAAACGGCCGATGTTGAGTTGGTGATTTAGTACTTGGGGTCACTGCCTATGGTAGTTTGCATCAGGAGTTCATTGTTTGTGCATCATTGGTTTTTCTTCTTGTACTGTCTTTATCTTGGCTTACGGGGTACCGGAGCATAGATGTATTCGTGTTCATAGCATATTTTAACATGACGGACGCTGCCTTTACTGTTCAGACTTTTATAATTCTTGACTGTCTCTAGCGCTGGCCCAAAAACCGAAAAATGGGTGATGGTAGGATAGCTGAAGATGAGCAATACTAACACTTTTGTAGTGGAAATTAGAGGCCTTAATTTTGCTAATATCCTGTAGGTAAGGTATTTGTAAGTATTTTTTACTTTTTAGGTAGCACTAGAGGGACCATCACTACAGTTTGCAAAAGAGAAACACGGTATTCAGACAAAATGCAAATCTCATTCTGGCAACTACTCTTAATCGACACTCACCTCGTCATCATAGACACTTTCTCCATTGTAGCTGCTCCACTTTGAACTCCCAGGGACTCTGCACACTCAAAGTGCTGTTGAGCGGTTCTTCACTTTACCAAAAAAATCAGCCATCTAAACCACTGATTTGGGCTTGGTAGTGCACTTTTGCCATTGCACGTACACGACTTGTGTGAACTTGAGGTCGGTAGAATCGGTGGTCAGGAGACCGGTGGCAGCCGGGTTGGAGCTCGTCAGGCGGACCTGCGAGTTGATGTTGAGGACACCGGCTTGGCCGCAAGGGGACCAGACTACCGATGTGCTGTCGGCTTCGTCATGCTTGAGGTAGTCCTGGGTGATGGGTCCCTCAAAGGTGTAGGCCGTGCTGGTCTGTTGCGGAGTCTCAGTCTTGGGCTGTGTAGAAGGGTGGGGTGGGGAAGCATACCTGATCGGTCTGGCCGGAGAAGTAGTATGTCGACTTCAAGGTACCTTGGACGCCCTTTTGGATAGAAGCGTAGCCGCGGTAGTCGGCGGAGAGAATAGAGTATTGAAAACCACCAGGGTAGTCAAGGGCAATGTTGAGCTGGCAGTTCTTGCGCTGCTCCGTCACAGCGATACCTGGGCCTATGGACGCGACGTACTCGTCGAAGATGAGAGTTACCGTGTCTCGGTGGCCCAGGATGGTGGAGCTCACAGTGCCCTGGGGGCATCCGGTACCTCCGTAGCCGACGCTCTTGATTTTGACCTGCGTAGTGTTAATAAAAACCATCATCATACGCTTCATGATACTTACCGTTCCAGGTGGGGGGCCATTGTCAGCTTCAAACGTAGGGAGAGCTGGAGCAGCAGCAGCCAAGGGAAGGAAAGCAAAAAGCCACTTCATATTGTTGAGAGTAAGAGTCTAGAATTCGAAATTCTGGGATTGTGGAGCAGGAGAAGGTAGTACAATGGAGACGAGATTGGAAGCTGATTGCTGATCATAAATGGGTTCTTTGACCAGGTTATATACCAGTCTGTCGGCAGCCCTTCATATCCTCTGAGTATCCTGGCTTTGTCCGCAGCAACAGCATGTGTCGTGATACCATCTGCAGCCCGTGAAGTGATAGGAGCTGCCAAGTATCAATATAATATCGAGTACGGCTGAACGGGCAGCAGTTCATGTCCACAGGCCCAGAACTGCGAAAGTGTCTCGGTAGTACTCATGTATCCCAGAAAGCGTGATATGACTTTCCTGGGGCTGCATATAGATCCTGCTGCAATACCGACTGAGAATAGGTAGTGTCCACGATGGCGTCCAAATCCTTGCTGCAGGTTTCGTTTCTGGTGGTATACTAGCCTGATAGACCCTCATAATGCGGTTTCTATTGACAATGCCAAGCGCGAGCACCAGGACTAGCATAGAGACCATGGTATAATTGTTGGATTCAGTCGATTCCAGGCATATTGGAATGATGTCCACTCATATATTGAGTCAGCAGATGCTTGGCTAGCAAAGCCAACAATACTTGCAGCTGAGCGGCAATACGATATGATGTTTCCCGGTCACGTGCCACCTGGCATTGTTTCGCGAGCTGTCGTGCTATTATGTCGGGGCCGATAGAGGATCTGGAGAGTGCAGATAGGTGACAGGCAAGATTGCAATCAATAGCACCGTTATCATGCTGTCAGATGACGGCTGGAGTACAGAAGTCCTTATCCAGGAGCAACCTGCAGATTCGCTTGCTTCTCGCGACCCACCGCGCGCGTGGGCAACATCGTGGAAATAAATTGTAGTCGAATTGGATGAATATATTTTCCTGGGGTACTGGGCCGAAAATAGAAGTTCCGGGCCTGGATACTGGGTGCGAACGATCAGGCATCAGCGAATGCGACTATAGCGAGTGGAGCACTCATCTATCAGACCAGCTCGCGATGCAGCGGCGGCAAAATGTACGGGAAGCGAGTGCTCAGCAAGGTAAAGTGATCAAGAGACGAGCGAATTTGTAATGTAAGATTTCGAGTATGGACCATGTCGCAGATCTGAATGAGGTTGTAGGCTTGACGAGGAGTTTAGCCTTATATTAAAGCTTGTCGTGGCATCGAGGCTCGAGACCCTGCATCAATGAAAATTAGCGAGCATGAAGCTGGCAAGGGCAGGTACGAGCTTTGTAGAGCAAAAGACTAAAATAGCTGCAGAAATTGTGGTCACAAAGACCCAGAACTCGCAAGCGACGGCATCGGCTCACCACTGCTTGCATATAGCCGAGGTAGATGACTTCAGGCAAGATAAATTGGATGTTGATTACGAGCCTCGTGTCATCCACGCGCGACGGATGCTGTGGTTCTCTATTGAATTCGGCTGAAAGAGCTGTTGAGATGTCGAGTCAAGAGTAAAGTGACATCTGAGTGTCATCCTCACGTCTATGCATCTTTGCAGGATCAGAGCCGAGAGTCTTTTCGCTGAAAGGGCAGAGCATATACTTGAAGAGGAAGTTAATGGCCGGTGTAGCTCTTTTGAGAAATGTAGTGAGCCCGCGCAGTGTCGTGTCTGGTCAGCTGGAATTCTGTGTGAGCCCAGCGAAAGATTACATACTTCACCAACGTCTTGTACGCCATATCAACGGTGACCTGGCGAAGTGCATCATCTTGGAATGTTTCAGACTAGCAAATCTAAAGCGACTGCTCGAATTGTGACGACGACGCCTTGCTTGAAGCTGCATTTGCCTAACAGTTTTTTTTTTTCGAAGCGACACGGTCCTGCTGAGCACTTTTAGGGGGGAGGGGGTTTGATAAACTGTTAGACAAAAAGTCGTTCACTGTGAGCTGTTGAGTCTTCCTCTTCGAATTCGCGACGTCTAAAGCATTGAAATCGTGAGCATCGTTCATGGTTGCACAATTGGTTCCCTCGCTGTTACTAGGGAGGCACACTAGCGAAGCATTACAGTGAGAGCAGAGAACGAGTGTTGGTTTCCGCACGGCTAGGGAGGTGGACATTGATATATCGCGATATATAGGTGGGTGTCGAGCGTGTATTTGATACTAGAGAGAAAGTGAGTAATGTATTGAGATGAGAAGATGGAGGAGAGAACCCAAAGATGTCATTGTCTAGCGAGTGTAGTTATTAGGCCCAATCGGGACGCATCCCAGCCAACCTGGGATGAGGAACTCACCCTCAGTAAGCGCAACAGTCACCGCCACAGATGAACTAGACAGAACAGCATTACGATATCTATATGTTGCTAGTAGCACTGCAAAATAGTTCGTGACGGACTTGAGCCACAATCTAGTTTGATATTACGCAGTAGTATAACTTCTATGCTGGCTTGTTATGAGCTGATGTTTAGTTAATCAACCAGCTTTACCCGGAGCGTCTGATTCATCAGCTAATGGTAGCCCGATGCCCCGCACTTTTTTGCTCCGCATAGGACGCGCGCGAGAAAGAGGAAAAGAGAGTCGTTGAGGAAAACAAGCCTGTCTTTCGAGATCTGAGAAACACCATCGATCCGAGAGCCGTAGGGACATGCTGGATGTGACGGGAAATCTCATGAGCAATGCAATGGGAGGGAGAAGTTGAAGTTATACTAGGCTGAGCGTGACAGGCGGCGCGATCCCGCACTACACATCCATCACATAGGTATGTCCGGATAAACCCGCTAGGCGACATGTAGGTAACACGGATGACAGCTCGCTAAGCCAGTCCGCAACGCTCATGTACGAAGGTGGCACAATTGTAGATGAAAACAACAAGCAATGGGAAAGACCAAAAAAAAACAAGTCATGAAAGACAATCTGCTTGCGAGCAGTGCCTCGAGGTAGACTAAAGCAAAAAGACAGCAGAGAGACAGCGACCGGCCCGCCACCTGTGTGGCTGAATGGTCGATTTGTCAGTCGTGATCATGGCGTCAGAGACGATGATCGAAAAGAGGCAAATCCTAAACCCTATCCCAAAATCAATCCAAACGACATACACCTCCCCCGTCTCCCCTCTACCCCCAGAACCCCCACTCTTCACGCCAATTCCCTCGTACAAATCTCGCAAGACCCAACCCTGAAGCTCCTCACTCTCGCCCTTGTCATCGCCCTCTCTTACGCGTCTATGTCCTTTTTGACCCGCTTCCTGCGCCCCTTCACATCTAGCACCATGTCCTCTGCCCCCGCACCACCCATGACGGCCCCGGCTGGTGCGCAAACTGCCACTGTGGCTGCCGGATGTTTCTGGGGCGTTGAGCACATGTACAGACGGCAGTTCCAGAACAAGGGACTGTATGATGCGCGCGTGGGTTATATTGGCGGGGACACTGAGAATCCAGGCTACAGGGCGGTCTGTAGTGGACGGACCGGACGTAAGTTGCCTCGCGACGAGAGAGAGAGAGAGAGAGAGAGAGGAAGAGATGAGAAGGATGGGAGTAATACGGACATGCTTTCGGGCCAATAGATGCCAGGATCTATAGCTAACGAGTACATCAGATGCAGAAGCACTCCAAGTAATCTACGACCCCGAAAAAGTAACCTACCGCACCCTCCTCGAGTTCTTCTTCAGGATGCACGACCCCACCACCGAAAACCAACAGGGTCCCGACCGTGGCCCCCAGTACCGTAGCGCAATCTTCTACCACGACGCAGAGCAGGAAAAGATTGCACGGGAAGTCACAGACAAGGCCAACAAGCAGTGGTGGAAGGGCGGCATCACGACAGAGATTCTGCCAGCGGGGAAGTGGTGGGATGCAGAGGAGTATCATCAACTGTACTTGGACAAGAACCCGGGAGGTTATGAGTGCCCCAGTCACTTTTTAAGACAGTTCCCCAATCTAGACTAAGTCCTGTTTGGCTTTTGATCACCAAGAAAACCATGGTGTAGTAGAAAACATCAAATTGGAAAACTAAAGATTGGAAATTCAAGATGAATACATTCAATTGTGTGAAAACTTGAATTTAATTCCAATTTGCTCATCAATCAAAATCCATCCTACGAAGGTGGCATACCGTCAAACGTCTGCGCAACCTCCTTCTCCCAGCTCAACCTATCCTTGCCAAAGATCTCCGCGCCAGGCTGAAACTTCTGGATTCCCTCTGTCAACAAACCCGTGCGCAGAACGATGCTGTCTGGGCCGAGGGCCTCCTGTTGGTGGTAGACATGCGAAGTGCAGACCTTGCAGTAGTAGCAGTGGACGTCCCTGCCTGCAGAAAAGGTGAGCATGGTGGCGCATCGAGCCATGTTACTGTGCAGAATGGAGGCGTTGATATGAAGAGATGAAGGAGGATGGGGAGAGGAGGTAGACGTACCAGAGTCGCCCTTGTATGTGTACTTGCCCAAGTCATCCCCCTTTGTGATTTTCAGTGCCTTGGCAGGGATGATTTGGTTGAGCGTGAATGTCGAGCCCGAGAGTTCTTTGCATGTGTTGCAATGGCTAGCCGCCATATTAGCATCTTCATCTCAGTCTCAGCTGCCGTTTTCGAGAAGCCCATCCATGAGATGGGCTACCGGCACAGGTGGGACATGACCTTACCAGAGAATATGAGCCTGCTGGTCCTTCTGCAGCGTCGCAGTCCACTCTGTGTTACCACAGTGGCATTTTCCTTGGAAGTCGGTCATCTTGCCAGGTGATTGGACGGATGGGTCTCTGAGAATTGCTCGTTCAGGTATGGGCGGAGGGTTGAAGAAGACAACTAGGTCCTCAGCAGCAAGGCACTACTTATACAGGCCCAGCGCCCGCTTTCTTCGACACTCTAGCTCTTGCGGTTCCATGTCCGGCTCTGCATGCCATGTCCGAGCCTGTGGATTCAGGTCTGCAGCTTCCATGAACGATGTTCACCATTTGACAAACCCGGTTCGAGTTGGCTATTTGTCACTGAGGAGAAATGGCATCATGGTACATTGGCGTCGGGGATGACGGTTCCAGATCGATGCGCTGTACGGATTACTCTATTATGGTGGGTTTACCAGAGCACTTGTAGACTGTAGAGTATGATCCTTTCTTCTTCTTCTTCTTCTTCTCCTCCAAATTCATCTTCATTTTCCAGAGCGTCATCTCTTTGTCCATATCGTCTTTACATCCCAATTAACATCAAGGAAGTCAACTCTGCGACTAACTATTGGAAAGATTCCCCATGGTTCGCGCCAATTAGCACTGGGTGGGAGTGCAGAGCCAGGGGTGTACCGTAAAGCCATGACGCAAGCGGGGCATGCGCGATACCATCCAGCGCGGATCCGTTGGTCGACGCGTAAGAGGAGACAAGACGTGCAGCGAGACGCGATCGAAATCCGGATAATTACCGGTACGGGTTGGAATCACTGTTAGTCCTCGGGGTTACCTAAACCTGCTGTAGGTACGGATGCTCTCAGTGTGAGGAAGTAAGGCGGGCGCAAAGCTACACATTTGGAGAGTCTTTGAGAAGAACGGGGCACACACTTTGGTGCAATTTGGTCACAACATAAGCAAAGTCACGAATCGACAAGCTTCAAGTGCATAGGAAATGAGTACTTGGGGGGACATAAGCCCGGCTTCATTTATCCATTAGGAATTATCGACATTCAATGCCCTGAGAAACCAACGACAGACAGACGATGATTGGAAGAAAGAAAGAAACTAAGACGATAACTCCAAGCGCCGTTCGCAATGCGATTTTTTTTTATTTCTGGGTTGCCGTGTGGAAGGGAGAAAAAAAGAATGGAAGGGGAAAGGAGGAGGAAACAAAATTGGTCGGTCATGTTGCGCTTGATATGTTGTTCCCACGTCGTGCTCGTGCTCGTTCTTGTGCTAGTGATCGTAGATCATTTCATCCATCTTGGTGCGAGATATTCACCGCGTCTAGGCCTCCTCGACCGTCTTGGGAGCAGGCTTCTTGTTCTTGTACCAAAGAGTGGGCAGAAGCGCACACGAGGTGGTGAACAAGACGCACAGTGCGATCGTCATGCCCCAGGTAGTCTTGGCCTGGAAGCAGTTGTTACGGGTGATGCCGGCCCAGTGCATAAGTCCCATGTTCGATCCCGATTTGTTGAGGTTCTGGGAAGCGGCGGTGACAAAGGCATAGGCGTACTGTGCATCGACCTCCGAGGAGGACTTGCCAATGACGTAACAGTTGAGATAGGAGATGGGCTTGCCCAAAGTGACGGCGCAGACGATGAAGGCGATGAGGAGTAGCGAGTCGACAGCAGTCATGACGAGGAGTCCGAGATTGGCTTGCGACCAGTAGTAGCCTACGCTGACCATGATATAGAGCGTGGCAATGCAGGCCTGGAAATGGGGTTAGTTGTTGTTCTTGAAGAAAGAGTCTGTCAAGGCACGTACTACACTGAGAGTTCCGACAAACTCTTTGGGCGGCTCGATGCCAGTGGTGACAATCATCTGCACAAAGTTGGAGCAGATACCGATAACAATGATCATGCAAATGGCCTGGAGGATGCGGACGCCGAGGAACATCTTGCTCAGAGGCATGGCGTTGTAGCTTGGGACAGGCATTTTGATGTTCGTGGTTGATTTGCTCGTAGCGATTGGGGCAGAGTGTTGGGTTCTGTGGAAGGAGTGTTCTGGTCGATGGACGGTAGAATTTTATGCAATAGAGAAACGTTGGCGATCTGCACAGCAGAGAGAATGTGTTGTAAATGGACAAGTGACGAATGAATGAGACCCAGATAGGAGACAAGGAAATAAGGAAATAGGGAAACGGAAAAAGAAACCGCAAAGCGAGATGTGATGAGTTGGAAGCTGATGTGTTTGATGACTACTAGAGATGCTGTCGCCAACACATCTTATATGTCGTTGGAGTTGTTCACGACATGAACAAACCGATCCCAATACGGATAGCTGATATAATTACTATTCTTACCAGTCGCCCTGTCTAGACCTCAGTGGTTTCAAGGTCTCATGAGTAGTCGCTGGCTGTGCCAATGAGAGGTCGAAATGGTCATAGTCCCAAATCGGTCCGAGCTGCCGCACTGACGCGCTACGGCGGCTACAGCCTCGACTACAAACCATGAATCTGGGGAAGCCACTCAGGGACCTGCATTTCCAGTGGTACCTGGAGGATCGAGAGCCACAGTTTGAACTCAAGATCGGCTGGCTGTGAGTGTGCGTTGCGGCTGTTGCTAGACATCCCCGGTCCCACAGTGTCACCACTCGAACAGTCCCGACCTATCTCGCGCGCGGGAGCTATGCTTAGAAAGTGTTGAGGCTCAATCAGGTGCGAAGAAGCATGAAACATGGTCTAGATGACCGTTCGCTGCTGTGGTGATGGCGTTTGTGGATGCTCGTGCTGGTCGATGAGAGGACGGCTGGGGTTGCACAAGTCAATGCTGGCCATGACAGCTGGGACTTGCTCTGGGGTGTATTGGTCTAGGTGTTAGTCTCCAGTTCACAGAATGGAAACAGTGAAAAGTCCCTTCAAAGGTGTCGTCTCAAAGGCTCCCAAGTTGGTACGGAGCAAGACACACACACACACACACACGTGACCTTTACACCTCGGGTCCCCCACTTCTTGACTCCTGGGGTAGTTCCAAAACGGGCTAGTGCATGCGACCATGTCACGACAACCATCGTGCCGACAGTAGGCGCAGCGAAGGGCGTCGACGACATGTAGACTGTCCGAAGGAACGAAACGTCTCTTTTGGCGTTTCCTATCACCTTCCCACTTTCTTGCACATGTGCTATCATAGCACCCTAAACCCTGCATCACCATGGGCTTCCTAGAATACCGGCAGCACAAGGCCGAGTGGTATGTTTGCGAGCCCAGTTCCTCTGTGTATCTTCACCATGATTACTATTGAGCCAGTGGTGTGTGCGTGTGTGTT
This sequence comes from Plenodomus lingam, assembly GCF_022343315.1. Lineage (NCBI taxonomy): Eukaryota > Fungi > Ascomycota > Dothideomycetes > Pleosporales > Leptosphaeriaceae > Plenodomus > Plenodomus lingam. The sequence continues at coordinate 736,574 of NW_027093973.1, forward strand.
TTCGGTGTGACGTATGTTGCTAATACCCGCCAAGCCAGCGTAAACAAGCCGAACGAGCGTCGAAGATTGCAAACCTCCCTCCTACATACAAAGGTCCTCTCTCCTCGCAAGAACGAACTATCCTCGGCAAACCCATCCAGGAACTTGTCCAAGATGTGCACAAGCAAGTCACCAGTCCCGTGGACATTCTACGCGCATACGGAAAGGTTTCGATCAGAGCACAACAGAAGACAAATTGCCTGACCGAGATACTCTTCCCCGAAGCAGAGGAATGGGCAACCCATCAAGTCAACTTGAAGGGCCCGCTTGCCGGTATCCCCGTCTCGCTCAAGGACTCGATCCAAGTCGCAGGCTTCGACTCGTCCGTCGCCTACTCGAGAAATGTAGGCAAACCCTACACGGAAGACGGGGCCATGGTGAAGATGCTCAAAGATGCCGGCGCAGTCCCCTTTGTCAAAACTGCATTGCCCACCACCCTCCTCTCCTTTGAATCCACAAACGACGTCTGGGGCCAGTGCAAAAACCCTCACAACGACAAGTACTCGCCCGGCGGCTCCACCGGCGGTGAATCCGCCCTCCTCGCCTTTGGCGGCAGCCGCATAGGCATAGGCTCCGACGTAGCAGGCTCCGTCCGCGTCCCCGCCCACTTCTCCGGCTGCTACTCGATCCGCTGCTCGACGGGCCGCTGGCCCAAAGTCGGTATGAACACCAGCATGGCCGGCCAAGAGGCCATTCCCAGCGTCTTCAGCCCCATGGCTCGCTCCCTCAACGACCTCACCTACTTCACCCGCGCCTTCATCCAAATGAAACCCTGGACCTACGACTACACCGTCCACCCGCTCCCCTGGCGCCAGGACATGGAGGACGAGTACGCAGACGACAACAAGACCCTCCGCATCGGCGTCATGCGAACCGACCACGTCGTCGACCCTTCCCCAGCCTGCGCCCGCGCCCTCGATCAAACCGTCACCGCCCTCCAAGCCGCCGGCCACACCGTCTTCGACGTCTCCCCGCCATCCCCCTACTCCGCTTTGCAAATCGCATCCCACCTCCTCCTCTCCGACGGCGGCCAAACCTTTCTCTCGCACTTTCGAACCGGCGAGTCAAACGACCCCGGCGCCGCCCAAATGGTGCGCTACATGCGCCTTCCCCGCTTCCTCAAGTACGCACACTACCTGTGGGTCAAGTATGTGCGGCGCGACCCCGTCTGGGCAGGCCTGATTCGCAATTGGCACCCGAAATCAGCATATGAGTATTGGCAGCTCGTGGGCAGGCGGGAGGCGTACAAGGCGCGGTTCTACGAGTGGTGGGATGAGCAAGAAGGGGGCATGGATGTATTGCTGACGCCACCGAATGCGACACCTGCGGTACCGCATGGGGCCATGCATGATGCGTTTAGTAGTTGTGGATATACGTTTTTGTTTAATTTGGTGAGCTTGCTCCTTTTCATCCCCTTCCCCCCCCCTTTCCCCCTTCCCCTTTCCCTTTTCCCCGCCCCTTCTTCATTCCTAACCCAAAAACTGACCACACCCCATCCCAGCTCGATTACTCCGCCTCCATCCTCCCAATCACCCACGTTGACCCCGTCAAAGACGCCCTCCCACCTTCCTTCTCCCTCTCCTCCCTCAACAGCGTCGCCCGCGGTGCCTACAAGCACTACGACGCACACGCCATGGCGGGCCTGCCCGTCGCTGTGCAGATTGTGGGACGCCGGCTCGAGGAGGAGAAGGTGCTTGCGGTTACGGGGCGGGTGGAGGATGCGCTGGAGCGGTTTGGAGGGGGGGCGTATGTGGGGTTGGATGTTGAGTAGGTTCAACCTGGAAGTGAGGGGGAATGTGATGGTTTGTCAAGTTGGGAATGTGTCCTGTGTCCTGTGTCATGTGCTGTTTCGCTCTTTTCCTTGTTCAGAGTCATGCAAGAAAAGAAGAGAAGAAGAAAAGGGGGGAGCTCAAGAGACGACGAGAAAAGGAAACCGCAGATTCAAAATTTCCATTTCATTCCTTGTCCCTCCCCCAGAACATAAACCCCACTTGTCCAACTACTCCTTATCAAACCGCACAGCCGGCTGTTCGCGAATCCAGTTCAAATCCACCTTGTGCCCCAACAACTCCCTAATATTGCTAACCTTGTACTTCATCATCGTGGGCCGCTCGAGACTCAGGCCAAAGCCATAGACGCGCATATCGCGGGGCAAGCCCATGGGCTCGAGCATCTCGGGGCGAAACATGCCGCTGTTGCCGATTTCCAGCCAGCGCGCAAGGCCGGCGTGGTAGCCAAAGATTTCCATGCTGGGCTCCGTGTAGGGGTTGTAGGCGGGTTTGAAGCGGAGGTTGGTGATGCCCATGGAGGAGAAGAAGTCTTCGAGGAAGCGTTGGAGGCCTGTGGGGGGTTTAGTGATTGGGGTGGGATGGGGGTGCGGAGAGGGGAGGGGGGATGAGGGTGCGTACCACCTAGTGTGAGGCCAAAGTCTGCAATGACGCCTTCGATTTGGTGGAATTCGGCGAGATGGGTGGCGTCGACGGTTTCGTTGCGGAAGACGCGGTCGATGGAGAAGTAGCGGGCGGGTCGTGGGTCTTCGGCTAGGCGGTGCAGTGCCCATGTTGATACAGCAGTGGTGTGTGTGCGCAGGACGAGGCGGAGCGACTCATCCTCTTCCCATGGATACCGGTCTTTTGAGCGTCAGTAAACTTCGGGTATCATAAAACGCAGGCGAGATAGCTCACAGCCTATCGATCCAAAAGCACCCTCTTGGTGCACCTTTTTCACATCCTCCCAGTACTTTTCAAAATCCCTGGGCTTCCTCTCCTTCTTCTCGCTCTCGGGTGTGGCAAACAAGCGTTTTGAACCTGCCTCCATGCGGTCCATGACTGCCTCGTTGGCGGGATCTAACCGTGGTTTATCGGCCTTTTGGGGATGTGAGACGAAGAAGGTGTCCTGCATATCACGGGCAGGATGTTGTTGAGGCACGAAAAGGGCATCGAAGTTCCAGAAGCCGGTGTCGACGAAACTAGCCGTACGTCAGTCATCTGCCCATCATCTCACATTGCCTAGACATCGCTGGAGGGTAGGCCATTGGGAAAAAAAGAGGGGGCAAGACTCACTGTCCTGTAGGCATCTCCACAAACCCTTGGCTGAAGAAGATCCTTCTGAACTCCTCCCTCACCTTCATCAACGGATGCAAGGCCCCCGCATTCTGCCCTGCACCCAACGCTTTGAAATTATATGGCTTGAAGTTTGCCTTTTCCCATTCCCCACTCGCTAACAATTCTACCGTCAAATCGGTATGCTCAATTGGCATCTCCTTTGCGTATTTCGGGCCCTTGCTCACGGTATAGGTGATTACTTTTGTCGTGGTGACCAGTTTCTTCTTCTTGAGGTCTTTGAGCAGCTTGGCGTCGGTGCAAGATTGGCTGGTCTGAATAGCGTGAAGGATGTCGCGGCTCGTGTCTTTTGGTTCCTCGGACACCAACGGAACCAGGTTGTCGCCGTCCTTCTTGATCCACTTGTTCTTGAAGCCGTTTCCCTGTCCTATACTCGCTACTTCTGCGCCGACAAGTGTGGGGAGCTCCTTGACGCTCACGCTCCCTCGCTCCTTGACAACCCGCCATACTTTCATTTCGTGACTCCCACTCTGGACAATGCCCTCCGCTTCCGCCGTCAAGACGACTTTTTCCTCGTCCTTGCTCTGGTACGTCACCATGCTGCGACTAGCGAGCCGGTCCAGCGCCGCCTTGATCACGGCCTGCGAAACAGCGGGGAAATCTTCATTGGACTGAAATGTGGGTTTTGTGTCGAGGAGGTCGAGTATTTGTTGTGTGAGGTCGCCATTCTGCTTTGTTTCGAGCGGGACGGGCACAGGGCCCCGTGTGCCTGGCATGCTGGCGATTGTGGCTATTATTGTGGTTCGCAGCGTGCGATTCCGGTGTGAGGATTAGTGGTGGAGGGGTAGCCGTCTTGAAGTTGCAGCTCGAAGTTCATGGTGGGGCTACATGCTGTGAGTCGAAATCAGGTCGGAAATTTGTAACCGCCGATCGGAGCTGCGCGTCCTATGATTGGGCGTTGGCATGGGGTGAAAGCAGCGAGCATATATACTCATGAACTCTACGCAGTTCTTAGAGCAAGACGGACGAAATCTTGTGACTCAACCATGTTCCTGTTTCATAACGCTGTCCTAGATAACTCTCCCATTACCATCTCGCTTACACTACCTCAGAAACCAATGCATCACATATACGCAGACACGCCCAAAATGACAGTGAAAAGAGTATCCATTGCACAATACAAAACTTGACTCCAATCATCCACACATATCCACATAGCTATATACCTTCCCAGAGCCCAACCGGTAACCTCTGCCAGCCCAGCCTTTTGTCCCTTCTGCCCCTTCCTCCCGTCCCTTTCCATTCCCCTTCCAAAGTCTCTCACACGCACACAAACCTCTACACCGATCCAAATCCAAAACAACTCGTAACCGTCCGTCCTAGGGTAAGCCTCTCACCCTCTCACCTCCAATCCAAAAATTCGCACGGCAAATTCGCCCCCAAGAATGGATGGATGCCGAATCATGGGGCTTGACATCCCGCTGCTGAACCCATGACTCGGCTTGATTACAGACTACACCATACTTTCTTCCTCCTTTCGCTCTCTTCTAGGCTTTTGTTCACATAATAGGTATTCGCGTAATAGCAAACGAGAGGAAATAGCGACAAACAAGACTTGTGTACAAGTTGTCGATTACAAAATATTGTTCAAGTCCCACAAATGGTGGCAGAAGCGGTTCGTTGCAATGAGATGAAGAAAAAGAAAACGCCGTTCAAACGCCGTTCAAACGCCGCCCGATGATGGAGAAGCGCAATGATGATGATTGCGCTGGATATGCGGAAATGGGAAAGACGAAAAAAGGTGCTATGCGCCGAGCAGACGCATCCGTCTGCCATGATGTAAAAGCAAGTGCAAAGATGAGTCGAAAAAAAAAACAAGAATGGCGCCGAAGTCGTCGTGAGAAATGCTTCACTCAGACCCCTTCTCGTATTTCACGGGATGGAACAGCGTAGATCGCATGCACAACCTTCCCGTGCCATTCTCCTCTTCGACTGGTCCACCTTTATCGTTCTCGCGGGAACCAAGCCACCTGCGCCACCACTCTGACGAAAAGGCAGCATTGTAGTAGAAGCTATTGCCTAGTTGGTTGTGTTCACCCCAGCCAAAAACGCTGTCGGTGGGCTTGGGCGGCTTATTGAAGGTGCCTTCGATACTCTCGAGCGGCCAGTTGTGGTCAAAATAGACGGGGTGGGGAGCGTACACGGCTTTGAGTCCGTGGTGGAATGCAACAGAGGGAGGCCACATTTCAGGGAACATGTGGTGCTTCATCAGATAGGTTTCGCGATGCATCAGATCCAATAGACGTTTCGACAGACGAGACACGGTGATGATGGCGCAGCGTCTTGGAGGCTCCGGAAGCTCCAGGTCGTAGCCAGTGACATCGTCGCGGAAGACCCAGTTGGTTTTGGCCGGATCGAAGATTGGGTTGAAGGTGATGATGTCGGCATCTTCGCCGACACCCCATTCGTAATTGTCCTGGAGATACGAGCGTGGTGGTTCCACCTCGGGTGGGCTGGGAAGCATGCCGGTGTTTTCGAACTTGGGAGGACCCCAGACAGGCTTCTCATCGCTGTTGTACAGCTCCTCCTCGACCATCTCGGTGAAATTTTTCCACGATCCATGCTGCTCGGGAATGTAGTAGCGGGATGATCGCTCCCAGATACCCTTGCGAGGTTGCTTCTTCGCCCACTCGCCAATTTGGTTGTGGAACTCGTAGTAGTGGCCACTGAGACGAAGGTCCATTTCCCAGTTCCAGTAAAAGTCATACTCGGGGCGAGCTTGGGCAAACCATTGCAGGGCAAAGTGGGCGCTGCGGTAGACGGAGTGGACCGGTGCCTTGGCGTGATTGTAAACGTTGTTGGGGAAAGGCTCGGGGTAGTACATGCGCATCTGCTGCTCGGACCAGAGGGTAGCCATGCCCCAGAACTCCTTGGGAAGGTTGTCTTCGATGACCTTTTGGTAGATCTCCTCGGACGACCAAATTGGCAGGCTGTCATCTTTGACGTGCAGCAGGAAGTGGACATCATACTCGCCACCAGATTTTAGGGATAGCTCGTTGATCATGGCACGAAGCGTCAGAATCTGGTAGTCGGTGTACTTGTAGCCAGTCCAGGTGCGCAGAATGTAAGCGTGTCGCTTGACCTTTTTCTTGGACCCAGACTCCTCCCCGGAAGCCGTGGTGTTCTTGGCGAACCGGTGCAGATTCTTCTCGTAGCATCGCTTCTGGGCACTGGCCCAGTTCACTTTCCGGTAGTCAATCTTCTTCTCCCAGCTCCAGATCTTGTCGGCACCGGCTTGCTCACTCTTGCCAGCCATGTCCAGACCGCCTTCGTCGCGGGAGTAAGAATAGCCATACGGGCCGAATCGGCCGAAGCGTTCGAAGCATTTCTTGTCATCCATGCCAAGCTCCTCATACGAACCAAAGAAGGGTGCGGTCATGTTTTGAGGGATGCCAGGGTAGGCGTAGATGTCAGGCAGGTCAATCTTCTCCTCCTCGTCGAGGTAGCACGTCTCAGGCTTCTCGTGGTCTTTGAGGTACTCGGGCGACTCGAACTTGTAGGGGTTGAAGGGCACAGGGTCGAGCGGCGGCTCCTTGTTGTCCTTGGACATGTGAGGCCACTTGGGCTTGATGTTGTCCTCGGGGTTAGGACTCTGTGAGTACTTGACGTAGTCTTGCTCCGAAACCCAATCGCCATAGGGCACAAGGGTACGGACGCCATTGAAGAAACCATTGAGGCTGGGAGCTGTCAGTACGATGGTAGGGATTTGGCAGGATACCGTCGAGGCCTGCTTACCGAGGATAGTGTTCCCAGTGGTATTTTTTCTTGTCCTCGCCCGGCTGTTGTTGCGCGTTCCACCTGTGACGCCGATAGATTCCTGTGCTCAGCATGGACAGCAAGACAATGACCGTGACAGCGAGGGCGACCAGCCGCGCAAACGACAGACGCGGGCGCTGGATGCGGTTGGCCCAGGCAGGTCGGCTAGCTTTGTTGGCCCATGTCTTGCTGCTAAAGAGTGGCAGCGGCGACGAGGCCTGGCTCTCGTTGGGCAGCTTCTCGTAGTTGAAGCGCGTCCGGATGAACAGCTTGCCCGGATGAAAGCGTGATGAAACCATGGCGAAGTATTAGGTATGGGCGTGTGTATGTACTGTAGTGTGTGCTATGCCGCCGCCTGGTAGCCTTTATCGCATCTGCGGCGAGATTCACGAGTGTTCGCAAGCAGGAGTGAAGAAGGCGGGCGGGCGGGTTGATCAGGGGAGGTTTGTAGCAGGCCTCGGTGTAAGGTGCTTTCGGCGGCGCGAGATGGTAAATGGGGAATGGGTGGAGGTGGAGGTGGAGGTGGAGGTGGTTCAATGTTCAAGCAGTCAAGGCTGAAGAGCACTTGGGACGAGGCTGCGGAGAGTGAAACGAGTGACTGTCCAGGCGGAAGGGACCAGGAGGGTGGGTGTGAGTGTTTGGGGAGGAGGAGGGCGGGGGGGGGTGGTGGGTGAGAAAGTGAGCACAGTGCAACTTTGGATTGGGGAAAGAATGGCCGCCGGGATGAGGAAGGAGCGACGGCTGCGACCCTTTTTTTTTTCACTGGCGCCACCCACCCTTCCCCCGTTGCTCCCCCCCCCAAAAAAGCCCAGGAGCCTTCTAGCATTGCCTAGCAGTAGCGTCGCCTGCCGTCGGCTAGTGCGCAGGCCCGGCGAGTCGCGACGCTCTGGAGCTTCACTTCGGGGGGGAAGACGATCAACAAAAAATACCAAGACCACGACACGGGCACGGGGCACGGGCGACGACCGGAGGCCAACCGAGACGAAGGCTTTGCCGCGGCGCCAATACTCTGTTTGCTCAGGGCTGGGCTGCCAAAAGTGATGGATGGGAGACCTGTTTGTTTGATGTCATGGTATCTGGCATGATGGTTGTCCTGTATTGTAGGTACTGGTCTGTCATCTACCGGTACCTAGTACCTACTGAAGCTTCACGATGCGACAGCAGATCTTGTCACCTTACTGGTTCCCCCTTCCCCACTGTGTCTCTGCTGTTGCCATTGCTGCTGTTATTCTTTTGAGATGATCGTGTTATCGCGACAGGCGCCCAGCTAGCAGAGCATATAGGTAGGGTAGGGCCTGAGGTACTGTAGATACCGTAGGTACAGTATGTACTCAGTAGATGGGGTGTACACAGTACATACATGGTGCAGGTGCAGGTAGCTATCAGTTCCACACCTGCATGAGACATGGCATGTCTAACCACTCACTGCCTGTATCGGTACCAGCAGGACATACGATGTACGGAAGCCCTGCCCGTCGTCTCAACAACAGCCTCAGGCCTGCCTGCCTAGCCCAGCCCAGCCCCGCATAGCATCATCTACAACCAGGTAGGTACCTAGAGTACTCTAGAGCAGTATGAACTCGGTATATTGTAGTGCCTAGGGGTTGGGCAAACGCTTTTCGTCAAGGGTTCTGCTGCAGCCGTCCTCTTCTCACTTCAACCAGTTCTCTTCCCACCAGTCTTTCCACCACCGTTACCTACCAATTGCACTCTCCGTCTTTCACTACCAGACGATCTTGATCTGGGCACCTCCCCCTCCTCGTTGCCGGTCAAGAAGGCGGCGCATGGACGATCGAGGCAGAGGCAATCGGGCGACGTGATTGCATTCATTGATAATGCGGCCCCTGTGTCTCAATACTATACAGGACATGGAACCTCGCCCCGTTGCCCGGCCCCTGGCCCAAGTTCGCAGCCAATCTCACGAGCGCGGCGTGTGATTGGCCATCCCTCGCCCACCCCGACGCACTAGTCCGTTTCCGCCATGGATAGCTGACGCGTCTTTTTTCACACCAGACCTTCAGCTTTGCCTCGTTTGCCACCGCCGACCCTGCAACTGCGCACTTGCACTGCACCACATCTTGTACGAGTACTGTACCGGTAATCCTCCTGCGATTGTAGAGTATGGGGCCCAGAGACACTATGAACAACTAAAAATATAATCAGCAGCTGGCGCGTCTCTTCTGTCCACCTCCACCGTTACACTTACCCACCTGTCTCAAAGCTACAGAGACCGTTTACTAGTACCTACCTATACCGGTAACTCTAGACAATGCACTGCAACATCACACCAGCAAACCCCAACACCAAACCTTTCCACATGCCCATCACCCATTTTTCTTTCCCACTCCTGCTGCCACCCCATCCCCGCCACGCCCCGGTACGAAGAACCGCAAACAAATACTAGACACGAGCTAATTCTCCCATTTTTTCTAAACTAAAAAAAATTAAAAAAATTCTCCTTCTCCTCCCCGCCCAACCTTGTCCCATCCCGACACCCCCGACCCCCATCCACGCCGTCCCAGCCCCGCACCGGTCCGACACCGATTGCCCGCAAGATAAGATGCTCATGTGCTTGTACCTTGTACAAAGAAAGATACTGGACCAGCCCGGCACAGTAGAATCCCCTTCCATCCACTGAAATCCAACATGGGCTTTTAATTAAAGCAATACTGGCTACATGGGCATACCCATACCATACCATACAATAAACATGCCCATAACCCCCCATCCCTGCCAATGACGTTGCCATCCAGCACGAATGTCGAATCGCCCAGTGTGCCATGTACAAGTACATACACAATACAAGCTGCCTCTCATACTGTACATGGCTATCGCATCGCAACTCTTCTCACCCGCATCCATGTCTGCTTGACAGGATTCATCCCAGCGTGCAAAGTACGATATTGTATCGCATGCACGTCAATTTGCCTACCCGTTAGTTCCCGTGTCAGACCCGCGGGGGGGAGCCCGAGAGAAACTCCAAGCGCTCTTCGAATCTGCGCAATACAGGCAAATACAGTATAATAAACGCGTCTTCTGTTCAAAGGCTCGCTGTCATATCCAGTGCCATTTCTGATTGCTAGCTATGGGAAAGCTTGTTGGTGTTGAGGTGTCTTGGGGTTGGTGGTTGGTAGTTGCAGGCGCAGGGGATTTGCAGTTGGACTTGCCAAACACAACGTACCCGTAGAACCCGTAGAGTACCGTAGACCTAGTGCCTTCTCCCAATAGCACTTGCCAAAACATGACATGATACAACACACCACCACTCCTACTAGGTATGGTAGGTATCAATACAACACACCCCTCATCCCTGCTCAAACAAGTCTCACGCGTCCAACTATCCAACTATCCATCCATCCATCCATCTATCCATCCATCCACGACGCCTGCGCTGCCACTCTAGTGTGCGCTTTAGTGGAGAGTGAGGGGTATGACCTCCTCTCTGCTGTAGTCGTCAACTTGTTACACTGGTTTCCTATGCGCTGCGATACTGTTGTCGTTGGCATGATGTGTGTGACAGTGACGTGAAAAGAAGAGAAGAAGAAGACGAAGACGAAGAAGAAGAAGACGAAGAGGAAGACGAAGAGGAAGAGGAAGAACATGAACAATCACAACAATCATGATCCTGTACTCTCATTCGTATGCAGACAACATGAAATAACTTGTGCATCGAAAACACCGTCAGATCCCTCCAAACTGCGCAAACCCCTCCTCCTCCTCCTCCTCCTCCTCCTCATCAATCAACTCCCCCTCCCTCCCCTCCAGAATATCCTCCACAGTCTTCTCCTTCCTCCTCTTGCCGCCCTTTCCCCTCCTCCCTCCAGCCCACCGCAGTAACCCCCATAGGCCCCTTCCCTCCGCTTCCCGCAGCGCCTTGGCCTCGTCGCTGAAGCGGAATTCCTGCTTCACCCACTCCTTCTTCTGGCCGTCGAAGCCATAGCCGTCTGCGCCCATGGCTCGGTACCATGTGCGCGTCAGTGCTTTGGTTCCGTATTCCTCGATGAGGATGGAATTGTAGTCGTATGGGATCTTGACGGCTATGGATTCAAAGGTGGTGGGGCGGAGCGGGAAGAGGTCCGTGGAGGTGTAGGCATGGTTGTCTTTGGAGAAGAATTGGAGAGGCGGCTTGGCCGAGTTATTGTCGTCTGGGTCGAGGGGATCGGCCAAGGGGCGTTTGGGAGGAGCAGGGTGGAGGGCTGTGATGTCAATGTAAAGGCCGGTTGAAGTGTCGATCCAACGCGCGTCAATATGGTTGTATTTGTCGACTGTCGAGGTGTTGGTGTAGTGGGGGTTGACTTCCAGGAGATACTTTTTGCCTTCCTTGACGACTTGTTGTATGAGTGTCGCTCTGTTCATTTTGGCGGCTTCTGCTGCGATGAGCTGGCCTTTGTCTAGCTCTTCCGCGCTCTCCTCTTGTTGTGCATCTGCTGGCTCATCCAGGAGACCTAGGTCGCGACCGGAAAAGTGATGGACGGTCATGTTCCACCAATGACCCAGTTCTTGTATCCCTCTCTCTTCCACCATAACATCCACATCGTTATCCCAGGGCATGATCCTGCCGTTCCAGAACCAGCCCAGCAAACATCCATGCATGATCCATGTCCGCACGCCAATCCGCTCCATTGTCTCGATATAAGTCTTTAGAAGCAATCGTAAATGCCATGTCCGTGTCTCCAACGGGAGCTCTGTTCCAGCAAACCGCCCGTCATAGTGTCTGTCAAACGTCGCTTCGTGGAAGTATTTATCGGCTTGTTCCCCCGTCTCTTCTCTCGAATGGTCATATGGGAGCGTAGTGAGGCCGAGTAGACTATCAAAGCTTGCACTGCGGGCGCTGAGGGTCGCGGAAGAAGCGATATGGGTGAACGCGAGGACGAGGATCTCGAATGGGAGCCTCATCGCGCTAGGAAACCGGCTCGATGTCGCTGTAGTGTTGGAGGGTACTCGTCCCAATCGTAATTGTAATTGCAACAAGGCATTCATTGGACCGAGCATCTTGCTATAGCCGCCGCATCTTGATACACCCAACTTTCCACAATAATGCAATACCTAGACCCTTGATCAAAAGCCAAACCCAAGGGAAAACAGGCAATTCCTAAACTTTCCCGATAGTCTGACTACACGTTTTATGGTGGACAGAACATGGGAAGCATACGCTGATCAGTAGTAGCACGCTGCATTCGCGGCGTCCAGGGCTAGACTTCGGTCGCCCGGCCTTTTCGTGAGACCGTAGCTAGGTACGCCCGCTTACCCACATGATCCAAGGTTCGGACGCGGATGACGGGACAGCGTTTGGGGAACGCTTGCCGAAGCTTATCTCCTGTAAGTGCATCGAGAATAGAAGAAGCTTGTGATGGAATGTAGGATTCTTGGGGAAGATATGGCGAGGAAAGAGCGGGCGGAGATGAGGCCGCCAAATTGCTTCCTGATGCGGCTCAAGCCAACAAAAACAACAACAACAACAACCCAATGGGCTGTAGCATGCATGCCCATGTACGACTGGCGATGAATCAAAAACCAAGAGTGATTTGGACTGTTAGAGAGAGGGTGTCAAGATTGGGTTGTTATTTGGTGGGACCTATACAAGACATTGCAAATGTATATTCATGTTCAAACGCTCCTCGCAGTACGGTATATGAACAAGATAATAATCGTCTAGTTTACCTAAAGTAGTCCTCTTGCGCTCCTCTGAATCACCACACGGAAGCGTGTTGTTTAACACTCTTCGCGTCATGGAAGCATCTTGTATACCCGTGGCATATACATGATCGGATATTACATTCTCCAATACTGCGTTGTAGACCGTTGCCAGTATAAAAATGCCTTGCATGGCTCCACTTTCAGTAAATGCCATTTCTGTGACCAAGTGATATAGTCCCCAGACGTTGTAGGTAACGTCAGCGCAACAAGATAGCTCGAACGTACTGCTTTTACTCACCGACAGCATGCTTGCAATCTCTGAAGAGTTGAGATGAACTAGGCCGCCAAAATTCCCTGGACTCTTGAGCATGAAACGTACCGCTCATTCGAATGGCAATGTGACGCTGGTGGCACTGGAGTATAGTTTCACGGATACGCCGTCTGCCAGTCGCATGAACTTGGCAGCTCGACTTCTTCATGTGTATGCATGGTAATGCATGCGTGGTACCGATGTACTTTTTTGCAGCCAGGTTCAGCCTTCCTTGCTCAAACTCTCCTTCACATCCTCTTCGATGACCCGATTTCTCGCTCCTTTGTAGAGCCAACTTTCCCCTTGTTCTCCACCACCATACTTCTCCTTGAGCCACGCCAAACCATCCTGCCCTAACCCATATCCCAACCCAACCAGTAATCCCATCCTAATCGTCCTTGCTGCCATAGTGACCGGGAACCCGTGTGTAACACTCCACAATCCGCCAGTAACCATGCCCGCCATAGCACTACTCGCCGCATCTCGAGAACGGTATATCCCTCCTTCAATCCTCCGCATATCCAACTCATCTACCCCTTCCATCTCCTTAATAGTGCGGCCTGCTCTCCACGTGCCACGGAAAACGTCTAGCGACTCCTCGAAAATGAAGAACACAGTACTCCATGCGGCGATGTAGGTACCTTTCTTCAAGCCCTCCACAATTCCAAATTTCCATTTGTAGTAGTTCTTCGACTTGTGGTAAAGGTACCAGCCTGGGTTCGAAATAGGCAGGCGATGTGCGTTTTCCGCGCGGAAACGTAGACTGGCGGCACGTCCGGCGGTCATTGAGCCAAGAGTGAAGCCGGATGTGAATGCGAGCGCAGTAGTGAGGAGAAGGCGTCGGTCAAATGGCATGCCGAGGCGTGGGCTGTTCGTGTAGGGGTTGTAAGTAGGAGGTTGCTTTGATGAGGATTCCGGGGGTGTCTGTGTGGAGGCAAACTGAAGTGTCGCCATAATGGCTAATGTGAGCCCTATAGGGCAACTGACTGGTGCTGTACGTCTACAGCTTTGTATGTACTGGTACGTGTTGCACGGTTGGGTCTGGTTCAGGCGAGCGGTGCGGACTTGCGGAGGTGCTGCGGGGAACGAGTTCGATACTCTGATTCGTTGCGCGTCTCAGCAATTGAGCCTGAGGTGAGAAGAACACAGCTGAATGTAATTTTATAAGTCGTCTTCTGGATTTGATATTACGTGTTGTTGCATGAATGTCCAATATGACCATTGCGTGGTTGAAGTTGGCCCACGCAAGAGCTGCGACGCCAAGACAACTGGCACTTGTCGCGCCAGGTCCCCCCCTCCCCCACGACCCCGTCTCATACCCCTCCATTGTTCTACCGTAGACGCGTTCTTATAATCAAAACCACACTTGCACCATTCAATACACTTTGAATCTTATACTACACAGGCTTTCCACGGTGAATGGTACTTGTGCCTACGAATTTGAAATAAACAGCCAACCCAACCCATGCGAAGCTTCGTTTGAGGAACCACAAATTTCCTTCGCACCGTCTCAGCCATGACGACGCCTTCACCACAGACATGGACTTTACGTCTAAAGGCCCACAAGACTACAGTTCTGCTTCATGTCGAACCATTGCAATCCTTCAGCAGTATCAAGGCGCAACTTTATGACGCACTTCAAGAAACCGGAATCAAGCATCAGGAGACCCAGGAGCAGATTAAACTACCCTCCTCACCCTCAGACATTCAACTTGGTCGCCCAATCAACATCAATGATGCGTCAGAGGGGTTTCGACTTGGCGAGTGGGAGTACCCTACAGTCGAAGAAGATGAAGATGTTGGCAAGGGCAAGGGCAAAGCGAAGGCTGCAAAGAAGAGTCAAGGCGATCTGAAGGACCTGAAGGCATGCCCGAAAGGCGCGAGTCTGAAAGATGGGGCTGTGCTATCCTTCCGGTGGGTAGGTGATGGCTTCTGGAATGGCGACGACGAAGACATGGACCTTGAAGATGAACGGCAGCCAAGAAATGATACAGAGGCTGATATGTGGGGAGTTCAGTTGGCGAACTTTGAAGATGCGTACGGTGTGGAGAATGAGGTAGATGTTGGTGGGACGCGGGGATTTGAGGGTTAGGTCACTATCAGCAAGCCTGCCATTACCCGAAAGATACCATCACCGACCAGATGCTCAAAGCTGGCTGTGCCAACACTGTTGTCTGATCCACCGAAAAATCAGGCTGAGAACATAGCCGGCGGGCAGTTTGTTACATCAACATTACCCCACTGCCCTTCAAGGAATGTATTCAGGTTCATCCAGCTGCGCCCCATGACCAAGCTTATGATTCGCTGCAAGCTTTACACAAGATCGTTCGCGGTGTGACTGCATGAGAAATTGGGGAAGCACAGCCTCACGTCAGCTTGCTTTCAGTCTGTCGCCGGCCGCGCTGAATGGACATTTTGAACCTCAGGCTGGAATTTGTACGCACCCGATGTTGATCATATCTCCAAGCGACGCAGCTGCCCAGAAGAACAAGGATTATCGTCCTCGCATTGCATCTGAGCATGTCTTGCTCCCGGATGTGCTGCCCCAGCCTGTCTCCTCAGTATCAAAAGTCGCTCGTCGAACACAGACTCGCGGGACGTTTGGTGGATCCAATAATCGTAGTCAGCTCTACAGGTTTCTCTCTCTGATCCTACGCCTTTGTGCTTGCACAAATGACGCAAGGTGTGCCTCCAACAGGTTGTGATCCTCTGACCCAACCACCCGAGTACAAGACATTCAGGCACCATCCTCTCGATCGGACTAAGCAATCTATTCGACTTATCCGCATTCTTCCAAAACTCTCCTCGTCAGGGGAGATACAGTGTATTCTTTCCCATGCGAGTGTTAGGGCCACATACACCTGCCTTTCATATCGATGGGGTGACACAGGCACCTTACAAGACATTGTCATCAATGGAAGAAGGTTCGCTATCCGCCAGAATCTTTTTGACTTTCTTCAAGTCGTGCACGATAGATTACAATCTCATGAACGCTTTGAAGCGCGGCAGAGCGACCATTTAAATCACGATACAGGCAAACGAAAACAGACAGAAGAGACCATCACAAGTATCAAGAAATCAGGAATGACCCGCGGCGAAGCCTTTCTGAATGGTTCTATCAGCCGACGTTTCAAGTCTGCAGATATTTACGATATATCAGACCCATACTGGATTGATGCTGTATGCATTGACCAGAACAATATCGAGGAAAAGAACCATCAAGTGGATCAGATGGGTCTGATCTACTCGAACGCCACAGCAGTTGACATTTGGCTTGGGCGTACACCGCCATGTCTGTTTCCCCTGGTATCCGTTCTCGGCCGTGCCGAGAATGTCGCTCCTGATGAAGCCACGATGCCCCTGGAAAATAATATGAGCCTCATTCAGGAGTACATCATTCACAATCCGTACTGGAGCCGCGCCTGGGTTACACAAGAGA
The DNA here is from genome assembly GCF_022343315.1 of Plenodomus lingam. Lineage (NCBI taxonomy): Eukaryota > Fungi > Ascomycota > Dothideomycetes > Pleosporales > Leptosphaeriaceae > Plenodomus > Plenodomus lingam. The sequence goes on from NW_027093973.1 coordinate 752,877, forward strand.
TAATGCTTGCTCGCCGTGTCAGTGTCCGTCTTAATGCCGAGTCCATTGGATTCATAGACATGATTAGGGGTATCGAGCGTCTTGGGTTCCCCGGCCGCCATGAAGCTATCCTCAAAAGTCAATTTGCTCAGATCGCCCGTCGCTGGCGTAAGAAGAGCAAAGCTAAGAGCCTAATCAATTTACTCGCTGACTTCCATGGCAAGGGCTGTGAAGACCCTCGTGACCGAGTATTCTCGCTCCGCACGTTGTGTCCTGACGCGCCAGAAGTTGATTATCATCTTACTCGTAACGAACTTGCCATCCAAGTCTTGAGCGGAGATGGGGAGAGACTGTGTATTTGCTCCGCAGTTGTCGTTGCGCAAGCGTTGGGTCTTCAGCATTACGAGTGCCAGTCAGCGTCTTCCGGCCATCAACTTCCTTACCTCGAATTCGATGTCGTCACCGACCGATCCATCCCAGGATCTGCGCAGCGCCATCTCTACAGTAGTGAGAGATCAGAACCTAGGGTCATCGGACCATCTGGTCAGAGTCTGAACTTTCATCACACGTGTGACTCGGCCAGCCTGAGGGGCCTACAAATCTGGTGGAATCCTCGCGGTCCCTCGCGACTTTTGGAATCGTTCGTGTACAAGCATTCGACATATCCTTTCCAGCACTATGGGGATGGTCTCAAACATGTAGATGACAATGGAGGTTCAGGCTGTGCTTCGAAAGCGCGGATCTCGCTGAAGGTACTGGCGAAGATGGTCACAGACCCAGTTGAGCTATGTTCGCACGCAATTCTTGGGAGGACTAGAGATTCATGCCTACTTACGAGCTATCCGCGCATATATGGCTTGGATAGGGAAGGCATATGCATACAGGGTCTACCTCCGATTCGTACGAAATGCTCTACTACATCTAAGCAATGCCCGCCTTCTTCACTGAAGCGTAAAGCTGACCCGGGAGCTCATGGACAGGCTGCGAAGAAGCGGCGAGCCTGCTTAGCACCGCAATGACATGTGACCAGAAAGGTCATTTAATCAGATACATTGAGAATCAAGTGTGCAACCGAACTTACCTCCACTCTCCAGATTGGACGCCTACTATCCTTTGCTCACCTGGAAGCACAGTGCTGTACGTCCGTTTAACTTCCACCACACGATAGCATCAAACATCGTCACACTACCACCTTTCTGATCATTGGCCTCAAGAGCGCGAGACCAAATTTTCGTAACCCAGGCGTTTTTCCACGAAGACCAGGTTTTATAAGCGCGCTTCATCAGGATTCTCTGGAGCCCCCACGTAATTCTTCAAACATACTCGACTTGCTCACAAGGAATGGTCCATTAGGTTTCTCAAATTCCACTCAGCCCTCTTTTTCTCGACATAACCTTACCTATGTACGACAATTTCCATATATTGCAATGCCATGTGCCCTTGTCTATCCTACAGATGGGGTATTGAAGATCACCAAGACGTATTCTTATTATTCAATTTTACCCTGGGATGGTTATTCGTATTATCACGAACTTCACAATAGCTCTCGAAATTAAATCCATGTGCTCGTTCTGCCAACCCCTCCCGCGGCTTGTACTACTTCAAAAGTCTCTGTATATTACATATTGCTGGAAAAACTACTCGGCTTTCAAAACACTGTCCAATACCCCTGTCCTCTTCACCCAACTCCTCGCTCTCTTTCCCCAGATATACATTGGTATCGTCGTCAAAGTCACAGCTATTGTTGTTCCTCCGATTACATAGAAAGAATTGCGTACGCCTTGTACGGCAATCCAATCGTTCACATATAGAGTCAGTCCAAACGCGAATATGTTCTTGATGAAGTTCATAATGGCGAAGGCTTCGGCGGCTTGCTCGCGGTGGGAGTCTGAGACGTAGGTGACGACTGAAGTGGTACCCAGTTGCACGCCGAGGTTGATCAAACCCAGGCAGACGATCACTGGGACAGCCCAGGGATCTTGAACCGAAAGCGAGTGGCCCCAGGCAAAGAAGCCAGTTGCCGTCAAGACCAGGTAGCTTATCATTACTGGAAGGCGGAATTCGGGTTCTGTGACGATTAGTACGATATGCTGGTGTTAGGTCTACGGACTTACCAAAGGTTCCACCATTCCGAGTTGACATCCACTTGGCTACGCCATCGATGATTGGACCTGCTACAACTGTAGCAAATACTGATGCTACGAAAGAAGAGACATTTGTTGCGCCGACTGCGCTGACCGAGAAGTTGTACGGTGGCGCTGAGAAGATCTGAGACAACGTGATTGAGATCAAGACGAGCCAGGAAATGCAGACTGTGAACAACAGTGTCGCCCACATGACAATTGGACTCGCGAACACGACAAACGGTCGTAACAAGGTTCGCCAGAAGGAGACATGGTCCCAATAACCGGACCATGGCATAAGGCTCTTGCTGTACGACATGGGCACATCTGAACTCATGCCATCCGTCGCAGCCGTCCCATCATGCTCAACGTGCTCAATGGTCTTTTCCTTTTCTTGCTGCCCAGCGTCAACCATATGCGAGCTAGTATCGATGTTCAGCGCATCCCTCCTCTTGAAGGCGCTCTCAGGCATCCACAACACCACCATGATCAACATGACCACAAACGCGCCACCCATGGCATGCATGGCAATCCTATAACTGCCATACTGAATCACGCTGCCTGCAATCGGGCCCGCGAGGTTAATCCCGCCCAGCACTCCGAGGTTGAAAATCGCCATGCGGAACCCGCGTTCATGGACGTGCCAGATGTCGCCTACGGAGGCAGGGATGAGGGCCTCGAAGGGTGCCATGCAGAAGCCTTGGATGGTGCGGGCTGCGGTCAGGGAGCCAAAGGATGTTGACTCTGCGGCCCAGAAACATGTCACTGCAAGGCCGACGGTGGTGACTAGGTAGACGGGGCGTTTGCCAATTTTGACGGCGAGAGTATTGCCGAGGAGGGATCCGACAGCTATGGCGATGATGAGAGACCCGTTGCAGCCTTGGGGATTGTTAGAAGAGTGGAGAGTGGAAGAATTGAGGATCGAGGACTACCTAGTGTGAAGCGTTGTAGTGGAACGCCGAATTCAGTTGCCAAAGGGACGAAAGCTGGTGTCAGCAGTGGTCCTACAGCTATATCGTTTCGTTAGTATCTCTTCCTTCGTCTAAACATTAGGACTGTTCAAACTTACCACCGACACAACCACACCCATACGCAATGACCAAGGTGAACTACACAACACTTCAGGTCAGCACATTCTACTCACCCACCAATGCGAACATAATCACAAGTACGACGATCCCCCATACACATGGCATGAAAAACAAGTAGGAGATCTCAGGTAGACTCACCATCTCCTTCTTCCACCGCGACCAATTATACGGATCATCCACACTGTCACTCGGCTGCGGCACCAACACAATCGTCCCACTGGCATCATGCTTCAATAAGCCCCTATCAATCCCACTGCCTGCGATTTCCAAATCCGTGCGCCCCAGCTCGCTCAGGGGTGCGGTGCCGGGGACATGCTCGAGCTTGGTGTCTGGAAGGATGCCTAGAGGCATGGTTGGAATTCGAGTTGGTGGCGGTCCTGGATTGGGAGTAGTGGGGATGGGCGACGGGAGTTGATTGCTGGGAAATCGTTGACGGATGGGGTGTTGGGTGGAGGGCTAGGAGGGTAGATGGGGGGTGTGTGTGCCAATACGATACGATAGGCGAGTGATTGATTGATTCGATCGATCGATTAATGAATTCGTGCAAGAATAGAACGATGGAAATAAGGATGCAACAAGGAGAAAGGATTCAAGCCAGTAGTTTTCGGGTCGTGTTCTCTCTGCCCTGGTCTCGTCTCATCAATTTCCACCCTCAATATGTCAAATTATGAAATACCGATGATCAAGACAGTGAAGAAATCCCAGCGAAACGACCAGATCCAAACCCTGAAAACCATGCGGTCTCCCCATGCTTATATACTCACCGTCTCTCCTCCATCTTAAGCGACCGCACCTCCTTCTCCTCTCCAGAACAACCCATCTCCCCTGCCCTCCCCTCCCTCCTCGCCGTCTCGCCAAATCAAACCCCAAACCGAAGAAAACCAAACGAGGTACATCCGGGACATCAACCAGGGGCAACACAACACCCAAAACAGCCGTCCACACAGCCAGACATCAGACACAGACCCCAGTTAGCCAGACGATCCCACACTAACCACACTATAATGTGGGGAGGAGCGGGTGTTCGCAGGGATTCAGCGTGAAGACTGAGATGGCATTTCGCGTAGCGTGCGGGGTTTGGCTTCAAGTGTTCTGTAATTGGGCAGAGATCACGGGGTCTGCGTGGTTTGGGTGTTTACCCGGCCCATCTTTGGTGCGGGGGAGGGGCTGGGCTAAGGTCGTTTTTGGGATCGCGTGAGTCTGGGGTAGACGGCATTTGTGCGGTGGTCGTCTTGGTGATGCCGAAGGTTGGTTGGGGGAAGGGGGGTGGGCGGGCAGTTGGTTTAAGAGGGGGAAGTGTTTTGGTTGGCTGTGGGGGTTGGTGAAGTTTGGGAGTTTGCGGGAGAGGGGAGGGGAAGGGTACCGGTACGCGGCTTGGGAATCGGTGTGCTTGGATGCAGGATATGTTTGATTTATCATGTTGAGATAAGCAACAATCGCTTCGGGGCATGTACTGTCTAAGCTTCTCATGGTTCTGAAAGGCGAGGGGGCATTCGGCTGTTTATCATGCCTGTTGGGGTTCAGGCTGAGGTAAGAATGGAGAACCGCGCAAGCAGACAAGATATACTTTGGAATAGGCCGAATGTAGTTCCCCGTCGCATTCACGTGGATACACATATTAATCTGCAATGATCTATGCCGTCTCTTGGACATTTGCCCAAAACCCACCCTGACCCCATGCTGTTCTCTCCGCGACTACACTGCCGTCTCCCCAACACAGAAAAGATAGACATCGACCTATCATAACAATCAACACATTCACACTGCCCCAACTTCACACAACACACAAACAAACCTCTGCACTAAGTCGGCGCAGTGAACTTGGCCAATAAGAACCTCACTCATTGCGACAAGACAATGCACCACCATCCCAGGTGATGAAGATATACATGCCCACCAGCTGCTGGCGAATTCGAACCTTCATGCTTCTTACACGTAAAATCTCAACCATGTTTGCGTGAATCAGTCTACCCAACCATCCCTACTAGGTAGCAAATCTATAGAAAACAACAGAACATGACCACACATCTCTCCCACTCCCTTCAATTTCTTTCCTACTCACTACCATGGTCAACCCTTTTTCAACTTTCCCACCAGCCTCATACCTTGTAATAACCATACCCCCACCCCATCATTCCCAACCCCATGCATACTGAAACTCCAACATCGTCCACATCCACCTCCACCATCAAACCCCTCCCCCAAAAAATCCACACAGCCCACACACGCCCCGCCAGAAGCTTTAACCCCCCCCCCCCTTTTTTTGAACAAAAAAATCCATCCTACAATCACAAAAACCACCACCCATCCACCCCCATTCCAACAACCCCAAACCCAAACCCCACCTTAAAGTTCCCGCTTGACACAGCCTAAAACAGACACCCAGCGGAGTTGAGCGCACCCTTGCATCACTCAAAGCGGAGGAACACACCAGATACTACCACATATTTTCTACCGAAAAATTGATTGATCGACTTGACTAGCCGCCCTCGCTTTTCAAACATGCCGTTTGCTTCCCTTTTGCTAACCCTTCCTTCTTCCCCTTCTTCCTCCTCCCACCCGTCCCCCCCCTTTTTTTTCCCCACTTCCCTCCATCTCTCCTACGAAAGTCGCACAATGTTTAAATTCGATGCTTCTACTTTCTACTTCCTATCCCATTCTGTCGGTATCAGCATCAGCATCAAGATTCAGCACCAGCATCAGCACCAACATCGGCATCCCACGCACTCCTTGCATGACGCCCGACAGCCAAGGAAATACAACGGGTTGACTTGTGACCTAATCGCTAGCAAACGGTTGCCTCGAGAAGTTAGTTTATCCCAAGTTCTTCTGTGGGTATGAAGAGAAAGCTCGTCTGCTTCTTTATCTAGAGGCACAATTCATCGGTTTTTCTCTCTCGATATCCTCTTTGCTTGGTACTATTGCATCCCATGTTACACACACGCATCCTTCACTACTCACACATGCAACCCAAACACATAGAGTACACACACACACCAGCGCTACGCATCGCGAGGGCCGCAACGTGCATAATCGCCAACCCCCCTACTCCTGCCCGTCACACCCACACTCGCACACACATACACACGAGCCCAACTCGCCTCGAATCCCGCCCACACGGTCCTCGGCCTTGATTGGAGGCTCTGTGTAGGCCAAGTTTTGCCGTTGGTATTTCATTGGTGTGGCGTTGGACAGGATCGGGGAGAGATTGGGAGGGATGTCAGTGTGTTACAAATGTAGGATCGAAGAAAGGGGAGGGCGTGATTTTTTGGGGGGGAAATTTAGGTGCTAATACTGAGATGCATAGGTGGGAGATTGGAGGTGAGTGAGTGGATGGCGAATTTGTGAGGCATGCGCATGTCTGCCTGCTGATGGTGTGACGTGGATTATGAGGTCGTAGTGATTGATGTCTGTACTGGATGTGAGGCGTAAGAAGGTGTAGCAGTAATTGATAGGATAGCATAAGTCGATGGGCAAGTCGGTAAAAAAAATGAAGAGAACTCTTCTCCTTGTGCGAGTGTTGATCATCGTTTTCTGGGAGGTAGGAAACTGCACATTGTCACCGCGTAGATCCTTTGCAACACCCGGAATCTCGTCCGGACGATGTCTCCCAGCCATAGTACGGACAAATACACATGCACCACCTAGTGTCACTGTGACTAGAGGCAGAAATGTCGTTGATATCTCGGAAAGGATGGACGGTAAGGTAGAAGGTGGCAACCTCAACAGTGGGAACGGTTCATCCGGTTGGCGCCGCCGTCCCGTCCTCTAGATCCTGCGCGAAGATGGCCGTCGAATACCCAGAGGCGCATGTCCCCTGGATAGATGCGTTCCGTGATGCAGGCATCGGACCACGTTTACATGAGAGGCCTCCCAGCGCAGCGCTGTGTGACATTCTAGGCTTGACCTGGTCACCGCATCGGCACGGGCGTATGAACTCCTCCTAACATGAACTCGCCATGGGTCAGTCAAGGTGGAGAAATAGTGGAAGTATTTCCTAGCCCCTCCAATCATATTGCCGATGGTCGTCATGGTTCAAAGAAGGAAGCTTTGATGGGTTAATCAACCAGACGTGAGAGGCTATAGATGAGCATCTTTTGTAGAGGGCGTTTTGCACGAAATAGCGTGAACGACTAGTCAAAAGAAGATGTTTGACCTGCAACAGATCGTCTTGGTATCAGATGCTGCAGTGGACGGCTGAACATCGCTAACTTGCAGCCGCAAGGGATCGGACGGCGTCCCTTGATGATCCACTCTGTAAGCGGAAACACACTCTTCCAGCCACTGAACTTGGTAGCATTAGCATGACCCCCAGGTCCACCAGTCCAGAACACAAAAGCAAGGTGTCCGAGGCATCGCATCCTCTTTGCTCTTTTTGAAGATGATTCGTAGAGTACTGGCCATCTCAACCATTTACTGGACAGCGCTGGTTCTCCACAAGCCTGAAAGCCTGCAAGATCCCTTGCGTGGTTGATCCAGGCGTGCGACGAAATCGCGGGGAAGACTCTAGCCCAGATCAGCTGAACTGCCTAGCGATCGTCACCCGACAATTTGGAATGACAGCAGGATCCTACGCCAGTGACCAGGCGGCTGGTGTGATGGCCAGGAGGAATGAGGCTCAAGGTCTACTGACTCGACCGCGTCAATGACCGAGTCAGGCACATGAGGAGGAGAACGCCACGCATGCTCGCGTATCTGCAATTAAGCTCCCGTCGATCGGGCACAGAGGGCCATCTGAAGTCGGACAAAACCATGGTGGAAGATGAGATGGAACTATGGACTAGGCAGAGCCTGAATCCCCGTGCGCTTGCCGAGGCCCACTATCAATCCTAGGGTTCGTGTGTTGTGGGTGTACCGGTAGGTGTGATCAGCTTCTGCTGGCACTCTACATATAAGCGCCGTGCTGGTGTCCTGTTGTGTGATGTGACACGCACTCACCGATGAAAATGCTTTCTTTTTCGCGCCCCCCTCGCCTTCCAGATCCTCGTATCCGAACGCCTGTCACTCCAAACCATCGGGACAGGGTCTGATTGCTAGCCGGCATGCAGGCTGATGTCTTTATGCATCCGAGCTGTTGGGGACCTTTTGGGCTGTTGTTTCGAATCCCGTGTAATGTGTTACCGGTACTGTACGGTACTGTAATAGTCGTTCATGAATCATTTACGATGGACCAAGAGTGCGAAGCATGGTGATTGAAGATGTAGAGCAGTAGTGGCAGATAGTTAGTCGTAGGTAGTGCGTGAAACGCAGACTCTCTTCTAGGATATTCCCCCCGTCTTTCGCTAGCGGCAAAGGACAGCGGTCCATCCCGCGGAACGGCTGGGCGGGAGTGATCCCCATCAGGTGCCGGTGTGTGAAGTAGAGTATGGTACATAGAGTACTACCATGAACTACTCTATCGACTACCGGTACTCCATTAGAACATTGGCTCGTATGTACCGTAGAACCCCCACGTACCGATATTCTCTCTCGGCCCGAGTTCAGATTGTGCGCACCTACACTTGCAGTCTTACCGTGGATACATGACGGCCAAGTTTCAACGACAAGGCTGTGACCGCAGATCGACCAAGCCACACAAGAAGCCGTACCTAGACGCTGGTCCTGGTTGATATGACAAACAGCGCAAGGGCGGCTTACGTATTGTCTGTGTGAGCCCAGGCGTTCTGACACTACCGGACTGGGAAGAAAAGAGGGTTCGTGATCGAGCGAGGGAGTTGCAGTTTTGTTTTTGTGATTGCGTGCACATGACGACACGAGTTGCAAAGCTGACCAACTGGGCATGCAAGAGCAGCTGAGTGTACTATTATGCATGACTCTCTCTCTCTCTCTCTCTCTCTGATCTTCCATCTCGAGTCCTCTGGTAATCATGCTACTAATATCTTTCTCAACAGGTAATGAGGGCCATTCATCGCTTAGGACCGCAAGTGGGGAAGCCTGTCTTCTATACATGTTCGCAAACCTACGTGGTGATACTGGAGGTGAGGGACAGGATGTCCTAACTAGTCCCGGTGTTGCCTATGTATTGCCTCCAATCATCCATACTCATATCTTCTGCAAGGGGTGTCAACGAAGACGGTGCTGCGCTGGTAACCAGAGTCCCGAAAGGGTAGCTCATGTGCTGGGGGTCCGTCTCGAGCTGTGCGGGGAAGGACGCTCTATCTGAGCCGTACAGGCCTGAAGTGGAACCTCTACATATCGGAACATGCCTTGGATGCGCTCTGGTTTGTCTGCTCACAGTGCTCGACGACGAATAGATTGGTCGCATCCGTGGGACATCACTCTCTTCTTGCGGAAGCGTCGGACACGAATCTTGCCTCGATTGTGAGTACTGAGCATGATGTTGGAACTCCAGACCCGAAGCAACACCCTGCAGGTGCGAAGTGAAATGGTGAGGCACATTGCCGTGGACGCGCACGCCGTGCTGCTGCTGTCCATGAAGGCTTGATGCGTCGTCCTTGTAAGCATGTTGATGGTGTGACGCAGGATGCGTAGGAGAAGCCGGTCTCGTACAACTTGGTGGCTTTGCAAGACTTGAGGTCGTGTATCTTGCCCCCGCTGATCCCATAGTTGTCGATCCCCGCGTGCTCTGCATGTCACCCGGAGATCGAACAACGTGGAACTCCTCGCTAGCGCTATCATCCCTCATGGGACTAACCGATGCAGGAAAAAGATGCTCTCGCGCCTTCATGGGATGATCTAAGGTTTCAGAGAGGTTCCACGTAATGGGAGCGTATGGCTCCTGTACAAACGCCTGCAAACCTGTATCCTCCAAGAGCAGCATGCCGGTATTGCCCATGACTGTGTCTGTCGAGCCAGATGTGAAGGTGCCCTTATCTTTTCCTTTTGGCTTTTCCGTGACTCCCTGCTGACTGTAAGGTCTCGCGCTGCTGGTTGATGATAAGGACAGCATTTTGTGCAACTCTGCCAGTCCCCAACTGATCCTATCCACAGCTTGACCGGCAAGCTCGTGCACACTGTTATCGTCTAATTCTTTGAAGACGACAAATACTTGCTCCGCTTTGCGAGCACCGGTAGTGACAGTCCTAGTCTCGATGGCGTCGTATAAGAGGAGCATAGCACTGTTGAAAGCCTGCTGACCTAACGTCCAATCAATCAACGCTGCAGGCTCCTTGTGATAGAAGAACATGAATGCAGAAATGACATCTTCGGAGGAAGATAGTACCAAAGATCGGCCTCTGGGTGAGGCTTGCGCTAAAGCTGTTGGCGAAGGATGAGACGAAGGCGTCGTATTGATAGCCTGGAATGATGAAGCGGGGTCGCGCGCACCTGGCACATGTCCAAATGTGGATTGCTTTTCCACCCTTTGCCGATTGAGCAAGATGAGATAGGTGTACGTCTTGCAATGATACACTATTTGATGTAAGCGGCGGCGCGCTACGCAATGAAGTTGCAGTCACGGTGATCGCGGTAAGGGATACTCGTCCTGCTCGCAATTTAGGTGTGACGCGAAGATGACGTGAAGCCAATCTCGTACAGTATGACCAAAACTTCTCAGGGCCAGGCAGGTAGAAATGAAGATTACATACTGGCAGCGGTGGCACGAAGTGGCCATTCAGGGGCATCGGCCTCCGGTTGGTTCCAGGACTCCTGGTATTGCAGCGTCTCTGGTATCGTATCCAAAAGGTTCCTGAGTTCGTCTGTAAACTCATCTATTCGGTTGTTTGTCAATCGATCGCTGCTGAGTATGCGTCTAGCTATGACTGTGAAGCGATTCACAAAATCGCCAAATCTCAGCATAATGGGATCGGTAGTCAGTTCCTGTGGCCATGAACAATCCCCGAGGCCACTGATGCCGAGTGGACGGCCCAAAGTCATCGAGTATTGTTCGTCCATGCGTAGCATCCACCACCATAGTCTTTGTCGTATAGAACAGTCTTTCTGCGTCGGAGGTGCAGGATTAAGATACTTTGGATGGCGATGAAGACCGATAGAGTGTGCTAACCGAATAGTGGTACCAAACAATGTCCAAGCATCTAGAAAGCGACCACTGTTCGTCAGGTAAGGGCCGATCAAAATGAGGGCTTGGATACCCAGAACAGACGGTTTATGCAGGAAGGAAGCCAGGCGCAAAGCTTGCATTGCTGCTGCAACTAAACGATCGATCAGCCTCAGTTCCAACAGTACTCTTCTGGCTTACTGTAGACATCGCCCTTGCCTGTCTCTTTTTGCATTATCTCAGCATTCCACTGCTCACCGGACTTGTCCCAGACGGAGTGCTGAGCGCCCAACGCGATGGCCGCGAAAAGCAGAGCAAGCATATCAGGACACATTTGCGCGTTTCTTCTCGCGTGAGAAAGAAAACGCTCAAATTCGTTGCGATTGATCTCAACAGGCACCTGAGGATACGAACATAGATTGACACGACTGTCGAAAGCATCCAAGTAGCCAGATAGCTCTCCCTCTTCTGCCGGGAGACAGCTGAGCAACTGGGGAATACACTCATCTGGATTGGCTTTGAACAGCGTTGCGAAAGGATAGGTCCGGGGGGTTCTCGGCATATGTATACCAGGGCCGCGAGGCATCAGATAGGCCAATGTGACCGCAGCGTCCACATTGGTCGAGGCGAACTTGGACTCAATTAGTAGCGCACTGTATATATCTTGAGGTAGCTTACATCGCTCATTACACTATTTAGAGCCGGCGAGCCAAAGTAGATGCTGTCCTGCCATTCAATACCCTGAAAGCGTTTCTGCTTCCCTGTACGGCGCCTTTGCAAGGGACCGGGCCTCTCTCCCAGCTGAGATTCCGGAGATGCTGCATAGTCGGAGTCTTCGTCGTCGATTGATATTCTGTAAGCTCGTAATCGATCCTTGAGACGAAGATTCTCTGCGCGCAGTTTGCGCAGCTCGTATGACTGTTGAATGGGCGCATAATCCCCGCCCTCAGCAATGAAATGGCAATCTTTGGGTGCACCTCGGGCGCAACATGCTGAACATGGCTTGGTACGGTCACACTGTATCTTGTGTCAGGCGAACTCAGTTGTGATACTTTCCACAAGTACATGCACCGATCTGGGAAAAGGGTGCCAAATTGGGTCGACCCAGAGAACTCTTTGGAGACTTGCCTTGACCTTTCGCTCTCGACATTTGGTACATGAAAGAAGTTGACGGGGTTGCTGAACTTGTTGTTTTCTCTTTGATCCTTCCACTACAGCGGTAGATTGGTCACTAGACGTAAATGTGAGTTCGCCTTCGAGTGGTGACATTGTTATTTTGAAGTGGGTTGATGGGTCGGGCCGCAGTCTGACATGAATGGGATGACTGCGTGGGGGAAGGGATGAATTCGGAGATGTGCGGGACTCATGTATGAAGGATTACAGGAAGGGTTGAAGTGCATTTAGTCGATTCACAATTGCCTTGAAGAATTGAAATCATCAGTCATGTAGCAACAACGCCTCAGAGCATCAAATGCACCTGAAGCCTCATTTCCAGGACTAGAGTTCCAATGAGAAGTGGGTATGGGGGCGCTTTGGTTGAATGTCGGTCAGATATGCTGAGCCCACACCGAGATTCGAGCTGCCGAATTGGTCGTGTTGCATTGTGCGTGAGCTAGCCCTCACCAGAAATTATGGCTTCGTGTCACAGAGATATCGCCAAGCAGAAGAAGGGTCTGTCGGAGCATTACATGATATTTCCTACAATACACAGATCTGGCGCACTTACCGGCCGACCGATTTTCTGGGATGCTCCCCCCCTCCCCAAGCCAAGTCATATATGCATGTGCATACTTAGCGAGCCGGACAACTTGCCGTTACTTTGCTTTTTCGTTTCCAGAACCGGCCAAGCTACGCGTGGGTTACAGCAAGACATTTGCACCCTTGTGAGATCGGTATCGGTGTCCATGGCTAGTGCATCCATGGCTTGCTAGTGGCTTGCATGGGCGGCTGTCGCTGATCCGGGTGACCTCTCCTTACTCTTCGCGCTGCCCATTGTTCTATTCTGCGTGCCCGTCGGCAGTAGAGTATGCCCCCAGAATATCAATATGGTAGCGCTGGCTGATTTGGAATCGCATGTTTGGTTGATGAAGATCTCTGCACAATTGTGTCCATGTTCCGCGCCGTCGTACCGGACGCCTCACTCCGACCATCACCAAACGTCGAGCACGTCAACACCATGACTTTGAACAAATTGAATCGTTTCGGATTTGCCAGTCCGCCCATTGTGGATGGACTTGGAGGAGTTGTCATGCGTCATTCAGTCTAACAGAGCTGAACCTCGGCGGCGATGATACAATCTGTGCCGACTACCACACAAGGAAGCACTTGGCCACAAGTGCGTCCGTATACTACAGGACGTCGTAAAATGGGCTTCTGACTGACTGTGTCAAGAGCCGGAGGAGCAAGTAGTATTGTTCTAAAACGACCATTCCTGCACACGGAGCAGGCAAAGTGACTTACCAACCATCCCATCCAACCGTCTCGATTGTTCAAGGCGACGCATCCAACCTGGTGAGAAGACGAATAGGCGTGACAAAGATTTGCCGGGAGAAGACATCCACGCTATCCAAGTCTACCTCCCATTCGTCACCGACCTGGACATCTGTTCCATGGAGCATAAAGGCTTTGAGCCCGTATTCTGCAAGTTGACCAACAGCTCCATCTTGGGAATTCACTGTTGCAGCATTGGGGACATCGCGCACCCAGAACTTGAAGCTCTCGGGAAGCTCACCCTCGCCGTAGTTAAATGCGCGCATGAAGGCAACACTGGACCAGTAGCTCAACGACTGGCGTTTAGTGGTAGCTATGATACGCTCCCTGGGTGAAAGCGTAATGATGGATTCCTGCATTTGACGCTGAGACAGTGGAAGCGTTGGAGGATGCTCCAAGTTGTTAAACTTTCTCCCGGTGCGAGCCTCATGTCGTATAGCAGCCTCAATTTGCCAGTGGGTTATCATATCGGTGAATCGACGGAGCGGACTAGTTACTTTGACGTAACTCGGTACTCCGATAGCCTTATGGGGCAACGGTGCGGTATGCGCAATGGCTCTACCCAGAGATCTTGTGTATTGCATTGCTAAGTCGAGTGGGACTTCGCGACCCTGTTCAAGATGTTCCGAAACAATCTGTTTGATTTGTTCTGGGTTCTGGCCATTGTTCGTGGATATCTTGATTGTACCTCTGTACATGACGGGAATGTTACGCTCCGCGCACCACATTGCCGCTGTGTGGCACGCAAGTAACATCATTTCTTCGACAATGTCCTTAGCGTCAATGTCCGTTTGTAAGAACCCTCGAGGCTGGACACTGGTGAGCTCGATGATAGGGTCGCCTGTGATGATACGGGCTTTCTCCATGGATGGTGAATTCCAAGTCAATCCACTATCCACCTTGTTCTCGCGGAGACGAACACTGGGTGAAACAGAGCCAAAGCGTATGGCACCGGCGGCCTTTCTTATTTCCCATCGGGCCTTTGCTGCCGTGTAGAGGTCTTTCAAGTCCTGCAATTGGTCTGGAGAAAGCTGTGGTACGTCTCTCTGAGCTGCTTGATCAGGCAGCATGCCCCCGACTACGAGTCGATTTGTTTCATCAATGGTTTGCTCACCAAGCAATGCAGCTACCTCTGAGGGGGTGATGGTGACGATGTTTCTGATGAATCCATGTTGAATCTTAGTTTCTGTTACGGCGCCACTGCTATTGATGCGTGAACTGAAGGTAATGACCGGCCGATCCCGGTCGAGACTGAAATAATTCTGTGTAGCCCATGATGGGATCATCGGGTAAAATCGCTCAGGTGTGTAGACAGATTCTGTCATATGCGCAGCGAGACCAGACAATGTATGGGTCTTGTCAAAGAAAGCGGTTGGGTTTGCCACATGAACGTGAATCCAGTATTCAGCGGGTTTGCCCTCGATTCGCTCAATAGAGACACCGTCGTCAATCTCGTGCGCACCCACATCGTCAATACAGTAGACTGTAGCAGAACCCCAATCACGGCGCAAGCCAGCCATGGAATCCCGGAAATCTGGGCTTCTTCGTAGTAGTTCTGCTTTTGTGGTGAGCAACTCCAAGTTGCGAGAGAGGCGGACAGTGGGCAGCATGAGCAGCTCATCGTAGAGAGCGCGATTTTCGTAAGGTGATAAGACACCGATCTCTTGCAGGAAAGTCAGGCCTGTACCACGATTGATCTCACCAGCGCTCTGCTGTCGAGAACCAATGTTCTTCAGGGCATCTAGCCCGTAACAATTTGTTGCTTGGACTAAGCTCGCACAGGCTGCATGCAGGCTAGTCATGCCCATGAACTGTCCTGTTAGCACCCATGCTTGGAGGAAGTTTATGATTTGCTGATCTGCATCGGTAAATGATTCACTCCAAGTAAGCCCAATCTTGCTTGAAGAGTCGCTTATGGACATGCACGATTTGCTAGGTCCAAGGCCGCCGAGGATTGGGTCGCGATTTTTACGACTTGTGGCAATGAGTCTCCGCGCCTTGGTGAGGAATGCTGCTATATTACCGGCGCCCGTGCCTTGCCGGGGCGCTGGCAAAGAAGAAGACGTTTTGTTTGCATGAGTAGCGAGATACTCACGATACTCGCGGATCCATTCATGTACCGTCTCGACATTTTTAACATCATTCCTGGGACGGATCGAGAATATATTCGTCAGGCGGTGACTTCGGGCGTCAGACCGAAAGCGGAACTCGTTATGATTCAAAGCTTTACGGACAGCCAGCAATGCTGCAGCAGACGGTCTCCAGGTAGCATCATCCGGTGATAGTAATCGCTTAGCAATCTGACTGAGTGTCATCATCCTCGTGCGGACAGGATCGGCAAGTACATTATATGCAGTATCCAGTTTTGCTGCGTTGGTGCGATATATTGCCTCTGCTTCTTCAGTCAAGCGCTCCAATTTGGCCTGCACCGGGGCAGCGATGTCGACGGGAACCTGCATCTCGCCTTTGGAATCTGCTTGTCCTGGCGCTGTAGGAAGATAAGGAAGAAGGGGCTGTAGCAGGGTGGGGTCTATGCATTTTGTGATGGCGAAGGCCACTTTGGCTAAAACGGAATGACTCCATCTCCCGTTGACAGAGAAGAACTGGCTGACATCGTCCAGTTGTTGCACAAAGACGGCAAGGACAGGCTCCCGACCAGGTTGTGACAGCTCTACGACATCACCGGGTTTGAGGAACAGTCCGATTGTGATGAGTTCGTCCTCTTCGGTCTCTCCCGTCTCCTCCCAATGGTTTCTTTCGGCGTGCTGATCTGACTTGATCCCGGACGAGAGTTGTGTGAATTCATTCTGGATGTCATCAGAAATCGTGAATCTCTCGAAAGCAGATACGATCTCGGGAGAAGGACCCCCCCACCGACGATCCCATTGCTCCAGCTGCTCCCTGAAAGGTGGGTCTGGTGGAAGAGTTGCGAAGGTTGGATCGAAGGTTGGCGAGGATGTGGAGGTGGGTGAGGTCACTTGAAAGCGCTACCATGGTCAAGTCAGTACAGCCGATACAGGGTAGAGTTGTATGAAGCAATATTGCGCACTCACAACCGCTGTCGTGTGGAAATTTCTTGCAGACAGTCGCGCGACTCTAAGTGAGGAAAGGCTTTTGGGAGCAGCATTTCGGCCGTTGGTGGCGGAGGGTGCATTGAGGATGCGCCATTGGCATCTCAGGCAGATGTTGCCCGCAGTTATGATAGAGCGAGGATACATGGCAGGCGACGGGTCAATTGAAGCAGTGAATTCGCTGCCTCGAACAGAAAAAAAAGTATTAACCAGGCGTACAATTCATCATATCATGACGGCAAGTCGCGATGGTCCAAGACTTTAGGTCCGTGCGCACACGCTAAAAAATGCAGCGCGAACTCACCTGTTTTCGCCGCACGACGTCTTTTTGTTTCCTTCTTCTCTCTCACCACGTCCACAGCAAAGAGGTATGTATGTATGCATGTTCCGCTGTTCTCTGCGTAACACCTCCCCAATTCTCCCAACAACACTCCTATGATGCATTCAAAATTATATAGCATGTATTATCCGAACGTCGCTCTGTGGCGCCCTGCGGAACTCTTAATTTTCCTGAACGAATGTTCTCCTCACATTTTCTGTTCGCTCTCCCTACTCTGGCTTCTTGTTCTAACAGACGTTGGGGTTTAGGTACAGGTGTGTGCATCATGGCAGCCTCTAGCAAAGCACCGCCAGGCCACTTTTCGATATTGTACTTTGCTGCCGCTTCGACCTTTACAGGCAAGTCGAGCGAGCACCTGCCTGCGCCTGTACGAGCTCGCGAGCTGTTCCATGTGTTGGAGCAGAGATATCCAGACTTCACGGGAAAGGTGCTCGGCAGTTGTGCTGTGACTGTGAATTTAGACTATGTTGACATGGGCGAGGACGAGGGCGACGAGGCAGGGGACAGGGACAAGATGATTGTCGAAGGGGACGAGGTGGCCATCATCCCACCAGTCAGTTCTGGCTAGAGAGCTGGCGAGTGAATGGGACAGACAGGTGCATTTGAGCACGATGTTGTGGTTCCTGTTCTTTTGATCTGGTTGCATTGCTGGTGATGCGGTTGTACTATCTAGTACCCAACTACCCTACCTACTTATTACCTACGGACGACGCAAGTGTTCGGTCCATGGGCTCGAAAAGAAGCCCAGGCTTACACTAGGGGTTGGAGCGAACCAGACTGTGGCGTTTCACACATCCCGTGGTTCGTCTGGGATTTGGTATGTCATTGTAGAAACGATATGGGGCGAAGGATATGAGGACCGAGGTGAGGACTCGACTAGTTAGCGCCAAACCCTATCCAAACAGGTTCCCATGTTGCTGCTGCTGTTGTTGTTGTTGCTGTTGCTGTTGCTGTTGCTGCTACTACTGTCACTGTCACTGTTACTGCTACTGCTACTGCTACTGCTGCTGCTGCTGCTGCTGCTGCTGCTGTTGACAGTCCCTCTTCATCTTTGTCATCCTCACCATCATCAGCATCATCGGTATCGCGGTCTTTCTTTGCCGCCGTCCTCGCCGCACAAGCACACGGTAATCTCTTCCAATCTGCCCGGCCCTTGCCTTGGCCCTCCCCAAATCTTCTCAAAAACCCTTGGTCTAGCGCCATTTTCCTCGACTGAACCTCCGCGACCAGGCCGCGCTGAACAGACACGGAACACCGACCACCGATCATCGACAGAGCAACAGCCCCCAATCCAACGCTGCAAATGTGCCCATGACGGACATGGCGGACCCTATTGATCCGCGGCTGTTCGCCTCTTCTTCGCTGCCACCGCGCCCTCCAGCCTACACCGCGGCGCCACAGCACAACCCCGCCCAGCCCTACTACCTGCCTACACCCTCTCACCATCACGCCGGCCCGCCGCTCTCCCAGCCCGCCCCGCCGAGTAATGCCCTCGATCCGGCCCTGGAGCAGACGCCACAGTCCGGCCCGGAAGGCGATCATGAAGACGACGACCACGACGACGACCACAACCACGACCACAACCACGACCACCGCGACGACGACGCCGACCACGATGGCACCGCCCACGAAACCCCAGGCTCTGCCAGGTCGCCGGGCGACTTCAAGCGCCCCCGGGCCTGTGACTCCTGCCGTGGCCTGAAGGTGCGATGTGACCAGGAACGTCCAGATCAGTCCTGTCGACGGTGCGCAAAGGCAGGCAGGCCCTGCGTCACCACACCCCCAACTCGCAAGCGTCAGAAAAAGGCAGACAGCCGCGTTGCCGAGCTCGAACGTAAGATTGACGCCCTCACGGCCACCCTGCATGCGCAGAAGAGCGGCGGCGGCCACGAGGTCAAGAGCCATGGAGCCATCCCGCACTTCCAGGAGAGCCCGCCGACGCTGTCCATGGCCGAGAGTCCCCTCCGTATGGGCACCCTCAGCCACGATTGGGGCAATCCCACCGTGAACCGTTTCCCAGACATACCACCAGGCTATGGGCCAGCGAAGAACATTCAGCGTGGCCCAGAGCCCAAGCGCAGGAAGCTCGACACCCCACATCCTGTAGGTCCCCTTTATCCTTCTCTATTATTACTACCACCCCGGCTGTCGCTAACATGCTAGACGATACCCGAAGACATGGACGCCATCCACCGCGACCTGGCCGATCACCCCGAGATGAAACGCAATGCTAAAATGCACATGAAGATTCACGCCGATCACTCGCACATCAATGGCTTGATCGACAGCCTCATGTCCCCCGACATTGCTGAGCGCGTCTTCTTGCGATATGTCAACGAGATCTGCCCACACTTTCCCGCTGTACCGTTCCCGCCAGGCACAACAGCTCGCGAAATCCGGGAGCAGAAACCACTGCTCTTCCTCTCCATCCTCGCTGGCTCGTCACACGGATCAGCTGAGCAGCTCGTTTCGCAGGAGGCTCAACGGGAGCTGACCAGAATTCTGAAAGACCAGCTTGCCGACATCATCTGGCGCAATGGAGAAAAGTCTATCGAAATCGTCCAAGCATTACAGATCTCGGTCCTCTGGTATCGGCCCCCACTCCACTTCGAGCAGCACAACTTCTACATGATGGTCAATTGTGCCGCTGTCATGGCGCTTGACCTCGGTCTTGGGCGCAAGGCAACACCCAATGTGATGAGGCTGTCCATTGGCCCTTTCCGGAGGTACCATCCCAATTCGAGCAGCATAGAAGCACGTCGCACTTTTCTTGTGTGCTACTACCTCTGTATGAGTATCACCATGGTTCTGCGACGACCCATACTTTTGCGCTGGACCAAGTACATGGAAGAGAGCGTCAAGATACTTCAGACCTCGCCGGACGCTCTCCCGTCAGACAAGCTGCTATGTCAGCAAGTCAAGATGGCACACATTGGGGAGAACATCTCCGTCCAGTTCTGCATGGACGACCCATCGGTCGAGGTCGCCATCTCTGAGCCAAAGGTCATTTACGCCCTCAAGATATTCGAAAACGAGCTTCAGCAGCTCAAGGACGAGAATTCCAAACTCGGAGAAGTCGATCGTAAGTCAGCTAATAGTGTACTGACCGCAGCAACTAATGCCACCCCAGCTACACTCAGACTTGCCGAGCATGTGACCAATCTGTATCTACACGAGATTGCCCTACATCAGAGCCAGGGCACGACCGACTTTCAACCGCCATTTGTGTCAGAGTCATTGTCCGCGAATGTCAAGAAAGACACGCCTATCGGCCCCGCCCATATCGGCGCGTTGGGGGAATGTCTCACAGCGACACACGGTATCCTGAATACGATTTTGAGTATAGAACTTGATACACTCCTGACACTGCCTGTCATCTTTTGTAAGTGCAGATGCATACTTGACTCTGAACTCCATACTTACTTTCTGGCAGGCGTCCGAGCCATCTACGCAATCGTCTGTCTTATGAAGATGTGGGTTTCCGTAACGAACTCGGGCGAAGTGGGCAGCATCATCAAAAAAGAAGCTCTCCAAATCGAAAGCTTCACTGAGCGCCTCTGTACCATGTTCAACGCCATTGTCTCGCGCGACTCGCAATCCCCCCACGGCAAATTCTTCTTCGTTGCCAAGCGTCTTCAAGAACGCTTCGCCCAGATCAAAGAAGGCTCCAGCAAGGCGGATCAATCCGACACCAACTTTGAACCCACACAGGCCACCAGCAACTCGGGCCGCAAATCGTCATCCAGACAATCCTCTGTCAACCAAACCCCCTTGCACCTTCTCTCTGAAGTCGCAATGGGCGGCAGCGGCAGCAGCAGTGGCAATGGCACCGCGCCCACCCAACAACACCAACAACATCAACAACACCAACAACAAGCCCACGCCCACGCCCACCAGCAACAACAACAACAACAGCAGGCCCACGCCCAAACCCAACAACACGCCCACTCCCAACAACAAGCCCAAGCCGCCCTCCAAGCCCACGCCCAACACACCCAACACCAACCCTCCCTCCCCCAGGACTGGTACCCCGCCAGCCTCACCCAAACCCCAGACATGCTGGCCTTTCAGCAACCCGCCTTTGACATCAACTTTGACTTTACCGCCTTTGACCTCGGTACCGGGTCCGATGCCGATCTCTCTGCCATGTTCCTCCCGGACTCGATGCAGATGTGGCAGTATTCGGTAGATGTGGGTCTGCAGGCCCAGCAGGCTCAGGCTCAGGCTCAGCAGGCATCGCAGCAGCAGCAGGGGTTTAGTGGGTTCTAGTGTTATTTGGAGAGACGGTGTTGGTAGTGTGATGTGTACTAGACGGTTGGTGTTGTTGGAGTTTTGTCCAGTTTTTGCTTCTGTCCGTTTTTGTTTGGGCCGGTGCGGTCTAATAGCAGGGTTGTATTCTATTCCAAAAGGCAACATGAAAACAGATTGAGACCCGTGAGATTTTCTTCTTTGTCTTTTTAGGGGCGTTGGGGGAGGAGGGGGCGTGTACTGCTAATTGTATTGTACTACTGTACTTGGAGTATCATCACCATCTTTTCATGTATGCATTCAGAGATAATATATCCTTTTTCCCCATCAAAACTTGACCCCTTCGGAAGGGACTTTTTAGTTTTGCAATACACTAGTGAAACGCTAGACTAGGATGAGAAGAAGAAGAAGAATGATCAATAATGGGAGTGGAAAAGGAGTGGTTATATTCAAAGAGCAGTAGTAGGAGGAGAAGAGCTGTCAAAAAAACCTAATCCTGCAATTGATGTGTAGGACATGCGCCCCTTCCCTTTTTATCCCACCATTCCTTGATGCATTTCTGTGCATTGGCGTTAGCGTTGCATTCACGTCCAAGTCTTTGTTTCTTTCTTGCTTGCTTGCTTTCACCAACTTGTTCCCTTCTCGACCACTACCATCGTGGTCCTCTCGCCATCCATCCATCGGATCGAAATGTATTGAAAAGAACAAGGAAAAAGAAAACATACCTCATGAAACTTGCACCAACAAACCAACCTCGCCATCTTGTCCCCGGCCTCAAAGTCCTCTAG
Organism: Plenodomus lingam; assembly: GCF_022343315.1. Lineage (NCBI taxonomy): Eukaryota > Fungi > Ascomycota > Dothideomycetes > Pleosporales > Leptosphaeriaceae > Plenodomus > Plenodomus lingam. Next base: position 774,964 of record NW_027093973.1, read on the forward strand.
ACAGATGATACACTCGGCCTGCCCACCATCTTCATCTACACAATCCTTTTCCGTCGCTGTGTAGCTAAACATGCCCCGGGCCGCGTGACTGAGGCGGCTCGCATTACTGGCTCCTTCGCCGTTGCCGCTTCCTACTGCTGCTCCAGCAGTACTCATACCGCGTGTACGCTGGTTCGGCGCACTGGCCGAGGTTTGCTGAGCTGGTGGAATGGGGGCAGGCGAGCCAGAATATAGGGCTATGCATTCTTCGATATGGTGGGTGCGGTCCGAATCGTCTCCGTCAGGCCCTTGAGGTGGAAGTTCGTTGCCGCAGATGGGACACTCGTCTTCTTCAGCGATTTGGCGGCGGGGTCTTGGGGCTTGTGCTTGTTGCGGAATGAGGGATGGAGGTACTGGCGTGTTCATTGACCGGTGGAGGAGTTGGGTTCCGGAAAGAGAGGACGAAGTAAAATAGGATGAGATTGCGCTGTCGTGCGATCCTAGGCCTGTGAGCATACGTGAGAGGGAAGCGTCTTGAGAGTGGTAGCGGGATGGCTGCGCACCATTGGCACCGGGAAGAGGTGGCAGGCGACGCTCGTTTGAGTTGGATGCGCTGCCATGGTAGGTGAGACGACGATGAGCGTCGCTGGCGTGTCTGAAGGGGTCGCGTTCACGCGGTGTTTGCCCGTGGCCAACGGTGCGAGATGCATGGTGTAGATTTGCTGAGGATATAGGTGCGCGGGTGTGTGGGAAGTGAGACGATCGCGCAGAATGGTGTCGGGAGAGATGCGTCGGAGTATATTGCGGCGGCGGATTGGGGTTTGGGTCTGGGACACAAGGGTTGCAAACGCGGACCTCCTCCCCACCGCCCAGCGCAGGATTGCGGAACGGGCCGAAGGGAGACATGGTGATCTCATCATCGCCGGTGAGGTCGATGATGTTCAATGTGCTATCGGATGGCGGGTGGACGATGAACTGGCGGGGTATCGTGATTCGATGCGGGGAGCACGAGTGGCATACCACTCTTCCACATTTTCTTATCACCACTAGTTAGCATCAACTTGTCCTACGTCATGAGCCAGCTTTCAGGAAGCTCAGGAAGACGTCTTTGGCGGTTTCAAGGGCCACGATGCCATGATCTGTTGACCCTGCCACCCGAAAAGGGCGCAGCCAGCTCGAGAAACGTCGTGACGGACGTACCTGCAATGATGCCTTCGTAACAAGAAGGTAAAATGCCGTCCACAGACTGGGCACTGGTCCACCTCGCTGTCTGGCTGCCATGTCGGCAGCACCCAATCACTCTGCCTTCTCTCCGTCCCCGTATTCGCCTGTGGTGATTGGGGCGGTAAAGGTGGTAGCGGCCGTGCCGTAGCAGGCGAAGCGTCCAAAATAATAGGATTCGAGCCACTTGTGCCCGCCGTCCCAGAATGTATCCTCATACTCGACGACCGTCTCATAGGCGAGTTTGTCTGGGCCAGTCGTCTCTTGCGGTCCGAGTTGCGTGACGCAGGCGAATCTTCACGAGAGGAGGATCGATTGGCCAGACTGAGATTGTACCTGGGCGAGGAAGGTTGTGGGCGAACTTCCGGGCCAGGGCGGGGTTCGATCGAGTTTGGCTGAATGTGGGCAGTTGGCTCGCTATCGTCCCTCAAGAAGTCCATCCATGTCTCCCCGCCCTGTGCGAGGAGGTGTGAAGTAGCAACAGGCTGGGAAGGGTAGCGCGTTGGGTAGTTGGCGTCCTCTGAGCCACTAGTACCTCTTTCTGTATTGTTGCTCACACCGTCCAGGGGACCATGTTCGCGAGAGCGGGTCCGCTGTGTATATGTGTAGCCCGGCCGTGGGTCCATGTTGACATTGGGAGGCATGGTGAGGGAGGGTGTGTTTCGCAGAGTCGAAGGAGAAGCAAGTGAGGGGCGCTTGGTCGAGAGGGGCAAGGCGAATATGTGGAGGAGGGGCAAATGATCGCGTGAAGGGGTAGAGGGAGAGGCGAAGGCGGACGGAAGGGTGCTGTGGGCTGTCTTCGGTGGGAAGTAAGGTTGGTCGGACAGTCAGGTCAGGTCGACATGCCGGCCCTTTGTTGACGTTACAAGTCGTCAACGGTTCGAGAGCGTTGTGTGATAGGGGAAGAGTGAAGTCTGCTTGTCGCCGTCGCTGAGCGAGGCCTGCCTATAACTTACCCACCTATCACATGCACAGACTCGACGAGGGGAGCTCGAACCAAGTAACGGATGTCCTCGTCAATCGTCCTCTCCAACGTACGCGCCGGTGCAAGGCACTGCTGAGGCTGCGAACCAGGGTCAAAAAAAGAAGAAGATACACAAAGACCAACGTCTCCCTAGCATATATACGAACGAGGCACACTCGGAGCCAGAGACTACTCTACCAGCAGGGGAGGGGGAGGGGGGGGCGCCTGGATGGGGAGAGAAGTGGTAGGTTAGGTAGGTGGACAGGTTAGTAGGTAGTTGAACCCGTCGACGCCTCTCAGGCAAACGATAGCGGCTGGCGGGCGGGCGGGCAGGCTTATCGTCGCCGCCCAAACACACACACACATACTTCCACACACGTGACCCCCCTGGGAACAACCACGGCCCGAAGCGTGTAGCGCGGCTATTGATTGCACCATGTTCACCGTTCACCACAAGACAAATAACCTACTGTTGATAGCACCACGCCCTTGAGCCTATCCGCCCCCATTTCCTGGGCACCTCACTCATTCACATCTGTGTACATGGCGATGTATTGAGCATCATCATCAACAGTTGCAGCCATTATATTACTTGTGGACCTGTCAAGCCACAGCTAGCTCCTCTTACACATCCAAGATCCCTCTAAACAAATATCCACAGACCTTTCCCCCCATATTGGACCAAGTCTAAAAATTCCTTTACTCCCCCGCCCCATCCCCAGACACTCCCAGCTTGCTTGACTGACTGACTAGAACGCAACCTGACTATACAGCAAAGGAAATTCGTAAATGCCGAATCTGTGCAAAAACATAAAGGGAAGGTCGGCAGTGCTGCCAGTGTACCCAAACAAAACCAACCGCTAAAAAAGAAAAGAAAAATCTAAATCACACTGTACTTGTTCGAAAACCGCCTCGTTTTCATCTCATATCGCTTCGCCCACTTCGGTTCGTACTTCCGCTGCGACTGCGGTCCACAAACTCGGCCGACGCTTCGAGATGGCTGCCGGCATCATACACGTCGCGATGCAGGCTGTCCTTCATCACATGTTGCTGTACGTAGCCTGTGCTAAGTGGCCGATCTGCTTCTCCGCGTATCGTCGGTGGCGGCGCAAAAGGCCCGCCTGTTTCCTCCATGCCGTTGTTGCGGTATATGCTCGATGCTGCAGAGTGGCCAGGAGAACGCTCAGGCGACGGCGACGGTTCGGATCCAAAGGGAAGGCGGATACGCCCACCCGGTTGTAAATGTTGGCTCCCCCCACCAGTGTCCAACAGTGAGGTCCCGGGCGCGGATCCATCCATTACCGTCGGAAGCTGGCCAGGTATGGCTGCATTCTCGGTCGACTGCGTTCGTCGCGAATTCTTCCGTGGTATCGTTGGTGTCCGGCTTGGTGGGCCTTGCTGCGTTGCGCGAGATGCCCGCGACCCAATTCGACTGGGTAGCTCAATCCCACCACCAAGCTCAAGCTGGCCCAGTGTTGGCGCAATGGCTGAGATCCGATTAACGGGCATGTAGTCTTCCTCACTCGAGTAAGAATCACTATCCGACGGTCTTCTGGAGCGACCAGATAGAACGCCCGCAGACGCCACACCAACCGAATGCTGTGAGCGAGGTGACGTTTCTGAGACATGCTGCGAGCGAGGCGATGTATCACTGACGTGTTGAGACCGAGCCGAAGTATCTATCGCAGGTGGAGCGCGCGGTGGCGTGGTCCCTGCAACTTTCTCTGTGCGCGGTGGTGAGTCTGGGCTATCACGATAGGGTTCGCGTGCCTCCTCTGGAGATTCTTCCTCTTCGACAGCCATCATCTGAGGAGGCATACGCGTGCTGCGAACCACCTCAAACCCCTTACTCTTCTCCTTTTTGCGGCCACCCAAAAGGTTAAGACGTTTGATCCAGCCTGTAGCAGACGATACTGGGCTCATCGGATCAGCAGGTCCAGTTTTGAGTTTCCGGGTAGGCTGTGATGACAAGGCAGGTCCACGGAGCCCATAGTAAAAGTCCGACTCTCGCACAGAGTAGTCTGTATTGTTTCGTCGCTCGAGGTTCGAATCGGAATCCTCCCTATTCAATCGTAGATAAGCAGGGGCCGGAGTGCCAGAGCCGCGAGGTATGCTTTCACCAGCAGCCGCGCCATGATAGGCAGTGTCGACATCGTCTGAATAGGGTGCATCAGTAGTAACGGCTGGCCGGAGTGGCTCCTTGCCCTGCGATCCCGGCTTAACAGAATCCATTGTTTCCTTGCGTGGACGAGGAGGTCGGTAGTAGGGATCCGAGGCATCCAGCCCTGTACCCATCGTTGGTCGCCGCGAGCTTGAGGCAGATCCACTTCCGAGGAAGGTAAAGGGTGTTGCATTGATTCCTGGCGTGCCGGGACTGTGATTGCCGTAGCCACCCTGACTGAATTCTTCGAATCCGACACTGGCACGCTGACTGTCGCGATCGTACGGGCCATTCAAGAGTATACCAGAACTCGCAGACATACTGCGTGAGCGACTATCCATGAGCTGTATATGTTTGTTCTCATCTTGAAGCATAGCAGCGTTCGATCCTAGGCTGCCTCGCTTTCCTCTTTGCACGTTTCGATGACGCTTCGATAGTTGACGTTTTCCAAAGACTGTCGTAAGACCACCTCTTTGATCTGCACCTACACCGCCCAGTCTGGCAGCTATTTCAATGACTGTTTGCAGTGAGTTGAGGAAGAACCCAAATACTAAAACGATGGCGTGCAGTAGTAAAATGGCGTAGCCGATCCATCCTTTGGAGTCTTCAGAGACTTTGAGAGAGGGTGCAAATGCGACCATGAGCAGGACAGTGGACAGCCGGATGGCAGAGAAAAAGGTATGGTAGGCGTTCATGGAAGTATTAGACTGGAAGGGTCGGAACGCGTGTAGAGTTAGGATTAAGATTACTTCGCATATAGCGAGAATGATAATTTGGGCAATTCCAGAGGGCTGCATAGCGCCAATGGCAATGCCACGTATAACAGTAAGCAATACAGGAATGAAGGCGAATGGCGCGGCATCGTCTGAGTAGGTGTTGTAGAGAGGCCCATACGTCAAGACTGTTGGGAGGTCGTCAAAAAGATGGGCTCGAGGACGAGTCGTGAATATGAACCAAAAGATCCACGTAGCAAAACCTGCAACGAGTAGCAGGAGAATCACGGCCGGAGCGACGACCGAAGCTGGCGAACGAGGACCGACAACAAGCTGGAAGAGTGATATAGCGATGATGGGCAGCATGAAATAATTAAACACAACCCGGACGATGCATCCGGCGGTGAAGGACCAGTTCTTCCCCGTCAAATCACCATCCTGAGTTTTGGTGACGTATCGTTGGACCCATCGGGCGAGGAAACCGAGCTGGATGAGTAGAACGACGATGATGATCAATACGACGAGGAAGACGGCCATACATGCCCAAATATCGCGTTCTCGAGTCATTCCGACGTATTGTCCCAGTCGCGTCATCCCGTAAGTTCCGTTGGTGGAGTAAATGCCATCGACGAGACTTTGATAGCCGTTCCCATGGCTGACAAAGCTCTGGTTGAACAAGAGGGCCGACCAACTGGCCTGACTGACCACAGGCTGGAAAAAGCCAGGGTAATTTAGACTGAGGCTACCTGCTAGCACGGCGAATTGAATGTATTGTAGGCAGTCACCGAAGCCAGGTGTGACCAAACGTAGCAAGTCCTCATCTCGGCCATAATTACTGGTCCAGCGGAACACATTGGTGGTACCCCAAGGACTGCACGTCGCTGCGAAGATGGTGGTCACGGCCACGAGCGCGAGCACAGCAGCGGGTAAGTAACTGAGCGTGTCGGACAACTTCTTGCCCAAGTCTGGAGTAATGTTGGCAGAAACGCAAGCCAGTGTGGTACGATCAGCATTGCCAGAAATTACCCGTATAGTCGATGCCAAGGTCGCAAAGGAATACGTGCTGTCAAAGTCATGTCCCACGCTGATCGCCGGTAGCGTATATGGATCGCTTGCATTGGCCCCATTCTCAGGGAAAACGGGCGCAAGTGGGCACGAACCATTGATCACGGACCGGCAGAACTGGTCTGGTGGCGATCCATATGCAGAGTATGTGAGAACCTTGTTATTCCAAAACAGCGTTGTGTATTTGTTGTTTTGCTGGTCTAGGTCCACGATCTTTCCAAAAGTGTTGTTTGGATCGGACCATCTTGCATCAGTTGGGCCGGGCAACTGGCCGAATTGCGCTTGACCGCTGACGTTACCTAGAAAGGTACCAACTGTTAGTGTGTCTGGCGTTACATGGGCAACTTGAGGAGCCTACCATATACGGTGACGTTCAGCCTGTGGGTTGGATTGATCGTGTCAAACGTTGCCCACACATACATTGGGGTAAATTGCAGGTACGGCGATCGGGCCTCGTCGCGCAGGTAGACCTTTTGTAAGCAGTCCTCAAAGTCGACAAACACCTAGACATGCTCGTCAGTATATGATCGACAGCAAGCAGGCAGGCAGTAGACAAGAAAAGTGCATGGCTGCGCCTGGGCTGCTTCAAGAACCCGATCGCGCCCAGACCGCTTGCCACACGCACCCCTTTTGTCTACCGTGATTGTACGTACGGCCGTTGCGAGTGGAAGCCATGATGCGATTATGCAGAGCAACAAGAAAGTCGGAAGCAGGCGCAGTGATGGCATTATGCGCCTTTTCCGTCTCGATCGCAGCGGCCGTTGTGAAAGGTCTATGAAGGGCAGATGGGATTGCCTCTTCGCCGACGGGATTTGGGCGCCAATGCGCGTTGTCATGACTGCCATCATCTCGTCGAGGCTCGCCGCTTCATGTTCCTTTCTCTCTGTCTCCGGCCGAGGGCTGCGGTGATTGGCTGACGGTGGCCCCCTCTCCTGTAAAGTGCGCCAGACGGCCTGAAGCACGTGTCTACGATCGTGGGGTACTATCGGGGCGAAGAGATGTGATAGAAGTGGCGGAACTCTCGGGTCGGAAAAGGTGTTGAGGGGGACTGTTGGCGAAGAGCGAGGATAAGCCTGTTGGGGCGTGAAACAGAGGCGTCAGGAAACTGCGGCGATGTGTTGGCAGGGGCGATCAGGCAAGACGTAATCAACAGCGGCGATCCATAATGGAGGGGGTGTAACGGTTGGGTATAGCGAGCGTACGAATAGAAGATGAGGTAGGTAACAGGTGTGAGTGAGCCCAGGCAGTTGGTACGCGAAACTCCTGAGGCAAATGTTTAACAGTGGGGTTTGCGCAGGCGGATCAGGGACCTCACCCAAGCCAGCCGTGAGTGGGCGCTAGGCTCGTATTTGCTGCACGGTGCCCTGCTTTTGTGCTTGTCGTTTGGGACGACTCGACGGCTGGCGACCGAAGAGGTGAATGGGTAGGTGAGGGTGAGGGCCAGAGTGAGGGTGATACTCTGTGCTATGTGCTCTGGGTGGACGCGCAACAACAACAAAAGTGGTGTCGCATCGGATGAGTAAGGCGGAAGGCCCGTCTTCATAGCCATGCTACCTACAGTACCTACTTGTATCAGCCGATAGGCAGTCGACTCGCAACGTCATCATCATGCCGCTAGAGAAAGACTCTGTGCAAACAGAAGCACCTCTCCGACGCAGTAACACCTACCATATAACCCCCCTCCCCCCATTCACTGTCGGATCCCATGTATGTACGGTAGTCTCGGACCATGGGATAACGCTGTGATTGGTTGCGTCTTTTACCATTGTAATCAAAGTGTCTTCTCTAACACTTCTAGGAGTAGGCCGTTCTCGCTAATAGCGGTGCGACCGGTGGGCACAAGGCCTGTGTAGGTACACATGGTACAATCAACCACCGACTTTCCACCCTCCTTCTTTCTCTTTACCAGCCTTAGTCAGCACAGCGAGCCATCTCCGCATGACGAGAAAAGATATTTGGTGTTTTCAGGCAATCAGCCATCGCTTGTTGAGACTTGGGGATCCCAAAGAGCGCTAGCCTATGTGGCGCAGCTCGACCAGCTATTTTAGGTGCATGGGCGATCCTTTGATGCCTGTCAAATTCGCATTGCCTGCCTATGCGATTCCTCTCGCCTTACGTCGCATAAGATTACCCACGTAAGACGGGAGGGACTGGGGCTCTATCCTGTTCCTCGACTACATCCACAGAAGAAGTCGTTCTGGCCAACGCCAATGGAAGAAGAGATATCCATCCATCCCTCGATACACGGTATTCGCTCGAGTCAACACCTCCCAATAGCATTTAGCCACAAATCAGGGAGATGACCCAGGGACCGTGCATACGGTCGCCAACGCTTCGCATGGACAATGTCCGTACATTTCTTGTCACATGTAAGCGAGGCTCATTCGTCATAGGCATGTCTATGGTTGAATGGAGTCACTCGCTGCCAGTAGCCAGTACTCAGCACTTACTTGCCAGTCACCAAAGCGTAGAAACCGAGCATGCTATCGCACATCATAAATTATACATTTCTTCAGCCACAACTCAAAGGGCATTGACAGGAGGTAGTGGACATTATCAGAGTACTGGTTCAACCTTTAAGGTACAGTAGTTTCCATCTTGTCGGATGAAACATACCACAAAAGCAGGTATCATCCGCCATTGCCGATCGAAAACAAGTACCTAGGTAACAGTGACAACCTTGCTTAGCACCTTTCGTAATCTCGAGATACCTTGAAGCGCATGATGTTTTTTTGTAGCGCTGGTGATGGTGATGGTGATGGTGATGGGTGATGGTGATGGGTGATGGTGATGATGGCAGTAGGAAGAAGAGGTAGCTTATCGATAACAGCCCACTCACTCTTTAATTATCCTGCAGGCCCCGCCAAACTAACCATCATGTATCACTTTGCTGCAGACGCAGTAATCAAAACTTGGAAGGTCGGGGAATAGTTTTCAACGCCCAAGCAGAGGCATCCCGCTGATATCAACGGCTCAACGTCAAAAAGGATCAAGCTCGATGTTAGCCCGGCCCTGGCTCAACTACAAGTAGGACAAGCTCCCTTGGCACATGTCTGAATGGAGCAGGTGCGTACCTCATAACACCTTGGCAATGACTATCATTCCAACGAGAATCGTGGTCGAAGATGGAGGTGCTTTCCGGGTTCTCGGATCACCCTATAAGCCCATCATGTCCAGCATGCATGGACAACGCTGCGTTCTGCACTTTCGATTTCTTCACCTATTCTCTCCAGCAGTTGGAGGAAGATGACAATGAAGTCTGCAGTCTTGGCCGCAGGCTTTCTGCTGGGATCAGCGAGTGCACTGACTACTGAGTATGCACAATTTCAAAGACTAGAGTAATCAATCAAGCTGACGAATAAGGTCGATGCTGGCTGCCCCTCGCAGAAGCACTGGTATTCTCAGTCCAAAAGGCGTATGTCATCCTTGACGGAGTAGAGAAGAAATTCGTTGCTGATTAGTCAGGATCGAGCTCTCTTCACTGAGACCAAATTCAACTGGACAAGTGAAAAATCGACGACGAGCTGGTACTTTATTGATACAAACACTGGCGAGACCACAAAGGCGCCATTCGGTAGCGACGTATCTGAACTTGTTTGGGTTGGCGAAACTGAGGACAGCATCCTCTACATCAACGCCACCAATGAAATCATTCCAGGTGGTGTAACACTCTACACCGTTGACCTTTCTGGCGACTCGTTCGAACCGAAACTAGTGGCATCGTTACACGCACCTCTATCCGGATTGAAGGCGGTAAAGACGGAATCTGGTGATATCAACTTTGTTGGTAATACTCTTGCCTATGAGAACAACGGTACTGCATACAATGAAGAGCTGGTGACTGCCCCCAAGAGTCTCGGTCGGCTCTACGATTCCAATTTTGTCCGTCATTGGAATTACTACATCACTGCAGAGCGATATGCTGTCTTTAGTGGCATTCTAAGCGGTGGTAACGGGAGCTACTCGTATGCTGGCGAGCTCAAGAACCTCTTGTCTGGGATGAACTACACTGTCACGCGACCCGAAAGTCCTGTCCAAGGTTCCTCAAGCGACCCGAGTGACTACGATTTGTCTCCCGATGGGAGCATGGTCGCTTTCCGCTCAAAGGCTCCTGAATTACCAAAAGCGAATTACACCGCTAGTTACATTTACATTGTTCCACACGATGGTTCCGAAGTCGCTGTTCAGGTCAACGGCCCAGGTTCGAGCGCGCCTGAGACTGCGCAAGGTGCATCCGGTTATCCTACTTGGTCTCACGACAGCAAGAAATTGGCTTTTGGTCAGCAAGATGGCATCGATTACGAGTCGGATCGTTTTAAACTTTACATTGCGGACATCGACGGTCTGACCTCGCAAGTCCGATCCGTAGCCGAAGACTGGGACTCTGCTCCCTCTTCTCTACAGTGGAGTCCAGACGATGTTGATCTATGGGTAGTTTCGGAGTTGCACGCTTCGAATCGGCTGTGGCTTGTGCCTGCAGATGCCCCTGCAGACTTTGAGCCCGTCAACTTCACCGGGCCTGACACGGTTCTCTCCGAATTCGCTGTACTGCCCGACGGCTCAGCCTTTGTTTCGGCGGCGGCTAGCTGGACAAGCCGCATGTTCTACACGCAATACCCCGGCCAAGACAAGAAGGTGCTTTTCACTGCCAATGAAGTCGACCCTGAGCTTGAAGGATTATCATCAGACTCTGTCAGTAATTTCTGGGTTACAAACGACGATGGAGACGAGATACAGACTTTTGTATTCTACCCAAGTGGTTTCGATCCAAGCAAGAAATATCCGCTGGCCTTCATTATCCACGGTGGCCCTCAGTCTACGCAAGGGGATAATTGGAGTGTCCGCTGGAACCTCCGTCTCTGGGCTGACCAAGGCTTTGTTGTGACCTCTACGCAATTCACAGGCTCTCCATCTTATAGTCAAGCCTTCACCGACAAGATTCAAGCCAACTGGGCTGGAACCCCGTACACCGATCTCGTAAAAGTCTTTGAACACATGCGCGACAACATCGACTACATTGACACTGATCGTGCGATAGCCGCAGGTGCTTCATTCGGCTGCTACATGATCAACTGGATCCAAGGCCATGATTTTGGCCGCGAGTTCAAATCGCTCGTCTGCCACGACGGTAAGATCAATCAAGTCGGTTCCTACGCCACCGAAGAACTCTGGTTCATCCAACGCGACAACAACGGTACGATCTGGAACGACCGCGCAAACTACGAAAAATGGGATCCTCTTGCGCACATTGCCAATGCCAGCACGCCCGAGTTCATCATCCACAACGACTTAGATTACAGGGTTGTGCAGGCGGAAGGTTTGCAAACCTTCAACATCTTGCAGAGCCTTGGTGTCCCAAGTCGGTTCTTGCACTTCCCGGATGAAGGTCATTGGGTCACGAATCGTCAGAACAGTTTGTTGTGGCATAAGGCTATTTTCAACTGGATCAGGTACTGGACGGGCCTGGACGAAGAATTGATGACTGATGGTGTTGTTACACAGTAGATCCGGTGTGATCAAAAAGATATATTAGGATAAAGTGTATCATGAAAACCGAAGACGAGTAGAGAATATGACACCGAGACATGAATGAAACGCAAAAGTATGATACGCAAAAGATCATTTTATCACGGTACCGTGAGGGGCTTTTGAGTTCCGGGTGGATATGGCATGTTTTGATCACTGTATCAGAAGGGCTCACTTGACTGTATGTCTCTAGGGGACCGCAGGCCATAACATTCGTTAATAAAACTGGCCAACCCTTGGACCGCTCAGAATTCACAGCAATAGCCAAGCAAAGGCCATCAGACTGTCTCAGCAGCCTGCTTGTACTCTTTCCAAATAAGCCCCTCTGGCAGAACTTTCCACTGCAACTCCTCATCCAACACATGCTCCATCTTCTCCCACTCCGCCTTCACTTTCTCAACCCTATCGCTACTCCTCGGCACGATCCTAGCAGGAAACGGCTTCGGATGCACCAACATGCCCTCTGTCAAATTCCCCGCATCAGGCAAAACATCCTCCCCATCCCCACCTTTCACAGGAAGCACATCAAACGCCCACAACAACCTCGCAATCGCCAAAAACAAACTCCGCTCTGCAATATGCATTCCCTGACACAGCCGCCTCCCCGCCCCAAACACAAACTGGTCGCGCTTCGTCGGATCGGGATTCGCTGCCGCTTCCTGCGCGGTTTGGGCATCTGCTGCGTAGCGCGAGGGGTCGAATCGGTGCGGATCGGGGTGGCGTGCGGGATCCATGTGGATAGCCCAGACGTTCCACATGACGCCTGCGCCCTTTGGGATCTTGTAGCCCATGTACTCGTCGTCTTGGGTGACTGCGTGGGGGACTCCGAGGATGGCGGTTGGCATCCAGCGGAGAGACTCTTTGATACAGCCGCGGATGTAGGGGAGGGAGGGTTCGTCGTCGAGGGTGGGGAAGCGGGAGCCGCAGATACGGTCGAGTTCTTCTTGGGCGGTTTTGGCGACGGATGGGTAGAGTAGCATTGCTTGGACGACTGTGGTGGGTTGGGTTAGTGTGTGGGTGTAGCGGTGTGATGAGGAGGGCGAGGGGGGAAAGAGCGTACATCCGAGAAGCGTGGCGGCTGTAGTATCACTTCCTGCTTCCAACATCGAGCCGCTTATATAGCCAGCCTGTGCATCTGAGAACCCATATTCATCTTGAGCACGCAAGAGGTCCACACAGAAACATGGTCGGGCTTTGCCGTTCTTAATGGCTTGCTTGATGCGGAGCCAATGTCCTATGTAGAGCTCGCTCTCCTTCCTGTGAAGCTCCTTGGCGTATCTGCGCAGTGGAAGCAGGATATCTGGGAGAGACCGGAATATCGGGAATAAGTCGAGGACTGCGGCTGTTTGGGTTCCTATGATTTCTGAGAAGGCTGCGACACCCTAGATATATGTCAGTGAGAGTTTCCTTGCCTTGCGAGATCTATTATATGGTCGGGGAGCGCCGTAAGGAACTTCCACCGTCTCTTGACTATTTACGAATTTCTCCTACTACAGGGCGGATGAGGTAATATAGGATTAGCTCTCACGTTATCAGAAATTGTCCACATACACTATAGAGCTGCTTAAGCTTTGGATCATGGATGCTAGTTGTGCGGAATCCAAAGATCATTTGCGTCGTCAAAGAGTTTGAGTACCTGTTTATGTGATCGATGAACAACTCTGGAGTTTCTAGAAGACCCATGAGCATTGCTTTGTTCTCAAGGTCTTGGTACGGGACGTATGTTTTCGCTGCTTTGATATTGAGGTTGTTGTGCACAATCTTCCGGATCATGCGCCATGTACTTCCATACTCCTGGGAATTCGGTCAGCTAAACAGCATCTCACTGCAAAGCAAAAGTCGCAGATTTGGAGACATGAGACTTGCACGGATATGCATACCATAAGAAGCATACGTAGTCCCCCGCTCGCAATCTGTCCGATGTACATCTCCGGTCGCGACGAGTAAATGCCACTACGCTTATCCAGTAAATCTTTGACCGCTTGATCTGTGTTGAGCACGATCATCACTTTGGTTCCGAGGATAAGTGAATAGATCGGTCCATACTCCTGAGCCCATTTCTGGAATTGGACATGGGCTTTTTCCTTTGGCATCAAGTGGAGATTACCAATCAGTGGCAGGGTTGGAGGTCCAGGAGGGTAGTTGGCTGGTCTGCGACCAATTTTACTCAAGCGATAGGCAAAGAGAGCTATACACGCGAGGACTAGAGTGAAGAGTGGCACAGTCATTTTTGCGATAGAGGTGAGCCAATGCTAGACATCGACAGTGTGGCCCATGTTTTAAGTCAGCGAAGCCCCTCATGATATATCTCTGCAAGCTCACACCGATAGAACCCCTCTTCACACCTCACAATATGAGATCATGCCCTGCTCTCAAACCTTGTCATCGTCTCACACTCTATGCGTTGCCGATGCTTCCATCACAAACACACTTGCTCTGCCATTGGCCTCGACTCACATTAGTAGCATTGCCTGCCCACCCAAGAGTGATACCGAACGTCAGCGCAGATCCAGAGGACATCACAGACTGGATAAATCAGCTGGCAGCGCAAGTGCTTATACTATCCCTGAACTCTGCAAGACTCTATGCGGAACTTGGCTCCGATTCGCGGGAAATACAACGTAGAGATGAGCGTTGTGGGTAGATACAAAAGCCGCGCTTGGTGTCATTATACCTAAATGCAAGGAGCATTTGTATCATGGTTTGAGGGGTGCACTCCGTGGGACGAGAAAACTCTCCCGCGGCTAGTTACATATGCACGTCTTTGGATGACGAGAGACGAGTGACGAGTTGCATGGGTGGAGATTACACACGACGCAGACTGACAGCGGCAAGGAAGACGAATGAGGTTAGGGGATGCCGCTCCGCCCCTGTCTTTATCCCACACCCGTTCCAAAAGGAGACTGAAACTGCAGTCATAATTCATGCTCGCTGCTCGCATTATAACACTATTTTCTCGAACCATCACTGATTAGCTACGTAATGGAGGGTGATGTCGTTCCTCATTGACGAAGTGTTCGAACGCCATGTACCCAGTCTAGGCGCACTACCTGAAATTTGAGATGTGCCGTTGATTCCGTGAGACACATTTTCGATGTGAATGGATTCGGAAGGTGATTAAATCCTTCGCTGTAGCTCTAACATGGTTGTGTGGGTGCAATCGACGATCAGAACATCTCCACTGACTGCATGAAACGTTCCTACCTGAATTACCTTGGATATCTGAAACGCGAGATCAATGACACGATCATAATTCCCACTGATGAATCTTGACGAACTTTTCTTTTCTTCAGGTTTCGTCGGCCTCAAGTTTCAAACATGATCGTCATCAAGACGCGCTATCCCGAGACATCAAGTTCTATCACATTGGGGGGCTTTCCAATCAGTAGAAATGCTTTGCAAAAGAAAGGGTGGATGTTTAGATACTTTCACCACTCTTAGCGACACTATTCATTTTAAATGCTTGACGGATTTATCTTTCTGGGTTTCTTTCACTGACCTATCTTCACCCTATTCATGACCTCGCATCAGGCGCAGCTATTATACTCTGAGTCCCTTGTCAAGTAATGCATCATGGCTATAAATTTCATCGTCGAAGCTTGGACAGAGCTTGGACTCGCCGTGGTTTCAATTCTTCTACGTCTGTATTTCCGGTACACGCAAGTTGGGCTGAGGAGTTTGACTTGGGACGACTATCTTGTCGTCTTAGCAGGGGTACGTACTCCTTATGTACCTAGTCTCCATCTTGGATCTCCGCTCAGTCTAATGAGCTGTGCACCCAGATATTCTATGCTCTCGAGACAGCCGCTGCACACATTATCGTCGCACTTTTTGCAGGAATGGGTACCAACAACTTCACGCCTGAGCAGCGCAAAACTCTTGTTCCAGGGTCAGATGTTTGGAATCAGGCTGTTAACGGGTCGAAGACACATATTTTTGGATGGTTTGTGTACACCGCTCTTATGTGGACGTTGAAGAGTTGTTGGACAATTTACTACTCGCGCATGAGGAACGGGCTGAAGAGGGTGGATGTGCGGATTAAAGTGGCGTGGTTTCTCAATGGGACGTCTTATATTGCGGCAGTGTGTATGATCGTGTTCAAGTGCTGGCCGCTACATCGACAATGGCAAATCTATCCTGACCCAGGTGGTAAGTCTAAACTGCAACTTTGCATTGAAGGCCCTAAAGCTAATTTTTTGTAGATAATTGCTATCCTGGAGCTTCCAAGTTGAATGTGACATTCATCAGCGTCCTCAACATCTCCACTGATCTCTACCTAATGGCTATTCCTTTACCAGTAAGATGATTAATCTTTACTCTCCATTACACAAGCTGTCTCTAATTCGCGACTCCAGATCATTTATAGGGCTCATCTAGACATCAAGAGAAAAATCTCCCTTATGATACTCTTCAGCGGTGGTTGGATCGTCATTAGCTTCGGCATTCTACGATGTGTAACTCTAGTGACGGTAAGCATGCCCTTCTTCCTCTCCATACTTTCGTCATCCTGACTTTGGGGATCAGGTGGGCCCAACCGAGCCCTCCGAATCCGGTCAATGGTCCGTTCGTGAATCATTCCTTGCGGTTCTTGTCAGCAATGCACCGATGGTCTTCCCGCTTGTCAAAAGATGGTCTTGCGCAGCCATGGGCATTGTATCTACAACTCGAAAAAACAGCAAGGGCAGCTTTCCGCTTGATGATTTTAGCAAGTCTAGACAAAGCAAACGGACTGTTGAGAGATCTCACGAGAGAACGTCGAGAGAACACCGAATTATGCACCCCTTGAGCATACCAAATGATACTGCTTGGGGCAGCGATGATGCCATCATCACGGTAAACAAGGAAACTAATGAGAATTTGCAGGAGGATGAAAGCGGGGCAACAGCCCTTGAAGTAGTATCTGAAACAAGTGTAGAATCTTTCGCGAAAGAGCGAAGATCGCAAATGGGAGGCAAACGCAGTAGTAGCCTTTCGCCTGGTGACATTTTGATGGTTCGCGAGTGGACAACAAGTGAAGGCCAGGCGATTCCTGGACTTGATAGGCGGGAAGTTCAAGTTGAGACGGTGGGGCCAGTTGGCATGCCAGACTCAGTCGTGAGGCTTGAGGATGTGAGAAGGGTTGAGGCTATTGCATGAGGTGGAGTCACTACGGTACAAAACTGGTTTACAGTAGCCATATTTATCTAAAGTAGACCAAGAAGTGGTTTAGGTAGAAGAAGTAAACCTAAATAGGGTTTATTATACTATGTATTCCACAAAAGTAAACTATATTTATTTCTACTTCTATTAATCTACTAGTATTACGTAGTAATAACTAGTTTCCTACTAACTATTTAAGTATTTTACCCCTCCTTTCTTTAATCTTCTTCACCACCTCTATCACCACCTCTACCACCACCTCTATCACTACCTCTACCACTACCTCTACCACTACCTCTACTACCACCTCTACTACCACCTCTATCACCACCACCTCTATTATCACCACCTCCTATTAGTAAAAATATCATAACTTATTATTATGTTGTATGTGCGTATAGCGTAAAGCTAATCTTCTCTACCCCTTTTAGTCTTAATTAGGTATTATAGCGTATAATAGAAAAAAAAACACTTTTTATATTTAATTTAAACCCCTACTATAAAAGTAAACTACCACTTTAAACCTATTTACGGGTATACACGAGGTTAGTTTACACCTATATAGTAAACCCCTAGCGTACCATTCTACAGTAAACAATTTTTTACCGTAGTGAGTGTCGAAAAGCTCTTCGAATACTTCCAAGATTTTAATCGACGTTTGTCAAACGAATGAAGCCCTTTTAAAGCCTGTTCACATAGTGGACTCTTTGATCTATATTCGATATTGTAGCAGACCAGCGGAGACATGAAGACATGGGCAGGTGCAGATGAGATGCTCTAGTCGTGAGTTGCTACGTTTTGAAAATTAACAAGAGCGTTCCTTCCTAAGAGCGTTCCTTCCTCAACACCATGAATGTTTGTGAAGCTACTCCTGGTAATATCAACAACTTCGAGTCGGCCTGAGAATCAGACCTCGCCAGCAACGACCATCCCTCGCTTTTGAGTCCACTACGACGGCACTACATACGTTTTGAGACATTATTAATATAATATGGCGGTCTGCACGAAACCCGACATCGCTCTTACCGATCTACTGAGTGGACGGTTCGCCACGATCCAAGAGAACTTACACCAATATCTGAATAGCGCAAACCTTGTGATGCTGCGCGGGACATCGAAAAGGCTCCGCGCCGAGATCGACAAGTACTGTAATTTCAATATTGATGCGAGACTCAATGTGCTGTTCAAAGAACCGAAAGCATTCCGTAACTTGCAAGCACATTGCGACGCTATAATTGCCGGTCCATTTGCGAGCTATTTCTTCACACGAGCCTCCAAAACTCATGGTAAAAGGGTGATCGTACTCATATTTGCGGAACAACATCCCCTTCTCTTGCATGAATATCTTCAACAGGAGGGATACTCGGAGCAGGCCTTTGAGATGGCCGATAGACTCGTGGAGAGGTACGGGCCGAGATCATATGTCAAGATTGGAAACGAATCTGTACAGATCAGAACGCATTACCACCCTCGACATCCAGGTGTTCAAGACTTCCTCCAAGCATTCGTCTACAGTACCAACGATATGGCAGTTATCACATGGAACAAGGCCTACCACCTCTTACCCCACTGCACATTTGTCAAGAGAAAGTCATACCTACTCGCTACACCATCGTTCTCTCTGTCGAAAATGCTTCGCCGCCAAGCTATGCTAGGCCTCCAAATATGTAGCTTGCATCTGGATCAATTCGATTATGATCCTCCGTATGACTTGCAGCTACTCACCTGGCCACGGTCAATTCGGGATAAATACACATGGATCATGGACCTGGACACCACTGGAGTTACCCCGTCTAAAACGCCAGATTATGTTTTGGAATCCACCACTTTCCGTATTCGCCTTCCAAGGCTCAGTGAGCTGCCTAGGCCTCAATTTCCGATCAATCATTACAGATTATGCAACTTCTATATATTGCACTATCCTGTAACTCGACATAAATACATCGTCGATTTCATGCCAGGACGCAGAAACCGGCCAAGTCCTTCGGACGATCCCAAACTCACCTTGTTAGCCAATCGTCTTCATGATTTCACGGTCATCGAACTTTTGAAGATGGACTCGAGCCTCCTGCCTTCCCGGGCTAATGATGTTATCATGGGATTGATGGATGCCAGGGATCTTGAAGACTTTGTGCAACCGCCGAATTGGAACTTCTACGATCACATGGTTGAGCAACGTCTCGCTGAGATTCATGAGCAGCGAACGAGTTGGTGAATGGTTGCGGGAACAAAGTTCAGGAGTTGTCTGGCTGAACCTTTAGAGGAATTACGGGCAGGTTCGTCATTGCTCACAGATGGGAAGTTGGTCAAGGGCTGTCCGAAGTAAGCAGATCTTGAGCAAGCACTGCCGCCCAGTTGCATTTTTAATAAGAATCCATCAAGATTTCCTTGACTCTTTGCATTACTTAAAATGCCTATAAGTCACCATGTCTCATTTATACAGTCAGTGTAAAAACCCAAAGACGCCTATTTTATTTCGACTAGACGTGTATACCACCTGAGATCGTAATTGACTGTATACAGCATTCTTCCACCGCTGCATTATACCCAGAGGTCAATACACTAATAGAGATGTTATAAAGTAACCCACTGTTACTATTAGCGGATATTCCTTACAATTATACATCGTTAATGACCTCTTGAATACCAAAGTCGCTCCCAACCTCCTTTTTCACTGCCAATGAAAGCAGAGTAGCCGTATTTTACCTAATGTATGCACGAGGTCATTTTATGGATGGATAATCACATCTCGACATGATGGAGCGTTTCATTTTATCCGCGACGCTGTGATGTTGATGAATCGAAGCTGGTTCCTGAGCGCAGTTGTTTGCATTATCATTTTGATCACGTGGTATACGGATGCTCTCCAGGTGCAAGGTGTTGTCGTTGGCCTACACAATGGATTGACCCTATCTATGCCTCATAGTTAGTTCGAATGGAGTTGAATGAAGAAGAATGCTTGTGATCGCCGTAGCACTTCTCCGCCTGAATTGTACTCATGATATCTATTACTTACAACATTCATCCGATCAATCCTGGCATAATCATGGAGGATCATGGGCATGGCCCAGCAGTTGTGGATCTAATGCCTCGCTTATCTTTATCGGCGACCCCTGTCATAGATCTAACTCAATCCATGCAAGGGTCCAAATTCTAGGCCAGGCACAACCAAATTATCGTCTCCCACATACGCACGTCTTTCTTTCACTCACCGCTCAGGAGCACGAAGAGCAGCACTACGAAGAACATGTCCATTCTACGATCATTCACCTTAGGCTCATGTATAAGGGACATACGAAAGTGACCATAGGCCCCTGCCTCTGTGTATACTATACAGACATCAGCAACTGTTCGACATAGGAAGCTGAACAGACAAACATCGCCAACGCCACTGCGTGCTCAAAAGTGATCGAATAACTCACCAGTCAGCCTGCTAATAGACTTGTCATTACTGCCATGGACACCCTAAGCGACTACTCGGCTCCTGCCACGGCTAGCGACTCGGCACCCAGCACCTCTCGACGGTCATCACTCTCCCTTGCGCCCGCCAGCAAATCGAACGATACGCTTCCCATCGGTGTCCCAACTTGTTCACTCTTCGAGATTCGCCAGACACAGTTTGCGGGTCGTGCCGTATTCGCAAGTCAAGATATTGGTGCTGGCACAGTGATATGGCGGTCAGACGACCTTACACTCTCTGTGTTACTACGCGAGTACAGGCGGGAGGTCTGCGGGCAATGCTTCAAGTATGATTACGGCCGTGATCTAGAGATACGGGACAAGGATGTTGGATTTGCTTTCTGCTCGAAAACATGTCGAGAGAAGTGGATAGTAGACAATGGCGAAGTCGGAGTGCAGGCTTGGGCTGCGGTGGAGAAACTCACAAAGGGACGAGGAAAAGAAGATAGCGAGATGGTCGAGCTCGATTTGCCGCGGCCAAAATCGAAAGATATCAAGGAGGCGTGGGAGACGGTCGCAGCTCAGGCTGCGCTGATTCGGATTGCCAGAGAAGGAGAGGGTGACAAGGGTGATGGGGAGAAGGGCGCGGTGCAGATCACAAAGCAGCACAAGAAAGCACTGCAAAAGGCGTTGCAACAGCAGATAACACCAGACGTCATGACCTTCTGTCTCGGTGGTATTCTCTGGCGCTATCACCACGCCGCAGACTGGCAGCGAGTGCTCGCTCTTGCGGCGGACGAGACGCCGTATCACAGCACTGACGATCTGGAGGCATTTACGAGGACGTACGTCGCTCTATTGGCCATTCTTCCTCTCCCGCTGCTTCCTCTTGTAACTTCTGAGATGATCTTCACGCTATCGTCGCGCGATTCCCACAACTCTTTTGGTGTACGCTCGCTGGAGGATGATGGATCCGAGTTCTTTGGATATGGTTGCTGGCCCGCGGCAAGCTACTTTAACCACTCATGCCATCCAAACGTGGAGAAACAGAGAGACGGGCGGGCCTGGACGTTTAGGGCAAGACGAGCGATTGCCAAAGGGGACGAGCTGTGCATTACCTATCTCAGCGGAGAAGAGCGCAAGCTAAGTCGGGCGAAGAGGATGCTGAGGCTGAAGAAGACGTGGGGGTTTGACTGTTCGTGCGAGAGATGCGAGGCTGGATAGCCATAGTAGTGGAGAAGCTGATGGGAGAGGTTCAAGTTGCAACGTACATCTCCCTAGCCAATGATGTAACGAGGTCTTGGTCCCATTCTTCCCCGAGCTCTCCTGGTCGGAGATCTTGAAGACAAGCGGGGACTGTTGTTCATTTCCGTGTCCTTTGGTGCGTATAATGCCTACCGAGGGCCAAGACGAAGCTGCAGCGTCACAGACTTGCACATGGCATAACCGTCTCCACGGAGATTGCCTTTATTAATAAAGTATAAACTGCGACTGGTGAAGGATAGACACATGGTAAAACTTTGATCGACATTGCCGGCAATGCACACACACAGACACACACAGACACAGTCACAGTCTGACATTGCCAGTGGAGAGAGGGAGACTACAAGAATGATCCTTCTCGGATGCCTCACTCGCTAATAAACACACTATGAGGCCGATTATTGGGCAGCAAAACAGTCGCGCGTGATGCCATTTCCATGTTTCTCAGCTGCGGGGGGGTTCTCCCATTTCCGCCGAACTCGCCGAAGCCCCATGTCCAGTGGGTAGGTATTTACTGTACAAATATACTAGGTATCCTGGAAGTGTTGCGCATCCAACCAAAAAGGCTTTGATAGCGGCAGTATGCCAAGCACGCACGCCGAGCGCCCGAGGAGACTGGAGTCTGCATTTTCATCTCGTGGCCTCGTGGAATGGATGGATGGTTGGGGTTGGGGTAGGTGGATGCAAGTAGGGTTGATTGATTGACATGGTCGCTGCAAACGTCCGAAGTGTTTTAGGCGTGGAGGCGGATAGGCAAGGATCAACCGACAAGCGTCCTGTTACTGTCCTGATGGCTATTCTATTGTAGTAGAGGGTACTACTCTACCATGGTGTGTACTCTACATGGTGAGCGTAGAGTACTAGGAGAACTGTCTGTGTGGTTTGTTTTGTTTCCCCCCAACTGCGCAGTGACGTAAGAGCGCGTTAGCTCAGACTGGACCCTGCATCATTGTGACCCCAACCCCCCCCCCAGCCGTTGGAAGAGAATCCGGTAAATCCAAGGACGGGCTCGGAGCGCGGCGAGGCGAGGCGAGGCAAGCCTGGGGTCCGAGGGCCGTGGTGGTGGCAAAGTGGCTGTATTGGTAATTGTACTACTACTACTACAACTACTACTACTACTACTCTACTACTACTACTACTACTACTCTACTACTACTACTACTCTACTACTACTACTCTACTACTACTACTACTACTACTACTCTACTACTACTACTACTCTACTACTACTAGAGAAGAGCACTCTTGGCCATGCATGTGGCAGACTGATGGCCGGGATCCTTGCTGACTTGCACCGAGGCCTGTCTGGCCTGGCTGCTGGGTCCGTTGGGCATTGTACGAGCGGTGGTTGAGGAAGAGGAGGACAGGGCAGGGCGATGACACGGCATCAAGGGTGGCGTAGGGTGATGGGCTGAGGGAGCCTCTTGGAGGGAGCCCATTCAGCCCCATTCAGCCGTTCAGCCCATCAACCGCTGCAGCAAAACCCATCCTACTACATAGTCCATACCTACTCTACAGTACTCTACCTATCGTGCTGGGAAGAACCATGCCGGGGCACCCGCGGCGTGTGCGGCCACACTGGTCATGATAGCATGCGCGAAGAGTCAGTCATCGTGCACGCACTGGCCGTGGCCCATGACAAGCAAAAATCATGTCCTTTGCCCTGTTGACACTTCTTTTCTGCAAAAGAGAAGCCAGGCAAGCTGTTGCACTCGTTCTTCCTCGTTTACTGTCCAGACAGGAACAGTATACCCAAGGGAACAGGACTGTACCTATTGCATATCCTCGTCGACCCTACCGCTGCTTCTCCGCCCCTCGCCGAGCCCCGAACCCCAGTCGGCCTTCCCCTCCCTCTTCTCCCCCCAGCATTTCCAACGTGCTTCGCGTATCTAAGACGGCCGAAAGGTCCGATTTCACCACGGAGACAAGGGCAACACAATATTGGAAAACGGCAACCTCTGCAGCAACAACAACAACAACAACAACAACAAACAGCCATCCCTACTGCGGCTGCGGCTGTGAACTGATTACCAAGCGCCCCTTGCCGTGAGCTAGGTAGGGCAGGCAGCCAACTCTCCACCCGTCACATCTCCACCAAAGCGGACTTCACCCAACGACCGAGGCCCCGGCCTACGTACTTGCGGTATCACGGGCAGCTACGCCATCTCCTGTTTCGGTTCTGTGTACATATCGTACAGTACAATACAATACAATACACACCGGAATACCCTACCATCCTCGATCCCAGCCCGAGCCACCCGCGCTCTGTCACCCATGCAGTTTCCAACCTCGTCTTCTCCACGCCGAAGACGCAGCAAGATGGCACCTGTGATCGAGGTAAGAGGCCTTTTTTTCTCCTTCTCTCCTTCTCTCTCCCTCTCTCCCTCTCTCTCCCTCCCCCCCCCTCTCTCTCCTAGTCTACCATCTACGGTACATACACAGTACATGTGCACTTGCGCGCGCCACTAGAGGGCTCCAGCTGTCTATGTGTGTGTATGTGTGTTCCATAGGTGAAGATTTGCGACTACTACGGGTACCACCAGGGGGGGAAGGGGGCTGCGAGAAGATTCTACTACAATTTTCCACAATTCACACCTCTCTCTTCTCCCCACTCTCCTCTCCTCTCCTCTCCTCTTACTTCCTCAGTTCCTCTCTGGGAAGAAAGGGGAGGAAGAGGGCAGCGGACAAGCAAAGCGCATGATGATCTCGGCTAGTAGTTTGGATTCCGATGCGGCTGGTGCAGCTTGTTTGCGATGCCGTCATGAACCTGGCCCGAGCGTCCTCATCTGCTGCGTCATTGCACTCTCTCTTGTTCTGGGCAACATGGCTGCTTTCTCCCTGCATGACCTTTTCCTTTGGCCTGGCCTGCTCCCCTCCCAAAGTCACACACTCCCTCCTTCCATTCCCCATTTCAAGTCGTTGATTCGGTTTTCCAAAACGTCTGCAATAGAAATCCCCTGGTCATCTGGGAACCGCTGCTCTCCTACACATACACGCTTGCACTCGGCTGTCCTCTTTTCATCCTTCTTTCTTCTCGTAGCCCGACTTTTGCCCCATTCACGTCGCTTGTCGACGACGACGACGACGACGAATACTCACCCCGCCAACTGTATCAGTCGCTCTCCAGAATTAACTGCCAGACACATACACACACACACACACACACACACACACACACACACACACACACACACACACACACACACACACACACTAAACATGGCTGCCATACAGAACTTCAAAAACTTCCTGCGCCATGGCAAGCAGGCCCGCCAGAACGCAGAGCCCACCACCAACGTCTCGCCCGTTCACGCTCAGTCGCAACAGCAACGCCACCACGCCCCTGAGGCCGTCCATCATGGCATAACCGAGCCCGCCATGGACCACAAGCCACTGCAGCACGGCGCCGTCCCCCATGGCGACTACTCTGTCGGTGCTGGCGCCGGCGACAACCGCAACGTCGCCGCCCAAGCGGGTGATGCCGCAGCCCGCGCAGCTGGCGACAAGCAGAAGCGCGAGGCCAAGCAGTCACAGGTCGACCCCCAGGTACTGGAACGCATCGTGGCGGAAGAGCGCGAGGCCAAGGGCAAGCTCCCGAGGTATCCTGGCCTCGAGCGCTGGACCCTGCTTGAGAAGATGGGCGATGGCGCTTTCAGCAACGTATATCGCGCACGAGACACGACTGGCCAGTGGGGCGAGGTTGCCATCAAGGTCGTCCGCAAGTTCGAGATGAACTCGCAGCAGGTTAGTGGACCCCTTCATCCAATGCCCCCTTCCTTGTCCTGTTCCGTTACATCGTTCACTTGCCTCCCCTCCCCCGTCTCGCTCACTTCACGTGCACCCTTTCTGGCTGTCTTCTTGGACGTTACCAACGCGCGGCCGGTCTAGGGCGACAAGCATGTCCATCCGGACTTCAAAACGCCAAAAGCAGCCGAGGTGCGATATAGATTCTATTCAGTGTTGGTCCGCGGCGCCCCGTCGTTGGCGTCCCCGTACACTCATAATCTCCTTTTGCATGGGTAGCGCAGGCACTGACGTAATGCCCTTTAGCGAGCGAACATCCTCAAGGAAGTACAGATTATGCGCCAACTTGACCATCCCAACATTGTCAAGCTCATCGATTTCCACGAGTCGCGGCAGTACTACTTCATCGTGCTCGAGCTCTGCCCTGGTGGCGAACTGTTCCACCAGATCGTCCGTCTGACGTACTTCTCCGAGGACCTTTCACGGCACACCATCATCCAGGTTGCCAATGCATTGCAGTACCTGCACGAGGAGGCTGGCGTAGTACATCGGTTCGTATCTCAGTAGAGGGTTTTTGTGAGTTGCACCTACTGACGTCATGTGACAGTGACATCAAGCCTGAGAATCTGCTATTCTACCCCACTCCATTTGTGCCCACACGCAACCCCAAGCCAAAGGGTCCGGATGACGAGGAAAAGGCTGATGAGGGCGAGTTTGTCAAGGGCAAGGGCGCCGGGGGTATTGGTCTGATCAAG
Source organism: Plenodomus lingam (assembly GCF_022343315.1). Lineage (NCBI taxonomy): Eukaryota > Fungi > Ascomycota > Dothideomycetes > Pleosporales > Leptosphaeriaceae > Plenodomus > Plenodomus lingam. The sequence continues at coordinate 800,893 of NW_027093973.1, forward strand.
GTCGCCGACTTTGGTCTTAGCAAAGTCATCTGGGACAGCCAAACCATGACGCCATGTGGCACGGTTGGATACACTGCTCCCGAGATTGTCAAGGACGAGCGGTACTCCAAGAGTGTCGACATGTGGGCTCTAGGATGTGTGCTCTATACACTACTTTGTGGTTTCCCCCCATTCTACGACGAGTCTATCCAAACCCTCACCGAAAAGGTTGCCCGTGGTCAATACACCTTCCTGTCGCCATGGTGGGATGACATCTCGAAGCCCGCACAAGATCTTGTATCGCATCTCTTGACTGTCGACCCAGAAAAGCGATATGACATCAATCAATTCTTGAACCACCCCTGGATCCGCGAAGCCAACGAGCCCACATACTCTGCCTATGACGCACCTCCTCTTGCCACCCCTGCAGCGCTCAAGAAGGACCGCCTTCAGCCAGACTTCTCCTATCTCGAGTCCCCCGGCGCCCGCCGCATGGACTTTCGGTCGCCCGGTGCCGTCAACCTGCGCGAAGTCTTTGACGTCGGCTACGCCGTTCACAGACAAGAAGAGGAAGGCAAGCGGAAGAAGCAGTTCAAGCAAGGCTACCGCGGCGCCAACGCCATCAACTCTCTCAACGCCCTCGATGAGAATGAAGACGACGATGAATACGCGGCCGAGTCAGCCCCGTACGAGGGATCCTCGCAACATCCTCCTGCCAAGCTACCCAAGTCTCAAGCCAATGATGTGACGTCTGTTGAGCAGAAGATGCGCAACACGACTCTCTCTGCGGCAGCACAGGCACGGCAGCAACCACGCCAACAGGAACGCGGTTATGGTCAACATTCGCCGGCTGTAGCGGCGGCGGCAAAGCGCCAGGTGAAGAACAAGGGGGCATTTGAGCTGAGTTTGGACAGTGCCACGCTCTTGGGCAGGAGAGCCAAGAAGGCGCCTGAGCCGAGCAGTTTGAGGAACGATATCAGTGTGGGTGGGACATGACAACCAACTGCGCCCGAGGTGAACTTGCAGGCCTTGGGGCTTGCAAAGGACTGGTAAAGGGGAAACCATGCAAGGATGCGGATCTGGAGAGGAGGGAGGATGGAAATAGCATGTTTGAATTGGGAATCTCATTTTGGCGTCTTTTTCTTCTCTCTGTCCCCTTGCTCCTCTTCTTCCTCTTCTTCTTCCTCTTTGTCTTTGTAGTCTTTGCTCTTTTTCCCCCAGCCCACCCGTTTTCCCTTGTCTCGTAGGGCTTGCGAAATGATGTGTCCCCCCATTCTGTGCCGGTTGTCGTGCTTCTTTGTCGGACATCATGTTGACGGGTGAAATGGTGTATGATATTGGAAACATTGGATGAAGGTTTTGATGATGTTGAGGTGTGTTGTGATGTGATGTGATGTGATGTGGGGAGTAGACGTTTTGGGAGTTGGGAGGATGGAGGGTGGAGATGTAGGTGGGGGGGAGGTGGATTGGGAGATGTGAGACGGGAGGTGCGAGTAGCAGAAGTAGACAGGAATCAAAGGGCGACACTTTCCAAGCCTAGCCCATCTCCACAAGACTGAATGCCCTTTTTTCCTGCTTTTCTTGTTCTTGCTCTTGCTCTTGCTCTTGCTCTTGCTCTTGCTCTTGCTCTTGTCCCCCCCCCGACCCCCCCACCCCCTTTTTTCTTATTTTTTTTTTGCAAGAAAAGTTGGCTAGTCGTGTAGATGTGTACTGCACACGACACGACACGACACGACACTGCACACCATCCACACCCAAGACCAAGACCAAGTACAGAAAACAATGCAGAAAAAGAAAAAGTATAGTATTCATCCCGTACAATCATCTACACGTCCCTCTCTGCTTCACCCTTCACCAAGGAAAATGGATGACTTGAAGTGAACATGGAAAAATATGCAATGAAGAAATAAAATCACGCCAGTACTTGCATGGCTGGTCGATCCTGAATCAGGATCATGACACTCTAGGGAGATATGGGGGGGGAGAAACACAGAGGTCAAGATGAGAAAGGAGATGGAGATGCGCACATTGATTCCGTGTTCTTTACTGTGCTGAAAGAAGAAGAAGAAGAAGAAGAAGAAGAAGAAGAAGAAGAAGAAGAAGAATTTTGAAATTCTCCCTAGTACATGCATATATACGATCAAAGGTACTCTATCCCCATTCCTACTCGCATATAATCTCTAGAATGTCACCCCACACACAACCCTTACAATTCGCTTTCCCTTTCTTAGACATGCATCCCTCTATTATCCGCACAAAAACACAAATATACAGATACAAGCGACGCACACCCTACCGCTTCGGCAACGGGCCATTCGCCATACTGAGGGGCATCAAGCCCGCCGCGCCCGAAATCGGTGTCTGCGCGCCCGTGACGGGCGTCTGGGGTGCAGGTGTCGGCGCGCGACTGGGCACGTTACTGCGGTTGTGCGCCATGTGCGCCTTGACCAGGTGACCAGCGCACAGCGCGCTGTTGAGACTGAGTTCACCGGCCAAGACACCGGCTGCAATGACGCGGGCGAGCTGGCGTGCATTGTCACCGGGAGACGTGGGGTGAGCGCCGCGGACGCCGAGGAGGTCGAGCATGGCGGATTGGGGCTCGAGAATGGTGCCGCCGCCAATGGTGCCGACTTCGATCGAGGGCATGGAGACGGAGACTTGGAGGTCGCCTCTTATGCTGTTGGTTTGTTAGTGGGCTGGTTCCTCTGCGGGAAAGCGAGGGAGGGGGGAACATACTTGTTCATGATGGTAATACAATTCGCGCTCTCAACGACCTGCGCTGGATCCTGGCCCGTAGCAAGAAAGATGGCGGCAACGATATTAGCAGCGTGAGCATTGAAACCACCCATTGCACCCGCCATTGCGGATCCAATCAGGTTCTTGGAAATGTTCATTTGCACAAGGTCTTCCACCTCGCACTTGAGTACAGATCGGACGACAGCGCCGGGAATAATGGCTTCGGCAACAACACCCTTACCGCGGCCATCGATCCAGTTGATCGCCGCAGCCTTCTTGTCGGTACAGTAGTTGCCCGAGACAGTGACGACGCGCATGTCGTCGAAGCCCGCGTCGTTGGCCATGACGTTTAGAGCGTGTTCGACACCTTTGGAAATCATGTTCATGCCCATGGCGTCGCCAGTGGTGGCGCGGAATCGAACGTAGATGTTTGTGCCTGCAATCGCAGACTTCATGGACTGCAGGCGGGCAAAGCGGGAGGTGGAGTTGAAGGCATCCTTCATTGTTCGTTGACCTTCGTCAGAGTCGAGCCAGTTCTTCGCGGCACCTGCTCTTGCGAGACTTTCGAATCCGATACAAGGTCCTCGTGTCATACCGTCACCAGTGACAACAGTGACAGCACCGCCACCAGCGTTGATGGCCTTGGCACCTCTTGATGTCGAGGCAACAAGCACACCTTCAGTAGTGGCCATAGGAAGGAAGTAGTTTTGGCCATCTACTAAAATGGGTCCAGCAACACCAAGAGGAAGGGGAAGGTAGCCGACCACGTTCTCACAGCATGCACCATGGACAAGATCGTAGTTGTAGTCTTTGTACGGCAGCAGCGAGCTTTCCAAGAGTGTCGAAGTCTCACGAGTGGCGTGGGTGCGTGAAACCAAACCACGGCGGATCTTAACCGCACGGGTCTTGTCGCCGAGTGTCTTCTCGAGAGCATAGCCTGGAATTTTACCCCTAAGCGACATCTCCACAAGCTCTTCATCAGTCATCTTAGGCGCTTGCTTGTCCTTGATCATCTGTTCCAGGACTTCAATTGGGCGGTTAGGTTGTCTTTGCTGTTCGTCAGTGGGTCCTGATGGGATCTCCGTCATCAATCTTTGTGGCGCGGGTCGAGTGGTCAGAGGCTGTACAGCCCGGGGTTGGTCGTCGGGGCCAGGTGTACGCGGTGGTGTTGGCATATGCATACTAGGCACACGCGGAGTCGGAGGTACAGAGGGGGCCCCATCCTGGACCTCACTAGGTAGAGGTGGCTCGAGGGCCTTGTGTGGCTCCTTGATCGTCCAGCGCGCTGCGTTGAAGAGATATCCGTTGAGGACAACGCTCATAACGAGAGCAAGGACGATCCACTTGCTCAGAAAAGGGTCTTCCAGACTCTTGAGCACGCCGTCAACAATGTGCGAGCTAATGTTGGATCCAAAGGCCGACTCGTTGGTAATGGTGGGTTCGGCATAGTGGACCGAAGGAAATTCAAGCTCATACTTGATGGGCACCAAGACAGTCACCGTCGTGGAGGTGCCAGTAGTTTTGGCACGCTCCAGAATGAGGTCAAGGCCACTTCCGGCGACCTTGAAGGGATCCAGAGGGGGTGAAGCACTCACGCCAGATACATGGGATACCTGGCTCGGAGAGAGGCCAAAGCGGAGCGTTACTACGTTGAGAACGTTTACGAGGATGAAACCTGCGACCATGAGGACCTTGAACTTGGGTACAGTAATCTTCTTGCCAAACGCCGTCGTAGTGTGACTCTGAGCCTGGATATCGCGCGCCCTGGGCCAATCGTTGTTGCGGGCCACGCTCTCGGCGACCTTGCCGTCGACACCATCATCTTCTAGCGCCCTGCGAAGGGCAACATGGCGCTTGATACGGTTGATCTCCAACTTGATGGTGAGAATTGCAGTGTAGAAGGTCAACAGCATCATAGCGTCAAACAGAAGAATCCAAGCACCGAGGAAGCAGAACTGTCGCAGTCCTCCCTGGATTCCGGACATGGCTCCAGCGACCAGGATTAGAATCTCAAAGAAGTAGTCGCGGACAATCTCGAATCCAGTCCTCTTGATCGCAGTCTGCACAGCCGACTGGATAGTGGAGGCTTCGCCGCGAGACTGATCCGAGGGTCGGCGAGCGTCCAAGGAAGCGGAAAGAACAGCCTTGGTGAGCACGATTGGTTTTTCGAAGCCGATAATAACAACCAGAAAAGGGAGACCCTCAGACAACAAAATCATGTTGATGGGCACTCCCATGTATGTCGTGACTGCGAGACCGAAGAGGAAAGCGAAAGCCGATTGGAGTAGGACAGCGGCAGCGAGCCAGAAGTTGGATCCTAGGCGCCTCATGGCAAGAAACAGCGAGACAAAGGTCAAATGCATGGCCAGATAGCCCAGAGCCATGATGACGATATCGCCGGTATCTGCGTTCTGCGAGGTCAAGTATTAGTCAAGTCGCACGTGCGGCGGTGGTGCCATGCGCAACAACGTACCTTGAGCAAGTCGACAAAAGAAGTCCACGAGTCGCTGAACCAATTGCGCACTCCTCCAGGCGCGGCACCATTCTTGGAAGCCCTCATCATCCACTTCTTCGTCTCGTGTGTGCCTTGATTGACAAAGCCATGCGCCTGTGCAGTCTTCTCGGGCGCGGACATCTCCTGCATGGCCATGAGGAAGTCGGAGGCTTCGTCGTAGGGGACCGAGTAGGCAAGCGAGGTATCGTGGGACAGGGTAGAGAAGGAGCTCGATGAGCTGGGGAGGAGCTCTGCGGAGAGATTGCTGGGGAGCGTCTGTTGCGACGGGGCCGAGTTGATGGTACTGGAGTCGGGAAATACGAGGGTGACGAGGGCGAATTCTTGTGCCGCCTGAACGGTGTCAACAGAGCCTGGTTCCTACCGTGTTTCTAATTGCATACCTTTTGCGATTGCCCTTCTGTCCTGCTCTCTTCAGCCTCCCATTGCCATGACGTTTCGGCTCCCACTCTCAGCCTCTTGCTGCCCGCCAGCAGTGTCTGCAGGTCCACACCGCCAGTCGCCTCCTCTATGCCACTCTCCAACAGCCCCTTGTCCAGTATGCCGAGGTACGAGTAACTGGCCAGAAATGCGATGGTGACGATTGTGTGGATTGGATGTGTGCACGCCTTCTTTGCGACAGACAGCAGAAGAGGCGAGACATGGCGGTCGAACCAGTTGGGCGCCGTCTTCTGGGGCTCGCTGGAGCTCTGCCAGCGGCTTGTGAGGTAACCGAGCATGTCGAGGCGGCGGTGGAACTAATGTGCGATATAGCGAAAAGGGTCCCAGGGGTTTCTATGAGTGCTATTGCATGAGGTGACGCGGAGGCGTGGCTGAGCCGCAGCGTAGACTGTTGGACGGGGAGGCGTGTCTGAGGCGGAGAAAGTAGTCGAAGGGGGGTACCGGTATATGGCTGGCAGACAGAGTGTTAGTTTGCTGGTGGCAGCGGTGTCTCCACCATGTCGGCTTTCTCCAACGCCATACCTCTTTCCCTACGGTAAGACAGAAGGTCGCTCCTGCCGAATCACCCAGTCTCGGGCAATCTCCTGCTCTTTGCTGCGGCTGCGAAAACTGCAAAGACAGCAAAAGAAGACTCAATCTCGCAAACACAGCTGCAGCGACCAAACGACGAAACAGGCCCAAAGTCGGTCTGGGGGAGGGGCAGCTAGGAAGCCGTATCGAGGTATGTTCGGCGAGAAGTGCAAAGTCGCACCTGGGCCGGGCCCTGTTGGCCTTGTGGAGTCGGAATCTTTTCTTGTCGGCAAGCCCCTGCCAAAGCGTCGGTGACTTTTTCCGGCAGCGCTAGTCCGCACTGGTCCTCACCGCTTTCACCCTTCACCTCTCTTCATTCGATGGACGGCCGAGGACAATAACAACACCACCACCGCCATCGACACAAACAAAAGGGCGCCAACTGGGCATGCGTACGCCTTCCATTGTGCTCTACTCTCCTGCAGTCTGTCACGCATCAATTATCGTACACCTTCGAGAGTGGCTTTTGCCTTTTTGGTTGAGCCTGGTTAGTTGTTCACTTGTCCAGTCCTTCACTCCTTGAGGTGCTCCCAGGGTGGCTGGAGCAGCGCCACAGCCCACGACGCGACTGGTCAAAGTTTGCCAATGAATCGCGCTCCAATCACCTCGACGCATCGACAGAGGCAACAAGATGATCTTCAGGGGACACCAATCACATTCAAACTGGCTTGCTTGTCTGAGCCTTGGAGATGTTGAAATGTTCTACCCAAGTTTGTCATCCATGCACATGTACATTTCAAAATGCAATCTATTGATTCTGTTCCCTCTAATGTGATCAACACATCGTGATACCAGGATCCCCCAGATCTCATCCCCGAATTTCGACATTCATCTAGAGCACATCAACTAAACAATCCTCTCTTCATCTTTACCTCTCCACAGGATTACTATACCATTTCGTACGCTCTCCTGCATTTCTCCGACATACTCATATCTCCCCCAGTGACCTCCTTCAAAAACTCCTCATCTGCCCCATACAACATGACATGAAAATGCTCCACGGACTGCACACTCTTCAAACTCTTCCAATTCTTAAACCACGCCACTTCCTTTGCTTTCCCTCCAAACACCCTCTGCACATACTCGCCAATCGCCCGTCGAGATGCGGGAGTGCATCGACCAGTCACGGGGTCATCTTCAAGCTCGAACTTGGTCCAGACGACCAAGTGTGTTATGCTGGGCGAAATGCCATAGGGCCAGTCGTTGTAGAGAATCTTGATGTCTTCTGTGTGTAGTGAAATGTATCGTTAGACAATGTGTCCATGGAAAAGAGGAAGAGCAGGCACTCGCCATCATATTCAAAAGGCCCTCCCTTGGCCGCCATCGAGTCCCATTTCAGCCGCTCTTCTACAATGAATTTCATGACACTGCCATGTTTCTTCACCAAGTCATAGGTAAATTCTCGATACCGTCGCAGTTCGCTGGGGCGTCGCTGGAACTTGTCTACCTTGTCCGTTTCTATTTCAACATCTTAGCACTAGGATCGATATCCACATCCACGAAACGTTCCCCAAATCCCAGACCCATACAACAAGGAAGCTGGATGGAGATGGGACGCGGCATTTGTCTAACTTACTAATGATTTCCTTGACTTGCTCCCACGTCAGATTCGTATACTGCTCATCAGGCGTCCCAATGATACTGCGATCTTTCTCTCCGCAATTCCTAAGAAAGTCGGGACATGTAGCCGGCCACTGCTCGGGCGGGACATTCACTTTCCAGAATTCCAGCTGTGTGCCATTTTCCTTCTGCTGCTGTCCTTCTTGCTGGCGCTGGCGTTGTTCTTGTTGTGCTTGGTCTGGTTCGCTGACGTGTGACATGCCCTGGTCGATTTATCCCGAAGAGCCGGGAGCCGTAATTAAACAAATTGTGGACTCTGTCCAGAAAGAAAATAATCTCCGATGATGTAACAGCCGCCGCACTTGCGAGGTTGCATGGATGTGAGTTTGGGATTTGTGTTGTTCTATATGTAGTGACGGAAAATGACTGGTGATGCGACTGTACCTCTGGTCGAGGTTGGAGCGTGCAGGGCTAACTATCAGATTAGGAAGAGGCGGCGTGCTGTAACGTGCGCGGTCCTCTGTGTGAGTTGCAAGAGTCATGTTTGTGACTTTAGCGGCGGTGTTTCAAAACGTGGCAGGCTGTTTATCGATATGAGGGTGATTCTGTCGGTGCTCGATAACAGCATGCAGTATTTGTTGCCTTTGTTGGTGGGTGCGGTGGAGTTGTCCAACATGACCACGTACATGTACCGGTACCGGTACGGTAGTATCACAATAGGAGCATATAGAGCATGTAGGATACTAAGACAAGACTTGGTGCACGACCAAATCCCGCCGGCGCTCCACCGCTTTTGTATCCTCCTCCTGCACTTGCTTCTGCAACCTCAAGACACCACAGCAGCGATATCTACTCGATACATGCTCAAACACCAGAACCAGTCCCTGGCAGGTAGGCACCGATAGCAGGCCTGACCCTTCGGTTCTCTTGAAACCCATCTACCTTCCTCATCCCACATCACATGCTCCCATCTCCACGCGTTTTTAATTTCGGTACTACGTCGCCGTGCGTCTCATAGATCCTCCTTCCTTGCAAAGACTGGGATGACCCCAACGGCACTCCCACAGCCCTACCGTGGCCATGGTAGGCTGATTGGCACATTCCAAGATCATTGCCAAACATCCGGACGCCAGGCCCCCCCTTCAGATAATACCCAGGACCGGCTTTTCTTGCAAAGACGGCCATGGGGGGGGGCGAGTGGAAATGTTCGTCGGTTGTCGCGCGTGGGCTGGAAACTGGAACATGGTGCACAACGCCTTGTGATGCCCGGCACTGGCCATCCACTCGTAATCATACCGATTATACTGCACTTGCCTAAGTGTATAACCATTGATCCGGCTCTTAATACACCAATAATTCGGCTATTCATTGATAGCATACGGGAACTAGCCAATATGCCAAAAACTTACAGCTTACCCAACGCGAGTCTGTGAAAGCTTGTGCTTTTGCATGGTGTTACCTAAGTAGTGCGAGGTAACTGTGTACCATTCCCAGGTGCTGTGTGACTTCTCCTTCACTACCATTTCTCTCTTTCTCTCTTTCTCTCTTTCTCTCTTTCTCTCTTTCTCTCTTTCTCTCTTTCTCTCTTTCTCTCTCTTTTTCCCTCTCTCCGCCTGTTCCTTTGTTGTTTGCGCCTTGAAGAGCTGCCTCTCCCTCCCTTCGGACCAGACAAAGCTGCTATTCACCTCAGTCGCTCCTTTAGCTTTCCACCACAGAATACATTGTGGTCACTGTAAGTCGAGTACTACGTTCTTGCCTTCCCACGTCGTACAGCGGATCAGCTGGCACGTTTGCGTGTCACCAACAAGGCTTCTCCTCAACACAGCATTCCAGGTGACGCAAAGCCGCAATCGATTGAGGGGTTCTGCGTGGCTATGTGCGCTTTGGATATCTACCAGTTTTAGGATTGGCTCTCCGCGGTTTTGGATGTGACTCTGGAACGGACACAGCATACCTAACCTACCGATGGTATCAACGATCGACTGTACCTAAGCTGGTCTTCCTTCGATTCCTACGCCGCGGGCTGGCATTCACTTCGAACTCTTATCTCGACTTGATTACAAAAAAATTCACTACCGTGCAAACGGGCGATTGCCTACACCTAGCAATTTCATTCACACAACCCTCTTCCTGCATAACTACACCATACCACACCACACCAAGCGAAGAAATCGCACAAAAACAATGACAACACGCGACCCCAACTTCTGGAAACGCTTCAGTGTCGCCGTCCACCAAGACGAACTTGCGAAGACCGAAATGAGCCAACAAAACACCAACAACCACTGCGACCTAAAGCATTCGTACGTCTCTTCCTCCCGTTCCTCTTCTGCGCCCACTTCGCCCGCACCCGCTTCACCCACATCGCCCACATCCTTGTTCTCCCCGGTTCCCAATGCCCTCACATTACCACTTGCATATCCCACCACACCAGCACAACCATCACTCTCCCAGCCCTCCAACAACGACGACAACAACAGAAACACCAAACCAGCAAAACAAGACCGACAAAACCCCCGCACAACTACATCTACTACACCCCCCAAACGCACCAAACTCCAAAAAACACCCTCTCAGAAAACCCTCCTCCGCCCCACACTCACCCCCCTGCCCTCTTCAAACCAAAAGCGCACGTCAATATACACAACAAGCACAAACACAAACGCAACCACCACACCCCCCACCCAACCCAACCGCCCCCCTCCCCTCCCCCTCCCTCCTCCCCCATCCCACAACCACAAACCACACCGCCAATCCTGCCACCCACCCTCACCCTCGCTAAACCTCTACAACCGTCCCCCCTCGCGCTTCAAGTTCTGGACCACCATCTCGGCTGACGCCCCGCGCAGGGATTCTTGGCTCGAGAGCCAGAAGAAGAAGGCGAGGCAGCGGGCCTGGATGTGTTGGGCGTTTTGGGGGGTCGTGGGCTGTGTGGTTGCGGGCGTGGTGGTGACGGTTGTGGTGTTGGGGCGGAAGGGGGTGTTGTGAGTGGGGTGGGGGGAGGAGGGGAAGGGAGAGAGGGAGATGGAAAGGAGGAAGACAAAGGCAAAGACGACAGGGAAATCATTGGATTGAGGGACAGTCGAGCGTGGTGACATTTTTGAAGCAACGAGCATGGTTTGGAGTTTTTGGTGGAGTTTCAAAAGCCTGTATATGCATCTGCGATGCTTATCTCAGGGGCTTCTTCTTCTTCTTCTTCTTCTTGTTTCAAGAAATTTCACCCGCGTAACGGGGGCGGGTTTGTACATTTCCTGCACCTCGACATTACAAACACCACACATATCCCTGCACCGGACTTTTTTCATGTATATTCTCCGCACGATACCAAGCCATCTACAGGGCTGTCAGACCACACAAACAGACAAAACAACAAATTTCTTCTTTCCCTCGTGTCAATCTCGCAAATTTTCATTCATGGTATTCTCGAGTGAGTGCCATGGCTTTCAAATGCAAGCTGTGAAGCAACCTGTTTTTGTTGTTTGAGAGCATGGCCGAAAGAGCATGGGTGTAGTATAATGTTTGAACTACCTACAGCGCTGTCAGCGACGAGCTTCTTCTTTGTATTCTCGCAACTGGACAAAGAAACGGGGCATACCCGAATGCTACCATGAAAAAAAAGCTGAAACCCTGGCCATCGCGACGCTAGTATGCCGGATATTGGTAACGCCTAAGACGCCACTTTTACATATATGAAAACCTTCTTACGCTTCTTTCCAGTACTTTCTTTGACCGTAGGTCCAACGCTTTCCAAGCTGTGTGCAAAGAGTGAAGTGACGGGTGCCGTGTCGCATGCTCGATGAATCGACCCGGACTTTGTTCTCTCACTGTTAAAGTGGGTGAGTTTGCGCAAATGACAAAAGCCTCTTCACGTCGCGAACCAATGAACACCTATAATCTCTTTGCTGGCGGTGTGGGGCTCCTGCTCATGCTCCTTGGATCACGGCCTCTCTCCTTGAGCCACTTGCGCGTGCACATGTCTAATTCGCGCTCCAGTTCCGGCGACGGTTCCTTGCGATGAATGAAGTTGCAGAAGCCGCCGCGCACACAGCCCTCGCCACTGTTGAGCCGACAGCAGGCCTCGCGGAAGTCGGTGACGGGTGAAAGTTCGCAGTAGATGGGGCGGCCGGCGTACCAGCGGCTGTTGAGCGCGTCGCACGCCTTCTGGCTGTCTTCCTCGTACTTGAAGCGCACGTAGACGTTGCCGATGAGGTCTGGGTGAAACAAATCAGTCTCAGTAATTGAAGTGGGACTCATGATGGGGACAGGCAGACATACGATCATTGTTGTTGTCGCAAACTACCAACTCCTCAACCAGTCCAAACTGGCATAGCTCGCACCAGATGTCCTCGTAGAAGGCGTCAAAATGCATCTGCATTTGCTGCGCATTCATCTTGTTCTTGGGATCGTAGGCTGGGTTCTGATACAAATTAGGTAATAGGATCGTCTGACTGTAAGATGGCTTGACGTGTTTGCGCGAGCAGCGGTCGCCGTGGCGGCAGGCGCCGATCTTGTAATAGAAGGAGCAGTTGACCTTGTCCTGCTCCGTACCGAAAATAGAGGCGAGATAGTTAGCCATGGTGTCAATGTTGTAATCGCTATCGGGTGGTGAAGCGTCGTGAGCAGTTGGACACAAGCGAAGTTGGGTGTCGGAGGTGGTGGTGTTGCGCGCGAGGTAGCAAAAGTCGCGATGCGCGAAGCTCGACTGGCAGGCGCGCTAAATTAGCGTTGTGCTGACGGAGCTGTTAGAGCGGAAGGCTCGAGAATTTCAATCATGTTACCGTATTGGACGTTAGCAGTCAGCAGTAATCAGCCAGACAAGCCAATCAAATCTGAATACGATGATCCAACACTGGGACGATTCGCCACACTCGGAGCCGGTACCGTTTTAAAATTACGTTGCCACCAAGCCATCCTCAAAGCTCTCCGGATAGTTTGACGGACAGAGATGTCGTTAAGAAAGTAAAAGTGCTGAAGCGAAAGATGCTTATATAGAACGTCTCGGTATACTGTAGAACATCATTAATGCTCAGCGCAATCTACTGTTCTGAGGCGAGTCCGTAACGGAATCGAGCTACTTAGAGATCACGTTTGGGTAACTGATAACTATATCACTGGCTCCAAATTGCATGTATTCATAATTCTACGAGGGGCAGGAATCAGAATAATGCACATTTACTTGTAAGTCCATTTTGATAATACGAACCACTGGAATCTTGGTAAGACGACGGCCCTGACGGCCCTTTGCGCATGATGATTGTACCTAACATCAGTGGGTCGACACAGTCATCTTTCTTACTGTTAGAACGTGTTGCTCCATCACAAAAGCGTCGAAGTCATCCATAACTACCTGGACTGGAGCACAGGGCAGCATCTCAATAAACAGACTACATAGTAAGTCGTAAGAGGCCAAAATTCTTTTGCTGCTCGTAGTTTTTTGTTCAAGACCGTAGCCCCATCGTTCTCCTTTCTGGCGGCGAAAGACATGAGTACCTCAGATCAAATCACCTTTCCTCTCTCAGCGCTTGATCAGCGCTTACGTCGACTGGAGTCACTGGACACCGAGGAACCGCATGTGGATTCCACAGACTGTCGCGTGACGCTCCACCATCGCAACCTTCTTCAGGCAACAGGGGGTATCACCATGAACTTTGAAGCCTCCCGACAAGCTCCTCAAGCATGCTATTTCCTACCTATCATGTATATGGCTTCTTATTGCCGGATAAAATCTCCCAAAGGCGCATGACAGGAAATGCGGCTAGCGGCGTAACCATCGCGGGGGTTGCGGCGCGAGCACGAGTCAGACGACGAAGATGAGGCTTAACCTCACCGCAGCTTGCCTTCATGCATCCACCATCAAACAACTCACGTAGTTCCCAGGTTTGAATTAATGCGTAGGTGTGGAGGAATGCCTGGTTTAAATCAAGCCCCGCCAATATGACCACCACAACAACGACTCAGCACCGATTACCGGTCAGACAACTGGTCATACTCTGTAAGATGTTGACTCCACTACTACCTGTGCCCCATCATATCTAGTCCAGAGCCTCAACGAACGACGTGCTAACAAGATCTGGTAGCAATATGTCGTTTCGCCGAACCCATAGCCCTCACCTCTGTCTTTCCTTACATGCCAGAACTCATGGAGTCCTTTGGCATTCCCGAAAACGACATCGCCCGCTGGGCTGGCATCGCATCCTCAATCTTCTCAATTTGCCAGGCTTTCACAGGCCTCATATGGGGCGCCGCATCTGACCGTTATGGCCGCAAGCCCATCATTCTTCTTGGCCTGTTGAACACGATGTGGACCATGTTGCTCTGGGGATTCTCTGTCAACTTGCCCATGGCGCTGGCGGCGCGCGCACTGCAGGGCTTGACGAATGGCAATGTAGGCATTCTGAGGACAACAGTCGCAGAGCTATGTCCGTGGAAGGAATTGCAGCCCAGGGCGTTCAGTGTAATGCCGCTCGTCTACACCGTGGGCGCCATTTTTGGACCGACATTAGGAGGCGCACTAAGTAATCCTTTGAGAATAGATCCTAGGAAGCCTAGAGGAAGCGAATTCCTGGAAAAGTTTCCCTATGTGCTACCCAATATCGTGGCAGCAGGTTTTTTTACGATAGGGATTGTAATCGGATGGCTTTTTCTCCAGGAGACGCTAGAGACGAAGAGAGGAAAGAAAGATCTAGGTCTTAGAACAGGAGAGAAGATTACACAATTTGCGAGGAAAACTTTCCGCTTAAAGAGGAGAGAGAAGTGTGGTGATGGGGAAAGCGAGCCGCTGTTAGGTCAGCGAAAGGTGGATTCTGATACGCCAGGCGATTCAAACCTTGTGGGCGAGGTCAACAAGAAGGCAAGGCCAACAGTACGAGACGTGTTGACGTACCAAACGACATTGAACCTTATTGTCTATACGCTCTTAGCACTATACACGCTCGCTTTCGATCAAGTACGTCCTTTCTTGTCTAAGCACCCTACCCACCAGCCAGCTAACCCAACCCAATCCAGCTTCTTCCAGTTTTCATGCACCACCCTCCACAGTTCTACGGAGACCCCCATAGATCCCTGCCGTTGAAATTCGCGGGCGGTTTTGGTATCGATTCACGCCGAATTGGCCTTATCTTCACAATCTTCGCCATCAGCTCCACACTGTGCCAATTCTTGATATTCCCACCCACGGCTCGCCGTCTCGGTGTACTGACATGCCTACGAATAGCTTTCCTTATATTCCCATTCGTGTTCTTTGTCACGCCCTTTGTCTCGCTCATCCCCGATCCCACGGCCCGCGAGGCTACAATGATTGCATTGCTCATGGTCAGGGGTGTAGGAGGAACTTTTGCGTTTCCAACGAGTACGATTATGCTTACGAATAGCGCGGCTAGTTTGAGTGTACTCGGGACGATCAATGGGCTCGCGACTAGCGTTAGTGCGGTGGGCAGAGCAGTGGGACCGTCGATTGGAGGCGGCCTTTTCACGTGGGGTGTTAAGAGAGGGTATGTGATTGTGCCGTTCTGGACGTTGAGTGCGATCTCGTTGGTGGCGGCTATTCCTACTTTCTGGCTAGTAGAAGGCAAGGGGTTTGGTGGTGAAGATGACGTAGTAGACGAAGATGAAGAAGAAAGCGTGCTACAGGTGCAGAATGTATGGAGAGGTGGAACACCACAACCGCAAAACGTACGCGACATTGAAGAGACAGCACTGTCAGAGTCGGAATTTGGAGAACCAGCGGACATGAACATCCTAAGCTACTGTTCCACAAGGTCCAGTGTTGCGGCCATATCGGAGGATGGCAATGAATCTAGCGATGCAGAGGAGCATACTGGGAGGAGACGATCAAGTCATCTGGGCAGTGTCAGGAGTGCTTCGCAGCAGGGCAGGAAGAGAGGTGTAAGAAGAAGAAGTTCAGTGCCGATCGGGATGGGGAAGGGCTTTAGGAGGTATAGTTCGAATTTGGGGAGTTCAGGGGTTGTTGGGGGTGGAGGGGCGAGTTGGGGCGGGACATGAACTCGAAACTTTGCAATCACGATCCTGGCGTCGTGAAAGTATCATTTGAGTCTACAGAGCATATAAGCTGCTCTGATGGCCAAAAACATGATATGGTGGCCTAGATCACATTAATCACTGGGTTGGGTTCGGCCATGTCGAAACGGGGAGCATGCACTTCAATTATACGCTTTGCTTACTTCAACGCCACTATTCGGTACATTTTACAACCGCATTTAGCCTGTTCATGGCGATCCAATGGTAATAATGCTCCATACCGTTCGACCAGCTGAACTTCATACCGCGCGGCTGTACAATATCGAATCAAAGTATGACTTCGCGCCCTCTTCGCGGCGATTCACGCTATGTCTAGGAGATCCAAGGTGCAAGGGAGTCATTATATGGGAAGATCCGATTGCTCGACCTAAGAGCGGGTCTTCACTCCGACGTCTCACCCCTATCGTACCGGCTGAACACTTTCAGGCTACAACTATTCCGACCAATCACATGAGTGAATCACGATGCATACACGACGTGCATGCATACCTCGCTGGGGACAATTCGCTGACCATAACCTCGGAATTCACCACGTCAAATAGTGAGTATATACCGTTTTACAAGCAATACGTCCAACTTACCCATCCGTTTTCCAGACCATATTGCGGCCATTAAGGCTCCCTGCACCCATGGGGCCCCACATCCCTCTTCTCACAGCGAGGTTCTATGGCCTGATATACGTATCTATCTCCTCTGTCTATCCGAGTTATGATGGTTCGCTGGATCGTGATTTCGAAGACTTTTCTCTCCTCGTCCTAATTCCCCGCGACATGTAGCCCGGCTTTGCGTGTACATAGCATGGCTTCACCATCTCCGGCGCCACCTGACCCTCGTTTCATCCTGGCAGATCCCTCACCTGCAGCACAGGAAAATGCCCGCATCTTTGTTGGTACAGCACTTGGACTACATGGTGTTGCGGCGCTTGTCTTTGGTGCGAGAATATGGATTAGGTGTTTTCCGACGTTGAGACTACACCTAGATGATTATATTTGCGTATTAGCTTATGTGAGTTGGTATACTCTTTCTCATTTGCTCATCCAGCATACCACAATGGCTCCTCCACACTTTAGTATATTTCTGCATTATATCATGCTACAGCAAAGAAGCCTCCACAAAGCAACATACCACTGACATCACTGCCAAAACCCAGTGCCTAGTCCTCACAAATTCCGCCCTCCTCCTTGCCGCTCTACCTTACACCTTCACTGGCAGTACCGAGACTTTCACCCTCACCGACGCCCAACTGGCATTTAAATATGCCACAATCTCCCAACCCATATGGGCATGCTCCATGGCCGCCATCAAATCCTCCTTTGCACTAACACTCCTCCGCATCCAATCCTCCTCTCGCCTGCAAAATTTCCTCTACCTCATGATCGCCATCCAAATCATCCTGGGCATATATAACACCCTCGCCACCCTCCTCCAGTGCATCCCCGTGCGCAAACAATGGGATCTCCTCGGCACCGTACACGGCACATGCTGGAGCAAGCGCACCGTAGGCATAAGCAGCATCAGCGCCGGCGTCATCAACATAGCCACAGACTTCATATTCGCGCTACTGCCACTCTCCTTCCTCCAGCATTTGCGACGCCCGTTGCGCGAGCGCGTACTCCTCTTTGTCCTCATGTCGCTCGGTGTTTTTGCGGGCATTGCCTCGATAGTGAAAATTGTGGCTGCAGCGCGGTTTGGCAGCACAGGCGACCCGGTGAATGAGTCGGTGGGGATAGGCATGTGGAGCCTGATTGAGGAGTTGGTGGGCGTGATTGTGATTTGTGTGCCTTGTCTTAGGAGTTTGTTTCAGAGGTTTTTGGGGTATTTTGGGGTGTGGGGGAGTCGAATTAAACATGCGACGCACAGTAAGGGATACGGGCGGACATATGAGCATGATGAGCATGTAGGGGTTGGGGCCAAGGTGGAGAGTAGTCGCAGTCGCAGTCGAAGTCGGCTTGCTACGATGCTTAATCCGGGGGATGCGGATGCAGAGAGTGGGATCCGGTTAAAGGTTCTGGGCACACAGGAGGATGAGGATGGTGGTGGGAGTGGAGTTTGGAAGGATGAGGGGATGAAGAGGGGCGAGATTTGGTGCACGAGGGAGGTTAGGGTTGAGAATGAGATTTTGGGACATGTGCCTTCGAATGAGCATTTAAGAGGGGGACCGCAGGCGGCCTGGGTTGACGAATCATTTGATATTGTAGATGCGCCGAGGTTTGGGAGGGCTATTTAATGAGGGTGGGAGGATCGGGGATAAGATATGACTGAGAGAGACAGAGCGACCATCATGCTTTCAGTACGTATGAAAGATACGAAATGATAGCCATATGAATTCACACCATTAATTAAGAATTATAAAAGTGATTTGGTGATGAATTCGAACTCAGCCAGGTCCATTCGCGTACTGCTTCCTCTATCTCTAGAACCGACATGCCACGCCTGATGAGCTGGCTGTAGACCAACATTCACATTTAAGTACGTCTTTAAGATACGATTATTCTTGTAGTGCAAGTATTAGAGGGGATCCGGTCAGGAAGAGACGATGGTGAACAACAAGAGACCGGATTTAGAGGCCCCATGGCCAGCTGTGTCTGATTATAGCATTCTAGGAAGACTTTTCGAGGTAGCTTTATGGAAGAAATCTAGATAGGTTATAGGATGCACCAGTTCTGGCTGGTCTTTTAGTGAAGTGAGTGTCGTACTAGTCAGATGACATGGGAGGCAAGTAATTATTTCTTTAATCCATGTTAAAACACCTCTAGACCTTTGCATCGAGAGATAATAGATTTCTTAAGTAATACAAAATTCGACGTAAGTAGTTCTGAGGTGTGTCAATAGTAATATATATAGTCTCAAGTCGTCATTCACGAAGCACACACTGATGTAATTTATTGAAAATTGGATCGAACGGCATGTCAACACGAAATGGATGTTCAACCGCCGGCTGCATCGCGCAATAGCTAGTACTCAACACCACAAGAGGATTTTACTCGGAAAAGAATGTAACATCAAATAGCACAGCTTCAATCTTAAGATAGGTTCATATTAGGCTGCACGAGCTTTTTTGGACGATGCTGCACCTTCGCCTTTACTGTTATTCTCATCCTCCCTCGCACGCTTGGACTGCTTCCCAGATTCGCCATTCTTCTTTGCATCACCAGTCTTCTTTGCCTTTTCTGCCGCAATAGCGAAACTGAGGCGAATTCCCTTAGTCTTGTTAGAGCGCTGATTCGTCATTGCCCGCTTCATGAGCTCCGTAGGGTTGCCTAAAAGTGACCAGAATCGCTCGCCCTTCATGATATCCGCACAAATAGTCTTGGAACACTTGAGATATTCGCGAACAGCCTCGTAGCGGTCATTGAAGGTGAAGTATATTGTCTTCCGATACAACTCGCGGCGGCCGGAGTCGTAAATGGGCTTCTTCCAGCCTTCTTTGTGGATCTTGGTCATTTCAGTCTATTGAGTGTTAATTATGGCGATGCAATGAGTGGATGGCTATTACTTACAACGAGCTCGTCAGCTGCGGTATGCAACTCGGCGTAGGTGTAGTATGTGGCGTCATCCTGCCACCGTGTGATGAATTCTTCCGTCGTATTCGACTCTAGACAACCCTTGTTGTTTCGCATTGCACTGACTAGGCCACTGACATGCGTATCGTGCTGGTTTTGAGAGTTTGGAATGCTGGGATCGTCAGTGGGATGGAAGAGGGTTTGCCTTTCTCGACTAGCATTATTTCTAGTCTTTTTCTCTTCCCTCATAAGTCGGTTGGCTCTACGAATCTTAGAATGAACGCTTTCTCGATCTATGACAGAATCACTTGTGCTATTATATGCGGTAAAAATTGTTCCGACGGTGATGTCGCTATTCTGGTTTGTCTTCCTACCTAGGGAAACGCCAAGTGTGGTGAGAGATGCGTTATTCTCATTCTTTTGGGTCAGTTCAGGCCCATGATATCCTACTAACTTCCCTTGACCGGCCGAAAACATATCTTGAGGTACTCTAGATGTAAAAAGAAACTGGTTTCCGGTTCTTCCGGTTTGATTAAGATAGTTGGAGAGTCCATGATCGCCAACCATTGTCCTTGTGGAGGGTACAGCGCCGGCAATTGAGCCCACTGGATTAAATTGCAGTTCACGGTTAGGATCTTGCCAACTAGTGGTATTGTCATAAACGATGCCGCTCGCGTAGTTCCCATAGTTATTGGAGTCTATATAGATTCGGGAGCCTGGTTTAGTTTTGCGTATTGTACTCTTCTTGTCACCGAGATCACTGTCATAATCCAAGATGGCATTGTTGCGATCAATGACCGGTATTGATTCATTCGAAAGGCCAGGTTTCAGATTGCTGAAATCCGGTAGGAGGTCCAAGTCATCGTTTTCGCGGTCGATGACGAGTTCGCCCGCAACTATGTTGTTCTTGTGGACTGCCACAACTTGACCATTTGTGTTATTTTTATCATCCGTCTTTCGATGGTGGAGCGCAGCAGTGTTCTGCTGGACGGCGCGAGATTCTACAGTATCATTGCCGTCCGTGTTCAAGGGGGCGGCGAAAGTGTTGTCTAGGCTGCTGAGATGGCCGGCGTTCTGATCATAGACCCTAGAGGCCCCAAACTTCATATAATCGCTATAGTCAAAGTTGCTGATATCAGGCATACCTAGAGGTTCAGTCAATATGTAGCAATGGTGTGGGAGGGATCGTCGCACTTACCAATCGTTGGCTGCAGAGTGCCAAAGACGTTGATGTCAGTCAGCCATGGTAACGATGCTACATCTAATTGTAGACTGTCTACACTGCCAATGGACTCAGGTGTGCTACGCGACCAATCGACCGGGTCAGAAGCTGCCGCTGTTTTGAACTCCATATTGATATAACTGGGCTGCTGCATAGTCTCCAGTTCTGACGAGCGATACCTGGGAGTTCCTGGCATCTGAACGAGCTTCTTGGTATGCTGCTTGGAAGTTTTCGTCAAAGGGGATGTAGATGCGCCTTTGACGATGCCATTTTGTGAGGATGATGCTCTACCGTTGCCGCTGTGTGCCCAAGGGAATCCCGACATCGCGTGAGTCTGACTTATCTATTGAATATAAGGTAGAGCTTAATGCTGATTGTTACAGTACTTGGTTGTAGATTTGTGCAAGAAAATAATGTTGAGAGGTGAAACTGCAGTGGTCCGCAGCACCGTCAGTTTATAACTACTGCGCCAGCCGTGAGACTCGAAACTTAGCTCATTCTCGCAGGGCTCCTAGTGAATTATGTGTCATTATTTCCATTACAGTCCTGTGGTTTGCTTAATTGCACATCTGTATGTTAATAATGCTACGCCAAGCTTATACTCTTTTACTTTTGCCCAGAATTCGCACATGTTGGATATTTCCAGGTCATTCTCCGTAGTGAGCTCTCCTCAGTTTCAACTCGTCACTTTGTTCCATCGTACTCAGATATGCTCCTGCGTGATTCTGGTGTGGCGTTGTTGCAATTGAAACCAAGCAATAGCATCTCGATGTTTATGATAATAACAGGATGTGCAGAAAGGTTCGTGGTAGCTCGAATAGTAATGTGTATTTCTACAGGTATACGGATAGTTCTTTTGCTGGTACGGTGTAAATGCTAGCGACGTTAGACTCAATGCAGTGTAAGCGTGTGGAATGAGATATTTGGCTAGCTGCATTATGAACAATGGACAGCCTGCTGTGGTGGGTATAAAGAATCCCTAATGATGATTCTTTTAGAAAGAGGATGAAAGAATTCCAATGACGATTTGCAACATGGTAGGGAGTTTACACAACTATAACAATATTATTTGCAGTAAGAGAGCCCGAACGCCACATAACAAGAGTAACATTGTTGCGTCGCCGGACAACCGTAGTAAGGGGATGTATGCTTGGGAGAGGCAAGGGTTTATGCAAAAGTGTATACGTGTAAGAGTTGGGCGATTTGAGGGCCTAAAATTACTATATGCTGACTTGAGAAGCTTTCTTGAATAACTCTTTTCCGTGGTTGGGTCTTTGTTTGGTCATATGCTGAGTGCACGAGATCCAGCGATTGTTGACTCCAAGAGTGAAGTACACTTACATGCAGTACCGGTAGATCTGATTCCATACTTCAGCAATGCTGTGAAAGCTCAAAAATAGTTTGTATCGTTCATTGCACTATTGCTTATTCCAGGCTTGAATGCTGTCGTGTAACTAGGCGAAGAAGTAACTCCAGCACATATAGCCATCTTGGAACGAAAACCAAGCCATGAAAATTGCCTGCTACTTTGCTTCTTTCATGAACTCTTTAGTGGTCGAAACTTGACGTTCGGATTGAGGTGAGACCCTTGTCACGCTAGGCAGGTACCGGTAAGTAGGTACCGGTACGGTACCGGTACCAGCGATCATGTGTCAAGCCCACTTCACTTATGCCACGCACCTTACACGCACCTTGACGTCTTTGCATTCTCCAAGCCGCGTTCACTTTAAGCTTCACTGATCGACATCGTGTGTTCAAGTGGGTACATTCAAAGTACATTCAAACGCCGTTGCGCAGCCATTGACCCGAGCTGGAAATCCCATGCCGCTACCGGTGCTGAGGGTACGAGCCGGGATTTGGTGGATCGGATACATGAAATTGTTAGTTGTATAAGCTCGACATCCTCTTGCAGGATTTGCGATAGTATAAGAGCCTGTGTCTTACTCCGGAGCCTCTCATCTGTCGGTATCGCGATACTCGTCCACGGTGCTAGCAAGCTGTGAGAAGCGGCCGATCTCGAAGCCTTGCCAGGTACTGTCAGATGTTGGTAGTTTTCCACAATATCTTGGTACGGACACTATTGTAACTGTGTTAAGCAATCTGTAAGTCCTCTGTTTTCAGTTCTCTGAATCCCCAGGACGACTTTGACGAGATTCGCTGGCAGGAATGGCTGCTTGAGACCGGCGCAGAATGACTGGTATGTGGGGCGTGGATGCAAAAGGTGGAGTTTTTGTTTACCATTCACACTCCAAAGACGATCATGAATGTGAGAATTTCACAGCTCTATGTACACTGCTCCACGAAAAGAGGTGGCTCTGGCCTATCTTACGCACATTACACGAATTTGTAATTAGCAGTAATACTTTGATCGGATTCCGCTGAGTAGCTATGAAAATACGCGTGTGACTTCTTCAGAGGTGTACCGGCGGTCAACCGGCCTAGCGCTATATCGTTTGTGATGTGGATACTTCACCTCGCGACTTGCTTTACCTTTCCTTCACACAGACTACCGCCCATCCTGATTCAGCCTTAGTTTGATTCTGAAAGCCCCCACTAGGTATATATATGAGGTCCTCGACACGTGTGCGTGCACACGACCTTCTCTTCTTACATACCTCACTGCAGCTTGGATACCACTTTGACACTTTCTGTCTTGCTCCCAGATCTCAAATATTGACTTAAGTTAGGCAGCAACACTCGTGCGCAAGGATTCATAATCTTAAACCCCGATATCGATCACGACGGCACGCACTGATGTCCGGTCGTGACAACATGGCGGATCGTAGT
This sequence comes from Plenodomus lingam, assembly GCF_022343315.1. Classification (NCBI taxonomy): domain Eukaryota; kingdom Fungi; phylum Ascomycota; class Dothideomycetes; order Pleosporales; family Leptosphaeriaceae; genus Plenodomus; species Plenodomus lingam. The sequence goes on from NW_027093973.1 coordinate 824,240, forward strand.
CATGGCTCCACATCCAGGAACAGGCGTCCGCCCCCAGTGATTCCTCCCTCTTCTCTAGCTGAATCTTCGCTCCCGACAAAGCATTGGCGACTTCCACACGATTTGGCGGCGCCGTCAAGGATCAGGCCTCTCACATCTCAGTGCCTTTATAAGCCCAACTACAACGTCAAACAAAACGGTCTTTACTTCCAGAATGCAGGAGAGTCACAGCGCTCAATGTCCAGCTTTCAGTGGCTGCCGCCTACCAATGATGTTTCCATTCCGCTCACCGACGAACAGGATTGTCAGGTCGTAACAGAGATTGTCGATGCTATGAAGGACATGTCTAAGGCAAAGGACACAGTAGCAAGTGCTTATCGCAAGCGCTTTACACCTCCGGAGCACTATTATCAGGATTGGGCAATTGAGGCCTGCGCTTGGGATGTCCTCGTAAGTATTATACAGGCTACCTTACCAATGTGTGCCTTGGCTAAAGATGTGCAGCTTCTCGCAAAGCAGATTCATACTGGTGGTTTCAATTCTCGCATCTATGATTCCGCGCTCATCGATGCCATCGGCGAAACTCAACATTGGCATTTTGAGGATCGTATTGGATGGATCTGTATGGCTCTTAGGGTAATTACTACTGTCAACACGGCAAGGAGAGTACCAGCTTACTTAATAACCAGACTTCGAAGAACGTCGCCGTGAATCTCTTGGTAAGCACATAGTAACATTGGTCTGCGCGCAACGCCTAACTGACCGTGTACCAGAAAAAGGAAAAGGTCATGACTATTGTTGGCGCACCACACAAGCTCCATAAGGCCACTCTTGTCAACACAAAGTCTAATGCCAACCGCGGTATTTGGACCGCTAATGGCCGCGATGCTGATTTAGAGCATCAGAATCGTCCTTTCAAGAAGCGGACCGATGAAAATGGCAACCCACTGCCTTTACCAAAGCGACAGGTACCGATCGACAAAGATACCGAGGAAATGACACGCAAAGGCAAAAAGCAGGCCAAAGTGACCAGCAAGGATGGGACCACACCAAGTAATTATTCTAATCTCTTGAATTCGAATGACTGTACAAATGGTATTGAACTAACACTACTACAGCTTCTCCACTTCTAGAGTCGTCTCCATCTCCCTCTCCACAAGCTACGAACAGCCCGTCCTCCCACACCCACACCCATCGCACCTCTGGCTTTCACTCGACTTGTGACTCTTTAACAACAAACAAGGAAGTTGAAACGACCGATCAACGCATCACGAGCTTTTCACTGGCCGCCATCAACGATAGGATTGGATCCAAATCTCGGGTATACGGTCACGAAAACAGCCACCTCATGGACATCGAAAGCAACTCTGTGGGCGGTGGTGATAATCCTCGAAACTTGAATCCGGAGGGGCACAATTCAAGCAACGTTTTCAATATGAAGAGTCGTTCCAGCGCCCACGGCAAGGGAGGCGTTGGCATTGGCGATCTTGGGATCAAAAATGCTGCATTTGTTGACAACGTCACTGCTAGCATGGCTGCTACCTCATCCTCCTATGCATCACCCATGACAACTCCCGTGATCAAGACTGAGGATCCTGTAGAGATGCCCGATGATGCAGATATCGATGATGCAGTTATCGACGCCGCTCATGTTCTGACTTTACTGCATCGAGGTTCTGCATCATGAAAGGGACCAACGTTTGCTCTAATCCCACAAATCACCGGCTTAGTGTCTGTTTGACCTCCGTGGGTCAAGGCATGTGCCGAGCTGACTATGGATTTATCATGCGATATGACTGCGGACTCGTAATACAGAGATGGCATGTCGATGCTTTTGCATGACGGTCTGGGTGTTTTCTTGAGCTTCTTGGTCCGCTGCATGCAGCGAGTGCACGATATGAGCCTTTCTCTAATGACGACTTCTTCTGCATCTGCTTGCTGATTTTAATATAACCCCTCTCTTTATTTGATTCTTCCTGTCTGTGTTGTGACTGTTTCTTCACATAAACTTGAATTTTGTACGTGATATCTTGGGCACAACCTGCAATTTCCAGTGCTTACCGGTAGTAATTTGTATTCTGACAGCAGTTATCGAGTATGTGCATAGTGACATGTGCACTTGGTTTCACGTGCGCCCTGAATCTCTCTTTCTTTGAATTGAAATCTTGTCCTCCTTTGCTCATTCAAGGACATTGCTCAGTTATCAGTCAGCCAATTTGCGATTAATGACAGGCCAATCCTTTGTTCGACTTTCAGCGCACGGTGAGGGAAATTTGCTAATCCGCTTTGCCTTTCGACAATCCCAAAACTGCGGAGAAAGAATTGCTGCGGCTTTTTGATCGTAGGCATGTCAATGGAGGCCGCGCAACCTTGCAAAAAGTGGGCGGAGGAGCGAAAACGCGCAAGATATCGTGCTGGGCGTCTGGGATAGTCATGATTAAATATAGTCAGTGGATGGGCGTCAACCTATGTCGCACTGCGACAGTACACATCTGGAGCATTGCATCTGGAACGGGGCAATGCGCTCCAATGAAGTCTCGACGTTGTAGCTTTGCGGGAAGGGTCAGCGTCCAATCAAAGCCGACCAGCCTTGCGACCTGAAACGTAGCTGATCGGCGGTAAATCTTCACTCCACCTCCCGACTTTCACTTCACCAAGAGACTCACTTCCCGAAGCGCCTTGTGAAAACACCATCGCCTATCACTGCGTGGTGCGAGGCCCGCTTCCAGACGTTTCGATGCTTGGACGTTTCCAGCCTGTTGTACCTGGCCGCCTGGACTTGCTTGGACGCGACCCGCACCCGTTGACTCCGTTTGCCCTGGCGGAAACATGTTCGGTCATACAAACGGCTCGCTTTTAACATTTCACTACCATAATGCGTTGCCCCATATCAATCAGGAACGGAGAATGACATGCCATGCCATGCCATGCCATGCCATTTATGTGGTGCCCAATTCCCGTTACATGCCGTCGATTAACGGCACGCGACCTCTTGCAACACCCCCACACAACCCGCTTCCATGTCTAATGCTTCACTAGTGCAGCCTTGCGAGAACTGAAGGTACCCAACATATGAGAAAGATTCACGCCGTATTCACGGGAGGCTGCATATGAGCGCGCTACGCTACGACTATGCGCCGGGAGCCAAGGCAGCGATACTGGCGGCTACAGCTTTGGCCAACGTTGAAACACCGACCCGACCTCCATGTATAAGGCTGCAAAAGCTTGAGTAGAAGTCGCATGTGGTGGCTTTGTGTTTCGATGGCTCTTGTGCGCCCCTCTCTATTGGCTACCGTTTGTCGTGTCGTTCTAGGCCTTGGGTGTCACCAACATGCTCAGCGTTTGTCACACCGGGCCCAGGCGCCTTCATATGAACTATATCCGCGTAGATCTCGAACACGTACTCCTCTCACTAAGTTGCGTATTCTGTTCCTCTGCTCGTCCTTTGCGATTGTGTTGTTTGGGGCGCGCGCTGTTACAGCCGAAATTCGACAAGTCACTTACACATTGTTGCCTTGAACAATGGTAGCGTAAACTTCCTGTTGAAGACAAGTCAAGCACGTGAGTCGATATTGTGCGCTCACGAAGTACTTCTGGAAAGCTCTCACTTCACTATTTCTTGGGTTCCCATAATCTTCTTCAATCTTTTCTATTCCGCAAGCTTCTCATCGGCAGTTTTCTAAAACAACTTCACCGACAGCGACTGCGCTTTTTGCACAAGGTTCTAGCTTCTTCAGCACACTGTTTCGCTCTTGCAGGCCAAGATCACTAGACCCCCCGACCACTACTCTCAGATATTCAACAGCACAATCAAGATGCCGAACATCGTTAAAGCAACACTTGCCGCGCTGGCCGTCGCACCCCTCGTCCTAGGACATACCTGGATCGAGCAGATGCGTAACGTCAACGATAAGGGCGAATACGTTGGTCAGTACGGTTACTCGCGAGGCATGGTCTCCAAAACCGATCCTGAGTTTACCGGCACGTCTATGAACTGGGAGCTTCCTGCCGGACAAGGCAAGCTTTTCATCGATGAGACCACTCCCCTCTGCCACACAGCGCAGCGCAAGCAAGTCCAGTCTTCCGAAAAGTACCCTCGTCTCCAAGCTACACCCGGCGGCTACATCGCGATGCGTTACCAGGAGAATGGACACGTCACCAAGCCCGGCAATCAAAAGGGCAAGCCCGAGAAGGGTGGCACTGTCTTCGTATACGGTACCGCTGAGCCCGATGAGAACGAAACTCTCCTCAACGTTCTTCAGTGGACTCAAGACGGCCAAGGCGGCAACAAGAAGGGCGCGCTTATCACAATGAACGACTTCGACGACGGACGATGCTACGAGACAGACCCGACCAACGCGATTTGGCAGGAGCGTTCCAAGGCCATACCGAATTTCGCAATGGGCCAAGTTGTGGAGGGAGCACCGGGAAACTACCCTCTCGCTTGCGAAACCAACGTTCAGCTTCCCCAAACTGCTGCACTGGACAAACCTTACACCTTCTACTGGGTGTGGCAATGGAACACCGCTCCTGGCATCGATCCTGGCCTGCCAAAGGGCAAGGATGAATACTATACCACCTGTATCGACGTCGATGTCACATCTCCAGATGTTGCACTGGCTGCAGAGGCTAGCCAGAAGTACGCTGTTGGTCAGCAGGACGCCATGTCCAAGGCCGTGTCCGACTATAATAAGCGCACTGCTCTTATGACAGACGTCGTCAAAGGCGAGGTTGGTCCCATTTTCTCGGGCTCTCCCTCGGGCTCTCCTTCTGGAACACCGGCTCCTACTGGCGCTCCCAGCCCTGTTAGCCCATCCGTACCCGCCAATACCCCTGCGCCTACTGGTGGTGCTTCTTCACCTCCGCCTCTGGCTCCATCGCCACCAGTTGTCCCTTCGATCTCCAGCGGTGCTCCCTTCCTCAACTCAACCCAGCCAGCTCCTACCAAGATCCCTACTCTTTCGCAGCGTCCGGGCCCTGCTCCTACATCGCTACCCCCAAGCGGTAGCTTTGTCACCATCACCGACATCGTTATGGTTACTGTCACTGAAACTTCAGGTCCAGCGGTCACACCACGTGCCATTGACTCCTCCGCGACATACAGTGCGCGCCACCCCCACGGTGCCAAGTTTCGGGGCCGCTTTGCTTCCTAAGTCAGCTCTTTTCTTTCACAATCTCAATTTTCAATCTTCGTTTCTTGCGCGCTGTGCGTGACTAGCTCTTTTCGGCATGGTGCGTACCCACCATGTTCCCAGCAATGGTAGAACCACGAGGGAATACTCGTTTGAATAGATGGATGACGTGGATACTTGTGCATAGCGTGGTGGGACTTTTTGAGTTGCATAACAGCGAGATCAGGTGATACCCCTACATGTACACACCGGCGTATAGGTTTCCTATGTTATTGCTCGGAACTACATGCTTATATGGGGCAATGGTGTTCCTGGAGTATGAATATATTTCATTATGTTTGTTCAAACAAGTTCTAGGACTGTGATGGGATTCCAGTGATGTTGCGGAGAGATGTTGAATAATCTATGTTCCCCGTGAAGGCACATCCAGCGTACCGGACTAATGTCAATGGTACATAGACTTCACAACAGAATATGGACTACTACCTTGAGTGTATTCAAGCAATCCGTTCTTGTGCTCGCATACCGCCCAAGATTAGAAGTAGGATCTTAGAATCATAGAGCAGATTTTTGACAGATTCTTGCTGTTGACCTTGCAACACTCTCAAGGTCACAAGGTCAGCACCAAGTAGCGCCTTCAACAAGCGCAAGAAATCACTAGTCGCTTGCCTTCGTGTATTCACTGGACGCCATTCATGCGGATCTGACCTGCGGCAATGTTTGCTTGACCGCAAATCTATAAGCTAACCGCCTCGACTTTAGCGGCGCCTCGCTAGACAGCTCTCATCCATTTGTTGTGGTGACTGCCAGTCATAGATATCCTGGAGATGGCCTCAATTCAGTTCGAGCAGATCTATTTGCCCTTGGCTCTACCCTGTAGAAATTTGGACTGGTTAAACTCTATACCTTGGGCTCAGGCTCAAAGATGGAGATTACTGAATCTATCAGGCAATCTGAATTTCCTGAAATAAAAAGTTTAGTGCCAATACCTAGGCGATATCATTATGGGGTGCTGGCAAGGCAGATTCACAGGAGGAGATGATGTACTGGAATGCGTACCTTGGTGAAATCTCTCGAATCATGTCCCATGTAATAACGCCGGTCAGTTATATTGTCTTGTTGTAGAAATACTATCGTTTCACTCTATATTTCCAGATTGTGATATTCTATTGAGGCCCTACTGCGATTGAAACTTGAAACCTGTAGAGTTGCCCCAGACAGTTTCGACAGCATGTTTGCTGAAATCGTCTCTTACCAGATCTGCCGAACCGAAATACGAATTGTTGGCTGTAAAACTATCATATTAAGTAAGAAGTAGAGGATCATGTGGAAAGCATTCATAGTTTTTGTATTCTAGGAGTAATCAACGGTAGGCAGTTACATTACTGGGATCCTTAGACTTAGCTATCTTATCGGCTACCAGCCTCATCTGCCTCAACCTCGGTCCATATTCCCGTCGACATCGCATCTGAGGAGTCGCGCACCGAAATACCAGCACTGACACAACAGCACTAACAGCCATTGCAGACATGTATGCCTCGTACCCATGACTGTCCCATCGCTTCAACAACCCCCCAGCATCACAGCCTCATCTCCTTCCCTCCCCCTCGCACCACCACGACCCCCCTCCCAATCGAACACCTCGAAGACTTCACTGCGCACGAATGGTGCAACTCCCTCCTCTCTGACCCGACCATACCCAAAATCTCCAAACGCCACATTCCCGACCCACGCGAAGGTGTCAGCAACACGTTCTTCACCCGCACACTCTTCACCCCAACCGCCATCCGCGCCTTCCTCTCCTTATACAGACCAGGCAGCACCAATCACCGCGACACCTCAGAAACGACAAACATCGTCACTGGCAGCGCAGTCCGAGCCCCTCAGCCTTCAAGCTCCGCCGCAGAAGCTGCGCGCCAATTAGCAAAACGCGATATTTCTTACGCAGCTGATGCGACTGACGTGCCCGAAACCCTTATACTGGTGAGCATAGGCAGTGATGTCGACGGTGGTGTGGCTAGGCTGCATGGCGGTGTCACGGCGTCATTGTTGGATCAGGTGATGGGGAGTTTGGTGGCTTCGGTGTTTGGATACACGTGTGCGACGAGTGAGTTGAAGATCAAGTATCTCAGAGCGGTTAGAACGCCCTGTGTTTTGCTTGTCAGGCGAGGGGGGGGGGGGCGGATTAAGGAGGGAGAAGGGAAGGTGGGTTGAGACGGTGGGATGGGTGGAGGATGGGATGGGAAAGGTGTTTGCGGAGGAGGAGGGGAGTTTTGTTTTAGGGAAAGTGAGGGAGAGCAAGATGTAGGGGGGTTGGATCTTAGGAGAGGGCAGCTGTTAGGCACAATCTGTCACAAGTTTGGGCTACGTGACACAGCTACATTGAGTCGTTCCTTTTGGGCAACGCTGAACTGGACGTATGGCCTTGTTATGCCTTGCCCTCTTTCAATGATCGATTGGTCATCTTAACCTATGACTAAAAGGTCCTTGAAATCATGCTCCAGTCACCTATTCTGGGCACAGACGACGATAGCACGGGGGTGCACAAGCAACCATGCAGGATAATCCAATCGTTCACAACATTCAGTACATTACACTTCGATCTCTCAGAACTCTCATCACCCCCTCTGACCTTTGCCAGACCCTTCTCTCAATCCCCCTAACCAACTCATCATTGAATCTTCCTCGCAACACGCTCCACATCCTCCTCCCCCTTCTCACTCTGCAACAACATCCAAGTCAACAATCCTGTGAATGTCAACCACACATTGCCCCACACCCCAATACTCATGCTCGTGTTGTAATGCGTATCCAGTTTATAATGCTGATACGCGCCAATTCCCGTAGTAATGTGATGGAAAATCGTCGCCGCAACTACCGCTTTGGCGTAGATTACGCTACTTGGTGAGCGATTCGCAGTTGCGGTTGCGGTGGCCGAATTTGTGGAGCTAGGAGAAGCGAACGGTACAGCGTTGGTGAGAGAAATGAGTATCAGGGCCAGAGTGACCAGACACCAGCCATCATTGCGGATGTTGTAGAGTTCGAGGTCGTTGGGCATAAGGTTTAGTTGGGAGGGAGGACGGAACCCTGGGGGAAGTTGTTAATATGGGTGTGTATATGTGTTAGAGATACTCATGGAGACGTACAGTCTGCGACCATGGCTGGGTCGTATACGCGGCACAACCCTCGAAGGCCATACCAGAATGCTGTGCCGTAAGCGTAGGCATGGAAGACCTAGTCATCATTTTATTAGCATTTTCCGCATCAATATTCGTACCTCATGCGTCGATGAAGCTTGCCTACATACAGTTGCATTGAGGGAAGGCATGACCCAGAGACGTTCACACAATGTCGTTTTCGAATTGGTTGGAAACTTGCAAAAGGCAATTGTATACGAAGCAAATGCATCTTTTAAATCCTGATCTAGGATGAACACTACTTCGTGAGGTGTTTTCGCGTATCTAACGCCAATCACAAAAAGCACATCCCGCGACGTCATCATGAGAGTTGGAACCGCCTCATTAGTTTGTATGTTGCGGGGCTGCATGCACAAGGTTATCTAGATCGCCAGGAGATCGTCACCCGCGCATCGATGGCCTAATTGCGAACCCGGGATTCGATTTTGAATTCATCATGATTCTGGAGTTTGGGTTTGGGCATCGGCCGAAGGTTGTAATTAGTTTGTGTGCATTGTCACGTTTGGTATGGAAACTTGGCGATCTGCATTCACCAAGTTCCTAAACTTGGTAGGATAACCGAATGGAACCAGGATTGCCCACGAATTATAGATATTGCACATACAAAAAGAGCTAAGTCATGAAATATATATTTCCTGCATTGATGGAAAAAACTATTCATCAGGTGAAGCATAAAAAGATTTGTGTCACGCATCCTTTATTTGATTTGATCAGCAGGGCATGGGCTGCCGACGATTCGCATAGCATCTGTATGCTTCTTCAGCTCCGCCACAAAGACCTCAAAGTTCATCATATCAATAGGCGGGTATGCACGAGCCTGCTCAGGTACCCCATCGCCATCAACCGCATTGGGAAACTTCTCTTTCACATACGCGCGCAGTTCTTCTTTCAACTGCGGTGGAGTAAGTTGCGAATGATATATCACGCCCAGCCCCTGGACTTGCATTTGCTCGATATGCTCGATTCCTTTGTTGATGTTGTGGAAATGCGGGTTGCGCGTCTCAACCTGGAGCACTTGGACATCTCGTGAGAGGGGTGGCGAAGTAGGCGCTTGCGATCCGAACCGTTCCCAAATACTGATGAGTTGAAAGGGCTCCACCGCATATCCAGTCGCAAACCGCAACTTCATCGCCAGGTCAATAGTCATTGCGTGTTCACCTGCATTCGCAGTTTCTATCACATTTAAACCCAGCGCCATCGCGTCCTCGAGGCTTGTCTGATGGATCTCATTGGAGACACGATTCATCCATTCATTGACTACCCGCGAGCATCGTCCCGACTTTTCGAAAACCAGCTTTCCATCTTCGATTTTGGGCTTGGAATTCCACTTGATCCGGACCATGGCGTGAGGCGGGTGATTGGAGTTGGAAGAGTAAAGTGCATAGTGTAAACCCGCAGCATACACTTTACAGTACTCATGTACGGCGCCTGCGGCTAGGTTATCAGCATCGATGAAACCGACAAACTTCTTGCCAATCATTCTAGATATAACAGTCCCGATAATCATGGCTTCCCCCTTGCCATTGCGGATCCGACAGGTGGGCCTCTGCTCCTCCGACGGAAAAAGACTGGTTTCAGTGACGAGGTCAGACATGCCTGCAGCGAAGAAAGCTTTTGCAAGGCCTTCATCGCCTTGGTGTACGATGATGGCCAGCCGTCCTGCACGACTGCAAAAATCTTGGAGGAGTTCGGATTCTGCGAAGAAGTTGCGCGGTGAGCTGTTGGAGACGAGGATGACGAAACATTCGTGTGGGATACCGTGGAGGACTCCATCCAGAACGTCCAGCTCCTCGTTCATACAGGGTATGACTATAGCGAGCTTTGTCTCGATGTCACGAAGCGCGGCCTCAGGAAAGGATATGTTTCGTTGACTGACTGTGCCGGTTGAAGTGTCTGCGACACGGAAGCTAGTTTCTGAATGATGGCCTGCATCGAGTTCGATTACGCGGGCCAACTCGTGGACTTCGACATTGCCGCAGCGAGCCGAGGTACTTCCAAGAGAAATCCTCATATCTGAGATATTGTACTTGAGATGGTGTAATTTGGAATCTTTGAAATGTATTCCTTGATGGTCCTAGACTGCATAATTGGGCTCTTGAGAAGGTAAATCCTCTTCATATAGAACACAGGCAGACTCATATTGTTCAAGTCTAGTGCGAGAAGGGGGCCTCAAATTTAGTGAATCTTACTGTGCAGATGGTGTCAATCATGATGCCTATTGCGAGAGCCATAAGCATACACTTATGAGTTGTCTTATGATCCACAATGACCTTGAGTATTTTTCGAATATCCACAGGAAGTGAAGATAATTTGAACATGTTCGTGAAAATATGCCGCGATTGCTGTACAAAGTATCCCAGGTAAACAGTGCGCACGAAATTGTCGGTAACTACCTGACGAGGTTAGTACCGGTAATTTCGAGCATCATAAGCTGACCAGGAGCAGGCTTATCTCGGCTAGGCAAACATGAGACCGCTCCAACACTGATCTTATTTCCGTAGGTAACGCTCCTTGTCGCGTAAGGTCAATCTCTACGAAGAACATTTGAAGCTGTTGTGAGGGAATGCGCTCCGTACGAATCCGTATTCTTCACTGTAGATATACTTTCCCATATTCAAAGACGATGCCGTTGTACATTCATGATAACTACTCTGCCCGCTTTAATCACATAACAGTGCCATGAATCTACTGCACTAGCTAGTTTTTTCATATACGAGGCGGTCAACTGAATCGCCCTAGACTAAAATACGAGTTTTGACACATCTGTAGTGTCCTGTTCGCAGGAACTCTCCACCTCTGGCCCTCCAGGCAATTAGCTGCCCAGAAAAGAGGCTGTGATCAAAAGACCTGTGATCGGTACTTCTACCTAGTACTATGAGACAAGATGCGCAGGTCGTCCAAAGAAAATCTGGCGTGGGGGATTTCTACTAGGGCACTGCCAGTCCAAATTTGGAAACAAACCCCTTTGCCAAGACGTGGGGATTATGCATGTACCGGAATCTGGAATAACCCGCGGAAGTATCGGCTCGAACTGTGGAGTCGTCTAGATCCTGGGACAGAATCCCATGGCCTTATAGGTCCCTTTCCCATGCAATGGGATAATGATAGTAACCGCGACATTTAATCTACAAGAGTTGTACTGCATGTCAGCCCCGTCCTCGTTAGGACTTCCATACCGTCACTAGCGATGTAAAGACAGCTGATTCCCGATATATACGAATGTAGCTGCGATCAGGCCGCTTCCCAACAGTCTCGTTCAGAACGTTGCTCAGGCCTCTCTTAAACGCACAATTTGCCAAACCCGAGGCACTTACATAAGCTAGTCTATTTTCCATGACTAGATTCGAGCCAAAACATGCTGGACCTCGAACTCCGCTGGGGCTGAACCATGGAGCTTTTCTGCGACGACTTAAGTGATCAGTTGGATTCCTTATATGCAGATCGCATTGTCTCAAGCTGACACTCGGCCGGGTATTCCCCAGGTAACGTCATCGGTTATATGCTAATCGCTGAAGTCGGAAACCTGCAAGTCTGATCACTGGTTGTGGGGAGTATGGGGGCTATGGGGAGTTTCAGGGTAGGGTTTGTTGCTGTGCTGACATCGCAGCGGAGTGCTTCACACCGACGTTTGGAACTCCTCATAGGGCTCAGAAACGAGTCAAGCTTTTGCAATTTGCTAGTTCTTGGCTGAACCAAGCATAGTAAATTGAAGGGCGAATTGGTCACTAGCGACCGTTCTGCGACGTGTTTCGCCGGGCAAACCGCCGAGCAACTCGAGAGGATGGTATATATCCCAACTAACGCCGAGCATCCATTAGCATCCTCCTGGATAAGGAATCTTCTGATGTGACGACCAGGACGTCAGCAATGTCCGCAACTGAAGGGCTTGCTGCCTGGGATGCAGCCATATCTATTCCAACCTTGTTCGGCAGCTTGCTGTCCATGTGTTCCACCGCCACGGTCATCCTACTTTGGATATTTGCGCGAGGAAAGAAGAGGCGCGACTTCCGATATGCACTGATACTGAATCTTACAGTTACTGGTTAGTCAATGGTCTCGTCCTCACACTCGTCGCATCGTTATAGTAGGCTGATATCAGACACAGAGTTTATGAATAGTCTTAATAATTCGGTCTCTGGCATCGTTGTAGTCTCGAATCGGCGAGCGCCTATACCAGGCCTCTTATGCAATATAAACGGCTGGGCCGGTCAGTTTTCCGTGGTGGTAAGGTTTTCACACGGACGACATTGTAGACATTGCTAACTCAATTAGGCCGTCGATTTTTCCGTTCTCGCCATCACCGTGGTTACCCTCCTGACCATACAACTTCGCTCTTCCATCATTTATGCGTCCACGAGTACCAAGGCGCTGATATGCCTTGCAATTTGGGTTGTACCACTCTGTAACAGTAGGTCCTCCCGCTTGACAAGTCATTGTCAACATCTAATTGGTGTCAAGGTATCATTGCATTGGTGAACAACTATTACGGACCTGTGTCCGGCAATTGGTGCTGGATCGAAAAGCGTTTCACACGCGAGCGATATGCTCTCAACCATGGCTGGCGCATTTCGATATTCTTCATCTCTGTATGCACGTATGCATACGTATTCTACTACATGGTCAGGCGCTTTCGACCACAAAGCCTTTCGTCGTTGAGTGCCAGCAGCTTCAATGAATTCGAGCATGAGCTGGATGCCAGGAGAAGAAACGGTGGCGTACTGGCTGGGTGCGTAACTCCGCCAGTTAACCCACCTGAGCAAGTCGGTAAACCTTCCCCGAAAGATTCGGGTAACATTCTAGGTCAGGGAGTGAGTTTCAACTTGGCAAGATTTGACAAGGAACCCGCTGTATTGCACGGGCCCGAGGACATCCATCAAGGCATTAATGCATCCGGTACCCCGGACCCCGAACGTCTTGCGTTTTCGAATAAGGAATTCGGGGGAAACGACCTACAAGGACTTCCTACAGCGGAGCTTCCCGGTCGCAGGCCGTCACGATCAACCCGTACAATCGACCGCGAAGTCTGGAGGATGTTGCTTCTCAACATGTATCCAGTAACCTACCTGGTCCTATGGCTGCCAGGTATGTTGAATCGTCTCACAGAAGGGCTGGGACACAATATTCGTGCTCTGGTCATCCTGCAGAGCTCAACGCAGTTCATTGGCTTTGCCAATGCGACTGTATATATATATCAAGAACATGGAAAAGACTTACGAACGTTCTGGGACACAATACGTACTCGGAAAGCCCCGCGGCACGAAGTGCTTCCAGAAGTCAATCGTCCTCCGCCTAGGCGTTGGAATACCATCACAATTTAAGATAGAATAGCTATTTTCAAGGACTGGTACCTGCTATGTAGCAACTATCATACAACATTTCAATTTTCAACGTTTCAAGGAGCCAGACTGATTAGTTGAACACGGCTAAGCCGGCACTGGCCGAGTAAACGAACGGCCGATGCGACAATTTCATAGATCAGCTATTTCTGGCAGAGGGTCAGGTGCGAGCCTACCTGATATATCCCCGGCAGCTGACGAGTATTCTTTGAGTGCGATTGCACCACCTATGCGTTCCAAGAGATGACGTCATTGAGTTTTCTGTTATGGTGATCATGTACTGTTGGTTTCTTGGGTACTCGGTACTAGTACACCGTACGGCCTTGTTGAACCACCCCGTAGTTAGAACTGATCACGCGAAACCCCACAGCCTCTAAGCTTGAAACACACACAACATGTGGGGTCAAACGTTCTCCCACGGGCTCGGGCCGATCTGCAGAATACTCGGTGTTCTTGCAAACAATTATCCCACGTGGAAAGTCGTGGTCATAGTTTAATGCAATTGGACCCCAGCCGGACACTGCAGAATGGACCGATACTGTTGCCATGCATTGCAGGAAGTTGCTAGTCTGATAAGAAACTTTCAGTAGCAAAGAATGTGAATAGTAGTGGCCGAAAATGTGAACTTCGGAATTGCCCAGTTGTTCTACTTGACTTTTAGGCACCATACTACAGGTGGCGAGGAAGGCCAGATCGTTACCCGGATTCTACCGTACTTCGTTGGAAGGTTCGCCGGGAACATCCATATTCAACAACTTTGTTCTCTATAAGACTCATAAGCTTGCGATGATATTACGAAGTCTCATTTGTTTTGCTGCTTGCGCCATTGTAATATCCACGTATGGCCAGCATGAGAGGCCAGGGACAAAATCGCATAATTATGGATACTGATGTGCTCGACTTTGTAAGGTAGAACACTTCAGCAGTATGAAACGTTGCTGATATTTGATTTCAGGTTGATGATCCAGACAGTGCCTTGCATATGTGTCCTAAAACTGCAAAGAGACACAGATCTTTGGTATAATTTCAAGTCAGCCAGCCAGCCATCCACCTTGTGCTATTTCCAAACACTGGCCTGCAAGTACAAGCATGTTCAGCCGCTATATGCCGTCGGTTCTTGATGTAATCAGCACATTCATGGACATATTACATTCCCTCTCAATACGAAACCCAGTCGACCATGGGCGCACTCTAGCACAAGACTACCATAAAATTATATTTACCTTCGCCACCCCCGGCAAGAAACCCAGTATCCTACAAAACGAATACATTACTGGTCTAGCATCTAACTTCCCCTAAAGTACCTGCGACAGATCCAATACCACAGGCCCCGTGATTCCATACTAAATGCCTTTATCCTCGAGCCTCAACCACAGCGTAATCATAGCCTGCATCGACCTTTTCGACAACCCCTTCAATCACCTCCACTCGCGCCCTAACAACATATTACCGCTTCACGGACCAGACCTCGTCACCACCAAAGTCACCGAGCTAGTCGTGCAGAGCAACCTCTCGGCATCTCTTCAACTGTATCGAGAAAGCCCCCACATCTGCCGCATACCATAGTTATCCGTTGTACCACTCGTCTAGTATAGTAACATTCGTTCCAGAAGCCATAAGAAACCGCATCTTGTTCAGCGATCATTGGAGCAGGAACCAGATATCCAGACTCACCCTGTCGCAACGTCCTTTGGCAGCAACGTATCGCATCAAAGCAGGGACTGCGAGTTTCTTTCATCCTACACTACCTATTGTTTATCAAACCAACCCACCTGAAACCACAAAACACTAACCTAACACTAACCCCGTCCCACCCTGACGCCAGCAACCGCAATCCACTACACCACCCGCAGTCTTCAACTTCTTCAAGTGCTCACAGGGCGAAATCCGCTTCTCGACGAATAGCACCGCGACGTGGGATTTCCCGTCGCCATCGCGTCTGCAGCGCTCCATGGAGCTGCGTGTGGAGAACACGACGTTTGCGCAGCGGATGAAAGGGTTGGTAGGGGACGACAGGTGGTGCTAAAAATGTGGGTGCAAATGCATATACATAAAGGGAGGATGGGGCATAAGGTGGATAAGAATACCCATGGATGATAAGTCATGCGATATGAAGTTTCAAGAGATTTCATAAGGAGAAGTTGAGGAAAGGGCATCTTATACTATGATGCATATCCTATATGCGTATCTCTAGATTTAAATACATAGTTTCGTCTAGACAGATGACTACGCATTCCTATGTCTAGTTACCATTTTGCCTGGACCAATAGACCTGATTCCATAGACCTTCAAAAGTAACGTATCTCTGGTGAAATAAGCCTGAAAATGAAAAGATTGCTTTGCGGATTTCTTTCAATTCTCCTAACACTTATTACTCACTGCCCTTATCATTCCCATTTCCCGTTTATTTCGCAGTAAAAGCCCTTTTCCATCTCATCTCCTAGTATCTTTCCTCCCTCTTCCTGTCCCTCTAAAAACCAACCCCAATATAAAATTCAATTAATCATATTTGCCCAAACTTTGAATACCCTCGGTATAAGAAACGCTAGAGGGATAGAAGACTAGCGAATTAGGACACTGAGTCAGGGAAGCGGGGGCTTGGTGGTGTTGGTGAGAAGGGGGGATAAGGGGATAAGATGGGTATGTATAGGTGTATAGGCGTGGTAAGTGTGGTAGATCTGTATAGGTGACGACTAGTACATCTATTACGCATAGCGTATACCATGTAAATCCCATCCAGCACATCTAGTATACAGTATATACCACAGAACACTCACCAGCACACTAAATAAGACATTAAACGCCCAGACAGGAAATACACCCACCACCACCTTTCCCCTTCCCGTTCCCCGTGCCTAAGGAGCAAGCACCCTGCCCTGGCCCCGCCCTTCCCTATACGATAAATACCCCAAAGCAGGCGCTAATCTAATCCTGCCATGCACACCACCGAGCGTTCGTGGCTACATCTGTATGAAATGATATGCATGACATGACATCATACCCACCACTACCGACCGACAACAACAACAACAAGCTCCCATCTCCAAAACAAAATGCAAAGAACAATATGCAAAAGCGAAAGCGGGGGTATAATATATACTACGTCGATCAAATCCATCTAATTCCAACCGCACCAATCCCATCCACATCTCATCCTCATCCCATCCTCATCCCATCAAAAACATATACATTAGAAAAGAGAAGAAAAAGGTTGAAAAACCAGCCTCGACCACAAGTCAAGGATACGGCCAACAAAACACCAAAAAAGAGCCCAAGCCCAGCTTAGCCTTGCCATAAAAAATCTCTACATAACAACGCACCCAACCCTCCTCCCCCTCCTCCCCTTGCTCCTCACCTCCTCTCCCGCCCCCTCTACCCTTGCCCCCAAATCCGGCACACTCTGTGAATAAGAAAATCCAGCCGCCACATCGGGTGCGCCACCTCCATTCGCACGCGTGAACCGATACGCGAGGTCCAGATGCTGCGACTGCGAGCGCGGCGGCGCAGTCCTGGGAATACTGGGATGGCGTGTGCGATCGGAGGGTGATGTGAGACGAGGGAGCGAGGGGTGGAGGCGTGGGGTACTCGGGTGGTGGGGGAGGTTGGGGGAGAGGAGAGAGGGAGAGGGGGGAGGTAGCGTGTTGCTTCTTAGGTTGGTGGTATGGCTAAAGGTGGGGCGGCGCTGGGTAGGTTGGGTGGGTGCGGATCCTCTTCTTGTCATGTCTAGGTCAGGATTCAGAAGAGGGGGCGGTCGGACGTCGATGCTGCTTTCTACTGCCCTCCTGCCACCTGAGATGGGTCGCCGGGATGGTATGTGCGAGGGGTTCGCGGGGTATGGGTGTGAAGTTGTGGGGTTTGCTGAGCCGCATCTTCGTGGAGATAGGGATGGTGAGTTTGGAGATTGTGGAGTCGAGTAGGATTGCGGGCTTGGATATGTGGACGGGTGGAGAAGGGAGGGGCGTCGCTCTCTCTCCCTTGGACTGAGTGGAGGTGATATCGGGATACCGGAGGCAACGGGTGAATGACGAGAATGTGCATTTGATAGGGAGAAGTTTGCTAGATGGGCCAATGTGTTCATGTCTGGTAATGAAGGGACTGGTGGTATGGCATTCGAAGACGTCGATGGGCGTGGTATTGCCAGTCGTGGGACAGGCGGTACATTGGGATGGCTGAGACTAACGCTCCCTGCTGCCGCCGCAGTAGGCGTGTAGGCTGGCGGAGGCGGGACCCAGTTATCCGCATCGCTCTCATGAGGCAACTCCCTTGTTCCGTCTGCTCTTCTATACTCGAGCAGCCTAGAAGGCAAGGCGCGGAGATGTTGTCGATTCGCGGGACTTGCTGCCGCCACAGTGGCAGCGCGCGCAAGTGACATGTGCGATCGTGGCTGTTGGTTGTCATAGGGCGCTTCAAACATGGCCTGTGCTTCTTCGGGGGTGAGTTCCTCGGAATCTTCCGGGGCAAGACGTGGGCGTTGCGGGGGGCGGAGAGGCGTGGTGCGAGTGTGATGAACAGGTGTTGAGCCGAGCCTTGAGGAGCGGCGGGCGAGGGCCGCATCTTGGTCTTGTGCTCCATGTTGCGCCATGGTGCGGGTTCGTACGAGTTCGACTTCGCGGTCAAAGGGGATCGAGCCTTCTGGGAGCCGTTCGCCGGGACAGAGAGGGTCGAGATCATATTCTATCTTGACTGGAGCGGGAATGGGGCTCCCAGCCGGTTTCCTCTTGTCAAAGTCGAGGATGACGAGGAGGCCTTTTGAGACAAGAGGGGCATCAGGTACATCGTTTTTCCCTGGTAGAACAGTGGAATTGCCAACAGCGACGAGGCGTTGTACATGTGCATTGAGCCTGAGCCATCGCAGGGCACAAATCTCTTGTAGGGTGGTTGCGTCGTCTTTGGGTATGGGAATACAAAAGCAAGGCTTTATGGGCGCATCCAGCAAAGCCTTGCTGTTGCTGCTCGGCTTGTAGTCCCAGCCAGGGACATCGTAAACCCAAATGTTGGTGGTGCCGCGCATACGAAGCGCAACTGCTGCGAGATCAGCATTCGGCGAGACAGCAGGCATGGCATCATCTAGGAAATCCGAGCGTGTCCAAGGCTGGTGGTCTGGCAGGAACATCTTTCTCGGCGTGAAGCGTTGGCAGGCAATGTCGTAGATGCCCCATGAGTCTTCTTCTGCGTTGAAAGCGAAGAGTTCGCTGAAGGTGCCTGTATCCGCATCTGGCAGGAGTGTGGCCTGTCGGGCTGTCCTGGCAGATTCGGGGAAGAGCACGGAGCCTGTCCAAGCGGCCTCGGGCGGTTGAGGAATTGGCTCCCCTTCTTCTGTGAGCGGCCCATCGTAGAGGCCAGGCAGCACAAACAGGGCGGAGCCGTCCGACTTTCTGGCATAGCCTGTGATGAGCAGCGTGCGACCGTCGTCTGAGAACTCGAGGCCATCTCCCGCCGGCGCAGACAGGGTCCGGCGCGCCGTCTCAGGCGCTTGGGGCCCAATGGCAACGACCTCGATGCCGAACTTGTTGCCCGTGATGAGGATACGAGCGTCGGGCGAGATGACGACAGAAGTGGCTTCGTGCACGAGCGAAATGGTCCTCCTCTTGGTAATCATCTGATCATGGGCTTGGCGGCCGTGAATCTCGTACAGGTCGACCTGCAACGGGCGCGACAGCACGGCCAGCAAGCAGCCATCCTCGGTGACGTCGACGGCGATGGGCCTGCGCTTGACCTGCAGCGTCCTAGCAAAGAGGCGCGGCAGGGCCTCGGTCTTGATCAGCCATAGATGTGAGGCTGAATAGACGGCCACAAAGCCGCCTTTCCGCGAGACGTTGACATCGAAGCGATCTGGAAGGGCAGACGATGAAGCCGAGTTGGAGACGAGAGCAAGCAAGGCAAGGCTAGGGTGGGCATGCACTGAGGAGGGCGCGCTGGTGCTGGTGCTGGCGATGGTGTTAGTACTTGGTGGTTCTGTGGTCAGCGTCACGGCGCCGGGCCGGTCATGGTGGGTGGTATTGGCCGAGGTCGACGTCATGGTCATGGAATAGGCCGAGATGGAGGAGGCCGAGAGCAGCGTATTGTGCCTGGCGCTTTCGTCCGACGACGACGAGGAGTCCATGTACGATGGAGACTGCAAATTTGAGATTGAGCTTGAGGCGCTCGAGCTCGAGCTCATAGAGGCACTGCGCGAGTCCCCGGCGTGAATGCCCTCATAATGGTGACTGGCGAATGCAACGCCCTTGGCCCTGCTGCTGTTGTCGCCGTCCTTTTCTTCGAGGGCGAGGGCCGTGGGTTGTTGTTCGCCGTGGTCTTGGTGCATCGATGGTCGTCTTCCCAGCATGGTCGTACAGCTGCAGTCCTGTTATAAGAGCAATGTGTTTGGTGTATATCATGTATCCCTGTTCCCTGATCCCCGGTTTCCCACGCTCCCATGTCCCTGCTGCACTTGTGATCGTCGACAGCAAGAAGAAGGGCGGCCAGGGCTCGTTTTCGCTATTCACGGCTGATGTGGGGGGAGGAGGAGGAGGAGGAGGAGGAGGAGGGGGAGAGAAGGGGGGGTGCTGCCTCGATGGTGGCGTCGTCTGGCATGCCGTGAAGCTGTTGTCGCAGCAGCAGCAACAACAACAGCAAGATCAAGATCAAGATCAACAAGAACAAGGGCAAAAGGCAAAAGCCATGGCAGACGGAAAGGAGAGATGATAAGAGAAATGATGATCCAAACGGGAGAGTCCAGGCTGCAGAAAAGAAACATGGGACACTGAACCGTCAACGGGTCCGGCAACGCTACTGCATCGAATACGCAGATACGGGGGTCCAGTCGCTTCAGACGTGCAACTCTAACCTTGTCCGATTCGCCGCTACACTACATTGGCGATCCGCTCTTCTATTTTTGTGGGGAATTCACTGACTCTGGGACCCGCTCTTGCGCACTTGATGCCCTACGTACCCAAGCACTGTGGTACAATAGGTCAAGGGTACTGGGCTACTGTCTTGTACTAACTGTCTGCCTATACCTAGACGTCTCTTTGCCCCGATCCATGTGCCAGTCCACAAGTCAATCAGAGTGCACGAATGGTTGCCGAGGTCCCACAAGCTTCAGTCTGATACAACCTGCTGTCTACCCTGTACCGGTCCTCTGTACCTCCTGTGTACAAGTCCGATAGCACGACTCAGCAAAAGACAGGAGTGTGACCCCAAGAGTCTCAAGAGTCTCAAGAGTCTCAAGAGTCTCAAGCCCCCGGGGATCCGTCTGCAGCAGACACGATACTAGGTACCATCCATGACAGCACCCGCAAGTGCAGTGCAGGGTGTACCGTGCCGTACGACAAGCCTGGCGCGGCAAAACTTTCTCTGTACACATCTACCAGCCATGTACTAGCCATGTACTAGAAAGTGTACCCTACTGGTACCTACTCACATCTAGCCTCCTCCATGGTCCGTTCCCATAGTACAATAAGCAGCTTGCCTTGCGTTGCAGCATGGATGATGGATGACTGGCCTGTGGACTCGATGGTTGGTTGGGTGGATAAGTCATTGCAAGTGCTGACCGAGCCCAATCAGGCTAGCACGAGAATAATAAGCTTAGGATCCACGTGACGATCCCGAATCCTATCCGCAGCTCGTGACACCTGCAAGCATTCCACTCTCACTCTCACTCTCACTCGCACTCGTATAAAACAATAATATGGTACAGGACATGCAGACATCATCACATCCTACCTACTTACCCTGAACTCAACCATGTACTTATCACAGTCTGCTAGTGCCAGCATTATTATGCTGCGCTATGCTCATCAATCTTAACGAGCTCACTTACCACTCGGTTGCACCCCCCAATCTCTGCCTTTCCTCTTCCCGATTCCCCGCCAGTCCAATGTCAGCAGCCTGATGGATCTGCGGCCGCCA
This sequence comes from Plenodomus lingam, assembly GCF_022343315.1. Taxonomy (NCBI): domain Eukaryota; kingdom Fungi; phylum Ascomycota; class Dothideomycetes; order Pleosporales; family Leptosphaeriaceae; genus Plenodomus; species Plenodomus lingam. The sequence continues at coordinate 845,774 of NW_027093973.1, forward strand.
CTTTGGCCGAAATAGCAGAGCCTGCATACGTATGGCCCTCTTCCTCACCGTGCCACCTTATATCTCACACCGACGATCATGAGATGGGTCGGTGTTTTGTTGAAAATGGCCTCTCATCGTCGGAAGTTGATGAAGCTCCTCCGTATTGAGCTCCTGGTATGTGGGGAATCCTCGTCCTCTTCTTCGCCGACGTGGTCCTGCCATGGTCACCCTGGCCCTCGTCAAACAGCAACTTACCCGGCCTGGCGTTGGAGGACTGAGCCCTCCCTCTTCTCTACCGCGGCACGAGCAGGTTTGATTCTTTTTCAATGACTTGTTCAGACCATTGTCTAGTGTTGCGCTGCTCGTCGACGAGCATCTGTGAGTGGTGTTGACTGCCATGTTGCAAGCACGAGATGGCGAAGATCATGCACCACCAATTTGGGAGTGAAGGCCCACCATGACTCCCCAAACATCTTACATCCTCGATTTCGAAAAAGTCATCCACATATCACCCTTGGAAAAGACTTTCTGGCTGCCCATATCGCTGTCCCAGTCGAAGATCCATGGTCTGTATCCAGCGTTCATGTCTTCGCGGGAAAGAACAAATACGGATGACACCATCGTCATCATGATCTTGAAACTCCTACAGGTCTTGCAGTGGAACTCGTCCCTGAAGTACAACATTTCCTTCTCCAAAATAATATCCTAGCGCTCTCTCCAGCTCTCTGATGTTCCCTTGTCATGCATGGTACGTTCACAGACTCTTTCCTTTGTAGTGCCCATGCTCGTTGTCCTCTAGAAAGCAAGGACTTCTTCGGCGCATCTGGAACCAGTGCACAGAGGTCTCGTATAACGCACCCTCCAATCGTGACGCATATTTCATGCCGTCATCTTCCACCAATAAGTCGAATCCAGTGCGATGCTGGTCTATCACCAGTATTGCGGCCAGCTGGCGCGGCAGAAACTGAAGAAATTTTGTCAACCTGCACCGATTGCGGACAATCCAACGGCGCCAAAAGCAACTCGTCTCGGGGAAGCAGGCGCAAGTGTGGCAATATACCTATGAGGCGCATCAACCAGCTATGCGATTTCACACATCACTCTACTCGCGACAAGCTGATATGTACCTCTTGAGTTGCATGGCGTAGTAGGAGTAAACCTGCAACCAGACAGCAACGGCCGACCAATGCTCGCCACCTCTTGATCATCAGGCGAAGCGAGGTCAGTTTTTCGATCTGACAGCGCGAGATGGTGCGGAGGAGTATGTATATCTTCTTGTACGGAACGGCTGCTTCGAAATCTCTCTACTGTTTTTTGGCTCAAGCGATGCTCGGCGGCGAGGGGTCAGCACCATCGATGACTGTCTTGTACATGGTAGAGAACCAGCCAATGGCAATGCATCCGCGGAGCTTTTGTTACTGTGAGATCTGGAATAGACCCACGCACATACAAGCAGGGTTAGGCGAGGCGGGAAGAGGGTGTACAAATCGGGTTGACAGGCTCCGAACTGGTTCAAAAGTACGGTCGCAGTAATCCACGCGGTACATGTTGGGATATATCAGTGAGGCGAGTTAAGACAGGTCCACAATGACTTGGACATAGGATGCTTGAGAGCTTGAAACGGACAGAAGATTGATTTTGTTTTATGACGCTGATTGTACATAGGAGGTTGCGTCTCTGGTGGTGGACCGGAACTACCGCGGCAAGACTTCTGCCACCAGCCTCGTTCGGGCTGTCTCGTCCCAACTCTCAGCGACCCATCAACAACCTCGCCTTGCCAACAATGCTCTCAAGCCCCTCGAATAGCCTATCCGCAGTTGCGCATGTGCTCATTGCTACCGGTTCTGCTTTTCCTACAGAGTATACATCCGTCCGTATGCACTGCGTCTACACATCATGCCAGCAGCTCCTGTCACTCCATCGGTGTACCTTAAGCAACCAACTGGCCGACTCGGTTCACGGTCTCGACTTTTCACTCCACATTAGTCGCTGATCCACAGGCAAGCTACCTGAATCTGTTCTTCTCTTCGCTTACCCTTACCACAGCCTTACTCCAAATGAAAGAGCAATGCCCTCCACCCCAGCATCTCGGTGAAGCTTTTTGGCTCAGTGCCGAGCAGGGGTTCTTACTTTGGGTTGCACATATTCACCACTGTTGAGGATTCTGCTATTCAATCCCAAGCGCCTTGCAACATACAAATGTCCAGAATCTGTGGCATATAGTGGAGGCATCTGAGTGAGGATACGCTTATTCACCATCTGATATTAACTATTAGAAAAGGACAACATCAGGTCACGCCACACGCACAACACCCATCCATTACAACCCGCCAAGGGAGACTACAAACGCCACGAGCAAGATTTCCAAATGAGACCGTAGACTAAGCCACGCCCATGTGTAAGGAAGCATTGGATCCAGCAGCATGGCATGATGAGCGGCATCATGCTCCGCAGCGGCAACACCATACCCATCTCCGTTACTCAATTCTCGATTCCGGTGACCGGTCACTGCCAACTTACTGCATCGACCAACCTGCACCCGCGCCTTGTCTGGGGGGCAGGAAGACCCCTTGCCCTCATCCATGGATATCCGGAACGCTTCGCAGGCCCAAGAGCGGCTATGTAACCAGGGATCGGTTGCGAGCAAAGTAGTTGCACATATTTGTGTCGTTGTGGAGCAGTGCTGTTTGTGGTGACAAGCCAGGGCGCAGCTGTTTATTTAGTCGAGACTACGCGCCCCCCTCGTCACTATTGTTATCTAGGAGTTTGATCCTTATTCTCTCACAACGCTGTGGTTGCACCTTTTTTGACGACGACGACGATGATGATGACTGCTGGATCGATTATTATTGGTGTCGCCCTTGCCTTGGGAGGCGTGACGGATGCATTGGTTCCAGCTGACCCTATTATAACGCCGCCAGCTGTGCTTCCACGGCAGAATAACGATAGATTTATTGGGTGGGTTGAATCTGATAATACTTGTGGGTTTATATGAGTTCGTTTGGTATGTCTGTATAGTGCTGACGACCTTGAAGGGTTCTCAGAGACGTGCTCATCGGGACTTACTTGGTATCAAGATGAAAAGTACGCACAATGCTGCGCAACGACTCTCGAGGGTTGTCCAGCGCCTACAGCATGCGTTCAAGGCACCATGGTCTACCCCTTACCGTCCCTTTCAACAACCATCTCTATCGCATGGTATGTTGGATCCCATGCATACTGACGGCCAAAATCTAACTTCTGGCTAGCACCGAAAACTACAATGACACTCGCATGTCTATCTGCAACACGGCCTTTATCTTTGAGAATACTGGCGACTCAAATCCGAAAACCGTAAGTCACTTGGGGTGTGCGTGAGGGTATCTGGACCAGATCACTTCTAACTTGTCACTCTCTTCAGGACATTGTATGTGGTGTCTCTGCTCTAAATTGGTCGTACTACCGCAGCATCCCTGCTTCCGCCACCGAAGTCATCGTCTCATCCAACGCTTGTATGCACCATTTTGAATATTTCCCTCACTCTCACTAACATTCCCCCCAGTCTCTTTCCCCCAAGTCGCCTCCTCTGGTATCAACGCACCAACCCGCACGGCACGACCATCCACGACCTCCATCCCCTCATCTTCCTCATCTACCTCTAAAGCCTGGATTGCAGGCGCAGTCATCGGCCCCATCGTCGGCCTCGTCATTCTCGGCTTGGCAATCTTCTTCCTCCTTCGCCGGCGCAAGAACAAGAAAAACGCCGCTCCTCCTCCTCCGCCCCAAGCAGCAATGAACTACGGTCCCTCGTCCAATCAAGCCCCCATGCCCTACACCGACACAAAACAACACTATACACCCTCCCAGGGCCAAGCCTACATGCAGCAAAACCCACCACCTGTCCCGCAACCCTACGGCCAAACAGCCCAAAACGACGCCTACGCCCAACACACCGCATACAACGCCCAGCACGGGTACAACACGGGCTCCGTCTCCCCCGTCCCACAATACACACTCCCCCTCAAGCCCCCGCAAACCCAATCTCCTCCCCCACCCCACTCCCACCACCAACACGAATACTACAACCCGACCCAGGACACCAAACACGCATCCCACGCCTCAGAACTCAACGCCACACCCGACCGCCCCCTCTCCAACATCTCCCCTTCCTCCCCATCTCCCTACCCGCCTCCCCCCGCGACTTCTCCTCCCCCGCAAACACACGCACTGCCTGCACACTTGGAATCTCAGTCACAGCAGATATACAGTCCGCAGCCGACGCAGGCGGCGCAGCAGGGGTCCGGGGCGGTGGAGATGGGGGATAATCTGCGCATGGTGCAGGGTGAGGCGTATTTTGATGGTGTGGAGTTGGCGGGGGGTGGGTCGACGCCGAGGCCTGGGGGGAGGGGGTAGGGGGGAGGAATAAGGAATGGGAATGGAATAGAATGGGGTTGTGGTTTGGGAAAGGGATGATTGGACAAGGAAAGACGACGAAGGAAAGGAAAGGAAAGGAAAGGAAACGTCATTCAAATGAATTTAACAGAGGGGAATGTTGTTACGTATACATGTATGCGTGTGTATTATGGCATGTTTTACCGGTACCGTTGTATCCATATCCCCAACATACAATCTCAACCACTCAACACGCATTCCCACTTCCAAAACAAATACCATGCAAAAACGCCGACTTTGCCTTTGCGGGGGGGTGAGAAACGAAAGAAAGAAGCCAACGCCCACGTTCCCTATTCTCGTGTCACGCTTTCCACTTTCCACTTTTCGCTTTCTCCTTGCCAATTACTCTGTCCCTGTCCAACCTACTATCCTGTGCGTCTCGCAGATCTTGCTTATACCGTACCGTACCGTACCAGGTCCTACCATACCTAACTGCCTGCCCCTCCCAACCCCAGAGTGCCCAAAAACAAGCCCAATCAAAGGATGGCGGGAAAAATAAGAAAAAGAAAATAGGATTACAACATGAGCGAGAACTCAACCACGCTTGCAACAACGAAACAAGCATCATGTGATGTATAATACATGAGAAGCACAGCCGTCTTTCCCCCCTTCCCCCTTCCTTGGCTTGACGCGCGGCGACATGCAGCAATACAAATGATTGAGAAGAGAGTAGACAGACTGTTGGGGTTTTCATCTTCTTTAGTGAGGACGAAGGTGGCTGGCAGAAGAGTCTACGAGGTCTGGCCCGAGTCTGCCATGGCGTTGTCTTCGTCCTCGTCGTCCTCGTCGTCTTCTTCATTGTCATTGTCATGCTCGTTGTCGTTGTCGTTGTCATTTTCATTTTCATTTTCATTCTCATTGTCGTTGTCGTTGTCCGTGTTCTCGACGCTGCTGTTGGAATCGTTCTTTGGGGCGCTGGGCGGGCCATTAATCATGGGCGCCTTGAGCGGTCCATTGTGCATGGGCGCGTTGGGCGCACCGTTATGCATCGGCGCGCTGGGGGGAGCACTGTTCATCGGCGCCGTCATGGGTCCATTGTTGCTCCTGGGCCCATTCACAGGTCCATTGTTGACTGGGCGGTTTGGCATGGGCCCAGCCATCGGTCCTCGCATGGGAACACTCATGCTGTTATTCATGTTGCTCATGCCACCCATGCTCGGCCCTGGCATAGCATTGCTGGGCGTCATAGGCCCATTCATGGCATTGTGCGGCGGTGGCCCACGCGGATCTGGTCCCATTGTCGGCGGCCCCATCCTAGAACTCTCATTGTCCTCGCCCATGCCATCCACCACGGGCCAAAACCGCTGTTGGAGCCAACAGGTCTGTCTGAAAACTTCTTCGCAGCGCTGCATCTCCTCCTTGCCGTCGCGAGTGGTAGTTATGTTTGCTAGCTCGTCGACAAGGGCGCGCGTTGCGTCGACAAATTTGGAAAAGGCGGGAGACGTCCAATTTGGGATAAAGGCTTGGTGGAGAGCGGCGATGTGGGCTTCATTGGAGGGAGTCGAGAGGGAGGTGCTGAACGAGTGCGCATATTGCCAGGCGGAGCGGTAGCACTATTCTCTCGTTAGCATTATTGGGAGAGGGTATCTAGACGCGTGTGGTGGCCTACATGCTGGGCGCTCCAAAGAACAACCATGCCCTCGAGTAGTGACGCGCTGCTACTGCTGGCGCTCACAAACATGTCGAGGATTGATCTGGAAATGGGCGATGGTGGCTCACCGCCCATGACTAACCCATACTTGGTCGCCGTGATCTCGAAGAACTGCATCTCCCGTCTTGTATTGTTGAGCGCTGAGATCAAAAGATCCATGGTCCGGTACATGGGATGAAACTGCGAGTTTTGCGTAGGTGGTAGCCGCATCTTGGCCAGCAGCTGGCCTATGAAGCGGATGTAGCCACGGGCGAGATGCGCATCTTGAGCCAGCCATTGTGAACATGGCCCGACTGCCAGTGAGCCACAACCGGCATGTGAGAGGAAGGGTTGTTGGGTGGCTTGGGCGAACGGTGCTGAACAGATGGTCAATAGATGTGAGGTCAGGGAGGGAGTAAAGTGCGGTGCTATTGGTATATTAGGCGCAATAAGCTGACCGTCCCTAGCCCGTTTCGAATGCGGACCGCGGCGGTTGACCTGAAGGTTTGGGTTGGGATGTTGACCGTTTAGAATTTGGCTAGGACCTGCGCTCATGGGAGATGGGCCTGGGGCCGTTCCATTCTGCGACTGCGGCTCCTGATGCTGTTGATGTGGTTGCTGTTGCTGCTGCTGCTGCTGGGCAACGACGTGGGCTTGGGCCTCGGGCGTGGCCAAATAGGCCTGGCATTCTTGAAGATGCTCAATTTGACGCGTCGTATTCTTTGCGCGGACGTAGCCGCAGTGAAGGCAGCGGACTTTGTTACATTTGGATCTGATGGCAGGGATCAGCAGCGTTCGTGGATGAAGGGTGAAAACGGCCAAACCGAGGACTCACGGTGTGTCAGTGTCTTGAAACTCGGCATAGGCGCGCCGTATCTATTCCTGGAGTCAGTATCGAAGTCACTGAGGGCATTGAAGGGATGGGGGAAAAAGAAAAAGGTGAAAGGGTGGCTTACATCGGGGTTGGCGTGTCTGCCCATGACGACCTGTGCTTGCCACGATTAGCATTGCGGCGGTGGCGCAGAAGCGGATTGGGATAGCCCAGTGTGCTCTTGAAGGGGACAGGAATAGAGCAGTCGACAGCCTCGAGGTTGCGAGGCCGACAGCGCGGAAGACGGGGAAGCTGGAAGGGGTGGAGCTCACCTCGAATCAGACAGTTTCGCTCGAGGATGCGGTAATGTATCTGACGTTTGGTATCAATGGCAAACGCTGTGGGCGAAGATACCGTGGCCCCTTGCTTACTTCAGCCGCCCAGCATCGCACCTTGCCGTTTAGAGAAGGCCCAGTACTCGCCGGATATTTTGGAACGTGTTCAGTTCTCAGCCAGGACATCACGTGCTGCTGACAGCTTGAGGGGGGTTGATGGACACACGTGCACAGGTGTGTATGACAAGTCCGCTCTCGGCTCCAGCTGCGACTGTAGCCCGCTGTGCGCAGGTGTTTGTGTGTGTGTGTGTGGTGTTGATATCTGGAGCTGGATCTGGAGCTGTATTAGTCGCTGTATCGCGCTGTATCTGGGCCTTGATAGCTTCGTCAGGTATGTATCCGGTACAGTGTTCTTTTCGCGGGCCGAAATTCGTTTCTAGCCCCCAACGTGTGTCATCCGATTGTTCAAGTTGGGATTACCGCTTGTCACGTGCTGCCTTCCCTTCCCCTCCACCATGCATCTAAACGTACTCAGTAGAGAGTAGAGGACTCCAGTCCTCTCCAACAGACTTGCTGGCAGCCAGTCTCTGCTCCGGTCACAGCTTGCAGAACTGCGTTGGAGTCTGCGTTCCCAAGCACGGGTGGCTACAGCAATACGTGTGAGACATCAAGATGAGCATGCTTGTTTGCCAAACAGCTGGGGTTCCCTGTGCAGTGCCCTCTGTGTAGATAGAGTACTACCGGTATACTCTACTTTCTCGCCCGTGTGTGTGTGTGTACATTCTGCTGCCACAGGCACAATCAACAGGTACATTGATTATGCCTTGCTTCACGAGAACCCCACCCAATCGATCCTCCCAACGTTCACAAATCCTCTCTGCAGCAGTCCACCACACCTTCACGTCCCGATTCCAATTGCCATCCATGCCTCAGCGTTGGCGTTCAGAGGCAAGACAACCTTGGCCGATGCAACAGTACCGGTACCACCTGTGCAGGATCGTGACTGTCTTCTCCCTCCTTCACTTTGATGCGGGGCCCAATGCCCCTCAACCTCTACCCCCACCTTCGCCTCAAGCTTTGCATGCCAACACCGCCGCTCTTGCGTAGACGGCGCATCACCTATGATTGTCCCATGACTTCTTACCCTTTCGCCCACACCTACAACATGACGAGACCAGCAACTCACTCTTGCCAAGCCATCTCACTTGACGCCTTTCTTTACCGACTCGCCTCACATGAGCAGGACGATGCATATCGAGTAAACCAGGCTCCACTTTCCTACCAGCATGGCTGCCTGAGGAAAAAAGACTCGGAGTGTCACACGATGGCGACGAGGGACAGATCTGCATGCACTGGATCTGGGGCTGGGGGGATGGGACACATATTGTGGGGTAGCGTAACCCGACAGCGCCCGTGGCAGACGGCTGCGTTCTAGCGCAGAAGGGTGCATGTCAAAGAGGGAGACGCTTGCCCAGCCCAGTGGCAATTCTCGTGAGGATGAGGTATGGGTTGGGTGGTACCTCACATCTCGAGGTGGCACGAAGCTCAGGCGGTGGACGGCGAGGACGAACGATGTCATCGCAAAGGACAGCCTGACCACCATGGTGCTGGGCATACAGGTCAGATGTCTGGCATTCTCCCTTCGCCCACCACCCTCCTTCTCACATTGCCCACCGCTTTTCATCATCATGCCCTGCCTCGGTCGTCTTCGTGCATCTGAATGGCATCTGAATGGCATCATACCCCGATCCCGTCTGCCGTCTTCCATCGCCTTGCCCACGTGAGCCTTGCTCATGGTGCGGGGACACAGCACTTGCTTCCCCAAACAGTTGGGATCATCGCATCGACAACACACGACTATGCACCCTCGACTCGTCGACTACCTACCAGGTATTTCCTGGATATGTACTTGCAGGTTGGCACCGTTGAGTGTCGCTACTACGCTGGACTGGCTGCAACCCAAGACGGCAGCCACATCAGCCACTCACATGGCAAGGCCGAAGTGCTCACGCGCTCCAAAACCTTGTCCATCTTCTGGAAGCTCTGCCTGGAAGAATGGGCGCGGATGTACACTTCACGTCAATCTCCTCACCCACTCGCCCTCTCCAAAAGCGGTATGTTGAGGAGCGCAAGCTTGAACCCAAAAGTAAATCAACAGTCCCAGACGCCTCCCTTGATATTCGAAACAAATACCGTGCGCTGGCGAATGAAAAAAAGCGCCCTTACTTTGTGACTTTGTGGCGTCCACGTTGGTCCAGAATACACACACCCGCCGCCCGTGTCGCGCCGTCTCCGCCCGAAACACTGGCAGCGGCTCAATGCACGCCCCGCCGATCCTCACATCATCGTATTAAACGGCGCGCCAATGAAAGCCTCGTACCTGGCCTTCGTCCCCAACTCCATGCTTGTACTGAACAGCACACCTCCATGCAACACGCTCAAATGACCTTGCCCACCAGCTCCACGCCCTAGACTATAGTTCCTCGGCTTAAGTTAGGCTCAAAGACAGGAAATAGGGAATGGGAGAGAGCAGAGATGACATGCTTTCGTGGCTTGCCTTATCCAGCTACCGTACCTACAGTACAGCTTGCTTTGCGCCGCTGCGTCACTGGTGGGTTCGCAACGCATCACGGACATGTAGGGACGTCAAACATGTTCCTCTGTGGTCTAGTTGGCTGCCTTGGGACGGCGATGCATCCAAGACAGCCATCTTGACCGCCTTCGGACACATGGCTAGTTGTCAACAGGGGGCAAGGTGTAGCTCGACTGCTGTGACATCAGAGATCAGCCTGGAACTTGTGCGTGGTTTAGCACTTTGCAGTCCAGTCAAGCTTGACTGACTAGGTCTGGGAGGCAAACTTAGTTCACTGGTCTACGGGACTGGTGTGGGTCTTGAGTGAGTTACGTAGGGATGAATATGGTTCTTGGGCGTTGATGTAACTCTTAAATAGATGGTTTGATCCCCGGATCTGGAAAGCCAATTACAAGTGGAATGTTCAAAGAGTCCCAATCATTTTCTTTGAACTGAGAATTGCACTACTCGTACATATATAGCCCGGAATACGCCTACTGCAAACGACCGAGGGCAGAGAATATTGTCAATATGGTTGGACACTGGACTATAACTGCTGCTGTTGGCATACTTGCTAGCATTGCCAATGCATCGCCTTTGTACGTCTACTCAGATATTCACCCACACATAGGCAACCAAGTGCTAACATACCCATAGAGATCACATCAATCTCAAGCGCGCCCCGAGATTTGATTTCGACGGGCAAAAAGTGCGGGGTGTGAACACAGGCGGTTGGTTCGTCCTCGAGCCCTGGATCACGCCCTCCATCTTCGAGGGTAATAATGCAGTCGACGAATACACATTCTGCCAGCAGCTGGGCGCTGATGCAGCGAGATCGCGGCTTCAGGCCCATTGGAACAGTTGGATCACACAGGACGACTTCAACCAGATGGCTGCGGCGGGACTCAACTTTGTGAGAATCCCGATTGGCTACTGGAGTGTGATTCCGAGGGAAGGTGATCCGTATGTAACGGGTGCGTATGATAAGTTGGCAGATGCGCTGGATTGGGCGTCGGCTGCGGGGCTCAAGGTCATGATCGATCTTCATACTGGTGAGTTATATTATCACTCGAGTGGGAAGTGAAGGAGAGAGAACTGACAAGTCGTCACAGCACCCGAATCCCAGAATGGCTTCGACAACTCTGGAAAATACGGAAACGTAGGCTGGACCCAAGGCGACTCCGTCCAACACACCATCCGCGTCCTCAACAAGATCCGCGATGACCACGCCAACCACCCTGCCGTAGCCTCGATCGAACTCCTCAACGAACCCCTTGGCCCCAACCTCGACATGAACGTCGTCCGCCAATTCTACATGGACGGCTGGGGCAACCTGCGCGACTCCAACGTCGCCGTCGCCTTCCACGACGCCTTCCAGGGCGTCACCAGCTGGAACAACTGGGGCGCGGGCATGTGGCACCTCCTCCTCGACACCCACCACTACGAAATCTTCGACAACAACGCCGTCCGCATGAGCATCGACGACCACGTCCGCACCGCCTGCGACTTTGGCAACCAAATGGCATCCACCGGTAAATGGACCATTGCCGGCGAGTGGACGGGCGGCATCACAGACTGCGCAAAGTGGCTCAACGGCAAGAACAAGGGCGCCCGCTACGACGGCACGTACAACGGCGCCGCCTGGACTGGTGATTGTACGGGCAAGTCGACCGGCACGGTTGCGGGCTTGTCCGAGGCCGATAAGACGAATGTCGGACGCTTCATCGAGGCTCAGTTGGATGCGTATGAGAAGGCGAGCGGGTGGATCTTTTGGACGTGGAAGACGGAGGGGGCGCCCGAGTGGGATATGCAGGCCCTGCTTGCGGCGGGGATTTTCCCGCAGCCGTTGACGGCGAGGAAGTGTGAGTTTTTCTTCTTCTTCTTCTTCTTCTTCTTCTTCTTCTTCTTCTTCTTCTCATCCTTGGATGTGGATGATTGTGACAATACTGACGTATTCTGTAGACCCGGGACAGTGCGGTTAGACAGGAAGAAAGGAAAGAAAAACGTGCTGGTTTTGAGCGCAGGATGGGATCAATCTTTTCGTCTCCATTTTCTCCCGCTTTTACTGCGAACGCGACGCCATCCTACTACGCCCATCGCCATCTCAATCGCCATCTTTATCCCACGCATCGCATCGCATCGCGCATACAGCATACCCCATCCCCACCGAACAGACGCCCCTCTCCTGTAACGACGTTGACGAATCTCCTTGCCTATCATTCTATTTATGCGGCTTTTCAGGTTTAGCTTGGTTCAGTTCGCTACGCTTCTCTTCTCATTCTCCTCGCTCCTCTTCATTTGAAAAGATACCCTGGTTTGATGACGGTTTCACTCGCTCTGGGGAATGGTTTTGGGTTTACACACTGGAAAGATACACGCACGGGCGGGAAGGTATACATACATGTACACATGCGCTCGTACACGCGCGCATGTATATAGTTTGGCGTACTCCATGTGCTGTTGTACTGTACATACATATATCCATCACATATACAATCACGCTCGTCATACACACCCTCCCTCTCCCTCGCTCAAACACAACCGTCATGCAACATCTACCCCCACAACACCCCTATCCCATCCACCCAATTCCCCGATATTACCTCCACCCGCCCACTTACCCAGCACGCCGCATCCATCCCGCCAAGCCGTCAGCCGCACGGATGCGTCCATGACGTGGAATGTGGAATATGTGCTGCGTGCTGCAACTATGGGATTGTGGGACCGTGTACAGTAGGTAGGGGATATACTGTACTGTCCCGGTGAGTTGATTTGTGGAGCTGTCAGATCGGGTGGGGGATTTGGGTTGATGTTGTGGTAGAGCTGGAGTTGGGGCGAAGAGTAGGGGAATTTTGGGGGGGTTGCGATGGCGCTGGGGGAGGGATTTTGTGTGTTTGGAATTAGGTGTGTTCGAGTTGTAGTGACTAGGTTTTTGCGATGCCAGTGCAGTGCCAGTTAGATGATGGTTTGCAACTATAAGCGTAACCGTATACCTACCCATCTCCACCTACGTTCATCACAACGGTACCTACATACACGACAAGCCGAAATACCACCGCGCGAAACATCTCACTCATGCTTGTCTCACAGCGATCCTCTATATACATATACATATACAGTACATAGTACCCAGCACATCACATCACACACATGCTACAAACGACCCGGCAAACCACCATGACGCGTCCACCACCTCTGCTTCACCACCCCCTTCCCAGCACACACGCATACAGCAATGACTATCTACATGCCCTGAAAAATGGTCTTCGGTAATGAACCGGCACTTTTCTCGTGCCTGCCAGATCTGGGACTGGGAGTCGTACAGACATGTGCAGTGAGGTCGGCATGCTGGGATGAGGGATTCGGTGCGTACCGTGTACTGTAGTGTAGTCTGGACGTCTGTACAGTATACAGTCGGGTACCCCAACCCAAGTAACATGCCTCAGCTCCAACCATGAAAAATCGTCAGCCTCGTCATCAGACTCGTCACAGCAGCGGTACGGTAGATTTTCCAGACTTGCGTCAGCGTCATCACGGTAGTTGCACTAGAGTCATTACAGTTGGGAGGTTAGGCTGGACTTGGTAATGGGCGCGTGGCATGCACAGGGCCAAAGCGTGGTTTCAACTCTCGGTTCAATTATTTTTTTCTTCGTTCTGGCAGGTGGGTAGGGGGGGAGGGAGTTCGGTGTGACGGTACCGGTGGGTGAGATGGGTGTCGCAGAGTTGGGCCGGATGCGGCCGTGGACAAGGGGGTGGGGGCTGTTTGCGGTGGTGGGTGGGAGGTCATGGAGATATGAGGGTGGCTTGTTTTTGTTGGGAGGTGAAGAAGGTGGAGGGGAGGGCGTTGGGGATTGAGTTTGTGGGTGTGGGTGTGGTTGTGGTGTTGGTCTAGGATGGTGGCTATCACGGGAGGGGAGATGATGGCTGAGTAGAGAGTAGGGCACGTGATGGGGCCGGGGCTTGGTGCGATCAAAGGGTCTGTGTACACACTGCTGCCATCTTCGCTCTAGATGCCGGCTACAGTCTACCAACTTGGGTACCAACCCTACCTACTCTGGTGCTGTGAAATTTCGCTCTCCTTTCCTGTTCCCTCGATGCTTGCTGCTGCCTGTTGATTGCTGCACTGCACTGCATTTGCAGATTGCACACGCGCCTCAAGGCCCCACGTCCAGTCAGAAACAGCAAGGGGAGAGGCCAGCATGTGTGGGCCTGAAGAAGACGCCTCAAACAACCCGACCTGAACTACCCAGAAACTAACCGCAGTAGCATGTGCGCAAATCCAGTCGATCCCCTTATCCGCCGTTACGAGGGGAGATCTGGAGAAAACACACGTGAAGGAGCTTGCCGTACGGGCGCAAGAGCGTTGCTTCATCGGTATGTCGTGATGGGTCGCATCGGTGCGCCTCCAAGCTCGTTGCAACTAAGCTCTATCCTTTTGACTTCCTTTTCGTCTTCGCATGTCTCTGGCGCCTTGTTTATTTCCTCTGCACAGGGCGCACATCACAGGCGATTCATGGCAGGCCCGTTGAGGGGACCGCAATTCCGAATGCCACGATGGACCTCATGATCGCATTTCGCCGGCTTACTTGGACGATTGGCGTTTCCAGACCCTCAGGCGTCCTTTGCCCGACGGCTCGTAATTTCCAGAAATAGGCAGTGCACTTTGAGGCCTACCGTCAGAATCACCCTCTTGCTGCCAAGTACCTACCTAGTACCTACTGAGGCTTGCAGACAAGCAAGCCCCTTGGCCGCTTGGGAACACGAACTGGCTCAACTGTGGTAAAATGGGCAGGCAGACTGTTCATTCGCCAGAGCAGTGTAGGCGAGGCCAATAATGTTAATATGGTATAGCGGACTAGGCTCGCCCTCATTTTGCGGCCTTACTCCAAACTTCAAAGGCGCATGGGGGTTTCGGTGGTGCTAACGCAGGAACAGGGTTGCGACGGCGCGAGAGAGAGGGGGAGATTGGCCGTGCCGCATACGCTTGGCCATTGCATCCAGCTTGGGCTGTTGACTGTGACCGGAAATCAATATAATCTAGACGCAGCGCGTTACATTCCTCGCTTCTTTTGCTTCCCTCCCCGCCAACCTGCACCGCCTGCTTTCCACTCAGCATACCCGCAGACAACGAAGACCCTTGGTTCTTCAGCCCTTCCTTACGAAAACAGTCATTCTTTCAAAGAGCCTAGTACTCTCTCTCCGTACGAATCTACTTATAATCCACGCCTAGTCGTCGCGATAATCTAATACTCTCGTCGGAAAACACTCCAGAAACGTCAAAATGTTCGCAAAGGCTTCTGTCGTCACCTTCTTCGCCAGCCTTGCTGCTGCGCAGCTCCACGCCCCAGTTGGCCAGCCTTCTGGCAATGCCATCACTCGTCCTTTGAACGAGGTAAGTGCCAATTTGCCCTGCGCCGACTTGCGCTGTGCTCTGTTGCGCAACATTTCCTCCATGTTGTGTTCAATCGCGCTGTCGCATAGCACCCCAAACCATCCCCTACAACAGCACAAACAAATAAACACTAACCCCACCCCCAGATCGTCCCCGCCTGCAAGCCCTTCACCATCACATGGAATCCCAGCACCCCCAACACCGTCTCGGTGCTCCTCCTCAAGGGCCCCGCCACCAACGTCGTCAAGCACGGCCCCTCGCTCGCTGAGGGCATCGCTAACAGCGGTAGCCTCGCCTGGACCCCATCCTCCGACCTCGAGGCCACCACTGGCCCCAACGGCTACGGCATCCAGATCATCGACGATGTCACCGGCCAATACCAATACAGCACCCAATTCGGCATCTCCAAGGACGGCTGCGCCGCCGTCTCCAGCGCACCAGCCGCTTCCCCAAGCCCTACCCCCAGCCCGGACATGGGCAGCGGCTACCCAACTGGCACTGCCACCCCCGTTGTCTCTTCCTCTTCCTCTGCTGCTGGTGGCTACGGCGAGCAACCCCCGGCTTCGCACGCCTCTGTCGTTTCCAGCCAGGCCCCCGTCCAGAGCCCCCAGCCCCCTTACCCCACTCCCGTCATCGTCACCTCAGTTGGCCCCAACGGCACTGTTGTCCCTCCCACCGGCGGCATGCCCATTCGCCCTACCAGTTCTGGAAACAGCACTGCGTCTCTTCCCGAGCACACTGGTGCGGCCGCTGCTCTTCAGGCTGGTTTGAGCTTTGTCGGTGCTGCGGCTGTTGCGGCGTTGATGTTGTAGGCTTGATGAGGTTGTTGTCGTTTTGTCGATGATGGGTTGGTGTGGGGAAGGTGGTGTTATTGTGTATATGTATGTACATTGCATTCTAGGTTGATAGTTTGTAATGAATTGGCGAGTTTGAGGCTTTTGCTTTTGTGTTTGTGTGCGTGTTCGTATTGTATACCAGTATTTTAAATCCTATCGTCGCGGCTTTTTATATATCCATGTCATCGCTTTGCGTTTAAGAAGTGTGAGTCTTTATCCATGTGCGCTTTTGTTCTCCCTATGAAATCTACCCGTATAATCACCTGGGCCTGCTTATTCTTCCCTCTCTCATCTCGCTGTCTTTTACACTTCCCTTCTCTACCTCTCCATCCTTCTCCCAGCACAATCGAGCTATATCAAATCCCCCCAATCTCATATCCACCCGCCGTCCCCCATGTGTTCTCCGAACTAATATTGTCGGTGTGTTTGGGTGTGTATTGCATGTATACTAGGCCAGAAATTGAGGGATGGGGTGTGCAGGGGATGGGTGAGGATAATTGGAAACCGGTCTTCTATGGTCATGTCTGCCATTTATATATCTCGGGTATATGAAAATTTTGTAAATCTCTTTGTTTTGCTCGTAGTCCCAGTGGTGAAACTTTCTCACTCTATTCAAACAGGATGCAAGTCCCATCGCATTTCACTACCCGGCTACTTTACTTAGGGTGAGTAAAACTTGTTGACGCATTACCCTCTGCGGATATGGGAGTATACCATAGTCATGGCTGCTACAATCGCTGGATATTTGGCAGCTGCTTTGCCCGTTTGCCGACATTGTAGGTGGCATGCGGTATGGGGCCATAGCTCATATATATGATACTCTTGCAAACGATGTGACTGATGTGCTGAAGAACGATGGGTATTGGTAAATTGAGGTAGTCACAGGTCATGTGCAAACGGCGCTCCTTCCTAGATTCACGCTTGGCGTGTGGCTTGTTGCTGATGGATGTTTTGCTCTACTTGTGATGGAATCCTTAGCATCCTGATTCTCTTTTGCAAAGTGTTACCATCTTTCTTTTCAACACTGCCCCGACCTTCATATATACATTTTAGCCTACTGTATTGACTAATATTACACTTTAATATGAGCCGCCGACAACATAACTCCCGCAGTGAGGACGGTTCACTGTGCACCGACGAGAGCAACAACACCGCTCCTGCATCCACAAAAAGGATTACGCCAGCTCCGGCTCGGAAACGACCCGTCTTGCCTTGCACTACCACCTCCACTGGCTCACCCATCGAAGGGACTCCAAGCCGTTCTTCTCGCTTTGCAGGTTCACCGGCTCAACTGCACGGATATTCTCGCGCTCACGGCGCAGGATACGATCCTGTATGTGGCATCAAGTCCAGTCCTGAAGAGCTCTATTTGGTCTCTAACTCTTCAAGTCCGAGAGAAATCTGGATTTTTCGTATTCTGGATCACCTCCAAACAGCCACACCGGGAGCTTGGGAAATAGCAGTGTGACTAGGGATGTAAGTAATTCACAAAATACCCTACGATCTAGCTAATGTTGTGACAGGGCGACCAACATGGTCGTCGTCCCAGCAGCTCGCGAACCCAATACTCGTACAGTCACAGTGCGCCCAACACATACAATCGAGGTTTGCCTGGCAACAAGATGGATCTAGTTCGCCAACGTGCGGGCTATTCACAGAATGCATCAAACCTGACGGGTGCATCCTTCAATTCAGAATCGGTATTGCCAAACATGCTCGTACAGTCGGGAGGGCTCCATGCTATGCACTTATCGCAAGCAAATACAGGACAAGTCTCAGGAAATCAAGCTTCCACGAATATCACACGAGGGTTCCCGCATGTCCTGCAGCCATCGCAAAGTCTTCCAGCTCAAGAAACACCGCGAGGATACCAGCCAATCGGCCCTCGACCAGTTTCTTCTGGCCATAACGCACTGCCTATGTTATCCAGTGCTCTCGACCAGCTCCATTTCAAGTCCAAAGATCAGGCGCAGGAATACCTGAATCGTCCAATCCACTACATCATCCCAGGCCTATGGGCCGTGCCGCAGACAGATGCGGCCATGGCTCTCTACGTTGAAAAGTTGGTCAAGGCAATTGCCAATATCGAAGACATATGGGATGGAGAAGAATGTCCCTGGTCGCTGCTCAAGTTCCAGCCGGGCGGCGAATGCACAAATCCGATATACGTCGAGTCTATCGCCTGGGCCCTGGTCAGCGACACCATGAAGATCCATCGGGACGGCATTATTGGTCCCCAATTTAGTCACGCATCTCACTTCAAGGTGGAGGATACGACAGATCTGGAAGTCACCTTCCCGCAGCGTATCGATCTCCTCGCGAAGCTGCTATACCACAGCAAGATGGCTGCTTCTGAGGTCATGATTCGTCAATACGTTGACAAGTATATTGCTATGCCGTTTGCGCACTTGATGCAGTTCCCTCAATTCGTAAACATTTGGACGGCGATTCCTGAAAATGAGCGGATTCGTAGACATGAGATTCTGCCATATCCTCGTTACTCGAGGCACTTCACTATGGCAGAGGGCATGCGATTGTTAGCGGATTATCAGGAGAAGCAACGCCTTTTCCCGCCAACAAGCTCGCAGAACCCAGGATCTGACAACTCAGGCGATCCATCGTCTTCTGATGGTCTGGGGCAGCCAGCAAACTCGCCGCCAAACGATCCAGATACACGCACTGCGAGCAATTTCGGTGGACCATTGGACCGTGGATCCCCGGATATGGGGTTTCTTGCCATTCAGCCCTCTGATATTTTTTCTTCGCCCTGGGGAACAGACGCAGAGCGACTCTTTGGTTTCGAAGGCATGGGGTCCTTCTCTAGGGCACCTGGGTCAGCACCTGACGGCGGAGTAATTCAGTCTTCGGTTGGAGAGAGGTACGCCGGGGGCACTGTGCAGAGAAGCAATGAGATTGCTTTTGGTATTGCTGGTGCTGCTCTGCCTGGTTACCGTCATATTGCAGCGAAGAGTGACAGTGGTGCACAGCAAGAAGTCTCGAGCGAGGTAGGGTCGGCTAATGTCGCTGAGATGGACCACTTAAGAACCAACTAGCGCCTTAGGGTGAGCTAATAGAGGGAAGGTGGGAGGCGGGAGTCAGGGCGGACGCTGTAATGGTGAAATGCGAGAGTAAAAGACCAGAAGGCGATATACAATGAGCTCGGGCGTCCTCAACGCATGGGAGATTCCAGAATCAATCAGACAGAAGGATGGTGCTCCGAATGGAATAGTGCCGACTGGCATCTTCAAGTCTACTCTGGTGTCTTGGGTGAAATCCAAATCAGGCGTTCCCGAGCGTCGTTGAAGTCTATCAGTGCCCATGTGCACGATGCGAATAGTGAAAGATCATTCCACGACCTCAACCCTCTTCAATACGATGATAGCCGCCCTTCATCTATCGCTGTTACAGCTTATTAGACTAGAATATGATCAAGTGACGTTGGGATAAGAAAGTGGAGATGACGTCAAGCTCACGGTGAAAGTGGAAGGCACGCCCCAGGGCAACAGGCAACATTCACCGCGTTTGCCTCTCAAAATTCTCTTCCCAAACTCACTTTATCTTCTGAGCGTAGATTTGATCGACCTCAACTTCTGGCAGTGAGACCTCAACGCAATCCTGAACAGTAGTTGACATCCACGATCATGTCGCACCAGTCGTACTGGACGACAGCGCCACCTCGCTCGCCGTATGAAATCTACCAGCATGGAAACATGCTGAGAGAAGGCGCGTTCACCAGTCCAGCTTCCCATATTTGGCCCTACAGACCACTCCCCTCATACGGATTGGCGCGCGGCATGGCGCCTCCCGTTCCCAATATGCTACCTCTTGCAGCTACGACGCAGAGCCCATGGTCTGGCCTGGCATCCTATCCACCCAGCAGATTACCGTATGCGGATCAGTTTAGCCCAATACTCCCTCACTTTGGTCTTCGAACAGCGCCCTCTCAGATGAATGACACCATGGCAGATGTTATCTCGCCAAGGACTAGAGCTTTTCCGACTAGGGTGGCACCATGGAATGGCACATTTCAAAGCCCAATCGAACCATTCACCGTCCAGGCTGAAGTTGATACTGGGCAGAGGCAGAGTCGGCTCCCACTTGACAGCACCGCGAGGAAGGCACCGCGGAAGGCTTGTGCTATACCTACAAGCGATCCCCCCGACCCGAAAAACCCTCCACCGCGGAGACTCCAAGCCAAAGAGATCTCAGGACGCGTCGCAAAGCCAAAGAGTAGACGCAAGAAGGAGAAATCACTGGCTACGACATCTCGCTCCAAGCTGCCCAACCGTGCGACATCGAAAAGGGCTAGGAAACCAGCACGGTCTAAACAAAATAATGCTACAACAAGCAGTGGCGTGATGCTAGAAGAAGATGACGAAGATAGTGATGTACGCACCCTCACTGTGCGATCCAGACAGCCAATCCAAGCGGAAGATGAGCCTACAAATTCAATACAGCCGACCATTGAAAGGGAAGATGTCATCCGCGAAGCTCAGTGGCGCTCTCAGACTCCCCCGGCCCCGGAGCCACAGCCTATCGAGCTGACATCCACCGTGCCATCTTTGAACCACCAACCGCGAGGGCCTCTTCCACGATGCAAGTGCGACGTTCCTGAGGCTTTACAGGGAGTTCAAAAGGCCATGGGCCCGGACAACTGGAATGAGTACTTGGTATTGCTGGAGAAGTTGTGGATGGGGGAAATCCATGGTGAAGATTTTGCTGTCGCGAGCAGGGCACTGTTTAGGATCTTTGACGACAAATTGAGGATGAGAATAAATAGTCTTGTCATGCGAGATATGATCAAGCCAGGACTGGAGAAGTATATGGCGGAGACGGCGAGGGCAGAGGCAGACAAGACGAACGGTATGGCAGATAAGACAATGGGCAAGGATGAGGCAGACAAAGTGCGAGAGCAGAGTACTGGAAAGGAAAAGGACGATGGAGTAGTAGATTGCTGAAAATGGCTGCATACGAAGAGGACGATGACGGGTGGAATATGTGGATCTTAGATGGCTTTGGCACATCAGTGCAAGGAAAGCCTGTGTTTCCTCATGATGAACCTCGACACACGCTCGAATTTTACCTGCCGTTACTGTAGGTGAGCTCTCTCTGCCGCCAGTACTTAACATAGTTCCTAGCTAGGTAGTGTTGTGTCAACAGGACGACAAGAATTGGGCAATGTGCAGAATATATCCAAGAAGAAAAGAGGCACCTGCAAGTGGAATGAGGGAGTTGTGATTGCAAAGAGTCCTCGGAGGTGGTCCACGGTGTCGGAGATTGACAACACGACTATAGTGGATCTTGTGGAGAAAGGAACACGGGATGGGGACTTGTTCGATGGTGGGGAGGATTCGCTAACAGTCAGACGTTGTATAGTAGTAATCTCAGCTCACTCAGCTCCCCAGCTCCCCTACATGCTGTACAAACACCCAACATTTCGGACCGAAAGAATGCGCATCGAAATCGTCGAATCAAGTAAACTTTTCCGATCGGATGAAGTTCGGTCAATTGCCAGCTGCATCAATGGAAGAATTGTTCCCCAGCCCGCGCCTCTGTGATTCGACCGCTTGGCGCGCACCCTGCCAAAAGGCCTCCGTTGCTACAAGCATATCAAGGTTCGCCGAGCACGTGAAAAGCGTTGCAGATGTTGGGACTAACTCGGTATAGGAAAGATGACCTCATTGCTTCTGCGTGCATTCTTGGCTCTTCACCATCATCACTCAATCAAAATCATCCCCCTTGGGCAACCCCCCGGAGCTTCTATGGGGTGTTCGCTACGTCGGTAATGTTCACAAGCCATGCCTTTACGGAACATGGACCACCACATCGCCTAAACAAAACGCTGAGTCCAGGGGACTTCGGCGGTGAAAGACGACGACATGCCCGTGCCGCAAATGACCGCTGATGATTTCTGGTGGTGTGGAGACTACGGGGGAAGTCTTGGAATTACGCTGGCCAAGAGTTGAGATGGTAGGCAGGGCTTCACCTGCGAGCGGGCAAGCTTGTCCATCTCTCCGCATCGAGAACTCCGTGTGGAGAAAAGTGGGTACGTTCACCACCGGTGTATGCTTCAGCCAATCAACTCCCTGCATTGCGGGTGGGGAGAAGCCAGCCCCCGGATCCCAATTGCAACCTCAAACGCTCAAGTCAACCCAGGTGCAACGTGATTGACAGGGTCGCCCGCCATGGAGCCTCTTGCGTGCCCTGTAGAGGTTGGTATACAGACCCACCTTCAGGCCGCCAGCTCCCCACGATAAACAGGCTGCGTTTCCCCCCATACTTCTCAAAGTCGGTCCCCCATCGAGTTCCACTTAGCCGACGTTGCGTTCCACACATTGCCCTTGACAAGCTTGAACAAGAACTGTTGTCAACATGGAGGCCAAGGATATTGACAATGCGGAGTCTCCGCACAACGAGAAGAGTGAAAACGTAGTCGACTCGTCAGCGGATGACATTCCTGGTCGTCGCGAATCGGTCTCTGTTGCCGGAAATATTGTCCACAACCCTCTTGCGCGCTTATCCAAGCAAGCAGTCGTCGCCGATGCGCGCTCTTTTGCTGAATCCAATGGCTTGGAAGCAGAAGCAGCACTCTTCGAACGTGCTGCTCTTGTGGCGCGTGACCCCACTGGATTTGAGAATCTTACAGAACTCGAGGATGATGAGCGTGCTGCGCTGATCTACGAGAGAGAACACAAGTGGCATGGATCGAAAATGCTCTGGTACTCAATTGGCTTGTGTGCCGTTGGAGCTGCGACACAGGGTTGGGATCAGACTGGCTCCAACGGCGCCAACTTGTCGTTCCCCGAGGAATTTGGTATTGCACATGGTGCGAAGAATGAGTGGATCGTTGGCTTGATCAACTCTATTATTTTCTTGACTGCTGGCCTCATGTAAGCACGATATCTGCGGCATGTGTACATCTCAGACGCTAATTGCAAGCATATAGTGGCGCCTTCATTGTTGACCCTCTCAACCACTACCTTGGCCGACGAGGCGAGATCTTTGTCACCGCCCTCTGTCTTACAGCCACCCCTATTGGATCTGGATTCGCCAAATCATGGCAAGGGCTCTTTGCTGCACGGTTTGTCATGGGCATCGGAATTGGAGCGAAGAACGCCACGGTGCCCATCTATTCTGCTGAAATGGCGCCTGCTCGTGTTCGAGGGGCTCTGGTCATGTTCTGGCAACTCTGGGTCGTCATTGGTAAGCTAGAATTTCCATATAGGCCTTTGAGCAAATAGCTAACGAGGTACTTGTAGGAATTTTCCTGGGTTTCACTGCCAACGTCATTGTCAAGGACACCGGTGATATAGCATGGCGTCTCCAGCTTGGTTCTGCTTTCATCCCCTCCTTCATCCTTGGAGTTGGCATCTATTTCTGCCCCGAATCCCCTCGATGGCTCATGAAACACGGCAAGATCGCGCAGGGCTTCAGATCTATGTCTGCTCTTCGCGCCCACCCTATCATTGGCGCACGAGACTACTACTATTCATACGTCATCTACCAGGAGGAGCTCAAGGTCGCCCGTGGTGCTGGATACTTCACCCGTCTGTGGGACTGCTTCCGCGTTCCCAGGATCAGGCGTGCGAATTACGGAGCTTCCACCGTTATGTTGGCGCAGCAAATGTGCGGTATCAACATCATCTCCTTCTACAGCTCTACTATTTTCCGCAACGTCGGATATACTGCTGAACAAGCCCTCTACGCATCGCTTGGATACGGTGCTATTCAAGTCGTTTTTACGATCCCGACCCTGTTCCTTATTGACACCAAGGGCCGTCGTACGCTTTGTTTGATCGTAAGCTGCACGTTTCCCTTATTTCCTCTTGCATGAAACTAACAAATCACAGACATTCCCATTGATGTGTCTATTCCTCCTTGCAGCTGGTCTTTCTCTCCTCAACAACGAAGGCTCACGCGGTGCTCAAATCGGCCCGGTCGTTCTCTTCGTCTATCTTTTCACCATCATGTACTCACTCGGCGAAGGCCCCGTTGCCTTCCAATACTCTGCGGAAGTTTTCCCAACCATTCAGCGTGAGCAGGGTATGGCCTGGGCCGTCTGCATCAACAACACCTTCGCTGGTATCCTCTCCCTCACCTTTCCTCGTATGAACACAGTCATGACCCCCACCGGAGCCTTCGGCTTCTATGCGGGTCTCAACTTGATTGCGTGGGGCATGATTTTCTGCTTTGTGAGAGAGACCAAGCAGCTTACGCTCGAGGAGCTGGACCAGGTGTTCAGTGTGCCGACGAAGACGTATCTCAGATACGAGACGAAGGTTTGGCTGCCGTATTTCATCAAGAGACATGTGCTCAGGAAGAAGATTGCGAAGCCGGATCTCCTGGAGAAACACAACCGCGATCGCGGTATCGACCAGGTTGTTATTTGAAGAGTCATGTACGATATGAGCGTAATGGGAAAGTGGTAATAATTTTACGATCGTTACTTGGTGAAGGAGGGATGAATTATGGGTGGTGTGGAAATGATAGGTTGCTTATACCCCCTCGTGCGCGATTGGCCAGCCCACGGGTAGAGCGCACGGTTGTTATGAATGAATCTTTTGATAAGAATGCTTGCTCCAAAACTGATGCTTGAATCTCCTCCGTATCCTTTCCCCTCTGCAACGTGATCCCAGTACTCTCCTTTCAAAGATCACACCAACAACCACATCTGCACGGACTGATCTTATTGCTCTTTGTGGGTCGCAGGCTAGCTAACACATGCTAATCGAGCTCCCCTCCCTAAACCCACCCCGATCCAGGCCCACGGTGCCCCCTCCCCCCACCAAACACCCGTTATGTCGTACAACCTCCGGCCAACATTCGACCAATCAAGCCCCCAACAAGTCAGGCGAAAGCATTCGCGCTTGTAGATCGCCATAGTTCTAACCAGGGCCGTGTGGGACGGACATGCGAAGCGGAGGGCCCGTTCCGCAACGACGGTCCTTGACTGGGTACCACATGATTAGTCGAGAAGTACTGCACTACAGTTTTGCTAAAGCATGACGTGGTCTTGCGTGACAAGTGGTGGCTGTTATTCGACTGATTGGGCTTGTTGAATTGATGGGAGGTTCAGTGGGTGGGGTGGGGTGGGTGGTTTTGGCAGGTGAGGAAGGGTGATGGATGAGGGGATGTGAGGACGATTGATGGGTTGGGCTTGGCTTTGCTATTTGTTTTGGGAGTGTGGTATGCTGGGAGAGGAACAGGAGATCTTTGGTTGTGCTTTTGGAAGGTTGTCGTGCTTGGATGGAGTGGCAAAATGAAGCAGCAAGACGGAAATGCATGCTGTATGGTCATCGGTAGAAAATTACTAGCTATTGGTGAAAGCAGAATCAACAGAGGAGGCTAGACACCTGGCACACACGTGGGACTACTCAACGCCGGGGAACGAAGAAATAGTCATGGGTGACTAGTGGCCAAGTCATTGGAAGATTAAGCTCGACTCCGCGCCGCACTCATCAGGTTGTGACTCGCTGCTTGTACAACACGATGAAGGTCATAGCGTGAACACATAGGCACTTTGCTGGACAAAGTCATGATCATGACTTACTCTACCAAACTGACTGTCAAAGCCATCGTGCGAAGACCATGACTAGAGGTATTTCTGACTCTTTGACAGTATCTGTGACTGTGTAAAGTCTATGATAGAATGCTATGACAGTATCTTTGCGACAGTATAAAAGCTGTGATAGTAATGCGAGTATAAAGCATCAATCATTATAACAGAGCAACCACAATTCACACATCCATACGAAATTCTGCAAACCGCTACGAAACCATGGATAGAACAGCATTCACCACAGGGGTAGCCAGCGACGAAGGACGCGTCAGCGCCATCACCAGTCTCAGCGAAACAGTAAAAGACCTAACCAGCAAACTTGATGCTCTTAAACAAGACAAGCTCCGAAAGTGGAAATGGAGCAAAGAAGCTCTATCCATCGTCGCCAAGCTCCAAGACCTCGCATCCACCAACCTCCCGCTCGTACGCTCCCGCCTCGATAAAGCCCTAGAATTCCCGTCCGCAGAATGGACAAACACTCCACTATTTACCGGTGGCAAATTCGGATTCGAGCAATTCAACCGCACGCCCGAGTGGTTCGACGAGATGGGCTTTCTCGTGCAGAGAACAGCTTACACGTTTTCTGATACGTGGGACTGCGCCCCCATCACCGCTACATTCCTTGTGCCCACGAACCTCGACACCCGCAATGCCAAGAAATTGAAAATCGTCTTCTACTTCCACGGCGGGGGATTCTGCACGGGCGCTGGCGATTTTGTGTCATGGTACTCGCGCTCGAGCGTTGAATTCGCGCGGGCCAACAACGCCATCATCATCGCGCCGGATTATCCGCTGGGCCCTGAAGCGAGCTATCGCGACATCAGCAATGCCATCAAGACGTTTCTGATCTGGTATAACGAGGGCGGCTGCTTTGAGCCGGGCAACTTTACACACTGGAAGCAATGGCTGTCCACTGTCACCGCCATGGACTTTACCAACCTGCAGCCTCAAATCAACGATATCCTCATCGAAGGCGAGAGTGCAGGAGGCCATGCAGCTGTGACAGCTATGTTTGCAAATGCCGAGAAGAAAATTGAACATACGAATCCATGGGCATGTGATTTACCCATTGCAGCTGTGTTCCTGCGGTATCCCATGGTCAAGCACTATGCACGCGAATGTCCAGATTCGGTTACTTATATGAATTCGGAGTTTACAAGAGCGGAGGTTCAGAAGCACGCACAGGATATCAAAGATGCGATTGTGGAATTGGAGGCTTTTGAGCTAGTTCCGTCGAGGAGTAGAAGTCACCCTCCCCACGGTATGTCAGCCGCCTTTCTGCTCTCCATTACGAAGGAGTGGCAAGCCATGTTCCAGCGCCACGCTGTCAACGGAAACGATATCGATGCTGCAATGGATTGTCTGGAGCGAGTAGAGGCCTATGTTGGCAAGGTCGACACAGTGCTACCTCGTATCATTATGTATCACGGTGACAAGGACTCCAACTGTCCAATTGACGAGACCAGGAGGTTCTGCGACCTGTTGATCCAGAATTATCCGGAAATCTATACGGAGAACGATACGCTCATCTTTCAGAGCGTGGGCAGTTTGGCAGTGCAAGCGACGTGGATTAAGGAGATGGGGAGATTGGAGGCTAGGGCTGTAGATACTGTGGCCCATGGTTTCGATTATGATTTGATTCCCAGAAATGAGGAATTCTTACGGAAAACTTATCGGATAATTGGAAAGTGGTGGCTGTAGATATCATGCTGACTATGTGTAATGGCAAGGAAGGCTTCGAGAAAGCGGGGTGGTTGAATCAGTCACGTGGCATTATATAGAGCCCTAATCACTGATTTAAAAACTACTTTTATTCTCTTACTGGTGCAAAGCATATCTTGATGAAAAGAGAGCTAGTCCGTACATCATTCTTCAGTCACTTTATGCCTGTCCCGCTTGAACTTAAAGTGTATCCTTGAACAACGGACTCCGATCCCCATCTTCTCTAACTGCTCCTCCGTATAAATACTCCGCCACTCCTCCTCACTCTTCTCCGCATTCTTCTTATTTTGCCTCTAATACAAATACTCGAGCGTAAAAGCAGCCAGCATACCCGCAGCCGCAATCGCCAGACTCGTTCCCAGTCCCGTCGGATACTTGGGACTCTCACGCTGCTGAAAGATGAAATTGCCCGCAACACCTCCGAGATTGCCGATGGAAATCATGGTCGCGATACCCATGGCTCGCTTTTCGGCTCCCGCGAGGTTGTTGATGGTCCAGGCGCTGGAGCCGGGGGTGATGGGGTAGAGGCCGATGCAGGCTATATACACGGCACAGTAGCAGAGGGCAACGTGTTGCTTTATGGCCTCGGCTTTGACGAAGAGAGTGGAATAGGCGATTATTATGAGAGATTGTGAGGAGACGAGAAAGGGCATGCGCCAGGTCAATCGGTCTGCATAGAGAGCCGAGAGGAGTGCGGAGATGGCGCGCAAAGGTAGGGTGCAGCAGTCATCAGTTGAGCCTGTGTTGTCGAGAAACCCACTGGGCAAGACGTTAGTGGGTATCAAAGATTGGTGTAAAGAGGAGAGGTATTTGCTTATTGTTTTTGATTATCTGGGGCATTGTGAACTTTAGACCATAGTTTGGAACTGAGTTGGAGGTTATGACTATAGCTAGTAGATAGATCTGCCAGTCTTTTATGACTTGGACAAAGAAAGACCATTGGGCGCTTCGCTTCTTGCCATTGGGATTGACAGGTTGATTTGTCGTCACGCCACGAGCCAGATTGTGACTGAGCCTGAGGAAACGAGCCTCATCGTGAGTATTCCAGCGACCTATGGCAAGCTCCGGAGTGTCAGGAAGAATCCAGAAGACTGCGAATCCTAATACAACGGTTACGAGCCCTTCAAGGATAAAGAATCAGCGCCAGTATCATTTTGAATTGGATATTTCGGGCACCTTCACCTGCAAATATCCAAGTCAGCATTCTTTTGCGAAGCAGCGAATAAACACCACAACCACAACAACCACTATATTTTAGCATCCTTTGGCGAAGCATTGCGGTACCCGAGAACTCTCCCTTGCTTTCTTATATGCAATTGTCAAGCATGACGGAACTGTCAGAATGATCAGGATTATGGTTTGGCCAAGATTGATATCAAGGCGAGTGGCATGCGCTACTCCCAGTTTTTCGACAAGGAGTGTATGCCGTCCTCTCGGGTCACTGCTCTCTAGCGTCGGCGAAATAATGGGACGTTGGTGATCTCTACTTCACTGCCTACTATATATACCCTGATTTACGATAACACGTGGTCCATTGCTTATTTAGGGTTGAATAACGCCCACACAAACTGTTTCCTATATTGCGATAGTAGCTCGTATTGTATACTTGCATCTGAATAGTCATCATGTTGGTGTTTCGCTACACCACCACCAGTCAATATCCTATTGTTTCGCCGACGCTACAGACCGCTCCTCCATTGCTGCATAATCGGTACACTCTGCGGTGCTGATGTGCATCCGTCCCATAAGCGACTTACTACTTCAGGAAATGGTGTGAAACGTAACTTTCACTAAGACTGCCTAGGCAGCGCCCAGGAGGCATGGAGACGCTTGGGTGCGGATGCTTCCTCGGCCACTTTTTGACGGCTGATCTACGTCGTGCCGGTACTTGTGGCAAAGACCCTGCGATGACGATTGGTACAGATTGGCCCCCGTCTTCGACAGTGAGTGGTGTTGAGATGAGCTTACATAACTCAAATCCATGTATCAATCGCAGCTAGGCTCACCATTGGCTAAGATCCGATGCTTCTATATCAATGTATGGTGTGAGTGAGCAGTTACTATAGTATCCCCATGAAACTGTTGAGATTGTTCCACAATTTAGCTCAGGACTCTGGTAGTGGTATAGGCTAAAATCAAGTTATTAGACATATTATAGGACGGGGTAAAGTTGGGGTGCGCATTCTAGGTTCTGGTGATAATCTATACGAACTTGAGTTAGGTACAAAGCTGGCAAACAAAGTCGTCACAGGACTTTTCCTGTCTTATCTGGGCTTGTCTATTTGGCTCTAGACACCTATGCATAGCTGCGTTCATTAATGTATCAGCTTGGCCATAAAATGTATCCATATATTCTTCCAGGAGCTCTGTCTCATTGTGCAGATGCTGCGCAACCTCCATGGTATTAATGATGTGCTCGTATGTTAGTAGTCTCTCCTTCCGGTTAGCCAGCAACTTCGGATTCTTAAGGATGTTCTCGATCATGCCTTCCATTCATCTTGAGGCATGCTAGCTCTCTTAACTTTTGTCTCAGTGATCTCAAGGGTGGGATTATCATTCTTTGGAGTCAAGTTCGCGCCTTTGAGGAAGTTGAGCCGGACGGTCTTCCGGCTTTCGATGGAAAGGCTAGGTAGTCTAAGGAGATATCGATAAATTTCTGGGATGCTGAATCGAGGGGCCCATATATGATAGGTTGCGAGGAATAGGGTGCTTTTATTAGTTCTCGAGAACGTGGAGGAGGAGATATACGAGCTTGTAAAGAGATTGGGCTTCGAAGAATACAGTACCTACATCAGCTTTAGGAGGAAGAATACAGTACCTACATCAGCTTTAGGAGGAAGAGTACTGGCACGTGCTGCACATTTTGAGGATTCTCTTTGGCTTGGCTTCTAACGTAGGACGCATTGTAGCCAAGGTCTTTAGTAGCAGTGAGGTGTAGTAAGACACGCATCTCCTTTGCTACAGCCGCACTGGTGAGTGTCTTGCCAATGCCGGGAGGCCTGCAGTTGAGGTGGAGGTGGAGGTGGAGGTGGAGGTGGAGGTGCAGGTGGAGGTGGGCTGGAGAGGGGACGGATTTGGACTAGTGGAGATGAAGCTAGTTTAGCTACCGGAACCCCACGACATCGGCGGTCGGCGCTTCATTCAAGACCCCCCCACCATGACTCTTTTTTTAATTCTCGTCGCATGCGGCAGGCGTCCTCTTTTTTGAGAGTTAGCACAGTGTAAAGTACTGCCAGAAAGAAAGGGCGACCGCGTCACCCTCCAGCCGCTCGCCCGCTCACTCACTCCCACATCCTGTGTACACTCTCAGCCATGACTACCCACATCAAAGTACCGTGCTCGTCAGCCAACATTGGCCCTGGCTTCGACGTCATTGGCCTCGCCCTCAATCTCTATCTCGAATTGGAAGTCACCGTCACCCGCAAAGACAAGTCGGAACATTCACTCAATTGCAAAATCACATACGAAGGAGTCGGCGCAGAAGACGTCCCCCTTGTCGCCCAAGACAACCTCATCACGCGAACGGCCATCTACGTGCTCCGCTGCCATGGCATTCGCGACTTTCCCGTCGAGACACACGTGCACGTCAAGAACCCGATCCCATTAGGTCGAGGGCTGGGCTCTTCTGCTTCAGCCATTGTCGGCGGTGTATATCTGGCGAATGAGGTGGGCAACCTGCAGCTGAGCAAGGCGCGCATGCTTGACTATTGCCTGATGGAGGAGCGCCATCCAGACAACGTCGCGGCTGCTCTCTATGGAGGGTTCGTCGGTACCTATCTCAATGAGCTGTCGCCCGAAGACACGGAACGCCTCGAGATTCCCCTCAGCGAAGTGCTGCCCCAGCCCGCTGGTGGTGTTGACACTGGTCTACGCCCGCCAGAGCCCCCCCTCAACATTGGTCACTACACAAAATTCAATTGGTCACCTGCGATCAAGTGCATCTGCATTATCCCTCAATTCGAGGTTTCGACAGCAAAGGCACGCGCAGTCCTTCCCGAGACATATTCGCGCAAGGATGCCATCTTCAACATGCAGCGCCTGGCCGTCCTCACTACTGCCCTTGGGCAAACTCCCCCAGACCCTGATATGATCTACACCGCTATGCAGGATAAATTCCACCAGCCCTACCGCCGTGGTCTGATTCCAGGCCTCACGGAGATTCTCCAGTCCGTCACCCCACAATCACACCCTGGCCTGCTAGGAATCTGCCTTTCAGGCGCCGGCCCTACCATCCTCGCTCTCGCATCCTCGAACTTTGACTCGATAGCAGAACACCTTCTCAAGGAGTTCAAGAGAGAGGGTATAGTCTGCGATTGGAAATTGCTCACTCCAGCTGAGGAAGGCACTACTGTCATCCGCCCCACATCCACCAACATCGACGGTGGAGAAGCACTCACATATGCGTCATCAGGCGTTAGCATCGACGCTGGCAACCAGCTCGTCAAGCGCATAAAAGCCTCGACGGCCAGCACCCGCCGGCCAGGCGCTGATGGTGAAATCGGCGGATTTGGCGGCCTTCTCGATCTACAAGCGGCCGGGTACACCGAGGCCCCTATTCTTGTCGGCGCCATCGACGGCATCGGCACAAAAGTCAAAATCGCTTTTGAAATGGGTAAGCACGACACTGTCGGTATCGATCTCGTGGCTATGAACGTCAACGACCTTGTCGTTCAGGGC
This sequence comes from Plenodomus lingam, assembly GCF_022343315.1. Lineage (NCBI taxonomy): Eukaryota > Fungi > Ascomycota > Dothideomycetes > Pleosporales > Leptosphaeriaceae > Plenodomus > Plenodomus lingam. The sequence goes on from NW_027093973.1 coordinate 877,721, forward strand.
GCCGAACCACTCATGTTCCTCGACTACTACGCCTGCAGCAAACTCGATGTCGAAGGTGCAGCCAAGTTTGTGGAAGGCGTCGCCGAGGGGTGTCGGCAATCTGGTGCTGCACTCGTAGGCGGCGAGACTGCAGAGATGCCAGGTATCTACAAGGAAGGCGAGTATGATGCTGGTGGTGCGGCCATTGGGGCTATCAAGCGCGGTACTACCATTCTCCCCGACTTCGCGGCCATGGCAGAAGGCGATGTTCTTCTCGGACTGGCATCGAGTGGTGTCCACAGCAATGGCTTCTCTCTTGTCCGAAAGATTGTAGAAAAGCAAGGTCTGTCCTTCCGCGACGCTTGTCCATGGCAACGAGGAACGGACATTGGCACCGCGCTTCTCACGCCAACGCGCATCTACGTGAAACCCCTTCTTGCTGCCAGTCGTCATGGGTTGATCAAGGGAATGGCGCACATCACCGGTGGCGGTCTCCTCGAGAACATCCCACGCATGCTACCCAAGACGCTGGCGGCGGAGCTAGATGCGAAGACATGGCCGGTACCAGATGTGTTTAGATGGCTCAAGAGCGCTGGACGACTAGAGCATACCGAGTTTGCGAGGACATTCAATACGGGGCTTGGTATGGTCTTGGTGGTCAGCCAAGACAAGGTCAAGGCGACAATGGAAGGGCTGGAGGAGTTTGGGGAGAAGGTATATGTGGTTGGGTCGCTGAAGAAGCGATCAGGGGCCGACTGTACGGTCACCAACATGGATGTCTGGAGTTGAAGAAATGAGGAAACATTGTTTGCGATTTCGGTTTGGGGTATGTTCGGATGCGCTAGATTTCCCATTCCCGGTTCCCCAATAATACCCACTTTTTACATGTGTTATTGTACCCAACGTGTGCATGCGATGCTGCAGCTATAGGTAGGCCATGCTCAGGCAAGTGTTTGACTTGGAGTCATGCAGACATGCGATGACGGTGTTATAACTCGTAGCGCAAGTCGCTTGGCCATTCCGTGTCCGCCGTCTGGTTATAGATGTTGGCAGGACTAGGAAAGCAGCTGGGTGGACAAGGAGGGTGAATGCAGGTGTGTATAGTACGTACCTGTTCAGTACCGGTAGGTCTAGAAGGCCGAGCAGGGTCGCAACAAGGACATTGCGCGTCTCACGTTCCCTGCCGATAGTGGCCCTCTCTTTACAAGAAAACATGAGATACACGCGCGACCGGATGCGAGGAGGTGGCCGATTGCTCTACGAAATGATGCGGGACCGTCTTGGAAGCGGTGGATCCATGCATGGCCATGGAGTGGAGCTCAGCCCAAGCCGCTAGAAGGCCAGCGAGGGCTTCTGGTTGCATGCGCCCTCTGCACGCTTGCATGTGAGATGGCTGGTGGGTGCGGCGGTGCTTCCAGGGTTGTGACTTTGCTTATCAGCCACTTCTCTTTGCCTCGTGCGGTGTGTACGGTCGAGTGCAGTGTGCTGTCTGATGTTGTATCCTACCAGCGACTCCAGTCAACGCATCGAGCGAGGAGAACTGCAACATGATCAAGTCGCGGCTTTGGGCAGAGTGCCGTAGACGGTACGGGTACGGGGAGGTTAGTTGGCCCAATTATACCTACTCTACATTGGACACCCTGTGTCCATACATAGCAAACTGCCATTTGTGGGCCGGGGTACTCACACCGACTTGGATAGGCAATCCGCTCCAAGGCGTCCGGGCAAGCCCTCGCAGCCCAAACGAGTGTTATCGAGGCGCGGAGGGTGCATGTGTGTATAGGACAGCGGTGGATGCATTGCTTATCGGCGAGAGTGCTAGGTAGCTATAGACCCAAGATGACCGGCATGTTCATCACAACACAGCCTGCTTCTGGCATGTCTGCTTTCACATGCGTGACATATCAGGTCAGCGTGGGGTTCACAGAAGTACCTAATCCCCCCCTTCCCCCCCCCCCTCTGCTCAACAAAACGCTCCTTGTTTGGGAGGGGGGGAGGGGAGGCAATTGGAGTACGACGACGACGACGACGACGACGACGACGACGATTCGGCGGCACGTTTGCATTGGCATTGCGCAATATACTACTCTGCCTGTTGAGTAGAGCGCTAACTGTACTTGTGGGACGGGTAACAGAAGCGCTACTCTGTGGCTTGTGTGGCCGTCGCTGGGCTGATGGCGGTACGTACCCTCCCCATCGGACATGGTCGATAGCGTAGTACCTACTACTCTACATACCGTGTCGTAGAGTGCAGGTGGCCACTCCTTTCTTTTTCCGGACATGCACTTACGGCATTGGCAAAACGAGCTTGCGGTCTGATGCTGGAACTTTGCCTGGAAAGTAAGTAGTAGATGGGCCAGGGATTCGTCCATGTCCAACGGCTTGTCCACGGGTGGCCTACGGGGGCTAGGCTGAGTGGATCGCGCCGACCGTTTTCTAGACTTGGGTTTCCTATTTCTTTTTTTTCTCCTCTCTTCTGGCGTCTGGCGTTTGGCGTCTGGCGTGTGTGTGTGTGTGTGTGTGTGTGTGTGTGTGTGTGTGTGTGTGTGTGTGTGTGTGTGTGTGTGTGCTGAGCTGAGGAGGGCATCGCGCGATTCGCAAGCTCCCCCCTTCTGCTCCGGGCTCTTCCCCTCCTCGCCTCGGCGACGCGATATTCTCACCTGCCTTGCCCTTGCCTTGCCCTTGTCTTGCCTTGCCTTTGCCTGCTTGCCGCGAATCCAACCGCCGCCGCAGCACACCTCCCCTTCCCCCCCCCCCCCCAACCGACGCACGTATCACACCAGACAGTGACACAGTCCACCTCCACGCTCGCTGCTCATCATCCCACACACTTATCAATCCCCTCCCTCCCTCTTCCTTCACAATGACCACTCCCTCCTCCAACACCCCCGCGCACACCACACACCCCATCAGCACCACCACCCAGCCCGCCCATCCGCTCCAGAGCGAGGCCACCGCCGCCCACCCGCCCTCGCACAAACCAGACCCAACCCTCACCAGCAACGATGCCGCCGCCCAAGGAGGACTCTCCACCCCCCATCCCTCCGCCGCCGCCGAACTCTCCAGTCTTACGTTAACCCTCAAGTCGTCGCTGCGCCAATTCCCCGACTTCCCCAGTCCCGGCATCCTCTTCGAAGACATTTTGCCCATCTTCGCGAACCCCGCGCTGCACGAGGGCCTCTTGCGCGCCCTCGAGCTCGCCGTGCACAAGCAATTCGCCGGCGCAAAGCCAGACGTTGTCGTCGGACTGGATGCGCGGGGGTTCCTGTTCGGGCCGTCGCTGGCGTTGAGGCTGGGTGCGGGCTTCGTGCCTGTGCGCAAGAGGGGCAAGCTCCCCGGTCCGTGTGAGACGGCCGAGTTTGTGAAGGAGTACGGAAGTGATTTCTTCCAGATGCAAGAGGGTGCTGTCAAGAGCGGGCAGAAGGTGTTGATTGTGGACGACATCATTGCTACAGGTGTGTTTCTTCTTCCCATTTCCCCCCACCACCCACCAGCCCGGATAGAATCTGCTCGCTCAATCGTCCGAGTACATGGACACCAATAGCCTGGGGACAAGATTCGCTGACAATTTTCATCAAACAGGTGGCTCAGCAGCTGCCGCTGGCTCGCTCGTCAAGAAACTCGGCGGCATGACCGTGGGCTACATCTTCATCCTCGAACTCGACTTCCTCAAGGGTCGCGACAAGCTCGATGCGCCCGTCTACACATTACTCACCGGCCAGGAGGAGAAACTGCAGCAGTGAGCTGAGCTGAGCTGAGCTGAGTTGAGCATACGAAGCCAGCCCCCGCCAGCACCACCACACACTGCCATATACCCCACCATCTTCATATGCGCCACTCGCGCACCGCTACATGGCACCAAGACATACCTAGAAACACAACCATTTGCGTTGATAGACCGGGGGCAAAATTTCTTGCATGAAACAAAAGCGGCGTTTTTTTGTTGTTGAGACGGTCATCTTCTCCACCGTAGAGGGGGAATATTTTTCACCATGACGATGATGCATTATATTAGAAATCTCTCTGGCTAAAGATACAATCCACCTTTGAACCGCGACGCTCGATTCCACGTCTTGCTGCATCGACATGTTTGGCTTTTTTTTTTAAATACAGAATATGCATACCCTGTCTACATATCTCAAAACACTACTAGCCTTTTTTTTTTTACGTGAATGTTTAGAGTTGCTGGTGCTGATGTATTTTGCCTACTATCAAAACTCCTACACTAGACATACCAACTACACCCCTATACCACCGCACACCAGCTCAATACAAATCTATCCCACACCTACCTATATCCCTAAACCCTCCCCATCCCTTCCCCGTCGCAAAACTCTCCCTCCCCCCCCCCCCCCGGCTCAAGGATTTTTTTTGCTGAGTCATTAGTGTACTGCAACCCCCGCGCCCCCTCCCCCACCAAGAATGTGATCGAGTGAAGATTGTGCTGCTCCTGGGCGTGGTGGGCCTGGTACTATGGGGGTATGGAAGGGTGTGATTGTGTGATTGTCTATCTTTTGTTGAAAAAGAAAAAGAAAAAGAAAAAGAAAAAGAATAAGAATAAGAATAAAAGGAGTAGTATTTGCTTTGATTGTTTGTTCCTTTCCCATAGAGTCGTTGTATTCTGCGACGCTAGAGCGACCCCTCTACCCCTCCAACCGCAGCCTTGCATGCGGCTTTATCGGCATTACCCCACCTTGCACTCGAGTTCTCCGTTGGAGAGACCTGAGACGAGGGGAAACTTTCTGGCAGCTGGGTGGAGATAAAGTTGGAGCTTGTCCCGCCCTCACCCTGCTTCTTCTTTTCCCTAGGCTTCACCAGACAGCTACGACACGACACGACACGACACGACACGACACGACACCTGCACCAGTTGATGATACGACGAGGCATAGCCGTGTTTACGAGATCGAGATTACCGTTTACAAAGCTGAGCTTACCATCCACCTGTCTGCTTTCGACGTGCAGGACGACAGCTTTTGGCATTGCGGAGAAAGGAAGTGCGATTGTAAGAGGTAAAGGGATTCAAGAACAGAGGAGAAATATGTCGGATATCAAGAAGGTTTTTACGGACAAGGCTACGCCTCGTAAGTTTTTCCTTTGGATGGCTGCTTGGACTTGGGGATGAGAGAACTGACATGTGATCGTGTAGCTGCTGCCGCCTATGTATGTTTTTTCTTTATTCGACTCCGTATGGGCGTTTGCATACCTGTACACCATTTATACGCTGTCCTCTCAGGGAACGGATGATGTCAGTATGGCAATAGGCATGGTATGCTGACGCTCTACTATTAGTCTCAAGCCATCATTGCAGGTCCCCAGATTTTCGTCTCAGGCCAAATTCCCGCGGATGCAAAGGGCAACCTGATCGAGGGTAGCATCACAGAAAAGACAGCTCAATGCTGTGAGAACATCAAGGCCATTCTCGCCGAGGCCGGTGTCGGCATGGAGAAAATCGTCAAGGTGCGATCTGCTCCCCTCCTCTTCCAAAGCACCATCTCCACATCCCCCAAACGCTCCATCCCCTTTTTTACAACCATACTAATGCTAAACTGAAACCAGGTCAACGTCTTCCTCGACGACATGGCCTACTACGCAGAAATGAACGGCGTGTTCAGCAAGTACTTTGCCCACGAGCCTGCGCGCAGCTGCGTTGCGGTCAAGCAGTTGCCCAAGGGTGTGCCCGTGGAGATTGAGTGCATTGCTTACAATGGTATGCCGTCTAAGCTCTGAGGAGCAGGTCCTTGGTGCATTGGACTGAACGTCTCGCCTAGGTTAAATCGATGGCGTGTCGAGGATGGAGCTGGGGTTCTTGGTGAGAGGCAGGGATGTGGGGAGGATTGGCATGTCCATTTACACTGCTGCGAATTGGGTGGAAATATGACAATGTCAAGGGTGGTTTAGGATCACTTTGTCAGTGTTGTTCGTGCTGGATTGAAGCCGTGTCGTGGCTCTCACATTTTCTTTTCGCCCCCCAGTCTTTCTGCACTCTCCCGCCCTGTTCAGCACCAAAAAGCATCCTGTTTGGCTCCAAAGACCCTGTTATTCTATCCTCCAGATAGCCATAGCGGCCTTTGCCGTCTCAAGACACCCAAGCTGATACTATGCACCACAGCCTCGCTGAGCAACACTTGGCCTTGTGATGTGTTTTAGCGTACTACCTGCTGCACAGCCGCAGCCGACAATATAAGTTACCGGAACTGAACTGAGCTTTATTATTACCATACTGTAATAATCTGGTATCAAAAGTAAGTCCTCCAGGACCTCTGTGGGCGGTTAGAGACATGTCTGGTTTACAAGCGTACTTGGATGTACTTCAGTGCATCTATACCCACATGTTTGATTGCTTCTAATGGCCCGGTTGCCAGAAGTCCCACATCAATTTACTTTAGCGATGCAGAAGCAGCTCTCACTATTGGGCCGGGGTAGGAAAAGGAGTCTGAAGTTGGGTTAGTTTAGCAGAGAATCACAGATCTGTGGTCAATTTGGCATATCAGCACGAATTGTGGCCAGCCTAGTACGGTACGAAATCGTAGAGCGTGGTCGATACAGTAGGACACCGCAAAGTTGTGGTTTTGCTGCCGCGGCACCACAAACTAACGTGATCCACCACCGAGCGCCCACCCCCACCAAGCGCCCACTAACACTAAAATCACTAAATTTTCAACACTAAATTTCTTAACAACTATAGCACCTATTAATAACGCGCTTGTAGCAATTAAATCCTTAACTCTTAGAGAAGATTTTATATACTTAGAAATAGTAGAAAAGTATAGTTACTTATAGTTAACCTTATCTAGATACTACTAGAAAATTTAGTAGGTATATACTACTACTCTACTAAATAGTTAAATACTTAATACTATATAAGAAAGTAAGCTTATAAAGTATATTAAAGAGCTTTATAAGTAAGGATTACCCCCTATATAGACTATTATTTAAAATTTTATAACTAAAATAATAGGGAATCTAGTAGGTAAAAATTAGGTATAGCGCTTTATTAACTACTATAATATTAATCTTATCTCCTATTAGGCTACTAGGCTTAATTATAACTACTTTAAAGCTAATTCTACCTTTAAGTATAGCTTATACTTTAAGCTTTTATACTAAAAAATAGAGTAATATAATATTAAGAGTTAGTATATCTATAATATAGATAAGAAAGGTTTTCTTATTAGAGTACTATTAAAAACTAAATATATATTTAATAAGAGTACCTATAAGTAGAGAAAGATTAGAGCTATACTCTAGGATAGTAATAGGGAGTAGATTACTACTATAGCTTATATATATACTAATAGTACTACTCTTACTCCTATCTTTATTTATTAGTCCTAATCTAGAGCTCTATAGGATACCTAGTTATAAGATTTTAACCTATTATAATACTAAGCTTTCTTTGCAGGATTACTAAGTAGGTAGATAAGCTACACCCTAGGGGTATCCTAGCTTAAGGAGGTGTTTAATTATAAGATAAAAGCTAAAGCTTATACTTTATACTAGCTCCTTATCCTTAATAGCTATAGATCTTATATAATAATAAAGTTTATTAAGTACTATAATAAATATAAGATCCTACTTATAATATATCCCCCTTATAGCACTTATACCCTTTAGCTACTTAATATTATAGTATTTGCTCCCTTTATAGCTTTTGTAACGACTTAGGTAGGTAGGGCATCCAAAAGGTATCCTATACAACTTAAAGGCATATAGGAGTGCGCGTCTATATAGAAGAGGATAAGATTCCTACACCTATAGGTCTTGTACAAAAGGATAAGAAGAATATACCTATCCTAACTATAGGCGAGCTGTTCTCTATATATATAAGTGAGTTAGGCCTTTATTAGGCCTAACTTAGTATAGAATAATAGGTAGGCAATTCTGCCTTATTATTATACTACCCCCTCCTATAGAAAAAGGATAGTCCCTATCCTTAGGATTAGGTTTAGATCCCTTATTAAAGAAGAGCTTTTTGCAAATAATTCTACCTTTACCTCTGCCTTTACCTTTACTTCTTCTTCCTAGGGCACAGACCCCTATCCTTAGCCTGCCTATAACTAGCCCTCTACCTACTAACTTTCTTATTCCTATATCCCTAATTTTTTAATTATTTAACCTAATCTATCTAAAATCTAGTAAGTATTTAATCTATATAATTAAATAGTTACTAATCTAAATTAGAACCTTTAGCTATACTAGTACTAGTACTACTAGAAGTCCTCCCTATTGCTTATCACGCTCTCTATATAAGAGTAGTTAGAGCTCTAGCTAGGGGTAGGTTTAATAATTTTAATTTTAAGTTAAAGAATTCTAAGAAGTGCTAGTACTATATCTCTTAGAATAAGTATTATAATCTAGTAAGTATCTAAGTCTAATAGGGTTCCTTTACTAATCCTAGCAGATTCCTTCTTTTATTAGCTAAGAGTACTCTACCCTTAGGGGTGCTCTAGAAGAATACTATAGCCTAATTAGAAACCCTACTAAAGGGGATAAGGATAAGGAAGCTATAGTTACCTATTAGAAGGATATTAAGTAGTTTAAGGCTACTATTTAAGAAACTACCTAAAACCTAGCTAAGTGCGTTACTATTACTAATACTTAGACTAAGGGTATAGAGGCTACTAAAATCCTTATAGCTACTTATTATACTACTATATCTAATTTATATTAGCTTTAGAATAGTATCTATAAGATAGTCTTAGTAGTTAGGGGCTTAATAAAGGCTATAAACAAACTTAAGGAGGAATTAGCACTAAATTAGGAGGCAACTTTCTTAGTGTAGGCTAAGATAAAAGTATTCTATAAGAAGGAGTCTAAATTAGTCCTAGCTCCTATCCCTACTCCTGCACCTACTCTAATCCCTGCTATACTAGTTATCTAGAAGCTAGCAAAGAAGGATAGTCTAGGCGCTATCTTAGCTAATATAGAGTCTAAACTAGGTTCTAATAGAGAGATAGATATAGAATAAAGAGGTTTCCTAGGGGTAGTATCCTAGGAACCTTAAAGGTTCTAAATAGGATATAATAATAAATAGCAACAAGAATAATAGTAATAGATAGTAGTTAATAGATAATACGTAGCTAAATAGGATATAAATTAGTTCTAATATTAGGTATAATTATTATAAAGTAATATTAGATCCTCTCTACCTTTTTCCTATACTTAAATCTATTTTAGTAAGCTATATAGGGGACCTAGCTAATTTAGATACTATTAGTAGAATACCTATAATTTATAGGGAGCACCTATAAAGTTAGAGGCAGGATACTAAATAGGATTAGGATTGTGTCTAACCTACTTAACCTTATATTTTAGCTTAGATTAATATAATTTACTAGCTAGGATTTCTTCTACCTCCTATTCCTCTATACCTTATATAGGGGTACTAGGGGGTTTTAGAGCCTCTTATCTAGGTAATAGGTCTTAGGGATCTTTATATAGTATATTAGGAGAGAAAACGTTATAGATCTTAGAACTAGGTAGTAATTAAAGGTAATACGCGTTTCCTACTTGTTCTAATACCTTAAAGGGACCTTCCTATTATTTAGATAGTTTTTAGCTAGGTTATAAAATAGCAAGATTAGTAGTAGATAGATAAATATAGTTACTAACCTTCTAGTTAACTAGATAGTAATAGCAATTAGTAGTAGAGCATATTTAGTCTTAAGCTCTTTCTATATTTTCTTTAGCAATCTTCTAGGCGTCGTGTATCTAAGTAGTAAGGGATAAAGCGTCCTTATAGTTTAGTTTCTCTAGTATAGTAGATAGGGTCTTTTCTAGTTTCTAATACTAACTTTACTTTAGTAAGGAACTAAAGAGGAGCTAATATAGAGCTATACTAATAGATAAATATAGAAGAGTACTTTAGGCACAGTCTATTATAGGTAGTAGGTTACTCTAGTTATCTTAGTAATAGGATACAAAAGGCCTTAGTCTCTAATTAATATACTTATTTATAATCTTAGTTTGTCTATTAGTTTATTTATAGTAGGTAGTAGAGAGCTTAACTTTAGTGCCTATAATCTAATAGAACTTAGACTAGAAACTAGATACAAACTAAGGGCCTTAATTAGAAATAATAGTATCTAGAGTGTGTCTAAATTAGTACACCTACTAAATAAATAAGGTAGCTATACCTTAGGCGTCTATAGTTTTATAGCAAGGGATAGTAATAGCTTGCTTTAATAGGTAATTAATAATAACTATAATCTAATTGTAACTATATTAATCCTAGGGAAAATCCTTAAAATTAATATATAGGTGCTGTATTAGTAGACTAGGGATAAGAAGAAGGTAGAGTATGCTAGGGAGTTAGTGCTATCTTAGGTGCCCTCTCCTATATAGGATATAGTTCTAAACGTAGCGTTTATAGGTAGTCTCTATACCTTTCTAGTAGTAATATTAGGCTAGAATCTAATAGGTTTTAGTAGCAGATAGGTAGGTAGTAGACACTTAATTATAAGCCTTACAAATTAGTCTAGTATATAGGACTAATCTAGCAGGCACGCAAAGCTAATCCTAGTAGAGAAGGAGTCTATTTTCTATCTAATAGTGCTTAGGTAACTCTAATCTTTCTATTAGGAATAAGGACCTATTTTCTTAGAGAAGAGTTTTAATAAGTTCTAAGGATCTAAGAGTTATAGGGTTCTAAACTACTATAATTAAAGCAAGGATTAGTAAGGAATACTTAGCTAGGTAGTCTTGCGCTAAGTTAGAGTTAATTTAGGGGTGTAACCTATCTAGGGTAATTATTACTTGTAAATAATTATCTCTCTAAGTAGTCTTAAGGTTAATTATATCCTATTCCCTTCTACTTAGGATATCTGCTTAGGCGTTATAAGATCTAGGAGTATACTTAATTTAGAAGTTAAAGGGACTTATAACCTCTAGCTATCTAGCTTACCTAGTACTAAGGACTTTAGTAGATATAAAGTACTCTAGTGCTCTATAGTCTATGTATACTCTAATAAGGTGCTAAGTACTTATTAGGTTAGCACGCTATTTCTTAAAGGCGCAGATTATTATAAATAATTCTTTGTTATAGATTTCCTAGTTAAGTTTAGAACTAGTAAGGGTCTAACTAAAGAAGGATACAGGGTACTATTTCCTATTAGGATGCTCCTATAAGAGGATAGCTGCAATAACTCTATTAGAGGCGTCTGTCTCTAGTTTTAGAGGGTACTTAGGATAGAAGTAAGCTAAGCTTAGGATTACTAGCAGGGCATTCCTAAGCTAGTTAAAGGCTTGTTAGCATTCTAAAGTCTATACAAATAGGGTAGCAGGACTCTAAAGAGTAGTTAAGGGCTTAGCTATCTTAGAGAAGTTTTCCACAAATTACTAGTAGAATCTAGTAAATCCTAGGAAGGACTTTACTCTAGTTATTGTCTTAGGAGCGGACTAGTTTTAGAGTACTTTAACTTTGTTAGGGTCTACCTCTAAGCCTTTATTAGTAAGGATATATCTAAGGTAATAGGTATAAGTTATATAGAATTTGCTTTTCTTAATATTAGCCTGTAATCTAGTAGAATAAAGACGCTTAAGGACTTTTTAAATATAGTCCTTATAAGTAGTAAGGTTTTTAGAGTAGATAAGGATATTATCTAGATAGGTAATGTAGAAGTTATCTAAATAATCTATTAGTATATTATTTATATAGCGCTAATAGGTTGCAGGTCTGTTATATAGCCTAAATAGTAGGACTTTGCATTTATAGGCACTATACCTAGTGCAGAAAGTAGTATACTCCTCTAAGTTAGGGTCTATTTAGATCTTATTAAAGGCAGCATAAATATCTAGCTTAGTAAAGATTTTTGCGTTAGCTAGCTAGGATAATAGATTATCTATATAGGGTATTAGATACGCGTCCTTTTATATTAAGCTATTAAGCTTATAGTAATCTATATAGATCCTAAGGCCTCTATTTAGCTTCTTAACGCATAGGATAGGAGAGGTAAATAGGCTCTAACTAGTCTTAATAAAACCTTTCTATAGGTGCTCTTGTATATATTCCTTAGTAGCCTAGAGTTCCTTAGTATTTTAATAATAGAGGGGACTCTAGTAGTTTAAAAGGGGTTCCTCTAGGACTATCTTATAGTTGTAAGGCTAGTAGATTAGAAGTTTGTTAGCCTTAGCCTTATTAAAGACATCCTAATAGGAGTTATAGTTAGATAGGAGCTTCTTATCTAATAAGTAGTAGTTAAGAGTATCTTATTTAGATAGGGTTTAGATCCTACGCTTAATCTTATATAGGCTAGTAGTAAAGAATTTATTAGAAGATTTTTTTATATTAAAATAGAAAGTATTAGCAGAAATAGTAGCAATTTAAAATTTTACAGGTAGGGTAATAGTTAGTAATTAGACTAGGGTAGGTAGTGTAATAGGTTTAGTAGCAGCCCTATAAGTAGCTAGAATTTTAAGTATACCACGTATCCTATTAATTAAACTAGGACTATTTTAGTTCTAGTTCTCCTCTTAATCCTAAAGGGCGTCTCTTTATAAGATATTATAGGTAACTAGAGTAGATAGCACTTGCTAGTAGAGTTGTACTAGAATAGGAGGTGCGGGGTCGTAGGTTAGAGGATACTTCTCTAGCTAGATTAGTTAAGATTTATCTATATTAATTAGGATTTAGAACTATTTTAGCTAGTGTTATCTAATAATACAATCCTAAGAACCTAAGTCTACTATTATAAAGGGGTAGTTATAAACCTTTTAGCTACTAACTATTATATAAAGCTAAATATAGTAGGCAACTAGGGAGGTAATCTAGTCCTAGAACCCTTTAATAGTAAGCTTATATAGTAACTTTTAGATAGGTACCCTAAGTATAGAAGAGATATTATAAGCAATTTTTAAATTAAGAAATAAGTAACCTTAGGCCCTAGTATCTACTAAAGCGTTTAGGCAAATACTAGATTTATTAAGGTATAGGGTTATACGTGTAAGTAAATAAGAACTAATAAATAATTTAGTTAAGGAAAGGTTTAACAGGTTATATTAAGTTAGGCCTAGGAAGGAGGATCCTCCTAGGCGTTATTATTTCCTGTCTAATAGCTATCTAAATTAGTTAATTTAGCGGTATCTTCTTCCTTAGAATTCTTAATAACCTATTCCACATCTATAGCCTAAATCCTAGGGGGTTTAGGGTAGTTACTAGAGAAGTGCCTAGGCTTTCTATAATTATAGCAAGTTACTAGGGTTCCTATTGTAGTAGCGCTAGGAGTGGCTAGCGTAGTAGATAGGGGTTAATTATTTTAAGGGATAGTGCCTTATTATTATAAGTAGGGTATATAAGGTTTAGCTATTAAAGGTCTATTATAGGGTTTCTAATTAGCGTCTAAATAGGACTAATTTCTAGAGTGTTAGAAGGGGGTTAGTCCTTTTCTAGATAATAGAGTAGTCTAGGTAGAAGTAGATAAGGTAGGGTATAGGTAGCGTTCTATATTAAAAGTAGTAAGATAATCTACTATAGTCTTAAAATTATTGTGCTAATTCTATTAGAAAGTAAGGTTTAGTATCCTTAGGGAAGGTATAATCTTTATCTAGAGGTAGTAATACTACTCTAATTAGAGTACTTCTCCTCTAATAGCAAGACTCTAGAATTATAACTTAAAAGCAGGGAACGTCTCTATATTAGTTATATATAGGTAGTTAAATATAGTCTAACTCTTAGCTATCTTATTTCTAGTAATAAAGTAAGTTTAAAGGAGGGTAATTATTTCCTTAGCTTTTTAGAATTAAAGACTTAGGGAATTAGATAGGTAACGTAGCTCTAAGTATTCTCTTGCTAGTCCTAAGCAGTGTCCCTAGACTAACACTATCTAAGCTCTAGAAGAGGGGTAGTAATTAGCGTTAATTTCTAGCCTATCCTAGATAGATACTTGCTATTATCTAAAAGTAGGATTAGCACTATTACTAAGTGTAGAGATATTTAGCATCTTTTTAGATTATCTCTTAGCTTTTATAGTATATACTATAGGGTTTAATATAGAAGCTAAAGACTAGCTAGGTTAGGTAGTACCCTATATCTTCTTATAGAGGGAGGTGTTATATAACTAATTAGTAAGTTGCTTAACTTATTCCTCTAACCTCTCCTTTTTAGATAGGGTTAATATATATTTATCTTTAAGGGAGGTATTACTTTAAGATTTCCTAGGAGCACAAGGTACCTTAAGAGATAGATAGGAAGTAGGTCCTTCTAGGAGGGCGTTATTAATTAAGTCTTCCTTATCTAATTTCTTTCTATTAGTAAATAGGCTTTTAAAAGTAGCTAAACTAGATACCCTTCCTTTACCTTTGTTTAATATTTTGTAGTTAATAAGAATAATAAATCTTTTCTTTTTAGGGGGGTTAGTTATAGGAGGATATTAGCTTTGCCTCTAATTCCTCTAGGCTTTTAGTAGTCTCTAGGTCTCTACCTTAACGTAATCTAACGCGATTTTTCTAAAGGTAATCTAGTACTACCTATAGGTCTAGAAGTCTAAGCCTATAGGCTTTAGTTGTTAGAAGTTCTAATAGCTATTCTAACTATAGAGTTATAGGGTTAGGTAGCTACTAGAACTAAATTAGTAGCTTAAAATAATAACAAGTGCGATATTCTTAAATACTATTACTAGCTAGGATAATATTCTTCTTATAATATAATAACTTAGGTAGGTAGGGCATCTAAAAGGTATCCTATATAACTTAAAGGTATATAGGAGTGCGCGTCTATACAGAAGAGGATAAGATTCCTACACCTATAGGTCTTGTACGAAAGGACAAGAAGAACATGCCTATCCTAACTATAGGCGAGCTGTTCTCTATATATATAAGTGAGTCGGGCCTTTATTAGGCCTAACTTGGCATAGAATAATAGGCAGGCAATTCTGCCTTATTGTTACAGCTTTATATAAAGCTTAACTATCTAGTTTTCTAGATAGCTTCTAAGGGCTTATAAGCATTACTAAGAGGGATTTCTACTAGTTATTTAATACTATATAGAGCAATACCTTTAAGGAAAAGCTAATATTAATAGCTTTTAAAGTAATAGGTATCTTACTACTTAACCCTAATATTATCCTTTTAAGGTTTAAAGCACCTATAAATAATAGTAACTAGCCTTCTTTAAGTAATAGTATAACCTTAATATTAAGTATAAGTAATTAAAGAAAGATAGAGTAGTTACTTTATAATACTATAATTAATATCTATAATAAATAGTTAAAGAAGCTTAGCTAGATAATCTATACTATATTAGTAAGAAATACTCTACTTAACTATAAAAATAAACACCTAAGGGCTACCCTAGCTAATAAGAAGAAGCGTAGGAAGCGTGGTAAACCTTTATTATTACCCCCTAATAATAATTATAGTAATAGTGCCTAATTTATTTTACTATTAAAAGTAAAGCAAGTATTTAAGCTCTAGGAGTAAAAGAACCTTAAAGAATAAGAGCTATAATACTAAAAAAGTAAGGTAATTAAGCTTTATAAGTAATAGAAGCTTGCTAAAGCTTAACTTATAAAGGAGTGTTACCTAAATTAAGTAATTACTAAGAAGAAGTAAGAGGAGAAAGCTACCTAAAAAGCTACTATATATAATAAGTAGAAAACTACTAAGTAACTAGAAAAGTAACTCTAAAATAATATTAAAATATCCTAAATAGGTAAGAGGTAAATCCTTAAGCCTCCTACTATTATACTAGCTAAGGTAGTTAATAAGGAGCTAGTAGAAGAGGATATAGTAGTAGAGGCAACTTTACAGCGTAGGCGCCTAATTAGACCCCCTAAAAAGCTACTTATATAATTTAAAATATTTAATCTACTCTAATAGATCTAATAATTATAACTCTAAGAAATCTTGTAATAATAGCTATTGTAGGTGGCGCAATATCCTTATTTAGTGGGTGGTGGATTTTAGTGTTAGTGGGCGCTCGGTGGGGGTGGGCGCTCGGTGGTGGATCACGTTAGTTCTCCGAGCCACGTTTGCAGTAATCACGTGCACACATGGCGTCCTGGACATGTGGCGCAGTCGATCACTTAGCCCGCTTGCAGCTTATGGCCTCGAAAATTTTGGAACGCACTCGACTGTACGCTGAGACTAAAGCCGGCTACGCATTCACTTTCATATTCGCTACTCCTGAAGTAGTCGCCCCTTGGCCTAAGATAAAGGTCCCAGATTCGCAGGATTTCAGGCAGAAGGCTACTGACATGGAGAGTCCTACAATAGGGGTGAACTTCTCATTCTCAGGTTTGCCCAGAAGCTCGGAATAGGCTGGGTTGAGCTACTGCTGCATCGTATAGTGGATGGCTGAGCTGATGTAGAAGAGGGGCATCAAAGATATCATTCATCCCCACGACAGCACCCGGAAAGATCATTGAGCCGCCACTGAAGCCGTCTATAGTCGACACCGCCTCGAATCCTGTCATTTCGGGTGTCATGTATGTGTTAGCTGATTGCGTGGGCATTGACGAAATGGTATCTGAATTCACGTCAGTTAATGAAGACTGGGAATGAATTGACCAGTATTACTGATTTGCTGGGAACCGTTCACAATTGGTCCATTGATTCTTGTTGCTCCTATATTTTCGGCCTCTAGATTCAGACGTGCCTCTTCCCAAGCTCTCTTCTTACCTCTTGACTGCCCATCATCATCTTCTAATACGAGACCTCTACCTTGCGCAAGAGAATGCAGCTCGCTTTCGGCAGCGCGTCCTAATTCATTGCATGTCTCCCTCATGTATCTTGCTTTCCTATCCATTCCGCTCAATGGCGAATCCTTAACAAAGTTGAATTTTGAATCGATACGCCATCAAAGGAGCCACCATTAATTGTTTCTGAAGGAAATGATGAACACTGGACATGCATCGGAATCAATCGGAGGATGGGCGCATTAGCCGAGCGCTATCGTTGTAGAACTTTTCAATCCAGTCGTTTGAAATTCAACCAAACGCTTCCAATTCCAATTGAAGGTTCCATAAAATGTCTTCTCCAACATGACAACGTATAAGATGCCATGCCGTGTGCAGACCTGGCGTACGCATGCATGCATCCACCCTGCTTTGGCCACATTGAGGGCCTGGATCGATGGCCAGCCACGGCTTTGTGGTGCTCTGCTGGACTAACCACGACAATGTGGTGCACTGCCAGACTAACCACAGCGTACAAGAAGGATGGGAAGATGCTGACAACCTCTCGCCCAATGAAAGTCCATCCCAGCGGGTGTCAGATTATACTCGAAATTCAAGTTTCAAACTGTCGGTGAGGTAAATACCAGCCATGGAGTTATTACTAGTATGTTACGGAAAGCAGATGAAAGCCAGAGCCCTTGCTGTAATTATCCTACCCCACCTCGTTAGGCGAGCCAGAGCTTCGACGTATGTTAAGGCTGTATAAGACTATATCAGGGTTCTAATATCTAATCACGCTACACGTACAAGTTCGATTACTGTGCATGAAATTTTTACATAGTGAACACATAAGTGACTATGTGACTATCCTTTCAGCTCGTTTTGCGCGGCGTGGAGTATCTCCTTCATCTCGATGTACAGCCTCTGGTTTGGATCTCTCCATCTCCCTCCATTAGGGAATACCTTCCTTCGTAATCTATTGGCGCAAGGAACTAGTGATTTGTAGTGGGATGTGAACTTAGTCTCTATAGTCTGTAAAAAATCCTTCTCGTCGGATATTAGGCCTTTTTTAAGCTCCGCTAACTTTCTATTGCCCTCGTAGTTCCAGCACTCGAACTCAGTGGGGCCAATGTCTTTGCCTGGCCCATCATAATGAATGCATATCCAGAAGAGCACCCAGAAAAACGATTCGAGGTCGTGCATAAACGAGTGGTTTTCGTCATCTAGTAGTACGCCAATTGCCATGAACGCTCGTGTGCCGGTCTTACTACGCGCTCCAGAAGCCTTCTCGCGCTGTTCCTTGATCGCGAGATCAAGATCAATTATAAATGCAGGCCACGAAGGGTTCCTCTCGTCTTCGTTGATCCTAAGGTTGTTCGGTGAGATGTCGCCTTGCAACCTGCCGTCTCTTGTGTGCAATGACTCATATCCCTCAATGCAGGCTTCCAGCGCGGCGAGCAGCTTTGATGGCGAGCTCGCCGAATAGATAGGCAGCCCGTAATCAGAAACGATGGTGCGACGACGCACTCGATTTGCTGTTCCCCTTCCACCTTTGACTGGAGAGCTCGAACAAGTTCGCTTGCTGGGTGGTAACAGTGCGTCTGTGCAGCTTGAGGACCGCTTCCTCCCAGCGCTGCTGCTTCGCCCTGTTCGTGGAATGCGACGTCCAGCCATGCTTGGAGGCGGCATCGAGCTTTCTGGCCTGTAGTTCTTCGCTTTCGTTATATCCAGACCTCGTCGCACGTTCATGAGGATGTCGTCGTTCTGACCACCCACACAGACCGTCTCATGATGATAGTATCTCGCGACATTAATCACACCTTTCTCAGCTGCATTGCGCAGCAGCTCTCCCTCCTCCTCACGTTCTGGATACTGCCACGAGTCTTTGATGACTAGAGGTGTTCGCGAATTGTCTCCTTCGCGATAAGCTTTCCAGCAGGTTGTCGCCCGACCGGCGATACAAGGTGACCGATTTATTACCTTATCGATAACGAGACGTTCAATGCAGCCTTTCCGTTCAATCTCGATGTATCGCTTGCCCTCTTTAGTAATAATAGTAGGATCGAATCCAAGCTGCTCTTCGTTTAGCCACAGAAACCCAAGCACAACTGATACAAACTGCAGCCCATTGTCGTTGACATCAAATGGTTCGGATGCAATGGCCCCCAGACGATCAAATAGCCACAGCCGCATGCGCGATCCACACAATGTAAAGCCGAGGACGAAGCGGCGGTCATCTTGAGCAGCAAATACCTCCCTTGCATATTGTCCTAAGTCGAGCCATGCTTTAGAGGCTATGTCGGCTGATGGGTTGCTCTTGAGCTCTCCTGGTATAAGGATCTGTTTCCAGTGACATTTCGAGTCCACGCCAGCGTTCAAGTCATCTACAAAGCCAATATCTAGCTTACGGTCGGCTGTAGAGCCTTGTAAGGGCTGATGCGGCTGTGCCAGCGGTCGTCGTTGAGGCCTGGGGGCCGGCCTGTGTTCTTCCGCAAAGCCCAAAAACTGGTCCGTAAGCTCCGCGAACCAGCGCAGAACATCTCTTTCCTTTGCGCTTTCAGGCCAACCTTGCCACCCGCTCCCCTCCAGATAGAGCGGATTATCCCCGGCTTTGCATCTTTCGAGTACAGCCTGTGCTGCCAGTTCAAGGCTTGCGATTTCGCCAAAAAAGGCCTCAAACAAACCAGGAACCCCAGCATACATAGTGCCCAACTCCTCCTTCAGCACGTCGTCTACGTATTTGCGGTGTTCCGTCGAGTTTGCGAAGCTGCTCGTATTGCGCAACCATGGCGTCTGCGGGAAGGAGGCGGCGAGGGACGGGGCGGACAGCGGAGGAGTCGTGGGTATGGCGACTGTGAAAGCTGTGGACGCGGCGACGGCGGCGTAGACATTGTCCCATATGGCTTCATCGGGCTCGTTGTTGAGGACTGCTCTGAGGAGCGGTAGGATATGCTTAATGTCGAAGTTGCCAGCGTTGACTGCCGTGTTCAGCTCCAACAGATCACCGAATAGGTTTACGTTATTGCCCTTTGCAGGCAGCAGACGAGATGCAGGGCAAACCAGCAAAGCCGATATAAGGTCAAGGAGGGAATTTTTTTGTCCTGTTGATGTTAGGAAATCTCGCGAGTTTGATGCTGAACCATACCTTCGCCACTAAGATGATGCAGCGCATCAGCGCCTGTGATAGCTAGGTCTTTGCATTTGTATTCGAAAGAGACGCGAAAGGTATCGAGTCCTTTGCCAATGGGGTTTGCCATGATTACCTCAGATCGCGACCTATCGGCCATGGCGTGAGAGCGCAGCGAACGCTCAAGATAATCAATAGAAATGGCGATGTGAACTGCAGTGAAATGAAGTGTAAGGCATGCCCATGGAGAGGGGATGTTGAGGGCTGGTTGAGAGAAGATACAAATCGGGGGATGGGCGTTTGTGAGAGTGAAGGATGGCTGGAACGTGATGAGCTGACCGCGCGACGCAGGCAATGCCAAGCCGGAAATTCTTCGGAGCCGGAGCCGGAGCCGGAGCCATGGGCAAAAATGATTCATCGACCCGATTGTAGCACCACCCCAAGTTGCTTTTCCACGATAGCCTTGATGACTACTGAACATTCTTGTACAAAGAACTGGTAGCAGAAATGGAGGCCAACAGAATGTTCACAATGGATTATAATAGCTAATTTAGGGTAATATGATCTATAGCTGTACAGCAGTGCTTGTAGCACGGTCAATCAAGCAGATGTCACGTGTACACCGTGTTCCCGATTCGCCATCTTCCGCTTTGGACGTGGAAAAAGCATGCAATTGTCAAAATCCGCGGACGGGGATCCTGTGGCTTCATATTTCGCAACGGCATATCGATCCTTCATGGATGTTATAAGCAGTCACCGGTCTTAAACTTATCAGACGGAAAGGTACCCCGCGTGATGGCGGAGGAGTAAGGTAGTGTCATTAGTGGGCCCCTGATTGTTGCGGTGGAAAAAAGTATGAGGAGTGTGGGGAGAGGGAAGGGTGCTGGGTAGGGTGGTGAGTTTAGGGGGATTATTATCTTGTTCACTGGGTGAGTGTGGTAGTTCTTTGTCTTGGTCACGTGCTTTTACTAGTATTCTTTTGGTAGGATTACGGCTGTAGGGAGCTGAGCGCTTTGCATTCTGCGAATTTTCTATACGAGTGTATTGATGGACCACCTATTATTGTTAGCAGTGGATCGCGAGAACGTTGCTGGAGGCCATACAGAGGACGAATATCTCCCAACTTCGGTCCTTCAGGCCTTTTTCGTACAACTCATCCATACGCTTGATAGGCCCCAGAGCCGCGGTTCGAAGCTTTGATAAATAACTCCCTTTTGCCGTGCACACTTTGCTTTGCTGATGCGTGAGGAATTTCCTCATATGATTTTCCACTTTCTCTGGATCGGTCCCAACCGAGAAGGCGACTATGGAAAGGCCGACGAACAGCAGCGTACTGTAATTCGATACCTGTGTCGCATAGGCCTTCTCTGCTCCTAGTACGCTTGTAAATACCTGGTAGTCACTTAGAATATTGAGAATGCTTGCTTCCGTGCCTGGCGCATCACCAATGTTTAAAGAGGATAGTTGTTGAGAGTGACGAGTAAGAAGGCAGAACGTGTGGATGACGGCTTCTGGTTGGTGCAGACCAACTTGTTTTCTTCTATCCGACCAGTCTTTTTCGTTCTTTGGTACTGCACGTATGAACTCTTTTGTCGCCGCTTTCCATAGTTCGCTCGACGGCTCGGTGGTTTTGGCGGTCTGAGACGGGGTTTCGATTTGAAAAATAAAGCGTCCAGGCGATTGATTTGATGGCTGCGTGGATGGCTGCGTGGATGGTTGCTTCGATGCTATGGAGATTGGCGCGACTACCCACCTTACAACATCCTACGCCCCATGCGTCTTCTCGTGCGCTATTTGCACCGCAACCAGCATGCGCGCAGAGTGTGGGCGCATCATCTCCCTGCAAGTCTGCCTGCGGAACACGGGCAGTTTGTTGCAGAGTCGGTGCTGTCGATTGTAGATGATGTGATTGAAATGCTCTTCTGCATGGCCTTGCTCGGCCTCACTGCCGTCTGGATGACTCTTGTCGCGAACCGGAATCCCTGGGGCCCGGCTGTCATCTTGATGGCGTGTTTTTGTCTCGGCATGGCCATGAGTCGCAGTCCGCCGGGGTCGAGGGAATCGCGGCGACAGAGGGCGGTTGCGATGATGGCGGGTGCTATGGTCGTGACGCGTTTTTATATGCTGGCTGAGTTTTTTGCGAAGAGGGTTGATGGGCTGGAGGAGAGGGTGGCGGGGCTGCAGAAGAGGTTGGAGGCGTTGGAGGGGAATGCTACGGGGGTTGTCAGGGGGTATGAGGACGGGGAATGTGGGTTTAGAGTCTTGCTGCGTGGATGAGAAAAGGGGGTGAGGCGTTCAGCTGCAACTGAAGGTTGTGAAGTTTTCGTGAGCTTTAGGGAGAAGATGGGAAATGGAGTACATGATGGCAAATTTGGTTTGGGCTGGAAAAGTAAGAATATGAATGGGCATGTGCGTGCAGAATGTGGATGGAGGAGGAGCAGAATTGCCGAGTCAACGCTCAAAGGTTCAGACTCTTACGTTGAACAGAGAAATTAGATATTAGTAATACATCTCATAACTATTGCAGAACTTGATATTCAACAGTATTGCTTACTTTGCGGGCCTAAACCCATCTATGCAGGATCCAGGATGACTTCTTCAACCAAGAAACAACCCCATCTTGACAAGCGCAGACTCAGTCTCCGCCATCCCCAGCAGCAGCATTCCCCCCGTGACCCGCCTCGCCCTTCTCCGCATCATCATCTGCAGCTTCCGCCCTCCGATGATGATGCTGATCCGCATGCTGCGCCTTGGGATGCTCATTATGCTCCGACATGGGATAATGCAATCCGGGCTTCGCCGCCAACGCCTCGCGAATCTCATCCACAGACCGCTGGGCCCAGGCCGGGCTGCCGAGATGCGACAGCGGATAAAGCGGCAGATTAGCCTGGTGGGGGACAAAGTCGTCGCTGAGGGGAGGCGCACGCGACATGATGATGTCGAGGTCCTTGCGGATTTGCTCGCAAAAGGCGTCGAGAGGGAGATCGTTGACGTCGTCGCCAAACGGGTTTTCGATTTCGCGGCCGATGAGGGCGATGCCG
The DNA here is from genome assembly GCF_022343315.1 of Plenodomus lingam. Lineage (NCBI taxonomy): Eukaryota > Fungi > Ascomycota > Dothideomycetes > Pleosporales > Leptosphaeriaceae > Plenodomus > Plenodomus lingam. The sequence goes on from NW_027093973.1 coordinate 900,481, forward strand.
AGGATGATGTAGGCGGCGAAGATGGAGGCGGGAATGGTGACCCAGCCGAGGCTTTTGAAGAGTTGAAAGGGCAGGAGGAGGATGTAGACCCATGTGATTTGGCTGATGGCGATGGAGTAGGCAATTGGGAGCGGGGTGTTGAGGATTCGGTCTGTGCCGGTGAGGACGTCGTTCATGGTGGTCAGGGCGTTGAGGGATTGCGTCTGGTAGATGCTGACTTTGAAGGTGCCGTTGTCGTAGATGGTCTTCATGTATGCCGACAGATGGGAGAGGATTTCGAGCGGGAGATTGCCAATCGGGACGCGGGCGCGCTTGAGCAGTTTGCGAGGATTGTCCTCGGCCATGGGCACGCCCAGGTAGTTGCCCGTTTTTTTGAACATGTTCTGTCGCTTGCGGACGGGCTGTTCGGCTGCTTTTGCATACGTGTCTAGGTGGCCGACAATGTGTTCGAGGTCTTCGTAGTGCATGCCTGGTTCGAAGCGCAGCTTGTGCTTGAGTGCCACGGCGAAGGCTGCGATTAGATTCAGACAGCTGATTTTGGCAAGCAGATCGTTCTTCCCCGTCGCCACGTCCTTTGCATGCCGTTCATCCGCATGGATCCAGATCAGGCGCGCGAGGTTCTGGGAGATGAATGTGAGCTGGGCCCAGTATTTTCGTCCCTCGTTGTAGCGCTCGTAGGCTGTGGAACTGCGGAAGCTCAGTGCGAGACCGACGACGAAACCAAGGACCGTGAGAAGCAGCTGGTTGATACCCACTGTGGAGAATTTAGTACAATGCCCTCATCAGGAGGTCAACAGTATCGCCTACAGTCATGGACGAATTTCGAAATACAAGTGATTGCTGTTGCCCATCCGCCAACAAAGAGCAAAGGCAATATCATTTCCGGCGTGACGCTGCCATGAAGCCGAACAAACATGGGCCATTTTGAATGATGATCAAGATCACGCGGTCCAATCTAGACATGTTAGCACTGCTTCGACGTCTTCCCGTCAAGAGTAGTGAAACGTACAAAATAATCATCAAGATCCTTATCAGTGGCCTGCTTCTTCAGCGGCGGACTCGCTTTCTTCGTGCCATTCGACACACTCGACGTAGTCGGCATCTTCTCCACCATATCGTAAATCCGCAATTCGAAGCTTGAAAAATTCGCAGCAACGAACTACTCTAGGTAACTCAGATGCCTCCTGTGCCCAACTACCCGGGGCAGACCCCATACTTCAAGAGCCTGCTCGCGTGCTCGCATGCACCCCCTAATCGCCCAACCCCCATTAGCGCCAAACAAATTTCGCTACCGCTCGCGACCCTGCATACAAAAAAACTACGTTTGACAAAATTGACATGCCGTGGTGGCGTTTCTTGTCCCAGCGCCTGGATGTGCGGGCGTTGCTGCATGGAGATAAGTCACGATCGGGCCAGGCCAATCGAGCGGGCGCACCATCCATTGGGCTCGCTCAAAGAGGGGAGGCCGCCTTGGCAAACTGGAATCTTCGGGCCTATGGTTACAGCTGATACATGGTGCAGCGGTGATGAGAACGATGTGTTGGCAGATTGGATGGGTTGGCGATCACCTCATGGCGTGGCGGGGTGGGGGAGATTGGTTGCGGCGGATGATATGTACCTAGTCTCGGGGACCTGGATTCCTAAAGTTGGTTTGAGACATGGATATATATCGTAGTCATTGATACAATAAAGATGAGGTTTCGTCCAAAAGAACAGATGTACAACCAGCCAGGAGCGCAGATAGTTCAAGCTTCAGCTGTGGAACTCAACCAATATCTTGTTTGTGAGCTTGGCAATCTTGGCTGTACCCTATACCTGCACACCACCAGCTCAGCTGCCACATACCCTCTTTGCGGGTCATCTTTTGGCGTGAAAGAACTCGGCGTGATGGCTATTGTTGATTGATAAATACTCAAAGTTCAGAGACGTGGATCGGAGCAAATGGACGTTGCTGTTTGATCACGTGTGTTGTTAGGCTTCGAGACCTTGTTGGCGCTGGGAGTGCCGAGGTCGTTCCCGCATCAGGGGCCGGGCCTTCGCTGCCTACTCTGGTGCTAGCGAATCTTAGTCCTGCAGCCGGACAACAGCCAGACAACAGCCTGATCAAAGAAACCATGATTGATCAATCAGTACGAAAGCCAAGACAACACATGCCCAGTTGATCGAGATAACATCAGCAGTGCTACCCTGCAGAGTAGTTGAAGGACCAAAGATCGAAACAGAAAGCAAATGGTATTATCTACGTTTGTAACTATTTCTGTTGCTTTCACAATGAGCCTTTCCTATCATATGAAAGACAGAAACGTCTCTACTACCTTTCATTGTTAATGCTAAACCACTATCGAATGGTTCAAAAATGCCATGATCGCGTGCAAGTGATTCAAATCTATATCTACTCCAAGGACCAATAGATCATGCACTACGGTAAAAAATTGTTTACTGTAGAATGGTACGCTAGGGGTTTACTATATAGGTGTAAACTGACCTCGTGTATACCCGTAAATAGGTTTAAAGTGGTGGTTTACTTTTTTATAGTATAAATATAGTATAGTTTACTATAGACCTATTAGTAGAGTAAATAAGGTAGTTTATAATAGACCTATTAGTAGAGTATATAAAGTAGTTTATAAAAGATAAAATATAAGTATTAGGTATAGTAATAATAGTATTAGATTTTTTTTAGTATCCTTATATAAACTACTAGTACGTTATTACCTGTCCTGTCCCTAGGCCTAACCCGCCTAATTAATAGCCTATACCTGCCTAATTAACAGGCCTAAAACTACCTAATTATTAGCCTATACCTGCGTAATAATTAGCCTATACCTACGTAATTATAAGGCTATCTACTGCATACCTTACTTATTTTTAGAAAACTATAGTATAATATAAATTAAATAGGTATATAAGTAGTATAACTGCGTGGTAATTAGTGTAAGTTAGTATATCTAATAATAGTCTAGCGTAATATATAGATAATATACTTACCTAATAAATACTAGTATATTATATAGTAATAGTGTTAGTATAAAGAGCCTAGTACTATAAAGCTAGATATAGACCTATTATCTTACTTAACTATAGGTAGTTAGTCTTAGACTATCTACGTTTATTAATAATATATAGCTTATTACTAGGTTAAAGTTAAGTGCTGCGTCTATAGTAAACTATAGCTACTCCTATAAGGTTAATAATTGTTGTTATTTAAATCTATTTAATGCTATTATTATCTTCTATTATCCTCTAAGGTTAGGCTAGTTAGCCTATAGTAGTAGTAGGTTATATCTATTACTATTAAAGTACTCCTGCCTATTTAGAGTTATTAGCTAGATCTTAAAATAGGTATATTACTATCCTAAAGGAGAGCTAAACATAGTTATTATAATTATTTCTAGCAGCGTAATATATAATAAACGTGGTGCTCTAGGGGTAGTTACTATCTTTATAATTCCCTAAAACCCTAATAGTACACCTATTTAGAAGTATATAATAGTTATATATAACTATATCCTAGGCGCGTGTCTATATAGCATGCACTATAGTTACAATTATAGTATAAGTATTATCTAGGATATGTCCCTAGTACGTATCTATACTACTATAAGACTTAGATTTTAGATAGTACTCTTATAGCTAAGTTATAATTAAATTTTTATTAATATTATACTTTATACTAAGCCTAAGCTATTATACGTGGATAATACGCTTATATACTAGTATATTCTACTCTAAACTAATATACTTCTAGGAAAGAGAAGTTACTATCTTCTTAATATAACTAATAAGTCTCTCTAAAGACTATTAAGTATAGTATATAGGTAGTCTAAAATCCCTAGTATTAGATATAAGGTAGAGTAGGTAATAGATCTAAATAGAGCAAGATAGTAACTAGTCTACTTTACTATAGTAGTAGAGTAACTTGTACTAGCGAATAAAATTCTTTACTAATAGTTCTAACTTGTTAATCTAGTTAATAGTAAACTCCCTCTAGCTTATATAGAAGAGTAGTTTATAGTAGCGTAGGAAGTTATTAGCATATTCCTTCTAAAGATAGACCTATATAGCTAGCGCTCTATAAGTAAGTATAAAAGTCTACTATTTAAATAAAGTCTATATCTTATATATTATAGTGCTTTATAGGGTAGTGCTAACTTAGGTTAGTACTAAGGAATAGGACTTATAAAGACCTTTATTAATTAAAGCCTAATTAGCGTTAGTAATAAGCTATAGTATAGTCTTATTATTAAATTTGTCCCCTTTCTAGAGTTAGAATAAGGCTTTAGGTATATTATAGGATATTGCGTGTATAATATTAATAGGAAAGCTATAAGGAAAGTGTATAGTAGGGAGGTTTAATAGGATAGAGTAGTAGTTAATACTAGTATCTTAGCGTAAGGTAGTGTATCTAGAGGCTAGCATATTAGTCTATTATTTATATATATCTTTAATAGTAGTAGCTAAATTATTATATATAACTAGGTAAAGGGTATCTCTATTTAGGAAAGAGTATTTACTAGTTCTCCCCTTAGTTCCTTTATACAGGCACAGGTAGTAACTCCTTTTTAATATACTAGGCTATTTTGTTCCTATAATCTCTACTATAGCTAGCCTATCTCTAGTTATTAGTATAAGGTAGGCGTGAAGGATAAATTCTTCCTAAGCGTCTGCGTTGTATATATAAACTCTAACTGCAAGTTAGCGTAATTCCTCTACTATTAGGTGTAGCTAAGTATCTATAAATTTTTTGTTAAAAGTACTAGGTATAATAGTAGTAACAAGTATATTATAGTCTTAATCCTAAATAGATAGGTAAAGGTTTAAGATATATAGCACTACTAGTGTAATACTTTATTATTTCTTAAGGTTCTTTACTATACCTACCACGTCTAATATAAGTTATAAAGCTAGATCCCTAGGGTCTTAGAAGTATCCTTTCCTACTATATTCTTAAAACTAGTCCCTATTATATACGTCTTAGTGCGAAGTATGTTTGCTAGTAGGGTTAAAAGTTACCTAATATACTTTTAATTATTATAACTAATAACTATTATTATACTAGATACGCAGTTATAGAAGTATAGGGATATATTACTATTAATATTTTAATTTGCCTTTCTTATTATACTAAGCTCTGCCACAGGATAGGCACGTATAAGCAGTGTTAAGGTTACTAGTAAAGGCTACGCACCTATTAGCACAACAATTAATAGATAGAGGAGTTATAGTATCCTAGAATAAGGTATATAGTATATGCTGCCCCTAGTAGATAGTATTACTAATATTAATATTATAGCATTTCTTTAAAGTTTGTTACATCTTTTAGAACTTCTTACATATTATAGACTAGCCTTAAGGGAGAATGCAATAAGCGTTAATAATAGTATTTAGTATCTTAAAGGAGAGGTAAGCCCTTAGCGCCTTTTTATGGGTGTGCAATGTGTTTGCTTAGTAGTAGTGTTAGACTTAGTCTATCTTGTGTTAGACCTAGGCTTAGGCATAAGCCTAAGCCCTTTATATACCCCTAACCTTCCCTATAAACTATTATAAAATTATCTTTCTAGGGGTTTAAGGTTATATCTTTGTACCCTATAATCTATTTTAGGCTTTATTTCTATATATTCTTAGGTTTTATTATTATATCTTTGTATTCCTTTCTAATTTATAATAGGCCTGTATATTAAGTAGTACGCGCGTGTAGCGTCTATATACTTATTTTAGCACCCTACTATAAAAGTTCTAATATAGCTATCCTACCCTACTATAAATTTCCTAAACTTACTTTATTATACAATAGATTTTCCCTACTAATTAGCTCTTTCTCTAATCTTTTTCTATTAATCCTGCCTATCTAGTTCCTATTATATCTTTGTCTATAGCTACTAGTGCTAGTAGTAGGGATCTACTATAAGGTAGTTAGACCCCACGCTAGGCCTACTAAGATAAGGTGCGTACTTCTAGTATTCTCCCTATATTTCCTGCACTAACTTTTGCTTAGCACACGCCTCCCTAAACACAGCTGCTTAGCAGCTTTATTATTTCTAGTAACTTAGATAATAAGGAGTATAATAGTAGCTTTATAAAGCTGCTTCCCTATAATTAGTATATTAACTAGCTTTATCTCTTTAGCAAGTATAACTATTAGGAAGGTAGTAGTAAGTTCCCCTTAATTTTTATTTTCTCTATAGCAAGTTCTAACTATATCTAGGGCGCTTATACAAGTCTTACTATTATAGCTACAAGACCTATACTTAATTAGAAGCTATCCTTACTAATAATCCTAATATTTACTAAGCCCTTTATAACTAGCTTTAGTTTTATTATAGTTACTAGGAGGATCGCCTCTATATTATAAAGAAGGGGACCCTTAGCACCTTTATAAGGAAACCTACTAAAGGCACCTATTACTAGTTTATACTATAGTTCTACTAGCTCTACTATTATTTTAAGGATCTTATATTAAGGGCTTAAACTAATAACGCTATTACTCTACTTACCCCTACTACCTACTTGCGCGCCTATAATTAGTATTAGCTTAGTGCTATTATTCTATCTACTACTAGTACTCTAGTATTTCTACTTTAGTCTACTATTACGCCTTTATATAGTAGTTATAGGAATAATAATATTATATAGCTTGCTACTACTACTAGTATTACCTTCTAGCGTATTAACTAGCGTATAAACAAGACCTAGGCCTAAACTAACCTTTATATTAATAAGCTTAAGAGCGCTACTAAGCGCACTACCTATAGTATTAAGACCCTTATTATTAGTATTAATTTTCCCTTATTCCCTTTATATCTATTCTAATATTTACTTCCTTTAGGCCTAGAGTGCTACGCGTTAGCAAGCTATTAAAGCACTACCCTCCTCCTACTACTACTACTACTACTACTACTTATACTTATTAACTAAGTCTTCTCCTACCTATAACACGCGTAAGCATTACTACTATTACTAAGAGACGTAGAGGCGTTAGAATAACATAAACAATAGTTTAGGGGGGGCTAGGAGGGGGTTAGTTATAGATAGTAATAGTATAGACACTACTACCTAATTATTAGCTATATTATAAAACTTTAGTAGTAGGGCACTTACTTAGAGTATTATTAGGATAAATAAAAAGATATCTCTAATACCTTTCTACTTCTTAATTGTAATAAAGGTCTAAGTTATTATTCTAGTTTCCTTTTACCCTTACCTTCTAGCTTTTATACGTATTAGGCTATTATTATACGTGGCATCCCTATACTATTCCTTAAACCTATCTAGAGCCTTAGTATCCTGCACTACCTCTAGTAGGTGCTATATTAGATTAATATACCCCTTCTATTTTACTAGGACTTAATACTTTCCTTTTCCTCTTATATTCTTTATATAAAGGATCTCTTCTACTTCCTATTTATCTAGCGTTATATCTTTATTTTCTAGAGTAACTATTAGACCTAGTTATAAGTCCTAAAGCCTCTAGCTTAGTAGCAGGTTATTAGCAGCTCTCTCTAGCAGATCTATATGCACAGTCTTATACAAGTTCCCTAGTAAATCTAATACTACTATAAGTAGAGTAGGGACTTCTATTACTCTATACTTTACCTATAACTAGTTAAACTTTTTACTTAGTTAGTTTATCTTTATATTGCGTATTATAAACTAAACTATATTACCTTTTAGGAACTTTTTAGCTAGGCGTTAGGACTAGTTTATTACTTCCTATTATTATTACTATTAGAATATAATAGCAGCTTACGCTAGCTCTACACCCCTCTATAGGTGCAACAAGAACGCTACAGCCTCTCTATAAGGATTTATAGGCTTTACTAGTAGTAATATTATCTTTTATAGCGTGTCTATAGTATACCTATTTAAAAGTAGATTTAGGCTAATACTAGTTATACTAAAGTCCCTATTATTAAGTATAAGCTAGTAGGCTAGTAGGTAGTTAGGCTAGTTAGTCTGCTTAAAGTATACTATTATACGCAGCACTACCTACACCTCTTAGTTTACCTACTCTATCCTGCTATCTATCTAGGGGTAATATATAGTAGACAGTAACTAGTTTATCTTTATTATCTAGTATAATATTATCTAGAAGGATCCTAACTAGTTAGAGCCTTAGTTAGTAATAATAGAGGATAGGAAGCCCTAGAACTACTACTAGTTGTCCTAGAAGATCCTCGCATAATAATTAGCTACTATAGAGACTATTACTTTAAGCTAAATATATTTAGATAATCTATTAGTAATAACTAATAGGAACTAAGGTTTGCTATTATCTTTTATAGGTAGGTTAACTATAAAATCTATAAATATTTAGGACTAGTATTGTAACGCGACTAGTATAGGTTACAACAGACCCTATTAGCGCTTCTAGGAGATATAAGCACTATAATAATAGTAGTTTTAAATATACTATATAATATCTTCTAATATTCTATCCTAATAATAGTTGCAGCGTAGTATTTAAAATATTGTATTCTTTCCTAGATATCCTACTAAACCTAATTTATATACTTGCTATATAATAGTAGTTATAAGGGGTTCCTATATTAGTAACTAAATAACACCCCTCTAGAGTAAAGTGCTGTGTGCGCTAATTATATAGTCCCTAATCTATTACTTTATATTAGCTAAAACTAGGAAAGACCTAGCGCCTTTCTAAACTGTATTAAGATATACTTAGTATATCTTATCTTCTAGTACTACTTTATCCTATAGTATCTGCATGTGCAGGTTAGTAAAGAGGCTAGCGCCCTTTAGTAACTTGGACGCCTCCTCTGCTTCTAACACTACAACCTAAATTAATTTAGGGCGCATTACTAACTATAGTGTTGCTTTAGAGGAGTTTAAATCTTGTGGTTATCTACTTAAGGTATTAGGTTGTCCTGTAAGATAGCTAGGCCTATACTATAGGATGTACTAATATTTTAAAAGTTCCTCTACCTAGCAGCACTATTACTTGCTTAAGCTTTAAAGGCTAGTAAAGTACTCTAAGTTTTTATAGTCTATAAATATTATAAATAGCTTATAAACACTCTATAACTCTACTAACTAACTTTTAAGACACTCTATAATAGCAAGCAATTCCTTGTTATATATAGTATAGTTTTGTCTCTCTAGCGTTAGTACTATAGAGTAGTAAGTAACTAGGCGCTAGACGCCCCTAACTTTTTATAATAAGCAACCCCTAAGAGCATATCCTAAATAGTCCGCTTCTAATAACGTTTCTCTAGCTAGGTCCTATTATATTAATACTAGTCCTAATATAAACGCCTTTTTTAGCGCATTAAATATACTTTGTTCCTCCTCTCCCTATTAGAATAGGGTGTTCTTCCTAGTTAGTTAGTTTAAAGGTGCTACTACTTTAGAAAACTTTGTAATAAAATTATAGTAGAAGTTAGCAAAACCTAGAAAACTCCTTACCTCTCTTATATTCCTAGGGGATTCCTATTCCTATACTACCCTAAGCTTTTTAGGGTTAGGTCTAAGTAATTTGCCTGCCTTAATAATATAGCCTAGGTAGCGTACCTCCTTAATACTAAAAGTATATTTCTCTAAGTCTAGGTGTAGTCCTACTTCTTTTAATAGCGTAAGTACACGCTTTACTTTTTCTATATAGTTAAACTAGTCTCCTTCTAAATAAATTAGGATATTATTAAGGTAGGCTATTATATATAATCTAAGTAACTTTATAAGCGTAGTATTAATATATTATTAGAAAGTAGATAGCGCACTACTAAGACTAAATAGATATACTAACTATTTATATAACCTAAACTAGGTATAGAAAGCTATTAAGGACTTATAACCTTCTACTATTCTAACTTTATAAAAGGCAGCGCAAACATCTACTTTTATAAACTAATTTACGCTAGATAGTATACGTAAAGTTTCCTTAATAAGTAGTAGTAGGTATTAGTCTAATATTATTATGCTATTAGGCATCTAGTAATCTATATAAAGGCGCTAACTGCCTAATAGCTTCTTTACTAGCAACACTAGAGCTCTAGCTATAGAGGAGCTTGCTTAGATCTAGCCCTTATCTATTAATCTAGTAAGTTATATTCTTAGTTCTAGTAATTAATTATAAGATATAGGGTATAGGGGACCCTATAGGGGGTTAGGCTAGGTTCTATCTAGGAGAGTTATTAACTAAACATAGTAATCTATACTACCCTAATAGGGCGGCAAACTACTTGCTAACTCTTTATTAAACAGGTCCCTAAACTCTTATAGTTCTAGTAGCAACTTTATCTTTCTAGTTTTATACTTAGGCTTATAGGGAACTATACTATTAGCAATATAGACAGTATATATATTAATAGGACTTCCCTTATTAACACTTCCTAGATATTTTATTAGGCGCAAGTTATATATTACCTATAAAATATCTAGTATATTTATTGCAAATATTTATACCTATATATCTTCCTATTAGGGTCCTTAATTTAGTAACCCTACTATAACTAAACCTAAGATAATAAAGATATAGGTAGGATATAGGCGTCTCCCACTCTCCTATACTACTATATTTCCTACCTTCCTAATTATTAATTCGCCTTATAGAATATCTATAACAACGCCCTCTCTACACAGCTATAGTCTACCTAGTATTAGTTAATAGGAGAGACTAGGTACTATATAGGCTAAAAGCTAAGACTGCTAACTATCTAAATTATAGTCTAATACTACTAACTATAAAATTCTTATACCCTTAGTAATTCCCTAGGCATATTATAAGGGTTGCAGGGGAATATCTATAAAGTTCCTACTAATCTATCTTGCTAACTTTTCCTTAACTACACTAAAATACTAGCACCCTAAATTAACTATCGCTTACACGTTCTCTACTCTACCTAGGAGGAGGGGAATAAAGAAAGGAGGATTATTTAACCTAGCCTTAATATCTAGGGGATACTTAATAGCCTCTACTATTAATAATTCCTCTATTATAGTGTCCTTCTTATACCCCTAACTTAGCCTAAAGTTAGGGGTAGCTAGTTTCCTAAATTAGAGCCACTTGCTAATACTGCAACTATCTTAACACCTACTAGTTGCAGTAACAGGGTATTAGGGCATACACGCACAAAATAACTACCCTATCTACACTAGGTGTAGACCTTTGCTAGTTTCTATATATTAAATAGGTCCTGTAGGATCTAGTTAGGACGTAATATTAGTAGTTTAGTAGGTGCACTTAATAAGGCTACTACTTCTACTATATTTATATTACTGTCCTAATCTAAGTTAGACTTCTACTAGGGTTCCTTAGACTTACTAGCCTAAAGAAAACCTAGTTCTAGAGAGGCTATTTTAATATCTACTATAATTATCTTATATTCCTCTATAGCTATATTATAGTTTATCCTAGAGACTCCCCTATTAAGGGAAACTAAGCGTATATAACTATTAAGAGATTACTAAAGTTATAAAAGCTTCTATTTATTATCCTAGTATAAACCTCCTAACTATATAAGGAGCTATATAAAATTTATAAAAAACTTTATAAAAGGCTAATTTTAGCCCTAATATAAGTATTCTAACGTAACTTAGGCGCACTCCTGCCTATAATAGTTGCTATAACAAAATGCTAGGTAGTTAAGAAACCTACTTATATCCTAACACTTGCGTGCACTATCCTTAAAGTATAGTGCTATAGCACGCTAAACTATAGGCAATAACTAGGACTAAATATATATAAACCTTGCCTCCTTATCCCTAATAAAGACCTTGTCTACACGTAGTTTAAACTCTATAGTTATTTACTAGAAGGAGAAGTTTACCTTAGTGCTATTATATAGTAAGCTAACTAGGAAGGGTTTGTAATATAAGGTAGGAGAGGGCGGAGGCAGCATATTATTAAACCTAGTAGGCTTAGAGGAGGGTTAGGATAGAATCTAATTGCGTATTTCCTTATTCTATTAATATAGTATAGCTATTATAGTAGAGTCTTAAGCCTATTATTCTATTAATCTATAGACCTATTGTATTAGCCTTTCTACTATATTAGGTTGCACCTAGTTATTCTAAATATCTAGCGCGTCTATCTCTTATTACTATTATAGTATATTTAGAAGAAGATACTAAAATATTATAGACTAGCCTTAAGGGAGAATACAATAAGCGTTAATAATAGTATTTAGTATCTTAAAGGAGAGGTAAGCCCTTAGCGCCTTTTTATAGGTGTGCAATGTGTTCGCTTAGTAGTGGTGTTAGACTTAGTCCGTCTTGTGTTAGACCTAGGCTTAGGCATAAGCCCAAGCCCTTTACATTACATAGAGTACCTATAAATACAGCGTATATATTAAGAGAGGTAGTATAAAGTTATTAAACACGCTCTATTTGCTTATAATATAGTGTGTGTCCTATTTGCTATTATATGTCCCCTAAAAAGTCCTCTAGGTATAGAACCTCTTTATCCTTGTCCGCGAGTTACATATTATTATTATAGTTGTCTATTAGGTCTGCACTATTACTAGTAGAATTGCTAGCACAATTATAGGAAGAATTAATATTAAGTACTCCTTGTATGTTGTTAAGGTACAATAGTTAACTAGTAGGGTGGCTAGTAGTCTATAGTATAGCGGCATCTTTAGTGGTAGTAAAGGGAATATTTTATTTATAGCACCTTTACTAGTGTTATATATACTACTTTTAATTTACCTTATAGCATGCACCTTAGTATAGAGTAAGATAACAATAACACTAGAACTTATTCTATTAACTAGATATTTGTAGGCAAGGGGTAGCAATTACCTACTACATACTATCTATAACAGTTTCTACGTTAATATAGCACTTAGGGATATAGATAGTAGATATATAAATATAGATAGTAGTGTCTAATCTAAACTATAGTGTGTTCCTTTAATAAGCTATAATGCGATTATACTAGTCTTCTAGTATAATAGCTTAGTAGCGTAAACTTACTATTTTGCTATACTAGATAATATAAATATTAGTAAGCTATATACGTATTAGTAGAGTTATAAAGTTTTACATTTATTATAGTTACTATAATAAATATATTAGTATAGAAAGTAGACTTTATATTATCTTCTTTTATACTATATAGGTATTCTACTTTATATATCTATATATTCTACTATAAGTAGACGTACTAGATATAGTTTATCTCGCCATAAGTTAGACCTAATCTTACCTACTACTTGAAATAATACTATTAAAGATATAGTATATAACTACAATCGCGATAGTTAAGACTACTAGAATAACTATCTAAACTATACCTAATTAAGAAAACTTGCTAAGCTTATAAGCTAACTCTTCTAATAAGATAAACTATGCTATAGCAACTTTCTATAACTATCTTGCAATAACTAAACCTCTAACCTTATTATTACTATTAGACTTCTACAACAGGATATTTAAGTGTGTAGACATATAATTGCTTAGAAGACTAATAACTATTCTAGAGTATAGCGTAATACTATACTCCGCGCCTATATTCTATTCTACTTAGGAGATTTTGCGTTAAAATATATTAGTTCTAGGATAGATAATTAACTTTAATAGATTATTAACTTAAATACTTAGGACTATTACCTTAAAAATAGTGTAGAGAAGCACACTAGTCTATATCTATTACGTATCCTATTAGATTATAAAGAGTGTTATAGCTATATTATAGAACCTATAATATTAAATTAATTAGTTTAGAATAGCTCTTTCCTTAACCTAATTAGATCCTAGAGTTATATTTACTAAGATTATATTTATAAGGATAGGCTAGAGTAACTTAGATAGTATATTATCTATATAAATAGTACTATAATATTAATACTAATATATATCTAATTTAAAAACCTCTAAGTCTAATCCTACGTGCTATAGTAATATTATAGTAGTTAGGGAGCTTACTTTATCTTTACTATATAATCTACCTTATAGAACTCTACTATTAAGTAGCGACTTAGCGTATCCCTCTATAACCTTAACACCCTTATCCCCTTGTCTACTTTATTAATCCCTCCTATTACCTTCTTTACACAGCTTCTTCTTCCCCTCTTATATTAAAGCTACTTATTAACTACACTAATTAAAGTCGCTTATTAGCTACGTAGTCCTAAAGTTACTAAAACTCTAATAGAACTAAGTCTCCCTCTTTTAAAAGCAAATAGATAGTTTGCTAAATTATAGTTAGGTACACCGCCTATATAGGCGCACATGCAAAGCTGCTTATTAACTACGCTAATTAAAGTTGCTTATTAGCTACGCGGTCCTAAAGTCTCTAAATCCTTAATAGAACTAAGTCTCCCTTATTTAAATATAAATAGATAGTTTGCTTACTTATATATAGGTACATTACCTGCATAGGTATATATACAAAGCTACTCCTTAATTACACTAAATTAAGTTGCTTATTAACTGCGTAGAACTACACACGCTATCTATATTACTAAAACTAAGTCTCTCTTATTTAAAAGTAAATAGATAATTTACTAAGTTATAGTTAGGTATATCGCCCGCATAGGCGTAAATCTAAAGCTACTCCTTAACTACGCTAAATTAAGCTGCTTGTTGTCTGCGCAGTCCTATAGTTTTTGCTTATCTTAGTAGAACTAAGTCTTACCTTATTTAAACGTAAGTAGATAGATTACTAATTTATATATTAGGTACGTCGCCTACGCAGGCGTAAATCTAGAGCTACTTACTAGAGTGCTATAAAAGCTGCTTAATAGAGTGCTAAAATACCTAGTTTAGATAAACTTGTAGTCTAACTGTGTTATTAATTAGTGCAACTCTATTAAAGGCTATAGTAGTTATATCTTTAGACAAGTAATTAATCCTACTATAGACTTTAATATATTAACAACTTGCAAGTCTACCTAGCGCTCCTAATACTATTAACTTTATCTTTAGTAGATAGATAGTTACCTATCTAATAATATATCTATAGTTTTATACTAGCTATTCTTATCCCTATAGTATTCCCTTAATATTATTTTATTAAGTTAGTTAGTATTAAAGGGATTAAGATATACTAGACACTAGCTAGGTTACAGTAGCGTAAGGATACTATACTAGGCGTAGTACTAGTTATTAAAACTAGCTTAGGTCTACCTAATAAGTAGTTATAGCAATATATGCGTCTCTCTATCTTTACGTTACTTAGGGAGACGTCCCTATTAAGTGCTTGCGCTTAAGGTAATAAGGTAGTACCTTCTCTATATTATTGTTCTATTAATATTATTAAGATAGGTAGCACCTCTAAGTTAATAAATACTATAATAAGAGTTATTATAGTTAGTAGTGGTCGCACTTAGTACTATCTAATAAGCTCCTAGAGCCTATAGTTTGTGTAACAGATAAGTAGTAGGTTAGTACACACCTACACTTCCTAAGGATCTACAGTCTCTGTAGAGGATAGTTAGACCTAAGCTAAACTTAACACTTTACTTAACTAGTTATTTAATAGATTTTAAATTAGTAATCTTAGCTAGAATTAGGACTAGTAGTTAGTAGTTGCTACTATAGTAAGGCTAAGGATTACAACCTTTAGGCTTCTAAATAATAGTATAACTAGCGCTAGTATTATGCCCCTATAGGAGCTAAGGAGTTATGCCTATCCTTAATAAGGCTAATAGGTAGTGTTAGTAGTAGTAGTATATAGTCTTTTAGTTTATTAAGGGCGTAGTAGTTTATAATTATAAGTATATAGGTAGGTATATTAAAGAATAGTTAATTATACTAGTGCGCTAATCGCACTTATAACTAGCAGGCGGAGTTAGTTAGAGTTAAAGTAGAGTAGCCTCTCTTTAGTAGTAGTCCTAGACTACAGGACTAATTATTTAGGTCTGCTAACTATAGGTTGTCTACCTATCTTTAGTATTACTTAGTGTGGATTAGACTATTATAGGTGTAGTAGGGCCTAGACTACCTAAACTTAATCTCTATATAGTATTAGGGGACAACCTTATATTCTTAATTACTTGCGGTCTTTCTTTCCTTTAGAGCATTTAGCAACATTTACTTGCTAGTAGTAGAGGTTCTCTTTACCTAGCTATCTCTTAAGACTTTATAATAGAGATATAATTAAAGGGGTTTCTTACTATAGATAAGTATAAGCTAGCAAATTAGGGGCGTTAGACACTATTTATAGTAGCCTTTTTAAGCGTTATAGAGACTCTTTTAACCTCTTTCTAATAGAGGTAGGACTAGCTTAGGCTACTCCTAGACAATCCGCTCTACTTAAATCCTTACTTAGTATTAGTTTCTCCTCCTTGTGCCTTAGTTAGCCTTATAGACTAAGGATATTCTAAGAAAGGTTTCTAGGCTACTATAAGACTGTATCGCTACTATTCTATATAAAAGAAAGCTAGTCTAACTAGTGTAGTCTAGGTAAGATAGCCTATTAATAGTATAGTTAGCTTATTACTATCTACTATTAAAGGGCTTTATACTATAAGATATACTATCTAAGATATAAACTTGCTATATTATAATAGATGCGCAGTTCTCTATAGGATACTATATAGGAGGGTAATCTATTTCTCCTTATATAGGTTATCTAGTTACTACTAGATTTGTCTATATAGGAAGGAGTAATTCTTTAATTATATAATATACTTATTTAACACATCCTATTATATTACGCTTATATGTAATATATCTATTATAAGTTTATTAACACTAAATTAAATAAAAGCTTCTATAAAGATAATCTTAACTTTAACAGCGTACTATTAAAGACAAAGAGCCTCTTCTTCTGTAACTAGGCTTTCCACAGTAGGGACTACTGCATCTCGCGGTAGTTAACTAATGTACATAATAGCCCTATTTTCTATCCTAAGCTAATATATATTAGTTCTATACCTAGCCTAGGAAAATATATTAACGTGTAACGTATAGTTAATAGGGTATCTAAAGGATAGATTACCCTGCTTTTAGAATACTATAGTATAGTAGATAGGTTATTACCCCTAAATTTAGTAACTTATAATATTATCCTCTTAAATAGTATTATAGTTGCTATATTAATCCACGTTAATTCCTAGTCTAGCATAATATAACAACTTAGGTAGGTAGGGCATCCAAAAGGTATCCTATACGACTTAAAGGCATATAGGAGTGCGCGTCTATATAGAAAAGGATAAGATTCCTACACCTATAGGTCTTGTACAAAAGGACAAGAAGAACATGCCTATCCTAACTATAGGCGAGCTATTCTCTATATATATTAGTAAGTTAGGCCTTTATTAGGCCTAACTTAGTGTAGAACAATAGGCAGGTAATTCTACCTTATTATTACACTACCCCCTCCTATAGAGAAAGGATAGTCCCTATCCTTAGGATTAGGTTCAGATCCCTTATTAAAGAAGAGCTTTTTGCAAAATAATTCTACCTTTACCTCTGCCTTTACCTTTACTTCTTCTTCCTAGGGCACAGACCCCTATCCCTAGCCTGCATATAACTAGCCCTCTACCTACTAACTTTCTTATTCCTATATCCCTAATTTTTTAAATATTTAACCTAATTTATCTAAAATCTAGTAAGTATTTAATCTATATAATTAAATAGTTGCTAATCTAAATTAGAACCTTTAGCTATACTAGTACTAGTACTACTAGGAGTCCTCCCTATTGCTTATCGCGCTCTCTATATAAGAGCAGTTAGGGCTCTAGCTAGGGGCAGGTTTAATAATTTTAATTTTAAGTTAAAGAATTCTAAGAAGTGCTAGTACTATATCTCCTAGAATAAGTATTGCAATCTAGTAAGTATCTAAGTCTAATAGGGTTCCTTTACTAATCCTAGCAGATTCCTTCTTTTATTAGTTAAGAGTACTCTACCCTTAAGGATACCCTAGAAGAGTACTATAGCTTAATAGGAAACCCTACTAAAGGGGATAAGGATAATAAGGCTATAGTTACTTATTAGAAGGATATTAAGTAGTTTAAGGCCACTATTTAAGAAACTACCTAAAACCTTACTAAGTGCGTTACTATTACTAATACTTAGACTAAGGGTATAGAAGCTGCTAAGATCCTTATAGCTATATATTATACTACTATATCTAATTTACGTTAGCTTTAGAATAGTATCTATAAGATAGTCTTAGTAGTTAGGGGCTTAATAAGGGCTATTAAAGAACTTAAGGAGGAATTAGCGCTAAATTAGGAGGTAACCTTTTTAGTATAGGCTAAGATAAAGGCGTTTCATAAGAAGGAATCTAAATTAGTCCTAGCTCCTATCCCTGCTCCTGCACCTGCTCTAATCCCTGCTACACTAGTTATCTAGAAGCTAGTAAAGAAGGATAGTCTAGGTGCTATCTTAGCTAATACAGAGTCTAAACTAGGTTCTAATAGAGAGATAGATATAGAATAAAGAGGTTTCCTAGGGGTAGTGTCCTAGGAACCTTAAAGGATCTAAATAGGATATAATAATAAATAGTAATAAGGATAATAGTAATAGATAGTAGTTAATAGATAATACGTAGCTAAGTAGGATATAAATTAGTTCTAATATTAGGCATAATTATTATAAAGTAATATTAGATCCTCTTTGCCTTTTTCCTAGGCTTAAATCTATTTTAGTAAGCTACGTAGGGGACCTAGCTAATTTAGATACTATTAGTAGAATACCTATAATTTATAGGGAGCACCTATAAAGTTAGAGGTAGGATACTAAACAGGATTAGGATTATGTCTAACCTACTTAACCTTATATTTTAGCTTAGATTAATATAATTTACTAGCTAGGATTTCTTCTACCTCCTATTCCTCTACACCTTATATAGGGGTACTAGGGGGTTTTAGAGCCTCTTATCTAGGTAATAGGTCTTAGGGATCTTTATATAGTATATTAGGAGAAAAAACGTTATAGATCTTAGAACTAGGTGGCAATTAGAGGCAATACGCGTTTCCTACTTGTCCTAATACCTTAAAGGGGCCTTTCTATTATTTAGATAGTTTTTAGCTAGGTTGTAAAATAGCAAGATTAGTAGTAGATAGATAAATATAGTTACTAACCTTCTAGTTAACTAGATAGTAATAGTAATTAGTAGCAGAGCGTATTTAGTCTTAAGCTCTTTCTATATTTTCTTTAGTAATCTTCTAGGCGTTATATATCTAAGTAGCAAGGGATAAGGCGTCCTTATAGTTTAGTTTCTCTAGTATAGTAGATAGGGTCTTTTCTAGTTTCTAATACTAACTTTGCTTTAGTAAGGAACTAAAGAGGAGCTAATATAGGGCTATACTAATAGACAAATATAGGAGAGTACTTTAGGTATAGTCTATTATAGGTAGTAAGTCGTTCTAGTTATCTTAGTAATAGGATATAAAAGGCCTTAGTCTCTAATTAATATACTTATTTATAATCTTAGTTTATCTATTAGTTTATTTGTAGTAGGTAGTAGAGAGCTTAACTTTAGTGCCTATAATCTAACAGAATTTAGACTAGAAACTAGATATAAACTAAGGGCCTTAATTAGAAATAATAGTATCTAGAGTATATCTAAATTAGTACACCTACTAAATAAATAAGGTAGCTATACCTTAGGCGTCTATAGTTTTATAGCAAGGGATAGTAATAGCTTGCTTTAATAGGCGATTAATAATAACTATAATCTAATTGTAACCACGTTAATCCTAGGGAAAATCCTTAAAATTAATGTATAAGTGTTGTATTAGTAGACTAGGGATAGGAAGGGGCTAGAGTATGCTAGGGAGTTAGTGCTATCTTAGGTGCCCTCTCCTATATAGGATATAAGTTCTAAACGTAGCGTTTATAGGTAGTCTCTATACCTTTCTAGTAGTAATATTAGGCTAGAATCTAATAGGTTTTAGTAGCTAATAGGTAGGTAGTAGACACTTAATTATAAGCCTTATAAATTAGTCTAGTATATAGGACTAATCTAGTAGGCACGCAAAGTTAATCCTAGTAGAGAAGGAGTCTATTTTCTATCTAATAGTGCTTAGGCAACTCTAATCTTTCTATTAGGAATAAGGACCTATTTTCTTAGAGAAGAGTTTTAATAAGTTCTAGGGATCTAAGAGTTATAGGGTTCTAAACTGCTATAATTAAAGCAAGGATTAGTAAGGAACGCTTAGCTAGGTAGTCTTGCGCTAAGTTAGAGTTAATTTAGGAGTATAACCTATCTAGGGCGATTATTACTTATAAATAATTATCCCTCTAAGTAGTCTTAAGGTTAACTATATCCTGTTCCCTTCTACTTAGGATATCTGCTTAGGCGTTATAAGATCTAGGAGTATACTTAATTTAGAAGTTAAAGGGACTTATAACCTCTAGCTATCTAGCTTACCTAGTACTAAGGACTTTAGTAGATATAAAGTACTCTAGTGCTCTATAGTCTATGTATACTCTAATAAGGTGCTAAGTACTTATTAGGTTAGCACGCTATTTCTTAAAGGCGTAGATTATTATAAATAATTCTTTGTTATAGATTTCCTAGTTAAGTTTAGAACTAGTAAGGGTCTAACTAAAGAAGGATATAGGGTACTATTTCCTATTAGGATGCTCCTATAAGAGGATAGCTGCAATAACTCTATTAGAGGCGTCTATCTCTAGTTTTAGAGGGTACTTAGGATAGAAGTAAGCTAAGCTTAGGATTACTAGCAGGGTATTCCTAAGCTAGTTAAAGGCTTGTTAGTATTCTAAAGTCTATACAAATAGGGTAGCAGGACTCTAGAGAGTAGTTAAGGGCTTAGCTGTCTTAGAGAAGTTTTCCACAAATTGCTAGTAGAATCTAGTAAATCCTAGGAAGGACTTTACTCTAGTTATTATCTTAGGAGCGGACTAGTTTTAGAGTACTTTAACTTTGTTAGGGTCTACCTCTAAGCCTTTGTTACTAAGGATATATCTAAGGTAACAGGTACAGGTTATATAGAATTTGCTTTTCTTAATATTAGCCTATAATCTAGCAGAATAAAGACGCTTAAGGACTTTTTAAATATAGTCCTTATAAGTAGTAAGGTTTTTAGAGTAGATTAGGATATTATCTAGATAGGTAATATAGAAGTTGTCTAAATAATCTATTAGTATATTATTTATATAACGCTAATAGGTTACAGGTCTGTTACACAGCCTAAATAGTAGGACTTTGCATTTATAGGCACTATATCTAGTGCAGAAAGTAGTATACTCCTCTAAGTTAGGGTCTATTTAGATCTTATTAAAGGCAGCACAAATATCTAGCTTAGTAAAGATTTTTACTTTAGCTAGCTAGGATAATAGATTATCTATATAGGGTATTAGATACACGTCCTTTTGCGTTAAGCTATTAAGCTTATAGTAATCTACACAGATCCTAAGGCCTCTATTTAGCTTCTTAACGCACAGGATAGGAGAGGTAAATAGGCTCTAACTAGTCTTAATAAAACCTTTCTATAGGTGCTCTTGTATATATTCCTTAGTAGCCTAGAGTTCCTTAGTATTTTAATAATAGAGGGGACTCTAGTAGTTTAGAAGGGGTTCCTCTAGGACTATCTTATAGTTATAAGGCTAGTAGATAGGAAGTTTGTTAGCCTTAGCCTTATTAAAGACGTCCTAATAGGAGTTATAGTTAGATAGGAGCTTCTAATCTAATAAGCGGGTGTTAAGAGTATCCTATTTAGATAGGGTTTAGATCCTACGCTTAATCTTATACATGCTAGTAGTAAAGAATTTATTAGAAGATTTTTTTATATTAAAATAGAAAGTATTAGTAGAAATAGTAGCAATTTAGAATTTTGTAGGTAGGGTAATAGTTAGTGATTAGACTAGGGTAGGTAGTGTAATAGGTTTAGTAGCAGCCCTATAAGTAGCTAGAATTTTAAGTATACCACGTATCCTATTAATTAAACTAGGACTATTTTAGTTCTAGTTCTCCTCTTAATCCTAAAGGGCGTCTCTTTGCAAGATGTTGTAGGTAACTAGAGTAGACAGCACTTGCTAGTAGAGTTGTACTAGAATAGGAGGTGCGGGGTTGTAGGTTAGAGGATATTTCTCTAGCTAGATTAGTTAAGATTTATCTATATTAATTAGGATTTAGAACTATTTTAGCTAGTGTTATCTAATAATATAATCCTAAGAACCTAAGTCTACTATTATAAAGGGGTAGTTATAAACCTTTTAGCTACTAACTATTATATAAAGCTAAATATAGTAGGCAACTAGGGAGGTAATCTAATCCTAGAACCCTTTAATAGTAAGCTTGTATAGTAGCTTTTAAATAGGTACCCTAAGCGTAGAAGAGATATTATAAGTAATTTTTAAATTAAGAAATAAGTAACCTTAGGCCCTAGTATCTACTAAAGCGTTTAGGTAAACACTAGATCTATTAAGGCATAGGGTTATACGTGCAAGTAAATAGGAACTAAAAAATAATTTAGTTAAGGAAAGGTTTAACAGGTTATATTAAGTTAGGCCTAGGAAGGAGAATCCTCCTAGGCGTTATTGTTTCCTATCTAATAGCTATCTAAATTAGTTAATTTAGCAGTATCTTCTTCCTTAGAATTCTTAGTAACCTATTCTATATCTATAGCCTAAATCCTAGGGGGTTTAGGGTAGTTACTAGAGAAGTGCGTAGGCTTTCTACAATTATAGCAAGTTACTAGGGTTCCTGTTATAGTAGCGCTAGGAGTGGCTAGAGTAGTAGATAGGGGTTAATTATTTTAAGGGGTAGTACCTTATTATTACAAGTAGGGCATATAAGGTTTAGCTATTAAAGGTCTATTATAGGGTTTCTAATTAGCGTCTAAATAGGACTAGTTTCTAGAGTATTAGAAGGGGGTTAGTCCTTTTCTAGATAATAGAGTAGTCTAGGTAGGAGTAGACAAGGTAGGGTATAGGTGGCGTTCTATATTAAAAGTAGTAAGATAATCTACTATAGTCTTAAAATTATTATGCTAATTCTATTAGAAAGTAAGGTTTAGTATCCTTAAGGAAGGTGTAATCTTTATCTAGAGGTAGTAATACTACTCTAATTAGGGTACTTCTCCTCTAATAGCAAGACTCTAGAATTATAACTTAAAAGCAGGGAATGTCTCTATATTAGTTATATACAGGCGGTTAAATATAGTCTAATTCTTAGCTATCTTATTTCTAGTAATAAAGTAAGTTTAAAAGAGGGTAATTATTTCCTTAGCTTTTTAGAATTAAAGACTTAGGGAATTAGATAGGTAACGTAGCTCTAAGTATTCTCTTACTAGTCCTAAGTAGTGTCCCTAGACTAACGCTATCTAAGCTCTAGAAGAGGGGTAGTAATTAGCGTTAATCTCTAGCCTATCCTAAATAGATGCTTGCTATTATCTAAAAGTAGGGTTAGCACTATTACTAAGTATAGAGATATTTAGCGTCTTTTTAGATTATCTCTTAGCTTTTATAGTATATACTATAGGGTTTAATATAGAAGCTAAAGACTAGCTAGGTTAGGTAGTACCCTATATCTTCTTATAGAGGGAGGTGTTGTATAACTAATTAGTAAGTTGCTTAACTTATTCCTCTAACCTCTCCTTTTTAGATAGGGTTAATATATATTTATCTTTAAGGGAGGTGTTGCTTTAAGATTTCCTAGGAGCACAAGGTACCTTAAGAGATAGATAGGAAGCAGGTCCTTTAAGGAGGGCGTTGTTAATTAAGTCTTCCTTATCTAATTTCTTTCTATTAGTAAATAGGCTTTTAAAAGCAGCTAAACTAGATACCCTTCCTTTGCCTTTATCTAATATTTTGTAGTTAATAAGAATAATAAATCTTTTCTTTAGGGGGGGTTTAGTTATAGGAGGATATTAGCTTTGCCTCTAATTCCTCTAGGCTTTTAGTAGTCTCTAGGTCTCTACCTTAACGTAATCTAACGCGATTTTTCTAAAGGTAATCTAGCACTACCTATAGGTCTAGAAGTCTAAGCCTATAGGCTTTAGTTGTTAGAAGTTCTAATAGCTATTCTAACTATAGAGTTGCAGGGTTAGGTAGCTACTAGAACTAAATTAGTAGCTTAAAATAACAACAAATGCGATATTCTTAAATACTATTACTAGCTAGGATAATGTTCTTCTTATAATATAACAACTTAGGTAGGTAGGGCATCTAAAAGGTATCCTATATAACTTAAAGGTATATAGGAGTGCGCGTCTGTATAGAAAAGGATAAGATTCCTACACCTATAGGTCTTGTACGAAAGGACAAGAAGAACATATCTATCCTAACTATAGGCGAGCTATTCTCTATATACATTAGTGAGTTGGGCCTTTATCGGGCCTGACTTGGCATGGAACAATAGGCAGGCAATTCTGCCTTATTGTTAACATAACTTGTATACTAATCTAGGTTATATAACAACTATATTTTAGTAAACGTAAACTACGTGTAGCTAATATAGGTTAGCAAGAGTGTATTCCTAGATATTTATATCTTACTCTATTAATACGACTGTTGTACTCTAGTATATAGAGGAGTAGGTAAATAAAAGGATATAGCATAAATCTACGTAAGCTAATATAACTTGTTAGCGTTAGTTATAATAAGTAATAATACTATAATTATAGTAATATATATAAATCTATATAATAATAATCTAGTATACTCTAAATTAATTCTTAACCCCTTGCACACGTACGTAATGCAACACGTTAGCACACCCTCTCTACACTTCTATTACACTAATATAGCATAACTATAGTATAATAACTTATTATTTAATAACTATATTATAGAAGTATATTAGTATAAAGATATAGCTAAAGATAATATGTTATAAGCAATAGTAACAACACTAGTACGCGTTATAACATAATAAGTGCATAAGTTGTATATAATAATATACCCTTTCTATCTATAATAATATATTTATAATATATTAGCTTTACTTATAACCTTATCTACTATAAACGCTGCCTTTGTTCCTAACACTATCCTATAGTTAATTTAGGATTTAAGATCCTATTTACACAAAATACTAGAACTGTATAGTGTCTGCCTGTAGCTAAAATTAGTAAGCAATAATCTAATTATAGTGTGGGTAGCAATATATACGCCTAAAGTGTTTGCCCTATAGATCTACACATTTATAGTTAGTAAGAAGGGTATTAACAACCTTAATAAGTGTATCTGCAAGGCTATAGATATATACTTTAATATAATCTAAGACTAACTATTTAGCTATATTTCTAACTCTAAGTAGACTAATATATAGGACACTATCCTTACTAAGTATCTATTTTTTAGATATTTTAATAGAGTATAGGTATTAAAATAGCTTATATAGTAGACCTAGATATATAGGAATAAGAACTAATACTCTAAACTAAAATACAAGTATATTATCTACCTCTTTAAATACACTAATCTTACTATTATAAAGGAGCTATTATATATAATTGTGCTATGCTAGGTAATAGTATTGCTACCCTAATTACTTAAACGTTTACTGTCCTATAAGGCCCTAGCCTAGGGAGGTCTATTATATGCAGAGGTCTATATAGATACTAGTAGCTAATATCTAACTTTATTTATAGTAGTTTAGGTATATACTGCAACTACGTAGTAGCCTAGTTAGGATTCTATAGTAACGCTCCCTAATATTTAAACTAAGACTTATTATAGGCTATAAGTAAGCTAGTATTACCCTGTCCTATTAAATATATATAAAGACAACGTCTACCCTAAACTAAATATACTAGTAGTATTACTAGCTTTAAAGACTAGGGTACCTAGGATAGTAATAGTAGCGTTTTTAGGGGTTAGTATCCTAACCTAATAGTTAGTGTGCCCCTAGCTAGTAGTATTAGATTATAATAAGTACTAGTATAGCTAGATATAAGACTATAAAAGCAAACCTATTTATATAGTATACTAGCCTAACTAAATAATTCTACTCTAGACACTTGTAAAAACATACCTATAGAAGATAACTATAATATACTACTAGATACACAACAACGCTAACCTTATACTATTATAGACTCTCTAATAGAGACTTTAGATTCTACTCTACTAATATAGACTTGTAAGAATACACGCGTTAGGAATATAAAGGCTAGGCGCAACTATATAACTAAAGCTAAGGCTAAAGGTAATAGTAATAAGAGAAATACTTCTAGAGTGCAAGGCCTAAAATTACAGCAGTCTCTAATACAAACTAGAGCATCTATTATAGATACCCCTTATATAGATAGTAGTAGTATAGGAGAGCTAAATAATAGTAATAGTAATAATAGCGTCTAGGTTTATAGATAATTATAATATAAGAGGGTCCTAACTATATAAGTTAAATAATATATATATATAATATTAGTATATACAAATAATATAATATAATATTACTATATATCCTATACTATATAAGCTTACTATATTATACTACCTCTTTACTACTATATATAATATAGTATATATAATAATATATACACATACCTAACTTTAAACTAATATACTACTAAAGAAACCTATAATATATATAGTGTAAGCAACTAACTTACCCTAGAATATTTATAACGTGGAGTATAATCTTTAGTAATACTACTACACTATAATATAAGAGTGTTGTCGCAATAGGCGCCTTTATAGAACTTACTAACCTATTATTATAGGATATTTTAGATTATAATTTTATATACTAGGTATACTACCTAGTCTCTTAGTTATTATTACAGCATACCTAGGCAGTGGTATGCTACACGCCTATACCGCCTAGGTATCTACTAGTACTACTTCCTGTATAGTAACCCTACTAAATTATACCTACTACGTGCCCTCTATCTATACTAAATTTTCCCCCTAGGTGCTATATATCTATCTACTATATAACCTGTAATTAGGTATATTATATAAACTATGTTTAAATAGACGCTAAAGTTAATATATATAATACTAATAATATATAAACTAAAAAGTAGTTTACCTTTGTAGAATATATAGTATAGTAAACCCTATTTAGGTTTACTTCTTGTACTTAAACTACTTCGTGGTCTACTTCAGATAAATATGGCTACTGTAAACCGGTTTTGTACCGTAGTGATGTTAAACGTCTCAAGATCTTCAGTCGCCGTTGTATCTTGCACGACTCTTTACGAGAGGAAACATCACTCACACCACCACTTTGAGCCTCACACTCCCTTAATCGTGTGATAATGTCTATTTTTGCGTTGATGCTCTGATGAGAGTAGCTCTGATCTGCAACATTGTCAGTTGCTACGTTATTTTACCGTGTAGAATTTGTGTCCCTTGAGAATTTTGTATCTTGATGACAAGAACTTCCTCACCTCACTGATTCAAAGTGAACTGAGTAATTTATCCCCGAAGATAATTGCGTGCCGACGTTTTCTGGACTCTTTGAATGCTCATTTTAACAGATGTGGCCATGATTTAAGAGTTAAAATGAGTGAATTTGAATAAAAGTATGCCTGAAAGAGTAATTAAGGCCTGTTGCATAGCCCTTGTGTGGTCAACTAACCAGTGATCAATGTCAAATGTGCGTGCAGATGGCAGCTCCAAAAATGGAGTCTCGTGTACATGACTTTATTCCTCCTTATCACGACCGGTTCTTTAAACGATTAGGACGCGATGGAGAGTTGATTGATTACATCATCTTTACTCCTCGAGTCCTCATAATGCTGTTGGCTATTGGAGGCATGAATTCTACCCCCACTGCGCCAAATCAACCTCAAGAAGATATGTCTAATCCATGGAAATCCATGAAGATGGATTATGAGCAAGCAAGATAGCTCATATACTTGTCTCAATGGAGCTTCAGGAGGGTCACAACAGTGAGAAATGGCCTTATCAATACATTGACATGCCTAAGGATTTTACCAAAATAACCAAAGCTGGCTGTGAATGCTAGGTCCCTTAAGCATCGTAAATATCCTATTTCTTTAATCTATAGTATTTCTAGGGAGACATGGGCACGTTCTTTCATGTGGTGAACATACAATAGGAAGTGGTCTTCTGTTGTGCACGAAGGAGGTCCTGCAGGGTGACAAGATCGTCAAGCACGTATATGCATGTGGGCTTTTCTACTTATTCGATATTCTATCAAGAATAGGTCATTGTTACCATTTTGGTTGTTTGGTACGGTGGGAGAAGATACACGCCTGACAGCACGTTTTCCAAAGTGGTGAAATCCAGATCTCTAGAGTCTGAATATCTACTGGCCACAACACAACACCGGAGTCCTAATAGCGCTTTGGCACAGTTTTAAGTTTCAATTCATCTGCTGTATATGCAGGTTTTCGTCATTCAGATTGTTCCTGTTAGTATGCAGGGATCGTCCAGTCAATCTAGCCATCGAAGATTGGGATAAGGACATTCCAATGCTACAGAACAGCTGTACTGAACACATAGCTGTGAATCGCCAAGTTCTAGCTCTGAAGTATTGTACATAGAAACCTCTCAGATATACACCTCGAAGCTGTAGGACATGGTGCAATTCAAGATGAATTATCCACTACAAACACTGCATTACCATCTCTAGCCTAACCACCTTCTGTCAACATATTTCTCACATGCAACGCTTTCAAAAGCTATGCCCAGCTCCTCACCATGCAGCCGTTCTAACACCGCACTTCATCGCACCATACATTAGCAAGACACCCACTACAAGGCAGAAGCCAGCGTGCAAACCACATCCAACATGAAGTCGTACAAAAACGAGCCCCTCCAACCCCCCATAATTCAATCATACCCACCATTTCCCGCCCCCTCTCCCCACCCTCCAGATCACCTCTCCTGCACCAGAAACTCCACCTGGGCTCGGCATTGCTCTTCCCGAGCGCGACGTCATACGCATTATGTATTTGTAATTTATATATTTGTATACACTACGGTAAAAAATTGTTTACTGTAGAATAGTACGCTAGGGGTTTACTATATAGGTGTAAACTGACCTTGTGTATACCCGTAAATAGGTTTAAAGTGGTAGTTTACTTTTATTATAGGTAGTTTAAATTAAGTATAAAAAGTAGTTTTATATCTATTATACGCTATAATACCTAACTAAGACTAAAAGGGGTAGAAAAGATTAGCTTTACGCTATACGCATATATGACATAATAATAAGTCATAATATTTTTACTAATAGGAGGTGGTGATAATAGAGGTGGTGATAGAGGTGGTGATAATAGAGGTAGTGGTAGAGGTGGTAGTAGAGGTAGTGGTAGAGGTGGTGGAGGTAGTAGAGGTGGTGGAGGTGGTAGAGGTGGTGATAGAGGTGGTGGTAGAGGTGGTGATAGAGGTGGTGAAGAAGATTAAAGAAAGGAGGGGTAAAATACTTAAATAGTTAGTAGGAAACTAGTTATTACTAATACTAGTAGATTAATAGAAGTAGAAATAAAAGTAGTTTACTTTTGTAGAATACATGGTATAATAAACCCTATTTAGGTTTACCTCTTCTACCTAAACCACTTCTTGGTCTACTTTAGTTAAATATGGCTACTGTAAACCAGTTTTGTACTGTAGTGATATTTGTACATTTGTCTATTTGTCTATTTGTCTATTTGTCTATTTGTCTATTTGTCTATTTGTCTATTTGTCTATTTGTATATTTGTGTGTGTGCTAGGGTGCCTGAAACACGGGGGATTGCAAGTTCATGCAAAGCCTGTTTTGAAACTTGAAACATCCGCCGTAGGGGTACCATACCGGTATCGGTACTCTAGCCCCAAGCTCGCCCTTGTTTAGGACGGCGAGGGCTGGGAAAGGAAGATGCATGGAAGGTATAGCATGCAGTTGTTGACATGGATGAGGCATGTTTGCCCCACAAACGTACGGGGGGGTTAGTAGCTGCAGATATATTGTGGTTTTTTTGATGTTGTTGGTGATGTTGTTGGATTCTGGTTGCTGTGTGTACTGTTAGATAGTTGATGAATGGCACGGTTGGGAATGGATCTAGTTGGATTGGTTTGGATACATGTACCGGTATGCTTGGGCAGGCGATTACCCTACGCTGCGTCCGCTACGGTAACTTCGCTTAACAACTCTACTATTACTGCTATGAAGGTCTACTGAAATACAGTAGCATTCTCTGCAGGATATAGTGCGCATACAGTAGGATCCAAGTGCAAAACAACATGCTACTATAAACATCAAATGAGAACAGCTATATGATATATCCCACACAAGGACCAGGGAGTATGGTAACGGGTAAATCTGCCATCTACCTAGCACGTACCAGGTTTCTGAAGGCGAGTCAGTCGGCTACCGTTTTGCCCTGTTGCTGTGGTCGCGTGGCGTAAATTACTATACCTGCAGTACCCATGTTGATATCTGTGTACCTTGTCGTTGGCTTGTTCATGACTTTGCTTGCCTTTTCGGTACCGGTACCGGTACCTATCTCTAGAACTTCACAGGCCTGGGAGACAATGCCATGGACCGTCGTGCTAGATTGCCTTCCCTCTTCCTAGTATAAACGTTTGAATATGTTGTTCCTATATTCTCCTTCGTCGCTACCTTGATCTTACTCCGCAGCTTGCAGATTACTAAGCTTACGACCATCGTGCCATTCACGTTGCTACGTCGCTAATTGCTGTCAACTATTTTGATAACGAAAGGGGCAATGGCGTTGCCTCTGTGAATACCAAACCCTAGCTTACCCTAGGCAAACACTGGAGACAGATCCAGATCTAGATGGGTATGGTAGTTCAGAGTCCAGACGTCTTACCTACCAAGCACAAGGTTCTGTCAAATCCCATTTGAGCAACTGTACCGCATATGTACTTGAGGCCATAGAAGAGCGTGCATGACGGTGCGAAACTAGATGCTTTTGCCAATTGTACACAGTGCGATTACTACTCACGCGCTTGGGTGTGTTGGGTAGTGCGCACCCAAACCTTCCTCACCTTCCGCTGCTACCTAGGTACCGTAGCGATACCGGTACCGGTAATTACTAACCAATCCCCAAACCCGCGACACTCAAATAGAAAAACACGTAATCCCACCCCATCCACCACCATCCGCACGCACCCAAATATTTCCCAAAGTAGTTGAATTACGGATGTCAACGGATGCAGCTCAACTTAACTCTGCAAGTGTAAGATATGGTAGTTACTTTTGCCTCGTATTCGTCATACTTACCCCGGGGATGCAGGATACGGGTACGGGTACGGTATCTTCGCTCGCTTTCCGTAATCGCACAGGGTGCCTACCGGTAAATGGTACGTACACACGCATGTACACAGCATGTACATTGTACACAGCATGTATCATCTCCACAACCACAACCACACACTCCAACTCTCGGTCCAGCAAGCTCGTCTTTTTGCCCATCGTACCCGTACCCGTACCCGTAACCAGCACCCCCAGCACCCAACTTGACCCTCCACCCCCCCCCATCTATTTATATCCCCACCAACCCCCGCCCCCCCCCCCCCCACAAAGGTGTGTGGGGGGGTGCGAGGGTGTACTGTGTATGGATGCGGGAATGCACGGCACAGATGGGTACCATGGTATAGGTACGGTGCAGATGATAGACATGGCTAGCTACCGGACTGCACACCTACACAACCACCTTTGCAATCCCTATACCCGAATACAACACGAATACAACACGAATACACAATCCGCCAATTCCGCCCCGCCCCTCCCCCGCCCAAAAGCGGAAACATATCGCGGCCCCAACTCTCCACGCTACGTGTGTTTGAGATAGATTGCCTGTTGCCGCCGTTTGATTTGCAGACACGCGGGGAAAGGTGTGGAGGAGGTGGAGAGTGTAAAACAAAAACATAAAGCACACCTAGCCAATCCACACGTTTCATCATCATGGCTTGATTGATAAGCAAGCGAATAGTTCAAGATACGAATTGGAAATTGTGACATCTATCTACTCTCGTACTACATGCAATGGTATCACTGCCAACACAATCCGATTCCGGCTAGGTCCAGCCAGCCGCCCCTGCCCAGGCCTGCTGTTGATCCCATGGTGTCAATCCATGCATCAAAGAATTCAGGATCCAGTCCCCCGCCCTTTATATAAACGCCTCGTTAAGGTATCGGTCAAAGTTGCTGTCCCGGAAACTTGGAATCGCACTTTTGAAATCCGTGTTCTCAATCGCCGCCTGGGCCGCGGGCGTCATGCTCTCCCACGCAATCAGCGGCTGGTCACCGCCCTGTTCGTCCGTGCTAATCAACTGGTGGTTAGCCGGGAAATAGCTGATGTAGCCGACCTTGGGTCTGGTGCCGGATAGCTGCGGTCGCGTTTCCTTTTGGTAGTTGCCGTGCGCGCTGATGGCGACGCCGCGGATGGTGGCGGTGGCCGACTCGCCAGAAAGCCAGACGACGACGTTTTCCCAGTCGTGGCGATGGCCAAGCCCAGGGCCCGGAGAGTCCTTGGGCATGTACCAAGAGTACATGATGGCAAAGGCGCCGTTGTGCATGGCGGAGCGTGCGTACACTTGGCCGGGGGAGGCGTTGCAGCCGTCACTGGGACGGCCACTTGGGTTGAGTCCTCCACTATGGGGTTTATATTAGAAATTTTGGCTTTGTGAAGCTGGGATGAGAGGAATTACCCAGTATTGCCTGCAGAATCAACGACGGGGAAAGGGACACAGCCACCAAAGACCTTGAGAGACGGCTTGTACTTGAGATATAGTTCGCCCTTGACGCCAGAGGGCACAGTTTCACGGAAGCCGACTACTTTATCGTGACCGATAACTGCACGCTTCGTGAGGGCATGAGGCGATGCGAGGACGCAGGCGGCCAGGGCCAGGAGTTGGGTTGGCAGGCTGAGAAGCATCTTGACGAAGGATCCGGCTTTTGACTGATGAGGATGAAGAGTTGGAGGGAGGGAGGGAGAGAAAGAAAGCGGTTGATGCTTCTGATGGTGGCCTTGGACCAAGGAGCGAGCTGTTTATGTAGTATGTACGTAGACTCTTGGGTTCGGAACACATTCCTGTCTGTCTTTCACAGCCATCGTCAAGGCTAATGCAAGTGCTCAGGTGCTCAGAAATATCCTCGGCATCATGTTCGATTCCGGGCCAGGACAGCGACGCTTGAATTTCTTAATTTGTATCCTTGCGGGGGTAAAATAAAGCCCTGTATAGGGTCAGACATGGGGTGGAGCTGCTTCGTCGAGCCCGCCCATTCGCCCTGGACCGAACACACTAGGCACCAGCTAACAGTGGATCTATGGAGAGTGGACAGCGATAGCGCACAGGCTACGAAACAGCGATGGCTTCCGTCATTGGTGTCCACCTATACGCTTGCAACCGTGGCCCATGGGCCTGGCGGTAGAGGGTCGACTGGGTGGACAGCGGATGGCTGCCGAAGCCATGTTTTGCCATGGCATGGGCAACGATTGAACGGGAACAAAGGATTCCCGCTGGAGCGACGGAGTACGGTAATGACCAGAGGTTGGCAAGAGAAGACGTCGATCTCACACAGGAATTGAGAGGATCACGATGCAGCGAATGGGGAAAAAAAAAGGGCGTGACGATGAGTTGGGGAACGATTGGTTCGTGGGGTTCAGGGGGCGGGGGACGGATTGGGCAGGTGCGGGGTGGGTTGTGCTTTCCTGGTACTTACTCTAGGGAAGGTGCGGGTGTGAGTAGAGCCAAGCAAAGACAAGTGAAGTGCAGAGTGCAGTAGGCTCGAGAGTGCAGTCCATCTTCGTCCATCTCGTCGTCGTCGTCTTCTTCTTCGTCTTCTCCTTCTTCTTGCCATGTCGCGAGGACTGTGCAAAACGCAATGGATGAAACAAACGTGGCTAGGTAACTGGGCGCTCAATATACCCGAGGCGCATCAAGTGATAGATAGCGTAGTGTAGGTAGATGGCTCGCCGTGGCTCGAGTCAGGCACTATCGGATAATACAACGGATATAACCCTCCACCCTCGTCGTCCTGTAGCACATACGGTAGCAGTCCATCATCCATATCGTCTGAAAATAGTGCCATGTTGGTCAGCAGGCGGCGTCTCCGGTCCAGGAAGGATTTCTCGTAGCAGGTCGTTCATGTCCAGCCCGCGATCTTGACAGTCCTTCCATTGGCGCGGGTAGCCAAAGCTCACCTCTTCAAATCGCGTCTTCTCCACCCAGTCGGTGCGCCTAATGTGCAAATGCCCACTCACAACCACTTTTGCGTTGAACCTCTTGTGCCAGTCTTCTGTCCTCTTGGTCCCGCACCACAGGGAGAAGCGTGGCACGTTGGGCAGCAGGACGAGATCCTGGCGCAGCGGCCAATGGCCTATGATGACCACCTCGACGCCTGGATGCCCTGCCACGGCTGCAGCGAGCTTTTCTTCCGTCTTGTCGACGAGCGCATGGCACCACTCGATGCGCGAGGCATACGGATCCGGATGCAGCAGGTGCTCGTCCGTTGCCTCAATGTCCTGCTCGCGAGCCCATGCGAGCGCATCTTCCAGCTTGACATGATCTGGGCGGAAGCTGTAGTCATACAGCGTGAAGATGGGCGCAATCAAGCATGGCCCTCCTTCGCCCTCCCATAGCGTGTATTCATCTTCTGGTGTGATGACGCCCAGTTGCCGTGCGACGCTAACGCACTCCATGTACTTGGCCTCGCCTCGTGCTCCATGCTCTTTCTGTGACGGCAGCGTGTAGAGCTCGTGGTTGCCCGGGACCCAGAAGACGCGTCGGAAGCATTCTTTTGCCTTTGTGAAAGCCAATTGGCAGTGCTCGACACTTTCGCCCACGTCGCCACACAAGATCAGGTCATCGTTTGGGTGTGGAAGGAGCTTCTCAAGAGCCTCGCGGTTGCCCTTGAAGGAGAGGTGGATGTCGCCAATCGCAAATAGGCGGCCTGGTTGGACTGGTGGGGGCGAGTTGGGCGGGGTGGGAGTTTTGGACGTGGCTGCGGCTGCTTCGGCGAGAAGAGGGTCCATGGTGGTGGAACAAGAGATGGGCGAGCTCAGTTGGCGTACGACGAGCTGTCGAGTCCCAGAATGAGACAGTGATGATAGTCGCGGGTTGGAGGAGGCATGGTGTGCAAAGCCGAGCTGGCTACTGCACCTCGCTACCGTACCATGCGTCCCTCTGCTGTTGCGCGGTTGCTGACAGAGTGGGATGACGCCGTTCTTTTTTTTTGGGGTCTCTGGGGTGTGTGTTGGGTCCAGCTCAGGGTACCTTCACTCGCCCTAAATTAGTCTAGTCAACCCCGCACCCGTCTAGTAGAAGGCTATGGGACTTTGTTGTGTGGGAAGTATATCCCTCAAGAACATGGCCGAGTCTATATGTTGCCCATGCATGTGGCAGCGCTGGTAACAAGAAGTCGAATCACACTGCTATTTGTATCGATATGCAGACAGACGACAACTTGATCTACACGCAACCTGTGCCTGACTCGATACAAGCACTGCGAGATTGGTCAACATTTCCATGTCTTTGTCAGGAATCATCTCTATTGTGCAAGTCAGGCACATGTTAGCTAACTCGGAAAGCAGAAACAAACACAAAACTGTGACGGCTATGTTCAATAAAGTCAGGTGTCATAGTCACTACATCTACACCAGGAAGATGTCCCCCCAATGCCAAAAACAGCATAAACTGGAAAAAGAAGATAGCAATAGTTTTCTACCCTAATTTTCCATAGTTCAATGACGCGAACTGTATCCAAAATCACGCTCAGCCGTCTTTCATCACTACTTCACACTCCCCCTTTACCATCCCCCCACCCCTCAAATCCTTGTTCGTAACCTGTATCAGCACCCTTCTATAGCTCGTGAGATTGAGCTCTCCTTCCCCTGTCACCTCAAGTATAAGATGCAACAACTGCCCCTGAGCAACCGGCTTCTTACTCTGCAACTCGACTGCACAATGCTCAGCCGGCGGCAGCTTAACTTGCACCTTTTTCCCCTCGCAACCCTTATCCACAGCCGTAATACCCACCTCCGCAACCTCGGCCTCGACTGACCACTGTGTAGCACTCGGCTCTCGATAATGCCACCATTTGAATGTCATTGCACTGCCATTGGGATGATACGTCCCCTTTGTATCCAGTGTGATTGTGCTCCCGGCCTCAGCCTCGATCCTCACGGGCGCAAGACCGCAAAGATCATTGACAGTGATAACCGGATGGTGGTTTGCGTTTGCAAACTCCGCCTCCGTAGTCCATCTCATACGCGCCGCAAAGTCGTTCTGGAAGGCATCGCGCCAGCGCCAGATGGTCGCGTGGTTGGATGTGTATGTTCTTCCTTGCACTATCACGCGATCTGCGGCATCGGAGTAATGACTGCTGTTTAGACCCTCGGTGCTAAGATCAGTACGTACATACCTGCCGCCCCAGGACCCATATTCTGGGTGATCGGGTATACTGAGGCCGTTTTGGATTAGGTGGAGGAGACTTGGTGTGTCTCCTTCTGCGACATGCATGGGATCTGGATACATGGTTCCCAGCGGACCGACTTGGATGTTCTCTTTTAACCAATCCTTTTCCCATTTCGACCCATCAGGGCCCCCAACATCGAAGCCGTAGTGTTTTTCCCCAGAGATGCCGGTCCAGGCAGCCAGACCGTATTGGTTCCACCCGTGGATGCTGGCAATGTAGAAAATATCGGGAAAGGAGTTGCGTATCCAAGCACCAGTATCGTCTTTATCGCTGATGGAATACACGCGGAGCCGGGAGAGCAGACGTTTGGAGTCGTCCGGGTCGAAGTCATCGTCAATTTTGAGGAGGGCAGAAGCAAGCGTGTTCGTTCCGCCCCAGCAGAGAATCCAGAGGGGTTGGGTAGACGGGGTTGTGATGCAAGAGTAGAGGAGTTGGGCTCCAGGGGAGAGAGTAATGTCGGTTCCGACGGCGGTCATGCCGTAGCTCTAGAAGTCCAATTCATATTAGAAGCTGTTGGTCATGTGACTTGACTTGGGTCCTGGTGGAGGTCTACAGGCGAGTCGACGGTGTGGGTTGAACATACCTCGGCGCCTGATCTGATCAAGCTCCGTAGATGATCTGCAGATGGGTACAGATGGTCTGGGTGAGTATGCTTGTTGAGATTGTCGACCGCATTTGCGTAGGCATCGATGATCTTCTCCATGACTTCTGGATGGACTTCATTCTTCATTGATGCGCTCGTGCATGCTACAAGGCCCTTGGTCTCGAATTGGTTGGCGTAAAGAAGGTAGCGGACCAGTGACTGCGCATCATCAACCTCATTGGAGATATCTGACAAGATGAAGACGCGGGGCTTGTGGGCATAGGTTCCCAGCTTTTCGGCAGCCATTGTCGTTCGCTGATGGCCAAGAGAGGGGAGGAAGTATGATGGAATTGGAGAGGAAGTTTTCGTCTTTGGGTGTTGTCTGAGGCGTTGCTACACAGCGCTGCGCTAAAGTTGTAGTTACTATCCCGTCTCTACGTCGTGCATCACGGTGGGGGTGGTTGGTGTCACCGAATTAGGCACGCCTTGCCTTCGGAAGCTAGAGCGGCTGGACATTCCCGTCCTCGGGCTATTTAGAGACCAAAACCTGTTCTTTGTGACACATCCACTGTGCATGACAATTTGAGATTCCCTTGTCGACAGATCAAGCATGTCTCAAGATGGGCAAAGAGTCTAGTGGCAAGAGGACGGTTCCGGACTCGATCTAAGGCGTTGTACCTGAGTATGGTACCCTTACCGGTACCTACCTTAGGTACCTAGGTAGCTCAGCCACGAAGCGCCACAGCTACTGGGTAGCTAAGGCGTACCACAGCACGCGGCTAAAACGCAATGAGTACATCGAACAATAGAGCAACATTGCGGTTCGTTGGAGTATGTAGATCAGGCGAGCAGCCATGGCTAAGGTTCATCAAGTGTATGCCTACCGGTATGGTAACTTTCATGCCGTCAGCCAAGAGCAGCTATGGTAGGATTACCGGTAGTGAGACGGCCTGACGTACCCCTACCGGTAAAAGGGCCCAACTCAACCTTCTGTATTTCATACCTCATCTGCAAGTATCCCATCTACCAACCTGTTACACTCAATGATTCAAAATGGCTACTACATACGACAAGATCCAAGAAGCTGCTTCGCAGAACGCCCAGCTATTGCAGGGTCTAGCAGAGACTGAGGCTGCACCCTCCCAGCTAGCACAGCAAAATGCGTATATCACTGATCTAGTCTCTCAAATCGCATCAACCACCAAGCGTGTAAACGACCTCAAGAGAAAGACTGCCCTGGAGCTCAAAGATCATGAAAAATACCGAGACTCGACAATCCGGCGTTTAGCACACAAGGCATCAGGTCGCAAAGAGCGCTTCAGTGAGAAAGCGGCCAAAGAAGAAAAAGAATACTTCGACGCCATCCAAGCCCAAAAGTCCGCCGAAGACGAACTCGCCTATCTCACTCACTTAAAAGCCGAAGCTGACATGCAACATTCGCGCTTCGAAACCGAAGCCCAACGTCACCAACAACTCCAAGCCAGTCTCGACGCACTGTACAACTCCATATTCTCAGGTCCAACCCCAGAGTTCCCCAACGAAGACCAAAAGGAACACGCATGTACCACCGCGTCCGAGCACGTCCAAAATATCAACCACGAGCTCTCTCGGGAACACCACATCCTCTTCCTGCTGGGCCAAACCGCGTCCAAGCTCTCTGAAGCCCGCAACTCGCTCAACAGCGCCTACGGCATGTCACAATACGACATGTTTGGCGGAGGGCAGCTGACCAGCATGCAAAAGCGCAACTATCTCGAGCGCGCAGAGTCCTCCATCCAACAAGTCCGCATGCTGCAGTCCCAGCTCAAACAAGTTGCTCCTGACATCCCTGACCTTGGGCAGGTGGTGATCAATATCGGAAGTATCTGGAGTGATGTGGTGTTTGATAATATCTTTAGTGATATGCAGATGCATGACCAGATCAAGCAGAGTATGGCGCTTGTTGACCAGGCGGGGAATAAGTGTGGGGAGATTATTAGGGGCCGGGAACAGGTTGCGGGCACGTTGGAGGGCGAGGTTAAAAGGGCGAATGAAGAGTTGAGGGAGAAGCAAGGCGAATTGCAGAGGGCGAGGGAGGACGCGTTTTCTAGGGTTTCTGGAGGAATAATTTCAGCCTCAGGGGCTGGGGCTCCGCCTCCATACACTGTGTAAGTGAGGGAAATTCTGGACTTCTTTAAGCTCATATAGACGTACACCAGACGCCCTATATGACCTCTGTACAGTGTTACGTTTTATCCCCCCAGAGTCACTACCAGGACCTGAAAGTTTTCACGTTTCAGGGCCTTTATAATCCGAATAAATCAAAGTCCGATTCGATCAAAGTCATCATCTTTCCAACAAATTCTGAACCTCGTACCTTTCTGATAGTTCTCTAGATCTCAATAATCCATGGGCTGGCAGATTCCAGAGACTTTCACCCACCTAAATACTAATCCGCCGCTACACT
Source organism: Plenodomus lingam (assembly GCF_022343315.1). Taxonomy (NCBI): domain Eukaryota; kingdom Fungi; phylum Ascomycota; class Dothideomycetes; order Pleosporales; family Leptosphaeriaceae; genus Plenodomus; species Plenodomus lingam. Next base: position 939,727 of record NW_027093973.1, read on the forward strand.
GCTTATGTATGGCTGAGCGGACGGGAAGCCTTGCTATCTCGCGAGACAGGTTCGCAGTCTGGGGTTTGAAGCGATTGCCTAAACGACAACAAACTCAAGGAGCAAACCTGAATCCTTTCATCTTTAGCACGATCGTCAGGTCCTGGATATCGTCATGGCGGAATGCCCAAGCTAGAAAGCGCTCGATACCCATGCCCCAGCCCGTGGTTAGTACCGATATATGCTCTCGAATTTCAGTGTACCAGGCATAACCCTCTGGGTCAACTTCATGCTTTTCGAGCGCAGCTTGCACTTCTCGAGCGGTTGTGTGACGCTCATCAAGACTGAGAACCTCTCCGTTACCAAGTAGAAGGTCTGCACAACGTGCTTTTGCGCATGTCTTGTCCACGAACGCCTAAAGAAGGGTATCCATCTCAGTAAGCCAAACAGCTCCACTGAAATGCTCAATCAGCTTCGTTTCTCCAGCTTAAGTAAGACCGTGTCCCTTCGCGGGGTCAGATGATACAACAGATTTCTAGCATATGCTGTGTATTGTTTTTAGAGCATCATTAATGGTAATTTGAAGCAAGGTGTTACCGTGAGAACGGAAGTGCGTTAGAAAGTTCTCTAAGTGCGTAATAGTACTGATCGTACGCTCGACGGTCTTCACACGGTCTTAAATAAAAGCAATAACTAAATTGGCGATAAAATGCTTAGCTACGGAGACTCCTTGTGCAAAGGATCTGAGAAGCTTACACTTGACGTGAAAGAACTGATTGAGATGCATCCTGTCCGGATCTTCGCCGCGAAAGGGGTTTTGAGGTAGCTAACGCTAGGGATCCCATCCTGAATACAGAGGAAGTACTTAAGAGCAAATTTTATTGAGTCAGCAAGGAATGGTGGTTGGCCGAGGAGAGAAACAGGAACAAGTTCTAAATCTGAACTGAGTCCTATGGGCGAGCTAAGACTATGTGTAGTTATTGGTACAAAACAGAACCTGTATTTAAGCTTCTTGTAGAAGAAATCTATAGAGTCGTGGGATAGAATGTTCTACAGGGCAAAGAGTTGCCTATAATATAGATCGTGAAGGACGGATGAGAGATGTTGCGATGGAGCCACCCACGAATTGGGCGGGCTCAAAGGCTTAGAAGGAAGCAGTGTCTCACGAATGGTGTTCGAGTCGTACAAGACAGATTCGAGGTGTTTAGTTAGAGGTCCGTCCAGAGAACTGGCGAATCCTTCGTATCTTTTGGTAAAGGGCATGACCATCTTGGGCGCGTCATCCGTGAAGTTGCCTGTCTCCGAAGCCGACTGTTGAATAGGGATAAGCTTGACATGAGCATGATCAATCTCGAAGCCTTCAAAGATCATGCCACATCTCTCTACCTTGAATGCTTGCTTGAGAATAGCAGCAACCTTGTGGGCAGCTACCATCAATGCCGATAACGGTTTTTTGTCGATGGCGAAGATGTCGCTGACCAAGCGTTTCCGCGGCACTAAGACAGTGAAGCCTGGAGTATTTGGAAAGGGAGTGAGGGATGCTACATGATCATCATCTTCCCACACTCGGTATTGCAGGAGCTCGCCCCAAATGATTCGAGCAAAGAGGTTCTTGTCCTCGTGTGAACCTTGGAACTGATTGTTGTATGGCTTTCGTATCTGAGAGATCTCCTGGATGGTATCGCACAAAGTATTTAGTCTGTCGTGGTCCTTGGGAGGCCCATCTTTCGAAGATACGTACCCTGGAAATGTGTCATGAAACTCTTTCATGTCACTAGTGACTGGTTCCCAGTCCTGGTTCAAGCCATGCAAGGGAAGTAGAGACAGAGACCTGTCGCCTTCAGTAACAAGAGCGCAGCGTTTAACCTTGTAGTACTTCCGGAGAGCACCTGCTGTGCGAGACAGCACAGTGAACAAACGAACAAAGTCATCTTCAGCAAGATTGAACAAGTTGTGCTGCTGCTCGAAAGTGGCAATGGTATGTCCAGATGTTGTGGGATATCGAGAGAGTCCTATCGAGACGAGATCATCTCGATAGATTGTTTGGAAACCAAGGATATGCATCGTCGTTGAATGGAGCCGAAATCTGGGGAAGTGGTGGATGAGCCTGAGAGGGTTGGGAAATGTCGAGCCGTAGACTCAATAGCGATGCTGCCTTGTGCGTCAACTGCAGCTACAGCACAGGACTACACGTTGCCCGAAACCTCTTCCAGAGCTCGTCGGACTGCATCTGATAGGCTGTGACCAGAAGCGTTGTACTTAGCAACGGAGGCGGTTACTGTGTGCTTCAAGATCTGATCGCCAGTACCGCTGCTTGAGGGAAATTAGCTCTTCCCTCGACGGTAAATATAGCGAACTTACCATATAACACTGAGCTCTTTGTCGGCGTAAAGCCCAGCGCCCAGCACCGCTGTGTCGCCAATCCTACCACTGCTCTTACCAGTGGGCCCTCCAGTGGATCCACCTGCAGCAAGGCGGCCGTGACTATCAAAACGACTGCACCGACCGTGCCCATCTGCGAATCCGTATCTTGATACTCGGAAGAGATAACTTTTTCCCAATAATCCTTGCGAAATGGGGTTGTAAAAGCGCTGTTCGTTACAGTGTCGAGTCCGTACTTCTGAGCCAGATTATCCGCGTTTTTTCCTACGAGCATACCGGTAGTGTGTTGTCCATGTTCAAATAACGCATTCGCGAGACGTATCGGATTCTTTGTCGTTTCAACGCACCCCACAGCACCATAGCCCTGTCTGGCCATCGGCAACACCCGCCTCAAGCTAGTAGAATATCTCAGTAAGTTTTTTAATATCTTTAAGTTTTGTTGATTGCTGTGATTGACATACCTGGTGTCTGCCCTCTCGGGTCAGTGCTGCACCGTGTCCGGCATTGAACAAAGGACATTCCTCGAGAGCGGAAACGGCAAATACAACGTCTTCTTTGGCAGACGAGACTATTCGCAAGCGCTTCGGAAACATTCCAGCCAATTGCACGGAGTTTGACCGGAATCTCCTTCTGGCGGCCAGTATCCAGGCAGCTCTCGGTACATCCTCCATGGAGGACGAAGTGCCAGGTAGAGCCTATTGCTGATACGCTGGTGCGAGCAGACATAATAACGCCACCACCAATCTGGGTTGATGAAAGCGAGGATTGTAAAGCTAGAGATCTCTACATAGAGGTGTCAAGCAAGAGCGACGGCAAAGTACCCCATCTACTGGCCCGCACCAATAGATGGTACGTCACACAGACACACGTCTTCAATAAGACTTATAAAACTCTGTGTAACTCACAGTCCATGAGTTGCTAAGATCATACATCAGGCTACAACCGGTCCACGCGTTGTGCGCACACCCTAGCACTAGTCGAATCCCCACTCAGCAACAGGCTCGCTCATGCCACGGTCCGGTCCGGACGGTTCCAACTCAAGAAGACGAACGCTGCTCATATGCTTTGTTAGATTGATTTCATGTCCTGACGGAGAGAACAACGTACGAGTTATATCATGTCCTATCTAGGAGCAGTTCGGTAGCACTCTCATCATGTCAGATAGTCTTTCCGAGTCAACAGGGACCTACTACTGGACAAAAGCCCCATGCCGTCTACTATAATTGAAAATATATATGGAACCAGGAAGTTTCTTTGATCTGGTCTCTCATGTCCCACTGTTCACTCACTGTTGTCGAAGACCCAGTATGTCATTCGATTGGTACGTTCCCGTACAGACATGCTGGCCTGTGATGCAGTTGGGGGTCCCGGAAGAACATCCTAGTTGTCACCTTTGATGAACTGAAGTAGTTCTCTGGCTACTTCTTTAGGTGCTGTGTTGGTCGTGTCGAGGGTCAAACCGGAACAGCGGTCAAATTGGAAGAGTTCGCATCTCGATCGGAAATCCCGAAGTAGTTCAGGATCTGTGAGCTTCTTGGTGCTGGTGTTGACGCGTTCAAGGGCGGCAATCCGCTTTATGTTCTTATCAACGTCGCAAGTAATGTAGACAGGCTTGAAAGGTTGCCCAGCTTGTCTCGCTGCTTCCAGATATTCTGTAACAAGCTTTTGCCCTAGTTCGTTGTTCGACTGGTAATCTTGGACAATGAAAGAAGTGTTATTGGCAGTAGGAAATGAAGTCTTACTGGCGAAAACCACAACTTGCGATAACGTAGTGGTGTCACTCACATGTTCTTTGAAGATGTGTTGCCGATATAGATATCGTTCCTTTTGGTAATCTGGGTGACTTTGCTGGAACTTCGCTCCCACAGGGTCGATCAGCTTGTGATTGTCCAGTAGGATCATGTCTCCATGTAAGGTCTTCATAATGGAAGCGATTGTGAGCTTTCCGCAGCCTGGGAATCCGTTGATCCAGATGACGGGTGCTATCTTGGTCGTCGCCATGATGTTGGCAGTCGCGAAGGCTTCATGGGTCACGAGGATGCGGAAGTGATTAGAATCACAATAGCTAACCACACTAGGGAAACACGGCACACTTGTAACGGACCATATTTTGTACACAATTCCAAAATTAAAAAAAGTTCATGAGGGACGAGATGTCCTATTTCTTTGCACAAAGTGCCCTATATTGTGCGCTGAGCTAAAGCATGCCCTATAAAAATACCTTAATTTGAGAGGGTTGTTTGCATCGACTGCGTGCTAGATACATATAGGTGGACCTACTTGGACCTCCCAACAACGAGCAACATACTTCACTTGATATTCTATGGCCATGTTTTAGCAGAGAAACATTCGCGTTATGGCAACTACTCAGTATGAGGAGCCACCCATTGTGGATATAAACTATGTGATATTTACAAAATGTTGACATGGCAATCAAGCAACCAGATGAAAAACCTAACCATGAACCTGAGTATGGTAATAACTCAAACTGGGACACAATCCGCTATATCATGGCGAACTGAATTCTTGAATTAGCAGGCAACCCGGTGACCTAGAACGGTAGGGATAAACGCAACGAACCTTTACATGCCCATGCTGTCCACGTGTCTCCGGGGTATTGATCCCTAATATCCCAAACATGTAAGAGACTTGCTACTATGCGACCTTCCCTAAAGGACCAATAACCTGGCAGGGACCGAAGACGAGCTGAAATGGCGTCGCGGGCCTCCATATCCACTGCTTCAAGTCCGGCGCAGTAGAGAGGAAAGATCACGCCCAATGATGTCGGCTTATCAGGCGGTATGTGTGATATGTTGTCGTATATGATTTTGACCTGACAACGGACGAACGGTGTTGTCCATGCCACGTCCTTTAATCTAGTGTAAAATAAGAGTTCGACCGCGGAGCAGATGGCTGTATTGAGGTGTAAAATCTCAGCACTATGGTCGGTGTGCTCAGCCATGTCTTTCAGGTCTGCTTCACGTGCGTCCAGCAAAATCTGTTCTAGTTCTTCTATCTGGTTGTCCAGTCGGAGATTGTCTGTCTGGTCGTGTGCAAAATTGCCCTCGTTGAGTTTCACCCGGATGAGTCTTGCCAGCTTGATGAGTGGGTTTATGTAGCGTCTTGAGAAGGACCACATCGGATGTATTATACTCTTCTTGGTATTGGCAGGTAAGCTCAAGTTTAGTTCCCACTCGTCCAGTTCCAATAAGCCATGAACATACGGCGTCGAGAGCGGAACGAATTTGATTAGTGAGCACTGTGCGCACAAGTCGACCCATCTGAACAGTTGCAGGTTTGCAGAAAGCCCAACGTCATCGTGCTCACTCGAGGGGTCCCTCGTCGCCGTGACGAATGCAGCAGCCTCTCTCGAGATGGACAGAACGCTAGAGTACGTCGTGGGATCCAGTAGGAGTAGAAAAGCAGCGGCGACAACAAGGATGAGCGACTGACGCCGATCATCAGACAAGCTAAACTTCCTGGCAGCGATATTTTGATACGCCTCAAAGCCCATGGACAAGGCTAACTGTTCCATACTCTTGCTGCTGCTACCTCCTGCTGTGTACTGTGAGGCAGACAAAGCAAGAGCCGCCAAGCGTAAAGTTGGGCTTTCCATGGCCAATTGTGGCAGTGCAACGGTGTACGGGTCTTGGAAGTCGGCACCCCTGGATATATCATTTGGGCCGCAGCAAAGAAACCATTTTGTTACGTTTATTACAAAGTGGCCCCACAAAGCACTTCCTTCTTGATATGCATCGGCGAACACGGGAGATTGAAAAAATACATGCCCGTAATTGGAAAGTGGAAGGGTCGAGTTTAGCGGACTGTTCGTAAACTGACGTTCGACTGGCCCTTTCTCGAGGAGTAGTGGTACACACGCCGTAGACTCCGAAAATTCTTCGCTGAGCTCTGTGCAGACCATTCCAAGGTCGATAGTGTTTTCGATATCTGCATAGTCTGAGATATTCAGGGCTGATGTTGGCAATTTAGTTACACTGTTTTGAACACGGCTCACTGGAGTTTCCGAGTTTGCGGCGATTGCGGATATTTCTTCAGAGACCTGTACTGTCGGCCGTGTCTCTGTACTATTCGAGGAGTCTACCGGTTTCTGTATTGACAGGCTATTTCGTGGACGCTTGTCTGAATGCTGGGTTAAAGAAGCTCGATTCCCGGGGGTAGTCACTTTGCCATCGCATACCACTTCGTTTACGCGTCTTGACCTTCGATGTATGCCTGGTGCCTGCAAAGCTCCCCTGACCGTCCCAGGTTTTGAAGGTTTGTAGAGCGCAATGCCGATTATGTTTCAGACATTCGGAGCATTTGGGCTTTTGCTGATCGCACTAAAGGGGCGAAGAAACACTGCCGTCAGTGGGCCATTACGAGATTGGCAGAACACGTGATACGCTGTCAGTCTTACTTTTCGCTTTCTCTGAGCGCATTCATCACACGCTCCCTCCCGGCGACGCTTCGGTGCGGTGGTGAAAGTATTCATTGACATGGGCGTGGGGACATGCAACATTGAACCGCTTTGGACCAGATGGGGTTGCGCCATCGGTCGGCCACGTTGGCTATGATAACTACCGCAGCAGGTTTTGGTCCGCTGACGGCCAGTCACGCTAGTCCCTTTCGGGCATTCGAGTCAAGCCATTAGAGCTTCATTGTGCCTAAACGTTACCTACATACTAGTAATGTTTAATGTCACGAATGTGGACAGCTTGCAATTTGGCCTAGATTGATCCGGTTGAGCTCTAGCTCGAATCGACTTAGACCTGTCCATGGCCATATGCCGGTACCGAAGATGGCTGTCTGCGGCGCGTACCCAAGAAGGCTAACGTACCATACGTTGAGCACCAGCGCGACCACCAGCGCGAGATGATTCAACCAAAACTGAGCTTGCAGCAATCGATTCGGCCGAGTTGAGTAATCATCAAGTTCAAAGCGACCGCGAAGAGTGATTGCGTTACGCGCGCTACATATCAACACCACAAGGCAGTTGTAATCGGAGGTTCTCCGGACTCTTCAGCCAAATTCAACAAATGACTATTTGACCGGGCAGGGCCTGCAACACCGAAATCTAGTTCTCAACAGCCAAACGAGAGCTCCGCTCGACTGGGTCGATCGCGCAGTATGTATCCCATACTTTAAAGGCATCGTTTTGTGGATCAATCCACTGGGCAGCGCGAAGGACACATTACATAATACGAAAGAATGGGGCTACGCATCACCCGAACTTGTACGTCCAATGGTTGTCTCCGAAGTGCGCTGTTGAACAACTCAGAGGAATAAGCCTAGTGTACGGCCGGCCGGTCATTCTTTGGATGCTCACGCATAAGACCATGCCTCGCCAAGCTGCATGGTCAGTTGAAGGAGCGGTGATTTTAACATGAGAAAGATCGTCAGAGGCAGCTTTTAGTCAGAGATAACTGCGTGGATCAGATGAGAGATAGTTATGCACATTTCACTTTGGTATGCGCTTTTTATCCGCTGTGTCTCTGAGGCATTTGCGCATGCTTGTTGCGTGGACTTCCTTTTGCATGAATGTTGATTTACCGGTACTAGAAATGCTTTTGATTTGCTAATTACACATGCTTTAGTTGATGTCAGCACTTGTGACGAGAGTGCCAAACATGTCGTCCAGTGCTCCTAGAGCGCCCTTCTTGATTTGCGCAGCAGGGATTTCCTTCATGTCACGCTGGCCAACACCATCCTGCGCAACAAGAACATCATAGCCCAATGTGGCTGCCTCGCGAGCTGTGCTAGATACACAGCCATGTGCCATGTACCCTGTCAAGACCAGCTTGTTCAACCCAATCTTCTTCAAAACTTCCTGGAGGTTTGTCTCCGCGAATGATCCGGCGTGCTTCTTCTCTATGACAGTCTCCCCATTGATAGCCTCGATACCATCCATTTCCTTGATCAATTTGCCGTTGGGTTTGAAAATCGGGGACTCGTCTGTGCCACTGTTGTGTACGATATGAATCACATGTCCATTCTGCTTTCGGTACTTCTCGAGCAGACTAGCGATGGCAACGTTGACTTCTTTGTAGTCGACAGCTGGTAATGGGCCGTAGATGTATTCGTCTTGTGCGTCGATGATGATGAGAACCGAATCCTTGACAGATGCAGTTGAATTGGGTTTGCCCAAGACTTCGCGGAGGGATAGAGTAGGCATTTTGGTAGTAGAATTTGTGTTTACTGAAGGCAAGGTCGTTCTTGGAAAAATACGAAGAATGTGCTGAAGTCAAAGTCGAAGTCCAAGATCAGGTCCGGGTAGATGAGTGCGCTGTTGTTGAATGATTTAGCAAAGATCCAAGTCCACTGCTCTGTATATATACTCTGGCCGTCTTCAGACATGGTGAGATCAAAAGTATTCGCCCGCAACGCCGCTGCGAGAAATTAGTAATCGATTTGGCAATAATTACCATGCGTGAAAAGTCTTGTACATGTGGCACTAGACCGGATATAGAAACTTGGCCCGCCCAGACCCTAACACACCTATCTGGCCACCGAATCCGCCAGTGAGCAGCCTTTGGCATGCTTTGTGGCATATTAACATCGAAGTTTCGTCTGCATTCTGATTGCTTGTACTCCTAATGTGGGCTTTTTTCTAGAAAGTTTCCCAAGTCCGTTTTCGTACGAGCTTGATTGGTAATGCCATGCTCTCAACTACCGGTACCGGTACAAGCTTGCTTTGAAGAATAAAACTTGAAATGAAATTTGCCTAGGATCACGTCTTCTACGGCCCGCTATGCTTGCTGCTCTTTTCCATTCAACTTGTCCATCATGTTGAGTATTAGTTGCTGCATTAACGCTGAATGATACCAAAGTTGTCATGATACGGTTCAAGCGAGTTCAGACTTCAAAAGCAGGTTCATTTCTTACCCGAGCTTGAAACCAGCTTTGTCGTCTCATGTATGTCACGACACTGTCATTTTTGAAATCATCGCCGTGTTTTTTTATTGAAAATTCCAAAATATGGGTTATCACGCTGGGCTTGACTGTGCACGACATTATACACGTGGAATACTAAGTCTACCACATGGTAGGTAACATGTAATATTGTATAGCTAAAGATTCTATACACTTAGGCACTAGAACACCTATATCTGACTAAGTATGATCTTAGCATTCTTGCAAGTAGCTGCGATGACAGGCTTCCCGACTTTTTCATGTTGATTGCCACAAATGACTAACAGAATGGCCGCCGTCGTCAATTGTCGTCAATTATGATCAATGACTCCAATACGACATGGCTTCTCTCAACCACGAGGCTGCATGGTTGATTACGAAGGCGCGCAAAAAACATTTTTTTATCATTACACAATCAATCTGCAGGAATATTGGGACATCTAGGTTCGATCCACTGCAAAATCCTTCCCGCCACTCAACATATTGATAACGCTGCTTCAGTGTGTAGTCTTGTCTCAATAAGCTTGTATATGTCAGCCAAGCTTTACCGGTACTTTATTATCTCCGCCTTTTGTGTCTCTGGTAGCTCTCATAACCCGAGAAATTGGATTGATGCAGAAGAATTTGGCCGACATTGAGATTGATAATCGACAGAGTAGGCGTCATTGCAAGGATACGATCATTCCAATGTTGCATTACTGTTTCGAGCCCTTTCAAGTACGAGGGGTTCAATCTATCCTGATTGTCGTTTTTCAATAACGTTGCCGGCATCCTCAGCGAGGTCCTACCTAAGTCTGAATCCAGTTGGGTTGAAATTTAGTGGGGAGACAGCGACTCTTAATCTCCAATTTAAGAAAGTGAGCAACAATATAAGACAGTGAGTAAGTTAGACTGCAGAGATCTAGGTCGAAACTTGTAACACGAGTCACTCAAAGCTTATTTCGACTACTTTTCACTGTCGCTTTGTGAAGCATGATGATTGACCTCAGAGTAGCGCAGTGACCATTATCTTGCCTACGGGCGTCGGGTATTGGGACCAATACCTAGGACTTTGGTTGAAGTTGATCTATCGCCATGAGAGACCCTTAGTTCCAAAGTCTCTGCCTACTCTAGTTGTGTCGAAACATGGCAAAGTGCAAAGTCCATTCAAACATGTGTATCACACGCACATATTCATGCAAGGCATGTATACCAAGCACTGGGTCACGCTCTTTAACGCACAATGCACATGATACCGTACCGGTACATTTCAAGTCCAAACGTACCATTGGTAATGTGAACGAAGTTACATGCATACTTTCCTGTCTCATCGACGCTTCGCCTCTGAAAGAATCAAACACTAGGGCTTTTGTATCATGAACGTAGTCGCACTCGTTCGGGGGACGGTGGGATGTACTTCTATGGTACTGTGACAAGAACGTCCGGTGCGGCGCCAAAACCGATACCTACCGGTAGCAGCAAATCGGATGTCCGGAATCCCGAACGCTTGCAACGATACCCAAAGTGCCCTGTAGGTATAACAGCTGGCTAGTTTGAGATCCAGGGGTACATAACCCGTGTTTCGAAGTATGCATCATCAGTATTGCAATAGTAGCAAGTTTGCGCCATCCGCCAGTCACTCTATCAGGGCAGTTGATGCGGACGAAACCACAGGTGGCGGTACTTTTTCCTATCCTGGTCAAAGTACCGCACGTCAAGGGCCCATGACCAGATCACTACCGGTATCCCGTTGTGGGAGGCGCTGATGAACCAACAGAGCAGGTGAATTCAGATAGGTGTTTTAGGAGGCTCCAACAGCATTTGTCCGTCCCCACTGGCACAGATGCAATGGCCGGCCGTGGTCCTCTTCTGCGTTGTCTTCTGCGGCAGATTTTCCCAAAAAGGAATCGCGCGCTTGTCCGCACCTAAACTGCCGGACGCTCCCTACTCGCTCACTGAAGCCCCGCAGACTTCCCTCCAGGCTCAAGAGCTCACCGCAAATCCATGGCCGGTATTATGTAATTCCACGGTTTGGTACTTTTCTATGCGGAGAGATGATGGATCTATGCTCGTCTCCCCGCAAAGGGTCCAGTAATTGAGTCACAGAAAGAATGACTACACGCGGCATTGAATTGCGAGTTTTGCCATGTCGAACACGTCACGGCATCGAGTGAATGGCATCTTATCACCAGTACAAAATGCACGAAGACCATCTTCCCAGAGTCCGAAGATTGTACTGAGTCAATGGAAGGAGGCTGAGACAGCACGATTAGCATTGATATCCTCCAGTGCCTAAAACATCATGGGCGGAATGTCCGGTGTGCCTGCGTTGACCCAAAGGGGCACATCTGCCGCAAGCCATATGCTTGGCATAGATTAGGTCCTCGCCAGAGCATATATGTAGACGGCTTTCACTCACGAAAGCAGGTTGCTCAACAAACTCAAGACCAAACATTCCTATCTCAAATCATTCAAAATTTAAAGTCCCAAGATTTCTGCCACATTGCTTTTACTATGATTTCAAAAGAGCAGCAGCCCCCCAAGAGCGCTGCCGACCTGTCTAAAAGAGTAAATGAACTTTTAGAGATTGAGAGCCAGTACGCAGCGGGTGGTGTCTACCCGCTACCAACGTTCATTGCAAGTGGAAAAGGCTCGATTTTGAAGGTATGGTCAACACGCGCCGATCGAGTCGCATGCTTCGTGGTGTCAGAGCACCAAAAGGAAGCGGACAGTATGGCATGCTAACCGCGAGACGAAAACAGGATGTGGATGGCAACGAGATCATCGATTTCATCCAGATGATGAGCGCGACGAACCTTGGCCAATGCCACCCGAAGATTGTTGAAGCAGTTATCAAATCGGCGCAAGAAAGTACGTGAGCTCTCACCTCAAATCGACTGGCAGTTACTTATTCACCTACTTCTCTAGTCACACTCTCAAATATCGCTACAAAGACAGCAACATGGCCAGAGTTCTGCAAGATGATGTGTGAGCGCTTCGGCTACGACAGGATTATCAGCTCTGTGTCCGGCTCCGAAGCAGCTGATGCTGCTGTCAAATTCGCAAGAAGATGGGGAATCAAGGCCAAGGGGATTGATCCCAGGGAAACGCTCGTTCTCGGCGTGTCAGACAATTACCACGGCATGTCTGCTGGTATCTGGCCCATCATGAACGATATGGGTCAAGGCAGGAGTAAGTTGGCACTGGCAATCGTCTTTGTTCTCGGATGCAAAAAGGACTAACCACGCAATGCTCGCTGCAGATTTTGGTATTTTCAACGAAAACCTGACGAACCGGAACCCAACAAACGGAAAGCCTCTACGCTACTGCCATCTGGAAGATTTCGAGGAGGTTTTCGCTTCTTGCCATGGTCGCATCGCTGCAGTCATCATGGAGTGTATCCATGGGAAGAAACCGTGAGTGTCTCGACAATCATAGAGATTCGTGGTAGTTTTGACGGCTGACAATTACATCAGCACCTTCAAAGAGGAACTCGATTTCGCTACCGGTGTGAGAAAGCTCTGTGCGAAATATAACGCCATCTTCATCGCTGATGAGATCCGCATGGGTGCCGCAAAAACCGGCAAGTTTTTGTGCTCCGACTGGATGGGCCCAGAGAACAAGCCCGACATGGTGATCATGGGAAAGTCTATCACCGCTGGTGCTTACCCAGCCTCGTATGTTATAGGTACTGATAAAGTGATGGGCCTCATCAACGCATACGAGAATGTTGCAACCTTCGGTATGACTCCGATGGGTATCGCCACAACCAAGGCCGCGTTGCAAGTCTATGACGATGAAAACTTGCTAGAGAGAGCGTTGTGGATTGGCGACCTCTGGACCAAAGCTACTGCTGACTGGAAACACCCACACCTCGACTACACGACTTGCCGAGGAGCAGACTTGCAGATATATTTCAAGGGTGTCGACAATATTCGCGCATACACCCGACGCTTCGGAATGCTGTGTCTGCATAAAGGGCTGCTGTGCTATCCGGATGGTGAACGTGTCAGATTAGGTGTAGCGTTGAACATCCCAGAAGATGAGCTTCGAAGAGGTATCGCTATCCTCAAGGAAGCTCTTGATGAGGTAGACGAGTCCGACGAGGTGTACACCGGCCCACCAATGAAGGGTGAAATTCCGGACATGTAGATAGCCAGCGACCACAGTTTTCAAATTTTCAAATGAATGCCTTACGATATCCTCCTACCTAGTTCCGGTAGATCTACGAGTACGCAAAGCTATCTGGTTCAGTCAAAAGTCTAAAGGAAATGGCCCGATAGATCGTCGAGCAGGCTGCTTGAGACAGGATAATCTGGTTCTATTTAAATCCATCTCAGTCAATGACACTATTTTAGGATCGATTCGGCAACAACTGTGTTAAGAGCTCAATCTGAGGCCATAGAAGAAAGATCCCGATGATAAAACACCGCCTGCTAGAAGTTTATGAGCTACGCCAGCGTCGGTAAATTCGATTCGGACCACGCTTTGTCTCAGGTGTCACAATTAGCACCATGAAAAAAGAGGATGCGCAACTCAGTTTCGATCGTTATGGCACGCTCTTCTGGACGCCATTTCATTTCCACCGAGGGTCTGCTATTGATGCAATCAGAATCTTGATACTCTGGGTGCTACATTGTGATGTAACAGAAGGGTGATGTGATGATTCATTGCAGTCGAGAGATGGTATCATGCCAGGTAGACTGCATTTCTGACGAGCAATCACAGGTACGAGATCTAGAAAAAAGGGGCCAGATGAGAAAACGCCCAGGCTTATCGATATCTCTTGTTCTATACATGCAACCATCAATCTAGATCTATGTACCTCTGGTACGATATCTTGTTGAATTGTCGAATCAAATAACTACATTAAATGAACAGGGTCACGCACATGTGTCCATGGTGTTCAACGCCCAAAGCTCTTAAGGTGAATAGTGTTCGGTCGGGAATTGCCGTATCGGAGTGGGGCACGTCGTACTGGTACGGTACCGGTACCTAGGTATCGGTCATTCCCTTGCCTCAGGAACGAACTTCACCATCGTCACCTCGTCTCCAGCATCGAAAATCTTGAGCACAACAAAGGGCTTCTTCCAGAACCTGATGTTTGCAATCGGAAATTATTTCACATTGACGCCTCACAAGTTAGCATATCTGCGGACTAACGTCTTTTGCAAACCATTCAAATTGCAGACAAGGATACCACGGAGTCCCGGGCTGGCTCTACATACCAACAATAATTACATCTCAGGAAAGCCCGAAGATGATGTGAGATGGATTCTATTGTAGTACTTCTCGGACCCGGTCGCAATCTAGCGTCCCAACTGAATATATTAGCACAAGGTCCAAAGTCATGACTGTGTACAGGTGCCACGGCGCCACACATCAGTGACAACACCTAGCTGCATGCTAACTACTGTGTGTGTAAGCCTTGATCGTAGCGTTTTAAGCACCGATCTTGATACCCAAGACGCTTGCTACAACAATAGAAGTCTCTTCTCGGCAGGTCATCGAAGGGCTCACAGTCTTATTCTGATGGGTGCCAGGCGGTGTGAGTACGGCACCTTTGCAACACCAGTCGAATGAGGCATCCCAGTGAAATTGGCGATAATCGGCTCTTCTGTGAATTGAGCAATATCAGAAATAGACAAAGGTTGGTTGTGCACATTGATACCTCTCTCATGCAGGAGAAACCGTTCACGGGGTCCGTATGTGTCATTGCGCAACCAATCGACAGAATTTGTCTCATTTCGGGTTTATGTGGTGGCACTTCGGAAGTAAGCAGTAACAAGACAGTACTATATTCGTTAGTACCAACTAATTCATCTCAAGACATTTGGTTAGAGCTACTTTGGCATAGAAGATGCCTAGCTGCTCGGCGAGTTCTGTACCGGGGTAGTGTGCGGCCCGTCCCTCGACCTCGAAGAACACCATCATTGTGAATTTATCATTGCTGGGTGGCAATTTACTGATTGATGTAGTACCAAGCAAAGGCTCAACAACAGTACTCGTTCGATTCAAACAAACAAGTCGATGAGCAGATATTGGACTGTTTGCAAAAGAGGTAGAGGGACAGTCGAAGGGCGGGAGTTCTTGATGTGCGTGACTGTTCGGCCAAATACACCATGGTATGCTTACTCTGGCAATTTGCGATGCAGAACCGAAGTCGGCCCATGTGCCTGTCGATCCACACAAGGCGGCGCTACCAAGCATCATGATGAGAGGAAATGTCCAGACAAAGCTACGAGACTATGTTTCGTAGATGTATAAGTAGCGTGCCGACTTCGCGGGATGCAATCCATCACACCCATCACAGTCTGGATACCCACACTCTCTCAGTCACTCTTTCCAACTTACCCCCACGCTTGTCCTGGCTAGAATAGAATTTAATACAAAATCAACATGGTTTCTTTCCTCGTAGCCAGTGTCGCTCTTTTGGGTGCCACTGCTAGCGCAGCATCTGTTGCCCGTCGTCGTGAGTACCCACGATTTCATCGATTATGATGCCACAAGGCGCTTGGATATCCAAGACTAACGAACTTATAATAGAAACCGAAATTCCATGTGGCGCCACCGAATTTCAGGAAGTAAACATCCTGACCGGTTATAATTTGACCTACATCGCCCAACGGTACCAGTCTGGTATTTGCGACATTGCAAACTTCAACGGCATCAGGAACTCGGATTTTATCCAGGCAGAATGGATTATTCAGGTGCCCAAGTGTGCCGCTGGCCAAGAGGACAATACATCGTGTCTTGGTGGTAAAGGATATACTGGTACATCTAGTGAGTGCGCACAACACGAATCAATCACAAAAACCGATTGTGAATCCCGGATTAACTAACAACTAACAGTCCCGGATCCGGTCAATCCTCCATGTCAAGCTGCCTCCGTTGCTAGAATTCAAATCAAACGTGGTGATACTGTATATGGATACAGCCAGAGATTCCAGTCCAGCATTTGCGACATCAAGAATTATAACAAACTTCAGGACGCGAGCCGGATTACTGCTGGGGATTTCATCAGTATCCCAGTCAAGTGCCAAAAGCCAGCCGCTGACAACACCTGTCCAACAAATGGTCGCCGTAAGTGCCAATCGAGTAAACAATCACGAAGTCAAATGTTAACAAACATGCAGGTCAGACCACGACCCCTCCCCCATGTGGCTCCAGTCTCATCGTTGATCACGTGGTCGCCGCAAATCAGACTCTGTCTCTCATCGCCAGCAACTATACGTCTGGTATTTGCGACATTGCCAGCTTGAACAAAATCCAGAACCCCAACTTCATCCAGGTTGGGCAGGTCCTCCGCATCCCGACCAAGTGCACGACGCCTGACAACACCTCCTGTCTTCCACCCCCCAACACTGCCACTGCTGTTTGCATCAATGGTGTCGGTAGCAGCTACAACGTGCGCAGCGGCGAGACTCTCACCATCATTGCTGGGAACTTCAACGTGACTCTCAACTCCGTCATTGCAGCCAACTCTGACATTGACCCCAATGTGATCTCTCCCGGTCAGCTCATTAACATCCCTGTCTGCCCTCACAGCTGCTGCGACTGGATTGGCACCTACGAGATCAAGTCAGGCGACACCTTTGCTGAGCTCGCTCGCAAGATGCACACCACCGTCGGACAGATCATGGCCGTCAACGCAAAGGTTGACCCCACCAAACTTGCCATTAAGCAGCAGATCATTCTGCCCGCGAACTGCCGCACTTAGACGAGTCTGGGAATGTCAGTTGCTGTTGGGATCCTTGCGCCTCGCTACGGTATACTTAATGTTCTAATCCAGCGCCTGAAAACCAGAGGCGTTCCCACACCCCAACCAATTTCCATCCCTCAGATGGACTGTTTATAATTCACGATAGACCTGTATATCTAGCATCTCCGGGTTGGCCTTGCGAGGTCCGCCCGAGCTTAATTACATGCTATCTCTTCAATTTGAAACTATAGACTTCTCAGCTCCATGCTTCACAAGACTTGATAGTTTGTTTGAAAAGTGAATTTGATTGGTGATTCCATAATCCACTACCCGGTACCGGGAAGGCGGGTGTTCTGAGGTGGAATGGAAATCATACCGGTACATGACAATTTACGCAACGCAGAGTTCTACCTGAGAGGACCAGAGGACATGAAATCGTGGCAAGGCATGAAGCGATGGACTGAACTTCGCTGCTGTAATGATTGTTGCTGTGGCAGTGGCACCTAAGAGAGGGCAGTTCAAACTCTTGCATAATAGGCAGATGCCGGTACCGGTACCGGTACACACTCGCTTTGCTTTAGGTAGAGCGAGATGGAACTTCAGACGGCCGTGATGATATTGTGACAGTGATCAATAGCGAAATGGACTCGACAATTGCATCACCATGGGCGGTTGTATGGCGATGGTGACAGTCTCGAAGAAAGCCAGACTGCCAACATGGATGAAGGAAGAAGAGGACGCCTGCGGAGGTCCTCGCCTCCCATTGGCCAGAGGGAACCAATCCCCAAGCTCCAAAACATGGTCGCCTCTCCCACCTCGACGGCACAACACGAAAGAAAGCCGAGAAAGACAGGACCGTCGCCCACAATCTCCATTTCCTTGTCACTTTTCCACTGCCATACTTCCTTCCTCTTGGCTTTGACGAGCGCGACAGGCGATACACGCCACGACGACGTGCGAGTCGCGCTTCACGCTTCCCCATCACAGCGCTTGCCACGCTCTGATCCGACGAAACCCAAGAATCCCCGTCCTGTACTCCTCACACGCTCGGGTATAAACCTCGAGACGTATCTAGCAAACATGTCGCTGAACGTCTACTTGAACAGTAAACCTCCCCATTCCCTTGCTACCACAAGCTCCTTCTCTCCACGCACGCCCACACCCAAACCCAATCCCACTCGCACTCATACCCCCGCACATATAACCCAACCTACAACCTACAACTAATCCAACACTCCCCATTCCACAGAGCGCGTATCCGTACTTACCCTCGACGGCCGCACCATGGTCGGCACCCTCCACTCGTGCGACAACAGCATGAACCTCGTGCTGCAAAACGCCATTGAACGCATCATCCGGCCGCGCGAGGAGGAAGTGCCATCCGAGGAAGTTCCACTGGGACTGTACATTGTACGGGGGGATAGCGTGGCGGTAGTCGGACGGCTGGATGAGGAAGTCGATTCGAAGATTGATTGGAGGAAGGTGCATGGGGAGGTGTTGGGGAGTACGCATCATGTTTGAGCAGGGGGATGCAGGGTGGGAGGATGGATCGGTGGAGCATGGGGATGTTGAGATGGAGGTGTTGGCGCGTGCGCGCGTGAGGAGCGTGCAAAGGGGAGAATTGTATAGGTGGTGGAGAAGTATGGGGAGGGATACGAGGCAGATAACGATACCCATGGAAATTACACGCAATGTATAGATCATGACAGTTGGACTAGAACTTGAGCAACCATGGCAGAGTGCTGCAGCTCTTGGGTGCCGAGACACGCATTCGTTTATACGCGATATAAACCGAGGGCAAACCCAGAGACTGCTCCTCTTGGATTCGTGTATTTCAACCAGTTCCACGTCGGTCTTTCACTCTGCCACTGTATTCCGTCCTTGCTTCCTCACTGTATACTCCTCCCCACCCCCTCTCCCACGCCAACACCCCCAATCTGATGATCCTTCGGATTCGCCGCACTCTCATACAGCACACTCACCGCCTCCCGACTCAACTTCAAGAAATCGCCCTTGAATGCCAAATAGCCCACCCTCGTCTCCTCCTCCTCCTCCTCCTCCGTCCCCATACTCCAATTATCCTCGAAGAACAGCGCAAGCGCCCTCGTGGTGTTGAACAGCACCCTCTTCACCGGAATCTCCTGGACCTCCGACGTCCGCGCCACCTCGAGCACCTGCGTTGGCGGCGTGTCAGACGCAGTGTCAAAGTCGAAGCCCTCGGGGGGATTGACAAACACCTTGAGCGTCTTGGGGGACTGCAGCGAGGGCGAAGTGCGCAGGAGGATGGAGTGCAAGCGGACTTGGCCAGTGAAGGGGACAATCATGAGCAGTTGCTCGTCCGCGCTAGAGACGAGTTCCGGGGTCGGACTGAGCCGCTGCGCCCATGTTTTTTGGCAGATGGCGCGTCCGCTGTCCGGCGTGGATTCGTTGAGCGTGAGGAGCCGTGGGAAGTCGATTTGTGCGTGGAGAATGTTTTGGAGGGCTGGTGTTATGTCGTCGCTGTGGTCGTGGCCATCGTCGCCGTGGGCGTGCGAGTGCGAGTGTGAGTGTTCATCGTGGCAGTGTGACATGGTCGAGGCGGCGTTGTTGTGGTTGTCTACGAATCTACGCGCGCACGAGCAGACGTGAGATGGCGGGGGCGGGGTAGCTTGAGCTGCAGCAGCTGAGAGAGTACCGGTACCGGTAGGTACTCGGTATAGCTACGTAGTGTGGTTTCGAATAAGCCAGATGTATCGTATCCTGTCGACTCGACGCGTGAAGTTACTTTGAACTCAATCAGAGCCTCTGGTTTTGGGCGCGAGAGGTGAGTGAGACTACGAGCAACTGGCACATCTAAGACGCATGCTGTCCTGGCTGACTATGTGAGCACGTGGCCAAGGATTGCGTCACCATGGAAGCTGCTGGATGTAGATCAAGAAGGGTACAGTAGCAGTAAGTAAGAGGTAGTAGGGGCACTCTGGTCTCGTCTGGAAGCAGATGAAGAGCAACTGTATAGCCAAGATCTACCCACCTCTATTACTGTGGTACAACAACAGAGTAAATAAACGCCCCAACACCATGCTCTAATGCGCTCTATGTGCCAATCGTGCCAAATGTACCTATCATGCCAACATGGGTTGCGATGCCTGCTCAGCAGCCCTTTCGCGTGCTCTTCTTGCTGCCCTGTCCTTTGCCATTTGTGCCTTCTCTTCTGCTGTAAACTGCGGTTGGGCGACGGGTGCATTGGGCAGCTGGACGCCGTTGACTTCTGCCTCGAGCGCCTCGAGCTCATCTTCGACCTCGTCCTCCTCTTGATTTGACATTTTGTTCGCAAGGAGTTCGCTGATTTCCTGTTCGTCACCGTCAGTACAACTCTTGCTTTGATCTAGCAAACTGGTGTCGCAGCCTTGGTCTCACCTCTTGATAAGCCCGCGCCTCCTCATTCTCACCCAACAGCTTCTCCACATTCTCTATGCCGCCCATTTCCCTGTGGATCTCCTTGAGCACGGCAGTACCCTGCTGAAGACCGAAGAGCACATCCTTTTGTACAAGGGCGAACTCGACATCGCTGGTCAGCTGCTCCAGCTGCGCGAGTTGCGCGTCCGTCTTGGATAGAAGCGATTCCTGATACTTCTTTCGCCGGAGAGCCAGCTTCGCCTTGTCCGTATCGCCCTTAGCCAGGCATTCTTTCGCTATCGCTTTCTCGCGGTCTGTGAGGACGGTGATGCGTTTCTGGTATTGGCGTAGCTTGTCGCGCTGGTTCTTCATGTCCAGGATCGCCCTGAGTGGAGGCAAGTGTATGTTAGTGCGGTGCAAGGAAAAAGGGCGTCATGGTGACTGACTTGTCCTGGGCAGAAATCCTGTTGGAGCTGCCAGAGTTGCCCATGATGTCGCTGCCTCCATGAAGGCTCGCTCGACGATGATGCGGCTATCTTGGAGGCGCTGGCCGAGCCATCTCCGAAGTGACGGGTACAATGGCTTATCGATCTCCGAAGTGACGCTAGTTTATCGATAAGACAAAGCATGTGAACTTTTCCTCTCTTTGGGACCCGGTCCCGGCCAATGTTCATTCTGCATCTTCCACATCACCTGCCTGCACCTAGGATAGGAATTGCTTCTACTAAAGGTAGCAGTCACTTCTACCAAGGTAGTGATTGCGTACTCATGGTTGGCTAGGATACGTCCTCACAGGGACTAGTATGGCAACTAGGTAAGTCGCCTTCCGACTTCTCGTCCTTCTCTTCTTCAATCAATCGGGCATTGGATATTTTTTCATACCCATCCTCACAACTGCAGCCAGACTACTGTGTCTTCTTCTGTGCCTCACTTAGTATATAAAACCCAGATCTGCTTCGACTGTATTCTGCTAATTAGTTCAGCCCCCATCAAGCACTATCACTTCATACAGCACCACCATGGCACCACGAGGGAGACTGCAAACTGGGCTAGACCGGGATGTCTACCAGGTCGTTCGTGACTATCTCCATGTTCACCATGGGTCACTGTCAGGGCTGCAAGTCACCGCCATTTACGATCATATCACCAAATCCAACTCCAGCTTGAAGAGGAGGAGCAAGAAACAGCTGGAAGACTCAATCGAAAGAGCCATTGACTGCATGCACGAAGACAAGAGTGGTGACGACGACGAAGTGGCAGCTCCCAAAAGCGAAGACAACAGTAATGCAGATCACTCCACTGACTGGATGAACAAGCAAATCGTCAGCCAATGGGCAGTATCAGCAGTGAATGGCGAGAAAGAAAAGGGAAAGAAGCGCGACAGTGAAAGGACCAAGAGTGAGCGTGAAAGCAAGCGGCAGAAGAAGATGGCTGCAGCGGAGGCGAAGATCGACACCTCCGTACCCGACCACTGCTCGCTGGATGACATTGGCGGAGTCGACAACGTCGTCGATGAGCTCAAGGATCATCTCGTGCTCCCACTACTCAACCCAGAAGAATACATCGATTGTGGGATATCTATTCCACGCGGCGTACTGCTGCACGGACCTCCAGGATGCGGCAAAACCATGATCTGTCGCGCCTTCGCTGCTGAGCTTGGTGTACCATTCATTGAGATTCTTGGCCCCTCAATCGTCTCAAGCATGTCGGGTGAGTCCGAGAAGCAGATACGAGAGCACTTCGAGCGTGCCAAAGAGGTCGCGCCGTGTATCATCTTCATTGACGAGATTGACGTCATCGCGCTCAAACGAGACAGCGCGCAAAGCCAGATGGAGAAACGTATCGTGGCACAACTCCTCATTTCAATGGACAGCCTGGCAATGGAAAGCAACGATGGCAAACCAGTCATTGTACTGGCTGCAACAAACCGTCCTGACAGTCTGGATCCTGCCCTGCGACGTGGCGGACGCTTCGGTACTGAAATTAATATGGGTGTTCCTAACGAGCCTATGCGCGAAATGATCCTCCGTGCTCTGACACGCAAAACTAAAGTGAATGCCGATATCGACTATCCCGCCTTGGCCAAGAGGACTGCTGGTTTCGTAGGCGCTGATCTAAAAGATCTTGTGAGTAAGGCTGCTACCTGGTCCTTGGACCAGTACAGGCTAGCACTCGAGGAGCAAGCTGCCGAATACGAAACTGCCATGGATATAGATGAGGCGCAGCCCGCTTCCAAGAAGCCATCAGCATCAGTCCTCTCGGTCCGCCGACTGGTAAAGCGCCTCCGCGATCCCAAGGCTGAGCGACCTGCTGGCCATGACAATACTGCCATCAGTATGCAAGCACTCGAGAATGTCTTGCCTTTGATTGTGCCCTCATCCAAGCGAGAAGGCTTTGCGACAGTCCCAGACACAACTTGGAGTGATGTTGGCGGCCTTGAGGGCGTTCGAGAAGAGCTCAAGATGGCTATTGTAGAGCCGTTAATGAATCCTGAACGATACGCGAAGGTTGGAATCTCAGCGCCTACCGGCGTGCTCCTCTGGGGTCCACCAGGATGCGGTAAGACATTGCTCGCAAAGGCCGTAGCGGCAGAGTCGAAAGCAAACTTCATTAGCGTCAAGGGTCCCGAGCTTTTGAACAAGGTAATGTCTCCCCTCTTAGAATATATACCCCCCTGCTAACTATCTTCCAGTATGTCGGTGAATCCGAGCGTGCTCTCCGTCAATTGTTCATGCGCGCCCGGTCCTCTGTCCCTTGTGTCATTTTCTTCGACGAAAT
Source organism: Plenodomus lingam (assembly GCF_022343315.1). Classification (NCBI taxonomy): domain Eukaryota; kingdom Fungi; phylum Ascomycota; class Dothideomycetes; order Pleosporales; family Leptosphaeriaceae; genus Plenodomus; species Plenodomus lingam. The sequence goes on from NW_027093973.1 coordinate 962,831, forward strand.
CGATGCTCTCGTGCCCAGGCGCAGCACTGAGCTCCACGAAGCCTCTGCCCGCGTTGTGAACACTCTACTCACCGAGCTCGACGGCCTCAATCCACGTCAGGGCATTTATCTCATCGCCGCCACTAACCGTCCGGAGATGATCGACGAGGCTATGTTGCGCCCAGGGCGTCTGGAGACGTTGCTCTATGTTGAGCTGCCGAAGCCAGAGGAGCGTGTAGGCATCCTCAAGGCGCTCATCCAACAAGGTGGCGCCATGGACATCGCGCTCGCAGAGCTGGGAAGAAGTGACGAGTGTAACAACTTTAGTGGAGCCGATTTGCAGAGTCTGCTGAGGAAGGCGGGGCAAAATGCGTTGAGAAGAGGTTCTGATATTGTGCAAGAGATGGACTTTACAGAGGCGGCCAAGTGCATCCGACCCAGTGTAGGTGATATCAAGAAGTATGAGGAGTTGAGAGAGCGTTTTGAGACAAAGATCTTATGAAGATGGGGAGGTGGGTTGGTCTACATTTTAGGTTGCCAGCAAGAGATGGAAGGGCGTAGTCTAATAATATCCATCATGCTCATCCCACATCTCCTCCATGATACCACGCGCCATCATGACATCCATCGCGCTCACTCAAGAGTTTTCTAATACGTCTCACGACAACACCATAGTCGACATCTAGCCTTCCAAACCGACACGCCAAAACCAATACAAGACATTCCCACCAACGCAAGGGCCCACTATGATCCAGATGATTACCCCCCCTTCGTTCCGCGGACCCCAAATACTCTCCTACATTCCCCAAAAGGCAACTCCCACACAAAAAGCATCGAAGACTGCGGGACTGGATGCCGTCCACTCACATTGCACGATTTCTTCTTGATACCTGGCATAGTGTACCGTGGCAGGTAGACGAAGGGGAGGCGAGGACAGCGTGATGGGGGGCGTCAGACAAGGGGGACGGGGGGCATTTGAGACCGAGCCAGTTAGCTGCCCTGAGTCAGTGGAGGGGGAACGGGGCTTACACAAAGCTGACGGCATGGGGAGGGCGCAGTTCATATGACCATGGAATTAGCGCTGCGTGAACTTGTATTTGGCATGGGGTTAGGCCATGCCAAGCTCTACTAGCTAGCTAAGCGAGGTTAACTAAATATTATACTATAAGATTTTATAATATATTCTAAACCTATTCTAAATATATTCTATACTAGTAATACTATAAGCTACTACTACTATACCTATTACTAATATATCCCTCTTATCCTATATAAGTAGATTAAAATATATTTAGAATATATTCTTAATAGGTTATAGAAGCACTATTAATAGTACCTTACCCTTAGCTACGTCCTAGATAATATTAGGGTATAGCCTATAGTTAGCCCTAATAGGGTAGTTAAGATAGAGAGTAAAGAGCGCTACTACTATACTAAGATTAATAATAAGGGCACCTTATATAGAGTAAGAATAGGTTCTAAATATATTCTAAATAGGTTCTAATATTCTTAGGCTATTCTAGGTACTAGGGGCACTCTATATATATATACTAAAAAAGATTATAGGCTTAATATAGCCTACTATAAGGTTAGTAGGGTTAAGAAGACTAGCTAGCCCTCTATAATAGAGGTCTATAAGGTAAAGAGTAAATATATTATTAACCTATTCTTAACTTATTATACTAATATATATAGACTTCTATATAAAGGTTATATATAATTACTAGAATACTCCTTACTATAAGTTATTTAGAATATATTTAAAACTTATTACTAATATATTTTATAGAAGTTCTCTAAGCCTAGCTAGTAGCTATTATAGGCCCCCCTATAAATACTAATACCCTCCTAAATATAATTTAGAAGAAGACTTATAGTAGCTATAATAGTAATAAGGTATAGCCTGCAAGAACTTATTAAAAACACGTTACTAACTTGTTATAGCTTAACTTTGTTACTATATCTACCCTACTAAGGATTTAAGGTTATTAGGTTCCTTATACTATCTATACTTATAATTATCCTAGCTATAGTAAGTTATTTATAATATATTATTAACCTATTTCTAATATATTTTAAGACTATTACTTTAATACTAGTATAGACCTTACTAATTCCTGCTAGAATGCTACCTAGTTCTACTTATAGTATACTTTTGTAGAGCCTAGGGAGGATAGGGAGGATAGAGAAGATACTAGAGAGGGGGAGGGAGATAATAATAGTAATAAGTAGGAACATATTAAGAATATATTAAGAATAGGTTCTAATAAATAATATATAATAGTATATAACCTAAAGGGGTAGTAGTAATTACTAAAATAAACTCTCTACTCTTCTCTTTTTTTTTCTATTTACTAAAAGTAAAGTACTATTTACTTTTATAGGGTCCTTTAATAGTATATAACTTTTTCTTTTAACTTTTATAGGTATTATAAAGCTTTAGTAGTCCCTTAGATTAAAGAAGAATCTAGTATTTATAGGTGTCTAGCTATAATATATTATTAATATATTCTAAATATATTTTAAGAGACTAGACTTATATCTCCTTTTTGCTACTTTTGCTAAATATTATTCACAGTGTAAAGGGGAGTAACTATTTACTCCTCTTCTTTACTCTCTACTTCCTCTTTAGCCTCTACTCTAGCTACTACTTCTTATTATAGACTAGCTATCTTAGAGGGTTCTTAAACCTTAGAGGAGGCACTTAGTGTAGTCTACTCTACTAGTAGAGAACGTATTATTAACGTGTTTAGAATATATTCTTAAGTATTTACTATTAAGCTCCTATAGAAGATCCTTGCTTCTGTAATACCTTATATTATAGTTCTGCTATAGTTTACTAGGGCTATTTAAACCTTAGGATAATACCTCTTAAGGTAGTAGATAAGATTGCCTCTATTAGAGAAGTAACACTAAAATAGTTATTAATATATTATAAACATGTTCTAACTTATATGCATATATACTCTACAAAGGTCCTATACCCCTAATCTAGCCTAAATAGCCTAGTAGAAAAGCTTGCTAGGAAATACTATACACCTATTATTTAGGTAGGATATTATAGGAGAGAATGCCCTAGTATTAGATAGAAGTAACTTAAGCTTAATATATTGCTAGTATAAATCCTACTTAGTATTAGAACAAGTTTATAATGTGTTCCTAATATATTCTATTATATACTAACTTTAAAAGATCTTTATAGACTATATTAACTAGTTATATCTAATAATATTAGGAAAGATAGATAGTAAAATAGTATTAAACTCTTAAATATAAAAAGTTCTTATAGAGTGTAAGAAGAAAGAAGAAGAAAGAGAAGAAGAAAGAATATATATTTATCTACTTATATATACTTATATAATAGACTAGAATATATTAAGAACTAGTTAAGAACTAGTTACTATATTTATAGACTAACCCTACCTTATATAAAAAGTAGCTATCTCTTTCTTAAGTTTAAACTGTGCCTTTTATAATTTAAATAGTGCCTTTTTTTATATAAGTTCTTCCTTATCTACCTCTAGCTTTTCTTTTCTCTCTTTTAGAGCCTAATTACTAAGAAGAGCCTTTTATTATAAAGTTTATAGTTATAGACTAATAATAAGTTAGGAATATATTATAAATGTGTTTTGTAAAGCATACCTTTAGGTTACTATTAGTAGAGGAGAAGAGCCTAGTAGTAGAGAAGATAGAAAAGGGGCTAGTAAACTTCTTTCTAATACTGCTCTACTACTTGCCCTCTAGCTTTAGGCTTTTAAGCGTGCTCTTTTATTTCTTATTAGGACTAAGATATATCTAGTTAAGTTAGATATAGTAAGACTTGCTTTATTATTATCTAGAGTATTATTATTATTATAGAACGCGTTCTAAATATATTCTAAACATGTTTTAATTAGCAAATATATATAACGCTAGTGTAAGACTTACTTTCTCCCCTCTAAAGCTTTTTAAGGTACCTTTGCTTAAGCCTATTAGGAGTTCTATAGTTATAGTGTATTCTAAACTTGCTTTAGGCTTTAAACTCTTTTATATCCTATAGATCTATCTAGTGTGCACTATATAATATTACTTATATAATTCTAATAGGTTAAGAATAGGTTATAAACTTACTTCTAAGTAGCCTTAAGAATATTTACATGCTTACTAGTTTTATATCCTTTCTAGCCTACTTGCTTAGCTATATTTAAATAAGATTCTAGTTTTTCCTATACCTCTTTTAATATTTTACTATAGCATTATATAATCCTAGTAGTAATTACTAGGTTTTTCTTATAGATTGCCTAGTTTTAGGCATCTTTAGAGGGTTTGTGTTCTAATTATATAAGAATAAGTTAGGAATATATTTAGAATAGGTTTAGAATATATTTACTTATATAAGAGGAGGTTAGCAAGCTAAAAGTATTCCTCTACTATTAATACCTATAGTAATTTACTTAGATATAAAGAGGTAGTATTATCTAGCTCTCTTTTATATGCTTTGTAAATACTTCTTTATAGATATACTTAACAAAATCTTATACAAGATTAAAGTTGCTAGCGCTAGTTACGCTTGTAGGGATTAATTAACTAGAGATAGCGCCTAAGTCCTAGAAACAAGTTAGAAACACGTTACAAACAGGTTATAGTGTGCTATAAAACTTGCCTGTTATCTACTTGTTATATATATTAATAGTAGTCCTATAGAATCCCTATAAGTAAATATACCTCTATAATACTTATCTTTTTATAAGTGCTTTACACTTCTAAAAGAAGTTAGTAATAGCAACTTAATATATCTTAGTTATATCCTTATCTATAATAATTTAGCTAAGTGTAATAACTATAATATATTAGAAACGTGTTATAAACCTATTCTTAATGCGTACGCTTCTTTTCCTATAGGTAGAAGATTACTATTAGAATCTCTGCCTATACCCTATATAACCTCTTATATAATATATCTATCTAGAATATATCTTAATCTAATAGAATTAATACCTACTCTTTAAAAAGGTAAATAATTAAGTTACCTAAGCTTAATATAAAGATTTGCTATATATACGCCTATAGTAACGTGTTAGTAACGTGTTCTAAACCTGTTCTCTTACACTATATATAGTTTTAGGATTCTAATACTTTATCCTTTACTTATAGTATACTCCTCTAAGGCTACTCTTAAATAGGAACTATAGAAGCTTTTTACGCTTTATAATATATAAGATTTTATCTTTATTTACAAAGCTAATATATATTTCTTTAATAGAATAGAAATGTTTAAGTTAGAGATAGGTTTAGAGCTAGGTTAAGTTTAGGAACTAGGCTATAATAAGTTAGGAATATATTTATAATAGGTTATAAATAACTTATATTATATAAGCTATAGAGTAAGTATAGGCTATAACACCTTTACTACTTCTTTAATATTACTATTAGATAGTGTTAAGGGAGGAGGAGGTATATATATATATATACTAAAAGAAATAATAGTAAAAAAAGGTATTACTACTATATTTATTAGTATAATTACTTAGAAGGTAACTTTATATAGGATTTTAAATAGAGATCCTTGCCCTTATAGATAATTAACGCCTAGAATATATTAGGAATATATTAGGAATAGGTTGTAATATACCTACTATACTTCTTTATCTAGCTTAACTATAGCTTAACTACAGAATATAAAGTAGGACTACTAGAAAGATTTAATATCTCCCTAGTTAGAAGACCTTATAGATATATAGAGTCTACCTCTAGTAGTACCTAACTAAAATAATATTTTTTCCTAGTAGTAGATATTAGGCTATAGTTCTAATAGCTAATATATAGTTAAGCCTATTCTATAATTTACTAACTTATTATTAATATATTTTAAATATATTTAAGTTTTGCTCCCTACCTAATTTACTATAGTCCTTATTATAGGATAATAAGATACCTAGTAGTCCTTATAAATCCTTAAAGAGAAGCGCTTAATAAGGCTATAATAATAGCTTCTTATTTATAGTTCTCTTTATAGAATTTTCTTAGGTACTACACTTTTTAAGGTTTAGATCTAATTATATAATATATTATTAATAATATAATAAGAACACATTTATAATATATTCTTAAGATACTTACACGCTTTTACCCTAAAGTATTAGTATTTATACTAGCTTGCTAGCTAGCTATTAAAGAATAGTAAAGTTATAGGCCTATTAAGATAGATAGACTAGCAGGAGTATTGTACCTACTAGAATTAGAATAATTTAAGAACATATTCTTAATATGTTACCTATATAGCCTATATAAGCACCTCTTCTCTTATTAGGTAAGAGCTATCTTTATATTGCTAAACTAGTATTATATACCTATACCCTTAGCTATATAATTAAGGGTATGCTAGGAGAATAGCTATATGCTTAATAATTACTAGTGTAAGTAGTAGTCCTTAACTATTACTATAAGTAAGGTATATATTATACCCCTGTAATATATTACTAACCTATTCTAAACTTATTCTATTTACTTTTACTTACTTCCTTAATACTACTACTACTATCCTCCTCTAGTACTTTATATAGTTGCCTAAATTTATCTCTAATATTACTATCTAGTTTAGATATATTATCTAGTACTACTATACTAAACTCTAGTATAGTATTTAGGAACGCCTATATATTATTAAGAATAGGTTTAGAACATGTTTAAAAAAGATAGTAATAAAAACTGCGTTTACTTACTTAAATTACCCTAATTTATACTTAACTATAGGCTAGTTTATATAACTATAAAAATTTGCCGCTGTGACGTGGACTTGAACCTACAGGGATATTCTAACCACTCGGAGTAAAGCCCAAGTCGCCCGACGCTAAACCCATGGTCATATGACATGCCACCACCGGCATGGGTAGTATATTGAGCCTCAAGTCAAAGTATATACAGTAGTAGGTAGCAACGGACTTTTCCGGTTTACTTGCTTCCTTGGGGCTGTGAAGGGGGGTGGGGGAGATGAGGGATCGCTATCCTGGGATTGCCGGGTTTTGTGCATCAAGGGGGGGGGATGGGATGGGGATTCAACTTGCCCTTTCGAGGAGGTTTGGGGGTGTTGGTGTTGATTGTAGGGATGCGAGGCGGAAGTGGCTCCGAGCCAGTTATGTTTGCGGGGGAAGATGCAGGTTGTGTGTTGGTGTGTAAAAGGATGGGGGGTTTGTTTATTTCCGCGGCGGAGAAGACGCGCCGCGGAGGCGTGGGTGTGCGTTTTGGGAATGGTTTGGAGTGGGTTGTGGGATTCATATGGGTAGGAAGTCCGGGTATGGATGGATATGATGGGAGTTAGAGTAGTAGTATCTTCAGTAATACCTAATACCGGTTAGGCCCAGCAGCAGCAAAGTAGTCGTGGCTATGGGTATTCCCATACGCGTATTCTTTATCTGTCAGTGTGCCCAACCCCCTGGGTCCTTCGCTATTCAAATCGCTCTCGGGGAAGCCCATGATGATAGCTTGCCTGGCGCCATATATAGCGCCATTCGCATCATCCTCGAGTGGAATTGTAACGTCGCCTTCGCGCTCCCCACCACCTTCTCCTTCTTTACGGAGGAAGCGCTCGAATGCGCTGGTCCCCATTACACTACCTGTCTTGTCGTACCGCGCAAGCATGTTGCGCATATCAGCAATGGCGCACTCGCAATTCTTGCATACCCTCATGTCACGCGTCACATGCGTGCGCTGGATGGGATTCTCACACTTCACAGCCACGAGCTGGTGGTCTGGAAGGGTCGAGTAGTCCAGCGGCCTGGTGGGCACATAGGAGCCATAACTCGACGTCGATGCGCGCGGCGTCCTGATCCCCGATGATGAGGAGGAACACGATGGGCCCGAGACTGCACGACGAGACGATGTTGACGATGCGTTAGTGTTTGAGCGCGAAAGTGTTCCACTGAGAGAGAAGAAGCGCCGTGTGGATGATGAGCGGCGGTTGTGTGATGGGTGTTTGGTTGCTGTTGGTGGGGAGAGCGGCGGAGAGTTTGGGCCACGCAGAGTGTTGAGGCGGGCTAGAGCTGTGTCGCAGAGTGTCCATGGTTGAGTATGCGATTCGCCCAGATGGCCGCAGCCGTTGTGCGAGGTGTAGTTGTGGAAACACATGGTAAGAGTAGCCAGCGGCTTTGTTCTTCCGGGTGGGGACCAATCGGGAAATCGGAATGGATGACGTCAGAGGATGCAAGATGTGGGGGGTTGTGGTTTGTGTTTGTATGGTATGTATCCAATCCTCGTACTCCAAGTACTCTAGAGTAGGTATTGTTTTCTTGATGTCGTGCAACCTCGTGGAATATGCAGGGCCGCTTGGAGGTGGGCAAACGGTTGGCGGGAGTTGGCTGGGGAGTTGGAAAGTTGCGAGGATGGTAGCTATCATATGGAAAGGTGAATCTGGTATCTTGAAGGGAAAAAAAATCTGCTCCGTGACAACACACATGGATGATTCATCCTGCTTGGATCTATGCAGCGATCCATTGCCTTGTTTCCTGGCGAAAGGCGGTCAAAGCTGCTACAGGGGATCAGGGGTGAGGTTGGTCACGTGCCTTGTGCTACGTGTCGGTCCTCCTGGACATGTTCACGTCCTCTCACTCGCATCCAGACGTGAGAGGCTGGACAGCCACATCTACTCAGCCTATCGCGATCCTCTCTTCTTGCTGCCCAGACGCAAATTCCCTCACCAGGCGCTTAACTCTTCTCCGGCGTTTCGTCGACTCACGTGTCGGCGTGAACCGTTGCAACAATTGGACCATCACGTTACCCCCCCATACAGATTCTAAGGCTTGACGAAGAAGATTGCCAACACAGAATCCATTTGAATCCACTAGAGCATCAAAACTCGACTGACTGTGATCTGCCAGTTGGCCATTCCACGATAAGATTGGGCTCCCTTTCGCCACTCAACCGTAAGACCACTGGACCGCAGGCTTCCTTCACGTCAAACGATACTCTAACCACAACAAGACATGTCCAGATGTCACTTGGAGCTCGATCGACAGAGTTCCTAACACCATGCTCAAAGCATACGAGATTCGGCCGTGGATTCTCTCTATGCTGGTTTCATCTTGGCCTTGCACCGCCACAATCGTGTGCTGCAAGTTCAAGTGACTAATGTCGTGTGGCCGCTCTTCAGCTTCTACCTTATTCTTCTAGAAGGCCAGACGTGGCAGATAAGCAAATTTTGGTCAGCACGACCAGGGGCTCATGCCTACAACGTGGTAAAGATGGAGGACCGATCGTACACCCCGTTCACGTAGTGTGCTGTCATGTGGATACAGCAATCGAATCCAGGGCCCTGAAATCTGTCTCAACGGCGCTCATGGTGTCGCTTGCATGAGTCTCACTTTTCAGCCTGGGGGGTGGGGGCAGCCACAGGTTCACTGCTGGCCCGACTTCGAACTGCTTACTGCCTTCCTCGCCTTAACAAGAAACTCTGACCCCTGATCGTGCAAACAAGTCCCATCCGCTTTACTAGCGCTTGCAATCATCTGTGCGCGTTCCCCGGCGTCCGAAGACGTGGAGCGCTCAAGAGGGTTTCAAGTCTGTCTGCAGGTGCACAGCAGACCAGACACTGCAGCTATCACTCACGCCGCCCTAAACACCTGGCATGACCAACGACATTGGTACCTTGTCAAATGTGCGTATACGGCTGCAGTCAGTTCTTTGCTCGTAATCGTTTCCATCTCTACTGCGCTAAGATTCATGCTCGCTTACACTCGCTGTCTTCTTTCCCAGGGTTGTTTACCAGGTACATACAGGATGAAGCGCGGCGCGGTAAGTATGTGTGAGCTCGCGCATGGCAGTGTTGCACAGCATTATTTAACATGCAGCAAGGGCACCGAGAATGGTCTACAGCAACACGCTAGTCGAAACTGCTTCATTATGCCAACAATACGCTCATTTTCGAGCCTTGGTGAAATCACCAGTCCATGTGAAGCAGGTGTCTTGGCCTTGCAGAATAAAAAGACAGAGCCTACGTCCGAGATTGCAAAGTCGCACTTTGTTCACATCTAGGATAAATACTTCACTTCAACTACACATCCGGAATCCCGGACCAAGGATGGACCAATATCGCGCAACTTGGTGGCACGGCAGCTGCACCCTGCACCCTGCACAGCTGCTTACGTCTTTTTGACCCCATATGGCGATCCATTGTTCGCAGTGTAAGACCCATTTGCTGTTAGCGCAGCCCTTCGAGCAAAACATTCCCATGTCTCAGTCCGCATAGCACTGTTGCACGTGTCTGTCAGCTTTTCGGGCTAGCCAGGCACAAAGATGACCCCAGGATATCCAAAGTGGCAGCCCTATCGCTCTAACCCACGCGTTCTGTCTGATCTGAAATTCGTAACTCACACTGTTGGCAAATGGCAACCCAGTCTTTCTTTCGGCAAGCCCCGCCGGGACCATGGAGAGATTACGGCATCGATTGCTGGCGATTCCCCTGCATGCTCTCATCAGTCAGCTTCTGACCCCCAAATTCAAATGTACGCACAGATACTCGGCAACTACATCACTTCACGATCTCAGAGAGCACCCTACTTCGCGTATCACCATGAGCTCTACACGTAACCAAAGATGTCACAAGCTACGACTAGCCTAGATTCGAATCCCATTAACACGGGAGCGCTCATGATATGATACCGTTTCCTTGGGATCGAAATCCTTCCACTAAGTCGAGGGCCGTGCCAGGGCCGTCAGAAATCCGGGTATCTTTTCTGAAGTGCTTACTTCGAGGTATGCCCGCACTGATGCTTGGAGGGCTCTCGTGTCTCTGTGACTCTTGCTGTAAACCTCGATATGCTTAAAACCCAACGATGCTCGTACTTGCACAAACCTCACTCTGCTCATCAACTACTACCCGGTTTGAACTACCCTCCAACAAGACTGTCCCGGGCAGACTCATTCTCATTTTATCTTGCTCCTCGGCACCACAACGGGCCCTCAATATCTCATTTACACCCACATATCTACCTCAGGCACACACTTAGAACAACAGTGCTCACAAGACCCGCTCGTCTCCCCTTCTTCGCCGCTCCTAAGCACAAACCAATACCCATTCCATGCCATCACCACCCAGACCTCAGCCCAATATCGCTACCCCACCGCCCACCAACGCCCAAGCTGACGTCCACAACCCCCACCAACGTGGAGTGAAATGTCTCGCCACGGTACGTGCAGCTTTCACTAGGCATACTCGTCAGCGGCTGGTGTTCTGCTTATGCGGGAAATCCCAACCCTTGTTATAGCATCTCCTCCCCATCTCCCAATCACACCACACACCCACAAGTCCACACACACTTGACATACTCGCTACTACACCACCATCCCCTCTGCCCAAATCCCCCACCACTAATCCCCCACCGCCAGTATCCTCCCCGCTACCCGCACAAGCCCCACCCCGCCGCTCCCTCGGCCGCCATGGCATTCCACCCCACCGCGACGCTCTCGCTGTGTACATTCACTGGGCGCGACAGCGATATTACATCGCGCGCGGGCATTCAGGGACGCATGTGCCGCATGGTGTAGCGGCGGGTACTGCAGCCGTCACCCATGTGTATGATGAGGGGCGGTCGATGAACGATTTGCGCGGTGTTGGGGCCCAGTTTGGAGAGGGGGTGGTGGGGTTGGGGTATCCGATTGATATTGAGGTTTAAATTTCATGTTTAGGGGGAGGAGTAGTAGTATAGTGATGTGAGGCGGGCGTTTGGGGTGTTGCTGGTCATAGGTTTGGTTGGGAAGGTGGGGGAGTTATCTGGTGTCTGTTGGGTTTTGCTTTTTTGGGTGGAGGAGGGGTTGGGGTAGGTTTTTTGTGCTACTGGGATGTAGAGGTGGTGCTTGAGCTTATGCATTAGTTAAGCATGGAGCGGCGCTCTGTGGAATATATTCTCTATTTCATTGGTGATACTGCATCGCCGGGGTCTATTGTATACGATTTCGTTGCAATATATCGGCTCAGTATCGAATGAAAGCGGGCACAGTTGGACTCGTAATGGACGGCTAGAGAACTTATATGATGTCATATAGCATCACGTCGATTATGCATTATTTTCGAGAAATCTTACAACATAGATTCGCCTCGCACGATCCGGGCTCTCCGTTTGCCAACACGTCTGGCAAGGAAAAGTCTACTTAGGCATAGAATAGCCATTTAGAAGACATTGCCCTTCGTCTGCTTACCCTTCTCTTCCTCCAACTTCCTAACGTTGATGTTCTTCCATATGAAGATACTCGCCAGGCAGACTGGAACCAGCGCCACACCGGCAATAACCATATTACGCATGATATAACTGTACGCACCAACAACAGCTTCGCGCTCGGGTGTGCCATCCAAAAAGGCAATTTGTGTCTCAATGTCACCAAAGATCATGGTAGCGTTTGCCTTGCTGGCTTCGGGGAGACGACGGGACAGTTCGCGCGGGAGCAGGTTGTTCCACATGGCGCCGGCGATGGCGCTGCCAATGGATGAGCCGAATGAACCGAAAAGACCCCATAGCGCGGTGATGGCGGCAATTTCTTGGTGTGTGACGGGGACCATGACGGCAAGTTGAGCACAAGTGGCGAAGACACCGGTGCCGATACCAACGATGACTTGGCTCAAGGCGAGGACACCGGGGCTGGTGGAGGGTGTTCGGAAGGGAATGAGCAGGGCGGTGCCGAGGATGACGATGGGGACTCCGCTGTACGCCGTCCACTTGAAGTTACCGGTGTAACTGATGACCCACGCGACCAAGGGGCTGAAGGTGGACGAGGCCAGGGAGAAAGAGTTGACAATGTAACCGGCATGGGTGATTTCTTGGCGGTGTACGACCAGGATGTACGAGTAGAAGTATGTGTTCCAGATGAAGATGGACAGGAACATGATGCCATAGAGCATACAGGAACCGACAATGGTGCGGTCCTTGAGGTATTTCCATGGCAGAAACTGGACGGGAGCGACCTTTGCCTCGTAAAAAACGAATGCGGGGAAAAGCAAAATACCCACAACAATCATGGCAATGATGTAGTCTGTCTTCCAGCCGTTGGGGGCATATATCTGTAGTGTAAATGGGAGAAGGAAGAGACAGAAAGACGCCATCACCAAGATAATGCCAGTGACTGTATGTGCGGTTAGTCTTGGTAATGATGGAGCGGAAGTACTTTACTTACAATCAAACTGAATGTAGTAGTACCAAAGAGACTGTAGGATTGTCCGATTTGATCTGACCTTGTTGATCATGCCAGCAGCCTTGGCCTGTCGATACATGTATACCATGATGCCCATGGCGGGCAGACTGCAACCTATGAAGATGATGATGAAGGCACCAAATGCCCAACGCCAGTTTGGACTCGCCCAGAAAAGCTCTCCAATGGCTGGACCAGCAAATGTACTGGCAATGCGGGGAGTGCCGTTGATGGTAAAGATGATCATGCGGTTCTTCAACGTTGTGATATCGGCAGCCATGACATCTGTGACGTACAGGACACCGATATGGCCAGCCCAGTATAAGACGTGACCAGCTATGTAGGTTTCCATGTTCTTGCAAACGGCTTTCAACAGCATGCCAACGACCACAATGACGAGCATAGCGAAGAAACCTTCGACACGACCCCACACATCAATGACCTTGGATGTTGCGAGAGGAATGCAGCCAGCCAGTGCAGTAGACATGACGGATCCAACATTGAGCAGACCATGCCTGTCGAAGCTCGATGTGATGAAGGGGTTAAGCGCAGCATCAATGGAATTTTGTAAGAATGCGACGAATTCGATCAGATAAAGACTACCAGACTGTTAGCACCCAGCTTTTCGCAGTCACTGCATACACACGTACAAGATGAACATGGAGACAAGTGTCTTCTTGGTCCAGATTTCAGTAATGGCACGCACGCGTTGCACGCCATTCTGGAACTGTTCTGATTCGACAGACTTCGCATCACTGTCACTGTGGGAATCACGAGCGTCCGTCCTAGGAGTGAGACCACTCTTCTCGACGTCGATCTCCTTGGAAGGACGACCAAACCCTTCCGCCGGTCGAACGGCGTCAGTTTGGAGTGCTTCGCTCATGATGAGACGCTGAGTCCGGAATAGTGCCGAGGATGGCAGGGTGACAGACTGAGGTGCAGATGGGTAACGATCCGCAGGAGCGTTCCTTTTCCATGCTTAAGTATACATCAAGGGCCCAAATTCCGAAGACCGGCCAGGGTAGGGCCGTCGTGGTAACAGGCATGAAAATTCTGTCACCTCTTGGGACCCAGTGGCTCGGGATCATCTCCCACCGTCCAGGTGTGTGTTGTGCCCGAACGGTTTAGCAGCGGCTCGATGATCAGATAAGTCCTAGATGATCAGATAAGATCCAATCTCGTCCTTCGCTGTGAATCCTGCCGGTTCTTGCCCAGTCCCGCCCCGCTGTTATTGGTGATGCCAAGTGCTTGGCTTGCATTGTCGGTGGCGGGTCTCCCCTCGAGCACAACATGAATTCAGGGCCGTCTCCGAGAAGCATTGATCCATCAGGGCCCACCAAGTCGAGTCCCACATGAGATGTGGAGACGGTCGAAGACAAGACGAGGTACCAGCACCTCCTGTTTTGGCTGCGGGCGGGCATGTGTTGTTGCTCGTGGTTTTTTCTTCGCCCACGGTGGTTGAATCCTAGGTAGTGGCCATGCTCTTCTCGGTGAACTGGAGGCGTTTTCAGGTCCATCACGAAGTTGCTCCGTCTCTTGGGAGCATGTTCCTAGACTCTTCCTCGATGCTGGTGACTGTGACGATGCGTTAGTCCTCGGTAAAGAGCCCTGGAGCTGGGCAGAGATCAGCGAGTGCATGGCTGGTGGTAAGTATGTGCATCACCGCCTGCTTCAAACGTAATAGCGCCGACTGTGCCGCGTAGAGCCTTGGCAGATGACGCCATCTAATCTTATCTGATTGTCGCACTTTATTCGGACAAAGCCATTTGTATCGTGAATGGACTAGTCGTGAGAATGATGGCTTGAATTGAAGACTGTGAGTGGAGGGGAAGCTGTGTTGAGGCAGCCACAAAGTTTTTTGAACACACACCATCATCTGGTGGGCGTGGGATGCATCACATGTCCACCACGGTACAAGAAGCACAACCTTTATCAGATTCTGCGCGCGCTGCGCGGCAACCATCCCCATCGTAGGTACTGCATGGCGGCAAATATGACGGTTGTGGATAGTATCCGCTTCGTGGTGTATTCCACAAGCGCTCTCCCGGTCGCACTTTGAATCACAAGGCTGAGCGAATTGGTTCTTGCCCTGCAACATTCTATTGCCAAGACTACAGGCACGAAGCGAAGGATGTTCAAGACCGTCACGCCATGTGTCTAGATTATTCGCTTAGCAAGGGTTGAAGGGAAATACCGGAGTATTGGTAAGAATGCCTGAAGCCCCTTTTGGATACACTTGGTTGTGGACCTTTACCCAACAACTAGGTAGGTATCACTAAGGTGGGAGCGAATCCACTGTTACCGGTACTATGTATGCTACAGCCAGGAGTGACATTCCAAGTGTGGAAATTCACTCTCCGCTTTAATATAATAACAAACAATGGCTCATCAGATAATAGCACCATATCCTTAGTCTTTATAAAGTCAAGGACATGGGGGGACACATTTCATTATTGGACTCGGACTCGTTGAAAACGATATACACGTTACAGAGTATTGACCGAAACAACGAAGCGGATAAAACACTGAATTCCAATACTCATTACTGTCTGCCATGCTTGCAAAATGACGTTCTCTAAAAGAATCTCATGTCACCCAGAAGAGTAAGCCCACTTGTATGCACACACCAGTCAAGAGCTGCATGCGAAATCCGAATCCTTCTTCTTTCTAGAACGAAAAGCCAAGGTAGCAATGAGTGCGTGAGGTCACAGAGGTTTGCTACCGGTAATCTATCCTATTTTGATGGGTCAGCAACAGACAAGCAAACATGTAGTCAAGCTCAGTTCATAAACTCGACTCAAGTCCCTTCAAGGATGTATGGAGTTTTAAAGTGCAATTTCGTTATCAGAGTTGTCCAATTCCGAGTCTGACGAACTTCATCTCGCTGCACAGCTTGTACTAATAATCGCGACATACTTGCTCTTGAAGCGCACAGCTGCAGATACTCTGAAATTTTATGGATTTTTAGTGCGAGCATTTTGAATAGCCTTTCCACAAGATGTTCCTATCTCGCTTCCTTGCCAGCTTCCTTTTTTGTATTCATATCGTGAAAAAACCCTAGGTCGCCATGAAGGCTTCAAAATATCCTTGAGCCCCGATATCATCGCAATATCTTACCTAATGGCAAGGCATGCGTATAAAAAGAGCCAAAATAAGCGACATGGGGAGCCGTGGGGGATGTTGGCGGGGCCAAAAATGTCTTTTGGCGCATAAGGAACTGTACCGTACCCACGACACCACCAACAGCACGACACCACCAACAGCACGACAACCACCACGACAGTGCAGAAAACTGCAAATACAATCAATTCCGAATCCGGGAGTCGAACCCGGCCCGGCCCGGTTATCAGTGAAAGCGGGCAATCCTAGCCGATAGACCAATTCGGATTGTGATTGGTGAGATTTTCGAATAATAAGCTATAATACACTACAGTACGTTTGTGTTCTCTGGCCAAATTTTGCTCATCACAGCAAGTACAAAATTGTGCCACTAGTTAGGGCTGGTGTTATATCTCCACAGTTTTCACAGTTCGTGGATGAGTGGGGTGGTCTGTAGCGGCCGTGAACTGCGCCGGAACCGTTCAAGTTCGCACTATGTTTGGGCAAAGACGGCACGCGATAGGTGGAGGTGTGGAGATTAAGTGGAATCGTCCTACCAGCGTCATAGTAATTGTCCTACCAGTACTTCACTAACTAATTGTAGTAGCGGAACTTACCAGATCCTCTCCGCTGCGTACAGTATTCCGTCAGTTCCACTGGGAGGCGCGTTGCTCCCTTAGCTCATGGTACATATTTAGTAGGCGATATAGAGTAGGGAAATCAATCATGATCGATATATTGCTATCTTACCATAGGGTGCGAGGTCCCAACACCAGATATACATTACTAGAGACTAGCGATCCAGCATACGCGTAAGCTTCTTGTAATCTCCAAAACCTGCTGACTCGTACTCCTTTTTTTTTGGCAATGATGATCCCTGGATCACCCATGACATCCACGGTAGGATAAAATACCTCATACCCGCCAGATCAAACGTGATGTGATGAAAGTATTGATTGAAGAATCTATGGACGAGAAGCCAAGGTGGCTAGATATAGATATCCCCACTAGTCCCAAATGGGTGTCTCCCAGACAACCCGGGATAGGGGAGTCGCTAATGGTAGTAGGCAGTCACCACCTTATTAGGGTAAGCACTATAGCTAATACAAGGTAAGCACTATAGATATAGAAATAATAGTCCCCTAAATCTATAGTAATTATAAATATATAAAGAAAATATCTATATTAGATAGTAAGCTCTAAGATAAGCTAATTAAGTTTCTCTAATATTAGGCGTGGCAGAGCTTTTGTGCATATATTAGCTAGGTTCTCTACTAATATAACATGTTAGATAGTATAATTATTAGCTAGGTATTACTTTTAGATGTGAAGGACTTAGGCTTATGCCTAAGCCTAGGTCTAACACAAGACGGACCAAGTCTAACACCACTACTAAGCGAACACACTAGACACCTATAAAAAGGCGTAGAGGGCTTATCTCTCCTTTAAGATACTAAATACTATTATTAACGCTTATTATATTCTTCCCTTAAGGCTAGTCTATAATATTTTAGTATCTTCTTCTAAATATACTATAATAGTAATAAGAGATAGACGCGCTAGATATTTAGAATAACTAGGTGCAACCTAATATAGTAGAAAGGCTAATATAATAGGTCTATAGATTAATAGAATAATAGGCTTAAGACTCTGCTATAATAGCTATACTATATTAATAGAATAAGGAAATACGCAATTAGATTCTATCCTAACCCTCCTCTAAGCCTGCTAGGTTTAATAATATACTACCTCTACCCTCTCCTACCTTATACTATAAACCTTTCCTAGTTAGTTTACTATATAATAGCACTAAGGTAAACTTCTCCTCCTAGTAAATAACTATAGAGTTTAAACTGCGTGCAGATAAGGTCTTTATTAGGGATAAGGAGGCAAGGTTTATATATATTTAGTCCTAATTATTACCTATAGTCTAGCGTGCTATAGCACTATACTTTAAGGATAGTGCACGTAAGTATTAGGATATAAGCAGGTTTCTTAACTACCTAGTATTCTATTATAGCAACTATTATAGGCAGGAGCACGCCTAAGTTATATTAGAATACTTATATTAGGGCTAAAATTAGCCTTTTATAGAGTTCTTTATAAATTTTATACAGCTCCTTATATAATTAGGAGGTTTATACTAGAATAATAAATAGAAGCTTTTATAACTTTAGTAATCTCTTAATAGTTATATGCGCTTAGTTTCCCTTAATAAGGGAGTCTTTAGGATAAACTATAACGTAGCTATAGAGGAATACAAGATAATTGCGGTAGATATTAAAATAGCCTCTCTAGAACTAGGCTTCCTTTAGGCTAGTAAGTCTAAGGAACCCTAGTAGAAGTCTAACTTAGATTAGGATAGCAATATAAATATAGTAGAAGTAGTAGCCTTATTAAGTGCACTTACTAAACTACTAATATTACGTCCTAACTAGATCCTATAGGACCTGTTTAATATATAGAAACTAGCAAGGGTCTACACCTAGTATAGATAGGGTAGTTATTTTGTGCGTGTATACCCTAATACCCTATTACTACAACTAGTAGGTATTAAGATAGTTGCAGCATTAGCAAGCAGCACTAATTTAGGAAACTAGCTGCCCCTAACCTTAGGCTAAGTTAGGGGTATAAGGAGGACACTATAATAGAGGAATTATTAATAGTAGAGGCTATTAAGTGTCCCCTAGATATTAAGGCTAGGTTAAATAATCCTCCCTTCTTTATTCCCCTCCTCCTAGGTAGAGTAGAGAACGTGTAAGTAATAGTTAATTTAGGGTGCTAGTGTTTTAGTGTAGTTAAGGAAAAGTTAGCAAGATAGATTAGTAGGAACTTTATTAATATTCCCCTATAACCCTTATAATATACCTAGGGAATTACTAAGGGTACAAGAATTTTATAGTTAGTGGTATTAGACTATAATTTAGATAGTTAGTAGTCTTAGCTTTTAGCTTATATAGTACCTAGCCTTTCCTATTAACTAATACTAGGTAGACTATAGCTTTGTAGAGAGGGCGTTGTTATAGATATTCTACAAGGTGAATTAATAATTAGGAAGGCAGGAAATATAGTAGTATAAGAAAGTAGGAGATATCTATATCCTACCTATATCTCTATTATCTTAGGTTTAGTTATAGTAGGGTTGCTAAATTAAGAACCCTAATAAGAAGATATATAGGTACAAATTTTTATAATAAATATACTAGATATATTATAAGTAATATATAACTTGCGCCTAATAAAATATCTAGGAAGTGTTAATAAAGGAAGTCCTATTAATATACACACCTCCTATATTTCTAGTAACATAGTTCCCTATAAACCTAAGTATAAAACTAGAAAGATAAAGTTACTACTAGAACTATAAGAGTTTAAGGACCTATTTAATAAAGAGTTAGTAAGTAGTCTACTGCCTTATTAAGGTAGTATAGATTACTATATTTAGTTAATAACTCTCCTAGATAGAACCTAGCCTAACCCCCTATAGGGTCCCCTATACCCTATATTACGTAATTAATTACTAGAACTAAGAATATAACTTACTAGATTAATAGATAAGGGCTAGATCTAAGCAAGCTCTTCTATAGCTAGAGCTCTAGTATTACTAGTAAAGAAGCTATTAGGCAGTTAGCGTCTATGTGTAGACTACTAGATGCTTAATAGCATAATAACCTTAGACTAATACCTACTACTACTTATTAAGGAAACTTTACGTATACTATCTAGCGTAAATTAGTTTATAAAAGTAGATATTTGCGCCACCTTTTATAAAGTTAGAATAGTAGAAGGTTATAAGTCCTTAACTACTTTCTACACCTAGTTTAGGTTATATAAATAGTTAGTATATCTATTTAGTCTTAGTAGTGCGCTATCTACTTTCTAATAATATATTAATACTGCGCTTGTAGAGTTACTAGGATTGTATATAATAGCCTACCTTAATAATATCTTAATTTATTTAGGAGGAGACTAGTTTAACTATATAGAAAAAGTAAAGCGTGTACTTATACTATTAAAAGAAGTAGGACTATACCTAGACTTAGAGAAATGTGCTTTTAGTATTAAGGAGGTACGCTACCTAGGCTATATTATTAAGGTGGGCAAATTACTTAGACCTAACCCTAAAAAGCTTAGGGTAGTATAGGAATAGGAATCCCCTAGGAATATAAGAGAGGTAAGGAGTTTTCTAGGTTTTGCTAACTTCTACTATAATTTTATTGTAAAGTTTTCTAAAGTAGTAGCACCTTTAAACTAACTAACTAGGAAGAATACCCTATTCTAATAGGGAGAGGAGGAATAAAGTATATTTAATGCGCTAAAAAAGGCGTTTATATTAGGACTAGTATTAATATAATAGGACCTAGCTAGAGAAATGTTATTAGAAGTAGACTATTTAGGATATACTCTTAGGGGTTGCTTGTCGCAAAAAGTTAGGGGCGTCTAGCGCCTAGTTACTTACTACTCTATAGCACTAATACTAGAGAGATAAAACTACACTATATATAACAAGAAATTACTTACTATTATAGAGTGTCTTAAAAGTTAGTTAGTAGAGTTATAGAGTATTTATAAGCTATTTATAATATTTATAGACTATAAAAACTTAGAGTACTTTACTAGCCTTTAAAGCTTAAGCGAGTAATAGTGCTACTAGGTAGAGGAACTTTTAAAATATTAGTACATCCTATAGTATAGGCCTAGCTATCTTATAGGATAACCTAATACCTTAAGTAGATAACTATAAGATTTAAACTCCTCTAAAGCAACACTATAGTTAGTAATGCGCCCTAAATTAATTTAGGTTGTAGTGTTAGAAGTAGAGGAGGCGTCCAAGTTACTAAAGGGCGCTAGCCTCTTTGCTAACCTGCACATGCAGATACTATAGGATAAAGTAGTACTAGAAGATAAGATATACTAAGTATATCTTAATACAGTTTAGAAAGGCGCTAGGTCTTTCCTAGTTTTAGCTAATATAAAGTAATAGATTAGGGACTATATAATTAGCGCACACGGCACTTTGCTCTAGAGGGGTGTTATTTAGTTACTAATATAGGAACCCCTTATAACTACTATTATATAGTAAGTATATAAATTAGGTTTAGTAGGATATCTAGGAAAGAATATAATATTTTAAATACTGCGCTGCAACTATTATTAGGATAGAATATTAGGAGATATTGTGTGGTATATTTAAAACTACTATTGTTATAGTGCTTATATCTCCTAGAAGCGCTAATAGGGTCTGTTATAACCTATACTAGTCGCGTTATAATACTAGTCCTAAATATCTATAGATTTTATAGTTAACCTACCTATAAAAGATAATAGCAAACCCTAGTCCCTATTAGTTATTACTAATAGATTATCTAAATATATTTAGCTTAAAGTAATAGTCTCTATAGTAGCTAATTATTATATAAGGATCTTCTAGGATAACTAGTAGTAGTTCTAGGGCTTCCTATCCTCTATTATTACTAACTAAGGTTTAGACTAGTTAGGATCCTTTTAGATAATATTATACTAGATAACAAAGATAAACTAGTTACTATCTACTATATATTACCCTTAGATAGATAGTAGGATAGAGTAGGCAAACTAAGAAGTATAGGTGGTGCTACGTATAATAGTATGCTTTAAGTAGACTAACTAGCCTAACTACCTACTAGCCTGCTAACTTGCACTTAATAATAGGGACTCTAGTATAACTAGTGTTAGCCTAAATCTGCTTTTAAATAGGTATACTGTAGACACGCTATAAAAGTTAATATTACTACTAGTAAAGCCTAAGAATCCTTATAGGGAGGCTATAGCGTTCTTGTTACACCTATAGAGGGGTGTAGAGCTAGCGTAAGCTACTATTATATTCTAATAGTAATAATAATAGGAAATAATAAACTAGTCCTAATACCTAGCTAAAAAGTTCCTAAAAGGTAATATAGTTTAGTTTGCAATACGTAATATAAAGATAAACTAACTAAGTAAAAAGTTTAACTAGCTATAGGTAAAGTATAAAGTAATAGAAGTTCCTACTCTACTTATAGTAGTATTAGACTTACTAGGGAGCTTATATAAGACTATGTATATAGATCTACTAGAGAGAGCTGCTAATAACCTGCTACTAAGCTAGAAGCTTTAGGACTTATAACTAGGTCTAATAGTTACTCTAGAAAATAAAGATACAACGCTAGATAAATAGGAAGTAGAAGAGATCCTTTATATAAAGAATATAAGAGGAAAAGGGAAGTATTAAGTCCTAGTAAAATAGAAGGGGTATGTTAATCTAATATAGCACCTACTAGAGGTAGTGTAGGATACTAAGGCTCTAGATAGGTTTAAGGAATAGTATAGGGATGCTACGTATAATAATAGCCTAATATATATAAAAACTAGGAAGTAAGGGTAAAAGGAAACTAGAATAATAACTTAGACCTTTGTTATAATTAAGAAGTAGAAAGGTATAGGAGAAATCTTTTAATTATCCTTATAATACTCTAAGTAAGTGCCCTGCTACTAAAGTTTTATAATATAGCTAATAATTAGGTAGTAGTATCTATACTATTACTATCTATAACTAACCCTCCCCTAGCCCCCCCTAAACTATTATTTATATTATTCTAACGCCTCTATATCTCTTAGTAATAGTAGTAGCGCTTACGCGTATTGCGGGTAGGGGATAACTTAGTTAATAAGTATAAGTAGTAGCAGTGGCAGTGTTAGGAGGAGGGTAGTGCTTTAATAGCTTACTAGCGCGCAGCACCCTAGGCCTAAAGAAAACAAATGTTAGAATAGATATAAAGGGAATAAGGGAAAAATAATACTAATAATAAGAGTCTTAATGCCTTAGGTAGTGCACTTAGTAGTGCTCTTAAGCTAGTTAATATAAAGGTTAGTTTAGGCCTAGGTCTTGTTTATATGCTAGTTAATACGCTAGAAGGTAATACTAGTAGTAGTAGCAAGCTATATAATATTATTATTGCTACAACTACTATATAAAGGCGTAATAGTAGACTAAAGAGGAAACGCTAGAGCACTAGTAGTAGATAGAATAATAGCACTAAGCTAATACTAATTATAGGCGCGTAAGTAAGTAGTAGGGGTAAGTAGAGTAATAGTATTATTAGTTTAAGCCCTTAATATAAGATCCTTAAAATAATAGTAGAGCTAGTAGAACTATAGTATAAACTAGTAATAGGTGCCTTTAGTAGGTTTCCCTATAAAAGTGCTAAGGGTCCCCTTCTTTATAATATAAAGGCGATCCTCCTAGTAACTATAATAAAACTAAAGCTAGTTATAGAGGGCTTAGCAAATATTAGGATTATTAGTAAGGATAGCTTCTAACTAAGTACAAGTCTTATAGCTATAATAGTAGGACTTATATAAGCGCCCTAGATATAGTTAGAACTTGCTATAAAGAAAATAAAAATTAAGGGGAACTTACTACTACCCTCCTAATAGTTACACTTACTAAAGAGATAAAGCTAGTTAATATACTAATTATAGGGAAGCGGCTTTATAAAGCTACTATTATATTCCTTATTATCTAAGTTACTAGAAATAATAAAGCTACTAAGTAACTAGGTTTAGGGAGATATGTGCTAAATAAAAAGTTAGTGTAGGAAATATAGGGAGAATATTAGAAGTACGCACCTTATCTTAGTAGGCCTAGCGCGGGGTCTAACTGCCTTGTAGTAGATCCCTACTACTAGCACTAGTAGCTACAGATAAAGATATAATAGGGACTAGATAGGCAGGATTAATAGAAAAAGATTAGAGAAGGGGCTAATTAGTAGGGAAAATCTATTATATAATAAAGTAAGTTTAAGAAATTTATAGTAGGGTAGGATAGCTATATTAGAACTTTTATAGTAGGGTGCTAAAACAAGCATATAGACGCTACGCGCGCATACTGCTTAATATATAGGCCTGTTATAAATTAGGAAGGAATATAAAGATATAACAATAAAACTAAAAAATATAGTAATAAAGCCTAATATAGATTGTGGAGGATAAAGATATAACCCTAGACCCCTAAAAAGACGATTTCACAATAGTTTATAGGGGAAGGTTAGGGGTATATAAAGGACTTAGGCTTATGCCTAAGCCTAGGTCTAACACAAGATAGACTAAGTCTAACACTACTACTAAGCGAACACACTAGACACCTATAAAAAGGCGTGGAGGGCTTATCTCTCCTTCAAGATACTAAATACTATTATTAACGCTTATTGCATTCTTCCCTTGAGGCTAGTCTATAACATTAGATAAAATAGTAATAAATATAGATATATTTAGATTATAATATAAGTTTCTAATCTTAAATAAGTAATATAGCTAGCTTATTATTAACTAATAGATAGCATGTTAGGGCATCTAGGAGTTTAGAAATAGCACAGCAAGCCTAGATAAGGTAGGAAGCAGCATATAACGCAGCTATATATTCTGCCTTATAGGTGCTTTTAGCTACACAGCTCTATCTCTTAGAGGACTAGGAGATAATAGAGCTATTAATCTTTAGGATATAGCTAGAGAAGGATTTGCCTGTGTCTAGGTTAGATATATATAAGGCGTCTAAATATATTATTATTATAGCTAGGTTTTAGCATATTAGATAGACAGTAATATTAAGGTAATAGTTAGATATTGCCTAGATATATCGCAATACCTAAAACGCTAATTTTAAGTGTAACTCTAAAGGATTTATATTATAGGAGCTAAGAAGCCTAATAGTATATACTAGATCTAGTTAACTTACAACTACTATAAAGTTAATAGAACTAATAATAGATTAGAACTTCTTCTGCCTATCCTTATTAACTAGGATATTTAACAGAGTTTATAGTAGGAATAAACTTAGGTTAATAGGTATATATTAACTATTATAGTCTACTATATTATATTGCTAAAGCACCACTTTAATATATATCCTCTAATAGAGCTAGATGCTTTAACTATTTAGATAAATATCTATTTCTAAACCTATAAGTATCTTAGGTTTGCCTATATCGCGAAATTAAAATCTAGCGGTAGTAAGGGTAAGTATAGACTAAATCTATACATTTATTCTAGCTATAAGGATATTATCTATATAGATCCCTAATACTAGGTACTCTAAAATAAACACACAAGGGTTAAAGTTAGATTACACAAAGCCCTAACTCTTTAGCTATTCTAATAGTACTATATACTATTCTCTACTAGATTGCTTAAGACTATATAGAGTTTTATAGAAATAAAGTGCAGCTTTGTCTAGGACTTAGAGTCCTAGTAGTGGTTAGCAATAGATCTTGTGTTTAAGATACCTATTAAGGTAGGCAGCGTTAAAATTAACCTAGCGAAGTTTCTAGCTATAGATAATAGAGAGTAGTAGTAGGATACAAAGGCTATTATATCTAACCACTAGTAAATATATATTATTATAGTTAAATTCTAGCCTTTATAAAAATCCTTATACTACTAGTCTAGCTTTTCTCTTAACAATTTTACCTAACTTATTTTGCTTTATATTAAATACCTACCTAGTGCCTACAAGCTTTGTACCTTAAGGTATCTAGTAGGGTAGCGCAATCTCCTATATACTATTATCTTTATAGTTAGCAATTTCCTTATCTATAGCTAGCTACTATAGGAGAGTAAATAATAGGCTAACTACCTCTATATATATTTGCAGGGTGTTAACTATATACTATAATATAGTAAATGCTATAGAGAAGATAGATATATTAGCTATAGCATCCTTATTTAGGGTAGTTAAGAATACGCCTACTATTATATTATAGCCTTAGTATCACGATAGCTTTTTAGTCTAGCAGCTAATACGTGTAATTGCTATTAAGGTCTATAGTAATGTATCCTAAGGCTATAGGTTCTTCTAACTCTTATAGTTAATATTCTTCCTAGGGCAAGGCATAGTAGGGCTACCTATCTATGTCTTATGTTGTAGTAGTGTAGAGATATATTCTAGAGTGCTAAGAAGGTTATTAAATATATTAGTTACTCTTAATCTTAGACTTAGAGTTTAGGGAGTAGTTAAAATATTATCCTATCCCCCTATTATCTTATTAAGGACTTTAATAGGAGGTAATATAGATAGCAATTCCTTTAGCTATAGCACTATAATATTTTTATTCTAGGAGGGATATTCCCTAGCACTATAAATCCTGTCCTCTAGGATAGGATAGAAGTTCTAAGGCTTTAGGATAAACAGGGCAAATAACACGTCCTATAACTCCACGATAATAGCGCGCTCTAGTACATAGAGATAGCTTATCTAAGTGCTCTAGCTATACCTAATAAAGATACATTGCTTAGCGTAGTACAGGAGCTTTATACTAGGTTTTTAGGCCTCTATAGGAATATGCACATAAGCTTAGATACTAAATAGATACAGGCGTTAAATAAAGGGCCTCTTCCTAAAGAGCTATTTATATAGGGAGCAAAGTAGCTTATCTATAGAATATAGCGCAATATTCTTAATAAAGTTCGCTAGGACTATAGCTTTAGCCTATAGGAATAAAAGGTTATCTAAAGGGATTATAGTTCTAGTAATTTAGAAAATAGAGCGATTAAATTACTTAAGGATCCTATTTATCTTATAGTAATATAGTAGCACTAGCTAATAAATAATTCTAAGATATTTAAAAAACTTCTATAGGTCCTAGCTAATATACTTTCCTCTATTATCTAATTTAAACCTCTTAACTACTAATAATTATAAGTTAGAGCTTTTAGGGCAGAATTAGGTATTAGCATAGGCAATAAAGTCCTTAATAGCTTGTAGGGCGTCTGCCTTAAGCTTTAGGAAGCGAATCTATAAATATCTTGTGCAGTTATCTATAAAAGAGATATAGTACTAGGAACTACTAATACTTTTAGTAGGTATCTTCCTAGATAAGTTAGAATAAATAAGTTTAAGTAGCTTAGTAATTAGGGATTCCCTAGAAGATAGCACTTAATACACAGATTTAGATTATTAGTATATAGTATATAAAAAGTTTTCTAGTTAAGGTAGCACTAATTTACTATTAGTAAACACCTATAATAGGTTTAGTATATTTAGGTGTCCTATAGCCTTATAGAATTCCTAATATAACCTAAATTGTGTATCCTTTACCTTTATTACTACTACTATCCCTATTATCTATGTCGTGAATATATAACTATGTATTAGAGATTAGGAGGTAGATATTAGTAAAGGGCTTAGTACTATATAGGAAGTTACTATTAGAGGCTTAATATAGGAGGATATGCTTATAAGTAGCGCATTTATAGGTAGACGTAGTAGAGCTTCTATCTATATTTAAATAAGACTATTAACGTATCTAGCCTATAGTGTGTATGTGCTATATTATAATAGGTAGAGGTTATTCTTTTTAGCGTAGAGCTTAAAATCTAGGTAGCAAATATACGTCTATAAGAATAGCTAAGTACTAAAAAGTTTAGTGCTATAAAGCGTGTTTATTAGTTTAGCTACCTTAGTAGATCTATTAGGGAGTCTATATTACAATCTAACTGTCCTGCTACCTTATATAGGTAATTTAATGCTACTAGTAATAGTAATTATACCTATTCTAGGAATAAGGAATATAAAGTTATCTACACTACCTAATATATGCTTTAAGGCACTAGTGTTAAATAGCTATATAGGTAGGTTAGCAATAGTTAGTTTTTTAATAGTAGTATAAGTACTTACTAATTTTCTTAGGCGTTTACTATTTGCGTTTATTATTAATAGTAGGGATAATAGTTAGGATTCTATAAGATTAATATAATAAATAGTGTAGCTAATAACTATAGTTAAGCTATTATTATCTAAATTATTAGTATTATTAGTAATAGTATTATATACCTTCTATTATTTAGTAGGCTAGGATATCTTATCCTTAGTCTAGGCCTTCTCCTTATGCTTCTTAAGAGTAGTATATATAGGGTAAAGGTAACCTATACAGGGCAAGTTATATTTCTAGCACTAAGTATATATTAACTTAGTAGTATTAGCGTCTAGTAGCTTACTTAATAAGTATAATAGCCTTTTATATACTAATTATCTAGCTGCGTATATAGCTAAAGAGTTAATATCTAGGGAGTGCTTTTCTAAGATATCTAGGATCTTAGGTTTAATGTCCTAGAATATAGTAACATTCCTAGTAGAGAGGTTGTCTATAACGTTATCTATTATCTTAGGCAAGGTAGTAAGAAAGAAGGAACCTTTAACTTAATTAGATTTAAATATAGCCTATATAGCTATAGCTACTAGTTAAGTAGATATAGTGTATTACTTTGCTATACGTGTCTATTATTAATAAAACTTATTAAGATAAATTCTAAGGTTATCTCTATTATAGTAGCAAAGGTTTATTAATAACTAAAAGAGTAAGATAGATATATTACCTATATCTCTATTAAACCTATTTATAAGATATTTCTATACTTATAAAGAGGTGTTATAGCTAGTAACACTTATTATTAAATTATTATAAATAGAGGACAGGAGTATTACTAATACTTTATTATTAGCCTTATCCTATTCCTTAGCTTCTAAAGAAAGTAGTAGTCTTAACTTCTTCCTTAATAGGATAGGCTAGATGCCTACGTATCTAAACGCTATAGTCTAGGCTAACCTCTATTCTAGGTAGTTCTTACCCTAGGAACCTAGCTTAGGTAATAAGAAAGGGTCTAGGCAAAAGTTAAATGCAGGTTTAGTAGCTATAGTGTGCCTAGGGGGTAACACAGGTATAGACTATAGGAGAGGGGTTATTAGAGGAAGCTCTAGGTATAGGGCAGCTATAACCTCTAGTAAAGCTAATCCTAAAGAGCTAGAGTGTGTAGGTAATAAGCTAAATAGGTTTAGGTAAGAAGCTACGTTAGCAGTGTAGTATTATAGTAATATAGCAGCTAAAGTAGTAGAAGCTAATAAAGAGTAATTAATACAAGTAGGTACTAGTAAATAAAGCTAAGTATACTAGTAGATAAGCTAGGCTTATAACCTAATATAATAAAAGTATTAATTAAAGAATCTATAGACAAGAAGCCAAGGTAGCTAGATATAGATATCCCTACTAGTCCTAAATAGGTGTCTCCCAGACAACCCGGGATAGGGGAGTCGCCAATGGTGGTAGGCAGTCACCACCTCATCAGGGTAAGCACCATGGCTGATACAAGGTAAGCACTATGGATATAGAAATAACAAAACGCTGTGGAGTTTGATACCCTAGCGGGAATAATCGGGTATGCGGTTGGTGAAATATCATCTTGAATTCATTCCTTCAACAAATCTGGTTTCATTCAGGCCACGAAGGAATGTATATTGAGTTTTTGAAATGGTGAGGATAGGGTAGGGGGGTTAACGTCACCTAGGGTGCTAGACCACGGTGTCAACTCCAACTGCACCAACAACCAAAAAGGTGCGTATATGCTATAATAGATCCTCGATAGATCATTAGTGAGTAGGATAGCCCATATCTTTACACACGGTCAACGCCGTATGTGATTGCACTTTTGCATTTACTGAATCTTACCTCGCCAGCTTCAAAATCAAAACTCCGACAATCGTTCAATTAATGTATGAGCCATACTGCGACGAGGAACATGAGGAATTTCAAAAATTGCAGATATAAAGAGCTGTTCTGAACTATACCCCGCCTGAGATGTCATGAACTTATGTCCTCGTTGCATTGTTTCCTACATAATGATGAAAGCTTATTCAAAAGATATCACTATGTCCATCGATTTATTCCAAGGGCTTTTGAATATTGAAGAACCTCTATGAAACATAACGCTGACAGCCTGCATCAATTTGAAACCATCGTTGGGGACAACATCCTACGTTGCTGAGTATATTGAAAGAGTGAATATCTACGATGACTTCATTCACATATACTTGATTTTACAGAATTACATGCACTATCCTGATTTTCACATATCACCGTGATCATCAACACAATCTTATAAGTCGTAGCTTACGTTATAACATGGATTTTTCTCATTCTCGGCATTGGATTGTGTGCGCTCTGAGCTTCCTGTTTCGTCTATGTGCTTTGTAGATAGCGAACGGGTGAATATATGAGCCTATTATTTGGTGTAGGTCGTTCATAACATTGCACAAGTGTCACACTGGCAAGTATGCTTCAGTCCGCGTTTGTTGGAGCTCTAGCGATATGGCAGGTAGCGTTGACTCCAGGTTCGGAGGATAAGGAAGGCAGAATTGAAATCAGGCGTCAGCCAACGTGTGCCATAGGGAAGAACCAAAACGGTGCAACTACTTCGCTCTTGATGGCGAGGTCGTCAAAGCGGGTGGGTTTATCCTAACCTGTCTGAGTGTGACCGCTCACGTTATAGACACCAGCTAATAGTATGTCTAGACCACATTGTTGGACATCTTCGTCTTCCCATATTATCATTTTGGAAGCTGAAAATGCGTATCCGTCGCAGAATAGCCACCAATATACTCATTTGGCGGTGTAATAACTTTCCATCTTTCCACCCTTGTTCGCTTTCCGTCACATTCACTGGCAATGGTGAGATGATTATTGTAGCCACGCTCGAGCTCAACCTCGCAACCATTGCTGTATATCTTCCGGTAATTCGCTCGATTTGTATCAAGAGAGAGACAAGAAGAGTTTTGATGGAGAGGGACTATGAGGAATGATGGCCATAGGACATCTGTGGGCCTTGTTTAGGGCAATGGCTTTGCTTAGTAGACTCGACGACTTGGTCATCATGTACAAGACATTGTGATAAAGCGTCGATGATGGGTAGATGTAATATAAGAATAGCATGAACTACAGTTACATGAAGTCCTATGTCTTAGCAGTGGAGGTAAGAGTGGAAGTGGAAATGTTAAGAGAAAAGAAACCTACAGTATACCCACTGCGCACGTGCACACGCGACGTGTTGCACATGTGACACCGCGTCTTGAAGGATACCGGTACTGTACCGGTACCCCACTTTCTTGACATCAAAAAAGCGACAACATGGCAGAGTCCACCACAACCTCTAAATTGCCGAGATCATCCTCAAGCTATGGTGGCCAGTCTTCACCATCCGCTGCTCTTGAGGCGATAGGCGCGCGACCAAGATTGTCGCAACGGCGGCCGACCAAACCGGCGTCATATGAGCTGGCCAACCATGCCAAAGCCTATTTGGAGGGTGGCAAGGGTAATTGGTCTCTAGTTGCTGCGTTACTGAGCTTACGCTGATGCAGTTGCCAGTGGCTTCGAGTTTCTCTATAGCCTTCTCGCCGCGGGCACCTCCATCTCCACACCAGCACAACCTTATATTGGCTTCCTTGCGCCTCCTGCATATATAGCCTTCGCTTCATCAGTCGTCGTCGACCCTCTCTACACTACTCAAGCACTGTCTTCAGATGCGCGAAACGGGGCAGATGCCGCATTACGATATCTCCAGTGCGTCCAAACAACCATCGACGATCCTGCATATCCAACAATACGACAAGCTTTCAAATTTCCTGAAGAGCGCAGACGCAGACGAGGGCCAGGATTCAGAAGCGAGGCCAACAGCCTTTCCCCTGGAGAACCTGGTGGCGATATTGAGCAACTAGCTGGCCCATCTGCAAACGAGAAGAGTCTATGGCGCAATGCGGAGGATTTCTGGCACATCACAGGCTGGGCTTTCAACTGTTCGATAACCCACAAGAAACGATGGGATCGCTGGAAAATATGGATGGGCATTATGCTCGATTTCCTCGAGGCTGACTGGGAGGCTTGTATCAAGGAGAGTACGGATGCCGCGGATCCTGTAGCTACCGCACAAAAGTGTCTTGTGTGGAGTTACATTGTAGGGGACACGGAGGCTGTGAATCGCAGTACAAGGCGTAGAATCGTCAAGGCCATACTCGCGACAGCATCCCCAGAGTCCCAAAAGGACTATCCGGAAATCTGGCAACAGGAGACATACGCGGTGAGACAAAAAGCGCAAAAGGATGGCCCAGTTGGCAAGATTGACTTCGAAACCGGCGACATTGGCGATTACGCCAGCGATGACGAGATGCAGGATATACTGGAGGCACCTGACTACGAAGATGAGTTGCTAATGTCAAATACAAGTGCATATGGCGAGAGCATCCGCAATGTCGTTGACGCATGCGAGCGACTTGGTGGACAAGACGCGATTGAGTTGCGCCAACGCCTCATCACTCTGGTGAGTATAGGGGATTCACTACGAGAACGTTTGCTGAGAAGAAATAGCTTGCGCAAGTTGCTCTAGCACTACCAGCACAATTCACCACCCTCAGCGACTTCTTCGACAACATCCTAGAAGACGTCATTCAGCTTCCCATCTTCATGTTCTACATCCTGATAACAACCATGACCGTTCCAGGTCGCGTCAAAGTTGCCTTTCTTGCCAACCTTCTCCTGCCGCTTGTCAGTGGCTCTGTACCTGACTACTTTCGATTCGAGCCTGCACCAGATCACCTCGAGACAAAGCTACTGCTCTTCAAAGCAAGCACACAAAGTTTTGCAGCCAATACAAAGATATCGCTCATACTTGAGCAGATATTCATCTATACGATGGACTGCGACACCCTCACACCCACCAAGAAGCTACGCAAAGCCATGGAAGATGGCATCAAAGCAAGGGAAAGTGTATATGGTACTGGCAAGGGTAAAAAGGGCAATGCAGAGGAAGAAATGCAAGCAAAAGAACTAATGGAAGCTTCATCGAATAGGCTGCTCGGGTTACTGGAGATGTTGGAAATGTCGCCTAGGAAGCAAACGCGCTTGGGAACTGCGAAGAGGCAGAAAGGCGAGGCTCCTGCAACGGCATCATTTTCTTCGGGGTCTTCGCTCTCGTCAGCGCCAAAAAGCGAGACTGATGTTTGAACAGACCGTGACCTACATAAAGTTCCCTTGGAGAATCAGTTCTCTTTTAAGCAACGCGTTCAGTGGGTTCTCGCAATTGGATTACGTGGGTGCCCACACATGCCATCCTGAAAGCAGCCGAATATATCTCCCTTGCCGAATCCGGTTGGTTGGTGGCGCCACCTTACTGATGGCCAGGCCTTCAGCTTACTCGCGCAGTTTGTAGCGTCATTTGTCCTTTTTTCTTCCTTGTCCTCCTCTTCGTTCGCGTTGACGGCTTCGCCCCCCCAGAGAACCTGCATGTTCGGGAAATTGATACACTTGTCAGTGCAGGCGCAACACAGTATTTGAACGCGCCCCGAGTCTGGATGCAGCACGACGACATGTAAGGGATATGTGTTGCATGGGTGCTTCGTCAACATCGTTCAGGACTAAGATACTAAACCTGTGTTTCCGAGGTCGTTTTCATTATGATGGGCACTCGCTACAAACTTCTTGGCCTATGCGCTTAGTTATACTATGATGGCGAGAGCTCTCCGGCCAATATTTGCACGATCTTTGAAGCTTCATGTGCCCTTGCTCTATGCCGCGAAATGTCAAAGTTATGTACTGTCTCTAGTACCTGTGCACGCATGTGTACAATATTTGAGGCTGCTATGGTTGCGACAAATGATGTTTCCACGATCCCCAGGATCTGGAGTTGATCAGCCCTTGAAACCCCCGGCCCCTCTCCGCCTCCCCGCATCAAACTTGCTGACTACATGTTGTTAGTCCAAGTCGGCAGTTGCACACCCACTCACATCCATTCCATATCCTACTATAGTTGGGGCATCTTCTGATCATTCATGATGGCTTCGCATTCTCCGCTTGTAGTATTCGTCCAAAACACCGGCGGCGCCAGAGTAACTACACAGCCTGCGATAAGGCCCGAAAGCCTTTCGCTGTGAATCTGCCGTTTGGGCCTTCCGAACTGAAAACCAAGTACAGGCTATGGCCAAGTGCGCATAATTTGGCCGATAGAACACAATGGGGTATGAATCGCATTGCTGGGCAGTAACCTGGGGGACGGAGAAGTGTCAAGTTGTGTCAGTGATGCGATTGGCTCATTTGCACCGCGTCTTCCATTACGAGAATGGCTTGCGGCTACAAAGACGTTAGATCGGTGCGACGATTCACGCACGTGGAGATGAGGCGGAGTATCCTTGCTATTGAGATAATGAGATGATGACTAAAAGTACAGGACACCTCGCGGATGTCCATGAAGACGCTTCCGTGCAATAGCTAAGCTTTTGGATTCCAGTTCTGGTCGCAGTAGCAGGAGCTTGTATGGACTTTAGGACGTCCAGAGCAATTGCCGTCAAAGAGTACCGTAAGAATTCTGACGTGTTTGATTCGTCACGGTGCCATGTCGCCGAGACTAGGACAAGGAGGTATCTGGAGCCGCCTCCACAGCCCACAGACAGTTGGTCTGGAGAATCTGGGGTATTTACCGAAAAGAAGGGTTGAGTCCAAGTCACGAGTTTTCACGCTATTACCCGAGGCAGATGAGCCCACGAAAGTGTACAAGTAGCCGGGGCATGCTTCGGGACTGAAGTCGAACACGACAAGACTTGAGCAGAGTGAAATCCTATTTCACACAATGAAGGTCAACAACATCGACGAAAATGTACCTATCCTCTCCCTCAAAGACATTGAAATTCCATAACTATGCTAACGCGTTGCAGGAGCGGCGGCAGCTGGAGGCTGAACTTCACACGGAGATTCTTGTAAGAAATCACCATGCTTACTTGCCCTGGATGTGACGGGTTTTAACATCAATCAGCCTGGTACAGAGGTCATGACAGATGTTGGGGAGCATCACTTTGTGAAAGGAGCACATCGCCAGGTGCTGGTACCACAGCCCACCGACGACCCAAATGACCCCCTGAACTGGTCCGCATGGTGGAAAATCGCATGTATCTCCGCAGCAGCCATGGTTACCTTTACCCAAGGGTTCGGACCATTGGCCCTAGCGCCCATGTTCCCTGCGCTTATTGAGGCATTCGATACGGATTTGGCTGGTGCAGTCCAGTTCACTGGTGTTTGTATCTTGGTGCTCGGATTCAGTAACTTCATCTGGTGAGTCAAAATTGTCTGCCACCTCGGATTGTTTCTGATAAAGTTTCACAGGGCTCCGATCAGCACTTCGTTTGGTCGCCGTCCGGTCTATCTTGCCTCTCAGCTGATTAACATCGGTACCTCAATCTGGCGTGCGAAATCTAACACATATGGCTCCTTCATGGGTGCATGCATCGTCAACGGAATTGGTGCGGGTCCCTCAGAGACCATCATGCCCGAAGTCATCGCCGACATTTTCTTCCTCCACGACCGTGGAAAGTGGAACACATTGTACTGGGTTGTATACATGGGCTCCCTCATGGTAGGCCCCATCGTATCTGGATCTATGACTGGAACAGTTGGCTGGCGGAGTTTCTGGTGGCTCAACACCGCCATTCTTGCCCTGTCATTCCTCATGGTCGTTTTCATGTTCCCCGAAACACGATTCCAGCGCGCCCTTCCCGTCAGCGCAGAGCAGACCTCCAACGAAAAGATTTCATCTCCAGCACACTCTGACAGTGATTCCACATCCGCCGAAAAGACTGATCCTAACCGTATCCAACACGTCGCAACCGCCCAATCTGTCCTTCCCGAAACCACAAATATCGAAAACACCGAAACAGCAGCCCGGGACCCTTACCTTGGCCGCGGTAAGCCTGCAAAGTGGCAGTGGAAGCTCCTCCAGCCCAACGCAAGTCCCTTCAAATCTATGGCCTTGGACCTTTGGCTCCCATGGAAGCTTTTTGCCTTTCCCATTATCGAATTCGCTTCCTTTGTCGCCAGTTGGAGTTGCTCTTCCTTCCTCGTCCTCAACCTCACGCAATCCCAAGTCCTGGCTGCACCTCCCTACAACATGAAGCCTATGGTCGTTGGGTTCACAAACTTTGCTGTCATGGTCGGAGCCTTTATTGGTCTGTTCACCGCTGGTCCATTGTCTGATTGGGTCTCCGCGCGGTCCACGAAGCGGAATAACGGTATCCGTGAGCCAGAGATGCGTTTGCCAGCCATGATTCCGTATGTCATCATCATGTTGATCGGCAACATCGTTGTCTCTCTCGGCTACGAGCGGAAGTGGCGCTGGGAAGTCATTGTCATTATTGGATATACCTGCGCAGGCATCCAGGTTGCTGCGCTTCCGGGTATCGTGAGCACTTACGCCATCGATTCGTACAAACCTGTTGCAGGAAGCTTGATGGTGGCAGTTACAGTGAACAAGAACCTTTGGGGATATGGATTGGGCAAGTTCATCACGCCATGGACTATTAGCGATGGGTAAGTCCGACCTGGTGCAATTACTCAGTATTGGAGACATGCTAACAAAGGCTCAGGTTCATCTCACCAATTATGACGAACGCAGCGCTTATCACGCTTTGGTGTCTTTTTGGCATTTTGTTCTGGTGGAAGGGTAAGACGTTCCGCCGATGGAGCAAGAACAGCAGCGTGCATTCGCACGGTGCTTTGTAAACATTCCCCCTCTACAGTCCTAGCCCTCTTATGGCAATCAGATCCGCGCTGAACGCGAAATGAATATCAATGATTCTTCATGTTATCCCCAGTGGCTCCTTTCTTGTTTCTCACTGTGCTCAGTCTCCATTCGTATTTCCCCTCGACGCGCTCCTTGCCAACCTCTCAGAAACCTCCCAGTTCAATCAGCAATCCAGTCACAATCATCAGCCCTCCCATCAAGATCTTCCCAGGCGTCCACTTCCATGTCCCCCAAGATCTCATTGTTTCCTCTCAGCCACTGCCACAGCAACAGCGCACTCGCTGTCCTTGCGATCAACAGTCCGTCGCTCCACGCAGAGACCTCTTCGTCTGTGTACATGAGTATACCGTCCAGCTCTGTGACATGGTGACGCATACGGTCACGGACGCCGTGTGTCGAGAAGCCATTCGGGTGGGTTGGCGGAAATAGCAAGAGCGTTGGCCAGACGTTTGGCATCAGGGGCCGACGGTAGGCTGTTGCTGGTGCTTCCAGGATCCCTATG
Organism: Plenodomus lingam; assembly: GCF_022343315.1. NCBI lineage: Eukaryota > Fungi > Ascomycota > Dothideomycetes > Pleosporales > Leptosphaeriaceae > Plenodomus > Plenodomus lingam. The sequence goes on from NW_027093973.1 coordinate 999,963, forward strand.
TCGTTCCTACAATTTTCATTTACCACTGGCACGCTCCCAGGTATATCTGGCTCCGGCTCCGGCTCCGGCTCTGGGGCTGGGGCTGGAGTCGCATCAACGGCAGAAGGAGGAGGAAGAGGAGGAGCAACGGAATTAACAACGACCGGATACCTCTTATGATCCTTCCCATGTCCGATCCCATGCATCTTCCACGCAAGCAGCATATCATACCGCAACACCAATCGTATAGCAAGATGTTTCTTCCGATCATATAATCGCGCCATCACTGCTCGGTTCTCAGCGATCTGCTCGGGAAGCAAGGTCCGCGTCACCAGGAACAATAACTCCTCTGTCAAAATATGCCCAGTCTGCATACTCAATTCATCAGCGATATCGTCTCTAGAGCCGCCCGTCGACAAACGAGGCTCAACGGAACAGACCGGCCGATGCCGAAAAAGCAAGCGTATGAGATTACACCAATTCGTTTTTGTGTCCACCTCTTTCAACATCGTATTAACAATTCGCTGCACCCCATGCCCTCCAACCCACAGCTTTGCCCACTCTTGGATCGCGTCTAGACTTGCCTCAAGCGTGCCTGCAAATGGGGTTGGCACAGTGGGTTGCAAAGTCCAGTAGCCGGGGAGTTTGAAGACCGTACGTTTGGCCTCGGGTGGGTTATCGAAGAGGTCGGCGGCGCTGGTACGTGAGCGAGGTGGGGGGTTGGTATGTGGTGTGGTTGTGGGTGAGGCGCGTGGTGTGACGTAGGGAGATGCTGAGAAGGCGGATTCAGAAATGAGGGAGTGTGCGGTGGAGTTTGTACGGGAGGCACGATTTGTGGGAGCAAAAAAGCGGTTGTTGGGGGCGGGCGTCATCTTGAGTAGTGAGAATAGGCTGGAGATGGTGGGTCGTGTACAAGTGAGATTGTGTTGTGAGAAGGTAATAGTGCAGTGGTGCAAATGAAGACGGCGAGCTTGCATGTTGAACTGTCGTTCTGTTTAAGTGAAAGTGACGCATCCAGCGTTTGCGATGTCATGGGTGCGGAGGTGTAAGGTGAAGCTGGAGATGGCGGTGGAGTAGGGTGGAAGTGAAAGTGAAAGTAAGAGTCGATCCCTCAGGGCAATGATACTAGAGATAACAAAAACTAGTAGACGTAACAATAGATTACTCATAAAAAAAGTCTCACTCTCTACTATCTTTCTCTTTCTCTATTACACACTTCTTAGACGTCAAGCCTGAAAAAAACGTAGCAAACATGACGTGTATGCGCTCTGTGCATTGAGCTCTTTCATCATCAAGAAGTGAACAGTAGTTCAATCATAACACGTAGATCTATACAAATTGAGGCGCAAGCAGATCCATGTCTCTCCAGCTTCCGAAGTTTAGAAGACCCTAATGATGCTTACTTTGAATTATGTAGATACTCGTGAAGGCATGATCATGTTCATTATGAAACAACATTGCTGTTTTCGTTTACTGGAACAGAAAATTACTCCAGCTATGACGTATCAGATAATCAATTCATTGAAGACATAAAACCGATTTAGCGACTTATTTTCGTGGTTCATATTCTTAATGAAAGAATAGCCGCGTAGCTTGAATTTTAAGTATTTCGAAAAGAATGCTATCACCATAGATTTGCCATTGATAGAAGGTTATCCAGGAAGCTGACTTAAAAATCAGCTGGTATATTAAATATGGCATCCAAAATTTGAGCACCCTATGTGTACTCATTGCATTTTCTGACTATGTCAAGGTCTGACCAATGTGAGAGCGACAGGGCAAATCCTTTCATCGTCTAAGAATGTGCATGTATGAAGGCGACCTGTAACTTCGTTTCAAGAGTAGCATATCGCCCCCAAAGCTTCAGGAGTGCCCATCATATGTGTTAGCCTTCTTTCATAGAAAATGGCATGCGTAAAATGCTCGAAGACAGGATGAGATCCAAGTATATATCATTACCCACTTTCAAACGCTCTTCTTCCTCATCGCGACATCACTTGTACCTCTGAAAACACTGAAATATTGTTGGGAGAGATAGATGAGCAAGTCACTGGTTTCGAAATTATACAATCAACAGAATGTGGTGACTGTTCAGAAACCTCGAACTCATGGTCATGGGCCTTGTTATCCTTGCCCAGAAATAAAATACACATGATATTTGAGTGCATGGAACATAAAACAGCCTCGGAGTACTTCTCTCACAACATTACGACGCACTCAGACATCTATCTAGCTTAAAACGAAATCGGAATAAAGTGGAATTAAATGTGAAGCTGATCAAGTTCATGATCTGCGGGTTCTGATCTGGAAGTGTCAAACACTGCTACATGTCATTGTCATCGCACTTAATGGAGCTAGATGTGAGATTTTGAGGACAACATATAAAAGCCCCTCTGACCTCGTCACGTACACTCCTACAATATACGAAAACGTCTGGGTCATTAACCAAAGATGAAGACCAATCTACCCATAACTCAGGGAACTGTCAAAAACGTTATTATCGCTGTTAAAAATGGATGAGTGAACTGCCACATTTTCTCGATCCAGACTTTGCGATTTTGCAACGATCAAGAGTCTTGCTATACTCGTCACAAAGCTACTGCCGACGCATATGGATATGAAGGATGATGTCCTGTGGTCCTCCTCGCTTGCCGCTTGCAAAATCCCTCGCGTCTACCGAACTGATTAATCGTTCTGGGAGGACACGCCTGTCTGCTTCGTTTCGAATATCGGGTACTTGTCTATGATGGATGGAAGAGCAACGCAGTCAACACCATGAGTATCTCCGCCCTACCCGCCATATTTTGAAGCGTTGCTATCTAGCGTAGTATGCATGGCCCATGCTGCCCTACGCGTTATTTCGAGCGAGTATATATACCCAACTCCTAACCATCTCTGTTCTCTCTTTAATATTCCTGCAGTTGAACAAATGTGCCATTTCTAGCGGCAAACAAAAGACAGAATGTGGAAACATTGTTCTCCGCTTAAAAAAAGCCCACTGCATTTCGGCCATGTCTTGTCCGATTTAGAAAAACTATCTACAATACTCTCACGTTTTGAACTGCTTGACAGAGTCAACATGAGCATCAAGACTGGATGCACGAGTACATGTTGCGACGCAACTGTTATGTTCCCTAGACCGGATATAGAGTAATAATTATCCATCGCTGCTCTTGTCTTGCCTTTACACCACAAGTCAACCACGCACTCTTCTTGTAAATGCAGTATTCTTAAAATCGCATGCGTGTGTTTGAATCCTAAAGCAACACTTTCCATGTTCACATCAGTGCTATATTTCTTTCAAACACTACAGAATGCTCCTACTTTTGGAATGCGAAAAATTCATGGATGATGCTTGCAGGAAACAATTTATGGGCGAATATATAACCCTCACTGTACTCTGCCCTTTAAAAAAAATTAACTTCCTTTACACTTACAAAATCTCCTAGTTTGCTAAAATTTCAAGCACCAGTCTTCCGGTAGCATGTGGGCCTGTTTCTGGAAAATCCCTTCATTGGCTCACCACAATCCTGCACCTCGACCTTTGTGCAGGCGGAAATGCAGATACTGTCACGTCTATTAAAAACAGACAATGCGAACAATATGTGAGGATCTGACTTGTGGGTATACAAAACGCCCCTCGCTATTCCACACACAAACACCTGCTTCAAAACTATATAATACCCCAATCTCCTAAAGTACTACGGGCTGGATAGCATTTGCATGCATGTATGAGTGGTTTCTCAAACAACGTACTATGTGCTTCATGACTTTGTTTTTCGCCCTTGTTCAAGGATAGATATGTACCTATGCTATAACCCTCAAAAGCTTATAAAGAGAGCATGACATGTCTTTGAGAATTGTGTTTGCAAGTGCCTAAAAAACTCTGCTGGGATCTTTGCACCGCCATTTCTATGTCTCCAGCACATCCATTCCACTTTTCAAAAACATCTGATCAAGAGGCAAAATGCGTGCATGTGTGGTTTTCAAACCAACATGCGGCAAAGCCCATGACCCCATCAACAGATTGTGTGCAAGAAATATGAGTTTTGGCGCTTTTTTGATCTCATAAGAATCTTTGGATCGGTTCCTATGCGTTAATCTGACTGATTCCAAGAACAGATAAAAATGTCATCCTTTAATTCTCCTACTTTAAAATAAACGACACTGCCTACAAGCATGTGTAAGACTGGGCTATGTGCGTGCGTCTGTCCCCACCGCAAAACTGCAGAAGAAGAAAATGATAGCTAATTTGTCTCGCATTTGTATTCATGCAAGTATAATTTGGAGTCTTCTTGGTCCTTGTATACTGCACGGCCTGATGTGTGGGGCGAGTCATAAGATCCCAACTTGCATACTTATCTAGACCATCTCCATATTCTCTCCCACAACCCGTCTTCCCTCTTCCCACCAAAAACGCCCCTAATTCATCCAAACATCAATAAAAACACAAGAATGGCTGCGTGCGTGCGCGTGTCTGTCTTTGAAAAAGCTACTACTTCAGCTACGTACAAACACAATCAGACTCACCTCGGGATTACATTTTCCAAAAAGCGTGATCCTACCTCTCATGAGATTCACTCGTAAGTTCAACACCACAAAGTCCCTTCGTTTCTCCCCCCTTCCCTCTTCTCCCTCCCCACCCCCTCCTCTTCCAAGCCCCCACTCACAGACAATCAAACTAAACGCCAAGCCAAATAACCCGCCCATGTCTTTCCCGCTTCTCTAACAGACACGATAAACACAGACAGCGGCACAGTATTTCTGAAATATTATAACTGAACTACCATACCTAGCACTCTTCGGTCTTTACTTCTCACCTCTCACTTCTTACTCCTGGTAAGGGCATGGGGGAGATGTGTACTAGACAATGCGAGCGCGAGAGCAAAGACCAGAACCAGAACTAACCCCGAGATTACCATGCTCTTATTCATACAAAACCATACCATACCACCCAGCCAACTATAATCTCTCATCTTCCACATCCAGATTCGCATCCACATCCACACAAACCCCCACCCTACTCCCCACACCCCATACCATGCATCTAGCGCAGCAAGTTCGTCCGGGTGCGGAATTCAAACCACCTGTCAATTGCCATTAAAACCACTGCTCTTTCAAACCGCAAACTTCACATTCACGGTGAACACAAACAACCAGAAACAAAAAAAGGCGAAGAAGAAACGCCAATTGCTTGTACTACTACTACAACCATGACAACAACGACAACAACAACTCCTACTACTATAACAACCACAACCACAACCTCCAAACCGCACCTTTCCAGCCTTTCCGCACCTCATTTGAACCACATCATTCGTCAAACCTGCACTGCCCACCTCATCTATTTCATCGTGATATCTTCGCGCCGTGCCTTTTGTCTTGCAGCAAAAGCCAAAAAAATAGAAAAAAATCCTGGCTCAGCGAGTGGTATTTCCGGGGTTTCCGGCTCATCTCAGACAAGTGGGGAAAGACAAGAGAAGGAGACGAGAAAGAAAAAGAAATAGCAAGAAAAGGAGCGGCGTGTGATGACAAAACCAAGTTCATGAGTTTCGATCCACTGCGCCGTTGAAAGAGTCACCGCTGTCCCATGCACAACAATATGTTTTTGTGGGTTGCAAAAGAAAGTTAAGCGAAACTGCTTTCCTTGGGCAGGCGTTTGAGCGCGGCTTCGACGTCCTTGTGATCCACCACTACGCCGCTTTCCGAACAGCGGGCTTTGGCGCGGAGCTCGGAGCAAAGATTGTCAATGTCAATGGTGCCGTCTTTGAAGTCTGGGCGACTCGACAGTTTATCCCTGGACCTTATTAGTGCGATGTTCGCAAATTGTATAGCGGCATATACGCACCAAATCTTGTGGCAGTTGAGCATGGCGCTCATGTCGTCTCCGGGTACCACCTCATCCTCGCCCTCTCGAGCCCGCTCCGACTCTTCCACTAGATTCGTCTTTTGCGTTGCTGGTGTATCGGCAAACTGGAATGGGCTACCATAGTCGACATTGAGGAAGGCATCGTTGAAGAAGCCACCGGTGAAATCGCCATCACCCACAATCGCAGTCTGGGTATCGCGATATTCGCCAAAAAGAGTCGGCTCAAATTGGCCGCCATTCTGATTGGCAAAGTAGTCAATGCTGGTGACAGGCGGGGTGGGCGACTTGGTGGACGCGGACAAAACTGCAGGAGAAGATTTGTCGTCAGATAGGGACATGGCACGTGGCACGGGATTACGAGTGTTGCCACAGGCCATATTGAGCTTTTCGCAGAAGGAGAGCTCACCTTCTTGGTTGCTGTGACAGACATAACCATCTGCTCCTGTGTCCGCTTGCTGGTTCGGCGAAGTATGGCTTGGTTCAGGTGAAGTTCCACATGAAGAGTCGTGGTTGGTAGGCGATGTGGACGCATTTGAAGGCGAGCCAGAATGGGTTGACGAGCCACTGTTGAATTGGAAGACACGAGAGGACTGTGAATGCGCAGAGCTGTCAGTACTGCTACGCGCAGGAGTAGCACTGGTAGAAGATGCTGGCTTGTTGGCTCCCCAGAATCCATTCAGACTGTTAGAACGCTGTACACCGGTCGTCGTTTGACCCGTATTTGGTGCGTTTGGACAGTTAGCGGTCGATCCATTGGTGTTGTTGGCCGGGCTGCTCGGTCCAGTGCTGTTGTGTCGGCCAGATGCGCTGGACGCAATCGAGCCATTTTTTGAGTTGGATAGGGAATTGTTATCCAGTAATTGGGCGGCGGGAAGGCCGCCAAATCGTGGGAAATCAAAGGAAAAGTTGCTATTGTTACCGGCGCTATTACTCAGATGAGAACTGAAGCCTGAAGCTAGCGGTGGTGTGCGGTTCAGTCCGGTGCTGTTGAGAGACAGACGCTTTCGGTATTCGCGAAGCTCCATCTGCAGCCGCTGAACCTGGGCACGCAGCAGACCGTTCTCATGGTTGGTGGCGTCTGAAGCCTTTTCGAGTTCGTTGACCTTGGTCTCGAGGTCCTTTAGGTGCTTCTCCTTGCGCTCTCGAAATGCTCGTTGCGCTGCCCTGTTCTGAGCTTTGCGCTTCTAGTGGCAGGTTAGTAGAAGACACTGGGCATACCGCTGGGAACCACCTACTGTTGTTGGCTCTGATGTCAGTGGCTTGCGGCCAGGTTTCTTTGCTTGCTTGTCTTCGCCTTCACGACGCTTGCCGCCCCCTTCCTCACCGTCTTCGTCGTCATCGTCTGGACTCTTGCGCTTGTCGTTGGATTCAGCTGGCGTATCGCCAGGCAGTGCGCCAATCATGATGCCATTGCTGTCTGCTCCGTCGAAATCAAATGTGTTTTCGCCGTCGAGGTAATCTACGAAAGGAGTATCGTCGAGGCTGCCGTTGCTGAAAGCATGGGCGGATGTGGACTGTTCTCGAGAGGTGAAGTAGGCGGGGTCCAGCGTGTCGACTGGAAACTGGAACTGTGATGAGCCATGGGGCGGTTTGGAATCATCGAGGCCTGTTGCGAACATGTCGTTTGTGTTCTGGTTGTTGGTATTGGAGGCCAGCGCGGCGAGCAGCAAGTCTTGTTGCGACGAGTCGAGGTAGAAGGGCGCCCCGTTCTGGAAGTCGTTGGCGGTGCCTGCCATTGCAGAGTCTGGGTGTGGGCGGGATGCGGGGTGGGTGCCCAAGTCGGTGGTGAGAGGGGAGGGGTCAGCGGTGTCGGGCGTGGGGGTGGGTGGATGAGTGGGTGAGAGGGTGAGTGGGACAGTGGGTGGGTGTTGGATCGGGCGGTCAGGGTTCGGGTAGGGTTGGCGAGTGGCAGTCTTGAGGGACTTGGGTACTGATGCGGCGAAGGTGGAATATCAGCGTCTTGGTAGTGGAGGGCTGTTGTTCGCACACTACAATACTGTGTAGGCACTGTGACGTACGGTTGACAGCGATCTGGCGAGGTGGAGCAGCGGGTGCCTTGCGCTCGGCCGCGTGTCACTGTAGATGACGCACCGACGACGGCAAAAAGGTCTATCTCGCACAGCGGATGTGGGCGGAGAACAGCCGACCAGACACGGGAGGGGTGGCTGTCGGACGAGGGCGGTGGCGGCGGGGTGGGGTGCCTCTATGGCGGGCGCAAAACTCACAAGTCAGCGGCCAGTGGTAAGGCGAGGGTGTTCACAGGTGGTTCAGCGGTTTCGGAGAAAAAAATGCAAGAGAGTGGGTGGTGGTGGTGGAGGGACGGTGTTGCCCGCTGTGTGTGGTTCCAGCCAGATTGACTTGGTTTGAGGGCTACGGGCAACGGGGCTGGGGGGCTACGGGCTCCGGGCAACGGGCAACGGGCAACGGACCAGGTGCATGATACTCCTAGTACATACAAGTCTACGGGTGTATATTGTATTGTAGAGTAAGGGCACCTGGCTCTCGTCTCTCTGATCTGGGCGGCCCTTGGTGGCAATTGGTCCGGCCAGTTGGACGGCGGAATCTGGCCTTGGAGCTTGTCAGAATGCGGTAGAGGAGACCAACGAGTTTTGCAGGCGTCGACGACAGTGATAGGGCGACTGGGTAGGTGAAGAGGGCCGTGTGGATACGTTCTACCTAGTCGTTCTACTCTAGAGTATAGTTGTCCTTGGTCGCCCTATAGTTGTCCTCGTCGTCCAGGTGCCCGTGTGTCTTGTTCGAGGGGCATCATGGCCGGCGACAAGGCGCGGGGCAACGAGCTTATCAATCAAAGAAAGCCCTCGAATATGACGCCAAGCCGATGTCTGTGCCTGGCCTGGCCAACAGGGGCCGCACCGTGTCCACCTTGGTCCGACGGCGGCCGTTCAGACAGGACAGTCTGAATGGATGGAATGGCTCCTCCGACGACACAGTGGCAGCAGCGCCATGACATGTTGCTACTGTACTCCAGGGGGGGATGAGTCGAATCTACTGTTGGAGTAGTACGTCCGATATGTATGGTACGCCTAGAGTATGGCCATCTGGCGAAACATGGACATGCATGAGTCAAAGCGCATGTTCGGAGTGGAATGCCTGTTGGAGAGCCCATCCAGAGGCGAGATGCCATCTCTCTCGTCAATCTAGTAGTAGTAGTAGTAGTAGTAGTAGTAGTAGTAGTAGTACAAGCAGGTATTGCATTTGCTTGTGAGGCTAACACGTGACGGCTGTTGCCACCAATTACCTGGCCAGCCAGGTGGATAAAAGTCCACGCCCATTTACTACACAGTACCTAGTACCTACTGTACACTAGTACCTAGGAACTATGTAGTCCTACTACACAGACTATCTACCTACCAAAGTCTCTCAGCCTCTTCACGTGCAGCACTGCGGCACTGAGGCTCGGCATTGGCCTCATGAATAGATGCCTATTTGTGATGGACAGATGGTATGGCGTCCTACGTACAGTATAATCAATAATTACAGTATCACACAAGGTGTTAGTACACAGTACTCGAAGATGTTGTAACTCCTGTACTGTACTGTACTGTTCTGTTCTGTTTCTGTTACTATTCGATCTGTTACTTTCTGGCTCCTCCACAACCTCACCCGGGTCCAGGATATGGCCCTCTTGGCACGCTAACGTTTAGAAGGACGTGACTGCCCTTCCTTGCAGCCACTGATCAATCGACCCGACTGACGGCGAGTTCCAACTACCAAGAAAAACATACTTGGGCTGTTTACCACTGACAACAACAACATCCCCACCACTTCAACCCCCACAGCCCTCGACGACCAGGCGCCATGGCGGACGAAATCAAACAGACGAAGATCGCAATCAACCAAAAGAAACAGGCGATCGCCCAAGAGGAGGCGACGCGCAATGAATGGGTCAAGGAACTAGCCGAGCTGGAGAAGCTGTATGAAGCCACGGGCAACAAGGAAATCGAGGCCATGCGCCCAGAAATGCAAGGCTACATCACCACCCAAGATGCCATCCTCAAAACCCTCCGCTCAGAACTCGCCGCGCTCGAGTCCCAGCTGCCGCAAGCACCCCAAGCCGATGGGCCCAAGTTCGACCCCGAGAAGCATCCTTTGCTCAGGAAGACAGTCGAGAAGCAGGAGCCTGAGAAGAATCACGTATTCAGTACGGGGGACATGTGCGAGGCGCAGTGGTCAGACAAGTCGTGGTACAAGGCCAAGATTCAGAGCATCCTCGGATCTGTCTCTGCGCCCAAGTATCTCGTGCGCTTCATCGAGTACGATGATACGCTGACCGTCGACCGCGCCGCCGTACGCCCTCTGCCTAGCAAGCGCAAGCGCGAGCCAGAGACTGCACAAGCTCCTCCCCTGGCTGCCTCCGTCACCTCGACTCCCCATGTCATATCGGGGCCCGCCAGTATCAACCCCAACGCACAGAACGGGAAGAACAAGGCCACAACAAACGATGCCGACATCAAGCCGGCGAGCCGTGTCCCCAACAAGGGCATCCTCAAGAAGAGAGCCAGCGCCTGGAATGACTTCCAGGCCAAGGCCAGTAAGAAGGGCATCACGAAGAAGGACTCCATGTTCCGCACTAGCACTGAGGCCGGCAGTCGGGGTAAGTTGCATTCCTCATATCTAAACAGCGCATACTGATAGGAAGCAGTGGGCTTCACTGGCTCTGGCAAGGGCATGACCGAGACCCATAAACGTCTACGCTACGACCACAAGGCCGATGCAGAGCTGGACCCAGAAGAACATCCAGACACTATTCCCTCGCAGCCTTCCCACCCTCGCAAGCGCATCTGAGTATGCGTATTGCGCACTCTGAACACTCTCTTAGTAAGTGAACGAGGAATAGCGACCATTGCAGTCTAGGTTCTTTGGCTTACGTTGCCCTTGGGCCAACTTTAGACTAGGCATACTCGTGACGGCTTGGTTCTGTAGACTTTCATCTACACGAGAAGACCTACGCACAGCTCATCAGCTTTGCAGTAATGGATCCGAGGCTGACTTGTTTCTAGCCCTTGATACGACATCTCCTTCTGACGCCATACGATTGTGCATACGAATTGAGCACACACCCTTGCATACATCTGGCGTTAAGGCGTTCATCTGTTGCTGTCAAACATTTCGTTTCTTCGCCGCAAAAACCTTTGACGGCTGGTACGAATCTCATTGACTAACGAGAGTCTACATATCTTCAGGTAAGACCTTACCCTGTAGATAGTTTGCGCAAGGTACATGAGCTCTGCCACTCGTGTACATACCATAGATTCAGGAAACAGCCCCGTTGGCGAATTGCACCAGGGGAGTATGTATATTCTCAATGAAAGATGATATACAAATCCAGAATCAACATTCGAATACCTATTGTATGCTGTGACGCTTGATGATGCAGTCTTGCATAAGAGCCTTCTACGAGTCCAACATGGGTCCTACTGTGGGTGGTAGGTTACATGTGTAGTGCGAGGTAGTCTATGCGTGCACGAGGTTTCGTGCTTTGTCTGCCCCACGTCCAGCGAACCCTGCATCGCCGCGGTACATGGGCCCCCTCTCCCCCCCGACCTCACCCCACGCCTCAAGCCTTAGCACTTGCGTCGCGAGCCACAAATACGAGGCGCAAGGCATGTCGGAGCTGTGTGCAAGGTGCAGTGACTTGGAGAACGCGTTCTCATCATGGAAGCGGATTGGGACGAGGTACATGACCACCACAACGCTGCCTGACGCGTTACCAACTTCACCCTCCCTCAACCTGAAGGCAGTATCAAGCATGAGTGCACCGTGACTGACCCTGTTCAGCTAGCCATCGCTCAGCTGCCTCCGCCTGGACCGCATCATGCTGCTGTCCCCATATCCACCTTCGCTTTCGACACGACCCAAGAGCTGTTGTGGACCGGCAACAACCATGTGAGACCTTTTTCCTTATTGCGCCTCAGTGTCTACCATGTATCCTGACGCATGAACGAAACACAGGGTCGAGTCACGTCTTTCTACGGGCCTCATCTTGAGCGCTATACGTCGTACCGCGGACATACTCTCGCCGACGGTCCCGTGAAGCAGTTCCTCTTCACAGAAAAGGGCATTCTATCGATATCCAAGCAGAGCGTCCACTACTCCCATCGACGGGGACTTACACAATGGCATCTCACGTATGTCGTCACACTAGTCCTGGCATAATCATACACTTCTCAGCAGCTACTGATCGTAGCTTGTAGGAGTTCCGACTTCGTCGACCTCAAATGCATGAACTTCACCTCTAAGGGCACACGCGAAATACTCGTTGCAGGATGTCAGGAGCGCATGTTCAAAGTGGACGTAGAAAAGGGCATCATCACAGATACTGTGAGCATGGACCACATCTATAATCTGGCAAGACTGACGTGTTGCAGGTACTTGCGGAAGCCCAATACACCATCATGAAGCGTGCCGGTCAATATCTCTGCGCTGCGACAAAGACTGGCGGTATCCATATTCTCGATTCAGGCTCCCTGTCAGTAATCAAAGTATTCGAAGGACATACTGGCAGCATCAGCGACATGGACGCAAAGGGTGACTTTCTCGCAACCTGCGGCTGGTCTCCAAGACAACAATACGCTTACATGCTCGATCCTTTTACCAACGTTTTCTCCCTGAAGACACTGAAGCAGCTTCCTCCGATCCCATTCCACACTGGCGCAGCCTTTGTACGAATGCACCCTCGCATGTCGACTACTGCTTTCATAGCTTCACAAAACGGCCAGATGCACGTCATTGATTTGATGAACCCCGATGCCGCCGTCCCCCGCCAAATCAACCTATACGATTCATATTTGGCAGGTTTCGAGATGGCACCATCTGGTGAAGCTTTTGCCCTGGCAGACTCAAATTCTCATATTCACCTTTGGGGCTCCCCTTCCAAAGTGCACTTTCCGGAGTATAGTAATCCAACTGAGACTGCAGATCATCCTATACCTCCTCCAGCAATGGACTGGAGCTTAGACACGTAAGCTGGGCCAATTCTTACTTCAACTCTATCTCACACATCACAGTCCTTTAAACACAGTCGGCATGCCCTACTATAAAGAGCAATTACTCTCAAGCTGGCCAAGTCATATGGTCTTCGAAGTCGGTGCTCCGCCGGTCAAAATCGACAGCGCAATCCTCAGCAGTATGACTCGTGCGGATATTGGTTTCTTTGCGAAGAACCCTCGAACAAAACGAAGGAATCAGGTGGAGGTCACCCGACTTGGCGATCGTGTTCTCGACTCCCTCACAGCACCAAAGTTCCTGAGCGAAAAGAGTCGAGCCTCGCAGTCAGTCGTTGAACCCGACTCTAAAACCGCGGAGACCATGGAGACCTTGACAGATCTCCATCTAGATGATGTGACACGGAAAGATGTTCCTGCAATGTATGGCAACGTCGAGATCAAGTACAGCAAATTCGGTGTTGATGACTTTGATTTTGCGTATGTTCTCACTTTGATGTTGAACAAAGGATATCGCTGACTGAGACAGTTACTATAATCAAACCCCTTACTCTGGGCTGGAAACTCACATCACCAATTCATATGCCAACCCACTACTACAACTTCTTCGTTTCACGCCTTTGATACGTAATCTTGCGCTACAACACACCGCCTCGCCGTGCCTCTTCGAATCCTGCCTATTATGCGAACTGGGCTTCCTCATAGACATGCTGGAGAAAGCTGCTGGGCTCAATTGCCAAGCCTCCAACTTCCTCAAGACCTTTAGCGGGCTATCAAATGCGGTGTCGCTCAATCTACTTGAAGAATTTGCACCCAATGTCGCACTTACCAACATGATCCAGAATTTAAATCGTTTCCTCTTGGACAAGGTATCTGAAGAGTTTAGGCAGATGTTGCCAGGACAGCCTGGACCATCAGCAATGGACCAAGTACTAGAGACACAGGCAAGAGCGAGTATGCGGTGTGCTCAATGTGCCAATGAGACTATTCGCGGAGGTAAGAACTTCGTTTCTGAGCTCGTATACCCTGCCAAACACGTCATGAAAAATACCCGGATACCACGCCCGACATTCTCGCAAATCCTGAAAGCCAGCGTGGAGCGACAGGATCAGACTAGAGGATGGTGCACAAAATGCAATCGCTATCAACAGATGGTGCAAAGGAAGACTATACAGTCTGTCCCTGGCGTCCTAATGCTCAACGCAGCGATCCAGAGTCATGAGGCGAAGTTATTGTGGGCTATCCCGAATTGGCTACCACAAGAGATTGGTATTATAGTAGATCAGGGCCAGTTCTACTGCTTCGAGGGCCAGGATCTCAAGCTGCACCTGCAGCGCGGTGTGTTCGACATCATGGTATATGAGCTTATCGGAGTAGTTGCAGACATCAACAGCGGCGAACACCAAAAGCCTCATCTTGTGGCTACCATCAACACCGGGCCCTCTTCTCGCGAACCGGATGCGGAAGATAAATGGTATCTTTTCAATGACTTCTTGGTAAGACCGATACCGAAAGAGGAAGCACTGCGTTTTGAACCAAGCTGGAAGCTCCCCTCGGTCTTGAACTTCCAGCTCAAAGCTGCGCGAAACAAGATTGACGACTCCTGGAAGCAAAGTCTCGACACTTCCATTCTCTATCGCTGGTGGTCCTCCAACCCACCACCCCCAGAAGATAAATTTAAGCTCCTCCAACCTTCCACTGAAGCCCCATGCCCCGGATACCCCGTAGCTATTGATGCAGAGTTCATCCGTCTCCAAGCGGAAGAGATTGAGATGAAGGCAGACGGTACCCGCCAAACGATCCGACCGGACCGCAAAGGCCTCGCCCGTGTCTCTGTATGTCGAGGCTCTGGTGAACATGCCGGGCTCCCTTTTATCGACGACTATATTGCCGTCACTGAACAGGTTGTCGATTACCTCACGGAATGGTCCGGTATATCCCCTGGCGACCTCAATCGCGAAACCTCGCCTTACGCTCCAGTAAGCCTGAAACATGCCTACAAGAAACTTTGGCTCCTCCTCAATCTCGGCTGTGTATTTGTCGGTCACTCTCTAGCCAATGATTTCCGTACCATCAATATCCACGTTCCAAAGTCCCAGGTTGTGGATACCTCAAACCTCTTCTTCAAACCAGACTTCAAGCGTAAACTCAACCTCAAGTTTTTGGCCTGGTGTGTGTTGAAGGAGAGTATTCAGCAGGACACACACGATAGTATCGAGGACGCGACGACGGCGTTGAAGCTATGGCGGAAATACGAAGAGTTTGTGGATGCGGGCGTGTTGGAGCAGATGCTGAATGATATCTACGCAAGGGGCAGCCAGGTGAAGTTCAAGGCGCCTGGAAGCGCGGACAAGGCCGTGGGAAACGGACATCGTGCAAGTGGAAGTGGGAGTGGCAGTGGCAGTGGTGTTAGGATGGACACGCCAGACTCGGTGGGTGGGTTGACGACGCCGAAGAAGGGGAGTACGTTTGGTGGAGTGGGGTTTCGAAGTCCGATGAGGAGGTCTTGAAGGGTTGTGCTTTGTTCTTATGGGTGTCTGTGGCGGTTGTGGGTGTTGCTCAAGGCAGAGGAGGTGATGTGGGAGATGTTTGTCCTGGTGATGTATTAAGATATAAAAAAAGCCATATTCTAGTCATGTAGGTATCAATATATGCAAAATTACATGTCAATCCGTTTTCAACGCAGGACATATCAACGGTCGTCCTGTCAAGTGCTGCCCGCATCATTGGCATTCGGGCCCAAATACTTCTATGTTCATCATCAAAGCTTTACCTACCACATGTAATAATAACCTAATCAATCGAAAGTCCCCCCCAAATGCCGTCATATTGGTTCCTGACGATCAATGCCGATCCTCGTCCCATGCATTGTCAAAGACTGGCCCGTGCGCAAAATTCCTGGTGATGTCAACGTTGACATCCACCGAGCCAGTTACCCCATCAGACCTCACAACTTGAAGCATGAGCACGCAAATACCTGTCAGACTGATGCGATCAGTACAGCGGCGCGGATTGCAATGGCAAAGGCCGCTTGGGGGTTGTGTATCGCGCATACCGGCTGTAGGTATGGGGGGAGGGCTTCGTAGCCTTTCTACCACTGCATCTCGTGCCCTCTGCACCACCGCGCCTCGCACACATGACATTCATTCAGCACAACACACACATTCCACCGTCGATGAAACAGAAGTCTCCCACTTCAATGCGTTGGCGTCGAGTTGGTGGGATCCGCATGGTCCTTCGAGATTGCTACATCTCATGAATCCACTGAGGCATGAGTTTATTGCTCGGTGTCGGGCCGCTGGTGGTGGTGATGGAGGAAGAGGAGGAGAAGCTCAAACACAAGGGCCAGGAAAAGGAGATACTCAAAGTCCAAAACTACGCTACCTAGACATTGGCTGCGGCGGCGGTATCTTCGCCGAAAGCGCAGCACGCCTCCCAACTACCTCCTCTGTCCTAGCCATCGACCCTACACCAGGCGTCCTCGCAATCGCCTCAGCCCACAAACGCCGCGATCCAACTCTCATGCAACCGGGTCGCCTTACCTACCTCAACACTTCCATCGAGGATCTCACTCCACCGGGCACCTCCACCTCTCCATCCTTCGACATCGTCACCCTCTTCGAAGTCCTCGAACACGTACACGCCCCCGGACCCTTTCTCTCACACGTCTTACCGCACGTCAAGCCGGGGGGCTGGCTCGTGCTCAGCACGATTGCGCGCACGTGGACCAGCTGGCTGGTGACGAATGTGTTGGCCGAAGATGTGCTGGGCGTGGTGCCCAAGGGTACGCATGAGTGGGCCAAGTATGTGAATGAGGCGGAGCTGAGGGACTGGTTTGCAGGGCAGCAGGGGTGGGGAGACGTCAGGGTTATGGGCGTCGTGTATGTGCCGGGCGTGGGGTGGAGGGAGGTACAGGGGGGAGAGGCGTGGGGGAATTATTTTTTGGGCGTTAGGAGGGTGGCGTGAGGAGTGGTGTGTGATATAGATGGGGGGACGGAGGGATGAAGATAGATTGTTCAGTTTTTTTGGTGTGTAGAGATGTGCATGTATATGTGTATATGGTAGATGATATTCCAAGTAAGTGAGATACCCGGCTAATATACTATAACGCGATAATCTATACAAACACAACGACTCCCCCTTCTTTCGCGAAGATTCTAACATGCTATACCCTGTACACACTGTACTATACACACGCCATATACTCTCCCAGCTCTCCCAACCATAACTCCAGCCACAGAGTCCCCTTATATTCCAACACCCCCCCATCTCCCACCATCCCTCTCAAGCCTTCCCCCCAGCCCCCGCCGCCTCCTCCACCACGGGCAAATTCCCCTTTCCCCCCCTCTCATCCTTTTTCGCTGCTTTCTTCCCCTTGCCCACGCTCTTCCCTGCCTCCGCGTCCAACACATCGTACCCGCCCCCGAGCTTCCACGCGCGAAGGTAGTCGTCACCGGAGAAGTGAGCGGGATAGGGCGAGGGCGCGGCCGTGCGTGTTGCGGAGCGCTGGGTCGTGGGGATTGTGCGCGATACGAAGGGGGTTAGCTGGGGGGCGGGGTTAGCTTGGGGCTTTGTTTGGGGGAGGACGGGGGAAGGAGGGCGGTGGGATGGGAGACGCAATGCTTTTATACATGTAGACAGCGCGATTGCGTCCCCCTCCTCCCAATCCGGAGAAAACATACCTCTGCATACTGTGTGCCTTGTACGGGAAATACGTAGGTTCTGATTTTACTCCAATCCGGGGCAAAGTTGCCGAATTTGTCGATTTTGCCGGTATTGCCTACGCGGTTGCCCTTGTAGTACTCTTTTCCGGCTTGCTTGGTGGAGAGGGGGAGGCGGCGGATCATTTTTTGGAGGGGTGAGGTTGGTTTGAACATTTTTGTGTTTGGGTTGGTTGGTTCTTTTTTCTTTATATCCCTTCTTTTTTAGATCGCTGTTGTAGGCGTTGATAGCGCCCGCCCTCTCCTTTAGTTTATGCAGTATACAATGCCGGCGACGTTTGCGCGTGTCGTCGGATTCGGGGATGGGAGCATGGTGGCCGTCTGGGCAGTGATTGCGGAGTTGTCGACGGAGGTGCTCAGAGCGCATGGTGTCACGTGCGCCAACACTTGCGAAAAAAAGTGCTAGTGGCCAAGAGTTCGAAGTTGCAACTTCACGCACACCTATACAACCAAGCAGCGCGCCAACATGCCTCCACGGATAGCACGCAGCTCCGTGCAAGGCAGTGCGCCTGCCAAATCTTCCAAGAAGCCGAACGCGCGAAACCCCAAAAAGGCGGCAAAGCGCGCCCTGGACGCCTTTGCTATCGCCCAGTACGAAAACCCCGAGAAAGTCAAGATTCGCAAGAATCGTCTTGGTGAGGCGGATCCGGCGTTTAACCGGAAGCGTGGGCGCGACGGCGACGAGGATGAGGATGACGAGGGGGACGAGGACGAGGAAGATGGCCCAAAACGGCGGAAACGAAGGAGTGGGAATGACAGCTTTGATGAGGGAAGCGACTCTGAAGGGAATACGTGGCAAATGGGTCATGTAGAGGATGATGACGACGAAGACATTGATTCCGACGAGGCGTTTGGTGAGAGCGATGAAGAGCGGTTTGAGGGGTATACGTTCCGTGGGAGTTCGACCATGAAAAAGGGACGGGAGGGCAAGGGGAAGAGGGAGATGGAGTTGGGTAGTGATGTTGATATGGAGGAGGAAGATAGCGCGGATGGTGAAGAGGAAGATGAAGATGATTTAGGGGAGGATGCTATTGATCTTGCGACGGCGTTGGATCAGTACGAGGAAGATGAGCGAGAGGAGAAGAGGGAAAGAGAGAAGAAGAGGAAAAAGAATTCGATGTTTGGTGATGGTGACAGCGATGACTCGCCAAGTGAAGGCGAGGATATCGGTGCAGATGGGGCGGACGATCTGACATCTGATGATGATGATGACGAGGAGGACGATGAGGAAAGGCAGGCACAGCTCAACGACCTCATCTCGTCCTTGGCAGCACAAGAGGAAAGCAAATCAAAGGGTCGATCAGCCGAAGTCCACGAATCTGCTGTCCCCGATGAATTTGGCGTCTCGCGCAAGGTCGATCTTCTCAGCCTCAAGCCTAAGGTCGCTGATGAAGAAAAGAAACGCGCCTTCAAGCTGCTTGCTGACGACAAGTCATCGAAGCGAAATGATATTGCTAGAAAGTTGGATGCACCGCTACCAAAGCGACAACAAGATAAGCTTAATAGGGCTGCTGCCAATGCCAAAGCCAACGAGACTCTCGAACGCTGGACAGACACCATCAAATCGAATCGCCGCGCCGAGCATCTCATCTTCCCGCTGCAGCACAAAGACCAAGGCGAGGCCATGGGCGAAAGAACTCTGATACCGACCACGACTTCCGCCCCGGCCAATGACCTTGAAAGTACCATCCAGTCCATCCTCCAAGAGAGCGGACTGTCCAATGGCAAGGAGGACGAAGAGGCCATCCAGAGGTGGGAAGAACTACAGACCAACAAGCTGCCCATCGAAGAGGTTATGAAGCGACGTGCTCAACTGCGGATGGAGCGCGAGCTCCTCTTCCGGGAAGAAGTACGTGCAAAACGTATCAAAAAGATCAAGAGTAAATCCTACCGTCGCGTGCACCGCAAGGAGCGAGAAAAGCTACTCGAGAAGGAACGACAGGGTCTCAAGGATGACGGTGTCGATATTTCTGAAGAAGAGCGCGAATACAACGATCGTCGAAGAGCTGAAGAGCGCATGGGCGCCAAACATCGCGAAAGCAAGTGGGCCAAAGGCATCAAGGCTACTGGCCGAGCGGGCTGGGATCAAGATGCCCTCGATGGTGTTACGGAGATGGCTAGGCGCAACGAGGAGCTCCGCCGTCGTGTTGAAGGCAAGACGGTTCGAGACGAAGACGATGAGGGCTCAGATGTTCCGAGTGCATACGACTCCTCGGATGATGATGAAGACCTCTCTGACGCTGAAGCTCTGAAAAAGTCGCTCAGCAAGATCAAGCAGAATCCCTTCTCGACTGACAAGTCGAAGCTGGGGCAAATGGCGTTTATGCAGAAAGCAGAGGCTTCGAAGCGTGCCCAGAATGACGAGGCGGAGGAAGCTTTGCGACGCGAGCTCGCTGGTGAAGAAAGTCAGAGTGAAGAAGACGAGAATGCTGCGCGTGCCGGACGTCGCAAGTATGGTCCTGGTGGTCAGGCTACTGCCCCTGCCATCCAAATCACTCGTGGCGAGTTTGAAGAGCACGAGTCTGGGGATGAAGAGGCGGCCACCACGAGGGCGAGGGAGGAGCAAGGAGATGATGGTCACGCTTCGGAGGGTGCTACGCGAAACGCCAAGGCTGCTACAGGTGGTCTTTCCAATGGCACTCGCAAAACACAGAAGGCCTCGGCGCCATCGACTGCGAGTAAGGAGACAGGAGACGTCAATCCATTTTTGTCAGTGATGAAGAAAGAGAAGAAACCTCAGAAAGGGTCGGATCAATCATCTGCCGTACAAGGGGATTCACAACCTTCTACTGCAAAGCCGGCCAAGGCTCAGCTAAAGTCCAAGGCGAAAGCCAAATCTCAAGCAAAGCCCAAATCAAGCAAGTCTGCGCAAGAAACCACAGTCGACGAGTTCCTTCAACAGCGCGTCACTGCCGCCGACGACGACGGCTGGGCGACCATTGTAGGAGGGCAAGAGGACGAAGAAGACCAAGATATGGACGATGCTGACCTTGATCTCGAAAGCCTCTACCGCAATCAAGCCCTCACCAGCAAGGGTTTCGCAGGCGACAACGTCGCTGCCGACTTTGCCCAAGAAAAACGCGCCACCATCGCCGAAGAAGCCTCGACCGAAACAGCCACCCATCTCCCCGGCTGGGGTTCCTGGACTGGCGATGCCCTGACGCCGACCCAAAAGAGGCGCAACCTGGGCGCCCTCACCATCACGAAGACCGACGGCATCGACGCCGCCAAACGCAAAGATCGGAAGTTAGACAGAGTCATTATCAACGAGAAGCGTGTGAAACCCAATGTGGCGTATATGGCTACGCAGCTGCCCTTTCCGTTTGAGACGAAGGAACAGTATGAGCGTAGTCTGAGACTGCCCAAGGGGAGGGAGTGGACTAGTAAGCGCGCGCACCAGGAGAGCACGAGGCCGAGGGTTGTGGTTAAGCAGGGGGTTGTGGCACCCATGAGGAAACCGTTGGTTTAAGGGTGGGAAGGGAGGAGATGTGATTTGGGGGTGGGGAAGTACGGGGTAAAAGTATGGCGTGGGATGGGTTTCATCAGTATGACTTGGAATTTGAAGGAGGGTTTTCGTCAATTTGATACGAAAGCCATGGCTCTGCATTCTTGTTTCTTTTGCGTGACACTTCGATGCTGCGAATGATGGAGATGGAATCAGGATTTGTTATCTTCGCGGTCTCATCTCGTATTGAATGTTTCCGCATATACTTTCTACAAGCTTTCTAGCTTATTTCAAGTTGACACTATTGCTCCTCGACAGTATTTTCGAGCCTTGATTTGCGAGTCGCGAATATTGGAGTACTCCGGAATCTGAGTGTGGGTATTGTGTACCCCTTTTATACTGAGCTGGTATTGGGGACGCAAGAGTTGGCTTCTTTCAAGACGGCAGCTTCCTGTGGACAGAAGTAGTCACTGCGCATTTTTTGCCTCCTCGTCACTTAGTTTCACGGCAGTCTACTTGCTCCCTTTTCTACTCTTGATTTTCAGAGACTTTCCTTGTAGAAGAAAAATTGTGTAGGATAACAGTGGGTGGTGCCTAACTCTCCGGTGTTTGACCTCACTGCGCAAATGCGCACATCTCGTGGCCTAGCAGCAAACGGGCTATTGCTCCTTCCCCCAGGCTCCCATTGCAATTTTGCAATGAAAGGAAAAGACAGCATACGCTGTAAACCTCACATACAAAACAGCACTCCCTCTGCTATCTTCCTCGACTCTACCTATATGCGCAGTACTACCTAAATATACACTACTACACCACTTTGAAAATCCGCGGCCAATTGACTGGAGCGATCACGGTCGCGCATACCACGAATAAAAATACCTCATCTTCATCAATCTACGCACAAGACTTATTCACTTCTATGGGTCGACCCTTTTCCAGTCCGACTACATCAGCCTCCACCCTCAATACCAAACGAGAGTCGTGCAAAGAAGCATGGCGAGACACGAGAAAATGCATCTTGACCTCCTTCGGTTACGGCACAACCGCAACACCCGACGAGATTCCACCAGACAACATCTTCGTACCGATCCAGCAGGACAATATACTGCCCCAGGTCCCCATTGGCCGCCATCATCCAGTGCCTAGAAAGGGGATCGAGGACGACGATAGGCGGACGCTACATACGAACAAGTTTTACACCAATTCCTTTCTGGGCAACCAGAATATGCCGATCTGGACACATCCGTATTCGATATGGTGGGGAAAGGGGTGGTTGGTGCCGGATTTGCTGCCGTCGTTTGGTATGAATGTGACGCATGCTGAGGAACAGGATATTACGTATGGACCAGGGGATCCGGCAAGTGTATGTAAAGACTAGGTGAATGCATCGAAGTGGTAACTGATGATGGGCAGATGTACAAGAATCCTCTGCGGAAACAGTGCCTCATACTCTCTGCCAAAGAGCTCGACGGCCACACGACCCTGACCACCGACACCCATCTGCCATTTTCCGTCAATGTCAACCTCAACGGAAGGTCAGGCCCCGCACCGGTCCGAATGACGTTTCCTGTTGTTCAAGGGATGAGCTTTGTGACTGCTAGTTACAGGAACGCCACGCCCATGATTCATACTGGTGGCAAGGGCTTCACTGACTTTGTTGGCCCCATCCACATGGGAAGATCAGCCAAGTACCGTGTCTCGGACCTAGATGGTAGACCTTGGATCATCTACATCAACCCCGTTCCCGACGTCGAGTACGACAGTTTGAGACTTGTGCGTGTGGATTCGCACACCTTGCTGGCACCACCGGGCTTCAAAGGCACCATACAGGTTGCGAAGAACCCGCTTGGAGCCGAAGGCGAAGCCATCTACGACAGGACATTTGGGACCTTTGTCTGCGAAGCCAAAGTAACCGCCGTGGTCCAAGACACAAGGGCCGTCTACTCACTCCAATACACCAAAGTCGGCACCGCACCTCTCCTCACGTTCGCCCTCCCACACCACATCCTCTCCCTCGACCCCGACCTCAAAAGCAAAGTAACCAAACTCCAACTCCGCACCACCACCAAAGGCAAAGCCACCGCAATCTGGTCCGACAACCTCACCATGATCGAATCCGCCCTCCCATCCACCATGCACTTTGGGCCCTGGAACCCCGCCCAAAACTCCACACCACGTCTCCGCTTCCCCCCCGAAGTCCTCGCCCTCATCGCCGCCGTGGCAGAGCGCGATCTCCGCCGCGCAATGACCGACCCCATCCCCCTCGACTCAATGTACCACGCCGGCAAATCCCTCGCGAAATTCGCAACCCTCGTCTGGGTGATCAAGGACATCCTCTCAAACGACATGCTCGCAACCACGGGCCTCGACAAGCTCAAGCAACAATTCAGCCGGTACACCAGCAACCAGCAAAAATTCCCCCTCTACTACGACGACGGCTGGAAGGGCGTCGTGTCCAACGCCGGCTTCGCCCACGCGGGCGCCGATTTTGGAAATACGTATTACAACAACCATCACTTCCACTTTGGCTACCACGTCTACGTGTCGGCGGTGATTGGCTTCCTGGACCCCGGCTGGCTGGCGCAGGGCGACAATCGGGCGTGGACGAATATGCTGGTCAAGGATTTTGCGGAGAGCGATTATGCGGGGCGGGATTATCCGTTTTCGCGCAGCTTTGACTGGTACCATGGGCATAGTTGGGCAAAGGGGTTGTGGGAGAGTGGGCATGGCAAGGATGGGGAGAGTACGAGTGAGGATGGGTTTGCGAGTTTTGCGGTGAAGATGTGGGGGAGGGTTGGGGGGGATGGGAATATGGAGAAGAGAGGTAGGGTGGTGCAGTGTTTATCCTGGTCTTCTGCTGGCTTACCTACTGCGTTCTGTTTGATTTGAAAAAAGGGATGCGGATATCTACTGACGAAACGCCGGTATCCAGGTAACCTGATGCTCGCCATCCAAGCCCGCTCCTTCAACTCGTACTTTTACCTCCAAACCAGCAACACAAACCACCCGGCTCGCTTCGTGCAAAACATGGTTTCGGGGATTTTATTCGAGAATAAAGTCGAGTATGCAAGTACGTGTTCCCTCGCCTCGACTACCCCCTCTTCATCACTATCCATCTTCCCCCCCCCCCCCCCTTCCCCTAACCCCCTCCCAACCCAGCCAACCAAACTAACCCACCCACCCCAACAGCCCACTTCAGCACAACCCCCTCCCTAATCCACGGCATCCACATGCTCCCCCTCAGCCCCGCAAGCGCCTACCTACGCCCCCGCCCCTTTGTAAAACAAGAATGGGACCGCTTCTTCGCACCCAGCACCACCACCCACGGCACCGCGGGTCTCGCGCGCCGCCGACTTTTGTCTGCGCAGTGGACGCAGCGTGGGGAGGGTGAGGGGGGGTTGGATATGGGTGGTGGTGGTGGTGGTGGTGATGGGTTTAGGGGGGAGGAACGAGGGGAGGATGGTGGTGGTATTGCTAGTACTACTGTTGGTACTACTACTGCTGGTATTGCAGTCTCCCCAATCCACGCCCCCTACCTAGGCATCCTACACGCCAATCTCGCCACCGCAGATCCAAAAGCCAGCTACATCTTCTTCCGCGACGGGATCAACGGGTTTTGGGACGAGGCTTGGATCGATGGCGGGGCAAGTCGGACTTGGTATTTAGTTTTGGCGGCGGCGGGGGTGGAGTTTGGGAGGGTGGGGGGGCGGTGAGATGTCAGGGGAGGTAGTTGAGAGAAGGAGGAGGGAGGAGGGGAGGGTTGATGCTGTATCTCCAAGACTTTCCAAGAGAGAGAGAGGGGGGGGGGAAGGTTGAGGAGAGAGGGGTAGGGGACAGGGATAGGAAGGGGGCGGGGGGTTAAGGGAGAAAAAGGAGAGGGAGAAGAGAGGATGAATACTACATCTCTACGAGAAGAACAAACGAGTAGGCAGGGATACAAAAAGTATCAACGACACCAATTAAACCGTTGTATGCTAGAACATGCTGGTACTAGGACTAGCATAGCAAAGTGACTAATCCTAGGACTACATTCTTGAATATGACAAGATATGCGAATCATGACAGACAAGATATGCGATAATAATAGTGTCAGATCTGTCTTTGCTTTCGTTCTCCCTTGTAGCTTCATGTTTATTTTCATCTTCATCTTCCTCTCTAATCTCCATACTGTATACTCCAAACATTATACTCTATATTTCACCTCACACACTCCACATTTCACTCCTCACACTTCACTCCACACTCCTCACATCCACACTTCGCCCCTCACACTTCACATCCTCACTCCACACCACACTCGATTCTTCAAAAATCCATTGCCATTGTCATTGCTATTCCACTACAACTTCCTCCATCTACCTATACACTCCCACACTCCCTCTCTCCTTCCTCTCCCATCTCTCTCCTCCCGTCCCAAACTCACAAAATACTCTACCCCAGACATCAACAGACACAGACCGAACCATTGTATACATGCAGAAAAAATACAAAACAAAAAGCGCCACTGCCAGGAAAGCATACGATAGGGCAAGATAAGATGGGATAGATGGGAAAATCAAAGGAAAATGAACCTAAAAAAGAACAACACCAGCCAATTCGAAAAAGTGAAGAAACAGAAAGAGACGCCAGGAAAAAAAGACAAAATGGTTTTTGGAAAAAAAGGAAAAAAGAGAAAAAGAAAAGACGAGGGAAAAAAAGGTTGATGATTGATCATAGATCAAGGAAAAAAAGAAAAATCTCAACGGCTCAAACCCGCCTTAATCTGGGTATCTCATCCAATCCAGTCCATTCCAATCCAACCCTACCCATCCCGTCCATCCATCCTCCCTCCAATCCCCAAATTAAACACCGGCAAAGAACCTCCTCACCACCTCACTCGTAATATGGCTCGCCGCATCATCGGGATAAATATAAAAGGCCAGCGCGATAATGGCATAAATGCCAATACACATGGCGCCCTCGAGATAGTTGCTCTTGCCGTCCTGAATCAGATAGTTGACAATGAGCACGCTGATGAAGAAGACCATCGTCTCGAAGCCCTGAAAGTGCAGCGTCATGGGCTGGCCCATGGCCCAGCCGAGCAGGACCAAAAAGGGGGTGACAAAGAGGGCAATTTGCAGACTCGAGCCAATGGCCACGTTGATGGCGAGATCCATCTTGCCCTTGTAGGCGACGATGACGGCGGTGACGTGTTCGGCGGCATTGCCGACAATGGGGATGAGGATGAGACCGACAAACGTCTTGGAGATGTGGGCGGATTCGACAATCGAGTCGATGCTGTCAACGAGGAATTCTGCGCACACGGCCACGAGCAGCGTCACGACGACGAGGGCGATGCCGGCGGCCAGCGGGGAGAGCAGTTGGCCGTCTTCGGATTCGTCCGAAGATTCTTGCGCCTCGGTGTCGGCGAAGAGGCGGTGGTGGGAGTAGAGCTGGAAGTAGAGGTAGAGAATGTAGAGGCCGAGGAGGATGATGGAGGTGCCGTGGGAGAGGAGCAGAATATTCTCGTCGGTTTCCTGGCCCGGTTGGCCGCCTTCGTGGGGCATGACGGCGTAGAGGGTGGCCGGGATGATGAGTGAGGCCGAGGCGACGGCCATGAGGGATGACATGGTCGAGGCGACGGTACCATTAAACGAGGATTCCGTCTCGCGGATACCGGCGGCGAGGAAGCAGCAGCCGAGGACGAGGAGAATGTTGGAGAGAATGCTGCCGAGCATCGAGGCTTGCACGATGCGGATTTCGCCTTGTTTGAGGGCAACAATGGAGACCTGTGGGCAAGGCGCGGTTAGATTTGGGCGAAGGGAGGGTCAAGTCGCAGCGGCAAGGACTTACAATCAATTCGACGGCGTTGCCAAAGGTTGCATTCATCAGGCCGCCGAGGGTTTGGCCCAGCTTGGCAGACAGTTCCTCGGTCGCAAAGCTCAAGAGGGCGGCGAGGGGGATGATGGCGATGAAGTTGAGGATGAAGACGGCCGTGGGATTCCATCCCAGGATGCCAGCGACGATGCCAATGGGCACAAAGACGAGCAAGACGTTGACATAGTTGCTGGCGAGGGTGGCATAGGTCAGATGCAGGACGTGCTTTGGGATTGTCTTGAAGCGCGATTCGTCCTCGTGATTTTGTGTGCGGCCGATGAGCGGAGTCGTCTCGTTGTACAGGCGGCCATTGGGCGGCATGACGGAGTGATGTGTGTCGTGCGCGGACAATCGCGAAGACTGGCTACGTGCAACGCGATGAAAGTCGCGCTTGATGTTTTCTGTGTGCAGAGAGAAAAGGGTACGTTAGCAGTGACACCCTTGTGTGTGTGTGTGTGTGTGCGTGTGTGTGTGTATGTGTGTCAAGTGTAACGCGACGACAAACGACGACACCTCTTACTCTGCAGTGAGATGAAAAGGCAGTGTCGACGAGGCAGGCTTCGTCTAGTCAAGTAGTAGACAATCTAGTTACCGCCCCGCTCTAGGCAGTGCGATGGATAGATTGCTGATGGGGGATGGGGTTGAGCAGAGTAGGTAGGCTGTGCTATGCCTGGCCTTTGCTCGAATCCGTGGGATGATGAAGATCCCTTGGGTCCCTCAATCGTATCTTTTCTTTGTAGCCAAGGATGCCGCAAAACGGCCGGATGCGGATTCAATAGGTGGGCTTGGAGGAGAGAGAGGAAAAAGGGAAAGCGCGGCTACTTACTCATTGTAGAAGCAGGAAAGAAAAAAAGTCACAAGCACACCACAGGACGGGTGGGTTGTGGCTGGCGAGAGGCGAGTTAAGTGACTCGATCTAC
This sequence comes from Plenodomus lingam, assembly GCF_022343315.1. Taxonomy (NCBI): domain Eukaryota; kingdom Fungi; phylum Ascomycota; class Dothideomycetes; order Pleosporales; family Leptosphaeriaceae; genus Plenodomus; species Plenodomus lingam. The sequence continues at coordinate 1,027,718 of NW_027093973.1, forward strand.
TCGGAGCTGCCAAGGAAAAGGAGATGGACGAAGGACCGGTAGAGTTGTGATTTGTGAGGGTCTTGCTTGTTGTGCGAATCGCGCGAGGTTGGGGGGGGGGGGGGGGTGTCTTTTTTGTTAGTAGGCCCGAAGCGAGGGTCAATGACGTGCAGGAACGTGAGGGAGGGAATGCAAGTACAACAACACCACTGTAGGTAGTGAACTGTTGTAGTGTTGATCGTGGCGGTGATGACGGTGGTAGTAAGTAGTAGTAGTAGTGGTTGTTGTTGTTGTTGTTGTAGTTGTAGCAGCAGCGACAAGGACAACACGAGATGCCGAGTATGTCAAGAGTGGCAGAGGCTGACGAGCGGGGGGTTTAAAGGGTTGGATTGGCGGGCAGTGCAAGTGAAAGTGAGGGTGTAAAATCTGGCAGGGCAGGCCGGCAGGGTCAAGCAACAAGAATTTGGCCGGGGGGAGGGGGGGAAGAGAGCTTCAGAGAGCTTCAGTCATGCAACTCGGGTGGCTGGAGGAGGCAAAGGGTGGCCGGGAAGGTGTGGGGGTTGGTTGGCAGGTTTGTGGACACAGCCCCGAAAGCCAAGTTGGCCCACTCTCCCACCGCCCCTCCCCTGGCTGGTTCTACTCCCTGTACGTACTCTACTCTCCTCCGTCTTGCCATGACGGGATGGTTTCCACTTTATATCTCCGTCCTCAGAAAGCTTCCCTCTGTACTGTGGGCACGTAGAGGCACAGTACCCTAAGGTAGGGAAGGGAAATAGAGTAGTAGGTACCATGGCAAAGGCGCGTGTGAACAGAGCCAGCTCCATCTGGCTGGGACGACTACAACTACTATCCTAGAGATGGCCAGTACTGTCACAGGATAGTTTGGCCAACGCGTCTCTCTTCCCATCCACTGCCACCACCAACGTCGAGGAGAGACAGTACTAGAGTACTCTGGACTCTCTACATGGATGGCCGATGGATGCAACACTCCTTCCTCTTTCCATCGACGTCATCCCACACCTTCCTTCCTTCCTTCCTTCCTTCCTTCCTTCCTTCCTTCCTTCCCAAACGTGTTCCTGTCTGTGCCCCAGTCCCACATCCTCTCCGCCAAGCCCACTAGTCCCAAACCACAACACCCGCAGCTTCTTCTTCCCTTCGCAAGTGTTTGGCGATGCGCCCGGGAGAGGGGGCTGGACGATCAAATGCGGACCAAAAGGAAGGGCCGACCGAGAGCCAACCAAAACGAACGCCAACCTTGGGAAACCGCGGGACTTGCGGGAGAGTGGAGAGTCGGGGTGTCGCGTCGCGTCGAGTCGTGCCTGCCTTTGGCCTGGTCTTTTGTCGGATGTCCCCTGTCCTGTCTTGTGCTGTGTCTTGTCGGATGTCCCCTGTCCTGTCTTGTGCTGTGTCTTGTCGGATGTCCCCTGTCCTGTCTTGTGCTGTGTCTTGTCGGATGTCCCCTGTCCTGTCTTGTGCTGTGTCTTGTCGGATGTCCCCTGTCCTGTCTTGTGCTGTGTCTTGTCGGATGTCCCCTGTCCTGTCTTGTGCTGTGTCTTGTCGGATGTCCCCTGTCCTGTCTTGTGCTGTGTCTTGTCGGATGTCCCCTGTCCTGTCTTGTGCTGTGTCTTGTCGGATGTCCCCTGTCCTGTCTTGTGCTGTGTCTTGTCGGATGTCCCCTGTCCTGTCTTGTGCTGTGTCTTGTCGGATGTCCCCTGTCCTGTCTTGTGCTGTGTCTTGCCCACGCCCTGGATGGTGAGGCAGCCAATGGTCCGCCAAGACATGCACCGGTCCTGTAGCCCCGGACTGGACGAAACAGCTGTTCGACACTGCATCTCACAACACTTGGCCTGGTACATGCATCATCTATCCAGCTACCTACTACTCACCTGTCGTCTCCACATCTCAATACACGTTGCACTGCCTCTTGCCCACAGTTCCGTCAGCCTCTTCTTGTCGCTGCACTGCACTGCGCCAAATAAATAAGGCCGGGGGACTGGCTGACCTGTGCGCTCCTCTTGGCTCTTTCTCTTCGCCTATCCCGATCCGCTACACCCTTTGCCAAACCATATCCCCCCCTCTCCGCCTCAGCTGGAAGAGAGTGATGGTATCGTGTATCTTGTGCGTAAGACCAAGGCCCAGGTACCATGAGATGTTCGACCTACACGACCTCATCTCCCACCATACCATCATGTCCCAGACCACTACCCTACCCCGTGTCCGTGTCTCTTCCGCCGTCTCACCCGGTTTTACTCTCTGCTTTGAACCCTAGGTACGGCACCCAAGTACCTTGACCCTTCCTTGCCACCCTCGCGCGCCTTTCGGCGTGATGCGTCTGTAGCTTGACCACTTGCGCACACATGTCAGCCAGCCTGTTCCACCCTGTCTCACCGCTCCTGTCGCTCTCGCCACAACTTCTGCGAGATTGTTCTCTGGCCCGAGAATGTGCATAGGTTGTGTTTTGGAGAGTTTTGCTTTTTAGTGGACGGTTTGGGATGTTTGGGTAGGCGAAGCCATTGTGGTTGGAGGACGGTGTTTTGGGAAGAATACCTCGATTCCACGTTCTTGGGGAGGATGTTCTAGAATACGGAGTACCGGGACCTACCTCCACACCACACTCGTCTCGACCCAAAAGCCACGTGCTTCCCCATCCTGCACACGGACATCCTACCTAGCAACCCGAGAGAAGTAACCCTCCCCCCACCAACGCACACGGAAACCAATTGCAAAAGAAAAAAAGAACACGCCAACCACTCTCTCCAACACCCAAACCCAACCCAGCACATGTTTTTCACATTCAAACTGCATCAAGGTATGTTGTCTTATCTCCACCCTATCATCCATCATGGAAAAAGGGTCAAGCACGTGCAACACACAAATCCACCATGTCCTCCTCCGTGCAAGGCGCGGGGATAACCCCTCCCATCCAACCCGCAACATCCCCTCATACCGTAAACCCTCCCCCCAACTCCAACCCAAAAATGCCCCAAATCCAACCTCTGCCCACAAAAACCACATCTCCGCATCCCCACAACCGTCCACCTTCCACCCGCGCAGTTTTCTCATTCCAGCCGTACCGAGTACAGAAACTATGCAGTCTGCTTCTGCGGTAGAGATGGGTGTGCGGGTCTGAGGGTATGGGCATGTGGATGGCGTGCTTGGGTGCGTATGCATATCGCCTGGGATTCGTCATCTGTCGTGCATTTGTATTTTTGCAACCCCCGTGCAAGTGATGTGTGAACTAGCTGGCCTGGACTTGACTTGACGGGAGTGCATGGGGTTTTTTTTTAGAGGTCGGGGATGTGGAGGTGGGATGTGGGGTGGCTATTGTACGGTTGTGTATTGGAGAAGTCAAGGGGGTAGGGAGTGAGTGGGTGTGATGGAGGCTGAGGGGGAGAGTTGTACTGGTATAGGCCTAGGGACGAGTTACATGGGTCTAGGGAAGAGTTACATGGGCCTAGGGAAGAGTTACATGGGCCTAGGGAAGAGTTACATGGGCCTAGGGAAGAGGACAGAACAATGTACAAGCCAAAATTCTGCCGAGTACAGTTCGGTGCCCAAACGTCGGGACATGGAGACATTCAATTTTTTTTATTTGGAAGCCAAGCTACCTTGCATCTTTAGCATTGGCACAGTATCATCTCTCTCCCATCAGACTTCGCAGCTGCATCATCTGTACGTAGCACACTAACTACCCTCAGCCGCATCAGACAACTTCCCCACACCAAGCTCGCCAATGACACTCTTCAGTATCTCTGGCAATATCTGCGCCGCATCGCCCTGGAAGAACCAATCTCCATCGCGCAGCCCACCCGGAATGTCGCTTGCCTCCATATTGACAGTCGCCACCCTTGCGCCACGCATACAAGCCAATTGCACATAACCTGCCGCAGGATAGACCTGCGCACTCGTGCCAATGACCATGATCAAGTCGATCCGCTCTTCCTTCTTGATATATGCGTCAATGTCACTCAACACGCTCGAAGGAAGCGCTTCGCCAAACCAGACAACGCCGGGTCGAAGCAGACCACGCTTGCACTGGGGGCATTTTGGGAGGTGGGCCAGGTCCAGTTCAGGCAGTTTGACATTTTCATCCGAAATGTCCAGTTCCCGGGCTGCGACGGCTGTGGTGGTCGTTGGGTCCGATTCATCGGTGGGGATGGCCAGGGCGGGGACGATGGGATCCGTGTAGTTGTTCTGTTCAACGTAGTTGCAGAAGAACTCTGAGCACTTTACGTCGAACAGGGAGCCATGGAGTAGTTTGAGTTGTGCGCTTGGATGATGTGCTCGAGGTGAGAGGCCTGCCCGTCGTCAGTGTCATGACGTCTCCTACGATCCAAGGTCAATGCATACCATCGACATTCTGACTGAGTGCCACAAATTCACTCTTCTTCCTTGCCAGCTCTGCTAGTGCATAATGTGCTGGATTGGGCTTGGCCTTGAGTGCCATATGTCGACGATAACTATAGAACTGCCAGACGAGACCTGGGTCACGCTCAAACGCCTCGGGAGTCGCCAATGAAGTTGCATCGTGCGTTCTCCACAACCCCCCCGCTCCTCTAAACGTCGGCAGTCCCGAACTGGCAGACAAGCCCGCACCCAAAAGTGCCAGAATCCGAGTGGATTTGTTCAGATGGGCTTGAAAGCTTTCGAGGTCCCCGTGCGGAATCCCACTTGATCCGGTGGCCGAAGTGGCCATTCTGCGGAGGGGGCGTAGTAGCGACAAGTTGGCGATGTCGAGTTCAAGATGTACAGAAGATGAAGAGGGGAAGAGTACATGTGCGCTGGCAGTGTGAGACTTTGTATTCTAGGCAGTCATTGGGGAGCTGCGGCACAGGCGTCGTGCAATGAATACCGGCAAATAGGGCAGGGATGTACGTCAGAACGGGCTTCCCGCACTGGCTTGGAGTTATCGATAAGAATTCTGCTGTTCCCTTCACTCGCTAGCCAACATCCGCCATGGAGAAAGCCTTAGCTAGCGCCAGCCTCGGAAAGCTATGCCTGCTCCGCCTGCGTGGTCACGATCGACATCGTGATTGTTGCCTGTTGTGCTGATGACCATAGTATGGTAGCAATCTCAAGAGTACTGCGGCCTGCTGTGCGCACGCAATGGAGGGGAGTGGATCGACGGTGTCGGCGGGCCATCACGTGCGTTCCTGCCGCACAGCTCAGCTTTGGACAGCCGGTCCACGAGACCCACCCCCATCTGCTGAAGGCTGGGGAAGGTGCGATCCTACCATGCATCATGTGACCACACATGCTGACTGTCCTTCAGTAACACCCAACATCTCTGCCCTGGAATACTATGAGCGCCGCTCGAAGCTTGCCAGAGAACTCGCCCCAGGCTCGATCGCCATCCTCGCCGCGTCAGACATCAAGTACGCCTCTGGCGCTGTCTTCTACAAATTCCACCAAGATCCAGACTTCCTCTATCTGACTGGCTTCAAAGAGCCTGATGCGCTCGCGATCATCGAGAAGCTGGACGAGGAAGAACATGTCTTCCATCTCTACGTCCGGCCAAAGGACCCAAAGGCGGAGGCATGGGAGGGTCCACGGTCTGGCATTGATGCGGCAGAGGACGTCTTCAACGCCGACGTGACAGGAAGCATTGATGATATTCCCAGGCTCCTACCTGAGATTGTCAACCGCTCTGAAATTGTCTACACCGATCTCCCTCAGAGTCGCATTACAAGGAACATCCTCTCAAGATATCTGGCTGGCGCGGAACCCTCACGTACAGGAGGTATAGCAAGTGTGTTCCGCGACTCAAAAGCTTCCATCAGGCCACTACGCCCCTTGGTGAACGAATTGCGGCTGATAAAAAGCCCGGCGGAAGTCGAAAACATGCGCCACGCTGGCAAACACTCCGGTCGCGCCATCACAGACGCCATGCGCCAATCTTTCAGCACCGAAAAGGATCTCGACTCATTTCTAGACTACTGGTTCAAACAGGATGGCTGCGATGGACCTGCATATGTCCCCGTGGTTGCGGGAGGAATCAACGCAAACACGATCCATTACGTCTCCAACGACATGCAGCTCAAGGCAGATGAGCTGGTTCTCGTCGATGCGGGCGCACAATACGGAGGCTATGTGACAGACATAACGCGCACATGGCCTGTATCTGGCAAATTCACACCCGCGCAAAAGGACCTCTACAACCTCCTCCTCTCCGTACAAAGAACCTGTGTTTCCCTATGCCGTACCAGCTCCAAATTCACTCTCGACAAGCTTCATCAAACCGCCAGTAATTCACTTGCCGCTGGTCTAAAGGATCTGGGTTTCAACATGGAGCGCGACGCAATACAAACATTATTTCCCCACCATGTTGGACACTACGTCGGCCTCGACGTCCATGACAGCCCTGGCCTGCCTAGGAGCAGGTTCTTTGAGCATGGCATGTGCGTTACGGTGGAGCCAGGCATCTACGTTCCTAGAGAGGATAGGTGGCCGAAATGGGCCCAGGGAATTGGTATTAGAATCGAGGACAGCGTGTGCATTGACGAGGAGAGTCCATATGTGCTCACCACAGAGGCTGTCAAGGAGGTTGTGGACATCCAAGCCTTGAAGGGCACACCAACAAAGTTATAAGCACGCCCTGCTGCATTGGGATCATTTATCATGTACATACACGCCAACGGACAGGAAATCAGCACTGACATTGTTAGACATCCTTTGCACATACTATTGAGGACATGATGGGAAGAGTGAGGGGTCGAGCTGCAGCGATATATATTGAGCCTGATGCCTCACTTCTCGGTTGGTTGTTAGCTTCCCAACTGATCAGTGCCAATGCTTCTCGTCTTACCACAGTTACCCATTGTGTGGCTCCCCACAATGTGACGCCAAGGCTCCGCCCATGAGCCTGGAGTTGTGAAATCAATTCCTACTGGCCACTGACAGGGTTGGTCTGGCAGTATCGTCCTTTGTCACGATCCCATGAAGATTTTGCCGTACCCTCCATTAAACTCCACATCGACCACCCGGTTCGAGGATATGGGACACGCATGTTCTTTATTTTGTTGCAACATTGGCTACAAACACAGAATCCCTACTTTGGCAAAAGCAAAATAGCAGTCCAAATCTCCGGCAGTCTGGGGACGAACGTCTGCCAAGTGCACTGGCTTACACAGTGGTGTCCTCCAACTATGGCGCACGCCATGACTTTGCCAAATCCAGCTACGATTTCCAGAGTCCAGACGAACTGCTTCTAGAACTACACTAGAATCTAGTTGGGATCGAGCAAATATTACACAGTCTAGAATATCCTCGTCTTAGCTGGCAGCTTGGGCGACAGCGTAGATGGAAAGATACTACAAGCTGCTAGCGAAAATCCTTATCCCAACCATGCGACTAGAAGCTAGGACGCCGACGTCATTTCTGCAGCTACCACAATTATTCAATGAGAGGATTTGGTCCAATACGATGTTAGCTCAGCGTAGTCATCAGTGGGCGTAAGCCGAAAGGTCACGGCCAAGACAAAAAGCTTACTGAACAGAGCCAAGGCCCGCAAGAGATCCCATGGACCAACGTCATTGGTGGCACATACTACCTCAGGCCGCCATGTGTGTATAACTTTCTCACAGAGCTATCTAGACCTTTTCTTAGGCAAGATGCAAAACTGGCCACGATGGGAAGAATGCAGTGCACGGCGACTTGCAATGACGTGGAACCGAATCACCAACGCCTTCGTAGGATTATCACATGCCAGTCCGAGCGAAGGTGAGTTCTTTAGGATGTCTTCGTTCCTACGAAGGTATGCCATCAGAAGTGGGCCTATCCAGGCTTCCACGCCAAAGCAACGCTGTTATAGCAAGGTGCGCCTCTTCAACCCATCCAAACCATATCAGTGTCCATAGACGGGAAGTTCTCATGCCAATCCTTGATGTGCGCTTCTCACTCGGCTCTGAAGTATGTTGGGAAGCAACGATCAGATGCGCAATCAGCGTATGGTCAGTGAGCAGCGTGATGCATGCAACAGATACCCAAAATGCCACTCGCACGCGCGCGACTCCATCATCATTCATGTAATTCGTCGGCGCACATACACACTGTGTCGTCCCACACAAGCCCTGCTTATGGATCCTTACGACCGCGCTGTGGCTGTGGAATCTTTGATGAGTGGTCCTATGGGAAGACATAGATGGCATTGAAGGACTCAATGTCGGATGAATTCCGCACGGGCGTAAAGAAAGTTTGAAGACTTCTAAGCCTCTAGACTCGAGGACGAGGTATTGCACCTCATATTGACCTTATACGCCAAAGGACTGCATGCTTTTCATTTCAGATTGATCGATCTCAACATCATGTCTTCCAATAAGTTTGGTAGATCTACTAATGTATGCTCATGGGCAGTATCTTGGATCATAAATCCACGTATCTCGCCCATATCGTGCCTCGATGGAAGTCATATCTTGACTAACATGTAACGCCACTCAACATGACAGGGGCACACCAGAACCTGACCTGTGTGGTGAACATTTGCATAATACCTCATTTGAGGCTTACTGATGAGCCATGTTCTGTCCGTGACCTCCATAGTCTCGAACGCCTTCGGTTAATCGGATGGTGATGGCGGACGCCTCATCCTCGAATAGAGGGTGAGACAGAACTACTACTCCGATGCAGTATGCGTCTAGAAGTATAAAGATTCCCTCATGGCCGTCAAAACAACATCATTCATCACTTCTTCTCACCACGCTCGAATTCGCACTACACCAGAAGATAACATTTCCAACATGCATTCCATCACTTCCTTGCTCGCTCTCTTGGCTACAACTGCGATAGCCTCACCTGTGACCCTGAATGAAGCTTCCACCTTGGAGACTCGCGAAGCCAACGTGTACAAGCGCTTCGAATCCTTGAACCCACTCAACAAACGCGAGATCAATCCCAACACTGTCAACGCGCTCACCCCCGAGCAGCTCACTGCCCAACGAAATGCACTTTTGCTCGCACAATCCGAGACTGCCCGAGAAGCCATCCTATTCCCCAATGCCCCCAACGCTGCCAACGATACGTTTCAGTACATCAACAACACCGTCCTCCCTCCAACCGGTGGCACCATCTTCCTCTCAACCATCAACAACTTCCCCGCTCTCGGCGCAACAGGTCTCTCCCAGGCCGTCGGCTTCGTCAACCCTTGTGGCCTCAACACACCACACTGGCACCCTCGCGCCAACGAATTCCTAACCGTCACCCAGGGTACCCTAATCGGCGCCCTCCTCCTCGAAAACGACAGCGGCTTCGGAAACGTAGTCGGGGGCGCCAAACCCGTCGTCGGACCCTTCACCCAGATCGAAACCTCGCTGTCCAACTACACCGGTATGCTCTTCCCCAAGGGCCTCGTGCACTGGCAATTCAACCCAGAGTGCGAGCCTGCCGTCTTCGTGGCTGGTTTCGATATCCCTGATCCAGGCCGGGTCGAGGCTGCCCGTGCTTTCTTCTCTGGAGAGCCGGATGAGGTGCTTGCTGCCAGCGTTCGATACTCGGAGTTTTTGACGCCTGCGCAGATTAAGGGACTCAGGCCTACCCTTACCAGTGACTTTACTAGTATTGTGGAGTCTTGTGCTAAGAAGTGTGGTATTCCTTTTGAGTGAGTGTGCAGGGTATTGCATGGATCGTCTAAAGACTCAAATGTCGGTCTAAGTTTGAGGTTAGTTTGTTGATCGTAGAGGGATTTTCGTATTGTCCTTGATATTTTCTCTCGTTATTTCCAGATCAGTGTCAAATTTATTCCTCTCGTTTGTTTGCAACATACATTCGCTTTTTTGATGTCTTCAGAATCAGTCAAAGAATTTAGCTAGCAATAGCATAATGATACACATACATTTAAGTCTTTACCCCACTCTGCAGTCGTAATCACTTAGTCCCCCAGTGCTTCCACATCAACCATTCATCAATGCTAGCGCACGTACATTCCACCTGTTTACAAGATGAATCATGAGAAACTACGAACCCTTCATCACTTCCGCCACCCCTTCTCTGAACAGCAACATCGCATACCACAGATGCAACGTCTGCAACACCTCCGGACTCAATGGCTTATTCTCCCTCGGATTACATCCAGAATGTGCAAACCCGATCGTAACAGTCCGAGTCCCAGTCTGCACCTTGCCTTGATCGCGTGAAACATCTGCCACAAAGAAGCGATGCACGCCTGCAATAGCGCCGCCGTCTGACCCAAACGCGAAATCGACATGACTCTCAACAGCCGCCAAATTGCAATCAACGACCCGAAATGCACCGAACAAAAGCGCGTGAACTGGCGGTAATGTTCGATTCGACAGTTGCGAAGTAGACCAGATGTATGACGAGACTGGGACGTCTTTTATAGCGCTAAAGTCCAAGATCTCCGTCCCCATGGCTCTCAGAATACTCCTTTCAGGAGCAAATACGCGACCACCGAAGAATCCTCTGACGAATCGGGCGAGGATTTCTTCATGCTTTAATGTGTTGGAGATTTCCACGGTAATGTGTCGTGAGTCGTGAATCGGAATGTGTCGATTCGGATTCACAATCGCTACCGCTGACCCTTGATCCAACGACTCTGGAATCGATGCAGTGCGAACGATTTGATCTATTGGGATATTTCGAACGGCAACTTGGATCTGACGGAGGTGATAGAGGCCAGTTGCCGCGCAGGCTACGAGGGCTGAAGTTGCGAGTATTGCTTTCATTGTGCAAGTTGGGTTTGGTGCATGGGGACCGTGACTTGGGACATTGTTGGGAATACGAAAAAGGGTGCTTATGAGATGGCAAGATGACTCTTTGTAGTCTCGTGTGACTTGAGTCTTTCTTTGCGCCTTCTTCTTGGCGGGTCGGGAATACAAAGTCTCGCTCCGGTCTGGCCCGAGTACGGAACTGGGTGTGGGATGCCTTAAGAGTAACTCGCTAGAATTTGGAGCACAGAACGTGGATGAAATCTATAAAAAGATTCAGATGTTTGACGACGGATTTGATGGGTTCTTTCTGTGTTGGTGAAGGTATGGCATGTTGAATGTTCGCATCCTGAGTTTAATCTTTCAACACCCATTACCTACACATATTCAATCCACAAACCACCAACATCAGTTCCTCTCTCTCCGCCATCAAGTCGTACCCTAGATCCCTGCGGTTTTTCTGGACTGGCTTTCGCTCCGACAACGACGTTGCCGTACACAAAACCTGCCTTCTCCGTCTGCGCCGCCTCGTTTTCATTTGTAGGCAATCTCAGTATGATCTTCGCTCCGCTAGCAAGTCCACCAACCTGATGAACGCGTCCAACATGGAATGAGACTCCATTCCCTTCTTCCTCGCCATGGTCGCCCAGTAATGATGAATATACACGTCTTGTTTCGTCCAAGAGAGCTTGACTCTTGACGATCACGGTGAGCTCTCGTACACCCAGGGCGCCGCATGAATGTGATATTTTCGAGTCATCAATAGGCACACGGACATTGCGAGGGGTGATGTCGTAACAAAAGAATGGGATACGACCACGCACATCCTGTCCTCCTTTTTCGCCCTGCGGGAAGAGAAGGGACCACTTTACATCGATCCCGTCAGCCCGCTTTCTACCACCTTGATAAGGCTGTGCATGCGTTGCTGAAACTTTTTTGTAGTTGTCGTCAGGACTGTCGTTGTTGGTCAGACACCAGTCTTTCCAGCCGACGAAGGCGGCATCTGGTCCCCACCAGTGGGCAGGGGCCAGGTCCGTGTTCACAAAGCTGATCAGCTCGATGTAGCAGCCATCTGCTAAGAGTATCAATGTGTTGGAGGTGGCGCCATCTGCATGGAAGCCGCCAGGTGTGAGCGTGAAGTTGTCTTTGAAGTACTGCGGCAAGTCTGGCAGCTTAGTGGCAGGATCCACGGGTAGGAACAGAATGAGATGGTCGAGTGCTTGGGTTGTAGACGCCATCTTTTGAGATTATGGAAATGTTAGCCTTTCGTCTAAGAGATTCCTCTAGATGAGCAAGCGTCCGTTCCACTTACCTCGGTGGCTCTCGATGAAATTGTAAATGTTCCTTGTTTATGATGACTTAGGTGTTGTGATTACTTGGAGTCTTACTGAGGTATCAATATAGAGTTCAGGTGCAAAGTTGAATGCATTTGGAGTTGAAAGGAGTCACACAGCACTTGCTCTCAAATGGGGAAGACGTTCCCCGCAGGGTGGGGGTGGGGATCCCAGTACCTCAAATCACGCTACCATTATACATCGGATAAGGCCATCTTCAGGCATCACTTACTTTTACCAAACATGTCAACTGGTACTCTGCTAGAACATACCCTTACCGGTAATGCTTCGAATTTGATTGCTTCATTGGATCAGTTCAATGCAGTTTCGGCTTCCAAATAGCCCCATGATTACATTTCCAGCAAGGTGACCCATTTCGTATTTGCACCAAATCTTTTGTTAAGATCATCGCCGCCTCCTCAATTCTGTACTCGATCAACCTATGAAATCGGCCTGGATCCAGCCTCTTCTTACTTTGAACGAGACGGTTCATAGCTATCTTGCCACTGGCGGAATACCGATATGCACAAGCAGCTTGAGATTACTCACAGCGACCTGTGGTACCAACGTTGCAACATTCCTAATACTCTCGTCGCATTCAATTCGGCATTCGGAGGTCTAAATAAAAGCCCAGAAACGGTAATGGCTGCAATGGCTCCACACCCCCACTGATATCTCGCAGTCATCTGTGTCATAAGAGCATCTATCTCGACAAATGTTGGATGCTCATGCGAAACCTAAGCTTGACAGATTCCTTGAACTTTCAAAATTTCCATATAAATTACAGGCTGCTGCCACTCGACACATGAGCCATCACAGTTGACTGCCTCCTTCCATCCACTGGTGCAAACGTTCCCAGATCTCCTCGCTGTTCTTCTCCATGAACATCATATGTCCATTTCCATGAATTCCTGCTTTTCCAAGTTCCAGATGCTCCGCCTTCGTGCAACCTGCCTGCTTCAAGTACTCCACTGTGCAATAATCATAGGGCGCGTGGTAGCTCGCCTCCCCTGTGACTGTGAGAATTGGTAATGGTGACAGATTAGGAAGCTGCTTTGGTGCTGGGACATTTGATTGCAGGACACAGGGAACAGTTGCGTTGTTGGTATTGTTGCTGGTGATGTTTGCCGGCAGAACCACTTGTCTCACCAAGTCTGCGAGTGGGTCTACAACGGTCGGTTCGTAATTCAACGGTATGTCTGTCAAACCCCACTTTCGCGCTGATCCTGAGCCGAAGACTGCTTCCTGGAATGGCGGGCCAGTCGGCTCGAGGAGAATGAGACCTTTTGTGAGATTGGGTCGAGCGTCCGCAATGAGCAAAGGCATAAGTCCTCCTTGGCTGTGTCCAAGCAACCAAGCCGGCTTTCCAATCAAGTCTAGCAAGTCAGATCCGGCGGATTGTACTGTCTGTTGTTGGTATGTAGCGTTTGAGATGAATTGTACGTTGGATGAATAGAACGTATCGAAGATCGAATCACCCATCACTCCTGTTCCGGGCCATTGTGTATGCAGCTTAGCTTGCGGCCAGAGATCGTAATTCCGAGGAGCAGTGAAACGTTCTTGAATGCGTTCTGCAGAGTACGTAGATGGTGCTAAGGCTCCATCGCGAGGTGCCCATGCTGAGCGTCCGCGGAAGGTCTGGTCGACAATGTAGACTGTGTAGCCAGCCTCGATGAATTGCGCAGTCCAAGATTTCCCTCCGTCAGGTTTGTTTAGAAAGTTGGTTCCAGTCTGGCCTTGTCCGTGAATGAGGACGATTGGATGGTATTTATTATGTCGTGTCGAAGGAGGCGATAGTTTCTCCACATACATCTGATCTTTGAAGATGTGCCCACCATTTCCATCGTCGCTGTATCCACCGCCAATGTAGAAGTAAGTTCGAATTGCTGCGGCCTCGGATCCTACATTGTTGGCACTCTGAGCGGCTGATATGCCAAGAAAGAATGTAAGTAATCCCGCAAACATTGCGCAGTCGTAAAAATTCATATCACTTCGGGGACAGATCTTGGAGCTCGCACAGTAGATGCTGAGGTGTTGCAACGACTTTTTGATTGAATCAATTCTTACTCTTCGCCCTAGTTTATACAGCTATGTAATTGTAATTGTAGCTTAGCCTGTCATCCCAAGATTTTTCTGCTACTGCAACAACCATGTCAGTTCACCGCAATTTTACAACCCTGTCTCCGCCCCACAATCCTCTAGGAACGTGACCTACATAGCAAATCCTCGCTAATCATACTCTTGGCAGCAAAGGAAAACGATCTTTTAGATTATACTGTGCAGTCTTGTTACGCATTTGGCGAGACTCTATACTTGGTGACTGCCTATGGTCGTGAAGCTCAAATGCGAATTGAGCATCATCAGATTCGAAGACTCCTTTCAATTACTACGGGACCTATGAGGAAGAGGGTGTGGATAGTTGTACCAATATCATGAAGCCGGTTGCTTTTATATTTGGCCCATGTTACCGTAGATGGTACGGTAAGTATCATGCCAGCAATTGATGGCCCACAAAATCCAGCTCGAGCGCCTTACAATGTTCCATATAGCAATAATAACCTGTCAAAATATGTGAATTGTATAACATTCAGTGAATGGAACGATCTATGCAGCGGCCCAAGTTGTGAGGCATATAACTATCTACGTCCAAAGTCATTAATTCCTTTGGTCTCCGGTGTAAAAGAAGTTACGGGGAAAGAAAGGAATCAGGGACTGATGCGCTGTCAGTTAGGAGCTTTTGAAGCAGGTAGAGTGCATCATAAATTGGATACTAGGAGTGGTGTTTGATCCAATTTCCGATAGTGAAGTGACTGTCAATTTTTCGACGAGGTAATTTCTTCCGATTTAAAGATGGTTTACTTGAGAACGTATAGGATAGTTGAGCTGCAAGAAATAAAATTCCTTTGTTCAAGTCCCTACACCGGAGTCTGACCAAAAGGTCATCTTGTTACAGTATCACTACATCATCCCGGAATTTCATCGTCGCGTTTGTGGAGGGATGTTAGGTGCTGCTTGTTAAGAAGCGCAAGACGGCACATCACTGCCCGTATTAAGGTCATGTCACCCATGCACTAAGAAGTGGACTGTATTCATCAACGGGCTTGCAAAAGTGCATGTCATGATGTCATTTGAATCTAACTTGCTTATTTCTTTTCAGTTTTGGTGATAGTGAACTTTGTAGAGAGTTATCTTCGGTTCTACGAGACTGGTCAAGGACCGTGGAGGACATGGTCGTATGGTCTAATGAGGCAAATATTTGCAGGTACAAAATGTTTCGAGTTTGTGGTGCGTGGTCCTCGAGAATGCTCTCCCAAGGGCACGTAGTAGATGAACGATCGTCACCATCCACAGACTTGCCATCCCCTCCGCTTGCCTGATTAACCCCTCCCCTTTTCACCTACTCATCCTCGCTGTCCCCATCAAACAGCATACCGCTGAGCCCCTCTCTCTCCGCCCCAATCAATGGTGCACGCTCGCCTTCCCGACGAGAAAAGTGTCCGCCAACGCTAATGACCAACGTGCTGAGGCCATGGACAAAGATGCTGCCCAGCACCACAAAACTGACAATGGGCCAGATCATGGCAACCGTGCGCTGCCTATCTGTTGGCAAGTGCTTGGGTGGTTGAGGAAGAGGGAGTGAAGTATCAGTCTCCAGCTGGGCCCGGGCTTCGATGGCAAGAAACAGCGCACCCACGCCCATGGGACCAAAGTGGCCTACGAAGAGGGCTTCGGTGGTTGTACGGACGAGGGGAAGCAGTTTGCACTTGTATAGTGTGAAGACGATGGGGATGCGGCGGAGGAGCAGAACTACTGCCAAAAGGCCGATAAGTCGGAGTGGGGTGATGGGGTCAAGTGCGCGGAATGTCTCCCATGGTACCATTGCGCCGAAGAAGACGAAGAATGCCGAGTTGATCATGAGGTCGATGATGACGGGAAGGGTTGTGTTCTCTGTTGGTGAGTTGCCGCCATGGCTGAAGCCGCGGCCTGCGCAGAAGGCTACAAGGAAGTCGTCGACGCCGAGAGTGGATGCAAGACCGATGCAGAAAACAGCTGCGAGGAGGTAGAATGCGAGATAGGACGCTGGACCAATCATCTGGCGTTTTTCCGAGAAGCGATAGAGCCGGTTGAAGAGGAAGCCAAGCAGAAGCCCCAGAGCAATGCCAACCACGCATTGGTATAGAATAGTGATTAGGAACCACTTCTTGAAAACCCCGCCCGCTGTGCTCTTAGTGATCAGGCTCAGTCCCATGAACAAAAAGGGAAAAGACACGCCATCGTTACACCCACTCTCCGCGCTGAGCAAGTCACGGATGCGTTTCGGCACACGCTCGCTGAACTGAGAGTTTGAGAGAACAGAGGCAGCAAGGACCGGATCTGTGGGAGTAAGACAGGCTGAGATGGTCAAGGCAGTCGCAATGTCCACGTCGAAGATGATCATGATGAAGCCTGCACAGATGAGCCAGCCAATGGTCATGACGGGACCCAGAAGAACGAGCAGGCCGCGCCACTTCTTGCCGATGTAGCCATCTGGAAGCTCGAGACCAACGGCAAAACATTGGATGCCGACAATGACGCGGGTGGTTTCTTGCATGATATCCTGTTGTTTCGTCAACTCTATCTTTGACGATACATGCAGGGTATTCGCACATCTCCAAATCCCCACGAATTCGGGTCGATAAAACCGAGTCCACGAGGTCCCACGATAATGCCAAAGAGGGTTGCGAGTGGGGGTTCGGAAAGATGTAGACGGTTTCGTATCATCAACGAAAACAACGCATACAAGATGAGAAACGAGGTGATGATGAGGTACGACAAATGTGGACCCGTGGGTTCCAGCTGTGACCAAGCCATGATATCTGCCCTGCTCTTTTGTTTTCTGCCCCCGTTGCCTTACTCTTGGTTTGCTCGTTGCAGTTGTGGAGGAACCGTTGCGGGTGGCGGTAGGTAGCTCCCGAGTCTAGTGAATGGACCAGCGATCGAAGATGAGTGGAAAGCTCGCAAGCAGTCAACAGCAACGCTCTTGAAGATTACAAACGAAAAGCAGACCAACAGGGAAATGTGAATCTTCAAAGGGGAAATACCACAGCACAATCTCTCCAGCTCAGGAAGAGACAGTGCAGGACAGGATACTCGCAAGCAGGTCAAAGGAAGAGAAAGAGGGCATCCTCGAAGTAAGTATCGCCCGTGTGAGACAGAGTCGGGGAAAGATGGGTCATCGATGACGGAATTGGCTCTTTTGGGAAGGGCGCTCGGACCGGGTTGTATTTTCAAGTTAGGCCATTTGGACTCTGCATGCTCTTCAAGGTGGCCAGGAAAGGGAGCAAGGCTTGCACATGTGCGGCCCATATAGCCGAAGGTAGTTATGTATTATACGCAACGTTGATCAACTTGCTGTCAGACGTCACGGAGCCATCCTCGTCGCAGCGCGCGTTCCTATGCAGATATCCAGACGCCAGCCTCCTTACTTCTGTGGCAACTCATTGCAAAGCTGCATCATGACGCAAAGGAGCTGCATGTAGCCTCTGTCGCCCTATCCTCTGCTCTCCGCGCTCTGCCCTGCTCGCAATAGCCTTTGTGTTACCAATACGGCCTCCCCTCCTTTGTGTTTTATTCTATCTTGTGTCCAAACGCCGGTGCTTTTCCGTTCCGCGCAAGTGATGCTCCTCAGTCTGTTGGCTCCCTCGTTCAGCGTTGGCCGGTGTGTGTGGTAGAAATACATGGCAAAATTACAGCTTTCAAGTGCGCGATGTGCAAATAGAGAAACGAAGGGTTGCGACTACGCATCGTCCGGGGGATCATTGAAGGGCGAGAACCGTAGCCGGTGTAGCTGTTTCGAGTTGGTTAGCTTCGGATGCTTTCTGACACTAGAAACCACGGGGATCAAGCGAATACGTACCGAGGGTAGTTTTGGAATCACGACAGCTATCGTGGCCAGAAAGTTGATGATGAAATACGTCAAGTCGTAATGCGTGTAATGCGTGCTAACCAAGAACAGCACTACCGGTACGGAAAGCAGAAACTTCTTGGCTGGTGTATACTGGTCGCCGTTGTCAATCTGCTCCCACATGTTGAGGTTGTCGTAGGCACCGGCGTTGAAGTCAAAGGGCACGCCGCGCACGTAGTGGAACATGAGGTAGGAGCCGGCCATGTATGAAATGTTGACCAGCGTCCACGAAGTTTCCTGCGACATGCCCGGGATGATGTCGAAGAAGATCTTACCTATGAAGATGAGGACGAAGTGGATGGCCCATGCGCCTAGGGAGGATAGTCAGCACAGGGTATACGACTTGACAAGAGCTGAGTGGTATGGGTATGGATATGGAACGTGGGATGTGGGGTATGGGGTATGGGGTGTCGCGTGGAGTGCAGGATGTAAGCTGTAGGGTGTAGGGTGTGCATGGTATATGGTGTATGGTGAGTGTACATGACATACCCTTTGCGTTGACCCATTCAGCATTGAGATTGGGCAGCGCCGACTGGTCACTCAGTTGCTCTAGCGACTCTGGAGGCTCCTTGTAGACAAGACTACTGCTACGACGCCTCCTGGCCTCCTTTGCATCCAGGGACATGTTGGGTGCGCTGGCCGTGGATGGGTCTAGTTGGCGGGGCCGCGGGCTGGCAGCGAAGCTGAGGCCAGAGGTGCGGTTGAGGAGTATGGGTGACAGTTTGGCGGTGTTGGCTGCAGAGGTTGGCAGCGAGCCGGGAGGGGTGGGGAGAGGGCGTGGGAGAGGGATTTTGGACGTTTGGGGGGAAAGGGAAGAGTGAATAGTTCCAGCCAGCCAGAAAGAGCTTACTGGGGGGTGGTGGTGGTGGTGGTGGTGGTGGTGGCGGCGGCGGCGGCGGCGAGGGTGGGCCTTCCAGGGTCTGAGGGTCGGTGTAGGCACAGTACAAGTATAGATGCAGGATTAGGTAGGTCCCTAGGCACTGCACTCTGATGTATGTACAGTGCAATACCGGTACCTTCACTAGGTGACTCTGGAGTCTACTCTACGCACCGCTTGCGTTTCGCCTTGTCCGCGCTTTTCCACTCTAAAGGGGGATATTCACCAAGCAGGAATGGGCGAAAAATGTCGCTGTGTGCTGAACAATCGTCGAGAGTCGGAGAGTCGGAGAGTGGAGAAGGGGGGAAGGGGGGTGGAGAGGAGACGTGGCGGGTCAGTCTGTGCAGCTGGGAGGTGGTGATGGTGGTGGTGGTGGTGGTGGTGGTGAAAGTGCAGTGGGCGAGGAAAGGGATGCTGCTGGTCTTTGGCCGCTGGCTGGCTCACTGGCTGGCCACATGATGATGGTTGGAAAGGAAAGGCGGCGGCCGTGTGTTCACAATCACCGGGACCTGCTCAGTGCTCCCAGCCAGCTCCCTCCCAGCTTCCTCCCAGCTCCTCCCACACACAACTCCCCTCCCCTCTCGCCCTCTCTCCCTCCCTCCCCTCCCCAAATGTCCCATAGCTCGCCCACAACGCGCGCACAGGCCTTGGACAACTCCAGGCCGCGTCTCGCTCCCTCCAGAATCGACTGAACTGCATTGCGACCTCACCACATGGTCTCCACTCTCCACCCTCCACCATTTACTCTCCACATTCGATCAAAGACCATATCCTCCTCCTCCTCCACCTCCACCTCCTCTACAATCAAACACACATCACCCCACCCCCATCAATCAACAATCATCACAACCACCACCACCACCACCACCATGGCCACTGAGGCGCCTTCACAGCCAGACACCCAACCACCCGCACCCGCTCAGGCTGGCGATGCTGCTGGCGATGCGACGACACAAAAGCCCGCCAAGCGGTCGTGGAGGTAAATGACGACCGCCGAGTGTACCAGCAGATCTCTACCTAACGACTTCACGCAGGCGCAAGTACCGCAAGATGCGCATCCGCTTCGACGACGCCATGAGCGAATCCAATGCCTTGATCCTCCAGGAATGGAAGGCCATGGGCACTGCCCGTCGCCTGCAAGAGAACAACGACCAGCTTCTCGAACTGCTGCTCGACTTCAACGAGCAACCGCGCGTCAATCCACGCATGCGCTACGACCTGCGCCAACTGTCGGCCGCAGACACAGCTGTTCCCAGCTCAGAAGCCGCGCCAGACAGAGAAAGTGTCAAAGCGCAGTTGCAGATGCTCAGCGAAGACGTGGCGGCAGGGCGCATCTCAGCCCAAGACTACACCCTCAAGGCAGATCACCTCCACCGCTCACAAGCACTACAACAAACCCTCACCTCCCTCGCCTCCCTCGAGGCCACTGTCCCACACACCACCCGCGCCGACCTCCCCGAACACCCCATCGACGGCATCGACCTGACCGCCCATGCCCCAGGCTACATGTCCCCCACCCATGAAGAAGAATATCTCCTCGCCACCGACACCGTTCTCAACGAACCCGGCTTCGACCCGAGCCTCCAAAACGGCCGCCCCATGCGCCTCTCCAGCGCCCACCCTCCCCTCGGCGAAAAAGACCTCACCATCAGAAACCCAGATAGCGTCTACAACTGGCTCCGCAAACACCAACCCCAAGTCTTCCTGCAAGACAAAGACGCCGTCGCCCACGCCGAAAACCTGTCGGACAAAAGCGCGCCCAAAGCCGGCGCGACCGCTACAGGCAACTCCGCCGCCGCCGCTGCCGCCTCCAGCACTAGCAAGAAAAGCAAACGCGAATCCGCCGCCGCTGCTCATGCACTCGGTACCCCTGGCCCACGCGACCCCGCCGACGATGACGACTCGACCGCCCACGAAACCGCAAAGACGAGGCGGAAACCGGCTGGCGCCAATGCAGACGACGACTCGACCTATCGTCCCAAGGGCGGCTCCAGTCGCCCGTCGAAACGGAAGCGCGAGGATGGCGATACGCCCAGCGGGAAGGGGAAAAAGAAGAGTCGCGCCAGTGTGGCGGCGAGTACGGCGGTGGGCGGGAGTGCGGCTGGGTAGTCTGACGTCTCTTCAGTCTCGACGGGTTCTGCTTCTGTGTTTGTGTCTGTATTACTAGGTTGAAATTTGGAGGCGAGGGGGGAAAGGGGTGCAGGACTGGTACTGGTAACCATTACTGTCCTCCTCGCTGGCTTGAGATCCACGGCGTTTCCATTTCCATCCCGGAGTTTTTTTTTCCGTTTCTGGTCGTCTGATGGGGGCTGGGCATTTGGTCAAAGGAATTAACGGCGGTTAAATGGTTATTTGTCCCTTGGTTGTTGTTATTTTTTTTTGGTAGGGGTGGGGGTAGAGAGTTTTGGTGATGGAGATGATTTCGGTCGAGTAATTGAATATATACCACCGCAGAATGGAATGCAAAGGGGGCTTGTTTTCAGAGGCTTTGGGTTGGAAAACTAGGCTTTGATATCGTTTGTCATGGTCGTCCCTTTCTTTTTGCAGAATATGATTCTTTTTTTTTTTGGTTTGAAAAGAACACTTTGTCTTTGTACACTTCTTTTGCTTTACAGGAGAGAGCAATGGTCATGTCCTATGTAAACATGGCCCCGTTCATGATATCTACAAGTGTACCATCCCCCTTCCCCCCCCCCCAAAAAAACAAAGAACCGCATCTACCTCTTCCTCCCCGCCTCCACCAAAACCGGCTCCTCCACAGGATTCAAAAACGGCAAACTCGTCTCAATCACCCTCTTCCCATCCACAACACGACCATTCCCCATCCGCTCATCCTCCAAGCTCTCCCTCTCCCTCCTGCGGCGCTCAAGCTCCCTCTTGCGCTCGGGCGTCACAGCCCATGCGTTCGGAAACTCGGCCCTCCGCTTAACCTTGACATGGCGAAAGTCAAACGGCACATTGTCAAACGAGTCGCTGGCATCCTGGGCGGCGGCGACCAGCTTGGCAATGGTCTGGCCGAGGAAGCGCTTGTTTTGGGCCTGGGTGGTGTGGCTGTCACACGAGAGTTTGACGGATTGCGTGTTTGGGTTGTACCGCGGACCCGCGATTTTGATGAGTTTAGTGATTTGAGGGGGGGTGAGGTGGAGGGTTGGGGAGGGGTGGAGGGAGAGGTCTTGGGGGGAGAATTCGACGACGACTTTGTTGGAGGCGGGGTGGGATTCGCCGAGGTACGAGGTGTAGCGGAAGCGGAAGGGGGTTGATTCTGTGGGGGGTTCGAAGGGACGAGCGAGTTCTGTTTTGTTTGGGGGGGTGGGGTTAGTTGGGGTTCATTTGGTAGATTGCGAGATGTGGGACGGGAGGCGAGGATGATAAGACGTACGACTCAACAGTGGCAGCTCCCATGCAATCAACCTCGCGTATTCCCTGATATCCCGTTGTTTCTGCAATTCGCCGTGTCCGTGGCTCGTCAGATCGTCGCCGAAATAGTCTTCGTCTACGCCCATTGTCTCATCGCCTTCGGCCCAGAATCCCGTCTTCACTTTGCGCTTGTCTTCCTCTTCAATGTCAAAGTCCTCGTCAGTTTCGAGCTCGAAGCCAGTGCCGAAAGGAACGCCTTGTTTGCCTTTACGGATGGCGTCGGCGACAACCGTGGGGTCGAGTTCAGCGAGGTTGGCGTGGAGCGTGTCGAGCATGGCGGCTTCGCGCTCGGCTTCAGTCAATGGTGCCTTTTTCTGGGCTGCTGATGGCTTTTCTGCTCCTGTAGATGCATTCGTAGGGGAAGTATTGGCAGTGGGAGTTGCTGCGCCCGTCTTTGCATCTTCATCTGCACATCGTGGTGCCGTGATTGATAGAGGCCGCTGCCATTGCGATATGCGTTGAGGTGCCCGTATCCGCAAAGGGCCTTGTCGTGATTGCAAGAGCAACCGCCGTGGTATCGAAGCCATCTGGACTGACGTTGCCCTAATTTTGATGCCACCGCCGTCAATCTTTTTGCGGTAACAACCTCAGGTCGCTGGCTCTCAGAGAGGCTTGGCGCGGAGGAGCAAAGTGTGACCGAACACCGGCGGACCAATCCCGTGGTCATGTGGCCGACCTCCGCCCTTGACATGATGTCTGGAGCTTCCTCATCTTGAAACGACCCAATTTGAATCTATTTTGGAGAGATAGTACGTGACTTGGTTCGACTTTATAGCTCTTCAATTCGGCTGTACAGCCTTCGGAGCGAATACAATGGCCGCACAAACGACCGCATCCACCATGTCACAAGCGTGGAACTGGACACCTGACTCGAAGTTATGCCTCATTACTACAGGAGCCACAGCGCCTTTTACTGTACTCATTGAATCAGTACTCAGTCCTTCTACTATCGATACCATTCAGAGTCTCGGCTTTACTCATGTGCTGGTTCAATACGGGAGCGCCAAGGACGTCTACACCTCTAGCCTCGAAGGCGCTCGAGCTCATCTGCAACAAGTCGAGCAGAAAAGACCGCTGGTAATTGATGGGATCGACTTTGACCCGAACAGTCTGCAATCGCAGTTTACATTGGTACAACAGTCAAAGGGCCTGGTCATTTCCCACGCAGGTATGCATTCTTCATGTTGTGCTTCATAGGAAGCAACACTAATGTGGCTAGGATCTGGAACGATACTGGCAGCATTGCGGTACCAAGTCCCGTTGGTGGTGGTACCGAACACTGATCTCCTTGACAACCATCAGGAGGAGCTTGCTGTTGCAATGGAGCGGCAGAATTACCTTGTCCGAGGTGATGTCAGGTATGTCTTTCTAGATGTTAAAATACACCACAGCTAACAAACTTTTAGAGACTTGACGCCAGCCTTGATCAAAAGCGAGGAATTCCGTGTCAAGATGACACAGTTTCCGCCTATCACTAGTGGGAAACACCGCGAAACCAAGAGTTTTGCTGCCATTATGGATGAAACCGTTGGGTTCCTAGATTGAGATCAACCGTTCTCCTCGGACCAACATCGACGAAAGCGCGTAATGTAACAGGGAGGCTTGATTTACTGAAATCGTTCACTCTGACCACGGTGATAAAATCACCTCCCCTGCTCATAAGTTACAAGATCTAGAAGTATCAGGGGTGGACCAAGCTGTCCCAGGTTTGAGCTCAGCCTACCAATCCGATCTTGCATACTACACACATAGCATCCGGAATCCCCCTCCGAAGCCGCAGGTCAAGAATTCCACAATCGACGCAATAAGAAATCATGCACCACCATTTGTACGTGGTGATAGGCCACAATTGCCCTTTTGGTAATCTTGATGGTTCTGCTGACTGCGCTGCACATCGACCTGCAGAAGGTTAGCGCCCTCTTCTCCCGCTTCTTGTGCCACCAGTTTCTGGTATGGTTTCTCCTCGATATCGCTTCGCTGCGTCATGTTCCTGTCTAGACGTGGACACCCGAACCTGTGCCTGTAGGTAGCTTCTTTTATGTACAACCATGCGCTCCGCACTATCAAGCGTGCTGCCCAAAGAGGTGGAACTGCAGGCATACTGTTCGGGTCCTCAGATGGGATTGCCTGTATCGTGGGATCTTGGAAGGAACAGTTCACAGGTGTACATGGAGCATATCAAGCACATTTTCAGGCAGTGCAACACCATTACAAGGGCAACGTGTGCAGTTCCGACGTGCATGGCATCTATGCAGCAAGACCGTGGCGGATACCCACCAGTCACTTCCCACTTGTCACTAGTAATCACGTCTGCACTTTCCTGATTCCGATGTGTGTACAAAGAGCTATTAGGGGAGATAGAGCGACACAATAGTCTCGTTGCCATCAAAACTACACTCGATTCGAACCTCAGTTTTGGTTCCCTTTATACCCACACCTCACCTACTACCAGTGACTGGTTTCTTTAAACAGGACTCCGTTTGCGAAAAACTATCTCTCAATCCTTTAGCTAGACCGTGATCTACCTTCGGACTGCATTTACTACATTGCCGTCCTTACGATGCTCTCACACTCCTTCTTTACCGCAGCCATCGCCGCTGCAGCTTGCATCAATGCTGCTCCGGCTGAGTATGTCAAGAGTATTCTATGTGCTTCTTCGCTTACAAAGTGTTCAAAAGCTTCCAAGAACGAGGCGTCGACTTCAAATGGGGCAGGGACACAGTCCGCGGCGTCAATATCGGTGGTTGGCTAGTCCTTGAGCCGTAGGATTTGCATTTCGTCAAGACGTCTCTTGTGCTAACAGGCCTAGATTCATCACTCCTTCCCTTTTCGAAAAGTACAGCACGTCGGATTGGCTCGTGGTGGACGAGTGGACACTGTGCGAGAAGGTGGGCCAGTCGAACTGTGCCGAAGCTATGAAGCCACATTGGGATAGCTTTGTCTCCATCGACGACTTCTGGAAGATCAAGCAGGCAGGCTTCAACATCGTTCGAATTCCTGTTGGGTAAGAATTTCCGATTTGCCCTCTACTCCCCACATAGCCACTGACTACCAATCAAGATACTGGAGCTACGTAGAACCGTGGGGACCGTATGCCCAAGGTGCGGCGGTATACCTCGACGCTGCCATCGACTGGGCTCGCGAAACCGGCCTGAAGGTCGTCATTGATCTCCATGGCGCGCCCAAATCCCAGAATGGTTTCGACCACAGTGGTCACAAAGCCGAATACCCAGCCTGGGGCGATGCTGATAGTATAAGCTACACTCATAATGTGTTGAAGGTAATTGAGACCAAATACGCAGCACCGAATATGCAAGATGTCGTTGTTGCTATACAGGTTCTCAATGAGCCTTTCTTGCAAAAGCTAGACAAAGAAGTGGTCAAGCAGTTCTACCGCGATGCCTTCTACAACTTGAGAGAAATCAGCGACACGCCTATTATGCTGCACGATGGGTTTGAGGATCCCAGCTGGATGAATGGCTTCTTGACGCCACAGGATAATGACGCGCAAGGCGTGGTGGTGGATCATCACGAGTACCAGATCTTCTCCGATGGTTCGACGAACCTGACAGTGAAAGAGCATTTAACTCTAACCTGCAATCTCGTAGGTATGTACCGTCGCCACTTAAGTGCATCACTAACACATTTCACCAGGTAAGCAACTACGAAAACTCCGATAAATGGACAAGTAAGTCGACCCTTTCACCCGCTCCATCTTATTCCAACTCTCCTCCGTTCCAACCACTTACCCAACCCCATAGTTGTAGGAGAATGGTCCGGCGCACTCACAGACTGTGCCCCCCACCTCAACGGCTTCCGCGCTGGCTCTCGCCTCGAAGGCACACTCGCCGGCACACCACCCATTGGTTCCTGCGCCGGTAAATCCGGGCCCGTTTCCTCGTGGACACAGGAGTATAAGAATGATGTCAGAAGCTATATCGAGACGCAGCTTGATGCGTTTGAAAGCAAGACGAATGGCTGGGTGTTTTGGAACTTCAAGACTGAAGGAGGCGCTGGGGAGTGGGATTTGTTTCAGTTGCTTGACGAGGGCGTTTGGCCTGTGGGAGGGAGGCAATTTGAGAGGTGGTGTAGCAACTTTTAGGTGGGCATTGGGGATGAGGATATGGGGGGAAGGAGGGTGGATGATGGATGGTTGGGCTTATGGATGTATGTTTTATAGTTGCAGCACTTTTACGGTTATATGCTATGGGCACATGCTCTTGAATGATTACGCATGTTTAATGCAAGGGCCATGTCAAGTATAGCTCTGACATCAAACAGTAAAGTCAATGCAGAAAGCTGAAGTGGGAGAAGCTGATATAAGCAGTGTGGAACATGATACCAGTTTGCGTAACGTAAAAATGAACAGGCAGAACGAAGCACCCCATTCAGCCATCCAATATGCACCAGCATGCTCGCGAACGTACATGTTGGGTTTTACCGTCATGAGCATCAACTCTAACCCGTACAGGCACAGGGAAAATTCACCGTCTGCAAAGCTCAAACAACTTGAGAATCCGACGCACATGAGTGCCCTCACATCCGTGAGATTGAACTACTCTTGATTGAAAGTAGACGCTGCTCTAGCACTACTACGAGTATCCATTTCAACTCAGCCTTGATGGTAAATTCGACATCTTCGCCATCGTTCCTCCGCACAAGGACTCTAACCGGGTTATCGCAAATCCCTTTCCCGAACGCCTATACCCATGCACGAGTCCAGCACCACATAATCCCCGCTCTTGGGATTGTGGTTCCTCCAATCATATATGCATTGTAACACATCGTTAACGCCTCCTTTCAGCCAAAAGTGCAAACAAAAAAGAGAGATCTCCAGACTCCTTGCAGGAATTCCCGGTCCGTGCGTCCCTTGCGTTGTTATCTTCTCGCGACTGCAAATTGCCGTTTTCGATTCGCCATGTCGCAGATTCATCGGGAAAGGCGTATTGATGTTAATACCAAGTTTAGTTACGGATGACGAAAGGCTTTTCAATCCCAGGCTCGAGTGCCCTCGCTGGAGGACCGGTCGCGGGCGGGTACTGCGGTGTAAGAAGCGCGGTTTGAGCGGAGTTTTCGGTAGAGGAGCGCGGTGATGGCGGCGCAGAGGAGCAGGAGAATGCCGATTGTGATGGCTGGGTGGTCGACGAACCAGAGGACGGTTGCGACGTCGGCGCCGTGCCAGGTGCCGCCTGGGGAGTGGCCGAAGAAGGTGTATTCTTCTGAGTAGAAGATGCGGGGGAGAACCCAGAAAACGTTGGGACCTTGGGGAGCATGTTAGTAAAGGGTGGATTGGGGGGTGGGACGTGGGAGAGAATCTAGGTCACTTACCAGCTTCTTTTTTCTTGCTGCCGTCGACAACTCCTGGTCTATCGGATGAGCTGTACCATTCATGGAGAATGTCAGTGGTGAAGTGCGGTCCTGTGGTCCAGAATATGGTGATGTAGGGGAAGATCCAGTTGCGGTTGTATGCAGAGAGGCGTTCAGTCATTCTCTTGAGGACAGGGTGGCGCGGCGCGGCGGCCATCAAGTCATTGTTGACACCTAGTGGGGATGCTTCTGGAAACCAGGCTGGGAAGTCGAGCAGCGGGTCCAAGTTTCGTCGACAAGCAATGTCGAGGTCCATGTAGACGCCGCCATAATGGTAGAGGGCAAAGTACTTCAATGCGTCGATCTGTTGGATAGGGTATCTGTAGTTGTCGTACGTGGGGAGGAACCAGCTGTACTCTGCTGCCAGGAGATCTCGCGCGCTGGTTGCATTCCACATGCGGATTTCGTAGTTTGGGTTGAACTTGCGGCAGAGTTCTGGTGATTGCGATCCTACCGATGGGATCTTTGTGGCGCCTTCGCGAGTCGGGTATAGGTCTTTGAACCAGATGTAATGGATGATCCTGGGAATTTGGATGTGCTTAAAGGTCGATTCATAGTCGAAGTCCTCTGGGGGTTGCTGTTTGTTGGCCACTGATTCATTGAGGACTTTTGCGTACTCTTGGGGAAAGTCGTCGAATGTGATGTTTAAAGTGTCGAGGAAGTTCTCAAACGCACGCTGTGAAGTGACATAATAGAAGGAGAACAGTAAGGAGAGGATCGCGACGCCCTTGACGATGAAGTGGCCGCGTAACATGACTGAAGAGCAACGGTGATAACAACAGCAAGGAACGAAAAGACGGTGGCAGAGGCTTCGTGACACTGAGCCAACGCAGACATATGGTTAGATTCAGCTGAACCCCTGGACCAAACTTGCTTTGGGGGCGAAAGCATGAGACTACTTCGGCACTACTCTGGATGCAGGTATCAGGCGCTCCATGAGACTGGGGGCTTGCAAGTACCTTAAGACACGAGACAAAGATGGATTAGTGTATCCCATTGCCTCGATGTGGGGAATGTGTATGCTTGGCACCTGTAGCACTGTACATTCACTCGTCGGTTTACTTACTAGTGACAGCGTGGTGAATCGACTTGTCAGATTCTTCAGTCCGGGTGAAAGCCGATTTGTTGGATCTCAGTCGGAAGTAGTGTATTGTACAGGAGCATGCGAACCGACCTTGCCTTCGGCTCTGTCTCCGTTGGACGATCTCATTGCATTCCACCCAACCAGACGCAGTGAAATTCCACATTGCACCTTATTTTAGCCCAACGGTAAAGTTATTTCTGGAACCTTGTTCTATATGGGTTTAGCCTAAGTCTGCTTGGTTCGCTAGAACCGTATTGTGAAACTGGCAAAAGGATAGTTTGGGTGGAGAGGGAGGACCGAAAGCATTCTGCGCACCGTGAGCCGTCTGACTGTGGACATGGTCGTTAGATTAATATGGGCTAGCGGGGACTCGTAGCGCTGCCTAAGCTCTCCTTAGCTACGCTTGGTGACCGCAAACAGCCAATGATACAGTGGTAATACGCTTAGGGTATCATAATTAAGTGATCGATTGGCTGTTCTTGATACTATACCGTGTTTGGCGGAATCAGGTTCTGTGGCTTGCTCCATTGATCGGCGTCGGGCGGTGTGATATGCTGGTTGCCAGCTGGTATTAGCTTCGACATGTGTCCTTGCCATCTCTGTACATAATGCTTACCCAGATAAATAAGAATGCCCTTCTTGAAGTCTGAAATCCATGGACACGGGGCTTCATGTTTGACATGTCCAGCGGGATCTAGTCCGTGACCTGGAGAATCCGGATAAATGCGCCTCGACGACCGCCTCAAAATATCGACATTTCGGCATGGCGACAGCTCAGGTGGATTCTGAAGGATTTATACCACACAGCACAAGTTCATCGCTAATTACTCGGGGTACCCACGCACTGTGTCATGCCGACATCACAAAAATTGATTTCCTCTCAAGTCATCATCAGAAATAGCCATCGGTCAAATTTCCTTTTGGCTTGCATTAGTTAGTCCACGAACTGTAATTCGCAAATACAAAGTTGACCAAGGAACTACATATATTAATATAGGTAACCATATGCTAACACTGCGGACAGTCTGGATTCACTCTTGGTTTGCTTATGTCTGCCTCTTGGGGCGCAGACGCACAAATTACACATGTAAGGAAAAGCGTGCATCCGCTGAAACCGCGACACGCTGGTCACGACTCATAAGTGGACCGTCAACTGGTACCGACACTCAGCTGATCTCTCCTCGCCGTGATCAAGTCTTGACTCGGCTACGAGCACAGCCATGGAGCATAGGAACTTTGCAAGGACATTTCAACACTGGAACAATCATTCCACGGCTACGACTGCTCTTACGTAAATAAGTCGAGCGAGCGCGAGCGGCGGTACCGGTACAGCTGCACACGGCAGGTCGCCTGAACGACCAAGCTGAATGGATGCGGAAGAATATCGTTCTGGCCGATAAACATGGATGGCAAGTGAGCGCAGATCTCTACATCATAACATGAGATAGAAGTTTACACACCACTTTGCCTTCGATCGCGATTACCGCTGAAATACGCCACCGATGACACACCCAATGTGCGGCCCTCGATTTGCGGTCCTTCGATACATCACGACCTATGCGCTTGCGACGTGGACAACGGAGTATCGCCCAGAAGAAACTCTAGTGCATACGCGCCATCTCTTCCCAGCCTGCCTGGCGGCTCAGAGTCACCGATCCAGATACTCTAAGTGCACAAGTAAAGTCCAGGCTATCGCAACATACGAGTGGAAACATCGCCGGTACAAAAAGGCAAGGGTTTCCAACGCTTACAAACATCCGGAGGACCGCCAGGAACGTCTACACAAAGATGTTGTTCCTTGTTGCAATGCTGATGCGCCAAGGACAAGCCTATGAAACTCGCCTGCGGGCTCTAGTGCAGCGTAACAAATCTTGACACCGATCATGACATAAAAATGATATCCTGTTTCAGACCACGATCAGACGAGGGTATGCATTTATAGCATGGTCAAAAGTCGAAGCAACGGAATTACCAATCCGGGCGGACTGTAGAGCATTATGCCACAAACAACCATCAACACTCATAGGATCGCAGTAAGTCGCTGGGCTCGGGTGAACTGGCACAGGCGCTTCTGTTGTTATCTTGATGAAGGTTGTATCGCTAAAGATGAATGGACGGTACAATGTAGAGATTGTACCGATACGTGATGTACGAGGCGTTGCCAGCCGAGAGAAACAGACTCGTGAGTATCAAGTCAACTACAACCTTGTCCTTGGTTGCCAGGCATCACCCTCGACTTGAAAGATTGTCGAGAAAGAGGCAAAAGAAAGTGCCCAATTCTTTGGCGCTCAAAAGATTTTTGTAAATGGTGTTGCTTAGATGCATCTCGAACACTCTTACTGTGTTCTGCGAACCTGCTGACCCGAAAGGCACCACATCTACCTCACAAAAATGCAAGTCGGCCTCCGGTTTCCATCCTGTACAAGATAGAGCGTGCACAAGGCGCGATATTGACAATGTTGTAGTCGCATAGCTCAGTCGTCAGCTGACAATACACCCCAAAGTTGCAGCCTGGAGACTTCTCACCCGGAGCTGGCCGGGCCATTTTAAGACACGACCGGGTGTTCCAGGAACGAGGGAACAAAGCACACTCATCCATCCTACGATTGCGATGCAAAGTAGGAATACTTGCTGACTGCAAGTATGTCATGAGACATTTGGATTTTCAGCCTTCTTGCCGTCAGCGTGAACGGGCGAGCAGTGGCTGCCTATTCCGCTCTCTCCACGAAACAATTTATACAACCTTTTCCCTACCTTTTCACATTTCATTCTAATGCGTTCTATACACTCATATACCATGTCTCTGGCACCTGCATCCGCCTCAACCTCCTCTTTCCCCTCTCCCAACCCCAACCGTACACATTCCTTCCCATGCCGATTCCTCCTCGACAACTCCACCTCGTCCATCCTCACACTCCCCTCAGGCCGAAAACTAAGCTATGCACAGTACGGCGATCCAAACGGAAAGCCTGTTTTCTTCTTCCATGGTCTACCCGGTTCCCGTCTCGAAGGCACATACTTCGACGACCTAGGCAAAGAGCTAGGAGCCAGGATCATCTCACCCGACCGTCCAGGATGTGGACAGAGTACGCCGCAGCCGGGCAGAGGGTTACTGGACTGGCCCAAGGATGTGGAGGCACTGGCTGAACATTTAAAGTTGGCTGAATACTCAATCATGGTATGTTTGCTACCACACATACACTTCCGACCTCTTCCCTTGTTCGTCATCCTCATATTGTTCGTCATCCTCTTATTGTTTTTGGTAAAGCATGATGCTTGATGCTATAAAAAGCACACCGAATCATCCCTCACAATACCCAGGGTGCCTCAGGCGGCGGTCCCTACGTCCTATCATGCGCGTACGCGCTCCCAACACAGGCCCTTAAATCCGCAACAATCATCTGCGGTCTCGGACCACCAGACATAGGCATGCGTGGCGCAGGCATCTTTCACCGTCTCGGGATCCCCTATGGCTGGCGCTGGTCCCCTACCTTTCTTCTCCGCTGGTTTCTCGAACTCGACCCCACGTACCGTGTGCATCTCCCCGAGTCCACGCGCCTAGAGCTGAAGTTGAGGCCGACTGAACTAGCCAAGGTGAAGCATCCCAAGGATAAAGCGTTATCTGTAGATGGGGATTTGGTGAGGATGGGGATTCGGGATGTTAGTGAGGCGTTGGCGCAGGGGCTGGGGGTGGCAAGGGAGGATGCGAAGGGGGTTTGTGAAGCGTGGCCATTTCGGGTAGAGGATATTAAGGAGGACTTGAAGGTCAAGTTGTGGTATGGAAAAGAGGATGTTTTCGTGCCTATTGTTCATGGGGAGCAGATTGCAGCGCGATTGGGGGGAAGGGCCGAGTGTCGTTTTGAGAAGGATACGCATAGCAGCATTTTCTTTGGTTGGAGGAGAGAGATTTTGGAGAGTATACTGAGGGATATGTAGGGGGGTGGGGAAAAAAGGAAGGGTGGAATGGGGGTGTCGCTACTCAATCTCGGTTCTATGTACCTACGCTTTTGCGGCAAGTTTCAAGGACTTGTAAAGACCCCCAACTTAATCATACAATAACCTGCGAGGTCGAAATCCATACAGACGATATGAATAGAATGGTATCCACCGGCACCTGACGACCGCGTAGCATGAACGCTGTCTAGGCAATGGATAGTATGGACGCGGTGAATCGGGAAAATAAACGAAGTACTTTGATATCGTCGCTCGCTGAACATCATCACAGATACCAAGATGAACATTGCAACAAGCCTGGAATAATTCATCCAGTCCACAAAGCAACTACACCGGCATACTAACACCAAACCACCACCACAATGCACATACACACCAACCCATTCTCCAAGCCCCATCACCACCACAGCCTCCATAAAACACCCCCGAAACCCCGCCTCAAAACCCAGCACTCCATACCACCACACCCAAACACCACGGCGAGCGCCTCCCTCCCGCACGCCAATGTTGCAGAGCACCCAACCCACCATTCTCCCGCGGCAAAAAAGCAGGAAAAACATTTATCCCCCACAACCCCAACCTCTGCACACCAAAAAAAAAACTCGGCAATTCATCCCCGTCTCGCGGCATCGGCATCGGCACCCTCGCGGTAATTCTCCCGTCTCGGAGCTCTCAGAAAAGTAGTGTCGGTGTGGGAGTTCCGCATCTGTGCTTCAACGTGACGGTTTAGCAAGACGGTAGAGCTTGTGAGTAAATGCGTTTGCGCATGGAATTATGGCGGTGGCTTCTAATAGCAATCGAGAACTTCAACCTGCGGTCACGACGTTATCGACGGATGGTGTGCCGATGGTAGAGAGAGCATTTTGGAGCAATTGGCGACGCCTACTCCCACGCCCACGCCCACGCCGACGTACACACAGCACATGCGAGTGCTGGGAAAGAGGTGGAGATGGGTGTATCACATACCGATACGAGCAGCAGCAATGCGCCCGGTCTACCGTTCTCCCGGGCACGATGTGTAGCGCTCGTTGCGTCGATTGCTGCTGCGCCGTTTTTGAGCGTGAGTTTGCTTGTTCATTGTTTACATGGTGTTACCTTATCCTTTCCCTTCCCTCATCGTTGTAAGCTTCTTAGTCTGGAGGGGTGGGAGGAAGGGAAGATGAAGCGAGCAGTGAACACCGTGCTGATTTGAAGATAATGCCAATCTAGACAATGTCCGTACAGGCTACAGTGATCATCCTACCCACGATAGGCGAGGCCCTGGGTGTACCAACGAGTCGCCAGCAGTGGATCGTGAGTGCGTATAATCTGACATTTGGTTGTTTTCTGGTACGTTAATTTACATGATGGCCTCAACCCCGACGTCGAAACCCCCCCCTTGCTAATCAGTGCATGGTTATATAGCTACTGTGGGGTCGACTAGCCGATAAGTATCGACATCTAATCACAGGGGCAGCCTGGCTGCAATTCCAATTCCGGGTGTTTGCTGATGTATATGCAGATGTATATGGCAAGCGCATGATCTTCCTGTGGGGATCGGCTGCGTTCACGCTAACGTCGGTGATACCGCCTTTTATCACGGAGGAGATTGCGTTTGATGTGTTGCGTGGATTGCAGGGTCTTGCGGCTGCGGCTATGGCACCGACGGCGCTGGGGATCTTGGGGAATACGTTTCCCCCTGGCAAGGCAAAGGATATTGCGTTTGGGTGCTTTGGGGCTGGCGCGCCATTGGGTAGTAGGTCCATTTCGACTATTGGGGACTGCAAGAAGAGGAGTTTGTCTTTCTGACGAAGGTTAGGTATTCTTGGGAATATTTTTGGGGGTGTCGTGGGCGAGTATTTGTCTTGGAAATGGGTGTTTTGGATCTTTGGAATCGTGTCTGCCATCTCGACGGTTGCGAGTTATTTGGTAATTCCTGTTCCTCCGACCAAACCTGAGCCGGTTGTGCGCAACACTGTCGACTGGATCGGTGGCAGCATCATCACCATTGGCCTTGTCATTCTCCTCTTCGCACTGTCGGAAGGTAATGTGGTCGGTTGGGCAACGCCCTGGGTTCCCGTTCTCATCGTCGTTTCACTCATCTTGGTCGTCCTATTCGGCCTCTGGCAATACTACCTTGAAAGGAAGACGCAAAGACGGCCGCTGATGAAACTCTCCATCTTCAAAAACGACAAGTTTACTGCTGCGAATGTCCTCATGGCTCTATTTTTCTCCTCCTTCAACAACTATCTCATCTTCGCAACCTATTGGTTCCAAGACTTCCAGGACCTCTCCGTCATTCAGACGACGATACGCTTCATTCCAACCGGCGTCACCGGTGTCCTAGTCGCTACGATCACGGGGCAGATTCTCTCACGGATCCCTGGCGATATCATTTTGACGTTCAGTACAATATGTGTCAGCATTTCCTCACTGCTGTTCGCCATCCCGATTCCTGCGCATACCTCCTACTGGGCATACGGGTTTCCCGCCATGGTCTTATCAGTGTGCGGCGCAGACACCATCTTTCCCGTCCTAACGCTCTTTGTGGCGAAGACACTGCCCCCAGAGGACGCGTCTCTAGGTGGTGCACTGATCACGGCTGTGGGCCAAATTGGCAGGGCAATTGGCTTGGCTATTGCTACGGCTGTTCAAACCGCTGTGATCGCCAGAGAAAAGGGGGTTAGTGTGGATCAAATCGGCAGCGAAGGCCATGGATTGGAACCATGGGACAGAGCGCTGAAGGTCGGTATTAGAAGCACAGCGTGGTTCAACTTTGGGATGAGTCTCGCCTCAACGGTGGTTGTGATGCTCTTTGTCAGGGGAATTGGGATTATAGGCGGTAAGGGGAAGAAGTAAAAATATCACCTATTTGGCGATGATTTTCACGTATTGGTCCTCAGATCATAGTAAGCATTGACCGGTTGGGGGATGATTCTGGCATGATCTCTGCGCGCTTTGGGTAGAATTTGCAGGTTATAGCTCAAGCAGATATGCCGATGAATGAGTGTCAATTCACCCCATACTTGACGTCAGTTCCCACAGCTTTCGTACAAAACCTTTGCACGTCGTGTTGCATTTTTCTTAGCTTCCGTATTAAAGCCGACTCGATGGTGTTTGAAGGAATTGCCATGCACAGTACAGCGTTGGTGCGGTCAAACTCGGTATAATACGGGAACTAGCAAGTGTGGGGACGGTGCAAAGATCCGGTGTACTACGACGGCGAGTCTGTGCATCAAAGTTTGTATGAACTTCATCCATGCTGTCAAAATCCATGCTGTCAAAAGCGCAGAAGAAACCACCGTACACAACAAGAGGGTGCAGAACTCATCATTTTCCAGTGTAACCACAGTCGCCCGACTCTGCAAGCATTTCCGTGCGCGGCAAAGCCGACTCGCCAAATCCCATCCCCACTGACTGCTCCCCGCCAAATGATGTTCTGGGATTAATGCCGAGACTACGGAGGTGGCTTTCAAAAGTTCTTGCTAGCGTATTTGTTAGCGGCTGATCTATCGGCCCGACTTTCTTGGCCCACACACACTCAATTTTGAAGCTTGTAACAAGGTAGGCGCCCTGCCTGTGAAATAAATACTACGTCATCTCCCCTGCCTGTACCACTTGGCCATGGTCCAAAAGGTACGCACAAGAATACTTAAGCTAAGTAATCCTCGCATAGTATAATATATATA
Source organism: Plenodomus lingam (assembly GCF_022343315.1). Classification (NCBI taxonomy): domain Eukaryota; kingdom Fungi; phylum Ascomycota; class Dothideomycetes; order Pleosporales; family Leptosphaeriaceae; genus Plenodomus; species Plenodomus lingam. The sequence goes on from NW_027093973.1 coordinate 1,064,000, forward strand.
TCTTAGCTAAGCTTAGCCTAAGATAATAGTGCTAGACCCTAGCGCCAACCCATGAACCTTGTTCAAGTCTAGCCTAGGCATCTAGTAAGCGCTAGCTATTTTAGCCTAGCCTTGTTACAAAGCTATAGATAGTAGTAGTAATAGTCTATCTACTTAATCTTTTTGTTATAGACTGGCCTTAAGGGAGAATGCAATAAGCGTTAATAATAGTATTTAGTATCTTAAAGGAGAGATAAGCCCTCTACGCCTTTTTATAGGTGTCTAGTATATTTACTTAGTAGTAGTGTTAGACTTAGTCTATCTTATATTAAACCTAGGCTTAGGTATAAGCCTAAGTCCTTTATGTTGCAGGAGGGATATCAACCAGATCACGGAGCATCTTGACCTGATTAATCCCGATTAATCCTGGTTAATACCCCTGTATGACCCACTATCTAATTAACTGCTAGCTTACTGCTAAGTGCCTAATAAAAAGCAGGAGCTCTAGTAAGGAAGGTTTACTAATTATTTACCTTCTAGTAAGGGTAGCTAAAGCTCTATATATATAAGTCTAATCGTAGTAGATATAATCTAATAATCTATCTCCTAAATTATTCCTAACCTTAGTAATCTAAATCTCTATAGTTATAAGCCTAGTTTACGCTTTACCTTATTAAAGATTATCCTATCTATTTAAGCGTATTATTTAACTTAGATACTAAGCTAGCAAAGCTTTACTCTTTCTTTATACTATTTCTTAAGTAGAAGCTTACTTATTACTCTTCTACTATAAGCAACTAAATCCTAAAGGGGGATATCCTACTTACTAGATTAACTAACTAGCCCACCTAGTATATTTAATTTAGATACTATGGAAATTTGGATTACTAAGGTTAGGAATGATTTAGGAGATAGATTATTAGATTATATCTACTACGATTGTACTTATATATATAGAGCTTTAGCTACCCTTACTAGAAGGTAAATAATTAGTAAACCTTCCTTACTAGAGCTCCTGCTTTTTATTAGGCACTTAGCAGTAAGCTAGTAGTTAATTAGATAGTAGGTTATACAGGGGTATTAATTAGGATTAATTAGGATTAAGATACTCTATAATCTAGTTAATATCCCTCCTATAACACACCCCCTAGGTATAGGTAGATCTTTTGTTATTATAGTTGTGCTTATAGTTAGTAGGTAGTGTAGCTAATTAGAGCGTTATATATCTAAAGGGTTAAATTAGCTTACCCTTTAGATACTAACTAGCGTGCCTTCCTTATTTAGCCTATGCTTACGCGCGTAGATATTATCTAGATAAAGCTCTATAACTCTATCTACCTAACTATAATCTTTACTATAGCTTAAGTTATAAGATTATCTAACCCTAAAGATCTAAACTATACCTATATCTTTACTAACCTATCTTAGTTAAAGTTAAAACCTACTACTTACGCTTACTCTACCTACGTTACCCTTATTACCTCCTACGTAGCTAAAGCTATAGTTACTAAAGCTACTACTACTAAAGAAGAGCGCGCTACTACTAAGTATAAGGCTATAGTAGAGTATATAGTAGCTAAGTGCATAGCTACTACTACTATAGCTAAGATCGCGAAGCTAAGGAAGGGTGCTCCTACTCTAGCTCCTACTACTCTAGCTCTAACTCTAACTCTAGCTCCTGCTCCTCCCTAGACCCCTCCTAAGGCCCCTACTCCTGCTCCTACTCCCTCTCTAGCTCCTAAGGAGACCCTAAGATCCTCCTACTATAGAGAGCCTAGTATTTATTATACTAAAACTTATCTAAATTATCTACGCTTAGCGCTTGTTAACAAGTCTAATAGTAAGTGCTATAACTCTTTTAGTAGGGGGACTTAGTACTAGTAGTACTTCTCTAGGTATAGCTATATCCTAATATATATAATCTATATAAGAATTTTTCCTTTATAATACTTAGTAAGATCTTATACTAATAAACTAATAGCCCTAAGCTTACCTAATACTCTATACTATCCTTCCTAGTAAGGAAGTAGGTAGGTAAGAGCTAAGACCTTCTTAAGAATAAGAAGAGGAGGGTCTTAGTGCTCCTTAAGGAGAGCAAGGCTAAGCAGCAGGAGCTAGTAAAAGCTGCTGCTACTGCTGCTAAGCTTGCGCGCAAGGCTACTTCTATAGCTAAGGGCGCCTAGAGCTCCTTATTAGAAGATAAGGACTCTAGCTCCTCTAAGGTTCCCCCTATAGATCCTAGGATAGGGTAACCTAGGTAGCCTCCTATAGACTCTAAGGCACGCTTTGCGCGTGTAATAGAGCTCCTTAGAGAAGCTACCTAGTTAATAATAGAGAGGTAGGCTATAGTTAGTTATTTTTATATTATATTAATAGATCTTATATACTACCTTACTTTAATTAATACTATATAATATATACTCTACTATTATATAACTTTAGGTGCTCCCTAAACCTTATAAATTATTATATAGTTAGGTTTTTAGTAAGCCTATTAGCTAGTATATTACTAGTAGGTAGGTAGGTAATATAGAAAGATCCTTTTATATACTCTTACCTAAGCTATATGTTTTAAATATCTATATAGCGTAGCTTAGTAGTAATCCTTTTATTATTGCCTACTACTAACCTAATAGTTTATTAATTATTATAATTAATTATCTAGGTAGTATCTAAAGTAAGGTGTATTTTAGTTAAAAAGCGTTTTAACGCTATTGCTTCTTTACTTACTTACTTAAGCGTAAGGAGCTCTACCTTAGTAGTTAAAGTAGTAATAGTTAATTGTTAAGCTGCCTTCTAAATAATAGGTCCTCTAAAGAGCGTGATTAGGTATCTATATAATAATTGCTAAGTATTAATATTATTAGCAAATAACGCATTACTATATATTATAAGCTTATTAGGATCCCTATTCCTATATTAGATTAATTAGTATTAAGTTTAGTATAGATAGATTATTACTTAATTAACTGTATTAAAGTGTTATTTAGATAGGTTAGTAAGGTATTAGGAGAGCTAGGAGGCTGCATAGGCAATATTAGGGCGCACTATAATTAAGGTGTAAAGGATTAATCTAACGCGCTCCTAATAGTCCTTGATCTCCTTTTTAGTAGCTTCTCTAGTGCTCTTTTTAATATCTTTACTTAATAGTAGTGTAGTAGGGAATTTTCCTATCTCTACTAGATTAAATTTCTTTACAATCTTGTTAATGTATTTATTATAAATAAGTGTTATTATCTATCTCTTTCTATCCTAGATTACTCTTACCCCTAGAAACTAGCTTACAGGCCCCTTTTCCTCTATAGTATATCTTTGCTTTAGAGCTTGGATAACTCTGTAAGCTTAGCTTGCGTAGTTTTAGTGATAGAGCGATAGGATATCGTCTATATAGAATATTAACAAGATACTGCAATCTCTATTAAAGAATAGGTATAGCTCCTCTTTAGAAGTAATAAGCTTATTTTCTTAGAGTGTAGTTAAGAGCTTGTTATACTATAATAATAGTAAGTCTTTTAATCTATATAGAGCTCGTTTAAGCTTAACGCACTTCCTAGGTATTTAATATCCTTTAGGTAGCTTATAGATAACTATAGGGTATTAATCCCTTAAGGTATTAAGGAAAGCTCTAACAACGTTATATTAATATATCTTAAGGTTAAACTTAGCTCTAATAGCTATTATAGTCCTAAAGGTTTAAGCTACTAGGGTAGCTACGTAGGTTAAATAAATTAAGTTAGTAAGCTATAGATCTCCTCTTACTACTATCCTTGCTTTGCACTTAATTAGGTAACTATCCTAATTAAGCTTGTATATAAACACCTATTTAAGTAGGAGTAGATACTCTCCTATATTTAGCCTATTAATCTCCTCCTAGGTACTAGCTTTTAGTAGAGTATTAATTTCTTTATATACTGCGTCTCTAAATTACTATCCTATTTAGTAGTTATAGAGATCCTTCTATTATTTTAGCTCTTTTTATAGAGCGTCCTAGTGCGTATTCCTTTTAGGGTTTGTAGGAGATTTACTCCCTATTACTACTGCGATTATAGCATAGATTATAGCGTTTAGTTTAGGATATACTAAAAGATCGTGTAAGGGATTTCTAATTAGATCTATATCTAATAGATCTATTACTATGTATATCCCTATACTTATAGAGCCTCCTAGTGGTTTATTAGGGTCCTGTCCCTAAGCTTACTTACTAACACGCGTTAGTAGCAGTCCTTTAACTTATAGTTTTCTACTTTTTCTAGGAGCTCTAGGTGCCGCTTGTGAGGGATCTGCAGGAGATACAGAATCTAGTCCTAAAGCAGGTAGGTAGGAGCTCTACTTACCACCCCTATAAGAGCTAGATAGGGTACCCTTACCTATCTCTGTGCTCTTATAGAGTGACCTACTAATAACACTCTCCCCTCTAGGTCTTTCCTAGGAGCTACCTATTGTGGCGTTAAAGTAAGTTAGATTACTACTATCTTAGGTAGTAAGACCCTAATCTATAACCTGTATAGATCCTTTGTCTCCTATACTAAAGTTTAGTTCTAGTATTAGTTTAGGAGTTTAGAGCCCTATTAGCTTAGGGGACTTTATATAGATCCTTTGTGCTAAGCTAGCTATGCTTAGTACCTACGCTAGAGGTGTCTGCTTAGGGGGTTGTGAATTACTAGGCTAGCTAGCCTAATTATCTACCTCCTCTAGCTCTACCCTACCCCCTAGCTCCTACGCTAGGTTTAGTCCTCCTTGCTTACTAGACTCCTTATGTTGCTCTGCCGCAATACAAAGCTAATTAAAGATATTAAGCTCTTTATATACTTCTCCTATATCGCAGATCTTATCTTTGCTAATAACGTTAACTATCTTTTAAGCCTCTAACTATTAAAGCTACTCTAGATCTTTCTCTTTATAGAAAAGATCCTTATTAAAGGTAATATTCTGCGTTATAATAATTTAATTAAGCAAGGGGATCTATATCCTATATATATTAGATACTCTATATCCTACTAGATATCTAATATAACCCTAAGGGTTTACCTTAAAAACCCTCTTGTAACGCCTAGCTACTTAATCTCTATTAAGGGGGTAAGCTTAATAGCTATAGGCGTATATTCCGCTCTAATTAGGGCAGAGATTAGTAGTTACCTCCCTTATATGCTCTAGTTGCCACCACCTAAAGTATCTAGTAAACTAACAATCTAGCACTTTGTTAGGTAATATTATATTGTAAGCATAGGATAGGCTTATATTATAGAGCTAAGTCGCTGCTTTAATAATTTTAGGCTAGAGCTTTATTAGTAGGTTAGCACTAATCCTTATTTTAATTAATTTTGTTATAATCTCCTGCCCTACTCTTTCTGCTCCTCTATTAGGTTTATAGGTATATACGGGTAAGCTCTTAATTTTAATACTATTATTAGCTACCTAGATCTAAAAGCAAGATTTGCTACGCTAAGGGAGCGTTATAACATTATTATCTTATATAATCTTAACTATACTAAGCTTGTATTAGTTAAGTATTAAGCTCTTAAAATTTTCAAACACCTATATAATCTTATTAAGGTTTTTAGCTTGTAGTAGATAGGTATAAAGCTTTCCTAAGTAGTTGCACTTTAATACTAAGATCTATTGCTTATAAGCTATACCTATTAGTATATTAAATAGATCTTATAATACCTAGTAGTATAGACGTAGTAATCTTTCCCTTAGTTATCTTAATATAACCTATTAGGCATGTGTAATAGCGCAGTGCTTATATTTGCTCCTAGGAGTTCCTTTAATCCTAACGTTTATAGCTAACTTAACTAGAGCTTTAAGCGCCTTAGGTCTTAAATAGCCTAATTATTAGTGCTAAAGCTCCTTACTATCGTGTCTTAGGTAAGTTATCTAGGATTACTAGGGTTATTTAGGCACTATACTTTAGATTATTAGATAAGGAGTAGAGGGCTTGTATTCTAGGAAAGTTAAGTTAAACTTACGCAGTAACTTAGCTAATATAACGCTCTTTTCTAATAATCTAAACTATAAGGTGGCATCTAGCCTAAGGAACTAAACTCCTGCTTTAAGCAATTAAGCTTCTAATATAATATTCACATAAAAACCTTCTACTAATACCACGTTAGTAAGCACTAAATCTTCTGTTTTTGGACCTCTTAGTCTATTAAGAGTATTAGGGATTACTCTAGTCCCTCTGCCTAAGATTAGAAAAGCTTAAGTTCCTGCCTTAACTATCTTATATTTAACTAATCTAAACAAGCTTTCTTCTAGGTAGCTTATATTATTAACTAGGTGCACTGCACCCCTGTTATTAAAGATAGTGCTCTTTAATAGAGCGTAAGCTTTAAAGTCTATAGTTAAATAGATCCTGTTTGTTTTCTCCGCTATTAATATAGGGTTAATTAGTGCCACCTAGATACTGCCTAGATAGGTGATCGCGTTTTCTTTTGCCTTACTACCATAATCTTAATTAATAGGATAGGACTTGATTAGAGTTTTTCTTAACTCTTTGAATTTTAGATTCCTATTAATCTTTTTCTTAATCTCTAATTATTAAGTGGTAGTAAGCTTGTTACCTGTATTAATCTAAGCTTTAATAATATTTTTGCATTTAGGAGGTTTCTATAGGTAAGATCTACTGCATAGATATAAAGACTCCTTCTTAGGTTAGTTAGAAGGTGGAGCTCCTATTGTTGCAAACACTCTAGGACCCTTAGAGCTTAATCTTATATTGTTCTCTTAGAGTAGTAATAAATAGATCTTAGTAACCTGTAGGAGGTTATAAGTTAGCTCTCCTATTACTGACTTTTTAATAATCCTTTAAAATATAGTTTAACCCTAATCTAGTAAGATCCTAGCAGATAGAGCTTTAAGATAATCCTATACTACAAGCTATCCTTTAATATTAGGAACGTTATATACCTTAGCTCGCGTATATAGGATTGTCCACTCCTTCTACTAGTAATTAGCGTCTTAGCTACTTATTCTTGCCTTAGCAAGATAAGCTTTATACTGCAATCTTGCTAGTGTTGCAGCGCTTAAGTTAGTTAGCGCTAGGTTATTGCGGAGCACTTAGATAAGTGCTTAGAGGGTTACTCTTCCTTAATTAACAAGCTCTATATAGGCTAGGCTAAGGATCCCTTAATCTACTGTGTTATTAACCTATATAAAGAGGTTCTGGATTACTAATAACTTTAATACCTAATCTAATAAGCAGGCTTGGTACTAAGCTATTTAGAGCTTGTACTGCTCGCTTGTTGTATTAGATAGCGTGATATCTGTTAGCATGTTAGGCTTAATAGGTTTATTTTTAAAGTGGTTTTTAGTATCTAGAGCCTTAGGGTCTACCTCTGCCTAGATCCCTTTAGTTAGGGCATGGTATCTAAATTAAATGTACCAGGTGGGCCAGTTAGTTAATCCTGTAAGTAGGATATCCCCCTTTAGGATTTGGTCGCTTATGGTAGAAGAGTAATAAGTGAGCTTCTGCTTAAGAAATAGTATAAAGAGTGAAGCTTGCTAGCTTAGTGTCTAAGTTGAACAATACGCTTAAATAGATAGGATAATCTTTAATAAGGTAAAGCGCGAACTAGGCTTATAACTGTGGAAATTTAGATTACTAAGGTTAGGAATGATTTAGGAGATAGATTATTAGATTGTATCTACTACGATTGTACTTATATATATAGAGCTTTAGCTACCCTTACTAGAAGGTGAATAATTGGTAAACCTTCCTTACTAGAGCTCCTGCTTTTTGTTGGGCACTTAGTAGTGAGCTGGCAGTTGATCAGATAGTGGGTCATACAGGGGTATTGATCGGGATTGATCGGGATCAAGATGCTCCGTGATCCAGTTGATATCCCTCCTGCAACAGATACTATGCCCTAACTAAAGGGATCTAGGTAGAGGTAGACCCTAAGGCTCTAGATACTAAAAACCACTTTAAGAATAAACTAATTAAGCCTAGCATACTAATAGATATTGTGCTATCTAATATAACAAGCAAGTAGTATAAACTCTAAATAGTATAGTACTAAGCTTGCTTATTAGATTAGGTATTAAAGTTATTAGTAATCTAGAACCTCTTTATATAGGTTAATAATATAGTAGATTAAGGGATTCTTACCCTAGCCTATATAGAGCTTGTTAATTAAGGAAGAGTAACCCTCTAAGCACTAATCTAAGTGCTCTGCAATAACCTAGCACTAACTAACTTAAGCGCTGTAACACTAGCAAGATTATAGTATAAAGCTTATCTTACTAAGGCAAAGATAAGTAGTTAAGATACTAATTACTAGCAAAAGGAGTAAACAATCCTATATACGCAAGCTAAGGTATATAACATTCCTAATATTAAAGGATAGCTTATAGTATAGGATTATCTTAAAGCTCTATCTACTAGGATCTTACTAGATTAGGGTTAAACTATATTTTAAAGGATTATTAAAAAGTTAGTAATAGGAGAGCTAACTTATAACCTCCTACAGGTTACTAAGATCTATTTATTACTACTCTAAGAGAATAATATAAGATTAAGCTCTAAGGGTCCTAGAGTATTTATAATAATAGGAGCTCTACCTTCTAATTAACCTAAGAAGGAGTCTTTATACCTATATAGTAGATCCTACCTATAGAAACCTCCTAAATATAAAAATATTATTAAAGCTTAGACTAATATAGGTAACAAGCTTACTACTACTTATTAATTAGAGATTAAGAAAAAGATTAATAGGAATCTAAAATTTAAAGAGTTAAGAAAAGCTTTAATTAAGTCCTATCCTATTAATTAAGATTATAGTAGTAAGGCAAAAGAAAACGCAATTACCTATCTAGGCAGTATCTAGGCAGCACTAATTAACCCTATATTAATAGCAGAGAAAACAAACAGGATCTATTTAACTATAGACTTTAAAGCTTACGCTCTATTAAAGAGCACTATCTTTAATAATAGGGGTGCAGTGCACCTAGTTAATAATATAAGCTACCTAGAAGAAAGCTTGTTTAGATTAGTTAAATATAAGATAGTTAAAGTAGGAACTTAAGCTTTTCTAATCTTAGGTAGAGGGACTAGAGTAATCCCTAATACTCTTAATAGACTAAGAGGTCCAAAAATAGAAGATTTAGTGCTTACTAATATAGTGTTAGTAGAAGGATTTTATATAAATATTATATTAGAAGCTTAATTACTTAAAGTAGGAGTTTAGTTCCTTAGGCTAGATACTACCTTATAGTTTAGATTATTAGAAAAGAGCGTTATATTAGCTAAGTTACTGCGTAAGTTTAACTTAACTTTCCTAGAATACAAGCCCTCTACTCCTTATCTAATAATCTAAAGTATAGTGCCTAAATAACCCTAGTAATCCTAGATAACTTACCTAAGACACAATAGTAAGGAGCTTTAGCACTAATAATTAGGCTATTTAGGACCTAAGGTGCTTAAAGCTCTAGTTAAGTTAGCTATAAATATTAGGATTAAAGGAACTCCTAGGAGCAAATATAAGCACTGCGCTATTACACATGCCTAACAGGTTATATTAAGATAACTAAGGGAAAGATTACTACGTCTATACTACTAGGTATTATAAGATCTATTTAACATACTAATAGGTATAGCTTATAAGTAATAGATCTTAGTATTAAAGTGTAACTACTTAGGAAAGCTTTATACCTATCTACTATAAGCTAAAAACCTTAATAAGATTATACAGGTGTTTAAAAATTTTAAGAGCTTAATACTTAACTAATATAAGCTTAGCATAGTTAAGATTATATAAGATAATAATATTATAACGCTCCCTTAGTATAGTAAATCTTACTTTTAGATCTAGGTAGCTAATAATAGTATTAAAATTAAGAGCTTACCTGTATATACCTATAAACCTAATAGAGGAGTAGAAAGAGCAGGGTAGGAGATTATAACAAAATTAATTAAAATAAGGATTAGTGCTAACCTACTAACAAAGCTCTAGCCTAAAATTATTAAAGTAGTAACTTAGCTCTATAATATAAGCCTATCCCACGCTTATAATATAATATTACCTAATAAAGTGCTAGATTGTTAGTTTACTAGATACTTTAGGTAGTAGCAACTAGAGTAGATAAGGGAGGCAACTACTAATCTCTACCCTAATTAGAGCGGAATATACGCCTATAGCTGTTAAGCTTACCCCCTTAATAGAGATTAAGCAGCTAGGCGTTACAAGAGGGTTTTTAAGGTGAATCCTTAGGGTTATATTAGATATCTAGTAGGATACAGAGCATCTAATATATATAGGATATAGATCCCCTTACTTAATTAGATTATTATAACGTAGAATGTTACCTTTAATAAGGATCTTTTCTATAAAGAGAAAGATCTAGAGTAGCTTTAATAGTTAGAAGCTTAAAAGATAGTTAATATTATTAGCAAAGATAAGATCTATAATACAGGAGAAGTATATAAAGAGCTTAATATCTTTAATTAGCTTTATATTATAGTAGAGTAATATAAGGAGTCTAGTAAGCAAGGAGGACTAAACCTAGCGCAGGAGCTAGGGGGTAGGGTAGAGCTAGAGGAGGTAGATAATTAGGCTAGCTAGCCTAGTAATTCACAACCCCCTAAGCAGACACCTCTAGCGTAGGTACTAAGTATAGCTAGCTTAGCACAAAGGATCTATATAAAGTCCCCTAAGCTAATAGGGCTCTAAACTCCTAAACTAATACTAGAACTAAACTTTAGTATAGGAAACAAAAAATCTATATAGGTTATAGATTAGGGTTATACTACCTAAGATAGTAGTAATCTAACTTACTTTAACGCCACAATAGGTAGCTCCTAGGAAAGACCTAGAGGGGAGAGTGCTATTAGTAGGTTACTCTATAAGAGTATAGAGATAGGTAAAGGCACCCTATCTAGCTCTTATAGGGGTGGTAAGTAGAGCTCCTACCTACCTGCTTTAGGACTAGATTCTATATCTCCTGCAGATCCCTTATAAGCGGTACCTAGAGCTCCTAGAAGAAGTAGAAAACTACAAGTTAAAGGACTACTACTAATACGTGTTAGTAAGCAAGCTTAGGGATAGGACCCTAATAAACTACTAGGAGGCTCTATAAGTATAGGGATATATATAGTAATAGATCTATTAGATATAGATCTAATTAGAAATCCCTTATATAATCTTTTAGTATATCCTAAACTAAATACTATAATCTACGCTATAATTATAGTAGTAATAGGGAGCAAATCTCCTAAAAACCCTAAAAGAAATACGCACTAGGACGCTCTATAAAAAGAGCTAAAATAATAGAAGGATCTCTATAACTACTAAATAGGATAGTAATTTAGAGACGCAGTATATAAAGAAATTAATACTCTACTAAAAGCTAGTACCTAGGAGGAGATTAATAGGCTAAATATAGGAGAGTATCTACTCCTACTTAAATAGGTGTTTATATACAAGCTTAATTAGGATAGTTACCTAATTAAGTGCAAAGCAAGGATAGTAGTAAGAGGAGATCTATAGCTTACTAACTTAATTTATTTAACCTACGTAGCTACCCTAGCAGCTTGAACCTTTAGGACTATAATAGCTATTAGAGCTAAGTTTAACCTTAAGATATATTAATATAACGTTGTTAGAGCTTTCCTTAATACCTTAAGGGATTAACACCCTATAGTTATCTATAAGCTACCTAAAGGATATTAAATACCTAGGAAGTGCGTTAAGCTTAAACGAGCTCTATATAGATTAAAAGACTTACTATTATTATAGTATAACAAGCTCTTAACTACACTCTAAGAAAATAAGCTTATTGCTTCTAAAGAGGAGCTATACCTATTCTTTAATAGAGATTGCAGTATCTTGTTAATATTCTATATAGACGATATCCTATCGCTCTATCACCAAAACTACGCAAGCTAAGCTTACAGAGTTATCCAAGCTCTAAAGCAAAGATATACTATAGAGGAAAAGGGGCCTGTAAGCTAGTTTCTAGGGGTAAGAGTAATCTAGGATAGAAAGAGATAGATAATAACGCTTGTTTATAATAAATATATTAACAAGATTACAAAGAAATTTAATCTAGTAGAGATAGGAAAATTCCCTACTATACTACTATTAAGTAAAGATATTAAAAAGAGCACTAGAGAAGCCACTAAAAAGGAGATTAAGGACTATCAGGAGCGCGTTAGATTAATCCTTTACACCTTAATTATAGTGCGCCCTAATATTGCCTATGCAGCCTCCTAGCTCTCCTAATACCTTACTAACCTATCTAAACAACACTTTAATGCGGTTAATTAAGTAATTATCTATCTATACTAAACTTAATACTAATTAATCTAATATAGGAATAGGGATCCTAATAAGCTTATAATATGCAGTAATGCGTTATTTGCTAATAATATTAATACTTAGCAATTATTATATAGATACCTAATCACGCTCTTTAGAGGACCTATTATTTAGAAGGCAGCTTAACAAGCAACTATTACTACTTTAACTACTAAGGCAGAGCTCCTTGCGCTTAAGTAAGTAAGCAAAGAAGCAATAGTATTAAAACGCTTTTTAACTAAAATACACCTTACTTTAGATACTACCTAGATAATTAATTATAATAATTAATAAACTATTAGGTTAGTAGTAGGCAATAACAAAAGGATCACTACTAAGCTGCGCTATGTGGATATTTAAAATATATAGCTTAGGCAAGAGCATGCAAAGGGATCTTTCTATATTACCTACCTACCTACTAGCAATATACTAGCTAATAGGCTTACTAAAAACCTAACTACACAATAATTTATAAGATTTAGGGAGCACCTAAAGTTATATAATAGTAGAGTATATATTATATAGCGTTAATTAAAGTAAGGTAGTATATAAGATCTATTAATATATAATATAAAAATAACTAACTATAGTATACCTCTCTATTATTAACTAGGTAGCTTCCCTAAGGAGCTCTATTACGCGCGCGAAGCGTGCCTTAGAGTCTATAGGGGGCTATCTAGGTTACCCTATTTTAGGATCTATAGGGGGAACCTTAAAGGAGCTAGAGTCCTTATCTTCTAATAAGGAGCTCTAGGCGCCCTTAGCTATAGAAGTAGCCTTGCGCGCAAGCTTAGCAGTAGTAGTAGCAGCTTTTACTAGCTCCTGCTATTTAGCCTTACTCTCCTTAAGGAGCACTAAGACCCTCTACTTCTTATCCTTAAGAAGGTCTTAGCTCTTACCTACCTGCTTCCTTACTAGGAAGGACAGCGTAGAATATTAGGCAAGCTTAGGGCTATTAGTTTATTAGTATAAGATCTTACTAAAAGTATTATAAAGGAAAAATTCTTATATAGATTATATATATTAGGATATAGCTATACCTAGAGGAGCACTACTAGTACTAAGTCCCCCTACTAGAAGAGTTATAGCACTTGCTATTAGACTTATTAAAGAGCGCTAAGCGTAGATAATTTAGATAAGTTTTAGCATAATAAATACTAGGCTCTCTATAGTAGGAGGATCTTAGGGTCTCCTTAGGAGCTAGAGAGGGAGCAGGTGCAGGAGCGGGGGCCTTAGGTAGGGTCTAGGGGGGAGCAGGAGCTAGAGTTAGAGCTAGAGTAGTAGGAGCTAGAGTAGGAGCGCCTTTCCTTAGCTTTATAATCTTAGCTATAGTAGTAGTAGCTATACACTTAGCTACTACACACTCTATAATAGCCTTACGCTTAGTAGTAGCACGCTCTTCTTTAGTAGTAGCAGCTTTAGTAACTATAGCTTTAGCTACGCAGGAAGTAATAAGGGCAGTGTAGGTAGAGTAAGTATAAGTAGTAGGTTTTAACTTTAACTAAAAATATAGGTTAGTAGGGATATAAGTATAGTTTAGATCTTTAGGGTTATATAATCTTATAACTTAGGCTATTATAAAAGTATAGTTAGGTAGATAGAGTTATAGAGCTAAGTCTAGATAATATCTACACGCGCAAGCGCAGGCTAAATAAGGAAGGCGCGCTAGTTAGTATCTAAAGGGTAAGCTAATTTAACCCTTTAGATATATAACGCTCTAATTAGCTATACTACCTACTAACTATAAGCGTAACTATAATAATAAAAGATCTACCTATACCTAGGGGGTGTGTTATAGGAGGGATATTAACTAGATTATAGAGCATCTTAATCTAATTAATCCTAATTAATACCCCTATATAACCTACTATCTAATTAACTACTAGCTTACTACTAAGTGCCTAATAAAAAGCAGGAGCTCTAGTAAGGAAGGTTTACTAATTATTCACCTTCTAGTAAGGGTAGCTGAAGCTCTATATATATAAGTCTGATCGTAGTAGATACAATCCAATAATCCATCTCCTAAATTATTCCTAACCTTAGTGATCCAAATCTCCACACTTTATATACCCCTAACCTTCCCCTATAGACTATTATAAAATTATCTTTCTAGGGGTTTAGGGTTATATCTTTGTCCTCTATAATCTATATTAGGCTTTATTACTATATTTTTTAGTTTTATTATTATATCTTTATATTCCTTCCTAATTTATAATAGGCCTATATATTAAGTAGTACACGTATATAGTATCTATACGCTTATTTTAGTACCCTACTATAAAAGTTCTAATATAGCTATCCTACCCTATTATAAATTTCCTAAACTTACTTTATTATATAATAGATTTTCCCTACTAATTAGCCCTTTCTCTAATCTTTTTCTATTAATCCTGCCTATCTAGTCCCTATTATATCTTTATCTATAGCTACTAGTACTAGTAGTAGGGATCTACTATAAGGTAGTTAGACCCTATACTAGGCCTACTAAGATAAGGTATATACTTCTAATATTCTCCCTATATTTCCTATACTAACTTTTTATTTAGTATATATCTCCCTAAACCTAGTTACTTAGTAGCTTTATTATTTCTAGTAACTTAGATAATAAGGAATATAATAGTAGCTTTATAAAGCTACTTCCTTATAATTAGTATATTAACTAGCTTTATCTCTTTAGTAAGTATAACTATTAGGAGGGTAGTAGTAAGTTCCTCTTAATTTTTATTTCCTTTATAGTAAGTTCTAACTATATCTAGGGTGCTTATATAAGTCCTACTATTATAGCTATAAGACTTATACTTAGTTAGAAGCTATCCTTACTAATAATCCTAATATTTACTAAGCCCTCTATAACTAGCTTTAGTTTTATTATAGTTACTAGGAGGATTACCTTTATATTATAAAGAAGGGGACCCTTAGTACTTTTATAAGGAAACCTACTAAAGGTACCTATTACTAGTTTATACTATAGTTCTACTAGCTCTACTATTATTTTAAGGATCTTATATTAAGGGCTTAAACTAATAATACTATTACTCTACTTACCCCTACTACTTACTTACGCGCCTATAATTAGTATTAGCTTAGTGCTATTATTCTATCTACTACTAGTACTCTAGTATTTCCTCTTTAGTCTACTATTATACCTTTATATAGTAGTTATAGTAATAATAATATTATATAGCTTACTACTACTACTAGTATTACCTTCTAGTATATTAACTAGCGTATAAATAAGACCTAGGCCTAAACTAACCTTTATATTAATAGGCTTAAGAGCGCTGCTAAGCGCACTACCTAAGGTATTAAGACTCTTATTATTAGTATTAGTTTTCCCTTATTCCCTTTATATCTATTCTAATATTTATTTTCTTTAGGCCTAGGGTGCTATATATTAGTAAGCTATTAAAGTACTACCCTTCTCCTAATACTACTACTACTACTACTTATACTTATTAACTAAGTTATCCCCTACCTATACTACGCGTAAGCATTACTACTATTACTAAGAGATATAGAGGTATTAGAATAATATAAATAATAGTTTAGGGGGGGCTAGAGAGAGGTTAGTTATAGATAGTAATAGTATAAATACTACTACCTAATTATTAGCTATATTATAAAACTTTAGTAGTAGGGCACTTACTTAGAGTATTATAAGGATAATTAAAAGATTTCTCTAATACCTTTTTACTTCTTAATTATAATAAAGGTCTAAGTTATTATTCTAGTTTCCTTTTACCCTTACTTCCTAGTTTTTATATATATTAGGCTAATATTATATATAGTATTCCTATACTATTCCTTAAACTTATCTAGAGCTTTAGTATCCTATACTACCTCTAGTAGGTGCTATATTAGATTAATATACCCCTTCTATTTTACTAGGACTTAATACTTCCCTTTTCCTTTTATATTCTTTATATAAAGGATCTCTTCTACTTCCTATTTATCTAGTATTATATCTTTATTTTCTAGAGTAACTATTAGACCTAGTTATAAGTCCTAAAGCTTCTAGCTTAGTAGTAGGTTATTAGTAGCTCTCTCTAGTAGATCTATATATATAGTCTTATATAAGCTCCCTAGTAAGTCTAATACTACTATAAGTAGAGTAGGAACTTCTATTACTTTATACTTTACTTATAGCTAGTTAAACCTTTTACTTAGTTAGTTTATCTTTATATTATATATTATAAACTAAACTATATTACCTTTTAGGAATTTTTTAGCTAGGTATTAGGACTAGTTTATTACTTCCTATTATTATTACTATTAGAATATAATAGTAGCTTGCGCTAGCTCTATACCTCTTTATAGGTATAATAAGAATACTATAGCCTCCCTATAAGGATTCTTAGGCTTTACTAGTAGTAATATTAACTTTTATAGCGTGTCTATAGTATACCTATTTAAAAGTAGATTTAGGCTAATACTAGTTATACTAGAGTCCCTATTATTAAGTGTAAGTTAGCAGGCTAGTAGGTAGTTAAGCTAGTTAGTCTACTTAAAGCATACTAGTATACGTAGCACTACCTACACTTCTTAGTTTACCTACTCTATCCTACTATCTATCTAAGGGTAGTATATAGTAGATAGTAACTAGTTTATCTTTATATTATAGACTAGCCTTAAGGGAGAATGCAATAAGCGTTAATAATAGTATTTAGTATCTTAAAGGAGAGGTAAGCCCTCCACGCCTTTTTATAGGTGTCTAGTGTGTTCGCTTAGTAGTAGTGTTAGACTTGGTCTGTCTTGTGTTAGACCTAGGCTTAGGTATAAGCCTAAGCCCTTTACATACCCCTAACCTTCCCCTATAAGCTATCGTGAAATTATCTTTCTAGGGGTCTAGGGTTATATCTTTGTCCTCTATAATCTATATTAGGCTTTATTACTATATTTTTTAGTTTTATTATTATATCTTTATATTCCTTCCTAATTTGTAATAGGCCTGTATATTAAGTAGTACGCGTGTATAGCGTCTATACGCTTATTTTAGCACCCTACTATAAAAGTTCTAATATAGCTATCCTACCCTACTATAAATTTCCTAAACTTACTTTATTACACAGCAGATTTTCCTAGCTAATTAGTCTTATCTCTACTCTTTTTCTATTAATCTAGCCTATATAGCCTCTATTATATCTCTATCTACTACTACTAGTACTAGTAGTAGGGAACTACTATAAGGTAGTTACACCCCGCGCTAGGCCTACTAAGATAACGTGCGTACTTTTAATATTCTCCCTATATTTCCTACACTAACTTCTACTTAGTATATATCTCCTTAAACACAGTTACTTAGTAGCTTTATTATTTCTAGTAACTTAGATAATAAGGAATATAATAGTAGCTTTATAAAGCTACTTCCCTATAATTAGTATATTAACTAGCTTTATCTCTTTAGCAAATGTAACTATTAGGAAGGTAGTAGTAAGTTCCCCTTAATTTTTATTTTCTTTGTAGCAAGTTCTAACTATATCTAGGGCGCTTATACAAGTCCTGCTATTATAGCTATAAGACCTATACTTAATTAGAAGCTATCCTTGCTAATAATCCTAATATTCGCTAAGCCCTCCGCAACTAGCTTTAGTTTTATTATAGTTACTAGGAGGATCGCCTTTATATTATAAAGAAAGGGACCCTTAGCACTTTTATAGGGAAACCTACTAAAGGCACCTATTACTAGTTTGTGCTATAGTTCTACTAGCTCTACTATTATTTTAAGGATCTTATATTAAAGGCTTAAACTAATAACGCTGTTACTCTACTTGCCCCTACTACCTACTTGCGCGCCTATAATTAGTATTAGCTTAGTGCTATTATTCTATCTACTACTAGTACTCTAGTATTTCTACTTTAGTCTACTATTACGCCTTTGCGTAGTAGTTATAGCAATAATAATATTATATAGCTTGCTACTACTACTAGTATTACCTTCTAGCGTATTAACTAGCGTATAAACAAGACCTAGGCCTAAACTAACCTTTATATTAATTAGCTTAAGAGCGCTACTAAGCGCACTACCTAAAGTATTAAGACTCTTATTATTAGTATTAATTTTCCCTTGTTTCCTTTGTATCTATTCTAACGTTTATTTTCTTTAGGCCTAAGGTGCTATGCGTTAGCAAGCTATTAAAGCACTACCCTCCTCCTACTACTACTACTACTGCTGTTTATACTTATTAACTAAGTCGTCCCCTACCTACGCCACGCGCGAGCGCTACTACTATTACTAAGAGATATAGAGGCGTTAAAATAATATAAACAATAGTTTAGGGGGGGCTAGAGGGGGGTTAGTTATAGATAGTAATATTATAGACACTACTACTTAATTATTAGCTACACTATAAAACTTTAGTAGCAAGGCACTTACTTAGAGTGTTATAAGGAGAAATAAAAGATATCTTTAATACCTTCCTACTTCTTAATTATAACAAAGGTCTAAGTTATTATTCTAGTTTCCTTTTACCCTTACTTCCTAGCTTTTATACGTATTAGGCTATTATTATATATAGCATCCCTATACTATTTCTTAAACCTATCTAGAGCCTTAGCATCCTACACTACCTCTAATAGGTGCTATATTAGATTAATATACCCCCTCTATTTTACTAGGACTTAATACTTCCCTTTTCCCCTTGCATTCTTTACACAAAGGATCTCTTCTACTTCCTATTTATCTAGTATTGCATCTTTATTTTCTAGAGTAACTATTAGACCTAGTTATAAGTCCTTAAGCTTCTAGCTTAGCAGCGGGTTATTAGCTACTCTCTCTAGCAGATCTATATATATAGTCTTATATAAGCTCCCTAGTAAGTCTAATACTACTATAAGTAGAGTAGGAACTTATATTACTTTATACTTTACCTATAGCTAGTTAAACCTTTTACTTAGTTAGTTTATCTTTATATTATATATTATAAACTAAACTATATTACCTTTAAGGAACTTTTTAGCTAGGCGTTAGGACTAGTTTATTACTTCTTATTATTATTGCTATTAGAACGCGATAGCAGCTTGCGCTAGTTCTACACCCCTCTATAGGTGTAATAAGAACGCTACCGCCTCTCTATAAGGATTCTTAGGCTTTACTAGTAGTAATATTATCTTTTATAGCGTGTCTATAGTATACCTATTTAAAAGTAGATTTAGGCTAATACTAGTTATACTAGAGTCCCTATTATTAAGTGCAAGTTAGTAGGCTAGCAGGTAGTTAGGCTAGTTAGTCTGCTTAAAGCATACTATTATGCGCAGCACCACCTACACCTCTTAGTTTGCCTGCTCTGTCCCCCTGTCTATCTAGGGGTAGTATATAGTAGATAGTAACTAGTTTATCTTTATTATCTAGTATAATATTATCTAGAAAGATCCTAACTAGTTAGAGCCTTAGTTAGTAATAATAGAGGATAGGAAGCCCTAGAACTGCTACTAGTTGTCCTAGAAGATCCTTGCATAATAATTAGCTACTATAGAGACTATTACTTTTAGCTAAATATATTTAGATAATCTATTAGTAATAACTAATAGGAACTAAGGTTTACTATTATCTTTTATAGGTAGGTTAACTATAAAATCTATAGATATTTAGGACTAGTATTATAACATAACTAGTATAGGTTATAATAGACCCTATTAGCGCTTCTAGGAGATATAAGCACTATAATAATAGCAGTTCTAAATATACTGCGTAACGTCTCCTAACATTCTATCCTAATAATAGTTATAGCATAGTATTTAAAATATTATATTCTTCCCTAGATATTCTACTAAACCTAATTTATATGCTTGCTATATAATAGTAGTTATAAGGGATTCCTATATTAGCAACTAAATAACGCCCCTCTAAAGCAAAGTGCTGTGTGCGCTAATTATATAGTCCCTAATCTATTGCTTTATATTAGCTAAAACTAGGAAAGACCTAGTGCCTTTTTAAACCGCATTAAGACGTACTTAGTATATCTTATCTTCTAATACTACTTTGTCCTATAGTGTCTATATATATAGGTTAGCAAAGAGGCTAGCGCCCTTTAGTAACTTAGACGCCTCCTCTACTTCTAACACTGCAACCTAAATTAATTTAGGACGTATTACTAACTATAGTATTGCTTTAGAGGAGTTTAAATCTTATAGTTACCTACTTAAGGTATTAGGTTATCCTATAAGATAGCTAGGTCTACACTATAGGATATACTAATATTTTAAAAGTTCCTCTACCTAGTAGCACTATTACTTGCTTAAGCTTTAAAGGCTAGTAAAGTACTCTAGGTTTTTATAGTCTATAAATATTATAAATAGCTTATAAATGCTCTATAGCTCTACTAACTAACTTTTAAGACACTTAATAATAGCTAGCAGTTCCTTATTATATATAGTGTAGTTTTGTCTCTCTAGCGTTAGTGCTATAGAGTAGTAAGTAACTAGGCGCTAGACGCCCCTAACTTTTTATAATAAGCAACCCCTAAGAGCGTATCCTAAATAGTCTGCTTCTAATAATATTTCTTTAGCTAGGTCCTATTACGTTAGTACTAGTCTAGATATAAATGCCTTTTTTAGTGTATTAAATGCACTCTATTCTTCCTCTCCCTATTAGAATAGGGTATCCTTCCTAGTTAGTTAGTTTAAAGGCGCTGCTACTTTAGAAAACTTTGTAATAAAATTGTAGTAGAAGTTAGTAAAACCTAGAAAACTCCTTACCTCTCTTATATTCCTAGGGGATTCCTATTCCTATACTGCCCTAAGCTTTTTAGGGTTAGGTCTAAGTGATTTGCCCGCCTTAATAATATAGCCTAGGTAGTGTACCTCCTTAACACTAAAAGCATATTTCTCTAAGTCTAGGTGTAGTCCTACTTCTTTTAATAGTATAAGTACACGCTTTACTTTTTCTATATAGTTAAACTAGTCTCCTCCTAAATAAATTAGGATATTATTAAGGTAGGCTATTATATATAATTTAAGTAACTCTATAAGTGTAGTATTAATATATTATTAGAAAGTAGATAGCGCACTACTAAGACTAAATAGATATACTAACTATTTATATAACCTAAACTAGGTATAGAAAGCTATTAAGGGCTTATAACCTTCTACTATTCTAACTTTATAAAAGGCAGCGCGAACATCTACTTTTATAAACTAATTTATACTAGATAGTGTATATAAAGTTTCCTTAATAAGTAGTAGTAGGTATTAGTCTAATATTATTATACTATTAAGTATCTAGTAATCTATATAAAGGCGCTAACTACCTAATAGCTTCTTTACTAGTAATACTAGAGCTCTAGCTATAGAAGAGCTTGCTTAGATCTAGCCCTTATCTATTAATCTAGTAAGTTATATTCTTAGTTCTAGTAATTAATTATAAAATATAGGGTATAAGGGACCCTATAGGGGGTTAGGCTAGGTTCTATCTAGGAGAGTTATTAACTAAATATAGTAATCTATACTACCTTAATAAGGTAGTAAACTACTTACTAACTCTTTATTAAACAGGTCCTTAAACTCTTATAGTTCTAGTAGCAACTTTATCTTTCTAGTTTTATACTTAGGTTTATAGGAAACTATACTATTAGTAATATAGATAGTGTGTATATTAATAGGACTTCCCTTATTAACACTTCCTAGATATTTTATTAAGTATAAGTTATATATTATTTATAAAATATCTAGTATATTTATTATAAAAATTTGTACCTATATATCTTTCTATAAGGGTCCTTAATTTAGCAACCCTACTATAACTAAACCTAAGATAATAGAGATATAGGTAGGATATAGGTGTCTCCTACTCTCTTATACTACTATATTTCCTACCTTCCTAATTATTAATTTGCCTTATAGAATATCTATAATAACACCCTCTCTACATAGCTATAGTCTACCTAATATTAGTTAATAGGAGAGACTAGGTACTATATAGGCTAAAAGCTAAGACTACTAACTATCTAAATTATAGTCTAATACTACTAACTATAAAATTCTTATACCCTTAGTAATTCCCTAGGCATGTTATAAGGGTTATAGGGGAATATCTATAAAGTTCCTACTAATCTATCTTACTAACTTTTCCTTAACTATACTAAAATACTAGTACCCTAAATTAACTATTACTTATATATTGTGGAAATTTAGATTACTAAGGTTAGGAATAATTTAGGAGATGGATTATTAGATTATATCTACTATAATCGTACTTATATATATAGAGCTTTAGCTACCCTTACTAGAAGGTAAATAATTAGTAAACCTTCCTTACTAGAGCTCCTGCTTTTTATTAGGCACTTAGCAGTAAGCTAGCAGTTGATTAGATAGTGGGTTATACAGGGGTATTAATCAGGATTAATTAGGATTAAGATGCTCTGTAATCTAGTTAATATCCCTCCTATAACACACCCCCTAGGTATAGGTAGATCTTTTGTTATTATAGTTGCACTTATAGTTAGTAGGTGGTGTAGCTAATTAGAGCGTTATATATCTAAAGGGTTAAATTAGCTTACCCTTTAGATACTAACTAGCGCGCCTTCCTTATTTAGCCTATGCTTACGCGCGTAGATATTATCTAGACAGAGCTCTATAACTCTATCTACCTAACTATAATCTTTACTATAGCTTAAGTTATAAGATTATCTAACCCTAAAGATCTAAACTATACCTATATCCCTGCTAACCTATCTTAGTTAAAGTTAAAACTTACTACTTGCGCTTATTCTGCCTGCGCTGCCCTTATTACCTCCTACGTAGCTAAAGCTACAGTTACTAAAGCTACTACTACTAAAGAAGAGCGTGCTACTACTAAGCATAAGGCTATTATAGAGTATATAGTAGCTAAGTGTATAGCTACTACTACTATAGCTAAGATTGCAAAGCTAAGGCAAGGCGCTCCTGCTCTAGCTCCTACTACTCTAGCTCTAACTCTAGCTCCTGCTCCCCCCTAGACCCTACCTAAGGCCCCTACTCCTGCGCCTGCTCCCTCTCTAGCTCCTAAGGAGACCCTAAGATCCTCCTACTATAGAGAGCCTAGTATTTGTTGTGCTAAAACTTATCTAAATTATCTACGCTTAGCGCTCTTTAATAAGTCTAATAGTAAGTGCTATAACTCTTCTAGTAGGGGGACTTAGTGCTAGTAGTACTCCTCTAGGTATAGCTATATCCTAATATATATAATCTATATAAGAATTTTTCCTTTATAATACTTTTAGTAAGATCTTATACTAATAAACTAATAGCCCTAAGCTTGCCTAACACTCTATACTATCCTTCCTAGCAAGGAAGCAGGTAGGTAAGAGCTAAGACCTTCTTAAGGATAAGAAGTAAAGGGTCTTAGTGCTCCTTAAGGAGAGTAAGGCTAAACAGCAGGAGCTAGTAAAAGCCGCTGCTACTGCTGCTAAGCTTGCGCGTAAGGCTGCTTCTATAGCTAAGGGCGCCTAGAGCTCCTTATTAGAAGATAAGGACTCTAGCTCCTCTAAGGTTCCCCCTATAGATCCTAGGATAGGGTAACCTAGGCAGCTCCCTATAGACTCTAAGGCACGCTTTGCGCGCGTAATAGAGCTCCTTAGGGAAACTACCTAGTTAATAATAGAGAGGTAGGCTATAGTTAGTTATTTTTATATTATATATTAATAGATCTTATATACTACCTTACTTTAATTAACGCTATATAATATATGCTCTACTATTATATAACTTTAGGTGCTCCCTAAACCTTATAAATTATTGTGTAGTTAGGTTTTTAGTAAGCCTATTAGCTAGTATATTGCTAGTAGGTAGGTAGGTAATATAGAAAGATCCCTTTGCATGCTCTTGCCTAAGCTATATGTTTTAAATATCCACATAGCGCAGCTTAGTAGTGATCCTTTTGTTATTGCCTACTACTAACCTAATAGTTTATTAATTATTATAATTAATTATCTAGGTAGTATCTAAAGTAAGGTGTATTTTAGTTAAAAAGCGTTTTAACGCTATTACTTCTTTGCTTACTTACTTAAGCGCAAGGAGCTCTGCCTTAGTAGTTAAAGTAGTAATAGTTGCTTATTAAGCTGCCTTCTAAATAATAGGTCCTCTAAAGAGCGTGATTAGGTATCTATATAATAATTGCTAAGTATTAATATTATTAGCAAATAACGCATTACTATATATTATAAGCTTATTAGGATCCCTATTCCTATATTAGATTAATTAGTATTAAGTTTAGTATAGATAGATAATTACTTAATTAACTGTATTAAAGTATTGTTTAGATAGGTTAGTAAGGTATTAGGAGAGCCAGGAGGCTATATAGGTAATATTAGGGCGCACTATAATTAAGGTGTAAAGGATTAATCTAACGCGCTCCTGATAGTCCTTAATCTCCTTTTTAGTAGCTTCTCTAGTGCTCTTTTTAATATCTTTACTTAATAGTAGTATAGTAGGGAATTTTCCTATCTCTACTAGATTAAATTTCTTTATAATCTTGTTAATATATTTATTATAAATAAGCGTTATTGTCTATCTCTTTCTATCCTAGATTACTCTTACCCCTAGAAACCAGCTTACAGGTCCCTTCTCTTCTATAGTATATCTTTGCTTTAGAGCTTAGATGACTTTGTGAGCTTAGCTTGCGTAGTTTTAGTAATAGAGCGATAGGATATCGTCTATATAGAATATTAACAAGATACTGCGATCTCTATTAAAGAATAGGCATAGCTCCTCTTTAGAAGCAATAAGCTTATTTTCTTAGAGTATAGTTAAGAGCTTGTTATACTATAATAATAGTAAGTCTTTTAATCTATATAGAGCTCGTTTAAGCTTAATGCACTTCCTAGGTATTTAATATCCTTTAGGTAGCTTGCAGATAACTATAGGGTGTTAATCCCTTAAGGCGTTAAGGAAAGCTCTAACAACGTTATATTAATATATCTTAAGGTTAAACTTAGCTCTAATAGCTATTATAGTCCTAAAGGTTTAAGCTACTAGGGTAGCTGCGTAGGTTAAATAAATTAAGTTAGTAAGCTATAGATCTCCTCTTACTACTATCCTTGCTTTACACTTAATTAGGTAACTATCCTAATTAAGCTTATATATAAACACCTATTTAAGTAGGAGTAGACGCTCTCCTATATTTAGCCTATTAATCTCCTCCTAGGTACTAGCTTTTAGTAGAGTATTAATTTCTTTATATACTACGTCTCTAAATTACTGTCCTATTTAGTAGTTATAGAGATCCTTCTATTATTTTAGCTCTTTTTATAGAGCGTCCTAGTGCGTATTCCTTTTAGGGTTTTTAGGAGATTTACTCCCTATTGCTGCTGCAATTACAGCGTAGATTATAGTATTTAGTTTAGGATATACTAAAAGATTATATAAGGGATTTCTAATTAGATCTATATCTAATAGATCTATTACTATGTATATCCCCGCACTTATAGAGCCTCCTAGTAGTTTATTAGGGTCCTGTCCCTAAGCTTGCTTACTAACACGCGTTAGTGGCAGTCCTTTAACTTGCAGTTTTCTACTTTTTCTAGGAGCTCTAGGTGCTGCTTGTAAGGGATCTGTAGGAGATATAGAATCTAGTCCTAAAGTAGGTAGGTAGGAGCTCTACTTACCACCCCTATAAGAGCTAGATAGGGTGCCTTTACCTATCTCTATACTCTTATAGAGTAACCTACTAATAGCACTCTCCCCTCTAGGTCTTTCCTAGGAGCTACCTATTGTGGCGTTAAAGTAAGTTAGATTACTACTATCTTAGGTAGTATAACCCTAATCTATAACCTATATAGATTTTTTGTTTCCTATACTAAAGTTTAGTTCTAGTATTAGTTTAGGAGTTTAGAGCCCTATTAGCTTAGGGGACTTTATATAGATCCTTTGTGCTAAGCTAGCTATACTTAGTACCTACGCTAGAGGTGTCTACTTAGGGGGTTGTGAATTACTAGGCTAGCTAGCCTAATTATCTACCTCCTCTAGCTCTACCCTACCCCCTAGCTCCTGCGCTAGGTTTAGTCCTCCTTGCTTACTAGACTCCTTATATTGCTCTACCACAATATAAAGCTAATTAAAGATATTAAGCTCTTTATATACTTCTCCTATATCGCAGATCTTATCTTTGCTAATAACGTTAACTATCTTTTAAGCCTCTAACTATTAAAGCTGCTCTAGATCTTTCTCTTTATAGAAAAGATCCTTATTAAAGGTAATATTCTACGTTATAATAATTTAATTAAGCAAGGGGATCTATATCCTATATATATTAGATGCTCTATATCCTACTAGATATCTAATATAACCCTAAGGGTTCACCTTAAAAACCCTCTTGTAACGCCTAGCTACTTAATCTCTATTAAGGGGGTAAGCTTAATAGCTATAGGCGTATATTCTACTCTAATTAGGGCGGAGATTAGCAGTTGCCTCCCTTATCTGCTCTGGTTGCCACTACCTAAAGTATCTAGTAAACTAACAATCTAGCACTTTGTTAGGTGATATTATATTGTAAGCATAGGATAGGCTTATATTGTAGAGCCAAGTTGCTGCTTTAACAATTTTAGGCTAGAGCTTTGTTAGTAGGTTAGCACTAATCCTTATTTTAATTAATTTTGTTATAATCTCCTGCCCTACTCTTTCTACTCCTCTATTAGGTTTATAGGTATATATAGGTAAGCTCTTAATTTTAATACTATTATTAGCTGCCTAGATCTAAAAGCGAGATTTGCCACGCTAAGAGAGCGTTATAACGTTGTTATCTTGTATAATCTTAACTATGCTAAGCTTATATTAGTTAAGTATTAAGCTTTTAAAATTTTTAAACACCTGTATAATCTTATTAAGGTTTTTAGCTTATAGTAGATAGGTATAAAGCTTTCCTAAGTAGTTACACTTTAATACTAAGATCTATTACTTATAAGCTATACCTGTTAGCATATTAAATAGATCCTATAATACCTAGTAGTATAGACGTGGTAATCTTTCCCTTGGTTATCTTAATATAACCTGTTAGGCATATGTAATAGCGCAGTGCTTGCATTTGCTCCTAGGAGTTCCTTTAATCCTAATATTTATTACTAACTTAACTAGAGCTTTAAGCGCCTTAGGTCCTAAATGGCCTAATTATTAGTGCTAAAGCTCCTTACTATTGTGTCTTAGGTAAGTTATCCAGGATTGTTAGGGTTATTTAGGCACTATACTTTAGATTATTTAATAAGGGGTAGAGGGCTTATATTCTAGGAAAGTTAAGTTAAACTTGCGTAGTAACTTAGCTAATACAACGCTCTTTTCTAATAATCTAAACTGCAAGGTAGCATCTAGCCTAAGGAACTAAACTCCTGCTTTAAGTAATTAAGCTTCTAATATAATATTCACATAAAAACCTTCTACTAATACCACGTTAGTAAGCACTAAATCTTCTGTTTTTGGACCTCTTAGTCTATTAAGAGTATTAGGGATTACTCTAGTCCCTCTACCTAAGATTGGAAAAGCTTAAGTTCCTGCTTTAACTGTCTTATATTTAACTAATCTAAATAAGCTTTCTTCTAGGTAGCTTATATTATTAACTAGGTGCACTACACCCCTATTATTAAAGATAGTGCTCTTTAATAGAGCGTAAGCTTTAAAGTCTATAGTTAAATAGATCCTGTTCGTTTTCTCCGCTATTAACATAGGGTTAATCAGTGCCGCCTAGATACTACCTAGATAGGTAATCGCGTTTTCTTTTGCCTTACTACTATAATCTTAATTAATAGGATAGGACTTGATTAGAGTTTTTCTTAACTCTTTAAATTTTGGATTCCTATTAATCTTTTTCTTAATCTCTAATTATTAAGTAGTAGTAAGCTTGTCACCTATATTAATCTAAGCTTTAATAACGTTTTTGCATTTAGGAGGTTTCTATAGGTAAGATCTACCGCATAGATATAAAGACTCCTTCTTAGGTTAGTTAGAAGGTGGAGCTCCTATTATTGCAAACACTCCAGGACCCTTAGAGCTTAATCTTATATTATTTTCTTAGAGTAGTAATAAATAGATCTTAGCAACCTGTAGGAGGTTATAAGTTAGCTCTCCTATTACTAACTTTTTAATAATCCTTTAAAACATAGTTTAACCCTAATCTAGTAAGATCCTAGTAGATAGAGCTTTAAGATAATCTTGTACTATAAGCTATCCTTTAATATTAGGAACGTTGTATACCTTAGCTTGCGCATATAGGATTATCTACTCCTTCTACTAGCAATTAGCGTCTTAGCTACTTATCTTTGCCTTAGTAAGATAAGCTTTGTACTACAATCTTACTAGTGTTGCAGCGCTTAAGTTAGTTAGCGCTAGGTTATTGCAGAGCACTTAGATTAGTGCTTAGAGGGTTACTCTTCCTTAATTAACAAGCTCTATATAGGCTAGGCTAAGGATCCCTTAATCTACTATGTTATTAACCTATATAAAGAGGTTCTGGATTACTAATAACTTTAATACCTAATCTAATAAGCGGGCTTAGTACTAAGCTATTTAGAGCTTATACTGCTTGCTTGTTATATTAGATAGCGCGATATCTGTTAGCATGTTAGGCTTAATAGGTTTATTTTTAAAGTAGTTTTTAGTATCTAGAGCCTTAGGGTCTACCTCTGCCTAGATCCCTTTAGTTAGGGCATAGTATCTAAATTAAATGTACTAGGTAGGCTAGTTAGTTAATCTAGTAAGTAGGATATCCCCCTTTAGAATTTAGTTGCTTATAGTAGAAGAGTAATAAGTAAGCTTCTGCTTAAGAAATAGTATAAAGAGTGAAGCTTGCTAGCTTAGTGTCTAAGTTAAATAATACGCTTAAATAGATAGGACGATCTTTAATAAGGTAAAGCGCGAACTAGGCTTATAACTGTAGAAATTTAGATTACTAAGGTTAGGAATAATTTAGGAGATAGATTATTAGATTATATCTACTACGATCGTACTTATATATATAGAGCTTTAGCTACCCTTACTAGAAGGTGAATAATTAGTAAACCTTCCTTACTAGAGCTCCTGCTTTTTATTAGGCACTTGGCAGTAAGCTAGCAGTCAATCAGATAGTAGGTCATACAGGGGTATTAATCAGGATTGATTGGGATCAAGATGCTCCGTGATCTAGTTAATATCCCTCCTGCAACATATATTCTCTACTCTACCTAGGAGGAGGGGAATAAAGAAAGGAGGATTATTTAACCTAGCCTCTATATCTAGGGGACACTTAATAGCCTCTACTATTAATAATTCCTCTATTATAGTATCCTCCTTATACCCCTAACTTAGCCTAAAGTTAGGGGTAGCTAGTTTCCTAAATTAGGGCTGCTTGCTAATACTATAACTATCTTAATACCTACTAGTTATAGTAATAGGGTATTAGGGTATATATATATAAAATAACTACCCTATCTATACTAGGTATAGACCTTTACTAGTTTCTATATATTAAATAGGTCCTATAGGATCTAGTTAGAATATAATATTAGTAGTTTAGTAGGTATACTTAATAAGGCTACTACTTCTACTATATTTATATTGCTATCCTAATCTAAGTTAGACTTCTACTAGGGTTCCTTAGACTTACTAGCCTAAAGAAAGCCTAGTTCTAGAGAGGCTATTTTAATATCTACTATAATTATCTTATATTCCTCTATAGCTATATTATAGTTTATCCTAGAGACTCCCCTATTAAGGGAAACTAAGTATATATAACTATTAAGAGATTACTAAAGTTATAAAAGCTTTTATTTATTATTCTAGTATAAATCTCCTAACTATATAAGGAGCTATATAAAATTTATAAAGAACTTTATAAAAGGCTAATTTTAGCCCTAATATAAGTATTCTAATATAACTTAGGCGTGCTTCTACCTATAATAGTTACTATAATAGAATACTAGGTAGTTAAGAAACCTGCTTATATCCTAACGCTTACGTGTACTATCCTTAAAGTATAGTGCTATAGCATGCTAGACTATAGGTAATAACTAGGACTAAATATATATAAACCTTACCTCTTTATCCCTAATAAAGACCTTATCTACACGTAGTTTAAACTCTATAGTTATTTACTAGGAGGAGAAGTTTACCTTAGTGCTATTATATAGTAAGCTAACTAGAAAGGGTTTATAATATAAGGTAGGAGAGGGTAGAGGTAGTATATTATTAAACCTAGTAGGCTTAGAGGAGGGTTAGGATAGAATCTAATTACGTATTTCCTTATTCTATTAATATAGTATAGCTATTATAGTAGAGTCTTAAGCTTATTATTCTATTAATCTATAGACCTATTATATTAGCCTTTTTACTATATTAGGTTGCACCTAGTTATTCTAAATATCTAGCGTGTCTATCTCTTATTACTATTATAGTATATTTAGAAGAAGATACTAAAATATTATAGACTAGCCTTAAGGGAGAATATAATAAGTGTTAATAATAGTATTTAGTATCTTAAAGGAGAGATAAGCCCTCTACGCCTTTTTATAGGTGTCTAGTGTGTTCGCTTAGTAGTAGTGTTAGACTTGGTCTGTCTTGTGTTAGACCTAGGCTTAGGCATAAGCCCAAGTCCTTCACACTTTTAGTGTTTTTACTCTGCTATAGCTCCTAATACTAATCCTTTACATGCCTACTATGCCCAACAACTAGTATATAAGAGAGAGGGAGTAGAGAAGCTTCTCTAGTGTGGCAATTCACCTAACCTTAACGCTATTAAAGCAGCCTAGCTATGGCTTAAGTGGAGAACTACTAGGAAGGGCGCTCTTAAGAGTAGAGCAGAGGGTAAGCTACCTCAACACTAAATCCAGGCTTAGATAGAGCGTATACAGTATTATGTTCAGCAGATTATTAGACTAGAAGGTGGTAATAAGCATAAGGAGGGGCGGCGCGACCAAGTAGTCTAAGCTTCGGTAGTATCACGGCGGTAATATCGACACCCCTGTTAGCAAGAACTTTTGAAAGCCACCTCCGTATAGATGTTCGAGAAGGGCATTTCTTTGTTCGCTGGTCAAATCGCACGGGAGGAAAGTGACAATGTCGCATTGAGATCCCAGGGCTGCGGTCCACTCCACAATTCATAGAGGACGTCGTGTCCATGTCGACGATTCTGACGAAGGGTTCACAGATTGTAGTTTGGTCGCCGGTACATCCGCAGAAGCGGCTCTGATTGCAATGCCAACCGCGCCAGCAACGTAGCGCACGGAAACCGAGCGCTCAGTCTGCTGTTGAGTAGTTGTTGAAGGACACAGCGCTCAGTCGGTAGGACAAAGAGGGTTGAAAACGGTGAAGGAGCAAAAGGCTCGAGATCTGAACCATGGTTGGAGGACGCCGTCTGAAGCTGACAGTGGCTGTCGCAGAGTAGGAGCGTCTGGGACAAACGATTGGGTACATTGTGTGGCGTTCCTTGTCCGTCATTCAGCCCACAAACATGCCGTTTTGGTGTCACCTCGCCTGGTGAAGGTGTGGGTTGGGCGTGGTGGGCCAAAAAGGGTACAGAGTGAGGCAGAGGCTTAGTCAGCCGAAGCTGAACCTCAGAGCTGTACCGGCCGGTATACTCTAGTACAGTGATTCGTCTCCCGACTAGGTATACTTTGACGACTGTGTCGCAGTGTGTCAGAGGAAGAGGGGGTAGGAGTACATGCGCAATTCAATGGTCCTTGATCGCGATGGTAATCATTTATTGGCCCGGGATTGGCAACGTTCAGGAGGGACGTCCACACAGTGGATAGGCGCCCAGCATGGCTCGTACGGTATCGCTAAAGACTGCATGCAGTGGCTGAATTCACGGCCGACGACCACGCGAGGAGAAAAGTCTTCTTCCGACACAACCACCACCACCACCACCACCACCAAGATCACCTCGGCGAATCCGCGACATTCGTGCCTGGGCTGAGATTCAGATAGAAGGCGAGTGGAGAGGTGGACAGCCGCAATGGATTGATGAAGGGGACTGTTTGCGGGGTTGTCCAAGCATCGGATGCCATCCATTCGGCACTCTTACCGCCCGATCCCGACCCCGACCCCGAGACTGGCCGGGCTCCCTCTGTCCCTCCACCCCCTTACCCAAGCAAACGCCATCAACACCAGCAACGCATGCATGCTGTCGATCCCCCCTTTCGCATTCAGCTTCAGCCCTACTCTTCATCGACTTGGCACGCCACGTCTGCTATCAGCCCCTTTCCATGCAATGCGAGCTTCTGCCTGTGGAGAAGGGACAAGGAGCAACCACCAAGGTACTGTACATTGTGCTTATACCACTTTACATGACACCAAGCACCAAGGAACGCTGTCGTGGTGGCATGTCATATGACCATGGGTTTAGCGTCGGGCGACTTGGGCTTTACTCCGAGTGGTTAGAATATCCCTGTAGGTTCAAGTCCACGTCACAGCGGCAAATTTTTATAGTTATATAAACTAGCCTATAGTTAAGTATAAATTAGGGTAATTTAAGCAAGTAAACGTAGTTTTTATTACTATCTTTTTTAAATATATTCTAAACCTATTCTTAATAATATATAGGCGTTCCTAAATACTATACTAGAGTTTAGTATAGCAGTACTAGATAACGTATCTAAACTAGATAGTAATATTAGAGATAAATTTAGGTAACTATATAAAGTGCTAGAGGAGGATAGTAGTAGTAGCGTTAAGGAAGTAAGTAAAAGTAAATAGAACAAGTTTAGAATAGGTTAGTAACACGTTATAGGGGTATAATATATACCTTACTTATAGTAATAGTTAAGGACTACTACTTATACTAGCAATTATTAAGTATATAGCTATTCTCCTAGTATACCCTTAATTATATAGCTAAGGGTATAGGTATATAATACTAGTTTAGTAATATAAAGATAGCTCTTACCTAATAAGAGAAGAGGTGCTTGTGCAGGCTATATAGGTAACACGTTAAGAACACGTTCTTAAATTATTCTAATTCTAGCAGGTATAATACTCCTGCTAGTCTGTCTATCTTAACAGGCCTATAACTTTACTATTCTTTAATAGCTAGCTAGCAAGCTAGTATAAATACTAATACTTTAGGGTAAAAGCGTGTAAGTATCTTAAGAACACGTTATAAACATATTCTTATTACATTATTAATAATGTATTGTATAATTAGATCTAAACCTTAAAAAGTGTAGTACCTAAGAAAATTCTATAAAGAGAACTATAAATAAGAAGCTATTATTATAGCCTTATTAAGCGCTTCTCTTTAAGGATTTGTAAGAACTACTAGGTGTCTTATTATCTTATAATAAGGACTATAGTAAATTAGGTAGGGAGCAAAACTTAAATATATTTAAAATGTGTTAATAATAAGTTAGCAAATTATAGAACAGGCTTAACTATATATTAGCTATTAGAACTATAGCCTAATATCTACTACTAGGAAAAAATATTATTTTAGTTAGGTACTACTAGAGGTAGACTCTATATATCTATAAGGTCTTCTAACTAGGGAGATATTAAATCTTTCTAGTAGTCCTGCTTTATATTCTATAGTTAAGCTATAGTTAAGCTAGATAAAGAAGTGTAGTAGGTATATTGCAACCTATTCCTAATATATTCCTAACATGTTCTAGGCGTTAATTATCTATAAGGGCAAGGATCTTTATTTAAAATCCTGTGTAAAGTTACCTTCTAAGTAATTATACTAATAGATATAGTAGTAATACCTTTTTTTACTATTATTTCTTTTAGTATATATATATATATACCTCCTCCTCCCTTAATACTATCTAATAGTAATATTAAGGAAGTAGTAAAGGTGTTATAGCCTATACTTACTCTATAGCTTACGTAATATAAGTTGTTTATAACCTATTATAAATGTGTTCCTAACTTATTATAGCCTAGTTCCTAAACTTAACCTAGCTCTAAACCTATCTCTAACTTAAAGGTTTCTATTCTATTAAAGAAATGTATATTAGCTTTATAAATAAAGATAAAATCTTACATATTATAAAGCGTGAAAAGCTTCTATAGTTCCTATTTAAGAGTAGCCTTAGAGGAGTACACTATAAGTAGAGGATAAAGCATTAGGATCCTAAAACTATACGTGGTGTAAGAGAACAGGTTTAGAACACGTTGCTAACACGTTACTATAGGCGTATATACAGCAAATCTTTATATTAAGCTTAGGTAACTT
This sequence comes from Plenodomus lingam, assembly GCF_022343315.1. Taxonomy (NCBI): domain Eukaryota; kingdom Fungi; phylum Ascomycota; class Dothideomycetes; order Pleosporales; family Leptosphaeriaceae; genus Plenodomus; species Plenodomus lingam. The sequence continues at coordinate 1,098,377 of NW_027093973.1, forward strand.
AATTATTTACCTTTTTAAAGAGTAGGCATTAATTCTATTAGATTAAGATATATTCTAGATAGATATATTATATAAGAGGTTATATAGGGCATAGGTAGAGATTCTAATAGTAATCTTCTACCTATAGGAAAAGAAGCGTACGTATTAAGAATAGGTTTGTAATATGTTTCTAATATATTATAGTTATTATACTTAGCTAAATTATTATAGATAAGGATATAACTAAGATGTATTAAGTTACTATTACTAACTTCTTTTAGAAGTGTAAAGCACTTATAAAAAGATAAGTGTTATAGAGGTATATTTACTTATAGGGATTCTATAGGACTACTATTAATATGTGTAATAAGTAGATAATAGGTAAGTTTTACGGCGTACTATAACATGTTTGTAACGTGTTTCTAACTTGTTTCTAGGACTTAGGCGCTATCTCTAGTTAATTAATCCCTATAAGTGTAACTAGCGCTAGCAACTTTAATCTTGTATAAGATTTTGTTAAGTATATCTATAAAGAAGTATTTACAAAGTATATAAAAGAGAGCTAGATAATACTACCTCTTTATATCTAAGTAAATTACTATAGGTATTAATAGTAAAGGAATACTTTTAGCTTACTAACCTCCTCTTACGTAAGTAAACATATTCTAAACCTATTCTAAATGTATTCCTAACTTGTTCTTATATAATTAGAACACAAACCCTCTAAAGATGCCTAAAACTAGGTAATCTATAAGAAAAACCTAGTAATTGCTACTAGGATTGTGCAATACTGTAGTAAAATATTAAAAGAGGTATAGGAAAAACTAGAATCTTATTTAAATATAGCTAAGCAAGCAGGCTAGAAAGGATATAAAACTAGTAAGCATGTAAGTATTCTTAAGGCTACTTAGAAGTAAGTTTACAACCTATTCTTAACCTATTAGAATTATATAAGTAATATTATATAGTATATACTAGATAGATCTGCAGGATATAAAAGAGTTTAAAGCCTAGAGTAAGTTTAGAATACGCTATAACTATAGAACTCCTAATAGGCTTAAGCAAAGGTACCTTAAAAAGCTTTAGAGGGGAGAAAGTAAGTCTTATACTAGCGTTATATATATTTACTAATTAAAACGTGTTTAGAATGTGTTTAGAACGTGTCCTATAATAATAATAATACTCTAGATAATAATAAAGCAAGTCTTGCTATATCTAACTTAACTAGATATATCTTAGTCCTAATAAGAAATAAAAGAGCACGCTTAAAAGCCTAAAGCTAGAGGGCAAGTAGTAGAGTAGTATTAGAAAGAAGTTTACTAGCCCCTTTTCTATCTTCTCTACTACTAGGCTCTTCTCCTCTACTAATAGTAACCTAAAGGTATGCTTTATAAAATATATTTATAACACATTCCTAACTTATTATTAGTCTATAATTATAAACTTTATAATAAAAGGCTCTTCTTAGTAATTAGGCTCTAAAGGAAAGAAAAGAAAAGCTAGAGGTAGATAAGGAAGAACTTGCATAGAAAAAGGCACTGTTTAAATTATAAAAGGCATAGTTTAAACTTAAGAAAGAGATAGCTACTTTTTATATAAGGTAGGGTTAGTCTATAAATATAGTAACTAGTTTCTAACTAGTTCTTAATATATTCTAGTCTATTATATAAGTATATATAAGTAGATAAATATATATTCTTTCTTCTTCTCTTTCTTCTTCTTTCTTCTTACACTCTATAAGAACTTTTTATATTTAAGAGTTTAATACTATTTTACTATCTATCTTTCCTAATATTATTAGATATAACTAGTTAATATAGTTTATAAAGATCTTTTAAAGTTAGTATATAATAGAATATATTAGGAATATATTATAAACTTGTTCTAACACTAAGTAGGATTTATACTAGCAATATATTAAGCTTAAGTCACTTCTATCTAATACTAGGGTATTCTCTCCTGCAATATCCTACCTAAATAATAGGTGTATAGTATTTCCTAGCAAGCTTTTCTACTAGGCTATTTAGGCTAGATTAGGGGTATAGGAACTTTGTAGAGTATATATACATGCGAGTTAGAATATATTTATAATATATTAATAACTATTTTAGTATTACTTCTCTAATAGAGGCAATCTTATCTACTACCTTAAGAGGTATTATCCTAAGGTTTAAATAGCCCTAGTAAACTATAGCAGAACTACAATATAAGGCATTGCAGAAGCAAGGATCTTTTATAGGAGCTTAATAGTAAATGCTTAAGAACGTGTTCTAAACACGTTAATAATACATTCTCTACTAGTAGAGTAGACTACACTAAGTGCCTCCTCTAAGGTTTAAGAACCCTCTAAGATAGCTAGTCTATAATAAGAAGTAGTAGCTAGAGTAGAGGCTAAAGAGAAAGTAGAGAGTAAAGAAGAGGAGCAAATAGTTACTCCTCTTTACACTATAAATAATATTTAGTAAAAGTAGTAAAAAGGAGATATAAGTCTAGTCTCTTAAAACATGTTTAGAATATATTAATAATATATTATAGCTAGACACCTATAAATACTAGATTCTTCTTTAATCTAAGGGACTACTAGAGCTTTATAATACCTATAAAAGTTAAAAGAAAAAGTTATATACTATTAAAGGACCCTATAAAAGTAAATAGTACTTTACTTTTAGTAGATAGAAAAAAAAAGAGAAGAGTAAAGAGTTTATTTTAGTAATTACTACTACCCCTTTAGGTTATATACTATTATATATTATTTATTAGAACCTATTCTTAATATATTCTTAATATATTCCTACTTATTACTATTATTATCTCCCTCCCCCTCTCTAGTATCTTCTCTATCCTCCCTATCCTCCCTAGGCTCTATAAAAGTATACTGCAAGTAGAACTAGGCAGTATTCTAGCAGGAATTAGCAAGGTCTATACTAGTATTAAAGTAACAGTCTTAAAATATATTAGGAATAGGTTAATAATATATTATAAATAACTTACTATAGCTAGGATAATTATAAGCGTAGATAGTATAAGGAACCTAATAACCTTAAATCCTTAGTAGGGTAGATATAGTAATAAAGTTAAGCTATAACAAGTTAGTAATATGTTTTTAATAGGTTCTTATAGGCTATACCTTATTACTATTATAGCTACTATAAGTCTTCTTCTAAATTATATTTAGGAGGGTATTAGTATTTATAGGGGGGCCTATAGTAGCTACTAGCTAGGCTTAGAGAACTTCTATAAAATATATTAGTAATAAGTTTTAAATATATTCTAAATAACTTATAGTAAGGAGTATTCTAGTAATTATATATAACCTTTATATAGAAGTCTATATATATTAGTATAATAAGTTAAGAATAGGTTAATAATATATTTACTCTTTACCTTATAGACCTCTATTATAGAGGGCTAGCTAGTCTTCTTAACCCTACTAACCTTATAGTAGGCTATATTAAGCCTATAATCTTTTTTAGTATAGGTATATAAAGTGCCCCTAGTACCTAGAATAGCCTAAGAATATTAGAACCTATTTAGAATATATTTAGAACCTATTCTTACTCTATATAAGGTGCCCTTATTATTAATCTTAGTATAGTAGTAGCGCTCTCTACTCTTTATCTTAACTACCCTATTAGGGCTAACTATAGGCTATACCCTAATATTATCTAGGATATAGCTAAGGGCAAGGTACTATTAATAGTGCTTCTATAACCTATTAAGAATATGTTCTAAACACGTTTTAATCTGCTTATATAGGATAAGAGGGATACGTTAATAATAGGTATAGTAGTAGTAGCTTATAGTATTACTAGTATAAAATATATTTAGAATAGGTTTAGAATATGTTGCAAAATCTTATAGTATAATATTTAGTTAACCTTGCTTAGCTAGCTAGTAGAGCTTAGCACGGCCTAACCCTATACTAAATACAAGTTCACGCAGCGCTAATTCCATGGTCATATGAACTGCGCCCTCGAACGCTGTCGGAGTAAAACGAGCATGACAGAGCTAAGCGAGAGGGGGGGGGGCACTTTGAAAGTCATGGGAAATACGGAGTACAACATCATGACATGATCTTGTGCGCGCGCATCGCTATTCTTAGCCAAGAACACGAGGCTCGGAACCTGGCTGGGATCTGGTGCCAGACCTGTACAAGTCAAGCGTCAAGCGCTTGCTAATAGTTTGGCATCAGCAGTTCCTCACGCCGGCTCCTTGGGCCAGCTCGTACACGAAGTGAATATGCTAAGTAAGTAAGCTGTTCACTCTGGGTCGACACCGTATTCCCGAGCTGGAAGGATGCATGCTAATGAAGTACGGGAGAGCCACAGTTCGTTAGTCCCAGGCCCTTTGCAGAACCTGGCCGCCATCAGTTATGGCAAATGAGCCGCGCGCCCAATATAGGCTAGCAGTCCACTTATCTCTTGTCCCGGGTCCAAACCTCTTTCTTCCCAATACAACGTTGCAGGCCTAGGCCAAATTTATAATGGACGGAGCAAGCGTTGTTCGTATTCAGCCCACCTCGGATTCAACTGACCACCCTACCGACGGTTCGGAGGTTTTTAGGCGTACCAGCTGGGAGTGTATAAGTAAACCCACTGCCCCCTTGCACGTCTGGATTCCCTACTTTGGATGTACAGCTGTCTGTCGCATCCAGTCACCCAATCCACTCTACCACCACACTCGCTTGTCCCTTTTCCCTTGTCTGTTTAATTACCTTTAATAATCATGCGAGCCTCAGTTGTGTCGGCCGCATTCGCTGCCATTGGCAGTGTTTCTGCTCTTCCCCAGGAGGTCCCCAACAGCAAGATCGTTCCAGCCCTTCCCCTCGATGTTTTCAACACGCCTCGTGTCGTGTATCCTGTTCCCTTTGTAGCCGCCCACGAAAAGTTCGAGAGTGCCAATGTCACCGGAGCCCAAGGTCCTGATCTGCTTGGTGTCGCAGATGCCATCAACCACGTTGTAGAAGACCTGAACCGGGTCGGAGGAGACATATCGAGACTCATCGGTTCCGACGTCCTCCATCTGCGCTCGGTGCCCGAGGACGGAGAAAATGCGGCTAGAGTGGAGAAGCGCGCAACCTGTAGCAACGTGCGCGTGCGTACTGAATGGGACTCGTACTCCAACGCTCGCCGGCAAGGCTTTGTCAATGCCATCAAGTGCTTGATGAGCAGAAGACCCAACGGCCAGTTCCGCAACTCCAGAAGTCGTTATGAGGATCTCGTTGCGCTTCATCAGCAATTGACACCCAACATTCACGGCAATGCCAAGTTCTTGGTCTGGCACAGGTACTTTGTGTGGACCTTTGAGGACATGCTCCGCACAGAGTGTGGCTTCAACGATGCGATGCCCTGGTTTGATGAGACCAGATATGCCGGCCGCTTCCAACAGTCCTCCATCTTCTCCAACGAATGGTTCGGCAGCGCCAACGTCGGAGGCCGCTGCGTCACCAACGGCGTAAGTACTTGGTCCATTCGTTGCCCAATTGCCAAAACACTGACATGAACTCGCAGCAATTCGCCAATCTCGTCCTCAACATTGGGCCCGGCACCTCCAACCAAGCCCACTGTCTGGCCCGCAACAACGACGACGCCAGAACGGCAAACTGCAACTCGGGCTACGTCAACCAGTGCAACTCGTGGGCAGACTACGACAACATGAGGTCCTGCTCCGAGGGTGGCCCCCACGCCTGGGGACACAACGGCATCGGTGCCGTCATGCAAGACGTCTTTGGCTCACCCTCGGACCCCGTCTTCTGGCTCCACCACGCCTTCCTCGACCGCAACTTCCGCATCTGGACAAACGCCAACTCTGCCCGTCTCAACACCATCAATGGAAACGACGTCTCGGGCCGTCCGATTACCCTCGACACCACCCTCAACGTCTACGATTTCCGCCCCACTGTCCGTGTAAGGGACGTCATGGATACCACGGCCACGACTTTGTGCTATAGGTACAATTACTGAGGTGCTTGCGTTGCTTCTTATTTTATTTTTTTGGGGGGTGGGCGGGCAGTGGTTGTGGATACCCGTTTGCGGAAAGTTACATTGTCAGTAGCGTAGCCCAGAACATCATGGTGGTATCGCAGACGATGCCCAAAGTTCAAATCACCTTTTTCATTCGCCGTGATGGATTGCCTGTGCATGTCGTACTCCACTCTATGACAGTAGTCAAGTTCCTCCGCGATGGGGATGCAATACTCACAGTCGTCTAGTAGACATTCCTCAACTTCTGAACCTCATCACCGAGCTCATCTCTTCAGTCTATCCTGACGACATTCCATACTTCTTCCACGTCAGCACCATGCGACCTTTTCTTTCTTTCCCTGTGATCACGCTCTCTATACTGACTACACATCACACTCATCGTGCTCTAAACAAAGAAATTCCCCTCATCTACCCACCCGCCCAATGCCAACAACACCCCCACAATCCCAAGCGCATTCACAAAAAAAAATAATCACAAACGCTTGCAGTGCAGCAATGACATCACCCGGCCAGCCACCTTTTTCACCAACACAACCCACAAATCCTAATCACGTGACGCGTCCATTCTCACGCTCGTCTGCGCCACTGGTATCCTCCCTCCCGCGTCAAACACCGGAAATCCGACTCTGAATCCGGACCTGAATCTGAACTCCACGAGATAACGGGAAATAAGACCTGGCCGGGTATACAATCAAAGCGACAAAGCGGTGTCGTCTCATGAATACGCGGATGTGAAGCATGCGCATGCAAGGGGTTAGAGGGTGGATCGAGGGCGACTACTCCCGAAAGAGAGTTGCGCTAACCTAATGCGGTAAATTGAGGGCACGTGATGACCGGCTGGGTAGTTTACATGTGCACGTGGTGTTGGACAAGAGAGTATTTGAAACCTCTCGAAACCGCGGGTTTAGCAAAGAAAAAGCCGGGACAGTGTAGGTAAGTGATTTCGACGTCCCGCTATCCCCGTGTACAGAAACCACAAGGGAAGGAAATCCCACTCTAGGGGGAAAAGAAATCCATGACAGTTCATCGCATTGCCCCATGTCCTTCCACCTTGACCCACCCCTTTAATCACCAATACCACTACCAATTCTCATCCCTCAAACACACATCCCCGCCTCACACCACCTCTCACACCTCACCGAAAACTCATACGTCTGCCCACTCTTGCACTCAAACGCAGAGTTCCAAGCGCCCGGCGACGCCGCGCAGTTTGGCAGCGGGACGGGCACTTTTGTGCATGCGTGGCACGACAGCGCGTCGTATGTGAATTGCGTGTCGCAGTATTGGTGTAGGATGTTTTGGGGCTCGACGCCTGGGTTTGTAGGGGTTAGTTGTGGGGGAGGGGGATATAGAAGGGGGGATGCAGTACCGAGGTCTGAAATGATTTGGTTCAAGCAGTATATCAAGCCCGGCTCGCAGTTTTTGGCCGGAGTGTCGGCGGCGAAGTTGATGCTCGTGGCTGATCGGATGGCTTGGACTTGGACTGATGGGATGGCGGAGACGAGAGCGAGGAAGGGGACAAGGCAAAGGGATTGCTTCATCTTGAACATATCAAATCTAATGTATAAAGACACTCCGATATACAATCCCGTCCACAAAAAGCAACAAAGCTCAGAATATCCCGGTTGCAAAAGCTGCACGAAGCGATTATCGATGCAGTATACCCCACGACTGAGGACCGGATGGATGGCTAGATAATCCAACAAGGAAGCGTAGAAGGGAGATTGCGACTTTATACGCAGTAGCGTCGAATGTCGGGGTAGCTATTACCCATACATATCACCGCCTGCAGCATGTCGCCTGGTGTTGCGTCAGGGCCAGAAAAGAAGGCAGGAAGGAATGAAGTCTTGCCAGCGTCCGGCGAACACAATGACTCGATTGTGCCGCTCTTGCAACCTCAACACTCTGCATCTCGTGATACTGGAGGGCACATTGAGGGTGCTGTCATACCGCGTTTGTATCGAGATGTGGGGTGCGAGTAACGCTACACGAACCTGTCGGAGCCTGATGGGGAGTCGAGTGTGTCATTTGGATTGAGAGTGTGGGACGAGGTTGATGGGTGAATGACGAGACTTACAGTCAGAAGTGGATATGCTATGCTGGATCCGTTCAAGGGCTACGAAGAGCAAGGTGGCGACAGCGGCCACGAGTGCGATGTGATCGTGAAAAAAGAGATGTATTTGAGAAACGCAAACACAAGACTACGATTGGGAAATTAGACCATCACAGATCGAATCATGTCTCCGATAGGCAGTCGTGGAAATCACATCACACCCTCAAAGTCTTCCAAGGTCTGCGTAACCCCCTCGCTTACAGCATCGTCGTTGAAGATTCGCCTCTCCGCATTGCCCTTCATGAGTTGACCCAGTGCCTCACCAACCTCCTTCAGTACAAGCTCGGCCTCACCAATCCAAGACTCATACGTCACAATTTCAATACCCAACTTCTTACCACCCTCCTTGACAAACGCCTGACACTTCCATTCGCGCAGCGGCTCGACATGTGGATATAGCGTCTCAAACTTGGCATCAACACCGTTGCCAAACGGCATCTCCTCGACCCACGCGGGAGCCTGGTGAACGACGGTGTCAAACCAGGGCACAGCCTTGCTGTCCCAGTCTGTGCAGTTCTCCACAATCTCAGAGAAGCCCATGCTTTCGTACGCTGCAGACTCCATGTGTTGCTTCTGAACAAAGTTCAAGAGGTCCAGGTGGGTCCAGGTGGTGTTAAAGGGCACGCGGAACGGAATGTACTGCCATGTTGGACCAAAGATGCGGTCGGCAGATTGCGCACCCAGATTGCGGCCGCTGACGACCTCACCAAAGACGACATCACGTACATCGAGGCGCTTGGAGAGGACAAGTGCCCATGCGGCGGTTGGCAAGGAACCGATTGTGATGCTTGATGGGCGAGACGAAATGTCAAACTCGAGGTATCTATCCGCCATTCTGCGTTCTGTGAGCGGAACGTCTGGCTTGAGTACGCTCATTTGCGAGCCTGAGAGGAGTTGTTTCCAGTATGGCATCGCCTTGGGGATGTTGTCAAGCACCACATGGTTGACATGCTTTGTGAATGGCAGTGTCTCGGGGACTTCTGTGCCTGCATAGAGTGCGGAGAGTTGCTGGAAGAGGATCGGCAGACACATCTCGTCGTACTGGGCGTGTGAGATTCGGAAGGCAAGTGTTGATGCACCAGTGGAAGGACTGGTGAATAGTGTGAATGCAACAAATGAAGAACCATGTGGCTTCGGTGCTTCAATGTCTTCCTGTATTCTCGCCTTGGCAAAAGCATCCATATCCTCTCCCTCGGGGACGATGACCTCGCTGTAAGGTACTTCGAGAGACGACAAGACCACACCGAGCAGCTTGCCATCGTCCAGGACGAACACAGTGCGCAACACTTCATTGTGAGCAACGAGCTTCTGACAAGCTCCCCTAAGCTTCTGATGATCAATCGGTGAGGCGAACTTGATCAGTTCGTATCTCAGCGAGTACCTTGGAAGATCAACTGTACCCTCTACTGCGAGCTGTTGCAGCGGTCTAGCAGGGTATATGTCTACGATGTTCCACTCTGGGTTCTCGAGATAGGCGCAAATGCGATCAGCACTATAGAGTGAGGCATCTTTGCCAAGAGCAGCAAAGGGGGCGTCAACATTGGTCTCGGGCTGCGACGATGCTACGTCCTGGGCAGATGAAGCTAGCTCGGACAAGGACTGGCTTTGGAACACCTGCGCAACAGTGATGTTCAGGCCTTGAGCGCGAGCATCGGACACAAGTCGCATAGCGCCGATGGAGTCTCCACCAAGTTCGAAGAAGCTATCGCTACCACTGAGCTCATTCTTTGGCATACCAAGAATGCGACTGAGCAGATCAAGAAGCTTGTCTTCCTTCTCGTTACAGATGCCAGAAGCAAGCTCAGCCAAAGATCGAATTTGGAACACTTGTGCCACCGTCAGGCTCAGACCTTGTGCACGCGCGTCCGCTACAAGTCGCATAGCACCAATTGAATCCCCTCCAAGTTCAAAGAAGCTATCACTGGGGCTGATCTCTGTCTCAGGCATGCCGAGGATACGAGCCAGTAGAACTCGAAGCTTCTCACCGTTGGGCGACAAGGCGTTTGCAGGCGCGTTCTCCTGTGTGGGACTGTCGACAGGCGACAAGCCCAAAGCACTATCCATCATAGCGTCTCTAGGCCTAAACTCTTGCGCATCATGCTCTTCTTCGGGGTCCAGTACTGCTACATCACCCAGCTTACTCTCCGGGTTACCCAAAAACGCCGTAACAATACGGTTGAGCACAACCAGGACTCTTTCCATAGCCGTCTTGCTGATGCAATTTGAGTCGAAACTTGCCATGACCAAGAAGCCGTTCTCATCAAGCGTGCATACAAGCATAAGAGCGTACGTGTTGAACTTGAGTGCCTCACGTGCAGCCTCGGCGTCATCAGCGGGAAGGAAAGTGTTGGATGGGGTATTCTCCATGTCGACTTGGCCCCAATCCTCATCCTCCTTAGGATGAAGGACTAGACCCGTACGCAAATCGCATGCTGCACGTGCGTCTTTACTCAAGCGACGGATATTCTGCAGCCCCAAGTGTTCATGGGGAATTTGCTTTACAGTCTGCCCATGTACAGTGTGTAGGAACTCTGAGATGGGACGGTCGAGGTTGAGACGGACACGGACAGGGATGGTCGTGATCATTGGCCCTTCGATTTGCTCGATGCCGTGAACGGGTGCGGAGCGTCCGGTGAGAGTCTCACCGAATATGATATCGGGATGGCCCATATATAAGGATGAGACAAGAGCCCATGCACCACGGATGATAGTGGCCAATGTCAACTTTGAGTGCGCAGAGGTAGGAACATTGACATAGTGCTCGAGCAATGAATTGGCCTGGGTTACGTAACCCTTGTGAGGCAGTGGAGGGAATTGATGAGGGCTGGCACCGTGAAGTCTTTCTCTCCAATAGTCTTTGGCCTCCGCAGGATCAAGTCGGGTAAGGTACTTGATGAAATGTCTGAACGATGCTGGCCGGTTGGTCTCCAAGCCACTAAAGGCGCGGTTGACGCGGTCAAAGACGAGCGGCATCGACCACCCATCGTACACGGCGTGGTGCATTGTGATGATGAAGTGTGCTTGCTCACTTCTTTTTTCTCTTGCGAGTCCGTATCGGAAGAGAGCGGTGCCAAGATCCATGGGCTCTTCGCGATCAATTCGCAAGAACTCTGCAGCATCGCTCCCATGCTCACGTACAAGCTGTCCATCTTTGAGTACAACTTGAAAGAGACCTCGTCCTGGTACATTGACAATGCGTGTCCGGAGAACGGGTAGTCCTTCGACAGCCGTATCAAAGGCCTTCTTCAGACGCTCTGCTACTTGAACTGGAAGTGTTGCGACACGTTGTGCAACATATGCATCTTGAAACTTCGCAGAGAGAGCCATGAGACCCTCTTGGAGAGGTGTGCATGGGTAGATGTCCTCGACGTTCTCAACCTGGACACCGCAAAGTGCAGCAGTTTCTGTCTTTGCTTTCTCTGCATCCCAGTCCTTGCTAATAAGCGAAAACGCTTCGACCTCATCCGTTTCCTCGTCGGATAGCGGTTTTGCTTTGGCAGCCATGGCCGAGAGTGTGGGGTTGAGCATAATGTCCGGCACAGTCAGTACAACGCCCTCATCTCGCGCAGCAGCGACCAGTCTCATTGCCCTGAGCGAGTCACCTCCCATGCTGAAGAAGTTATCGTTGGCACTGAAGTCGGCGTCGCCACCTAGAAGCTTTGCCCATAATTGACCAAGTTTGATCTCCATCCCCGTAGTGGGTTCCTTCTTCTCTGTTATCGCCGAGTTGAACCTTCTCAGATCCTGACGGGTGACTGAGTTGCCGATTTCACGGAGCCTCTTCCTATCGGTCTTGCACGAGACAAGAAGCGGCATCCTGTAAAGTGGAATATACGCACTTGGTACCATGTATCCTGGTAAGTCGATATGTAGCTGCTTGGTCATCTCTTGCAAAGCAGCTTGAAGCTTGTTGGAGAAGCTGCCAAAGGTTTGACCGTCCAAATGGCGCATACCACTCTTCTTCTGCTCAACTAGGAACGCGACAAGAGTCTGCTCTCCGATACCGCCAGGCTTGATGACTTCGGCAGCGAGCTGAGTATCAGCCGGAAGGTGCTTTTGCATATTGTACTCAATCTCAGCGAGTTCTATACGTTGACCACGAAGCTTGACCTGCTGATCTTGACGTCCGACGAAAATGACTTCACCGTTACCGTCTGGGTCATACCGCACGAGGTCACCACTCTTGTAAATGCGTCCTCGTCGACCGGGGAACTTCTTGCTTCCCTTGAGCAGAAACTCTGGGTCCTCGATGAATACTTCCTTGGTCTTTGCAGGGTTGTTGAGGTATCCATTACCGACAATTGGTCCTTCGATGAGAAGCTCTCCGACAGCTCCAATGGGTACCAATTCATTGTGGTTTTCGGGATTTGTAAGCCAGATGGCACAACCTTTGCCTTTACCCATGGTAATATATGGCTTAGCACCCACATCGGAGTTGATGGTCGCGCCAACAGTCGCTTCAGATGGTCCGTAGGCGTTGACTACCTTGGTTTTCTGACCCCAAGAGGCTGCATCGCTCGCAGAAACACCCTCACCACCTAGAGCGATGGAGTCTAGCTGAGTAAGGATATCGACGTCTAGTGTTCGCGCAACTGATGGTGTCATTCCAGCAAAGGTGACACGCATGTCGCGCATGGCACCACTCATATCGTTCATTCGACGGTCTTCTGATGGAGTGCATAGTGTTCCTCCATGTGCGAGTGTGCAGAGCATGGAATCGATACAAACATCGAACGCGTAACTTGCAAAGTCAAGCACGCGAGAATGAGATCGATAGCCTACAGCATGTGCTCTTGGGATGGCACCAGAGGTATACTGACTGTGGGAGATGAGACATCCTTTGGGCAATCCTGTACTTCCACTTGTGAACTGAATATACATATTTGCTGACGGTGACACAGGCGGAAGAGTGGTCTTGGGCTGTTGTTCTGCAAACGGACTATAGACCTTATCAAACTTCGATTCCGAGATGGGTATGATCGTCGCTGATGGTGCAATACGGGCTGCGAGCGACGATTGAGTCTTAGATGAGATGAACAGTTTTGCGTTAACCTGTTGCACGATGGTCCGAAGTCGACCTTCGGGTTGTGCGGGATCGAGCAACGCGAAACATGCGCCAGCCTTCATGATAGCTAGCACAGCGACCGTAGTCCAGCGTGACTTCTCGAAGAGACAGGGAATGATTTGATCTGGGGAGTCGTCTAGCAAGCGCAGGGTCTGGGCAAGGTTGGTGGAGTAGTCGTCGATTTGGCGGTAGGTCAACTGGCCGTCCCAAGCATCGATCGCAATCTTGTTTGGATTCAGTTCGGCTTGTTTAGACACCATGTCGTGATGGCAAGTCTGGATGTCTGGGTGCATCGGCGTATTCCAGTTCCAGATTTCGTCAAGCTCCTGTTCGGAGATGGATGTGAGGCTGGAGATGGAAGTTTCGGGGTCGTTGAACAGGGTATCAAAAGTTGAAGCAAAGAAATGAAGTTGCGACACAGCTTGGTGTCGGGACATGGTGGGAGGCTGCCATTGCGAGGTAGCATGGAGAGAGCCTTTGCGAACCTCGAGCGAAACTTGGAATGTCCACTGCTTTCATGTCAGGCATGGCCCCCGTATTCCACGAGAAAAGCTCACCTCTTCTTTGCTTCCGTCATTCAAGAAAATAGACTTCTCAACGGAGATGTCTTTCGATCTCACGTCCCTGATTTTCGACTCGAGTTGCCCAACAGCCCGCTGATTTTGCAAGTCGAGGTCGGGTGTGGGTATGCATTGTATTTGATTTGCTCCACCATTTTCGACACCCCAAGTAAATTGGTGGAAGACATCTCTTTGATACCTCTGCACGAGTATAACCCAGGCTGTTAGAATTGTGTCAAGTACAGCATTCGCGTCCAGGCCCTCTGGAATCGGTATTTCTACCTCATTCAAAGTGGCCGCTGTACTTTTCTGTATGGCTTCGTTGTCGTTGGTGGCTTTAGTGCCATTTCCGGGCACTATCACAACACCATTGCTCTGGACCTTTGCTTCAGTGTGCTCTTCAGGCACACCAGCGAAACGTACGATGGAGTCACCATTTTGTAAATGCATTGTGATGTTTGAGCTTTGGCGCTTCTGTCTCTTCTCGTACTTGACGGGCTCTTCTTTGTAGGTGGGGTTGGGGAAGAAACGATACTGCTGTTGAGCTTGTCGAGTCAAGTCCCAGGCTTTCTCATGGAATGGGCCGAGCATCGCAAGTAAGTAGTTCTCATCGATCGCTCCACCTGTGCCTCGGACTCATCATCCTCAAGAGCTAGCATCCCAAACAGCAGCCAGGATGAGGGTCCCAGAGGGAAAAACACCAGTCTACCTCGGCCAAGCCAATGCATATCGACGGACAATCCGCCCTCGTCATTTCCATGATCATGGCGCGTATACAGGGTCCATCTCGATGGCATCCCACCTTCCCACGTCGGATGGCTTCATAATCTCACGTAAAAAACCGCGGCAAGCCCATGCATCTCCAGCCGGTATGGAGCTTTAGCAGTATGGGACGTTGCTCCACCCCGCGCGTCCAAACCCCCCACAGAGAGCGGATCAGATAAAATTTCTTCCTTCTGCCTGAATAATGGCGTCGACTAACTGCATCTGATAAGTCGCAGTATGCAGCAGTGTGGTAGGTAGTAGGAGTAGGAGTCATGCGGGCTGCAAAGGCGGACTTGCCTCTTGTGGCTGGGCCAAGGTGCACGTCATTCTCTGCAGGGTGACATAGTAGAGTAGTAGAGTAGGTACAGTGCAAGGTGAGGTGCTAAGAGTATGTGAAGGGTGGATGACAAGGTGACAAGGTGACAAGGTGACAAGGTGTGGTGGGTGGCTGCTGGCTGCTGGCTGCTCACCTTAGCCGATCACCTGCCTGCAGATCGCTTCCATCTGATAACGGCCGATGCTCGGAGAACGCTAGCAAGCGAAGTCGTCAAGCGTTCCGTCCTCTCTTCTCGGAACACCAACTTAGATCGACACAGACCAGCCGCAGCCGCCATGGCTTGGGAACCACCACAGTATCATGTACATCTTTTGTCCATGCCAGCCAGCGCCATTATCAGATGGTCGAGACGGGCCGATTGTACCTTGCACGCTGCATGTCATCTTATTCGCGCACCCAGGCCTGCACAAGTGAAGCCAGCGACATGAGGAACCGGTACGACCCACCATGTTGGGGAAATTTCTTCTCCAACATACGGGATGAGCAAAATTTTCTCGTCCAAGCACCTTTAATCGCCCCCCCCCCCCCCCCCATTTTGTCCCGCAATGTCAATGTTGCGCCCCCCAGGAAAGGGCCTTCGCTTGGAGCGGATCTGATAACTTTAATGGAGACGTGCTGCGAGGGGGACGCACAGTCTGCGGATAGGACGTTGTCGTGGAGTGCGAGTCCCCCACGCGCTTGGTCGTCGGTGGCGTGTTGCTGTTCTCTGAATCGCAGCATTGGCGTCATGATTCAGCGTCATGGAACTTGAAGGTTGCCCGCGCGTACCTACCTCAGAGAACACAGACTGACGCGTTGCGTGGCCGAGATCGATGTATGCCAACAGCATGAAACTTTGCACCCTTGGGAGACCCACGATACCTAGATCGAACTGTGGAACCAGACACTTTGAGCAATTGCAGCATGGCACAAGACGGGGTTTTTTTTGTCCGATTGCATCACTGACTGTTTCCGTATACATCCGTCAGAGTATGAAATATTATTTCATTTTTGCTTGACTATTTCACGCCACATATCCCTCTGCCGTTGTGCTGGCCAGGCGATCAAGGCGTCCACGACTCAAAAGTCCCAGGCCACAAATCATATCGTCAGAACTTTCCCTTCACGTCGCGTGGGGCCGAAATAACAAAATAAGAGCAGAGTGAATCTTCGTCAGCAGCTGTCGCATAGTGCCGAAATACCAACTGTCACTGCGGAGACCTCTCCGGTATGTTTTGTGAAGAGGAATGCATAACGGACCGAAGAGGTAGCTGGTAATTGACTCGATCATCTCAGACCTCTCTTCCGCTTGGCCATGGGTTTCGTAGTGTTGCCTGCATTGGCTGCAGACATCGGTCCTGTATACGATGCATACTTTGCTGCGTTCAAGAATAATGCGGTCACGCGGGCATTTTTTCCTTCAGCCACCGAGGATGACTTGACCAAATCCGATTCTGAATTCAGGTGTGTGCTTTTAGTGATGAAAATATCATTCTTATACACGTGATTGTATTGCACATGGGCCGTTGTGCTGCAGGCCATGGTCGGCTAACAAATTGCAGAAAAGTACATACACAAAACACATTGCAATACTGGCAGACCACTCCCACGCAATACACTGTGAAATGTGTTGATACCGAGACGGACAAAGTCGTCGGTATGGCGCTCTGGGACATATACCTTACTCCTAGCGATTGGAAAAAGGGCGAGATTTCCTGGTTGCATGGAAAAGAAAAAGACCGTGCCGATGCGCTGATAAGCCCGCTTTGGGATGTACGAGAAAGACTGTGGGGAAACAAGCGATATTTATACTGCCATGTCATAGCTGTACATCCAGATCACTGCCGGCGTGGTGTTGGCGAGCTGTTGTTTAGGTTTGGGATGAGTATAGCAGAACAGACAAACCTGCCCATCTATATAGAAAGTTCGAAAGAGGCCCGCAGGCTATATGAGAAGATGGGCTGCAAGCTGCTGAAAGAAAGACCAATCCATAAGTCGGAAGACATGTGGCCAGAGAAGACGAATGGCGCCAAGGAGGATCAGGATGTTGCGCTGTATGTCTGGGTCCCATCGAACAAAGTAGATCTACTGCCGCAAGAGGTAGAGCTTGCGCCATGAGACAATACTGGTATTTTCTAAAAGTACATATTCTATAAACATTGAAAAAAGGTCAATCCAGCATCTGATGCAAAGCATTGATACGGTAGCTTTCGCTCCGTTGTACAAGTTCCTCGTGGCGCCCTTGGTCAACGACCTTGCCGCCTTCTACAAGGAAAATGACATCTGCTCTCGCAATGGTCCTGAGCCTATGGGCAATGGCGATGACTGTCACACCGTGCCCCTTGACGGCACGTTCAAGTCCAGACTCCAGAGCTCTTTCACTCTCTGCATCGAGAGCGCTTGTACTCTCGTCTAAGAGGAGAAGTTTCGGTTTTCGAACGAGAGCTCGCGCAATGGAGAGGCGCTGTCTTTGTCCACCAGAAAGCTGGTTTCCATTCGAGCCACATTCAGTGTCATAACCTTGGGGTAGCTCAACGATTGTATCATGGATATTCGCGAGCTTGCATGCCTCTTGAATTTCCTCATCTGAAGGCTCGTGACCGGGTCGTGCCCCAAGCGAGATGTTGAATTTGATACTTCCTTGAAACAACACATTCTCCTGCGGAACGTATGCAATATCGTCTCGAAAGGAAACACCGTGGTGGCGTGAAATGTCCATACCATTGATCGCAATGCTTCCTGAAGAAGGCGTATAGAAACGTTCTAGCAGAGCTAGGACGGTACTTTTACCAGCACCCGAAGGACCGACAAGGGCACAAAACTGTCCGGGCTGGATGGAAAGAGATAATGATGTCAACACGGGAACTCCAGGGCGCGCAGGATATGCAAAGTGTACATCGCGAAATACGACTCGAGCTCCACCTGTTGCAGATGATGGGGGGGTTGAGTCGGCCATGGCCTCAATATCTTTTTCCTTCTCACTATACTCGAGCTCTGTAGTCAAACGTCGAGACGTCGAATCTGGGGTATCCTTGCCAAGCTCGATTAGCCCGCAGATCCGGGAGATGGCAGACTTGGCTTTGGAGATTTCCGGGGCAAGGGTGAAGAGCTGTCCCCACAGTTGGGCGGAAACAAGCATGGAGATCAGGATGATGAAGAATTCCGTTTGAGAATACCGTCCCTCGATAATGTTCTTGGAGCCCCACCAATAGGCGAAAGCGTAAATGAAGCCTCCAAAGGAATTTGCAACCGCCAACCATACATTGGTTTTGAAACTCTGCTGTACCATTTCTTTCCGTGGGGCCTGCAACGACCGCCTATAAGTCTGCAGGATCTCGTCCTCGATAGACAGAGCATGTACTGTCTTGATGTTTGAGACCGCTTCAATGGTTACGCCGATTGACGAGGAAAAGGCGCCAGCGTGCTTGACTGCAAATTGTGAGATGGCTCGGAGTTGCATGTACCCAGCTCCAAGCAGAAGCGGAACCATAACAAGACAGACTATAGCGATTCTCCAAGCAACGATATGCGACAGTACGATGGCAGCTACGAAGTTGACCAAGACAGAGAATAGTGTTCCTATGAGCAGGGTCAGCCTTTGTCTCGGTCCGATACAAGGTTATATGTAAGTCAAGCTTCCTACGTACCGATAATAGAGCCGCTAAACCCAGCAAGCGAATTGCCATCCTTGGTGATATACTCTAAAAGCTGGGAAGGACTCCGGGCGTCAGATTCGTGCCATTGTAATGGCTGCCGCAAGAGCGTCTGCAACGACATATTGCGAACTTTGTAGATCAGTCGCTCAGATATTAAGCCAAAGACTGCCCAGCTAGCGAAATTTGCAAGGAACTCTATGCAAGCGAGCATGAACCACATCCCAGAAAGGAATGCACCTTGCGAACGGATGTAGTCCGGCCGATTGCAAGGTGACATCACACCCATGATGTTACCGAAGAGAAGCCCAGAGCCAGAGTATTGACCACCAACGATTAGAGCAGCGAAAAAGGCTACGAACACAAGCAGAGTATATGGTCGCACCAGTGGCCCCATGGTCTTGCGAATGGAGCCAGCAATTACTGATCCTTTGATCGGCTCCGCGAGTGAACTCTTTTCGTGATCTGAGGCAGGAGTTATGTCAACCTCGGGCAAAATCAATGGATCCTTCTCATTCGATATCCTATCGACGTGATGAGAATCAAGACTTGTTCTTGAGCTTGATGCTCCATTTTCATTCGATTTGACCGTCTGCAGACGTATCATATCTGCATACGATCCGTCCAGGCTCATTAGTTGATCATGTGTACCCTGTTCAATGATGTTGCCCTTCTTCATGACCACAATTTTGGAAGCATTTCGAATCGTGGAGAGGCGATGAGCAATAGAGATGACTGTTCGGCCTTGCGATGCTCGTTCAATTGCAGCTTGAATACGTTGTTCACTTGCCGAGTCGAGTGCAGCAGTAGCTTCATCCAGAATGAGGATCTTGGGATCCCGCACAAGGGCACGCGCAAGCGCAATTCTTTGTTTCTGGCCACCACTGACCTGTGATATTTTGGTTAGCGTTGCAGTCACTGAGGCAATATGGCGGGATGGAGAGACACCTGCAGCTATCAATCTTGATCAAGACCTCTGTGATGGGTTACTCTCGAGAGAATACCGAATTCCAAAAAGAAATAAACAGGACTTTACTCACCAGACTTCCGCTTGAACCAACTAAAGTCGCGAACCCAAATTCTA
Organism: Plenodomus lingam; assembly: GCF_022343315.1. NCBI lineage: Eukaryota > Fungi > Ascomycota > Dothideomycetes > Pleosporales > Leptosphaeriaceae > Plenodomus > Plenodomus lingam. The sequence continues at coordinate 1,117,896 of NW_027093973.1, forward strand.
AGCGGCCTATGAAGATAGCAACATCTGCGAGGTCTGCCGCATGCTGAACCAATCGAACAATCTCAACAACCTCTGGGGTTGTTTTCTCTGCTGCTTTGAGGAGGTCTTCTCCTCCCCGCACGTCTTCAGCCACTTGGGAAAGAACCCCACTCAGTAAAACTTTCTCTAGATGTGCATGCGGTGGGGAATTTACTAGACCTAGAGCAATGTTTTCCAAAATAGATCGATCAAGGAGGGAAGGCTCTTGCTGAACAAGACTGATGAATCCTCGTAGATTCCTGATATTTATATCTTTTAGGTTTTTGCCGTCCAGGAAGACAGCTCCACTTTGCGGATCGTAGAATCTGGTGATCAAGCTTGCGATAGTTGACTTGCCACTGCCAGAAAGACCAACGATGGCAGTAAGCTCACCTGCATCGCACTTCAAAGACATGCCATTCAGAACAGGATGGTCCGGTCTGGAGGAGTACGTGAATTCGACGTCACGTAGTTCGATTTCTCCTTTAACAGATGGCGGTTTCTCAGCACTTGTCTCAGTGTTGTCGATGGTTGGCTTTGTTTCAATGTCTTTGCGTACACGGGCGAAAGCAGCCAGAGCACCACCAAACAGAGGCATCATTGGAGCAATCTGACTAAGAACGATAGCACCTGTGGGAATGGTGTCAGCAAAGAGTCGAGTTGTGATGTATATAACTCACCGTCAAGAAGGATGAAGGTGACTGTATAGATCTCTCCGATTGTGGCATTGCCTTTGCCCTCGATAGCGTCGGCGACCTTACGGCTACCTTGCCAATAACCTAAGGCACTGGCTGAGAAGGCAATGAAGTACAGCAAACCTGCCTGCACGGCAGCAACAGTCGCTTTCTTGATACCCTGTGTTCGTGCAACTCCCAAGTGACCTCGAAACTTCTCTTCCAGTCTTACATCAGCACCAAGAGCATGTACCAGACCAACGTGAGTCAATGCCTCAGAAGCAATCGCACTTGCTGATCCGAAACTCTGGCCAAGCTTCGTGCTGTATTTGCCCACGAAGTGACCGCCAATCGTTGCCGATAGAAGAAATGCGGGGATTAGTGCGACTAGCATGCCAGCAAGCTGTGCGTTCTTGATGAAACCGACAATGTATGCGGTCACGCAGAAGGATACGCACGTGAGCGCAACACCAACCTTCTCGTTGGTACCGCTCTCGATTGCCTGGACATCACCATTGAGCCGAGATGACACTTCTCCAGATTGGATGTTGTCGAAGAAGGCCATGTCTTGTCGTAAGAGGTTCCTGAGGTAGCGATCGCGAACTCGTTGGGCTAGCCGCTGGGATGCCAAGTTCCAACACACGAGGTGGGTGTAGATGCAGAAGAAGCTAGCGATAGCAATGTACACCAGCAACAGAATTTTGGGCGTAATGGAGGACATGTCCCCCGTGCCAGCACCAGCTTCGTTGCTACATGTTGCGTCGTTGATTTCGTCGACCAATTGCCCAAAGACAATACCGATGAGGGGAAAAGGAACGCCTGCAGCGATTGCAGCTATGAAGCCAACGAAAACGAGCAGCTTGTCTAGCCATGTTGGATCTGCATAAAAGAGGAGTTGGATGAAACTGAAGAAGGACTTGATGGACGCTGAAGGGCTCTTCTTGACAGCCATCTTGTCCACAAGCTGTATTTCAGGAATAGCTGCTCTGCGTTCAAAAAGATCATGAGATTTGGCAAAGACAATGACAGGCTCAGCAAAAGAGTCACCAGGATGGATTGGGCCCTCCAAGTCACGACTGCCTTCTTCGACATAGTGGATGTGGGTGCAGCAGGGGAGTTTAGTGGCACAGCATCGACCAGCATAGCGTCACGTGAAATGGAATAGCCTATAGCGTCGGTATGCATGGTGGTATTGAAGGTGGAGCTTGGGAAAAGTATCGAGTGATGGTGGAGTCGCGTCATTAGTCGTGTGTCTGCATTCACCCACTGAGCAACTTGATCAGATTAGATTAGATGGTGGATAGAAGAAATTTTGCTAGTGGACTAGTGTCAACGCTATTCCTCATTAAGCAAAGGGCTTGAGACCCATCCGCCCTACATCCGAGCTTGCACTTGAACCACCCCGGCCTGTGACGCCTGAGCCACTGACGACACCTTGCGCACGACTTCACCCGCAGCAAGGGCTACGTCTTTTGCCAGCGTACGTCCTCCTTCCGATTTTGATGAGACTAGCCAGAGTCTGCAGCCATCGGCAACGGCGCCTCGCTTGAACTGCACCTCCTCCAGGCTCTCGCTCCTTTGGTGACAGCCAAGAATCAGGCCATCCAAGCTCTCCAGGAGGCTCCCGGTGGACATGGAGCTGACAGCAGTATCTCGGATGATGACATCGGACTTGGAGCAAGTAGCGCGAGCGTCTCTGCCGATGAGGACGCGAAGCCTGTATTCACCCTTGGTTCGGACGTGTTTTTCGTATCCGCGCATGTAAATCTCCTGGACCAGCCCGGAAGCTCCGGCCACTGACAATTTCTTGTCTGCAGTGGGTTTCGCCCATATGGAGCACAACTGTGGTTGTGCTGGCTCTTGGTCGTTGAGCACTGTCAGTGGAGCCAAGGATTCATCCTCGGTCACCACTGTAATGTTTCCCAGACGAGGGCATGAAAGAATGTCATTGAGTACTTCCGCCATCTGTGGCCCAGAGCCAATAACAGAGATGTTGAGACGTGGCTCGTTTGCACCTCGCAGCTCTTCTCTTCGCGCAGGGTATTCATTCATGGGAATGATCCTTTGTCCGGAAAGGAAGTCGATTGTCGTCAGGGGAGGTGATGCTACAGGCTTCTGCTGTGATGGCGAAGGTGCTACAATATTCCTTGCGCGTACCGCATATGTTTTACCCTGACTATCTCGAACGGCAACTCTCCACCCTTTGGCGACACCGTTGTCCATCTCAGGAGTTACACCTACGACTTCGCTGCCATAGCGAACCTGGTCTTTGAATTTTTCGGCGCACCATCTCATGTAGTCGTCAAATTCCTCGCGGAGAGGATTCAGTCGATCAGAGTTGGCAAACTCGACCAACCGTTTCTTCTCCAGCAGATAGTTGACATAGCTGAAGGACGTCCTCGGGTTGCGGAGAGTGGCGAGATCATAAACAAAGGGAATTTCCATGCGGGTTCTGGCTGTATGCGATCCCGTATGCCATGAGAATGACGGTTTGCGCTCGAGGTAGAGTGTGCTAAGCGGTTTTCGAGTTTCCTGGTTCGCGATCGCTGTGGCTAACTGAGCAGCTCCGAAGCCGATGCTTACCAGATCGTAGCTTGGTGTCGCATCCGGAGACGCTGAAATGGCTGTGGTGTCCAGATGACTGCTAGATCGTTCGGTTGAGGCCATGATAAAGATGGGTCGTCCTATTCAAGGAAGCTATCAAGGTTACTGATTTAGATGTTGATATAAAGAGAAGGCTTCAAAGGAACACTGTCTACCGCCACGAAGATATGCTCTGATCAACGATTTACGGACCTCAGTAAGTTACAGGGCTATACAACATTGACCCATGCTTTTCCGACAAAAATAATAGCACAATGTCATCGATGTCTAGCGTAATCCATACGCGAGAAGTGCTAAAACATGCAGCATGATTGATACGCTGGCGTGCATAGCAATGTGGCTGCCAGACCAAGACCCACTTAGTGTGGTGTGACCAACTACCCACTCGGAAATTCCTTGCGAATGCGCCTAACCAGGCCCCCTGCTCTTCAGAAACTGTACCGATCGAAGAGTATCTTGTCCATCTAAGCCTGCATAATGCTGTGGGCTAAAATCTCCTAGGACCATGAACTTGACCTCGGCTTGGGCTTGAACGATGCCATCTTGAACGATTTGAATACCCTCACGTTCATGCAGCCGCGGCAATTGATTTGAGATCCTAGGACTTCTACATTTTGGTCCCTTCGACAAACTCAGACGACATACATCATGGCACAACAAGCGAGGTCAATTGCAGCAGCAGAGCCGTTTGTACTCAAACTGCCACACCCATATCTTACTGCGTTCGCGATCAACAACGTTGCTACTAAGGGCCAGCCCATATGCAACAAGATATCCCTTTCCTCAGCGAACACGACTGGGAAAGAGACCGCTCCACCTATGCCCCTGCACAACGATACAGTATCCTTTACCGATTTTGGAGTCTTGAGTAAGGAAGAAGCACCCCCAACTGGCGACAACAGTTCGTGGGCGCGCACGCGACGATCACCTTATTTGACTATTACCTGGACTGGAGACCGACCATCAGTCCCGCAGCTGTGGCTCATTGCCTATGCATTGGTTTCCCTGCATCCTCTGGTTGAAAATTTCCGGGTACTCTTCTCTGGTCGAGATTCTGAAGCCTTGGCTGAGGAACTGTTTGCAACCGGCTTATTCCATCCCCACCCCCGGGCCTCGAGTACATTAGCACCACACGATGGATACTTGCTGCTAAGGGGTACCTTCTGGCAAGGGGCCGGCTCACCCTTTGGAGCTCGCCCAGTTTGGGCACCGCACCTTGATGCTACTGGCAAGCCGATTACCAGACAATACCCTCCATTTCCTTACCAGAACGCACCTTGTACTCAATTTCCAGCTGTACCACGGCATACTATGCACCCCGTCCGCGAACCAAAACCTGAGCCTGGATCAATCATCTACAGCCGATGGATACCCCATTTGAAGGAGCACTTCACCATGGTTGCTCTCGATTACACCAACAGCGAGCATCTTAGTCTGTTCCACAATTGGCAAAACGACCCGCGTGTGGCTGCAGGATGGAACGAGACTGGAACACTGGATCAGCACCGCGAGTATCTCCGAAAGCTGCATGAGGACCCCCACGTGTTGACCATGTTTGCTGCTTTTGACGACATTTTCTTTGCCTACTTCGAGGTCTATTGGGCCATGGTGAGTGTCACTTGACTTGAAGTAGCCTTAGGCACAGTATGTTGACACCTGGCACAGGAAGATCATATGGGGGCGCATTACCAGTCATCACCATATGACCGCGGTAGACATTCTCTCGTGGGGGATATCAGGTTTAGAGGTCCTTATAGGGTCTCCGCCTGGTGGTCTGGTCTGATGCACTACATGTTTCTTGACGAGCCACGCACCTGGAACTTGGTAGGCGAGCCATCGGCTACAAGCAGCACCGTACTGGCGTACGACTTTGCCCATGGCTTTCATGTTGAGAAACTCATGGATCTGCCTCATAAACGAAGCGCACTCATGATGGTCAACAGAGAAAAGTTCTTCATGTTGAGTCCATTTGTATGGGACGGGGAAAGGAAAGTTCGACCCAGCCTGGATGCACTGGCAAAGCTCTAACTGGAACCATTTATTTGATGTTAATTTTTTTTTTTTTTGGAATTACAGCCTTACCTGTATATACATACCACTCTTGAACTGATTCGACACATTGTAGTGTTGCCACTTTCTGTGATTCTCGGTGGCCACCAAAGCGCTGAGACTTCAATTCTGTGCAATTGCCGAGACGACATTCCGGCGCTGATTAGAGAGTTTTCGAATCCGGTGTTTACCGGTTCGATCGCGATGTAGTGCGCTACAACTTGGAGCCGACGTCATGGCACCATGCATCGCGACCAATGAAAAAAAGGGACGCTACGACTTCGGAATATGCAGGGCGCGGATCAGATAACCTTAAGCAAGCCCCATGTCCGTCCTGGCGTCAGCCATTCAGCCATTCAGCCATTCAGCCATTCTCTGCACGTCGCAGCGAGAAAGAATTTATCAGATCCTTCATGTCCAGGGCGAATAGCGTGTACCCTGCTTGACCCCACCCGTCAGCTATGTACATACCATACAGGCCATGGTATGTACCTACGTAGTATGTAGCATGTTATAGCTGTCAGCATGTCGTATGAGGTGTATCCACTAAGTCTGCTTTTTGGATGCAGGGGAAGGCACTAGTCTTTACGGTGAAATGTTACAGTGGGAAGACGTAACGGCGATTCAGCATGAACTCCTACTGTACTTACTCGATGTCCCTGTAAGCGTTCCTACTACCACAACAAAGTTTGAGGTACCACTCCAATATTTCAAGGTCCATCCATGTCCCGTTGAAAATTGTCCGACCTTTCACTAGGACGCTCTGGCCAAAGGGCCACCATCATTATGGGGCCAACTAGTTAATATCATGTAAGAGCAAACTGCGCCTCCATGCCAACCATTCCCCGTTCTCTCCAGCTGCAAGGTGGCACGAGTCACTGCTCCATCTGATAAAAATTTCTTCAGTCACACACTTTCAAGAGTAAGTTCCGATATCGCGATGGCCTGGTTTAATCTTATCAGATGAGATCAAAGGCCGACCCTTGCACGTAGCATATGCCCGGATTAGGGCCGCCCCGTATTGCTTTCACAAGCTTCCTCGCAAACATCCGAACTGACTCCACTATGGCAACAGGGGCCGATCATCTCCCGGACGAGAGACGTTTTTGCTCATCATTTGACGGTTGCTGCTAGCAGATTCCAGAATGATGACAGCGGCGTTTTACCTGAAAAGAGTGGGAGGCCTGGTGGAATGTCGGGCCATGGAATCTGCCGTTGCGCAAGGTCTGGTACGTGAAGCTCCACAGCGACGACGCATTCAAATTACTTACGGCGAAGAAAGAGCTACGACGAAAAGGCCAGGCCAGCTAGCCAGTTGGTACACTTAGATCCGAGCCATCAGCGAGCAGCCGTCACTTTCGATCCATTCTCGTTCACAACGAAGCATGGCAATGATCTGTACAGCCAAACTTCACTTTCAACTACTCGACTGCCTGTGGATATTTCTGTATGCTATCATTTCTCTAGTATTCTCCTTGTGCGCTTTTCACTGTCTAAGTCAGCCCTTCACTTCTGTTACAACCAAACCACCGCGAGGTCTTCCTTTTGGGCAATCGAGAATCTTCAGTGATTAGTGCAAAAGTACGACTAAGCGTTCAGTGTCGGAAGAGATTGATCTGATAAGATGGCCGACATCTATGATCAGTCTCGACAAGATGCGCTACAGCGTCTAAACCAGACCCTCCTGCAAATCGATCCATACATTCTCCCGCCATACCCTAACCTCTCTCTGGTCGCTGGCCCTCTCGACCCTCCCCTTTTACAACTAACACTGTCACAATTACTGTCGCAACAAAGTGCAGCATATCCTAACAATGAGGCCGTCGTCATACCATGGACAGGTGCACGATGGACGTATCAAAAGTTGTGGAACGAATCCAATCTTTTGGCAAGAGCTCTACTGAAGTATGGCGTCCGACCGAGAGACAGGATTGGAATTATGAGTGGCAATTGTGAAAAGTACATTGCGTTGTTCTTCGCTTGTGCGAGGGTTGGCGCGATATGTGTCACGCTCAACAATACCTACACAGCGACCGAGATGGAGTACGCTCTGAGACATACAAGTGCGTCATGAAACTACAATCAGATGGACTCTGAGCTGACCTTTGCAGAATGCCGAGCACTCTTCACAACACCTACAATCTCTCGATTCGATAACGGACCATTGCTAGAGAAGCTCCACCAAGAAGACCTTTCTTCAACTTTGCCCGACTTGAAGACTGTATGTCTAATCCGGGGACAATACAGCGACTTCATAAAATACGAAGAGTTTATCCAAGAGGCGGAAAGCATTCCAGATCACATCCTCGATATATTCGACGGCATAGTCAGTCCCCACGATGTTGCAAATCTCCAGTTCACAAGTGGGAGCACCGGTAATCCAAAAGCTGCCATGTTAACGCATCAGTATGTCTACTTGCATTTCACTATTATAAATTCTAACACAATTAAGTAATCTCATCAACAACTCCCGCTTCATCGGTGACCGCATGGATCTCACACCTTCAGATACCCTCTGCTGCCCACCACCTCTGTTCCATTGTTTTGGTCTCACTCTCGGTCTCCTCGCAACACTGACACATGGTGGAAAGATTGTTTACCCCGCCGAATCATTTGATCCCGCCGCAACCATGCGTGCCATCTCCGAAGAACGCTGTACAGCATTACATGGTGTCCCAGCAATGATGGAGTCAATCATGGACGTGGAGCGACCGGCGGATTGGAGATCAGACCTGCGTACTGGTATCGTAGCAGGTAGCCCAGTGCCACGCTGGCTCATGGAACGCATGGTCAATGAACTCGGTATGACTGACTTCACATCAAGTTATGGTCTCACAGAGGCCAGTCCTACCGTCTTCAATGCGCACACAACGGATTCGCTGCATGCACGCTTGACAACTGTAGGTACCGTGCTCCCACACGCCCGTGTCAAGATTGTAGATCATAACGATAGAGTTGTTCCTATCGGTGTGCGCGGCGAACTTTGCGTTGCCGGGTATCAAGTTTGTCGAGGGTATTGGGAGAATCCTGAGAAGACTGCGGAGCTCCTCGTTCGAGATGAGCAAGGCGAGCTATGGTTGCATACTGGTGATGAAGCTGTCTTGGATGTCGACGGTTACTGTACAATCACGGGCCGGTTCAAGGATATTATTATCCGAGGTAGGTTCATGTTTTCCTCTGGCTGGGAATGGGTTACTGACAACGCATAGGCGGTGAAAATATTTACCCTCTTGAGATTGAAGAACGTCTCGTGGAGCACCCGTCCATCGTCCGCGCCATCGTGGTGGGTGTGTCACATCCTCGCTACGTCGAGGTACCTGCTGCTTTCTTACTGCACGAAAAAGGCACAGAGAAGCCCGACCTGGAAGAAGTAAAGAATTGGGTTAGGAAAGTCCTTGGTAGACACAAGGCACCCGTTCATGTCTTCTGGCTTGGGGAAGACTGCGAGGCTGAGGTACCGCTGACAGGGAGTGGCAAAATCAAGAAGTTTGCTCTGCGAGATGTCGCAGAAAAGCTGTTGGAAAAGCGGTAGTATTGCGCGCAAATCCATCTCTCCTTATCCTTGTAATCCCTTGCCTCAGTTCTTTTCAAGACTGGTGAGTCGCAGTTGCTTTCTCTCTAGATCCCTTTTGTTCTGCTGCTCAGTCACGTGCGAACGTGACGCGCTGCGTGGCGTTGCATTTCGAACCACCTTCCCACACTGCATATCTATTCGATCAGGTCGGTCTATTTCGTCTCTAATCAGCAAATAAAAGCAATTTGATCCCCGTGCACATTTATCTCTCCTAATATCCCTTTTCTTCGGGCTGATATCGTACGGCATGCTTTCCTCGCCGAGGGGCTGATGGTGATGTTTGTTGACGATGGTGTGACGTACGAACAAACAACACCAAGACATCCTTTATCATCTACTCCAGCAGTCTAGCCAATGGTAATAGGATCATTACATGAAGTCGTCATCATTACTGGCTATCTGTAGGGTTGACGCATCGTGTTAACATCGTTTGCTTCTCATCTTGTTTCCTTCAGTCTCCTCAGAAGGAAATCAGTATTGTTCTCAGCACAATTCTTACATCTCACACCGCGTATGCAGCGAGCAGCTGGACACTCAATCACCAGACAATAAACAACCATGGCAACTGACGCGAAGGTTGCGACGGCACACGTGTCCGATTCAAAGCACTTCATGTTCACCAGTGGAGAAACAGATCCTGTGTGGATTCATCGTCTGCCTTACAAGAGCCTTCCCAGGTTCTCCAAGCTCGACCGTGACCTCGAAACTGACGTCTGCATTGTTGGCGCTGGTATCTCGGGTGTATCAGTAGCTTACGAGCTTGTCACTCGAGGCCTCAATGTCGTACTAATTGAAGCTCGCGAGGTACTCTCGGGTGAAACGGGACGCACGAGTGGCCATCTCGCAAACGATCTTGACGATGGCTATCCGGCAATTGCGAGCAAGCATGGCGACAAGGGAGCAAAGGCAGCTGCTGAATCTCACACATGGGCTTTGAACCGTGTTGGTGAGATTTCGAAACAACTGGGCATTGAATGTGAATACCGTCATCTGCCCGCCTACGACTTCTCGCAGTACCCGAAGAGCTCCAAAAACCATGAGTCTGATATGCAGGTCATTGTTGAAGAAGGCATGAAAGCCAAAGAGCTTGGTATTCCCACCGAGTACAAGCCTGGATTTAAGCTGAGAGGATGGGAGGGTAATATCGATCAGACTGATGCTGTGATTTACCCTCAGCAGGCCACCTTCCACCCGACAAAGTATGTCGCCGGTGTTCTGGAATTCCTCAAGACACAAGCAAACTTCTCTTGCTATACAAACACGCGATGCATTGATTTGCAGGAGAAGGGTGTCGAGATCTTGGGCATGGGACACAAGAACGTGTATGTGAAGACAATGGACGGGCACACAATCAAATGTGCAGACGCTGTCGAAGCCACTTGTGTGCCTCTCCAAAAGCTCTCTGTCATTGCAGAAGAGGAGTACTACCGCACCTACTGTATCGCCATCCGTGTCCCAAAGGGCTCTGTTGAAGATGCACTCATCTACGACTCCGCAGATGTCTACAAATACATTCGTTTGACCGAATGCGATGAAAAGGATGATTACATGGTCGTCGGTGGAGGCGACCACAAAGTCGGCCAGGATAACACCGTCACGCCCTTTCACGAGCTCGAAGAATGGACACGCGCTCGTTTCCCCCAGGCCACAACCATCGACTACAAATGGAGTGGCCAGATCTTTGAACCCGTCGATCACATGGCCTTTATCGGGAAGAATCAGGGTAACAAGCACATTTACATCATCACTGGCGACTCGGGCAACGGTCTCACCCACGGTGTACTAGCTGGTAAACTCATTGCCGACTGCATCACCGAGCAGCCCAACCCGTGGATTACTGCATACGACCCTGGTCGTGTCGCTTCGATTGCCAAATCGCTTTCCTCGATGATAACCCACGATATCCAGATCAACGCAAAATACAAGCGGTTCGCCCAGAGCGACATCACGGATATCGAAGACTTGGTCCCGGGTGAGGGTGGTGTGCTCAATACCAAGACTTCGAAACCACTTGCCGTGTACAAGGATGAAGGTGGTCAGGTTCACAAGTTCAGTGCTATTTGCCCGCATTTACATGGTGTCATCACGTGGAATAGCACTGAAAAGAGTTGGGATTGCCCGGTTCATGGCAGTAGGTTTAGTTGTCATGGTGTGCAGCTTTGTGGGCCGGCAAAGGCGGGACTGCAGGCTGAGAGTGAGAGTGGGGAGATGTTGCAGAAACAGGCGGTGGAGTGCTAGATAGGCTTTTCATGTCGGAATTGTCTGTGAAGACCGATTTGGAGCGAGTACTGGGGGTTCTCGATTATAGGGTTGATTGACTTGATTGACTTGAATGGCCTGGATACCGAATGATAAGTCCTCCCGACTCGCCATTGAAACACCAAAATACATGAAATGATCGAGATTAATAAATTCACCCGTAGTCGCCCTGATACAATGCACCAGCTCCAGCTCCTGCCCAGAACACCTAACCCTCCTCAACCACCTGGCATATAAGAGCGAGTTGTTCTTTACCCAGATATATTACTTCACACCCCACCCCTGAGCTCCTCTTACTTATTCACTCCCATCCAACGTACAGAAGTCTGTTATCTTATCCCGTGACAATTTCCCTCAACCAGCTTTCTAAATATATTTCTAACAAAAAAATTCCAGACGCGATCAACAGGAATAATATGCCAACCTGCACCACATACTAGTGCCTGTACCCTAACAATCACAAGAAAAAAAGACGATACTCGTGTGTCCTACTAGACACTACAGTTGCAGAAATCACGAGTGGATTCTATACATGCAGGGGAAAGAAGTGAAATTTTGCAGATTTGGTAATTTAGAGGAGGGGTTGGAACTGTGGTATTGTTTTTAACTCTATGGCTGTATGGTTCTGGACTGAGCTGTGTTTTTGAGAGAATACTTTGTTCGTAAAGGGTGAAGGCCTCTCTCTTTCTCCTCGCACATCCCACACCACCACACTACCTCCCTATTTCCCCCCCCCCCCCCCCCCACTTAAAGCCAAAATAACAAAAAGTCAACAGAGGCAAGAGAACTCTAACTCATCCAACCCAACCCAACAAATCCGCACGATTCCCAAGTCCTGACTTGCCAAGGTGAATCGTATGGCGTACCTAGGTTATATTCATTTCCATCTGGGGGACTGAAAAAAGCACACAAAACACAAAACGCCAAAAGACTCAAGAGCAAAGACCAAAAAGCACAACGAGTTTTTACATGTTTAATTTTCCATAGCTAGGTTGAATGTGCATGGTGAAGAAGTTTGGACAAGCCAAAAGTGGCCATGCATGAGCAAAGCAGAGGTGTGTGAGGAGAAAAGAAAGGAGGGAGCGGGGGGCGTGTGGCATTTCGCATGACCCATTGATTCCTGTCATTTCGTCTCATTTCTTTCCTTTCTTTTCTGTCATTTCCTTCCTTCTCGTTTCCCTCCTTCCTCTCATTTCCTCTCCTTCCTCCTTACCCTCCTCACACCTCGCGCCCAAAGACCCCCTCCCCAACCCACTCCTCCTCCTACTCTTCGCCTACAGACTCCCACCCACACGCACGCGCCTACCTCTGGTTGAAGAACCAACTCGTCCGCTTGCCCTTGGCCTCGCCCTCGCCGTCCTTTTGCAAGTTGCCAATCACAGGCAGCACAGGACCGTCCTGAACGGGTCCACCGCCGCCACGAAGCGGCTTCGCGATGCGCGAGCCAACGCCGCCTCCAAAGGCAAAGCTTGCGCCCGAAGCAGGAGAGCCCAGGCCGCGTGTTGATCCTGCCTTTGCGGCCTCGAGACGCTCCTTGACGGCTGTGAGTTGGGCTTCGAATCTAGCCAGGTGATTAGTATGACGACAATGATGATGACGATGATTTTTTGGGTTGGAATAATTCATAGAAGATTCCATAGGACAGAGCGGTCGACAGAGGGGGAAGGATAATGTTGATGATGATGGCGGGGCGGGACCACATACCGATGATTCGCAGCCGTGAGTTTTTCCTGCGAGTCCTGGAGTAAACTCTCCAGACTCTGTATCCGCTCATTGCGCGCAATCAGCTTGCGCTCCGCAATCGCAACCTCCTTCTTCAAGCTCGAATTCTGCTCGACGAGCTGCCGCTGCACGACGGTGAGTTGTTCGAGATTGCGCTCGAGGAAGACCATTTTCTTCTGTTGAGCGCGGTTGTTGGAGGTGCGTAGCACGTTGTTGTACTGTTCGCGAGTTTCATCAAGAGAGATTTCGAGCTCGACAACCTGTGGAGGAAACAAGGATTTTGTTAGTTGGTGTTGCTGTGCTACGTGGCAGAGGTTCATAGGGAGACGAGGGGTAACTTACGCGTTCGCATCGGTTCTGAAGATCACGCATCAGGCTCTTCTTCATCGTGTCAAATTCAGCGATTTGTTGTTGTACCGTCTTGCCACCGATACCGTTGGCAACGCCATTCACAATCGCACCGCTCTTGATGCGCTGTTGGAGGCTCTCAATCTCCGTCTTCAACAACTGGTTTTCCTCTGCCTTCTTCGCGAGGTCTTGCTTGAGACTTTCCGTGAGCTCGAGGTTGCCTTCTTGTCTCGCAGAGTATGCGTCTGCAAGTCGCGACTTGATCTCTTCACGGTCCTCTTCCGACAGATTGCGTTCCAGAAGCTCTTCATACTGCGTTTGCAGGTTGGCGCAACGTGCTTCAAGAGCCTCTCGTCGCTTATTGTGTACAGTGTCTTCTTCGCTCCGACTTGTGAGAGACAGCTCGGCCTGGCGTACGATGCCTTGGGTCTCCACAAGCTTCTCGCGCAGCTCCAGAATCGCATCTGGAGCGATGGCCTCACCTGACGCGCTCATCTCGTGCAGTTGGTCGATTTGCTCGATAATCTTGCGCAGGGTGCGCTCGTTGTCGCTGAAGACCTCGCCGCCCAGATCGAACCCAGCCATCATCTGCGCCATCGCTTCAGCCTTCTTCCTCTTCTTCTCGTCAATGGCTGCGCTAGTCTCTTTGGCATTCATCTTCGCATCCAACAGTTGTTGTTTGACGTCGTCAAGTTCGGCAGTAAGCTCTGCATTGGCCTCTTTGAGTCCATCCATGGTGATTTGCGCCTCCTTGCTCTCAAACTGGATCTTTTCGACCTGCATACGCATCTCATTGAGCTCCAGTGTGATTCGCTCATTTTCCTTGTTCGTCTTGGAGTCTCGTTCCTTGTAGTACTGGAGCTCATCCTTGACGGTCCGGAGTTGATCTTCGACCTTGGCAAGCAACGTCTCCTTCTCCGCGACTTGATCTTGGAGCTCATTTTCTCGCCTCAAGAATTCATCCTTTTCATCCTTCTCCAGAGGAATGCTGGGTGTGCCTGCACGGTCCATGTCCATTCGCGAATCTGGCCGAGATGGTGTCTCAGAGCTTCTTGTGGATTCTAGTCTTGATGGTGTTCCTGTTCGCGGTGCTGAAGGCGGCCTCTTTCCAGTACCAGATGATGTCTCTAGAGGTGCAGTCCATTTCTCCTTGGGAACTGACTCTCCTGCACGCCATAGAGAGACCTCGGTTTCGACGGCAGAGATATAGTTCTCGAATGTGGTAACCTGGCTTTGCGCCTTCTTGAGCATAGCCTTGAGTTCGGCCGGACTGAGCTCTGCGTTGACCTTGGCCTTGTTCTTGATTGTCTTTGCTCGCATACCAAAGCGGAGTGTTCCCAGTGTCTCAACGTCGTTGTAACTACTTGGCGAGCAGTTGATGATCAGCGTTGTGCGGGAGTTACCACCCAGCGATTCCTGCAGAATACGTGTGAGTTTTGAATCTCGGTATGGGATATGCGAAGTCTTGTTGTCCGTCAACGAGTTGATGACCATTCCCAGCGCACTCAAGCTCTTGTTGATCTTTTTGGCTTCTTCAAGCGTCTGTCCACTTGCGCCCGTTTTTCCAATCTTCTCAGAACCAGCCAAATCGACCAAGAAAAGCTGCCCGCTCTTTTGTGATCCCGTCTCGACGTTCTTCTGCGTGATGGTGACGAGGAAGATGGAATGAGATCGTGACGATTCCGCGTTCATGTTGGTGGCAGATACTGCTCTTGCTGATCCACCTCTTCGCAGCACTTCGTAGACCTCCTCCTCCGTCGAGACGTACACTTCCAGCAAGCCTTTGACGTATACACCCCTGGCCTTGTCTTCGTGGACAGGCAGATTGTCGTTTTGAGGCTGTAGTAGATCGCGAATGCGCTCCATGTAGATCTCCATGTAGCTGACCCGCACCGTGTATTCGATATTACTCGGTGAGGCCAGAATGCTCGCAAAGATCTGTTGAATGATACGTGGAATGACACCCTTGCCCACCTCGTCGTCGATGTCGCTACCCATCATGGTATAGGACTTTCCCGCACCCGTCTGCCCGTAGGCAAACACGGTGCCATTGTATCCATTCAAAATGTCGTCGACCGTGGGGCGAATGGAGTACTCGAAGACGTCGACCTGGCGCGACGACATGTCGAACACACGGTCGAAGGTGAAGGCCCCCGAGGCCTCTTTGGACTGTACATGGTGGTCTTGTCAGCGAGCCCGTTTCTTCCGTTTGCCTTTGTCCATGCTACAAGGAAAGGCCGCGGGAGTGAATTCTCTCTATCATACCTGGATCGTACATGTGTCCTCGGAATTGAACTCGACAATAGGCTCACCGCCGCTGGCAATCTCGACCTTGTTCTGCGGGCGGAAGCGGGCCACGACTGCATATTGTCCCACCGTCAGTCCATCTGTATACCCTCACATGGCTTGGCTGGCCAGGCGCTTCCTCGTGCCCGTGCTGGGAAGTGTGTGCAGCCGACGTACCTTTGATGGTGTTGGACCCCCTGTGCCGAACATGTTAGCTGGATGTCTCTCTCGCTCCCTCCATTGCCCGCGGGTGCCCGCTGCGACGACTACTTACGACATGGCTGCGGTCGTGGTTCGGTGATGCGGCCCACAGGCCTCCCTCTCAGCTGTATGCGCTCGCTCTCTGGCTGCACCTGTTGCTCGTTTTGCTGCAGAGCCAGCGGGAACGGGGGGGGGGACTGTTGTGGTACCGTCGCCAGTCACGTCTGCTACCGTCTCGGCGCGCGTCTAGAGGGTCAAGTTAATTACACACAGGACACACAGGACAGGCCCCCACTGTGGCTCCAGGTGGCAGTCGAACCAGCGTCAGCCTCTCTCCTCTGATAACAACAGTATCGACTCCAGCCGTAGCTACTAAGAGCAACTAGAGTACCGACGCAGGGCTAATCAGCACTTGCTTGGTTTTTTTTGCAAAATACAGTTTGTAAAACAACGCAAAAAGGCCACGAATGACTGGCAGTGTTTCCGTGTTTCGGTGGGCGTGCTCCAGTCAGTCAGTCGATTTTGGCGGGCAAAAAGTGGCTAGGGTAGGCTGGCTGGATATACTGTGGTGCAGTCGAGGCGCAGGCATCTGGCTCCTGTTCATGCGTCCATGGGCTCCGGCGCCTGCCTGGTCCCCGCAATGGCGCGCGCTTCGTCCCCTACCATAGTACCCGAGTATGGCAGCGCCTGTCCCGCTGCACGCTCATACATTGGCACAACGGTCGACTTGCTGCATGGAAGAATCTTGTCTGTCTCTGTCTGCTGCAATCCACTTGAATACCTTGTGGACATGGGGGATTCCACCAAGACGCTGCAAAGCAAAGCAACTCCCCGTCATGTCACATCCACAGGTGCGTGCGGGGGTCGGTATACTAGGTTGATACTGAGTCCCGACGCTATCACAGCACGTAGGTGGTCACTTCATCAACTCCATGTGACATGTATAGTGCCATTTCTCATACACAAAGACGGCCCTAGACGCCTCGCTATAGCTATTGAGGAAACCCAGCGCAACATGGCAATAACCCTGCCTAAACACCAGTAAACCCGAACCACATGCCTTGAACTCCATCGTATGCCCTTGTCGTGATATGATGCATCATGTGCTCCAAGTCGCCAGTCTAGTCATCCCAGCTCTTCTCCACTGTCTCGCGAACCCGCTTCGTGTACTCCTTACGGTTCTCCTTGTACAGGTTTGACGCTTCAACGTTCGCTGGCGACGACGTGTTGGGGTCGTTGAGAAGACTGCATCTAGTCAGCACAATCTGTCCAAGGAGACATAAGCCTCTTCAACGCTCCGGGCACCAGCATACCTTTGGATACTTGTCAAGATGGCAGCCACGTCGTAGGTAGGTGACCACCGGTTCTGCAGAATGTCCAGGCAAAGTTCTCCTGTACCGTAGACATTGGGATGGAACATCTGACTAATGAACTTGACACTGGGCGGCTTGTTCGGGTATGCTTCATCAAAATGCATTACCAAGCGGAACGTCCCATCTTCAAACGGCGTGTCTGCGGGGCCAATGATGACCGCGTTCCTATACAACTTATCAGCATATCATCTCTCCATTCCACTGGGACCTTGAAATCGGAATGTCCAGCGTGTGGCTGTAGTTTGCCATAGGGTACAAGCAAGTCCGAGGACAGGAGTGTGGAGGGACAGACGAGGGTCGCCATACCAAGTCATGACATTGTCAGCGATGGGCGAGGCGGAAACTCCAGCAGGCGGATCAGTCTGCATACGCTGTGATAAGACTAGTCAGCAGAGTTTATATGCAGTATGATCCACTCTGACCGTAAGAGGCGTCGGAGACATGGAGAGCACATGGATGGCATACCTTGAAGTCACGCATCAATCGGCGGCGGGCAGCAGTAGACATGTTGCTTTCGGAGGGGGTGGGTGGTATAGAGGCAACTCTAGGGATTTGCAGATACGTGGAGGAAGATGGCAGCGCGGTAGACAACAACCGAGAGCAAGCTATACGTGGTTGTGTGAGGGTGGAGACGTCGGGGAACATGCTGGGCGCCCGTTTGAGGCGACCGCCACGCCCTCACGTGCTACCCTGACGCAGCTGGGTGGTGAGACAACCTTATCGTGCTCGCTAATCGCATCCTCGTCCATTCATCTCCATTTGTCATGCAGTGCATTACTCGAGCAAGTGCCCTCGACACAGTTTCACGGGGTTGCAATACCACGGCAATGTGTTCAGAATTACTTGTTCGTCTCATCATCATTTAGTTGTACATTTCAGGTTCCTCGCCATTGTTTCCTCGTCGCCATAACGCCTTGCTAAGCCCGTCATTATTCCTTGAAGCGCATGAAAGGACAATCCACCACTCGGAGCCACATATAGCCATGCCGCTTAATCCATCATGAAATACAGAAGATGCTGCAAAAAAAGACATAGTACTTACATATGGCACTGACAGAAACATGTGGGTACCTGAGAAATGCTGCCTGCCAGATTTCGTTACTCGCCCCAAGCCCCAGCGATGCCATGGTGAGACGCGGTAGCAGTCTTCTCGCGTCCCAGATGGTCAACCACCGGGAAACGAGCACGACGTTCAAGATCGTCCAATGGGATATGGGAGCGGATAAAACGGTCCTTGTCGTTGTAAGGTGGCTGGTAGTCCCAGGTTTCCTTGCGACCTGCATCATTGTCAACTACACCACTCACAAGGATCCAACGAAAGCTCATACCAATCTGAAGGGCACTCCATGCAATTTGCCGCATGCGCTGGCTCTTCAGCACATCCTGATGGATTTGCTGAAAGTCCCACTTCGCGTGTGCCTCGGCTTGGAACTGTGCAAGGACTTTCTGATGATGAGGTTCCTTGGACTTGGCAAGGTCATTGAGCTCTTGGGGGTCATTGACAAGATCAAAAAGCTGAGGTGCATCGGCCAGGGAGTAAGTGTACTTCCACTGGTGGCGACGGATCATGTAAGTGGGAGTGACAGTGCCTTCGCCCATGTACTCGCCAAATACTTCATCTTTGCCTGGCTTGTCAGAAACAAGATACTCATGCAGACTGACGCCGTCAATGGGAAGTATAGCCGAGGCGTCGCCTCCTGCAAGGTCGACGAATGTTGGGAGAAGATCCATCGTGGAGACAGATTCCTTGACTTGCTTCGGCTTGAACTTGGCTGGACAATTGATGATCATGGGGACTCGTGCACTATTCTCGAACCAGCTCATCTTGTACCACAAGCTTCGCTCACCGAGCATGTCACCGTGATCACCAGAGAATACAATAATGGTATCTTCCTCGAGATAGCAGTTCTTGAGTAGCTTGACGAGCTTGCCAACTTGATCATCTACAAAGCTGCAAGCGGCAAAGTAGGCGCGGCGAGCTCGAATCTTAGCCTCATCAGGTACGGGATTATCCCAGAGATCTATGGTCTTCAGCAGCCGCTGTGAATGCGTATCCTGATCCTCTTGGGCGATTTCGGTCTTCGGAAGGGGAATGTCGACACCTTCATAGCGGTCCCAGTACTCTCGGATCATGGTATATGGATCATGTGGGTGAGTCAAGGAGATGGTGAGAGCGAAAGGTTGGCGTGTCTCCGGGTCGGAACGGACATAGTCGTACAGGTATTGCTGAGACTGTATAGGTTAGCACGATTAGGAAGATGCAGTCTTCATTCAAGCACAAGAAGATCGCTGTATGCACACTGGAGGTCTTGTGGCGTTTAAACATGACGGAGACGCTCGCTTACTTTGTGCATGACATCCTCGTCGTAATCAAGCTGGTTGGATCGAACACAAGGTCCGGCCTGCAGAACGGAAGACATGTTGTGGTACCACTCTTGGCGTTCTTCTGGCTTGTCCCAGTTGACCGCCCAGCCTAGGTCACCAGGATAGATATCAGAAGTGAGCCTGGAGCGCACAGGTCAGTCAAAATATCTGCCAGTTTGCTACTTTGAACTGACCTATGCTCGAAACCATGAAGCTGGTCGGGACCAATAAAGTGCATCTTGCCAGCCAGGGCAGTCTCGTAACCTTCACGTCGAAGATAGTGAGCATACGTTGGGACTTCAGGACCTAGGATCGAAGCGTTATCGTATCCGCCAATCTTGGATGGAAGCTGGCCTGTGCACATGGTGAATCGGGAGGGCGCACACAGCGGAGAGTTGCAGTATGCGCTTGCAAAGTTGATACCCGTCCTTGCCAGCTCATCAAGGTGAGGTGTTTTGATGACCGAATTCGGGTCATTGAACTTCTGGAGTGGAGCGGCCATTTGATCGGCCATGATGTACAAGATGTTGGGCTTCTTCTGACGGCCGCCAGGGACCTGTGTTTGCGAAGCATAGCTTTCGGACTGTTGGCGAAGCGACTGGGCAGTTACCAAGCCTGGTGCCTGTAGGGGACGGTCTGCAGTGCCGTTGGAAAAGCCATTTCTGCCATGGGCGTGGCCATTGCTGTTCGTCTGCGAGGCATTGAGAGAAAGCTGGTCAGCAAAATGGGTATGAGCCTCTAGAGAGACGCCAGCTTCGGCCTTGATGGGCGACTTGGTTAGGTGAGTGGGCGCGCTTTCGAGCTCCAGCAGCACACTGGGCGCCATGTTTGGAAGACGGGAAGCACGGTACAGCAGCCAAGCAGAGTTGGTGTTGTGTGACAGCAATCTTGTATGGGAGTAGAAACGTGGTTCAATTGCGTAAGGAACGCTAGCCTCTGTTGCTTGTAGAGGCAAGAAGTGATAGCAGCAGCAGTAGCACGGCGAGGTGAAGGGGAGAGGGACGGACGGCGAGGGCAAGTTTCTTATAGATGACGAGCGCCCCGAAATGACGGTCTACCTACAGGCAACTGTCCTATCTAAGCGGGACACAGTGCTGGGTATGTGGGGAAGGCACGTGAGCCTTTTTCCTAGTAGCTCAAGTGCTGAGTCGGAGATTTGGGTGACAGCGTTCATGGCTCTTTCCTAACTGAATTGCGTGCTATTGCGTGCCTTTCGGGGAAGGCGCTACTGTGTGTCGGCCCGTGCGCTGCTTGATACATAGCAAAAGGCTTCCCTCGCGGCCTCACCGCTTCGCCCCTTTGACCCATGGCGATTTCAGATTATACCGAGTCTCGTCTCGTCTCGTCTTCTCTTGTCTCCACGAGTCTCTTCAGCAGGTTGGTCCGGGGAATCCGGGACGTTGCATGGGCGTCTGAACAACACAGCAAAACGAGGACCCGTCATCATCTCACAAGCCATCCACGAGTGACTCTTCAATCGATAGGGACACATCGCACAAGCCGCTCCAACAAGAACAAAGTGAGTAAGACTGACGGCAGGTAAGACTGTCCCGGGGTGGGATGTGCGCCGATACTGCTGGCCTACATGGGTCAGGCCCAGGGCCAGGCAATTTGGGCGTCAATCATGACAAAAGATCCATGCACACCTCGTACGGGAGAGCTAGAGAGTCTGGAGATTGCCTGCGTGTACATGATACATAAGTAGGTGAGCGGCATCAAATCCAGGTGCAGGTCCTCTGAGGCATGTTGGACAAATGTCATGAAGCGAGTGAAGTCGACCGCTGACAGGGGGGCACAGGCTTGGCGACTTGAGTGGACGTTACCCAGTTTTCTCCCCATTAATTCATCATCCAACATACTGCCATCACCACCTGTTCCCATTGGTCCAGCATTTCCAACATCTCGGATAATGCTATCTGGGATCTGGCCTGAACCCAGATGTTGAGCTTCGCCTCCTGGCGCTGTACAAGTTGCACGTCCATCGGAGCATCGAGACGAGTTCGGGAAGGTTTTGAGCTACACGCCAAGCATCACGATGATCGATAGTTTGCAAGGTTGCGACGTGGCCACCGTCGAGATCTCTCGCTTCATCGCTCGTATGCCTTCAGCTTCGCAAACCATATGTGCATTCTGAGTACAGTACGCAGCGCTAGGTAACTCGCCATAATCCCTGGCCGACTATCATTTTTTACCGATCCCTGGCCCAATCCTGCGGCTTGTGTCGGACTAGGCCGTATGAAGAATTCTATGGTTGTCGCTGGCAAATCACGACCATTCCTGCCTTGCATTTCTGCACACTACCATAGCGTCACCGACACTGCGATGCGGCTCAAGTCTTTGCCCAACAGCAGGTACATAGTCGGGAACGAAGAGGATACATGTATGCCTTCCACGCCTTCAACATCGTGGCCGTTTACCATCAGTCTGTCCCGGTCTAGTACCGGTAATCGGGCAGCTACCGTTCAAACAACGTCCGAAGCAACCCGGTTCCGCCGCGCGTGACCACAACCTTGGAAATTGACTACCATTGTGCTCCTTGGCAAAAGTATGCACCAAGAAGCAACATGCGCGTGCCAGCGCCTCGATCATTACTCACGATAGAGATGCTCTGTCGATCATAATGATACCCTGTTACGGTCACCACTCTCCAAACGGGATGTGAGAGCAGCGCATGAGAATTGGTACCTTTGGCTCTCGCCGTGGCTTCCACGGTGATCTACTGGGCTCATTCAAGACGTACCTATCACCCAGAATTCTTCGAGCCACCCTCTTGCGCAAGTTTATGGAGGTCAACCATTTTCCCTTCGAATCTTGAAATTACCTAGAGAGAATAGGATACCGATCACACGACTAATTTGCGAAGGCCCGATAGACTCACCATCTTTCTTATCGGATGTGAAACTTTACTTCATGCACCTTAGTACAACACAGCTAGCAATTTTTGTAGGAACCAATTGCCTGAACAGGGTACTGGATCCATTTACACCATTCACAATATGTTCGACCGCTCTTACAAAGATGTGTGCCCATTGCCTCTGCACAGCAAGCTGTAACCATTACTCATAATTCTATCAGGTGGATGTCCTTCATGTTACGCTAGACAGCTCATGTTGCAGTTGGGCAGACTTCCGCATCCAAACCCTGAACACATACTCACGCAGTCGTCGTGAACCGTGTCATGGGCATAAAATCGAGATTGTCGTTACCCAATCGCCACTTTTCCCGACAAGACGTCGTTGAGGTGATCGGGCTGTCGATAAAATCGCGGTCGATCGGGCCTTAGCTACGCGCGACCGCCCGTCGACAACAACGACAAGTTACAACATCATCCACCTCATCTCGGTATCGGTGTTATTTGCACTCCACATACGCTAGGCGAAGAGCTTCACTCGAGCGGTCGGAATGTATGATATGCTGTATGACTCTAAAGAAGTCATGTGGATCTCAAACGTCCTGTTGGCCTGACAATCTGGTCTCGCAAGAACAAGAAACACCGGACGCAAGGACCACATCTGATGAATCTGTTCTTGGGCTACTCATACCATTAACACCGTATACAAGAAGCTTGTCAGACGATACTGTACCATCACTGCTCTCTCTCACCAGATCAGACGGTACCCTTTCTAGAACATTCAGTATCAATTCGTCACTCGAGGAAACCACAGTGCCACAACCGCCTCGTTTCCCAAGCCATGAAGTTGCTGAATGCTTCTTGTACGCAGGTTGTTCGTTCGCAGCGGATCTACCTGCTCATGTAACCGCCTGAGATGACAGTATTACGAATCATCATGGTTTACGATACTACGGCTTGGAATAGAACGTGGACTTCACTTGGTGAGCATGGCTAAAACTGCACCAGAAGTTCCAGCGGCAATGATTTTATGTATCTATTTTGTCCTAGGTACGTAACTTGGTCGATGCCAGAGTTTTCAGCGCCCATGACTCTGTCGAATATTTCCTCTCCCAGTCTGGGGTTGGGGAAGATTCTTAGTCTACTGCGTCTTGGCCAAGTCCAACTCTTTACAGGGAACATATTTTGATAGAGATACATGCCTCTTCCAACACCAATAGCTAGACTGTACCTGTCCCTTCCCATGCTGGTGCAGAGAACACGGGTGGAAAGCTAGGCCTAGGCATTTGCATACCATAAGCCAAAACTTGAACGTCAAAGACGACATTTCATTCTCGAGCACACTTTGTAGTAAAGGTGAGCATATAGGCTAACTCTAAGTTACTAAAGTGCGCCATGGCATTGTGAAGTGCGGTTAAAACAGCATTTGTAGTCGACAGACTTAGCTCTCTAAAGGCTGTTTAATCTTTCGCTGAACGATAGATGGATCCTCGACGGGTTACCCGTTCAACTCGACATATTGAAGCACGTGATCTAAAGTTTAGCTTCCGCTGTGCTGGTGCTGCCGTTGCTGACTAACTTGTTTGTGAGGATATCGAGGTACTGGTATCTATGGACCAAGGAGAGGGCGTTGAGAACGTGCTGTACAACTTCTGTGGCATCGTGATGCAGTCGTGTGGTCTTTTTCTCATGATTTGGTGAATCTAAATCCACCATGCTGCTCGGTGGTTGTTTTTGAGACCAGAGCTATACCGGTACATACTAGAGTAGGCATAAAAAGTAAAATATATATTCTTCTTAATTATCTAGGGCGCTCTAGTTATAGCCTTAACACCTTTTTCTATAAAGGTATTAAAGATATACTTCTTAACTTTAGCCTTAACGTACCGAGGCTGCGCGCGATATGGCCGTATTCAACCTATTGCCACCCTAACACCACAACAAACATTTTCATCATGTCTACCACACGCGATAACTTACCTAATATTTATCTTATAGATACAGCAATTATATTTTTAAAATCGCACCTAATAGGAGTATAATTTAAATATACTTAAGTTACTATATAGTATAGTGTTAACTAGTGCGCCCTTAGTTAAAGATATAATAAGAATTGCACTAATATAACTACCTATTATAGACTAGCGTTAAGGGAGAATATAATAAGCGTTAATAATAGTATTTAGTATCTTAAAGGAGAGGTAAGCCCTCTATATCTTTTTATAGGTGTGTAGCGTGTTTACTTAGTAGTAGTGTTAGTCTCTACCTATCTTTTATTAGGTCTATACTTAGGTATTAGCCTAAGCTCTTTATATACCCCTTACCTTCCCTATAAGCTATTATAGACTAGCCTTAAGGGAGAATGCAATAAGCGTTAATAATAGTATTTAGTATCTTAAAGGAGAGGTAAGCCCTCTACGCCTTTTTATAGGTGTGCAGTGTGTGTTTACTTAGTAGTAGTAGTGTTAGACTTAGTCTATCTTATATTAAACCTAGGCTTAGGTATAAGCCTAAGCCCTTTATATACCCCTAACCTTCCCTATAAACTATTATAAAATTGCCTTTCTAGGGGTTTAAGGTTATATCTTTGTCCTCTATAATCTATATTAGGCTTTATTACTATATATTTTTAGGTTTTATTATTATATCTTTATATTCCTTCCTAATTTATAATAGGCCTATATATTAAGTAGTACGCGTATATAGTATCTATATACTTATTTTAGTACCCTATTATAAAAGCTCTAATATAGCTATCCTACCTTACTATAAATTTCCTAAACTTACTTTATTATATAATAGATTTTCCCTACTAATTAGCCCTCTCTCTACTCTTTCTCTATTAATCCTACCTATCTAGCGTCTATTATATCCTTATCTACTACTACTAGTGCTAGTAGTAGGGATCTACTATAAGGTAGTTAGACCCTATACTAGGCCTACTAAGATAAGGTATATACTTTTAATATTCTCCCTATATTTCCTATACTAACTTTTACTTAGTATTTATCTCCCTAAATATAGTTACTTAGTAGCTTTATTATTTCTAGTAACTTAGATAATAAGGAATATAATAGTAGCTTTATAAAGCTACTTCCCTATAATTAGTATATTAACTAGCTTTATCTCTTTAGTAAGTATAACTATTATAAAGGTAGTAGTAAGTTTCTCTTAATTTTTATTTCCTTTATAGTAAGTTCTAACTATATCTAGGGCGTTTATATAAGTTCTACTATTATAGCTATAAGACTTATACTTAATTAGAAGCTATCCTTACTAATAATCCTAACCTTTACTAAGCCCTCTATAACTAGCTTTAGTTTTATTATAGTTACTAGAAGGATTGCCTCTATATTATAAATAAGGGGACCCTTAGTACTTTTATAGGGAAAACTACTAAAGGCACCTATTACTAGTTTATACTATAGTTCTACTAGCTTTACTATTATTTTAAGGATCTTATATTAAGGGCTTAAACTAATAATACTATTACTCTACTTACCCCTACTACCTACTTACGCGCCTATAATTAGTATTAGCTTAGTACTATTATTCTATCTACTACTAGTACTTTATTATTTCTACTTTAGTCTACTATTATACCTTTATATAGTAGTTATAGTAATAATAATATTATATAGCTTACTACTACTACTAGTATTACTTTCTAGTGTATTAACTAGTATATAAATAAGACTTAGGCCTAAACTAATCTTTATATTAATAAGCTTAAGAGCGCTACTAAGTATACTACTTATAGTATTAAGACTCTTATTATTAGTATTAATTTTCCTTTATTCCCTTTATATCTATTCTAATATTTATTTTCTTTAGGCCTAGGGTGCTACGTATTAGTAAACTATTAAAGCACTACCCTCCTTCTACTACTACTACTACTACTACTACTACTTATACTTATTAACTGAGTCTTCCCCTACCTATACTATGCGTAAGTGTTACTACTATTACTAAGAGATATAGAGGCGTTAGAATAATATAAATAATAGTTTAGGGGGGGCTAGGGGAGGGTTATTTATAGATAGTAATAGTATAGACACTACTACCTAATTATTAGCTATATTATAAAACTTTAGTAGTAGGGCACTTGCTTAGAGTGTTATTAGGATAAATAAAAGATATCTCTAATACCTTTTTGCTTCTTAATTATAATAAAGTTCTAAGTTATTATTCTAGTTTTATTCTACCCTTACTTCCTAGCTTTTATATATATTAGGCTATTGTTATATATAATATCCCTATACTATTCCTTAAACCTATCTAGAGCCTTAGTATCCTATACTACCTCTAGTAGGTGCTATGTTAGATTAATATACCCCTTCTATTTTACTAGGACTTAACACTTCCCTTTTTATCTTGTATTCTTTATATAAAGGATCTCTTCTACTTCCTATTTATCTAGCGTTATATCTTTATTTTCTAGAGTAACTATTAGGCCTAGTTATAAGTCCTAAAGCTTCTAGCTTAGTAGCAGGTTATTAGCAGCTCTCTCTAGTAGATCTATATATATAGTCTAATACAAGTTCCCTAGTAAGTCTAATACTACTATAAGTAGAGTAGGGACTTCTATTACTTTATACTTTACCTATAGCTAGTTAAACCTTTTACTTAGTTAGTTTATTTTTATATTATATATTATAAACTAAACTATATTATCTTTTAGGAACTTTTTAGCTAGGTATTAGGACTAGTTTATTACCTCCTATTATTATTACTATTAGAATATAATAGTAGCTTACGCTAGCTCTATACCCCTCTATAGGTGTAATAAGAACGCTACTACCTTCCTATAAGGATTCTTAGGCTTTACTAGTAGTAATATTATCTTTTATAGTATATCTATAGTATACTTATTTAAAAGTAGATTTAGGCTAATACTAGTTATACTAGAGTCCCTATTATTAAGTATAAGTTAGCAGGCTAGTAGGCAGTTAGGCTAGTTAGTCTACTTAAAGCATACTATTATACGCAGCACTACCTGCACTTCTTAGTTTGCCTACTCTATCCTACTATCTATCTAGGGGTAGTATATAGTAAATAGTAACTAGTTTATCTTTATTATCTAGTATAATATTATCTAGAAAGATCCTTACTAGTCTAAGCCTTAGTTAGTAATAATAGAGAATAGGAAGCCCTAGAACTACTACTAGTTATCCTAGAAGATCCTTATATAGTAATTAGCTACTATAAAGACTATTACTTTAAGCTAAATATATTTAGATAATCTATTAGTGTTGCAGGAGGGATATTAACCAGATTACAGAGCATCTTAATCTAATTAATCCCGATTAATACCCCTGTATAACCCACTATCTGATCGACTGCCAGCTCACTGCCAAGTGCCTAACAAAAAGCAGGAGCTCTGGTAAGGAAGGTTTACTAATTATTCACCTTCTAGTAAGGGTAGCTAAAGCTCTATATATATGAGTACAATTGTAGTAGATACAATCCAATAATCTATCTCCTAAATTATTCCTAACCTTAGTGATCCAAATTTCTATAATTAGTAATAACTAGTAGGAACTAAAGTTTACTATTATCTTTTATAGGTAGGTTAACTATAAAATCTATAGATATTTAGGACTAGTATTATAACGCTACTAGTATAGGTTATAATAGACCCTATTAGCGCTTCTAGGAGATATAAGCACTATAATAATAGTAGTTCTAAATATACCACGTAATGTCTTGTAATATTCTATCCTAATAATAGTTGCAGCGTGGTATTTAAAATATTATATTCTTTCCTAGATATCCTACTAAACCTAATTTATATACTTGCTATATAATAGTAGTTATAAGGGGTTCCTATACTAGTAACTAAATAACACCTCTCTAAAGCAAAGTGCTATATACGCTAATTATATAGTCCCTAATCTATTAGTTTGCATTAGCTAAAACTAGGAAAGACCTAGCGCCTTTTTAAACTATATTAAGACGCACTTAGTATATCTTATCTTCTAGTACTACTTTGTCCTATAGTGTCTATATATACAGGTTAGCAAAGAGGCTAGCGCCCTTTAGTAACTTAGACGCCTCCTCTACTTCTAATACTATAACCTAAATTAATTCTAGGCGTATTACTAACTATAGTATTACTTTAGAGGAGTTTAAATCTTATAGTTACCTACTTAAGGTATTAGGTTATCCTATAAGATTGCTAGGTTTATACTATAGGATATACTAATATTTTAAAAGTTCCTCTACCTAGCAGCACTATTGCTTGCTTTATAATAACTTAGGTAGGTAGGGCATCTAAAAGGTATCCTATATAACTTAAAGGTATATAGGAGTGCGCGTCTATATAGAAAAGGATAAGATTCCTATACCTATAGGTCTTATACAAAAGGATAAGAAGAACATGCCTATCCTAACTATAGGCAAGCTATTCTCTATATATATTAGTAAGTCAGGCCTTTATTAGGCCTAACTTAGTATAGAATAATAGGTAGGTAATTCTACCTTATTATTACACTACCCCCTCCTATAGAGAAAGGATAGTCCCTATTCTTAGGATTAGGTTTAGATCTCTTATTAAAGAAAAGCTCTTACAAAATAAATCTACCTTTACCTCTACCTTTACCTTTACTTCTTATTCCTAGGGTATAGACCCCTATCCTTAGCCTGCCTATAACTAGCCCTCTACCTACTAACTTTCTTATTCCTATATCCCTAATTTTTAATTATTTAACCTAATCTATCTAAAATCTAGTAAGTATTTAATCTATATAATTAAGTAGTTACTAATCTAAATTAGAACCTTTAGCTATACTAGTACTAGTCCTACTAGGAGTCCTCCCTATTACTTATCACGCTCTCTATATAAGGGTAGTTAGGGCTCTAGCTAGGGGTAAGTTTAATAATTTTAATTTTAAGTTAAAGAATTCTAAGAAGTGCTAGTACTATATCTCCTAGAATAAGTATTATAATCTAGTAAGTATCTAAGTCTAATAGGGTTCCTTTACTAATCCTAGTAGAATCCTTCCTTTATTAGCCTAGAGTACTCTACCCTTAGGGGTGCTCTAGATAAGTACTATAGCCTAATTACTAACCCTGCTAAAGGGGATAAGGATAAGGAAGCTATAGTTACTTATTAGAAAGATATTAAGTAGTTTAAGGCTACTATTTAAGAAGCTACCTAAAACCTAGCTAAGTGCGTTACTATTACTAATACTTAGACTAAGGGTATAGAAGCTACTAAGATCCTTATAGCTATAAATTATACTACTATATCTAATTTATATTAGCTTTAGAATAGTATTTATAAGATAGTCTTAGTAGTTAGGGGCTTAATAAGGGCTATTAATAAACTTAAGGAGGAAATAGCACTAAATTAGGAGGCAAACCTTATAGTATAAGCTAAGATAAAGGCGCTTAATAAGAAGGCGTCTAAATTAGTTTTAGCTCCTACACCTGCTTCTATACCTACTACACTAGTTATCTAGAAGCTAGCTAAGAAACCTAGTCTAGGCGCTATCTTACCTAATATAGAGTCTAAACTAGGTTCTAATAGAGAGATAGATATAGAATAAAGAGGTTTCCTAGGGGTAGTATCCTAGGAACCTTAAGGGTTCTAGGATAGTTCTAATTAAGATATAATAATAAATAGTAATAAGAATAATAGTAATAGATAGTAGTTAATAGTATAATATATAGCTAAATAGGATATAAATTAGTTCTAATATTAGGTATAATTATTATAAAGTAATATTAGATCCTCTTTGCCTTTTTCCTATACCTAAATCTATTTAGGTAAGCTGTGTAGGGGACCTAGCTAATTTAGATACTATTAGTAAAACACCTATAATTTATAGGGAGCACCTATAAAGTTAGAGGCAGGATACTAAATAGGATTAGAATTGTGTCTAACCTACTTGTGGAAATCTGGATTACTAAGGTTAGGAATAATTTAGTAGATAGATTATTAGATTATATCTACTACGATTAGACTTATATATATAGAGCTTCAGCTACCCTTACTAGAAGGTGAATAATTAGTAAACCTTCCTTACTAGAGCTCCTGCTTTTTGTTAGGCACTTAGCAGTAAGCTAGCAGTTGATTAGATAGTAGGTTATACAGGGGTATTGACCAGGATAGATTAGGATTAATTAGGATTAAGATGCTCCATAATCTAGTTATTATCCCTCCTGCAATACTACTTAACCTTATATTTTAGCTTAGATTAATATAATTTGCTAGCTAGGATTTCTTCTACCTCCTATTCCTCTACACCTTATATAGGGGTACTAGGGGGTTTTAGAGCCTTTTATCTAGGTAATAGGTCTTAGGGATCTTTATATAGTATATTAGGAGAGAAAACATTATAGATCTTAGAACTAGGTAGTAATTAGAGGTAATACGCATTTCCTACTTATTCTAATACCTTAAAGGGACCTTCCTAGTATTTAGATAGTTTTTAGCTAGGTTATAAAATAGTAAGATTAGTAGTAGATAAATAAATATAGTTACTAACCTTCTAGTTAACTAAATAGTAATAGTAATTAGTAGTAGAGCGTATTTAGTCCTAAGCTCTTTTTATATTTTATTTAGCAATCTTCTATATATTATATATCTAAGTAGTAAGGGATAAGGCGTCCTTATAGTTTAGTTTCTCTAGTATAGTAGATAGGGTCTTTTCTAGTTTCTAATACTAACTTTACTTTAGTAAGGAGCTAAGGAGGAGCTAATATAGAGCTATACTAATAGATAAATATAGTAGAGTACTTTAGGCACAGTCTATTATAAGTAGTAGCTTACTCTAGTTATCCTAGTAATAGGATATAAAAGGCCTTAGTCTCTAATTAATATACTTATTTATAATCTTAGTATATCTATTAGGTTTATTTATAGTAAGTAGTAGAGAGCTTAACTTTAGTACCTATAATCTAATAGAACTTAGACTAGAAACTAGATATAAACTAAGGGCCTTAATTAGAAATAATAGTATCTAGAGTATATCTAAATTAGTACACCTACTACACAAATAAGGTAGCTATACCTTAGGCGTCTATAGTTTTATAGCAAGGGATAGTAATAGCTTGCTTTAATAGATAATTAATAATAACTATAATCTAATTATAACTATATTAATCCTAGGGAAAATCCTTAAAATTAATACACAGGTGCTGCATTAGTAGACTAGGGATAGGAAGGGGGTAGAGCATGCCTAGGAGTTAGTGCTATCTTAGGTGCCCTCTCCTATATAGGATATAGTTCTAAATATAGCGTTTATAGGTAGTCTCTATACCTTTCTAGTAGTAATATTAGGCTAGAATCTAATAGGTTTTAGTAGCTAATAGGTAGGTAGTAGACACTTAATTATAAGCCTTATAAATTAGTCTAGTGTATAGGACTAATCTAGCAGGCACGCAAAGTTAATCCTAGTAGAGAAGGAGTCTATTTTCTATCTAATAGTGCTTAGGCAACTCTAATCTTTCTATTAGGAATAAGGACCTATTTTCTTAGAGAAGAGTTTTAATAAGTTCTAGGGATCTAAGAGTTATAGGGTTCTAAACTACTATAATTAAAGTAAGGATTAGTAAGGAACGCTTAGCTAGGTAGTCTTACGATAAGTTAGAGTTAATTTAGGGGTATAACCTATCTAGGGCGATTATTACTTATAAGTAATTATCCCTTTAAGTAGTCTTAAGGTTAATTATATCCTATTCCCTTCTACTTAGGATATTAGCTTAGGCGTTATAAGATCTAGGAGTGTACTTAATTTAGAAGTTAAAGGGACTAATAACCTCTAGCTATCTAGCTTACCTAGCACTAAGGACTTTAGTAGACATAAAGTACTTTAGTACTCTATAGTCTGTGTATACTCTAATAAGGTGCTAAGTACTTATTAGGTTAGCACGCTATTTCTTAAAGGCGCAGATTATTGCAAACAATTCTTTGTTATAGATTTCCTAGTTAAGTTTAGAACTAGTAAGGGTCTAACTAAAGAAGGATATAGGGTACTATTTCCTATTAGGATGCTCCTATAAGAGGATAGCTATAATAACTCTATTAGAGGCGTCTATCTCTAGTTTTAGAGGATACTTAGGATAGAAGTAAGCTAAGCTTAGGATTACTAGTAGGGTATTCCTAAGCTAGTTAAAGGCTTATTAATATTCTAAAGTCTATATAAATAGGGTAGCAGGGCTCTAGAGAGTAGTTAAGGGCTTAGCTATCTTAGAGAAGTTTTTTATAAATTGCTAGTAGAATCTAGTAAATCCTAGGAAGGACTTTACTCTAGTTATTATCTTAGGAGCAGACTAGTTTTAGAGTACTTTAACTTTATTAGGATCTACCTCTAAGCCTTTGTTAGTTAGGATATATCTAAGGTAATAGGTCTAGGTTGTATAGAATTCGCTTTTCTTAATATTAGCCTGTAATCTAGCAGAATAAAGACGCTTAAGGACTTTTTAAATATAGTCCTTGTAAGTAGCAAGGTTTTTAGAGTAGATAAGGATATTATCTAGATAGGTAATATAGAAGTTATCTAAATAATCTATTAGTATATTATTTATATAGCGCTAATAGGTTATAGGTCTATTATATAGCCTAAATAGTAGGACTTTATATTTGTAGGCACTATACCTAGTGCAGAAAGTAGTGTACTCCTCTAAGTTAGGGTCTATTTAGATCTTATTAAAGGCAGCACAAATATCTAGCTTAGTAAAGATTTTTGCTTTAGCTAGCTAGGATAATAGATTATCTATGCGGGGTATTAGATACGCGTCCTTTTATATTAAGCTATTAAGCTTATAGTAATCTATATAGATCCTAAGGCCTCTATTTAGCTTCTTAACGTATAGGATAGGAGAGGCAAATAGGCTCTAACTAGTCTTAATAAAACCTTTCTATAGGTGCTCTTGTACATATTCCTTAGTAGCCTAGAGTTCCTTAGTATTTTAATAATAGAGGGGACTCTAGTAGTTTAGAAGGGGTTTCTCTAGGACTATCTTATAGTTATAAGGCTAGTAGATTAGAAGTTTGTTAGCCTCTGCCTTGTTAAACACGTCCTAATAGGAGTTATAGTTAGATAGGAGCTTCTTATCTAATAAGCAGTAGTTAAGAGTATCCTATTTAGATAGGGTTTAGATCCTACGCTTAATCTTATACAGGCTAGTAGTAAAGAATTTATTAGAAGATTTTTTTATATTAAAATAGAAAGTATTAGCAGAAATAGTAGCAATTTAGAATTTTACAGGTAGGGTAATAGTTAGCAATTAGACTAGGGTAGGTAGCATAATTAGTTTAGTAGCAGCCCTATAAGCGGCTAGAATTTTAAGTATACTATGTATCCTATTAATTAAACTAGGACTGTTTTAGTTCTAGTTCTCCTCTTGATCCTAAACGGCGTCTCTTCGCAAGATATTATAGGTAACTAGAGTAGATAGCACTTGCTAGTAGAGTTGTACTAGAATAGGAGGTGCGGGGTCGTAGGTTAGAGGATATTTCTCTAGCTAGATTAGTTAAGATTTATCTATATTAATTAGGATTTAGAACTGTTTTAGCTAGTGTTGTCTAATAATACAATCCTAAGAACCTAAGTCTACTATTATAAAGGGGCAGTTATAAACCTTTTAGCTACTAACTATTATATAAAGCTAAATATAGTAGGTAACTAGGGAGGTAATCTAGTCCTAGAACCCTTTAATAGTAAGCTTATATAGTAGCTTTTAGATAGGTACCCTAAGCGTGGAAGAGATGTTATAAGTAATTTTTAAATTAAGAAATAAGTAACCTTAGGCCCTAGTATCTACTAAAGTGTTTAGGTAAACACTAGATCTATTAAGGTATAGGGTTATACGTGTAAGCAAATAGGAACTAACAAATAATTTAGTTAAGGAAAGGTTTAACAGGTTATATTAAGTTAGGCCTAGAAAGGAGGATCCTCCTAGGCGTTGTTGTTTCCTGTCTAATAGCTATCTGAATTAGTTAATTTAGTAGTATCTTCTTCCTTAGAATTCTTAGTAACCTATTCTATATCTATAGCCTAAATCCTAGGGGGTTTAGGGTAGTTACTAGAGAAGTGCCTAGGCTTTCTATAATTATAGTAAGTTACTAGGGTTCCTATTATAGTAGCGCTAGGAGTGGCTAGTGTAGTAGATAGGAGTTAATTATTTTAAGGGGTAGTGCCTTATTATTATAAGTAGGGCATATAAGGTTTAGCTATTAAAGGTCTATTATAGGGTTTCTAATTAGCGTCTAAATAGGACTAGTTTCTAGAGTGTTAGAAGGGGGTTAGTCCTTTTCTAGATAATAGAGTAGTCTAGGTAGGAGCAGATAAGGTAGGGTATAGGTAGCGTTCTATATTAAAAGTAGTAAGATAATCTACTATAGTCTTAAAATTATTGTGCTAATTCTATTAGAAAGCAAGGTTTAGCATCCTTAGGGAAGGTGTAATCTTTATCTAGAGGTAGTAATACTACTCTAATTAAGGTACTTCTCCTCTAATAGCAAGACTCTAGAATTATAACTTAAAAGCAGGGAATATCTCTATATTAGTTATATATAGGCAGTTAAATATAGTCTAACTCTTAGCTATCTTATTTCTAGTAATAAAGTAAGTTTAAAGGAGGGTAATTATTTCCTTAGCTTTTTAGAATTAAAGACTTAGGGAATTAGATAGGTAACGTAGCTCTAAGTATTCTCTTGCTAGTCCTAAGCAGTGTCCCTAGACTAACGCTATCTAAGCTCTAGAAGAGGGGTAGTAATTAGTGTTAATTTCTAGCCTATCCTAGATAGATGCTTACTATTATCTAAAAGTAGGATTAGCACTATTACTAAGTATAGAGATATTTAGCGACTTTTTAGATTATCTCTTAGCTTTTATAGTATATACTATAGGGTTTAATATAGTAGCTAAAGACTAGCCTAGTTATGTAGTACCCTATATCTCCTCCTAAAGGGAGGTGTTGTATAACTAATTAGTAAGTTGCTTAACTTATTCCTTTAACCTCTTCTTTTTAGATAGGGTTAATATATATTTATCTTTAAGGGAGGTGTTACTTTAAGATCTCCTAGGAGCATAAGGTACCTTAAGAGATAGATAGGAAGTAGGTCCTTCTAGGAGGGCGTTGTTAATTAAGTCTTCCTTATCTAATTTCTTTCTATTAGTGAATAGGCTTTTAAAAGTAGCTAAACTAGATACCCTTCCTTTACCTTTATCTAATATTTTGTAGTTAATAAGAATAATAAATCTTTTCTTTTCTTTTAGGGGGGTTTGGTTGTAGGAGGATATTAGCTTTGCCTCTAATTCCTCTAGGCTTTTAGTAGTCTCTAGGTCTCTACCTTAACGCAATCTAACGCGATTTTTCTAAAGGTAATCTAGCACTACCTATAGGTCTAGAAGTCTAAGCCTATAGGCTTTAGTTGTTAGAAGTTCTAATAGCTGTTCTAACTGTGGAGTTGCAGGGTTAGGTAGCTACTAGAACTAAATTAGTAGCTTAAAATAATAACAAGTGCGATATTCTTAAATGCTGTTACTAGCTAGGATAATGTTCTTCTTGTAATGTAACAACTTAGGTAGGTAGGGCATCTAAAAGGTATCCTATACGACTTAAAGGTATATAGGAGTGCACGTCTGTATAGAAAAGGATAAGATTCCTACACCTATAGGTCTTGTATAAAAGGACAAGAAGAATATACCTATCCTAACTATAGGCGAGCTGTTCTCTATATATATTAGTAAGTCGGGCCTTTATTAGGCCTAACTTGGCATAGAATAATAGGTAGGCAATTCTGCCTTATTGTTACACTACTCTAGTTACCTACAATATCTTGTAAAGAGACGCCCTTTAGGATTAAGAGGAGAACTAGAACTAAAATAGTCCTAGTTTAATTAATAGGATACGTAGTATACTTAAAATTCCAGCTACTTATAGGGCTGCTACCAAACCTATTACGCTACCTACCCTAGTCTAATTGCTAACTATTACCCTACCTGCAAAATTCTAAATTGCTACTATTTCTGCTAATACTTTCTATTTTAATATAGAAAAATCTTCTAATAAATTCTTTATTACTAGCCTATATAAGATTAAGTGTAGGATCTAAACCCTATCTAAATAGGACACTCTTAATAATAGCCTGCTAGATTAGAAGCTCCTATCTAACTATAACTCCTATTAGGACGTCTTTAACAAGGCTAAGGCTAATAAACTTCTAATCTACTAGCCTTATAACTACAAGATAGTCCTAGAGGAACCCCTTCTAAACTACTAGAGTCCCCTCTATTATTAAAATACTAAGGAACTCTAGGCTACTAAGGAATATATACAAGAGCACCTACAGAAAGGTTTTATTAAGACTAGTTAGAGCCTATTCGCCTCTCCTATCCTATGCGTTAAGAAGCTAAATAGAGGCCTTAGGATCTGTGTAGATTACTATAAGCTTAATAGCTTAACGTAAAAGGACGTGTATCTAATACCCTATATAGATAACCTATTATCCTAGCTAACTAAAGTAAAAATCTTTATAAAGCTAGATATTTATGCTACCTTTAATAAGATCTAAATAGACCCTAACTTAGAGAAGTGCACTACTTTCTACACTAGGTATAGTGCCTATAAATACAAAGTCCTACTATTTAGGCTATATAATAGACCTATAACCTATTAGCGTTATATAAATAATATACTAATAGATTATTTAGATAGCTTCTATATTACCTATCTAGATAATATCCTAATCTACTCTAAAAACCTTGCTACTTATAAGGACTATGTTTAAAAAGTCCTTAAGCGTCTTTATTCTACTAGATTACAGGCTAATATTAAGAAAAGCAAATTCTATATAACCTGTACCTATTACCTTAGATATATCCTAACTAACAAAAGCTTAGAGGTAGACCCTAACAAAGTTAA
This sequence comes from Plenodomus lingam, assembly GCF_022343315.1. Taxonomy (NCBI): domain Eukaryota; kingdom Fungi; phylum Ascomycota; class Dothideomycetes; order Pleosporales; family Leptosphaeriaceae; genus Plenodomus; species Plenodomus lingam. The sequence continues at coordinate 1,155,096 of NW_027093973.1, forward strand.
AGTACTCTAAAACTAGTCCGCTCCTAAGATAATAACTAGAGTAAAGTCCTTCCTAGGATTTACTAGATTCTACTAGTAATTTGTGGAAAACTTCTCTAAGACAGCTAAGCCCTTAACTACTCTCTAGAGTCCTGCTACCCTATTTGTATAGACTTTGGAATACTAACAAGCCTTTAACTAGCTTAGGAATGCCCTGCTAGCAATCCTAAGCTTAGCTTACTTCTATCCTAAGTACCCTCTAAAACTAGAGATAGACGCCTCTAATAGAGTTATTATAGCTATCCTCTTATAGGAGCATCCTAATAGGAAATAGTACCTTGTATCCTTCTTTAGTTAGACCCTTACTAGTTCTAAACGTAACTAGGAAATCTATAATAAAGAATTATTTGCAATAATCTACGCCTTTAAGAAATAGCGTGCTAACCTAATAAGTACTTAGCATCTTATTAGAGTATACACAGACTATAGAGCACTAGAGTACTTTATATCTACTAAAGTCCTTAGTGCTAGGCAAGCTAGATAGCTAGAGGTTATAAGTCCCTTTAACTTCTAAATTAAGTATACTCCTGGATCTTACAACGCCTAAGTAGATATCCTAAGTAGAAGGGAATAGGATATAGTTAACCTTAAGACTACTTAGAGGGATAATTATTTATAAGTAATAATTGCCCTAGATAGGTTATACCCCTAAATTAACTCTAACCTAGCGCAAGACTACCTAGCTAAGTGTTCCTTACTAATCCTTGCTTTAATTATAGTAGTTCTAAACCCTATAACTCTTAGATCCCTAGAACTTATTAAAACTCTTCTCTAAGAAAATAAGTCCTTATTCCTAATAGAAAGATTAGAGTTACCTAAGCACTATTAAATAGAAAATAGACTCCTTCTCTACTAGGATTAACTTTACGTGCCTGCTAGATTAGTCCTATACACTAGACTAATTTATAAGGCTTATAATTAGGTGTCTACTACCTACCTATTAGCTACTAAAACCTATTAGATTCTAGCCTAATATTACTACTAGAAAGGTATAGAGACTACCTATAAACGCTACGTTTAGAACTGTATCCTATATAGGAGAGGGCACCTAAGATAGCACTAACTCCCTAGCATACTCTATCCCCTTCCTATCCCTAGTCTACCAATGCAACACTTGTGCATTAATTTTAAGGATTTTCCCTAGGATTAATATAGTTATAATTAGATTATAGTTATTATTAATCGCCTATTAAAGCAAGCTATTACTATCCCTTACTATAAAACTATAGACGCCTAAGGTATAGCTACCTTATTTGTTTAGTAGGTGTATAAATTTAGACATACTCTAGATACTATTAATTCTAATTAAGGCCCTTAGTTTATATCTAGTTTCTAGTCTAAATTCTGTTAGATTATAGGCACTAAAGTTAAGCTCTTTACTACCTACTATAAATAAACTAATAGACAAACTAAGATTATAAACAAGTATATTAATTAGAGACTAAGGCCTTTTATATCCTATTACTAAGATAACTAGAGCAACCTACTACTTATAATAGACTGTGCCTAAAGTACTTTTCTATATTTATCTATTAGTATAGCTCTATATTAGCTCCTCTTTAGTTCCTTACTAAAGCAAAGTTAGTATTAGAAACTAGAAAAGACCCTATCTACTATACTAGAGAAACTAAACTATAAGGACGCCTTATCCCTTACTACTTAGATACATAACGCCTAGAAGATTACTAAAGAAAATATAGAGAAAGCTTAAGACTAAATACGCTCTACTACTAATTGCTATTACTATCTAGTTAACTAGAAGGTTAGTAACTATATTTATTTATCTACTACTAATTATACTATTTTATAACCTAGCTAAAAACTATCTAAACGCTAGGAAGGTCCCTTTAAGGTATTAGAATAAGTAGGAAACGCGTATTGCCTCTAATTACTACCTAGTTCTAAGATCTATAACGTTTTCTCTCCTAATATACTATATAAAGATCCCTAAGACCTATTACCTAGATAAGAGGCTCTAAAACCCCCTAGTACCCCTATATAAGGTGTAGAGGAATAGGAGGTAGAAGAAATCTTAGCTAGCAAATTATATTAATCTAAGCTAAAATATAAGGTTAAGTAGGTTAGATATAATCCTAATTCTATTTAGTATCCTACCTCTAACTTTATAGGTGCTCCCTATAAATTATAGGTATTCTACTAATAGTATCTAAATTAGCTAGGTCCCCCACGTAGCTTACTAAAATAGATTTAAGCCTAGGAAAAAGGTAAAGAGGATCTAATATTACTTTATAATAATTATACCTAATATTAGAACTAATTTATATCCTATTTAGCTACGCATTATCTATTAACTACTGTCTATTACTATTATTCTTGTCGCTATTTATTATTATATCCTATTTAGAACCTTTAAGGTTCCTAGGATACTACCCCTAGGAAACCTCTTTATTCTATATCTATCTCTCTATTAGAACCTAGTTTAGACTCTGTATTAGCTAAGATAGCGCCTAGACTATCCTTCTTTACTAGCTTCTAGATAACTAGTGTAGTAGGGATTAGAGTAGGTGTAGGAGCAGGGATAGGAGCTAGGACTAATTTAGACTCCTTCTTATAGAATGCCTTTATCTTAGCCTATACTAAGAAAGTCGCCTCCTAATTTAGTACTAATTCCTCCTTAAGTTTGTTTATAGCCTTTGTTAAGCCCCTAACTACTAAGACTATCTTATAGATACTATTCTAAAGCTAATATAAATTAGATATAGTAGTATAATAAGTAGCTATAAGGATTTTAGTAGCCTCTATACCCTTAGTCTAAGTATTAGTAATAGTAACGCACTTAGCTAGGTTTTAGGTAGTTTCTTAAATAGTAGCCTTAAACTGCTTAATATCCTTCTAATAGGCAACTATAGCTTCCTTATCCTTATCCCCTTTAGTAGGGTTTCTAATTAGGCTATAGTATTCTTCTAGAGCACCCCTAAGGGTAGAGTACTCTTAGCTAATAAAAGAAGGAATCTGCTAGGATTAGTAAAGGAACCCTATTAGACTTAGATACTTACTAGATTGTAATACTTATTCTAGGAGATATAGTACTAGCACTTCTTAGAATTCTTTAACTTAAAATTAAAATTATTAAACCTGCCCCTAGCTAGAGCCCTAACTGCTCTTATATAGAGAGCGCGATAAGCAATAGGAAAGACTCCTAGTAGTACTAGTACTAGCATAGCTAAAGGTTCTAATTTAGATTAGCAACTACTTAATTATATAGATTAACTACATACTAGATTTTAGATAGATTAGGTTAAATATTTAAAAAATTAGGGATATAGGAATAAGAAAGTTAGTAGGTAGAGGGCTAGTTATAGGCAGGCTAAGGATAGGGGTCTGTGCCCTAGGAAGAAGAAGTAAAGGTAAAGGTAGAGGTAAAGGTAGAATTATTTTGCAAAAAGCTCTTCTTTGATAAGGGATCTAAACCTAATCCTAAGGATAGGGACTATCCTTTCTCTATAGGAGGGGGTAGTGTAATAATAAGGTAGAATTACCTACCTATTATTCTATACTAAGTTAGGCCTAATAAAGGCCTAACTTACTAATGTATATAGAGAACAGCTCGCCTATAGTTAGGATAGGCATATTCTTCTTGTCCTTTCGTACAAGACCTATAGGTGTAGGAATCTTATCCTTTTCTGTACAGACGCGCACTCCTATATGCCTTTGAGTCGTATAGGATACCTTTTAGATGCCCTACCTACCTAAGTCGTTACAGTAATTAATTACTAGAACTAAGAACACAACTTACTAGATTAATAGACAAGGGCTAGATCTAAGTAAGCTCTTCTATAGCTAGAGCTCTAGTATTACTAGTAAAGAAGCTATTAGGTGGTTAGCGCCTTTATATAGATTACTAGATACTTAATAGTATAATAACCTTAGACTAATACCTACTACTACTTATTAAGGAAACTTTGCACACACTATCTAGTGTAAATTAGTTTATAAAAGTAGATATTCACGCTACCTTTTATAAAGTTAGAATAGTAGAAGGTTATAAGTCCCTAATAGCTTTCTGTACCTAGTTTAGGTTATATAAATAGTTAGTATATCTATTTAGTCTTAGTAGTATACTATCTACTTTCTAATAATATATTAATACTATACTTATAAAGTTACTTAGAGTGTATATAATAGCCTACCTTAATAATATCCTAATTTATTTAGGAGGAGACTAGTTTAACTATATAGAAAAGGTAAAGCGTGTACTTATACTATTAAAAGAAGTAGGACTATACCTAGACTTAGGGAAATATACTTTTAGTATTAAGGAGGTACGCTACCTAGGCTATATTATTAAGGTAGGCAAATTACTTAGACCTAACCCTAAAAAGCTTAGGGTAGTATAGGAATAGGAATCCCCTAGGAATATAAGAGAGGTAAGGAGTTTTCTAGGTTTTACTAACTTCTACTATAATTTTATTATAAAGTTTTCTAAAGTAGCAGCGCCTTTAAACTGACTAACTAGGAAGGACACCCTATTCTAATAGGGAGAGGAAGAATAGAGTGTATTTAATACACTAAAAAAGGTATTTATATCTAGACTAGTACTAATATAATAGGACCTAGCTAAAGAAATATTATTAGAAGCAGACTATTTAGGATATACTCTTAGGGGTTACTTATTATAAAAAGTTAGGGGCGTCTAGCGCCTAGTTACTTACTACTCTATAGCACTAATAATAGAGAGACAAAACTATACTATATATAATAAGGAATTACTAGCTATTATTAAGTGTCTTAAAAGTTAGTTAGTAGAGTTATAGAGTATTTATAAGCTATTTATAATATTTATAGACTATAAAAACCTAGAGTACTTTACTAGCCTTTAAAGCTTAAGTAAGTAATAGTGCTGCTAGGTAGAGGAACTTTTAAAATATTAGTATATCCTATAGTATAAACCTAGCAATCTTATAGGATAACCTAATACCTTAAGTAGGTAACTATAAGATTTAAACTCCTCTAAAGTAATACTATAGTTAGTAATACGCCTAGAATTAATTTAGGTTATAGTATTAGAAGTAGAGGAGGCGTCTAAGTTACTAAAGGGCGCTAGCCTCTTTGCTAACCTGTATATATAGACACTATAGGACAAAGTAGTACTAGAAGATAAGATATACTAAGTGCGTCTTAATATAGTTTAAAAAGGCGCTAGGTCTTTCCTAGTTTTAGCTAATGCAAACTAATAGATTAGGGACTATATAATTAGCGTATATAGCACTTTGCTTTAGAGAGGTGTTATTTAGTTACTAGTATAGGAACCCCTTATAACTACTATTATATAGCAAGTATATAAATTAGGTTTAGTAGGATATCTAGGAAAGAATATAATATTTTAAATACCACGCTGCAACTATTATTAGGATAGAATATTACGAGATATTACGTGGTATATTTAGAACTACTATTATTATAGTGCTTATATCTCCTAGAAGCGCTAATAGGGTCTATTATAACCTATACTAGTAGCGTTATAATACTAGTCCTAAATATCTATAGATTTTATAGTTAACCTACCTATAAAAGATAATAGTAAACTTTAGTTCCTACTAGTTATTACTAATTATAGAAATTTAGATCACTAAGGTTAGGAATGATTTAGGAGATAGATTATTAGATTGTATCTACTACAATCGTACTCATATATATAGAGCTTCAGCTACCCTTACTAGAAGGTGAATAATTAGTAAACCTTCCTTACCAGAGCTCCTGCTTTTTGTTAGGCACTTAGCAGTAAGCTGGCAGTCGATCAGATAGTGGGTTATACAGGGGTATTAATCGGGATTGATTAGATTAAGATGCTCCATAATCTGGTTAATATCCCTCCTGCAACACTAATAGATTATCTAAATATATTTAGCTTAAAGTAATAGTCTTTATAGTAGCTAATTACTATATAAGGATCTTCTAGGATAACTAGTAGTAGTTCTAGGGCTTCCTATTCTCTATTATTACTAACTAAGGCTTAGACTAGTAAGGATCTTTCTAGATAATATTATACTAGATAATAAAGATAAACTAGTTACTATCTACTATATACTACCCCTAGATAGATAGTAGGATAGAGTAGGCAAACTAAGAAGTGCAGGTAGTGCTGCGTATAATAGTATGCTTTAAGTAGACTAACTAGCCTAACTGCCTACTAGCCTGCTAACTTATACTTAATAATAGGGACTCTAGTATAACTAGTATTAGCCTAAATCTACTTTTAAATAAGTATACTATAGATATACTATAAAAGATAATATTACTACTAGTAAAGCCTAAGAATCCTTATAGGAAGGTAGTAGCGTTCTTATTACACCTATAGAGGGGTATAGAGCTAGCGTAAGCTACTATTATATTCTAATAGTAATAATAATAGGAGGTAATAAACTAGTCCTAATACCTAGCTAAAAAGTTCCTAAAAGATAATATAGTTTAGTTTATAATATATAATATAAAAATAAACTAACTAAGTAAAAGGTTTAACTAGCTATAGGTAAAGTATAAAGTAATAGAAGTCCCTACTCTACTTATAGTAGTATTAGACTTACTAGGGAACTTGTATTAGACTATATATATAGATCTACTAGAGAGAGCTGCTAATAACCTGCTACTAAGCTAGAAGCTTTAGGACTTATAACTAGGCCTAATAGTTACTCTAGAAAATAAAGATATAACGCTAGATAAATAGGAAGTAGAAGAGATCCTTTATATAAAGAATACAAGATAAAAAGGGAAGTGTTAAGTCCTAGTAAAATAGAAGGGGTATATTAATCTAACATAGCACCTACTAGAGGTAGTATAGGATACTAAGGCTCTAGATAGGTTTAAGGAATAGTATAGGGATATTATATATAACAATAGCCTAATATATATAAAAGCTAGGAAGTAAGGGTAGAATAAAACTAGAATAATAACTTAGAACTTTATTATAATTAAGAAGCAAAAAGGTATTAGAGATATCTTTTATTTATCCTAATAACACTCTAAGCAAGTGCCCTACTACTAAAGTTTTATAATATAGCTAATAATTAGGTAGTAGTGTCTATACTATTACTATCTATAAATAACCCTCCCCTACCCCCCCCTAAACTATTATTTATATTATTCTAACGCCTCTATATCTCTTAGTAATAGTAGTAACGCTTATATATAGGGTAGGTAGGGGAAGACTTAGTTAATAAGTATAACTAGTAGTAGTAGTAGTAGGAGGAGGAGGGTAGTACTTTAATAGTTTACTAATATATAGTACCCTAGGCCTAAAGAAAATAAACGTTAGAATAGATATAAAGGGAACTAGGGAAAGTTAATACTAATAATAAGAGTCTTAATACTATAGGCAGTAGGCTTAGCAGCGCTCTTAAGCTTATTAATATAAAGGTTAGTTTAGGCCTAAGTCTTGTTTATACGCTAGTTAATATACTAGAAAGTAATACTAGTAGTAGTAGTAAGCTATATAACGTTATTATTACTACAACTACTATATAAAGGCGTAATAGTAGACTATAGTAGAAATACTAGAGTACTAGTAGTAGATAGAATAATAGCACTAAGCTAATACTAATTATAGGCGCGCAAGTAGGTAGTAGGGGTAAGTAGAGTAATAGTATTATTAGTTTAAGCCCTTAATATAAGATCCTTAAAATAATAGTAGAGCTAGTAGAACTATAGTATAAACTAGTAATAGGTACCTTTAGTAGTTTTCCCTATAAAAGTACTAAGGGTCCCCTTATTTATAATATAGAGGCAATCCTCCTAGTAACTATAATAAAACTAAAGCTAGTTATAGAGGGCTTAGTAAAGGTTAGGATTATTAGTAAGGATAGCTTCTAATTAAGTATAAGTCTTATAGCTATAATAGTAGGACTTATATAAGCGCCCTAGATATAGTTAGAACTTGCTATAAAGGAAATAAAAATTAAGAGAAACTTACTACTACCTTCTTAATAGTTACACTTACTAAACAGATAAAGCTAGTTAATATACTAATAATAGGGAAGTAGCTTTATAAAGCTACTATTATATTCCTTATTATCTAAGTTACTAGAAATAATAAAGCTACTAAGTAACTATATTTAGGGAGATATATACTAAGTAAAGGTTAGTACAGGAAATATAGGGAGAATATTAGAAGTACGCACCTTATCTTAGTAGGCCTAGCGTAGGGTCTAACTACCTTATAGTAGATCCCTACTACTAGCACTAGTAGTAGTAGATAAGGATATAATAGAGGCTAGATAGGCAGGATTAATAAAGAAAGAGTAGAGAGAGGGCTAATTAGTAGGGAAAATCTATTATATAATAAAGTAAGTTTAGGAAATTTATAGTAAGGTAGGATAGCTATATTAGAGCTTTTATAGTAGGGTACTAAAATAAGTATATAGATACTATATACGCGTACTACTTAATATATAGGCCTATTATAAATTAAGAAGGAATATAAAGATATAATAATAAAACCTAAAAATATACAGTAATAAAGCCTAATATAGATTATAGAGGATAAAGATATAACCCTAAACCCCTAGAAAGGCAATTTTATAATAGTTTATAGGGAAGGTTAGGGGTATATAAAGGGCTTAGGCTTATACCTAAGCCTAGGTTTAATACAAGATAGACTAAGTCTAACACTACTACTACTAAGTAAACACACACTGCACACCTATAAAAAGGCGTAGAGGGCTTACCTCTCCTTTAAGATACTAAATACTATTATTAACGCTTATTGCATTCTCCTTTAAGGCTAGTCTATAACATACTATGTGTAATCCTTCCTATAGGGATAATAGGTTTTAAGCTTATTGTAGTAATAGTAAAGGAAGCGCGTTACCTAACTTTCTAAGGTAGTCTTCCTAGCTATTAATAAGCAGAGATTTCACAGCATACGTTAGGTAGGTAGTAAGCTATCCTCTGTGAGTTATCTAATATACCCTACAAGTACTACCACCTATAGTAGAGTAAGTAATTATTAGTTTATATCCTAGGTGGTTGTATTAGTGCATTTCTAGTTATATCTTTAACTAAGGGCGCGCTAGTTAATACTATACTACGTAGCAACTTAAGTATATATAAATTGTGCTCCTAATAGCTATAATTTTAAAAATGCGATTGCTGCATCTATTGGATGAATATTGGGTGAGTTATCCCGTGTGGTAGACATAGTGAAAATGTTTGTTGTGGTGTTAGGGTAGCAATAGGTTAAACACGGCCATAACGCGCGCAGCCTTAGTATAATAGCTAGGCCTAGGATAGTAACTAGTATATAATTAGACTAATAAAATAAATAGGAAAAGGTATCTAAGTAATACTACTATTATAGGGTATAAGGACTTTGATATTCTTAGGAGTAAAAAGCAATAAATAGACTTATCCTTAGCTTACTTAGGAAACTAAGGATATCCTAGTAATTCCTATTATAAGCGTTAGTGTTAAGCGTATCTTTAATATAGTAAAATATATTATTAGTAACTAAAGGTAGTATATAAATGCCTACATAATTTTGCTATCTTCTTATAGTTAAATATAGGTTTACTAAGTAGAACAAGGACTATATAAAAGTATTAGAAAAAGAGATAGATAATAACCTATTTAAACTACTTATAGTTAAGTATAATAATATATAAGAAGAGGATAATAACACGCCTAGTTTAGGAGACATAGATAATATTAATAGCAAAGAGGAGCATAAACTCCTACCTTAGAAATAGCAAAGGTAGACAAGAATCTATTAACTATAGTTTAATATCTTACTATAATAACTTACTATAATAACTTACTTTAATAACTTACCTATAGTAATAGTATTATAAATTATATAAATACACTAGTATAGTATAATATACCCTAAGGTTTTTAGTACACTATATATTTTATAATATAAATTTATAATCTAATAGATTCTAAATAGGGGGGTAACTAAAGTACCCTACCCCTACCTAAGCTAACTGTACCTTAACATAGAGCTCCTACTACCCCTACCTAGGGTAAATTGACCCTAACAGTACCCTAACACACTTAGGGTAGGGGGGTACCTAATAGCTACCCTAAATGCTATTACCCTACCTAAAAACATAGTATGTATAGGAGGACATTTAGATATTTATTTGGCGATAGTACAGAAGAGTATAAATATGATGTTAATGATGCAATTAACCTTATATAAGTGTCAAATTTTGAACCTTGCTATAGGAGCTTACATACATACAGCGCAACCTTTTTAGCTTGCTACTAGAGTACTCTATGGTTTGGGTAAAGTTGTCCTCTAATGCTTTAGACAATGAACATTAGGATTAGAGATAACTAAGCTCCAATCCGGGTTTTCCCCTATCTGTTGGTTAGGGTGTGAAACGTGTAGAGCGACGTTGAGGGAGTTTTCATCGTATGCCTTATACACCCGCCATATAATAGCCCTCCAAGTGCAGCTGCACTTAGGATCGGAATTGCTTTGTTGTACTCGTGCGATTATAGAATTGCCCTTTACGGACATATAACGAGTGAGACGTGGTATAATGTCCGTGTTGAGTCTGTTTTCGGTTTCTTTGTCGATAGACGCGCATACTTGGTTGCAGTCGTGCCGTTCTTTGTTCTGTAGTGTAACGTCTCGAGAAACGGTGACCTGATGGCAGTCGTGTGCAAGTGCACAGATGGTGAAGAGAAGGAGTTTTAAGTAGATTAGGAAATAGAGCATCTTAAAGATAAACTGTGAAGAAGAGTGGTTGTTATAGACTAGTGTTCAATTGGGTAATCACTAAGCGAAGGAAATGTTTGGGAGATAAGTCATTAGATTGTACTTACTGGAGTAGAGCTTTTATAAGTAGTAAACCTTTCTTATTAGAGCCCTACTTTCCATTAGGTACTTAGTAGTGCGCTAGTAGTAAATTAGGAAGCTTAATAGAGAAGTAAGCGGGCTAGATAAGTAAGCTTACGAGAGAAGTAAGCGTGCTAGACAAGGAAGCTTACTAGAGACGTAAGCGTGCTAGACATGGAAGCTTACTAGAGAAGTAAGCGGGCTAGACAGGTAAGCTTACTAGAGAAGTAAGCGTGCTAGATAAGGAAGCTTACTAGTAAAGTAAGCGTGCTAGATAAGTAAGGTTACTAGTAAAGTAAGCGTGGTAGATAAGGGAGCTTACTAGAGAGGTAAGCGTGCTAGATAAGGAAGCTTACTAGTAAAGTAAGCGTGGGCAAATGATATTCGTCTAGGTTACAATAAGCTAAACGTCTAGGTTATAAGCCTACTAAACTTTAGTTCTAAAAAGCTAAGGAAATAATTACCCTCCTTTAAACCTACTTTATTATAGGAAATAAGATAGCTAAGAGTTAGACTATATTTAACTGCCTATATATAAGCAATATTAAAACGTTCCCTACTTTTAAATTAAGATTCTAGAGTCTTGCTATTAGAGGAGAAGTACCCTAATTAGAGTAGTATTACTACCTCTAGATAAAGATTACACCTTCCCTAAGGATACTAAACCTTGCTTTCTAATAAAGTTAGTATAATAATTTTAAGACTATAGTAGATTATCTTATTACTTTTAATATAGAACGCTACCTATACCCTACCTTATCTACTCCTACTTAGATTACTGTATTATCTAGAAAAGGACTAACCCCCTTCTAATACTCTAGAAACTAGTCCTATTTAGATGCTATTTAGAAACCCTATAATAGACCCTTAATAGCTAAACCTTATATACCCTACTTATAATAACAAGGCACTACCCCTTAAAATAATTAACCCCTATCTACTACGCTAGCTACTCCTAGCGCTACTATAATAGGAACCTTAGTAAGTTGCTATAATTATAGAAAGCCTAGGCACTTCTCTAGTAACTACCTTAAACCCCCTAGGATTTAGGATATAGACGTAGAATAGGTTATTAAGAATTCTAAGGAAGAAGAAACTACTAAATTAACTAATTTAGATAGCTACTAGATAGGAAATAACAACGCCTAGGAGGATTCTCCTTCCTAGGCCTAACTTAATATAACCTATTAAACCTTTCCTTAACTAAATTATTTATTAGTTCCTATTTACTTATATATATAACCCTATACCTTAATAGATCTAGTATTTGCCTAAACGCTTTAGTAGATACTAGGGCCTAAGGTTACTTATTTCTTAATTTAAAAATTGCTTATAATATCTCTTCTATACTTAGGGTACCTATCTAAAAGCTACTATATAAGCTTACTATTAAAGGGTTCTAGGATTAGATTACCTCCCTAGTTAGTAGCTAAAAGGTTTATAACTACCCCTTTATAATAGTAGACTTAGGTTCTTAGGATTATATTATTAGATAACACTAGCTAAAATAGTTCTAAATCCTAATTAATATAGATAAATCTTAACTAATCTAGCTAGAGAAATATCCTCTAACCTATAACCCCGCACCTCTAATTCTAGTACAACTCTACTAGTAAGTGCTATCTACTCTAGTTACCTATAATATCTTATAAAGAGACGCCCTTTAGGATTAAGAGGAGAACTAGAACTAAAATAGTCCTAGTTTAATTAATAGGATACGTGGTATACTTAAAATTCTAGCTACTTATAGGGCTACTACTAAACCTATTATACTACCTACCCTAGTCTAATTACTAACTATTACTCTACCTATAAAATTTTAAATTACTACTATTTCTACTAATACTTTCTATTTTAATATAAAAAAATCTTCTAATAAATTCTTTACTATAAGCCTATATAAGATTAAGTGTAGGATCTAAACACTATCTAAATAGGATACTCTTAACTATAGCTTATTAGATTAGAAGCTCCTATCTAACTATAACTCTTATTAGGATATCTTTAATAAGGCTAAGGCTAATAAACTTCTAATCTACTAGCCTTATAACTATAAGATAGTCCTAGAGGAACCCCTTCTAAACTACTAGAGTCCCCTCTATTATTAAAATACTAAGGAACTCTAGGCTACTAAGGAATATATACAAGAGCACCTATAGAAAGGTTTTATTAAGACTAGTTAGAGCCTATTTACCTCTCCTGTCCTATATATTAAGAAGCTAAATAGAGGCCTTAGGATCTGTGTAGATTACTATAAGCTTAATAGCTTAACGTAAAAGGACGTGTATCTAATACCCTATATAGATAACCTATTATCCTAGCCAACTAAAGTAAAAATCTTTATAAAGCTAGATATTTATGCTACCTTTAATAAGATCTAAATAGACCCTAACTTAGAGAAGTACACTACTTTCTACACTAGGTATAGTGCCTATAAATATAAAGTCCTACTATTTAGGCTATATAATAGACCTGTAACCTATTAGCGCTATATAAATAATATACTAATAGATTATTTAGATAACTTCTATATTACCTATCTAGATAATATCCTTATCTACTCTAAAAACCTTGCTACTTATAAGGACTATATTTAAAAAGTCCTTAAGCGTCTTTATTCTACTAGATTATAGGCTAATATTAAGAAAAGCGAATTCTATACAACCTATACCTGTTACCTTAGATATATCCTAACTAACAAAGGCTTAGAGGTAGATCCTAATAAAGTTAAAGTACTCTAAAACTAGTCTATGTAACGACTTAGGTAGGTAGGGCATCCAAAAGGTATCCTATACGACTCAAAGGCATATAGGAGTGCGCGTCTATACAGAAAAGGATAAGATTCCTACACCTATAGGTCTTGTATAAAAGGATAAGAAGAACATGCCTATCCTAACTATAGGCGAGCTGTTCTCTATATATATTAGTAAGTCAGGCCTTTATTAGGCCTAACTTAGCATAGAATAATAGGCAGGCAATTCTACCTTATTATTACACTACCCCCTCCTATAGAGAAAGGATAGTCCCTATCCTTAGGATTAGGTTTAGATCCCTTATTAAAGAAGAGCTTTTTTGCAAAATAAATCTACCTTTACCTCTACCTTTACCTTCACTTCTTCTTCCTAGGGTATAGACCCCTATCCCTAGCCTATATATAACTAGCCCTCTACCTACTAACTTTCTTACTCCTATATCCCTAATTTTTTAATTATTTAACCTAATCTATCTAAAATCTAGTAAGTATTTAATCTATATAATTAAATAGTTACTAATCTAAATTAGAACCTTTAGCTATGCTAGTACTAGTACTACTAGGAGTCCTCCCTATTACTTATCGCGCTCTCTATATAAGAGCAGTTAGGGCTCTAGCTAGGGGTAGGTTTAATAATTTTAATTTTAAGTTAAAGAATTCTAAGAAGTGCTAGTACTATATCTCCTAGAATAAGTATTATAATCTAGTAAGTATCTAAGTCTAATAGGGTTCCTTTACTAATCCTAGCAGATTCCTTCCTTTATTAGCCTAGAGTACTCTACCCTTAGGGGTGCTCTAGATAAGTATTACAGCCTAGTAGCTAACCCTGCTAAAGGGGATAAGGATAAGGAAGCTTTAGTTGCCTATTAGAAGGATGTTAAGCAGTTTAAGGCTACTATTTAAGAAACTACCTAAAACCTAGCTAAGTGCGTTACTATTGCTAATACTTAGACTAAGGGTATAGAAGCTACTAAAATCCTTATAGCTACCTATTATACTACTATATCTAATTTACGTTAGCTTTAGAATAGTATCTATAAAATAGTCTTAGTAGTTAGGGGCTTAATAAAAGCTATTAATAAACTTAAGGAGGAATTAGCGCTAAATTAGGAGGCAACCTTTTTAGTGTAGGCTAAGATAAAGGCATTTTATAAGAAGGAGTCTAAATTAGTCCTAGCTTCTACTACTACTCCTATACCTACTCTAAACCCTACTGCACTAGTTGTCTAGAAGCTGGCAAAGAAGGATAGTCTAGGCGCTATCTTAGCTAATACAGAGTCTAAACTAGGTTCTAATAGAGAGATAGATATAGATTAAGGAGGTTTCCTAGGGGTAGTGTCCTAGGAACCTTAAGGGTTCTAAATAGGATATAATAATAAATAGCGATAAGAATAATAGTAATAGATAGTAGTAGATAGATAATCTACAGCTAAATAGGATATAAATTAGTTCTAATATTAGGTATAATTGTTGTAAAGTAATATTAGATCCTCTTTACCTTTTTCCTAGGCTTAAATCTATTTTAGTAAGCTATGTAGTAGACCTAGCTAATTTAGATACTATTAGTAGAATACCTATAATTTATAGGGAGCACCTATAAAGTTAGAGGTAGGATACTAAATAGAATTAGGATTATGTCTAACCTACTTAACCTTATATTTTAGCTTAGATTAATATAATTTACTAGCTAGGATTTCTTCTACTTCCTATTCCTCTATACCTTATATAGGGGTACTAGGGGGTTTTAGAGCCTCTTATCTAGGCAACAGGTCTTAGGGATCTTTATATAGTATATTAGGGGAGAAAATGTTATAGATCTTAGAACTAGGTAGTAATTAGAGGCGATACGCGTTTCCTACTTGTTCTAATACCTTAAAGGGACCTTCCTATTATTTAGATAGTTTTTAGCTAGGTTATAAAATAGCAAGATTAGTAGTAGATAGATAAATATAGTTACTAACCTTCTAGTTAACTAGATAGTAATAGTAATTAGTAGCAGAGCGCATTTAGTCTTAAGCTCTTTCTATATTTTCTTTAGTAATCTTCTAGGCGTTATGCATCTAAGTAGTAAGGGATAAGGCGTCCTTGTGGTTCAGTTTCTCTAGTATAGTAGATAGGGTCTTTTCTAGTTTCTAATACTAACTTTGCTTTAGTAAGGAACTAAAGAGGAGCTAATATAGAGCTATACTAATAGATAAATATAGAAGAGTACTTTAGGCACAGTCTATTATAAGTAGTAGCTTACTCTAGTTATCCTAGTAATAGGATATAAAAGGCCTTAGTCTCTAATTAATATACTTATTTATAATCTTAGTTTATCTATTAGTTTGTTTATAGTAGGTAGTAGAGAGCTTAACTTTAGTGCCTATAATCTAATAGAACTTAGACTAGAAACTAGATATAAACTAAGGGCCTTAATTAGAAATAATAGTATCTAGAGTGTGTCTAAATTAGTACACCTACTAAATAAATAAGGTAGCTATACCTTAGGCGTCTATAGTTTTGTAGCAAGGGATAGTAATAGCTTGCTTTAATAGGTAATTAATAATAACTATAATCTAATTATAACTACGTTAATCCTAGGGAAAATCCTTAAAATTAATACACAGGTGTTGTATTAGTAGACTAGGGATAGGAAGGGGGTAGAGTATGCCTAGGAGTTAGTACTATCTTAGGTGCCCTCTCCTATATAGGATATAGTTCTAAATATAGTATTTATAGGTAGTCTCTATACCTTTCTAGTAGTAATATTAGGCTAGAATCTAATAGGTTTTAGTAGCTAATAGGTAGGTGTGGAAATTTGGATTACTAAGGTCAGGAATGATTTGGGAGATGGATTATTAGATTATATCTACTACGATCGGACTCATATATATAGAGCTTTAGCTACCCTTACTAGAAGGTGAATAATTAGTAAACCTTCCTTACTAGAGCTCCTGCTTTTTTTTGTTAGGCACTTAGTAGTAAGCTAGTAGTTAATCAGATAGTGGGTTATACAGGGGTATTAACTAGGATTAATTAGGATTAATTAGGATTAAGATGCTCCGTAATCTAGTTAATATCCCTCCTGTAACACACCCCCTAGGTATAGGTGGATCTTTTGTTGTTGTAGTTACACTTATAGTTAGTAGGTAGTATAGCTAATTAGAGTGTTATATATCTAAAGGGTTAAATTAGCTTACTATTTAGATACTAACTAGCGCGCCTTCCTTATTTAGCCTGCGCTTGCGCGCGTAGATATTGTCTAGACAGAGCTCTATAACTCTATCTACCTAACTATAACCTTTACTATAGCTTAAGTTATAAGATTATCTAACCCTAAAGATCTAAACTATACCTATATCCCTACTAACCTATCTTAGTTAAAGTTAAAACCTGCTACTTACGCTTACTCTACCTGCGCTGCCCTTATTACCTCCTACGCAGCTAAAGCTATAGTTGCTAAAGCCGCTGCCGCTAAAGAAGAGCGCGCTACTACTAAGCGTAAGGCTATAGCAGAGTGTGTAGTAGCTAAGCGTGTGGCTACTACTATTATAGCTAAGATTGCGAAGCTAAGGAAGGGTACCCCTACTCTAGCTCCTACTACTCTAGCTCTAACTCTAGCTCCCGCTCCTCCCTAGACCCCTCTTAAGGCCCCTGCTCCTGCTCCTACTCCCTCTCTAGCTCCTAAGGAGACCCTAAGATCCTCCTACTATAGAGAGCCTAGTATTTGTTGTGCTAAAACTTATCTAAATTATCTGCGCTTAGCGCTCTTTAATAAGTCTAATAGCAAGTGCTATAACTCTTCTAGTAGGGGGACTTAGTGCTAGTAGTGCTCCTCTAGGTATAGCTATATCCTAATATATATAATCTATATAAGAATTTTTCCTTTATAACACTTAGTAAGATCTTATACTAATAAACTAATAGCCCTAAGCTTGCCTAACGCTCTACGCTGTCCTTCCTAGCAAGGAAGCAGGCAGGTAAGAGCTAAGACCTTCTTAAGGATAAGAAGAGGAGGGTCTTAGTACTCCTTAAGGAGAGCAAGGCTAAGCAGTAGGAGCTAGTAAAAGCTGCTGCTGCTGCTGCTAAGCTTGCGCGCAAGGCTACTTCTGTAGCTAAGGGTGCCTAAAGCTCCTTATTAGAAGATAAGGACTCTAGCTCCTCTAAGGTTCCCCCTATAGATCCTAGGATAGGGCAACCTAGGTAGCTCCCTATAGACTCTAAGGCACGCTTTGCGCGCGTAATACAGCTCCTTAGGGAAGCTACCTAGTTAATAATAGAGAGGTAGGCTATAGTTAGTTATTCTTATATTATATATTAATAGATCTTATATACTACCTTACTTTAATTAATATTATATAATATATACTCTACTATTATATAACTTTAGGTGCTCCCTAAACCTTATAAATTGTTGTGCTATTAGGTTTTTAGTAAGCCTATTAGCTAGTATATTGCTAGTAGGTAGGTAGGTAATATAGAAAGATCCCTTTATATACTCTTGCCTAAGCTATATATTTTAAATATCTATATAGCGCAGCTTAGTAGTAATCCTTTTGTTATTGCCTACTACTAACCTAATAGTTTATTAATTATTACAATTAATTATCTAGGTAGTATCTAAAGTAAGGTGTATTTTAGTTAAAAAGCGTTTTAACGCTATTACTTCTTTGCTTACTTGCTTAAGCGCAAGGAGCTCTGCCTTAGTAGTTAAAGTAGTAATAATTAATTATTAAGCTGCCTTCTAAATAATAGGTCCTCTAAAGAGCGTGATTAGGTATCTATGTAATAATTGCTAAGTTTTAATATTATTAGCAAATAACGCATTACTACATATTATAAGCTTATTAGGATCCCTATTCCTATATTAGATTAATTAGTATTAAGTTTAGTATAGATAGATAATTACTTAATTAACCGCATTAAAGTGTTGTTTAGATAGGTTAGTAAGGTATTAGGAGAGCTAGGAGGCTCTATAGGCAATATTAGGGCGCACCATAATTAAGGTGTAAAGGATTAATCTAACGCGCTCCTAATAGTCCTTAATCTCCTTTTTAGTGGCTTCTCTAGTGCTCTTTTTAATATCTTTACTTAATAGTGGTGTAGCAGGGAATTTTCCTATCTCTGCTAGATTAAATTTCTTTGCAATCTTGTTAATATATTTATTATAAATAAGTGTTATTATCTGTCTCTTTCTATCCTAGATTACTCTTACCCCTAGAAACTAGCTTATAGGTCCCTTCTCTTCTATAGTATATCTTTGCTTTAGAGCTTAGATAACTTTGTGAGCTTAGCTTGCGTAGTTTTGGTGATAGAGCAATAGGATATCGTCCACATAGAATATTAACAAGATACTGCAATCTCTGTTAAAGAATAGGTATAGCTCCTCTTTAGAAGCAATAAGCTTATTTTCTTAGAGTGTAGTTAAGAGCTTGTTATACTATAATAATAGTAAGTCTTTTAATCTATATAGAGCTTGTTTAAGCTTAACGCACTTCCTAGGTATTTAATATCCTTTAGGTAGCTCGCAGATAACTATAGGGTGTTAATCCCTTAAGGCATTAAGGAAAGCTCTAACAACGTTATATTAATATATCTTAAGGTTAAACTTAGCTCTAATAGCTATTATAGTTCTAAAGGTTTAAGCTACTAGGGTAGCTGCGTAGGTTAAATAAATTAAGTTAGTAAGCTATAGATCTCCTCTTAGTACTATCCTTGCTTTGCACTTAATTAGGTAACTATCCTAATTAAGCTTGTATGTAAACACCTATTTAAGTAGGAGTAGATGCTCTCCTTTAGTTAGCCTATTAATCTCCTCCTAGGTACTAGCTTTTAGTAGAGTATTAATTTCTTTATATACTGCGTCTCTAAATTACTGTCCTATTTAGTAGTTATAGAGATCCTTCTATTATTTTAGCTCTTTTTATAGAGCGTCCTGGTGCGTATTCCTTTTAGGGTTTTTAGGAGATTTGCTCCCTATTGCTACTGCGATTACAGCGTAGATTGTAGCATTTAGTTTAGGATATACTAAAAGATTGTGCAAGGGATTTCTAATTAGATCTATATCTAATAGATCTATTACTATGTATATCCTAGCACTTGTGGAGCCTCCTAGTGGTTTATTAGGGTCCTGTCCCTAAGCTTGCTTACTAACACGCATTAGTGGCAGTCCTTTAACTTGCAGTTTTCTACTTCTTCTAGGAGCTCTAGGTGCCACTTGTAAGGGATCTGTAGGAGATATAGAATCTAGTCCTAAAGCAGGTAGGTAGGAGCTCTGCTTACTACCCCTATAAGAGCTAGATAGGGTGCCCTTACCTATCTCTGTGCTCTTATAGAGTAACCCACTAATAGCACTCTCCCCTCTAGGTCTTTCCTAGGAGCTTCCTATTATGGCGTTAAAGTAAGTTAGATTACTACTATCTTAGGTAGTAAGACCCTAATTTATAACCTATATAGATCCTTTGTTTCCTATACTAAAGTTTAGTTCTAGTGTTAGTTTAGGAGTTTAGAGCCCTGTTAGCTTAGGGGACTTTGTATAGATCCTTTGTGCTAAGCTAGCTGTGCTTAGTACCCACGCTAGAGGTGTCTGCTTAGGGGGTTGTGAATTACTAGGCTAGCTAGCCTAATTATCTACCTCCTCTAGCTCTACCCTACCCCCTAGCTCCTGCGCTAGGTTTAGTCCTCCTTGCTTACTAGACTCCTTATATTACTCTGCCGCAATATAAAGCTAATTAAAGATATTAAGCTCTTTATATACTTCTCCTGTATTATAGATCTTATCTTTGCTAATAATATTAACTATCTTTTAAGCTTCTAACTATTAAAGCTGCTCTAGATCTTTCTCTTTATAGAAAAGATCCTTATTAAAGGTAATATTCTATATTATAATAATTTAATTAAGCAAGGGGATCTATATCCTATATATGTTAGATGCTCTATATCCTACTAGATATCTAATATAACCCTAAGGGTTCACCTTAAAAACCCTCTTGTAACGCCTAGCTACTTAATCTTAGTTAAGGGGGTAAGCTTAATAGCCATAGGCGTATATTCCGCTCTAATTAGGGCGGAGATTAGTAGTTGCCTCCCTTATCTGCTCTAGTTGCCACCACCTAAAGTATCTAGTAAACTAACAATCTAGCACTTTATTAGGTAATATTATATTATAAGCATAGGACAGGCTTATATTATAGAGCTAAGTCGCTGCTTTAATGATTTTAGGCTAGAGCTTTGTTAGTAGGTTAGCACTAATCCTTATTTTAATTAATTTCGTTATAATCTCCTGCCCTACTCTTTCTGCTCCTCTATTAGGTTTATAGGTATATACAGGTAAGCTTTTAATTTTAATACTATTATTAGCTGCCTAGATCTAAAAGCAAGATTTACCACGCTAAGAGAGCGTTGCAACGTTATTATCTTGCATAATCTTAACTATGCTAAGCTTGTATTAGTTAAGTATTAAGCTCTTGAAATTTTTAAACACCTGTATAATCTTATTAAGGTTTTTAGCTTGTAGTAGATAGGTATAAAGCTTTCCTAAGTAGTCATACTTTAATACTAAGATCTATTACTTATAAGCTATACCTGTTAGCATATTAAATAGATCCTATAATACCTAGTAGTATAGACGTGGTAATCTTTCCCTTGGTTGTCTTAATATAACCTATTAGGCATGTGTAATAGCGTAGTGCTCGCATTTGCTCCTAGGAGTTCCTTTAATCCTAACGTTTATTGCTAACTTAACTAGAGCTTTAAGCGCCTTAGGTCCTAAATAGCCTAATTATTAGTGCTAAAGCTCCTTACTGTCGTGTCTTAGGTAAGTCGTCTAGAATTGTTAGGGTTGTTTAGGCACTATACTTTAGATTATTTAATAAGGGGTAGAGGGCTTATATTCTAGGAAAGTTAAGTTAAACTTGCGCAGTAACTTGGCTAATACAACGCTCTTTTCTAATAATCTAAACTGTAAGGTAGCATCTAGCCTAAGGAACTAAACTCCTGCTTTAAGCAATTAAGCTTCTAATATAATATTTACATAAAAACCTTCTACTAACACTATGTTAGTAAGCACTAAATCTTCTATTTTTAGACCTCTTAGTCTATTAAGAGCATTAGGGATTACTCTAGTCCCTCTGCCTAAGATTAGAAAAGCTTAAGTTCCTGCTTTAACTGTCTTATATTTAACTAATCTAAATAAGCTTTCTTCTAGGTAGCTTATATTATTAACTAGGTGCACTGCACCCCTATTGTTAAAGATAGTGCTCTTTAATAGAGCGTGAGCTTTAAAGTCTATAGTTAAATAGATCCTGTTTGTTTTCTCCGCTATTAATATAGGGTTAATTAGTGCCGCCTAGATACTACCTAGATAGGTAATCGCGTTTTCTTTTGCCTTACTACTATAATCTTAATTAATAGGATAGGACTTGATTAGAGTTTTTCTTAACTCTTTAAATTTTAGATTCCTATTAATCTTTTTCTTAATCTCTAATTATTAAGTAGTAGTAAGCTTATTACCTGTATTAATCTAAGCTTTAATAATATTTTTATATTTAGGAGGTTTCTATAGGTAAGATCTACTATATGGACATAAAGACTCCTTCTTAGGTTAGTTAGAAGGTGGAGCTCCTATTGTTGTAAACACTCTAGGACCCTTAGAGCTTAATCTTATGTTGTTCTCTTAGAGCAGTGATAAATAGATCTTGGTAACCTGTAGGAGGTTGTAAGTTAGCTCTCCTATTACTGACTTTTTAATAATCCTTTAAAACATAGTTTAACCCTAATCTAGTAAGATCCTAGCAGATAGAGCTTTAAGATAATCCTGTACTATAAGCTATCCTTTAATATTAGGAACGTTATATACCTTAGCTTGCGCATATAGGATTATCTACTCCTTCTACTAGTAATTAGCGTCTTAGCTACTTATTCTTGCCTTAGCAAGATAAGCTTTGTACTGCGATCTCGCTAGTGTTACAGCGCTTAAGTTAGTTAGCGCTAGGTTATTGTAGAGCACTTAGATAAGTGCTTAGAGGGTTACTCTTCCTTAATTAACAAGCTCTATATAGGCTAGGGTAAGGATCCCTTAATCTACTATGTTATTAACCTATGTAAAGAGGTTCTAGATTACTAATAACTTTAATACCTAATCTAATAAGCGGGCTTAGTACTAAGCTATTTAGAGCTTGTACTGCTCGCTTGTTATATTAGATAGCGCGATATCTGTTAGCATGTTAGGCTTAATAGGTTTATTTTTAAAGTAGTTTTTAGCATCTAGAGCCTTAGGGTCTACCTCTACCTAGATCCCTTTGGTTAGGGCATAGTATCTAAATTAAATGTACTAGGTAGGCTAGTTAGTTAATCTAGTGAGTAGGATATCCCCCTTTAGGATTTAGTAGCTTATGGTGGAAGAGTAATAAGTAAGCTTTTGCTTAAGAAATAGTATAAAGAGTAAAGCTTTCTGTCTTAGTGTCTAAGTTAAACAATACGCTTAAATGGATAGGGCGATCTTTAATAAGGTAAAGCGCGACCTAGGCTTATAACTGTAGAAATTTAGATCACTAAGGTTAGGAATAATTTAGGAGATGGATTATTAGATTATATCTACTACGATCGGACTTATATATATAGAGCTTCAGCTACCCTTACTAGAAGGTGAATGATTGGTAAACCTTCCTTACTAGAGCTCCTGCTTTTTTTTGTTAGGCACTTGGCAGTAAGCTGGCAGTCGATCAGATAGTGGGTCATACAGGGGTATTGACCAGGATTGATCGGGATTGATCGGGATTAAGATGCTCCGTGATCCAGTTGATATCCCTCCTGCAACAGTAGGTAGTAGACACTTAATTATAAGCCTTACAAATTAGTCTAGTATATAGGACTAATCTAGTAGGCACATAAAGTTAATCCTAGTAGAGAAGGAGTCTATTTTCTATCTAATAGTACTTAGGCAACTCTAATCTTTCTATTAGGAATAAGGACCTATTTTCTTAGAGAAGAGTTTTAATAAGTTCTAGGGATCTAAGAGTTATAGGGTTCTAAACTACTATAATTAAAGCAAGGATTAGTAAGGAACACTTAGCTAGGTAGTTGTGCGCTAAGTTAGAGTTAATTTAGGGGTGTAACTTATCTAGGGCAATTATTACTTATAAGCAATTATCCCTTTAAGTAGTCTTAAGGTTAATTATATCCTATTCCCTTCTACTTAGGATATTAGCTTAGGCGTTATAAGATCTAGGAGTGTACTTAATTTAGAAGTTAAAGGGACTGATAACCTCTAGCTATCTAGCTTACCTAGCACTAAGGACTTTAGTAGACATAAAGTACTTTAGTACTCTATAGTCTGTGTATACTCTAATAAGGTGCTAAGTACTTATTAGGTTAGCACGCTATTTCTTAAAGGCGCAGATTATTGCAAACAATTCTTTGTTATAGATTTCCTAGTTAAGTTTAGAACTAGTAAGGGTCTAACTAAAGAAGGATATAGGGTACTATTTCCTATTAGGATGCTCCTATAAGAGGATAGCTATAATAACTCTATTAGAGGCGTCTATCTTAAGTTTTAGAGGCTACTTAGGATAGAAGTAAGCTAAGCTTAGGATTGCTAGTAGGGCATCCCTAAGCTAGTTAAAGGCTTATTAGCATTCTAAAGTCTATATAAATAGGGTAGCAGGGCTCTAGAGAGCAGTTAAGGGCTTAGCTGTGTTAGAGAAGTTTTCCACAAATTACTAGTAGAATCTAGTAAATCCTAGGAAGGACTTTACTCTAGTTATTATCTTAGGAGCGGACTAGTTTTAGAGTACTTTAACTTTGTTAGGGTCTACCTCTAAGCTTTTGTTAGTTAGGATATATCTAAGGTAATAGGTACAGGTTATATAGAATTTGCTTTTCTTAATATTAGCCTGTAATCTAGTAGAATAAAGACGCTTAAGGACTTTTTAAACATAGTCCTTGTAAGTAGCAAGGTTTTTAGAGTAGATTAGGATATTATCTAGATAGGTAATATAGAAGCTATCTAAATAATCTATTAGAATATTATTTATATAGCGCTAATAGGTTATAGGTCTGTTATATAGCCTAAATAGTAGGACTTTGCATTTATAGGTACTATACCTAGTGCAGAAAGTAGTGTACTCCTCTAAGTTAGGGTCTATTTAGATCTTATTAAAGGTAGCACGAATATCTAGCTTAGTAAAGATTTTTACTTTAGCTAGCTAGGATAATAGATTATCTATATAGGGTATTAGATACGCGTCCTTTTATATTAAGCTATTAAGCTTATAGTAATCTATATAGATCCTAAGGCCTCTATTTAGCTTCTTAACGCATAGGATAGGAGAGGTAAATAGGCTCTAACTAGTCTTAATAAAACCTTTCTATAGGTACTCTTGTATATATTCCTTAGTAGCCTAGAGTTCTATAGTATTTTAATAATAGAGGGGACTCTAGTAGTTTAGAAGGGGTTCCTCTAGGACTATCTTATAGTTATAAGGCTAGTAGATTAGAAGTTTATTAGCCTTAGCCTTATTAAAGACGTCCTAATAAGAGTTATAGTTAGATAGCAGCTTCTAATATAACAAGTAGTAGTTAAGAGTATCCTATTTAGATAGGGTTTATATCCTACGCTTAATCTTATACAGGCTAGTAGTAAAGAATTTATTAGAAGATTTTTTTATATTAAAATAGAAAGCATTAGCAGAAATAGTAGTAATTTAGAATTTTGCAGGTAGGGTAATAGTTAGCAATTAGACTAGGGTAGGTAGCATAATTAGTTTAGTAGCAGCCATATATACAGCTAGAATTTTAAGTATACTACGTATCCTGTTAATTAAACTAGGACTGTTTTAGTTCTAGTTCTCCTCTTAATCCTAAAGGGCATCTCTTTGCAAGATATTATAGGTAACTAGAGTAGATAGCACTTGCTAGTAGAGTTGTACTAGAATAGGAGGTGCAGGGTTGTAGGTTAGAGGATATTTCTCTAGCTAGATTAGTTAAGATTTATCCGTATTAATTAGGATTTAGAACTGTTTTAGCTAGTGTTATCTAATAATACAATCCTAAGAAGCTAAGTCTACTATTACAAAGGGGCAGTTATAAACCTTTTAGCCACTAACTATTATATAAAGCTAAATATAGTAGGCAACTAGGGAGGTAATCTAATCCTAGAACCCTTTAATAGTAAGCTTGTATAGTAGCTTTTAGATAGGTACCCTAAGCGTAGAAGAGATATTATAAGTAATTTTTAAATTAAGAAATAAGTAACCTTAGGCCCTAGTATCTACTAAAGCGTTTAGGTAAATACTAGATCTATTAAGGTATAGGGTTGTACGTATAAGCAAATAGGAACTAATAAATAATTTAGTTAAGGAAAGGTTTAATAGGTTATATTAAGTTAGGCCTAGGAAGGAGGATCCTCCTAGGTGTTGTTATTTCCTGTCTAATAGCTATCTAAATTAGTTAATTTAGCAGTTTCTTCTTCCTTAGAATTCTTAATAACCTATTCTACATCTATAGCCTAAATCCTAGGGGGTTTAGGGCAGTTACTAGAGAAGTGCCTTAGCTTTCTACAATTATAGCAAGTTACTAGGGTTCCTGTTATAGTAGCGCTAGGAGTAGCTAGCGTAGTAGATAGGGGTTAATTATTTTAAGGGGTAGTGCCTTATTATTGCAAGTAGGGCATATAAGGTTTAGCTATTAAAGGTCTATTATAGGGTTTCTAATTAGCGTCTAAATAGGACTAGTTTCTAGAGTGTTAGAAGGGGGTTAGTCCTTTTCTAGATAATAGAGTAGTCTAGGTAGGAGTAGATAAGGTAGGGTATAGGCAGCGTTCTATATTAAAAGCAGTAAGATAATCTACTATAGTCTTAAAATTATTACGCTAATTCTATTAGAAAGCAAGGTTTAGTATCCTTAGGGAAGGTGTAATCTTTATCTAGAGGTAGTAATACTACTCTAATTAGGGTACTTCTCCTTTAATAGCAAGACTCTAAAATTATAACTTAAAAGCAGGGAACGTCTCTATATTAGTTATATATAGGCGGTTAAATACAGTCTAACTCTTAGCTATCTTATTTCTAGTAATAAAGTAAGTTTAAAAAAGAGTAATTATTTCCTTAGCTTTTTAGAACTAAAGACTTAGGGAATTAGATAGGTAACGTAGCTCTAAGTATTCTCTTGCTAGTCCTAAGTAGTGTCCCTAGACTAACACTATCTAAGCTCTAGAAGAGGGGTAGTAATTAGCGTTAATCTCTAGCCTATCCTAAATAGATGCTTGCTATTATCTAAAAGTAGGATTAGCACTATTACTAAGTATAGAGATATTTAGCGTCTTTTTAGATTATCTCTTAGCTTTTATAGTATATACTATAGGGTTTAATATAGAAGCTAAAGACTAGCTAGGTTAGGTAGTACCCTATATCTCCTTATAGAGGGAGGTGTTGTACAACTAATTAGTAAGTTGCTTAACTTGTTCCTCTAACCTCTTCTTTTTAGATAGGGTTAATATATATTCATCTTTAAGGGAGGTATTGCTTTAAGATTTCCTAGGAGCACGAGGTACCTTAAGGGACAGATAGGAAGCAGGTCCTTCTAGGAGGGCGTTGTCAATCAAGTCTTCCTTATCTAATTTCTTTCTATTAGTGAATAGGCTTTTAAAAGTAGCTAAACTAGATGCCCTTCCTTTGCCCTTGTCTAATATTTTATAGTTAATAAGAACAACAAATCTTTTCTTTTCTTTTAGGGGGTTTGGTTGTAGGAGGATATTAGCTTTGCCTCTAATTCCTCTAGGCTTTTAGTAGTCTTTAGGTCTCTACCTTAACGCAATCTAACGCGGTTTTTCTAAAGGTAATCTAGCACTACCTATAGGTCTAGAAGTCCAAGCCTATAGGCTTTAGTTGTTAGAAGTTCTAATAGCTATTCTAACTGTAGAGTTGCAGGGTTAGGTAGCTACTAGAACTAAATTAGTAGCTTAAAATAATAACAAATGCAATATTCTTAAATACTGTTACTAGCTAGGATAATATTCTTCTTATAATGTAATAACTTAGGTAGGTAGGGCATCCAAAAGGTATCCTATACAACTTAAAGGCATATAGGAGTGCGCGTCTGTATAGAAAAGGATAAGATTCCTACACCTATAGGTCTTGTACAAAAGGACAAGAAGAACATGCCTATCCTAACTATAGGCGAGCTGTTCTCTATATACATTAGTAAGTCGGGCCTTTATCAGGCCTGACTTGGCATAGAACAATAGGCAGGCAATTCTGCCTTATTGTTACAGTCTACTCCTAAGATAATAACTAGAGTAAAGTCCTTCCTAGGATTTACTAGATTCTACTAGCAATTTGTAGAAAACTTCTCTAAGATAGCTAAGCCCTTAACTACTCTCTAGAGCCCTGCTACCCTTTTTATATAGACTTTAGAATATTAACAAGCCTTTAACTAGCTTTAGAATGCCCTACTAGCAATCCTAAGCTTAGCTTACGTCTACCCTAAGTACCCTCTAAAACTAGAGATAGACGCCTCTAATAGAGTTATTATAGCTATCCTCTTATAGAAGTATCCTAATAGGAAATAGTACCCTATATCCTTCTTTAGTTAGACCCTTACTAGTTCTAAACTTAACTAGGAAATCTATAATAAAGAATTATTTATAATAATCTACGCCTTTAAGAAATAGTATACTAACCTAACTAGTACTTAGCACCTTATTAGAGTTTATATAGACTACTAGGCACTAGAGTACTTTATATCTACTAAAGTCCTTAGTGCTAGGCAAGCTAGATAGCTAGAGGTTATAAGTCCCTTTAACTTCTAAATTAAGTATACTCCTAGATCTTATAACGCCTAAGCTAATATCCTAAGTAGAAGGGAATAGGATATAATTAACCTTAAGACTACTTAAAGGGATAATTGCTTACAAGTAATAATTACACTAGATAGGTTACACCCCTAAATTAACTCTAACTTAGCGCAAGACTACCTAGCTAAGTGTTCCTTACTAATCCTTAGTTTAATTATAATAGTTTAGAACCCTATAATTCTTAGATCCCTAGAACTTATTAAGACTCTTCTTTAACAAAATAGGTCCTTATTCCTAATAAAAAGATTACAGTTGCCTAAGCACTATTAGATAGAAAATAGACTCCTTCTCTACTAGGATTAACTTTGCGTGCCTGCTAGATTAGTCCTATATACTAGACTAATTTATAAGGCTTATAATTAAGTGTCTACTACCTACCTATTAGCTACTAAAACCTATTAGATTCTAGCCTAATATTACTACTAGAAAGGTATAGAGACTACCTATAAATACTATATTTAGAACTATATCCTATATAGGAGAGGGCACCTAAGATAGTACTAACTCCTAGGCATACTCTACCCCCTTCCTATCCCTAGTCTACTAATACAACACCTGTGTATTAATTTTAAGGATTTTCCCTAGGATTAACGTAGTTATAATTAGATTATAGTTATTATTAATTACTGTTGCAGGAGGGATATCAACTGGATCACGGAGCATCTTGATCCTAATCAATCCCAATTAATCCTAGTTAATACCCCTGTATGACCTACTATCTAATCAACTGCTAGCTTACTGCCAAGTGCCTAATAAAAAAGCAGGAGCTCTAGTAAGGAAGGTTTACTAATTATTTACCTTCTAGTAAGGGTAGCTGAAGCTCTATATATATAAGTCTAATCGTAGTAGATATAATCTAATAATCTATCTCCTAAATTATTCCTAACCTTAGTGATCTAAATTTCTATAGTTATAAGCCTAGTTCGCGCTTTACCTTATTAAAGATTGTCCTATCTATTTAAGCGTATTGTTTAACTTAGACACTAAGCTAGCAAGCTTTACTCTTTCTTTATACTATTTCTTAAGCAAAAGCTTACTTATTACTCTTCTACTATAAGCGACTAAATCCTAAAGGGGGATATCCTACTCACTAGATTAACTAACTAGCCTACCTGGTATATTTAATTTAGATACCATGCCCTAACTAAAGGGATCTAGGCAGAGGTAGACCCTAAGGCTCTAGATGCTGAAAACCACTTTAAGAATAAACCTATTAAGCCTAACATGCTAATAGATATCGCGCTATCTAATATAATAAGCGAGTAGTATAAACTCTAAATAGCATAGTACCAAGCTTGCTTATTAGATTAGGTATTAAACTTATTAGTAATCTAGAACCTCTTTACATAGGTTAACAATATAGTAGATTAAGGGATCCTTACCCTAGCCTATATAGA
Organism: Plenodomus lingam; assembly: GCF_022343315.1. Lineage (NCBI taxonomy): Eukaryota > Fungi > Ascomycota > Dothideomycetes > Pleosporales > Leptosphaeriaceae > Plenodomus > Plenodomus lingam. The sequence goes on from NW_027093973.1 coordinate 1,184,918, forward strand.
GCTTATTAATTAAGGAAGAGTAACCCTCTAAGCACTAATCTAAGTGCTCTATAATAACCTAGCGCTAACTAACTTAAGCGCTGTAATACTAGCGAGATTACAGTACAAAGCTTATCTTGCTAAGGTAAAGATAAGTAGCTAAGACGCTAATCGCTAGCAGAAGGAGTGGATAATCCTGTATGCGCAAGCTAAGGTATATAATATTCCTAATGTTAAAGGATAGCTTATAGTATAGGATTATCTTAAAGCTCTATCTGCTAGGATCTTACTAGATTAGGGTAGAACTATGTTTTAAAGGATTATTAAAAAGTTAGTAATAGGAGAGCTAACTTACAACCTCCTATAGGTTGCTAAGATCTATTTATTACTACTCTAAGAAAACGACATAAGATTAAGCTCTAAGGGTCCTGGAGTATTTGCAATAATAGGAGCTCCACCTTCTAATTAACCTAAGAAGGAGTCTTTATGCCTATATAGTAGATCCTACCTATAGAAACCTCCTAAATATAAAAACGTTATTAAAGCTTAGACTAATATAGGTAACAAGCTTACTACCACTTAATAATTAGAGATTAAGAAAAAGATTAATAGGAATCCAAAATTTAAAGAGTTAAGAAAAGCTCTAATTAAGTCCTATCCTATTAATTAAGATTATAGTAGTAAGGTAAAAGAAAACGCGATCACCTATCTAGGTAGTATCTAGGCGGCACTAATTAACCCTATATTAATAGTAGAAAAAACAAACAGGATCTATTTAACTATAGACTTTGAAGCTTACGCTCTATTAAAGAGCACTATCTTTAATAATAGGGGTGCAGTGCACCTAGTTAATAATATAAGCTACCTAGAAGAAAGCTTGTTTAGATTAGTTAAATATAAGATGGTTAAAGCAGGAACTTAAGCTTTTCTAATCTTAGGCAGAGGGACTAGAGTGATCCCTAATGCTCTTAATAGACTAAGAGGTCTAAAAACAGAAGATTTAGTGCTTACTAACGTAGTGTTAGTAGAAGGTTTTTATATAAATATTATATTAGAAGCTTAATTACTTAAAGTAGGAGTTTAGTTCCTTAGGCTAGATGCCACCTTATAGTTTAGATTATTAGAGAAGAGCGTTGTATTAGCTAAGTTACTGCGCAAGTTTAACTTAACTTTCCTAGAATACAAGCCCTCTACCCCTTATTAAATAATCTAAAGCATAGTGCCTCAACAACCCTAACGATCCTAGATAACTTACCTAAGATATAATAGTAAGGAGCTTTAGCACTAATAATTAGGCTATTCAGGACCTAAGGCGCTTAAAGCTCTAGTTAAGTTAGTAATAAACGTTAGGATTAAAGGAACTCCTAGGAGCAAATGCGAGCACTGCGCTATTACACATGCCTAATAGGTTATATTAAGATAACTAAGGGAAAGATTACTACGTTTATACTACTAGGTATTATAGGATCTATTTAATATGCTAACAGGTATAGCTTATAAGTAATAGATCTTAGTATTAAAGTATGACTACTTAGGAAAGCTTTATACCTATCTACTACAAGCTAAAAACCTTAATAAGATTATGCGGGTATTTAAAAATTTTAAGAGCTTAATACTTAACTAATATAAGCTTAGTATAGTTAAGATTATATAAGACAATAATGTTATAACGCTCCCTTAGCGTAGCAAATCTTGCTTTTAGATCTAGGTAGCTAATAATAGTATTAAGATTAAGAGCTTACCTGTATATACCTATAAACCTAATAGAGGAGTAGAAAAAGCAGGGCAGGAGATTATAACAAAATTAATTAAAATAAGGATTAGTGCTAACCTACTAACAAAGCTCTAGCCTAAAATTGTTAAAGCAGCAACTTAGCTCTATAATATAAGCCTATCCTATACTTACAATATAATATTACCTAATAAAGTGCTAGATTATTAGTTTACTAGATACTTTAGGTAGTAGCAACTAGAGTAGATAAGGGAGGCAACTACTAATCTCTGCCCTGATTAGAGCGGAATATACGCCTATGGCTATTAGGCTTACCCCCTTAATAGAGATTAAGCAGCTAGGCGTTATAAGAGGGTTTTTAAGGTGAACCCTTAGGGTTATATTAGATATCTAGTAGGATATAGAGCATCTAATATATATAGGATATAGATCCCCTTGCTTAATTAGATTATTACAACGTGGAACGTTACCTTTAATAAGGACCTTTTCTATAAAGAGAAAGATCTAGAGTAGCTTTAATAGTTAGAAGCTTAAAAGATAGTTAATGTTATTAGTAAAGATAAGATCTATAATACAGGAGAAGTATATAAAGAGCTTAATATCTTTAATTAGCTTTGTATTGCGGCAGAGTAATATAAGGAGTCTAGTAAGCAAGGAGGACTAAACCTAGCGTAGGAGCTAGGGGGTAGGGTAGAGCTAGAGGAGGTAGATAATTAGGCTAGCTAGCCTAGTGATTCACAACCCCCTAAGCAGACACCTCTAGCGTGGGTACTAAGCACAGCTAGCTTAGTATAAAAGATCCATGTAAAGTCCCCTAAGCTAATAGGGCTCTAAACTCCTAAACTAACACTAGAACTAAACTCTAGTATAGGAGACAAAGGATCTATACAGGTTATAGATTAGGGTCTTACTACCTAAGATAGTAGTAATCTAACTTACTTTAACGCCATAATAGGTAGCTCCTAGGAAAGACCTAAAGGGGAGAGTGCTATTAGTGGGTCACTCTATAAGAGCACAGAGATAGGTAAGGGCACCCTATCTAGCTCTTATAGGGGTGGTAAGTAGAGCTCCTACCTACCTACTTTAGGACTAGATTCTGTATCTCCTATAGATCCCTTACAAGCGGCACCTAGAGCTCCTAGAAGAAGTAGAAAACTATAAGTTAAAGGACTGCCACTAACGTGTGTTAGTAAGCAAGCTTAGGGACAGGACCCTAATAAACTACTAGGAGGCTCTATAAGTATAGGGATATATATAGTAATAGATCTATTAGATATAGATCTAATTAGAAATGCCTTGTATAATCTTTTAGTATATCCTAAACTAAACGCTATAATCCACGCTGTAATCGTAGTAGTAATAGGGAGCAAATCCCCTAAAAACCCTAAAAGGAATACGCACTAGGACGCTCTATAAAAAGAGCTAAAATAATAGAAGGATCTCTATAACTACTAAATAGGACAGCAATTTAGAGACGTAGTATATAAAGAAATTAATACTCTGCTAAAAGCTAGTACCTAGGAGGAGATTAATAGGCTAACTAAAGGAGAGCGTCTACTCCTACTTAAATGGGTGTTTACATACAAGCTTAATTAGGATAGTTACCTAATTAAGTGCAAAGCAAGGATAGTAGTAAGAGGAGATCTATAGCTTACTAACTTAATTTATTTAACCTACGCAGCTACCCTAGCAGCTTAAACCTTTAGAACTGTAATAGCTATTAGAGCTAAGTTTAACCTTAAGATATATTAATATAACGTTGTTAGAGCTTTCCTTAACGCCTTAAGGGATTAATACCCTATAGTTATCTGTAAGCTACCTAAAGGATATTAAATACCTAGGAAGTGCGTTAATCTTAAACAAGCTCTATATAGATTAAAAGACTTACTATTATTATAGTATAATAAGCTCTTAACTACACTCTAAGAAAATAAGCTTATTACTTCTAAAGAGGAGCTATGCCTATTCTTTAATAGAGATCACAGTATCTTGTTAATATTCTATGTAGATAATATCCTATTGCTTTATTACTAAAACTACGCAAGCCAAGCTTACAGCGTTATCTAAGCTCTAAAGCAAAGATATACTATAGAGGAAAAAGGACCTATAAGCTAGTTTCTAGGGGTAAGAGTAATCTAGGATAGAAAGAGATAGATAATAACACTTATTTATAATTAATACATTAACAAGATTGTAAAGAAATTCAATCTAGTAGAGATAGGAAAATTCCCTACTACACTACTATTAAGTAAAGATATTAAAAAGAGCACTAGAGAAGCTACTAAAAAGGAGATTAAGGACTATTAGGAGCGCGTTAGATTAATCCTTTACACCTTAATTATAGTGCGCCCTAATATTGCCTATACAGCCTCCTAGCTCTCCTAATACCTTACTAACCTATCTAAATAACACTTTAATATAGTTAATTAAGTGATTTTCTATCTATACTAAACTTAATACTAATTAATCTAATATAGGAATAGGGATCCTAATAAGCTTATAATATATAGTAATGCGTTATTTACTAATAATATTAATACTTAGTAATTATTATATAGATACCTAATCACGCTCTTTAGAGGACCTATTATTTAGAAGTCAGCTTAATAAGCAACTATTACTACTTTAACTACTAAGGCAGAGCTCCTTGCGCTTAAGTAAGTAAGCAAAGAAGTAATAGCGTTAAAACGCTTTTTAACTAAAATATACCTTACTTTAGATACTACCTAGATAATTAATTATAATAATTAATAAACTATTAGGTTAGTAGTAGGTAATAATAAAAGGATTACTACTAAGCTACGCTATATAGATATTTAAAATATGTGGCTAAGATAAGAGCATGCAAAGGGATCTTTCTATATTGCCTACCTACCTACTAGCAATATACTAGCTAATAGGCTTACTAAAAACCTAACTATATAATAATTTATAAGGTTTAGGGAGCACCTAAAGTTATATAATAGTAGAGTATAGATTATATAATATTAATTAAAGTAAGGTAGTATATAAGATCTATTAATATATAATATAAAAATAACTAACTATAGCCTACCTCTCTATTATTAACTAGGTAGCTTCCCTAAGGAGCTCTATCACGCGTGTAAAGCGTGCCTTAGAGTCTATAGGGAGCTACCTAGGTTACCCTACCCTAGGATCTATAGAGGGAACCTTAGAGGAGCTAGAGTCCTTATCTTCTAATAAGGAGCTCTAGGCGCCCTTAGCTACAGAAGCAGCCTTGCGCGTAAGCTTAGCAGTAGTAGCAGCAGCTTTTACTAGCTCCTGCTATTTAGCCTTGCTCTCCTTAAGGAGCACTAAGACCCTTTGCTTCTTATCCTTAAGAAGGTCTTAGCTCTTACCTACCTACTTCCTTGCTAGGAAGGACAGCGTAGAATGTTAGGCAAGCTTAGGGCTATTAGTTAGTTTATTAGTATAAGATCTTACTAAGCATTATAAAGGAAAAATTCTTGTATAGATTATATATATTAGGATATAGCTATACCTAGAGGAGCACTACTAGCACTAAGTCCCCCTACTAGAAGAGTTATAGCACTTGCTATTAGACTTATTAAAGAGCACTAAGCGCAGATAATTTAGACAAGTTTTAGCACAACAAATACTAGGCTCTCTATAGCAGGAGGATCTTAGGGTCTCCTTAGGAGCTAGAGAGGGAGCAGGCGCAGGAGTAGGGGCCTTAGGCAGGGTCTAGGGGGGAGCAGAAGCTAGAGTTAGAGCTAGAGTAGTAGGAGCTAGAGCAGGAGCACCCTTCCTTAGCTTTGCAATCTTAGCTATAGTAGTAGTAGCTACGTGCTTAGCTACTGCACACTCTATAATAGCCTTACGCTTAGTAGTAGCACGCTCTTCTTTAGTAGTAGTAGCTTTAGAGACTGTAGCTTTAGCTACGCAGGAGGTAATAAGGGTAGCGCAGGTAGAGTAAGCGCAAGTAGCAGGTTTTAACTTTAACTAAGATAGGTTAGTAGGGATATAAGTATAGTTTAGATCTTTAGGGTTATATAATCTTATAACTTAAGCTATAGTAAAGATTATAGTTAGGTAGATAAAGTTATAGAGCTCTGTCTAGACAATATCTACGCGCGTAAGCGTAGGCTAAATAAGGAAGGCGCGCTAATTAGTATCTAAAGAGTAAGCTAATTTAACCCTTTAGATATACAACGCTCTAATTAGCTACACTACCTACTAACTATAAGCGCGACTATAATAACAAAAGATCTACCTATACCTAGGGGGTGTATTATAGGAGGGATATTAACTAGATTATAGAGTATCTTAATCCTAATTAATCCTAATTAATCCTAGTTAATACCCCTGTATAACCCACTATCTAATTAACTGCTAGCTTACTGCTAAGTGCCTAATAAAAAAGCAGGAGCTCTAGTAAGGAAGGTTTACTAATTATTTACCTTCTAGTAAGGGTAGCTAAAGCTCTATATATATAAGTCCGATCGTAGTAGATACAATCTAATAATCTATCTCCTAAATTATTCCTAACCTTAGTGATCCAAATTTCCACAATTAGCTATTAAAGTAAGCTATTACTATCTCTTACTATAAAACTATAGACGCCTAAGGTATAGCTACCTTATTTATATAGTAGGTGTACTAATTTAGACACACTCTAGATACTATTATTTCTAATTAAGGCCCTTAGTTTATATCTAGCTTCTAGTCTAAATTCTATTAGATTATAGGCACTAAAGTTAAGCTTTCTACTACCTACTATAAATAAACTAATATACAAACTAAGATTATAAACAAGTATATTAATTAGAGACTAAGGCCTTTAATATCCTATTACTAAGATAACTAGAGCAACCTACTACCTATAATAGACTGTGCCTAAAGTACTCTTCTATATTTATCTATTAGTATAGCTCTATATTAGCTCCTCTTTAGTTCCTTACTAAAGCAAAGTTAGTATTAGAAACTAGAAAAGACCCTATCTACTATACTAGAGAAACTGAACCACAAGGACGCCTTATCCCGTACTACTTAGATGCATAACGCCTAGAAGATTACTAAAGAAAATATAGAAAGAGCTTAAGACTAAATGCGCTCTGCTACTAATTACTATTACTATCTAGTTAACTAGAAGGTTAGTAACTATATTTATCTATCTACTACTAATCTTGCTATTTTATAACCTAGCTAAAAACTATCTAAACGCTAGGAAGGTCCTTTTAAGGTATTAGAATAAGTAGGAAACGCGTATTACCTCTAATTGCTACCTAGTTCTAAGATCTATAACGTTTTCTCTCCTAATATACTATATGAAGATCCCTAAGACCTATTACCTAGATAAGAGGCTCTAAAACCCCCTAGTACCCCTATATAAGGTGTAGAGGAATAGGAGGTAGAAGAAATCCTAGCTAGCAAATTATATTAATCTAAGCTAAAATATAAGGTTAAGTAGTGTTGCAGGAGGGATAATAACTAGATTACGGAGCATCTTAATCCTAATTAATCCTAATCTATCCTGGTTAATACCCCTGTATAACCCACTATCTAATCAACTGCTAGCTTACTACTAAGTGCCTAACAAAAAGTAGGAGCTCTAGTAAGGAAGGTTTACTAATTATTCACCTTCTAGTAAGGGTAGCTGAAGCTCTATATATATAAGTCCAATCATAGTAGATATAATCTAATCATCTATCTACCAAATCATTCCTAACCTTAGTAATCTAGATTTCCACAAGTAGGTTAGACACAATTCTAATCCTATTTAGTATCCTGCCTCTAACTTTATAGGTGCTCCCTATAAATTATAGGTGTTTTACTAATAGTATCTAAATTAGCTAGGTCCCCTACGCAGCTTACCTAAATAGATTTAGGTATAGGAAAAAGGCAAAGAGGATCTAATATTACTTTATAATAATTATACCTAATATTAGAACTAATTCATATCCTATTTAGCTATATATTATGCTATTAACTACTATCTATTACTATTATTCTTGTTACTATTTATTATTATATCCTATTTAGAACTATCCTAGAACCCTTAAGGTTCCTAGGACACTACCCCTAGGAAACCTCTTTATTCTATATCTATCTCTCTATTAGAACCTAGTTTAGACTTTATATTAGCTAAGATAGCGCCTAGACTAGGTTTCTTAGCTAGCTTCTAGATAACTAGTGCGGCAGGTGTCGGAGTAGGTGTAGGAGCTAGAACTAATTTAGACGCCTTCTTATTAAGCGCCTTTATCTTAGCCTATACTATAAGGGTTGCCTCCTAATTTAGTGCTATTTCCTCCTTAAGTTTATTAATAGCCCTTATTAAGCCCCTAACTACTAAGACTATCTTATAAATACTATTCTAAAGCTAATATAAATTAGATATAGTAGTATAATATATAGCTATAAGGATCTTAGCAGCTTCTATACCCTTAGTCTAAGTATTAGTAATAGTAATATACTTAGCTAGTGTGCCGTGGCATGGGATGTATAGGAGAAAAACCAGGCTTAGCCTAATAAGCTAGGCGGATTAAATGGTATAAAGGCATGAAGGATTAGAGGATAGAAGAAATATAACTCCTAGGGGACTTAACTTTAATTCTATAATATTATCTTTTTACTTATATTCCTGCACTAAACCTATATCCTCTACTATATAATTACTACTATTAAACCTTGCCCCTCCTACTTCTCCCTATTTAAATAGGTTACTCTCCCTAATAGTTTAAATAGCGAAGCCTAAGGGGAACTTATCTTATCTTAGTAAAGGGGAGGGCCTAGTAGCATATAACTAAGAGGACATTTCTCCTAGTATAAGGAGGGTAGAGAAAAATTAAAAAATAGGTAGTATTAATAATTAATATTATTAAGGCAAAAATAGTAGGCCTATATTAGGACGTAGCTAACGCGTGTTAGTAGGAATAGAGTAATAACACTAAGAGGCTAACTAGAAAACATTAGAAATACTAGAATAACTAGAATAACTAGAACTAGAACAACTAGAATAACTAGAACTAGAACAACTAGAATAACTAGAACTAGAATAACTAGAACTAGAATAACTAGAACTAGAATAACTAGAACTATTAGAATAACTAGAACTAGAATAACTAGAACTATTAGAATAATTAGAACTATAAGAAGTATTAGCAATGCTAGAAGTGCTAGAACACCTAGAATATTGCTACTAATAGAAAAGCTATAGCAAAGGCTATAGAATAGTATACGCTATTAGCAGGAAAATAGGGCTAGGCTAAAGTTACTAATATAATAAGAATTTACTAAAAATAAATATAAGTGCTAGCACTATTTAGGAAGGGTATTAGGGATATAGCTACTAAGGAAGAGGAGGTAGTCTATAAAAGTAAGAGATAGGAAAGGAGAGAAGGGATATAAGTAAGTAAATACTAACTTATCTAATAATTTTAATTAATATTACTAGTTTATACACCTCCTTTAATATTTATAGAGCCTACTACCTTAACTAAGCTTATCCTTTTTACTAGGAATAATACCTAGAGAAAGTAATATTACCCTAGGGTTAACTAAAATAGAAACCTCTAGACCCCTAAGAAGAGTCCTTGTCCCTATAAGGCCTAGGAAAACTAACTTTTAGTTCTAGGGGAGGGAGGTTATAGAGTTCCTAGATAACTATAACTACTAGGCAGAAAATAGGGGGCTAAATAAAGTAGACTAGCTAAAAATTCTGCTAGACTTCTATAATATAGTATGTAGAATATTTATAAAGAACCTTAGACCCTACTAGAAGCAAGACTAGGAGGAGCTACAGGAAGCTATAAAGGAGCACTAGAGGGACTAGGATATAGCCTAAAGGATAGCTACCTAAACCTTCCTAGATACATATATATAAGAGGCCTCTAGAAACTTCCTAGGTCTCTTAGACTACTATACTAATTTTATAGTATATAGTAATACCTACCTAGTATCTAAATAGCTATATAAAAGTAAAGTTAGATTCTTCTTCTTTAGAGGGTTACCCTAGGTAGATAAAGAGCTAGTCTTGCTTAGTATACTAGGAGGGCCTAATAGTAATAAGGTAGCAAGCTATAAGCTAGAGAAGATCTATACCTACGTTAAAAGAATCTATTAGTAAAGAGAAGGAATAAAATATATATTAGCTAGCTAAATAGAGGAAGATACTTAGTAGGTATATTAGATATTAGAATTAGTAAAAGCTATAATAATAAAGGAGGAAATTATAGGGGTAGTAAAAGGCGTTAGAAAGGAGTAAGCTACTATCTAGCTACTACTAAATATTAACCTAGAAATAGACTAGTTTATTAGGGTACTAGGAAAAATAAAGATAAGTTTAGATAAGGCTAATAAGCTATAGGAATACTATATAATAGGCCTACTACTAAAAAGCCTAGTAAACAAGCTCTACTTTATTTTATATATAACTAATGCTAGGATAGAGTAAGGAATATATTAGAATACTATAGTAATTAGAAGGTTACTAATAAACTAGCTAAGAACCTAGGGCCCTATGTAGATATTAACTACTTAGCTAGGGATATAGAGTTATAGGGGGTATAATAAGAAACTACCTACCTATAATATATATAGATTAGAAACCTACCTAGCAAGGGACTACCCCCCCTAGCTAGAACTTATAGCGCTAGGATAAGTAAGTACTTCCTAGAATCTAGAAATAAAAACTAGGATATTTTACTATAGACTATTATATAAAAGACTAGGGCAGGTTACTAAGCTAGTACTATAGAACTATACTCTTTACTAAATAAAGTAAAAGTTACGTGAATACTATAGAGTTACTAAGGATATCCTTAGCTAGCTAGTGTTATAGATTAAGCTAGAACTATTTAATAGAATAGATTTAAGAAGCTAGTAGTAGAGGTAGACTTAAGGAATAGACTACCTAGTAGTAAAAAGAGTAGGAGCTAATATAATATCTTCCTAGAATTAAGGATTAGAACTAGTAGATACTTAAAAAAAATATAAGTAGTTCTTAAACTATTAAATACTATAACCTAATAAGAAAGACCTAGTAGTAATAACGCTAGATTATATAGACTTAAGATATATTATCCTAGGATTAGTAGATAAGAATACACCTAGGATCTACGCCTCTATAAGGGAGAAAGAAAAGTAAAGGGACTAAGTCTTAGAAGAAGTAAGGATAGGATTAATCTAGAAGCATAGGTAAGAAAGACTAACACAAAACCTAGTAAACTAAGAAGAGGGGGTAAGTAAGGAGATAGAACTTAAAGAGACCCTAGAGATTCTATACCTAGCTTAGGCCTATATAGACCCCTTTATAATAATCTAGCTACTAGATAATATAGGTAAAGGCTATATAAATTTAGGGCCTAATTAGGACCTACTAATAATAAGAAGAAAAGTATAGTTTAAAGAAGTAAAGAATAAGAAGCTTAAGGGAATAATATGCCTAAGCCTAAACTAAATAGTAGCTACTTTTCTTAGGTAGGAAGTCTAGGGAATTATAGTAGCTAACCTACTAGGGTAAGATTATCTATAGGAATAAATTAAGATATTATTATAGGAACCCTAGACTTAAGTCCTAGAGGATAATAACTACTTTAGTAGGGTAAATATAGTAGAGCTAGGGGGCCTAGAAAGTGCGCTAGTCCTAAATAGGTATCTAAAGGGTGCGCTAATTTTACCCTTTAGATATATTAACTAATTAGAGGAGCTAGAGATAAAGAACCCTACGCTAGGTTAGCGTAATATACGCGTAATACTAGAAGTACTTAATACCTATATAAGGCTCTAATTTAGATAAAACTTAGATAAGTATAGAAAAGATTTAGTTATATAAGAAGAAAAAGATAAGTCTTATACTAACTAGGAATTAAATTAAATAACTCTCTATATAGAACTACTAATATACTAGACTAGTATAAGAGGGAATATAGTAAACTACCTAATTAATATAAGGGTATAAATAAATCTCTTAAGATTAAGTGCTGTGTAGGTGTTATAGGTACCTATTAAGATACTAACCTAGACCCTAGGGCATACATAGGGGGTAGTTATAGCTAATAGTAGGATAGACCTATTTATTAGAACTACGTGGAATATACTAGTATATATAGGGGAGGTAGAGACCCTAATTTATTTTAGGGTAATTGTCGCAAACTAAGAATAGGGCAAAAGTAAACACTATTACCCTACCCTGATAAGTTAATATATATAGTGGGATATTAATAAGATATTATATTGCGACACACCCCCTAGTCAAGCAGAGCTGCACATGCTTGGCTAAAGAAGCGCAATCTTTTTTGTCGTGGTTGTTGTCAAGTAGTATTGTGGCGTTAATCCGGGAGAAATGTTAACCCTGTTAGGCAGTATAGCTAGGCGCCTCTAGAGGCTTACTAATTAGGACCTCTTAAATTATAGTATTCTAACACCGCGATTTGAACCCACGTCCTCTATGATTTTTTAACCACGCTCCACCAATGCGCATTAAAATGTGGTGATAATACCACTGCGCTAACCAGGCTTATAACTGTCGCAAACCGAGAATAGGGTAAAAGTGAACACTATTACCCCACCCTAATAAGTTAATATATATGGTGGGATATTAATAAGATATTATATTACGATAGTAATTATAAACCTAACCTACTTAGCTATATTAGGAGGGCTATAGTATACCTCTACTAGGCTAGCTATTTAGTATAATATCTATAGGAGGGTTACCTACTAGGTGCTATCCTTAGATAGGGAAAGGAATGCAGTCTTTATAGCCTTAGATCTAAAGCTAGAAGATAGAGATAAAATAGAAGAGGATAACAAATTAGAAAACTAATAGCAGGACCCTTACTTAGGAAAGAGATCCTATAAAATTAATACCTAGAAGATAAGTGCTATATAGTAGAATATATAGTATATATAAAATTTCTATAAGAGGTAGACTATATAGAGCTATAAGCAGGATTTAGTAAATATAGATAACTATTTACCTTAGAAGATAAAAAGATACTAGAAAAATAGGTAGCATAAACTATAGAATATAGTATAGGGGCAAGTAAAGACCTATAGGCTATTAAAGAGCTAAACCTAATATTAGTAATATATAAGCTAAATTAAGGTGCGTAATAAAAAGTAGTATAAATAGTTACTAAGGTAAGCACTAAGTATAAAAAGGTTAGCAAGAAAATCTAACTAGTAGATAACCTAAAAGAGAAGGATAAGAATATAGAGTTTAGAAGGGAGGACTAGAAAATAGTAGCTAAGGAAAACTAACTACTAAAGCTTAGTATTTATAAAAGAGTTAACCTTAGCCCTTTTAACTATCTTTTTAAAAAAAGATATATATTATTTCTAAGAGGGTCTAGGCTAACTACTAAGAGGATGCAAGAATAGAAATTTAGTCTAGACTTATTAGTAGTAGAAAGGACTCTATTTTAAGAAATAATTCTTAATAGAGAAGTAGCTATTACCTTTAACTTTAGAGAAAGTAGATATATTACTTAAGATATTAGCCTACCTTACTAAATAAAGATAATCCTGCATAAAGTATAGTAAATACGCAGTTTCCTAGTAGCTAAGGTAGTAGAAGAAGAATTTATTTAGATATTAGAAGAGCGTCTAGATTAAGGAACACTTAAGTAGTGTAATAGCCTATACTAGAACCTATATTTCTTAGTAGCAAAGAAAGATAAGAAGCACTAACTAGTCTAAAATACTATCTATATAAACAAGGTTAGCTAGAGGGATATAAACCTACCTCTAACTATAGATAAATTCTCTAAGAAATTTGCTAGGTATAAGATATTATCCCTAATAGATATGTTTTTAGGATATAACTAGATTACCCTTTACCTAAATAGTAGAGATATAACTACTATACATACCCCTATTAGCCTACTATAATTCTATACTATAGTATAAGGAGCAATAAACTTAGTAGTAGCCTTTTAGAGAATTATAATAAAAATACTACGCAATTATTACCCTTATATAATACTATTTATAGATAATATAATAGTAGGGGGGCCTAAGACTAACTATAGTGGCGAAGAGGCGCTTCCTAGGGTCTAGAGATTTATACTTAAGCATGTATAGTAGCTTAACTAAGTCCTAGTAGATATTAAGTAAGTAGGGGGTATGGTTTTAGGAAAGAAATATTATTAGGGTATAGCCTATCTTAGTATAATAGGCTATAAGGTTAGCTTTAAAGGAAGATACACTAACTATATAAATATAGAAAAGATTATAAAATAGCTAGAATATAGAAATATAAAGGAAGTCTAGATATTTATTAGGATCTATATCTATTACTAGATATAGGTTCCTAGCTTTACTATCTAAGCAAAGCTATTATTTATACTCCTATAAGGCGACACTAGGTAGATATAGGAAGAACTATAGAGGGTAGTAATAAAAGAGCTTAAGCATTTTATTATTATAGCCCTAGCCCTAATAACTATTAATTATAAGACTAGAGGGACTATCTACCTTATAGTAGACGCTAGTAGGGAAGGCGTAGGAGCTTCCCTAGAATAAATAGGACTAGATAGAAGGCAATATCTATGCTAGTTTAAAAGTACTATATAGTTAAAGTCTAAAGCAAAGTAGTACTCTACTAAGCTAGAGTATAGAGTAGTGCTATAGGCCCTAAAAAAGTTTAAAGTTTAGCTCTATAGAATACTATTTATTATTAAGACAGACGCTTAAACCTTAATTACTTAGCTTAATTAGTCCTTAAGCAAAATACTAGGAGGAGTAATAAATAGGTAGCTTGCTACTATTTTAGTATAGGACTCTAAAATTTAATATATTCTAGGCAAGAAGAATATAGTTATAGATACACTATTACAATATCTAAAAGAGGAGGGATAGGAACCCCCTAATAAAACTAAAGATAATATTAAAGACTTTATTAAGCACATAATTACTAACGTTAAGTTATATAATCTAATAAAGGATAAAGTACTATATCCTAAATATAGCACTAAATTAGAAGGAATTGCCTAGTTTCTAGTTAGGTTTAAAATCCTAGACGTTCTATAGAAGGAGTTAAGGGTATAGAAGAAATAAGTATTAAACTTCTTTATAAGAGATAGGTTCCTCTTCTATAAGATATCTTAAAATATAGTAGTAAGATAAGTAGTTAATAATAAAGACGTTAGGATTACTACTATATAGGAAATACATCGCCTTATTAGTTATTATAGGGTAAATACTATCTACTTAATAATAGCTTAGTAATATTAGTAGGAAAGGATATATAAGATAGTAAGGCTTACTCTATATATATATTATAATTGTTAGAAAAGAAATAGCAAGAAGAAGGTTAATATACTTACTAACACCTACTACTATACTCTATAGGAGATAGTAGCTATTAACGTAGTCTACATACCTTATAATTCTAGGAAATAATTCCTAG